>NC_072795.1:59265000-60657500 GCF_028583425.1 Eublepharis macularius | reverse complement strand
CTTATGATTTCTTTGTTTCAAAAAATCACCAAAGATATTTGGGTTCTTATTCTTTGCAGGTTAGAAACTAACTAGAATATTGCTTGATTTATTTTTCATTTTTGTCTTGGTTTTCTATTGCTGAAACATGTCAGTATCAACTTCTTAAGTTTTCTTAAGTCCATTCTCCATTTTGCAATTTTGAGTCATTCTTTAATTTTATCTCATTGGAATTATTGTAATTCTGTTTATTGATTTCTTATTGCAGGATGTTTGTTTCAGCTTTTCGTTCAGCTTTTTGACTTCTTTTCTCTGTTTAGAAATATGATACCTTTTCACTATGTTGAGTATTATTTGTTTAGCATGTCTAAGTTATAGACTTTTAAGTATATTTATTCTCTGGCTTCCTTATACCTTTCTGCTTATTCATATTCTTTGCATTGTTCAGATTTTTTCTTTCAACACCATAAGCTTTTATGCCTTTTCTTTAATCATTATTTCTACCTGACCTATACTAGCTACATAGATACAATTTGTTAGCTTATTCTTGCTTTTAAAATTCTCTTAAAACCTATTTATTTTGGTTAGAGTTCTCCTGCTTATTTTATCATTTCACAGGTCCCATCATACAACCTTTCTTCTTTTCTATTATTTAGTTAATTGGATTGTAGAAATTGTGGTATTGCTGTTTTAGTCTTCAAACTATTTTTGTACAGCTCATCATTAATTTTAGGCAAAATAAATGTTGGTTTATATCAAACAAGAAACTTGAGCAGAACAGAGCTCATAGCATGGGCCTTTCCTGTCTTATCTGCTGTAGCCCCATTATGCCCCCCCCAAACTACCCCTGACACTCAGGGGACTTTCAATAACAGTGCCATGCACAATGGCAGTATGCAGTAGTGGGAGAAATTGAGATAAATCACCCTTCCCAGAAGTCTCTTTCTGATGGCAAAAACTTCTGCTGGATATTAGCCATTATTGTGTTTTGAAATATGTGTAACATAATGGATTGACACTTGCAAATAGCAGTGGTCTCTTCTTAGTACTGGGTTCAGATTATTCAACATAAGGTGCTAGGTTGCAGTTTCTACCATACTTCTAATTATTGTTTTATCTTCCTCACTAGTCTGTTCCCATCATTTCTCACTCCCGTTGGCTGCTAAAGCAGGGAGAACTACAGCAGATGAATGGCCCCAAAACATCGCGTACCCTCAGGACAAAGAAACTCTTCCGAGAAATTTACTTGTTCCTCTTCAATGATTTGCTAGTGATCTGCAGGCAAATTCCTGGGTGAGTTTGACGTAGAGAAAGATTATGCATCCTAATCTGTGAGTTCAGGCTGCCAAATTCTGTGCTTTGTATATAAAGATTCTCATGATTACATAGATCACACAACATATATTTGTGATCATTTCTGAATTTACAGGATACCTGACTATTTAGCTTTCAGTTTATTAGCTGAGCATATCAATATGCTGCAAACCTAGCAGTAAGCAAAGGGCCTGCATAGCAGAATTAATTACCTTTGCATCTCTTTACCTTCTTATTCTGAATTTTTAAAATGGTAAATTATCCATTCCTGAAATATGTGGCAAGGAGTGAGGTTAGGATGAGGAAGGATGACCCAGAGCTGGTGAAAGGAGAGCTGGTTGCTTTGTCGTGGAGGAATCCTGCAGGTTATTTTGTAGGGGAGGGAAGGACAGCTCTGTGAAATGCATATTTATCTCCAGGGTCAAGAAAACAGCATGTGGAAGTTCACAGAGAAGAACTTGGTTTTCATACTTTTAATCCTTTGCCTTAAGTGGAAAGTACACATTATGCTGCAACCTGGGTACTTTTCACACTCGGATTTCAAAGTGTGTCTGCATCCCTTGTTTGCAGAGGTTTCACACTTGCAAGCTAGTCATGGGATGCGGTACTGCTCTTTGTCCAGGAGGCCTGCGGAACAGGAGAGTGGCTGCCTCAGCTGAGACATGGCTTGCTGCGCACTCAGCTGAGACATGCTGAGCCAGGGCTCAGCTGAGGGGGGGGGCGGTCTCCTGCTCTGCAGCCCTCCTGGTCTGTGGAGCAGGAGAGTGGCCGCCCCAGCTGAGCCCCGGCTCAGCATGTCTCAGCTGAACCGGGGCTGGGTACAAGTGTGCTTGCCCCCCCCCCCCCCGCAAAGGGAAGTCCTGTCTTATCCCTGGGAACAGTGGGGTGGGGTGGGTGGTTGACATAAGGGTGGGCATGGGCCTTGTCGGTCAGAAGATGTAGTAATGTTAAAACATTACTACTCATGCTCAAAATTTTTTAAAATGGTGATGTGCACTGCAATGCCCCGTAAGCCCAAACCTGAACCGAGGGTTTGAGGCAGGTCTGAAAGGAATCACAAGCGGCCAAATCGAAACTGCTGGGAACAGTGTAGAAGAAGCAGGTGCTAAGCCAAAGCCATTGCAATCGCCCCGACTACTCAGAAATAGTGCTTTAAACTGTAAGTGCGAAAGTGTATGGGGGTGGGGAGGAAGGCCCTTCACTGGTGCAAAACATCCTTGGGAGAAGGTGATTTGCCCTGGAGAAGAAGGGAATACCTATCCATTCCTTTGCTGGTCACTTTCTAACCTCTCCAGTGGCTTTTACCCTGAGGGGTGCCAGACCCATGTTAATAAAGTAAATACCGGTCCGGAAGACTGGTGGAAGTGAAAACAATGTGGCTAGGAGGAGTTTTAGAGAAAAAAACAGCTGGCAACCCCTGCTCTCCTCTGACTTCTTAGAAATAACTTCCCCTTTCCCAAAACATTTTGCAGTAGAGACAGGAGAACCATCAGGGCCTTTCCAATACTCAACTATTTCCCCCAAAATTAACAATAAATATAACATAGCATGAAAATGTTTCATTACAATAAAATACATGTAGTTTTCCCTTTAGATACAAAGCTGTACAGCATCAAAAGAGATGAGATGCTGGAATATCCACGAATCTTGAGTGTTTGTGATTGATAAATTGCAGTAGTCCTCCCCATCATATTGGGGGTGTGATGTATGGGAGGATTAACTCAATGCACTCTAGGTTCCCAACCTCAAATTCACCCCATCTCCTACTGCTATTTATTGTACTATCAAAAAACATAAAGTTTGCTCATAGAAATGGTGAGGAAAGTACAGAAGAGGGCAACCAAGATGATTAGGAGGTCGGAGCACCTTTCCTGTATGGAAAGGCTGAAGAGCCTGGGACTTTTCAGTTTAGAAAAGAGACAGCTAAGCTGGGACACAATAGAGGTTTATAAAGTAGTAGATTCAGTAGTTTCAGGACAGACAAAAGGAAATATTTCTGTAAACCACAAGTGATTAAGAGGTGGAATTCACTGCTAGAGGATATAGTGATGGCATAGACAGTTCTATAAGGGGATTGGACAGCTACACGAAGGATAGGTCTGTCAGTGGCTACTAGCCATGGTGACTAAAGGGAACCTCCACATTCAGTTGCAGTAACCCTCTGAATACCAGTGCCAGGAGGCAACTTCAGGGGAAAGCCTTGGCCTCTATGCCTTGTTGGTGGCCCTCCATTGTAGCTGGTTAGACACAATGTGAGACTGGATGATGGACTAGATGGACCACCAATCTGGTCCAGCAAGGCTACTCTTACGATCTTACATATGTTTTCCTCCAACGAGCAAAACAGCAGCTCTTGGGTGCATTTGAGATTTTAAATTATGTTTAGAGTGCCTTTCCACCCTACGTAGGATCACTAAAGGCAGCAAACAATAAAAACATTAAAACAAGTTAAAAACACATAAATATATACAAAACAATTAAAACAAGCATAGACACTTGATGGGAAGGAGAGTCGATGAGGTTAGATAAATGGTGCAGAAGGAAAGAATTAAAACCCTGCTATGTAGCTTACATCCAGATTTGGACCTGCATGGCTTATGCTTATCAATAAAAGCATGTTGGGGAAAGCTCCTTCATAGACCTTCCAGAGTGTTGTGTGGTTTGACCTAAATGCTCATACCCTCCAGAGGGTCTTCTGCTTCTGTGTCACATTTTTTCAAGTCGTACCTTAGCTATGCGACTTTCTTTTCTGTCACAGTGACAAATACCAGGTGTTTGACTCTGCTCCCCGAGGACTTCTTCGGGTGGAGGAGCTGGAAGACCAAGGACAGAGCTTGGCCAATGTCTTCATCCTGAGGCTTCTGGAAAATGCAGATGACCGTGAAGTCAGCTATATGCTAAAAGCATTGTCCCAGTGAGTACAGCAAGCCTTCGATACTTCTTTGCTGTGTGCCCTAACAGGTGCAGCAGGCAAGGGATTCAAGAGATTAGAGGGCTCACTTTAGCTCAGTTCTCTAAAGATGGCTGTTTAGGTACATTGTGAAAATTTTCACTATGGTGCCTAGTAAGGCCATCTTTTGGAAATAATTTCAGATCAGTTTCTACCTAACTTTAGCTCCCCCTCTGTGGTACAGATAATTAGAAGCTTAGTCATATAAACAAGTACTCATACGGATAGTGCTTCTTGTTACTAAGCAAACGTCGGGAACAGATTTCAAGTAAGTCATAGTAAGTCCCTTGAAATGTAGTGCTTTCTCCAGGCAGGACAAGGAAAAATCAACCAGACTTTCTCCCTTCAGTAATGTAGAAAGCCAGTTTGGTGTAGTGGTTAAGAGCGCAGGACTCTAATGTGGAGAACTGGGTTTGATTCCTGACTCCTCCACTTGAAGCCAGCTGGGTGACCTTGGGTCACTCACAGCTTCTAGCTCTCTCAGCGTCACCCACCTCACAGGGTGTTTTGTTGTGGGGATAATAATAACATACTTTAAACCACTCTGAGTGGGTGTTAAGTCATCCTGAAGGGTGGTATATAAATCAAATGTGATGATGATTATGATGTATTCTACATTGAAATGAGAACACTGCGCGCATTAAACAATGCTGCATAAGCTGGAGTCCTCATTCTAGCACATTGCTTGACGGGAGTGACCTCTCAGTAATGGTCTATATTCATTATAGAGCCAGTACCATATGCAATTCTTTAAACTTTCTTAATGGACAGTGATATTACACTGGAATGGGAAGACATTAAGCCTGTGACAGAGGAGGGTCTTGCTGGTAGCCCCTCACCAAATTCCACTTGTCAGAAACAACTGCAAGGAAGAAATAAACCTGTGGTAAGCCCCAGTCTCAAACACCAGAGATGCAGTATGGTTCTTAGAGAGCCTTCTTCCCCCTCCCCCCGCACCGACCCGCCAGAGGAGGATTGTCCTCCTTTGTTCAGAATGATCCAAATTCCATGGCTTATCATCCAAGTGAATTCCTTTACTGTTTTAGTCTAGTGAGGGTAGAATAGAGTGTGTGTGTGTGTGTGAGAAAGTCAGCCTACCATAGTGGTTAGAGCAAGATCGGGAAGACCCAGGTTTGAATTCTCATTCTGCCATGGAAATTTGCTGAGCCATCTTGGGCCATCTGCACACTCTCAGCCTAACTTACCTCACAGAATTGTTTCTGTGATGCTAAATTAGGGTGAGGAGAACTATCTTGTAAGTTACTTTTGGTTCCCATATATATGTAATAGAAAGGGGGGGGGCAGACTTCCTCTTGGTCTCCCATAGGACCCAACCTAGAAAACTATCACTCTTTTACTTCACATACGCAAAAGTGGGCATTAGAGATGCAGTGGCTGGACACCAAATAGCATCTATAACAGACAGGAACTGCTATGTATTTATCTTAATTTGATAACAGCCAGTGAAGAGAAATCTAGAGAAACTGAGCTTGATGCTGATGTAAATATGTGTCTCTTTTTTATGGTCAGAAGTATGAATGAAGATATATAGAAAGAAGGGATCATTTGGACTATTTGCTCATACACTATCCTAAATAGATTCTGGACCATTATGAATCTCGAAATAATTTTTCACCAGGTTGCTTGGATACGGCCCATTCATATCAAGGGGTCAAGAAGTTTAGAAGGATGTAACTTTGCTTAAGATGGCACAGTATATCTTCATATGCATGGTCACAGGGATCACTTTGGAGCCACCCATTAACCGCACAACATTGAATGACAACTGCCTTATAATCCTTAGAGTATTTCTCAATTCACTCCTTTATATGATGCTATTAAAGAGGAATCTACACAATCAGATAGTTATGCAGGGTTGTTTCCCTTTTTTGTATCCTATGTGTCTCTTTTTTGTGTTATAATCCACTTGAGTGGCTTCTAATATGGTCCAAAGTGCTGTCAATTTGCAGCCAAGTTTTTCAGGTCAAGAGATGAGCAGAGTTCATTTGCGATTGCCTGCCTCTGCTTAGCAACCATGGCCTTGGTGGCCTCCCATCCAAGTATTAACCAGGACCAATCCTGCTTAGCTTGCAAGATCTGATGAGATTGGACTAGTCTGGGCCATCCAAGTCAGGGTGATTTCTTCCATATTTCAAACAGTTCTATCTTTACTGAAATTCCTCTTTTGTGTGCTGGCCTGCTTCATAGTTTGTTCGTTTGTGCTGAGTAAATACAATCGCCTCTGACAACTGTATTTTTGTCTACCTCCCTACCATTGACAATGAAAGACAAGTTTTTTTCAAAGGAGGTTTCCTGAGCTAGAGTTCTGTGACCTAATGTTGTAGCCATGTAATTGACACATTCGCACCACCTAGAGGTAATTTGAAAGAATTGCCTGCAATTCAGCACAATATAATTAATATTGAATTAAGAGAGCAGCCAGTAATAAGATGGAGAGGTTAAACAGATGTCCTAACCCGCGCCCATGTCATTGAATACTCCCCATGCAAATCTCTTCTAAAGTAGGCAGATTGCTTGCCGCATTTCCCCCATGTTTTCCCAGGCCTTTTTCATGCAAATATGCAAGTTTGGATTCCATGACTTCACCAAACTGATCTCTTCCTCTTTTTTCTGCATCCCTCTGCCGTCTCTTTCCCCCTGAAAAGATATCCTTGAGAGTCAGAATGTAGTGCAACAAGATGGGGGGAGATGTAGAAAACCACATAAACACTCTTGCACACGTTTACAGTTTGCAGAAGAGCTTGTGCAAGGTTTTTTTCCTGAATTCCACATTTGCTGCAGTCCACGTGTGACATCCCACCCAAGGGCCTCCCAGCCCTCAAAAGCATCCTGGGCAGGGTGTATGGAGAAGATAACATTTCATGAATTCTTTCTGTTCCCAGTTTATTGAATTCACCCCAATGCTTTTTATAGGGATAAGTTCCATTACAGGTTTTTAAATATTGCTAAAACTGTAGGGCAAAAATTTAAAAAACAAAGTAACTACTACTAGGGGTGTGCACCCCAAAAAAATTTGGATCCAGGTTTTAGGGAAACAAAAAAAAATGGGTTCCCTGAAATCCAGGTAAGATTCTCTAATTTGGCAAGATTAGAGAGTCCTGGATTTATTTGGCCATTTTTTCCCATGGGAAACACTATCAGAGGAGGGGCTGGGGGGGGGGGTACTTGTCAAGCAAACTTCTCAAAATTTGCAGAGAACCTATTCCTAACCATCCTATAAAGACACTCCCCCAAGTTTCAGGAAGATTAGACCCTGGGCTCCAATTCTATGGACCCCCTGAACAAGGTGCCCTGAGCCACTCTCCATTGTTTCCTATGGGGAGAAAGCCAAAGATGACTCTCACTGCAGAAACACACTGGGTCCCAGGTGTGCAAGCCGAACACACAGAAAGCCCAATTGAACCAAACAGATACCTTCCCAGAATTCAAGTGCCTGCTGAGCAAGCTGCCCAGCCATTCTCCATAATTTCTTATGGTGGGAAAGTTTCAAATGGCTCTCAAGGCAGAAACACACAGGGGCAAGGCTGCCACTGGCCTGATGCACACTGCCAAATGCAAACTCAAAAGAGGAAGCCCAACAGAGCAAGGGAATGGAATCCCCCCTGAAACAAAGTGAAGCAAAGGGACCAACATCAAACCAGAGAATCATGTCAAAACAGCAAATTCTACCCAAACCACCCTGAAGCAAGGGAATGCATGGAATCCTTCCAAAACCAAATACATCAATGAAGCAAAGTATGTCAAAACCACAAATTCCAGCCAAACTATACTAAAGCAAGGGACAGAGTTGCAACTTAGCCCAACTGAACCAGTGCCATATTTCACAGAAGCCAGGCAGACAGGAGAGCTCCTGCACAGATTGGCCACTCACTTCCACTCCCTCCTCCTCCTTCCCTGATAGGAAAAAAAACCGTAAGAGAAGCCCAAGAAGGAACCAGCCTGAGGCTGCAGCAACATTTCCTGGATAAATCTGGATTTATCCAGGGGTCTAGATCTGGATTCCTGGATTGGATCCAGAATTCTCTGATTTGATTCAGGAAAGCCGGATTTCGCTGGACTGGCAAAAATCCTGCTTTTTTGCTTGAATCCCAGATCCTAACTACTACCAATATATGTGAAGGTTTTATTGTCTCTTGTAGGAACTGTAAGTCTGAAAGCCTACAGTTAATGTATACATATGACATTTTCAATAATGGTACATCTTTCATTCTGAAATCCACTAAATACATCAGTTCTGCTCTTCAATGGTGCCATCTAGTTGTCATCCAGTAGTTTGTAGGGTATTAAGAATGCTAGGTGTGTCTGTCTCTACTTGCCAGCCATATGGGGAGTGAGCCAGTCCCCATACCAATCTCACTATTCCAAAGAACAGGAACAGCACAGGTAGCTTAGCTCAAATAAGTCCAAGTACAAGCTGTTGTGCAATGCCCTACATAGCTTGTAGTTTTATGTCTTTCCTACTGGCACTGATTCCAGCACTTCTGCTTGCTGTGCTAAATCACACACCAAATAGCGGTAAGATGCCATCTGAGAGTATTCCAAATTAGTTATGCTGCTAATGTTCTGTTATGTATAATGAGTAATCAGTACAATCAGTATTATAGTCCAACAGGCATTTTAACAGAGATGTTCTTTGGTTGTGTGGGTTAATATTTAGATCTGAGAAATGGGGGCTCAATAACAAAATGTCCTGGAGAGGGAAGATGACAAGGCAAACAAGATTTCCCTTTCCACTACTTGACCCTCCTATACCTTGGCAGAGTCACCCCAAAGCTGGCTGTAGGACAGCCACAGCCTTCAGCTAGGAAGAGCCCTGCTCAAACAGACACACAGCAACTATAGCTGTCCAACCCACATGACGGGTTTAAGAGACCAAAGCAGGTATGTTTGAGCTCCTCAGTCTTCTACCACTGAGCTGTTGGGGGGCTCGTCTGTAGCTCAAGTGTGCCTCTGCACAGTGCTCATTTCCAGATTATTATTGCAGAGGAGGAGATTTCCCTGCATCTAGAAAAAAAAGTTGCCTTCCATGTGTATGTTGCTTAAAGTTCTTGCTAGCTCTATCATATACTTTGAAGTAACAACTATCCCTTTTAGCAATTCCACAGCTTTTTGGATTTGCGGGGCCACAGACTAAAGCTATGGTTAGCATCCTAACTGCAGTCATACAGCGTACTGTAAAATGGGACAGCAGTGCTGTGGAAAGGTTTGTCGTATCTTCCTTTGGTGATTTTTATCTGTCAAATAGACACACTTTTTAAAGGGAAAAGGGAAAGATGAATTTTAAGAACTACCCTGTTGTGTGGCAGATGTGTGTGTGTAAAGTGCTGTCAAGTCACAACTGACTTATGCTGACCACAGCAAGGGGCTTTCAAGGCAAATGAGAAGCAGAGATGGCTCGCCATTGCCTGTGTGGAAGATGATGACTGCAGAATTCTCTCCATCCCTTCCTCCCCCCCCCCCCCCACAGAAGTGAGATGAAGCGTTGGATGATCTTGCTGGCTCCAAATCGAAGAACCAAATTTGTGTCCTTTACATCGAGGCTCATGGGTAAGAAGGACAAGGGGAAAGGGTTTCATTGTGAGAAGTGGCCATTCTTGTCCAAAGACCATGTCGCTTCTCTTTTTTTGTCCATGTCTAGCAATGTCAGTTTAAGGATGCAAAGACAGGCCACATATTTACTGAGCTAACTTTGCTGGCTCAGTTTTGAATTGTCATCTCAAGCAAAGCTTTCTGAATCCATCTCATCTTTCACTAAAGGATGGTTTAGTGAAAATGACTGATCTTGCCTTGTCTTTCCCATCCTACTTAAGCGACAGTTTCAGTCAATTTCAAGCTTTGCGTCAGGCCTTTCAGAATTGTTGCTCAGTCTGTCTACTCCCCAGTCACCCCTATACCCACTAGATCTATCATCAGTATGATAGCACATTTTTGTGTCTTGCTATAAGTCTTCTTCCATGAGCTCCTTGCTCATTGCCTGAGCCTCATCTAGCCATGAGCTATCTATGGACGTGACTACCCACTAGCGAGCCTCTGCAATGAGGTCACAAGTTCTTGAGTGGAAGTTGTCTCAGGTGAGCTTTTTGCCCCACTTCTTGTCATAGGTGCACAAGTAGGAGACTGTATACTTAGAGATAACCATGCTGACTTCCAGCAGCAAGCACAGTTTTGGTCCACTGCCCTACCTATAACAACACGTGCTCTGTACAATTTTCATATGAATAAATATTTAGAAAGCTTTTGTAGTGAAGAAGCAGACAGAACTGAAATGACCTTCCCAACAAGGGTGCTTGTGCTAAGGCTGTAACAAAGAGGAATTTGAGCTCTCAGTGTTTACACAAATGGCCAGTTTTATCACTAACAGCAACTGCATTTGCTGAAATGACTCGGCCTGATGAAGTCTGCAATCCTATGCATACTTACCACAGAGTAGGTCCCATAGTGTTCTACATCTGAGTAAATCTGCATAGGAATATTCTGTATGTTGCTTTCCCCCTTATCTGGTTTTTGTGAGCATCTAGCATTCTGCTTTGTAGGTACAGTGTTCCCAGCAAACAAAGCTCATCAAGGCTTGTGCTGCAGACCAGATCATGTACTATGAATGGTCTTGGAGGCTGGGGGTTGGTTGTGGCAGAACAGCTCCACTGACTTGTGAGCACTGCCCCTTCTTGCCCTCTGGGGTGTTTGGGGTTCACCAGTGGCAATCCAAGGGTCTCTCTAGAAATGCAGTTTTTAAAGAGTTCCCCAGACCCAACTCAAGTTCCTGCAGCCACACAGCAGCCGCAGGGAATGACTGTTATAAAATAAAAGTGAGCCCAAATGGCTGTAGAACACCACCGTGGGGGGGGGGGGGGCGCCTTCAGCTTGAAGGGGGGAGGAAGGAGCCCTCCCCCCCCATGGTGGTGTTCTACAGCCATTTGGGCTCACTTTTATTTTATAACAGTCATTCCCTGCGGCTGCTGTGTGGCTGCAGGAACTTGAGTTGGGTCTGGGGAACTCTTTAAAAACTGCATTTCTAGAGAGACCCTTGGATTGCCACTGGTGAACCCCAAACATCCCAGAGGGCAAGAAGGGGCAGTGCTCACAAGTCAGTGGAGCTGTTCTGCCACAACCAGCCCCTTTCTAAATTCCCAGCTTTCTAAATTCCAAAATTGCATGCATGCATGCTATTACATGTGGAGTGTTTTGTGCTCATGGATCAGTAAAAACAGGGAAATCTCCTCCCCCTGTACTATTTTGACACGGGGGGCGGGCAGCTTGAGTGGGGAGGCAAAAGCCCTTCCTCTCCCACTGTGCTATGTTGAGGCCATTTGGGCTATCATTTATTTTTTTAGCAACCATTCCCCACAGCTGCTGTGTGGGAAACCAAGTTGGGTCTGGGGAACCTGCACCCAACTCTTTAAAAACCCTGCATGTCTAGAGAGACTCCTAATTTCCACCTGGCACATGCCACCCACATGGTACCCCCCCCCAAACCTTTAGAGGGCTTTTGCTGTTTTTCTCTTGCACCCACTGCCACCACTTGGCCTTTGTGGGGATTGCCTATGGGGAGGGCCAAGAGACCCCCCAATTCTCCTGGGCAGGCTTGCCACTCAGAGTCCTGCCTTATTCCCAGTCTCCTGCTACCCAGAACCAGGTTATTACAGAAATGGATTAATGCACTTGTGCATCACTGGGGGATCAGCCAGTTGCCAACAGACCACCCCCTTCCTGTAGCACCTGTTTTAGATAGTGTATGTGGTACAGAGAATAGCTACCAGCATTTAAGAATTTTTAAAACGCATTTATTAAAAAAGAAAAAATGTTCATTCACTTTTAAGCACAGCTCCAAAGCAAGCAAGGGAAATCAAAAAGAAATGGGTAAAAACACAATTCCATCTGTATATGCCTAACTTAGAGCTTCTGTTTAGGCAGGCTCTATGTTGGAAAGTTTCTCATACCTTTCGTGGTTCAGGCCTCCAGCCTCCACATGGTCAGTGGCCACCTCCTGCAGGGGACCAGATTTCAGCTGCTTCTACTTCCAGCTCAAGTCTGCCAGAGAGAGCATCCTCCCTGTGCCAGGAGGTTTTATTCTTTCTCTTTGCCCATCCCCTGGGCAGGTCAGAAGTACAAGACAGAGAGACTTTTCCTGGAGGTACCAAGAAGAAACCTTTCTGGCATTTTAGTCCTCCAAGTCTCTGCCCCTCGCCCCCACACACTCACCTGGAAGGGTAAGCTTCTAACGGAAGGTCCTCTGGCCATATCTGCATGACTAAAGCCCAGTCACCAAAGTGAGGCACAACTGCCCAGGGGTAAAAACACTATATACACTATTAGTATCAATTCAATATATATTGACTCTTATGGTGCAAAGATGTTCAACCATAAAGCGCAAAGTGCAAAATACAAATATATATATATATATTCCAATCTAATACAAAAGTAGTCAAATTGTCCTATATCCTCTATACATCAGCAATACATTCCATTACAATATCTTTTGCTGTAATCAATAGGAAATAAATATATCCAACCAATCCTGAAAGGCTTTTCTTCTCAGGCGGCTTGAATGTCCAACTGGCGAAGACAAACCAGGTAAGTATCAAGTAAATATCAAAGGCTGTATTGGTAGTGTTTCAATAATATTGTTAATAATTTTGTTTTGCAGATGATAGGCGGACCTCCACCTGGATCCAACATGGAAAAACAGAACCAGAAGACCAACGGCCAGCAAAACAATCCCATTTCATATTAAGCTTCTTCAAGAGCTGATATCAGTGCTGGACCGTCATTCGCTGAACCAGTCAGGTGATATGAATGTAACACTGATGGCTAAATACAGAGTGAAGATGATATCAGCTCTTGAGGAAGTTTAATGTGAAATGGGATTGTTTTGTATGGCAGCAAACCCCGTTGGGCTGGGTGTTGGTCTTCTGCTTCTGTTGATACTTATCTGGTTTGTCTTCACCGGTTGGACATTCAAACCACCTGAGAAGAAAAGCTGGTTGGATATATGTATTTATTTATCTCCTATTGATTACAGTAATAGAGATTGTAATGGAATGTATCTCTGATGTATAGAGGATATAGGACAATTTGACAGCTTTTGTATTAGATTGGAATATATATATATACTTTTGTATTTTGTACTTTGCACCTTACACTTTGAACCCCTTTGCACCATAAAAGTGAATATATATTGAACTGATACTAATCATGCATATAGTCTCTTTACCCCTGGGCAGTTGTGCCTCTCTTTGGTGATTCCGTTGTAACGGAGGTAGCCCCTCCCTTGCTTCAGTTCATGACTAAAGCCCAAGGCTGGGTGCAACTCAGAAAGCATCTGGCTTTCTTTCCCCCTCCTATTTGTTCTCAGCTAAGAGCCAAGCTACAAGTGACAAATGACACTTGCCTGGTAAATGAACAGACTCATGTGTGCTCCTCCTTGTTCACTTGCCTTGTTCACAAGTGAACAGGGAGGAATGCACGTGAGTCTGTTCACTTGCCAGGCAAGTGTCATTCGTCACTTGTAGCTTGGCTCTAAGAGAGACTTTTTAAACTGGGGGTGAAGGTTTTGACACAGTCCAAACTCACAAATAAAAGCATTTCTCCACCGTGGCAGTAGACCTAGTCACTCTGCTTTTTTCAGTTTTCAGAGTGTTGGAGTCTAATTATGACCCAACACTTCTTCAGCCCCCATTTACTTTATAGCATTCACAAAGCACTAGTCTCTGTCTTACACTCTTTTTCCCTTTGGCAGATTGCCCCCAAGTACAGTGTGTCCATCCTTATGTGGCTCAGCAGCCAGATGAGCTCTCACTGGAACTGGCTGATGTATTGAACATCTTGGAAAAGACAGATGATGGTAAGGACAAGTGGTCTTGAAGCTCTTGCAGTAGTCTTCTATCCATAGGCAAGCTGATTATAAAACAGAAATATATATCCAGCATTTAGTATAAAGGAGCTGGAACTGAGGGCTTTTGAGTGGCTGGGTTACTTATAAAAAAATAGAATCCAGGGTTCTTCAGATAATGAGATAGAGCCCTTTTAATTAGGTTAAATAAGAAAATGAATGAGGTATGCATTTTTTGTTTTCTCCATACTCCATCTACAAACAAATCTGTTTAAAGGCATTCTAGCCCCAATGAAGCGGAGTATACCTTGCTGCATCCTAAGAGCTTATTTGCACTTAAAAGCAACAAAATCCAGCATGAGGCCTGCAGTGCAGGCTGCTTGTGTTTTCAAAAATGCCTTCATTCTACTAGTGACTTGCATCTCTATATGACCCCTCCCATTTTTTATTCAGGTTGGATATTTGGGGAGCGTTTGCATGATCAAGAAAGAGGTTGGTTCCCCAGCTCTATGGGGGAGGAGATCCTGAACCCCAAGATACGATCCCAGAACCTGAAGGAGTGTTTCCGGGTGCACAAGACTGATGATAGTCAGCGAAGAAAGCTGAGCAGCAGGAACAAACAATGATTATGATGCACAGTTTTCTGTTCCGCTTTAGAAGCAACTGATGGCAGAACCTGAGGCAATGGGGATTTCATTAATTAGGAGGTGGCAAAGGATATTTGCTTCAGACAAGCATCTTTCTCACTTCCAAGCTAGCGGGCTTCTTTGCACACTCGGTAGAGTGTGGATGATACCTCTGAAGAGGAGGTGTGGCCACCTTGCACCTGGACAGACCTAGGAGCAGTCCTAAAATGTATTTCCAAGTGTACTGCAAACTCTAAAGAGTACACATCTCTTGCCTTTGCGTGATGAGGAAACCTTGAACACTGAAGAACTAGGGAAAAAAACAACTATGTCCAGGCCCAAGAAGCAACACTCCAAACCATGGTACCACAACGTGTAACATTTGATTTTTTTTTCAAGTTAAAGATAGAATTTGGGTGTTTAGGAACTCAGTACCTTTGACAAGATGTAAGCTGCCAGCATCCACACTGGAGTCTATGTTTAGGAATCTTCTCCTTAAGAAACAAGTATGGACTGCCTGCAAAGCATACTGGCAGGCATCTTTCTTGTAAGTGCATCAGTACTGAAGCAGAGAAAGTGTCTTGTTTGAAAATTGGAGAATCAGTGGCAGAATCAAGACTGGAAACTCTGGAAGGAATCCTTATGGGTTTTCAGCCCTGCTGCTCACTCTGCGGCCCATGCTAGGTCTGCTGCTACTCAGTCCTGGCCTAGAAGATTCTTTCCTGCAAGAACTATCATTTTCTGCTGTAAGCAATCACTACCTGTATTTACGTATCAAACTATAGTGCACACACACCCCTATCCCACGCAATAGTTCATTAATGTACAAACATGTTGAGAGGTGGAGGCAGTGAGGCAGCACATACTTAAGGTTTCCTTTGCCACAAATAGATTTTGCTTCTAGGGTCTGTTTCAAATGCTAAAGAATTATTTGCCTTGGAAAACAAGAACTGTAAAGCCAGCATTATGGAAGCTAAATCAGGATGCACATGACATTCTAACAGGTGTTATGTCTGGAGAGACAAACTTTTCTGTGGCCTGTAAAGTTCTGTATAACCTGTTGCCTTTCCCTGATGTACATACAAACTCTGATCACAGTATTTGAAGGAATATTTCTTACATCGTTCTGAACAAAATGCATCTGTGTCAGTACAGGAAGGTTATACTCAGATAATGGACCAGTGCTCATGCAAACTGGAATAAGAGGAACTAGGTAAAAAGAGGCTTGAGGCAGAGGATAACATATTTTGTACTAAACATCTGCAAATGATGTACTAAAACAATAGGAAGGCCTCTTGCACATTAGCTATTTGCATGAACTCGATGTATAACAATTTCAAGTTGGTGTATATAGGAACGCCTTTGAAAGCCAAGAGAAACAAAAAAGCATTTCCTCCTTTAATTCAACCAGGAGCTTCTGAAAGAAAGAACAGAACTTTACTAAGGAGAAATGTGACAGAGAGATGAACAGAAGATTGTAAAGCACTTTGCATATTAAAAAAAGTGTTACATAAATGACTGATGATAAAAAGTGATTTAGCTGCAGCACTACTATGAAGTCTTCTTTAAAATGCCATTCCATGATGGTTTTAAAAAGGTAACTGAGGTCTTGTCTTGTGTACATAGCAGCTCTTCTAACATGACCATCATAATTGTGTATGAAACAGCCATACCAAGTTATCATATTAGTCCTGTTGTATCTACTCTGCTTGACAACCACTCTCCCAAGTCTCATGCAGAAATCTTTCCTAGCCTTTTTACCGGAGATCCCTTTAGCTAGAAATGAACTCAAGATCTTCTGCATTCAAAGCCTTTGAATCTAGTAGACTGCCTTTAATCTCAAATTAGACCCTTAAGCACCTTATATCAATATAAATCCAGAATAATAAGTGGCATGTAGGAGGGGAAAAAACAGGGATGTAAAGACCACTGCATTTGGTCCACATAAAATGGCCAAATACAGGCTTACCCTGGATGTCCATCATCATTTTTGTGCCTTGTTAAGTTTTATTAGGAACTGATCTTTTTCAAAGTGGCACACCTAGAAATGTCCAAACTTTTCAGATGTGGTCATGGTGGGGGGAACTAACGGGGGGCCCAGAACTGCTTTCAGCTTCAACTGCTCAGAGATCCATTTTAAAGCAAAATCAGGAAACTTTAGCAATAGTAAGGCAATCTGATTATCATATTCTGGCTCAACTGAGCCTTGTACAGTTATTGTAAACACAGGTTAACTATGGCACTCCCGCTCCCCCCAATCTGGAAATAATTTATATATTTTTCCTGAATTGAATTGTACAGGACTATAATGTAATGTAGCAGCTGAGTTACCAAAAGGGGAGGAACCCCTTCAATAAGCCTCAATTATGCTTGCTACTGTACAACAAAAGTTCTTAGAATTACTCAAAGCTTCAAGTCGTTTTGCTATAATTTTTATACTGCTAAGTTGTCAAAGATACAGAATGAACACTTAATTTCTTTCAGCTGTTTCAGGTAGTCCAATGTATTTTTAAGTCAGAACTGTAGGTGTCAAGAACCAGAGGCCTGAATGAAATCAAATGGGTCAGGGAAGAAGAGTCAGCCTCTCCTCTTTTCCTGTTTTTTTAAAAAAGCATAACTGACCAAATTATTTAAAATCCTGATCCTTTTATTATTTTGATTTGATTTCTCTAGATGGTATACCCCTTCTACCCGTCCACCCACCACAGACATTGCACATCGTATGCTAACTATGGATTTAGTTTACTCACGTGGGCTCAGTCTGCTTCTCATATTCAGACAAGTGTTTGCTCTTCCTCTTGAAATCCAGCTGTACATCTATTAGAGGCCTAGAACTGTGCATCACTCAGACTAAGTCCTGGAGTGACTTCAGAAACACAAGCCAAGTTTTATATGGGTCCTTCTTCCTAAGTAGGTGCTTCTGTACTATTGCACATTTATGTCCAGCTTAACTAAATACCTGGTTAACATAAACAGCAGTAGAACAATAACAAGGCCTATGTCGATAGGCCCACTTCCCTCGGTATCATAACTCTGTGTAGTAATAAAGCTCATTGGTAGGCCAGAGCTTCTTGAATAAGCCAAGGCAAAAACATGATAATTTAAACTAAAAGGGTCATTTAATGAAAACCAAACATAAAATTAGGCATTCCAAAAATAAATACATGGTATTATATTTCCTACCACAATGACAAATGCTGCAGAAGCTATAAGTTGAGCCGCTAGTTAGAGCTGAAGTCCATCTGAAGTCTTCCATCTTCTCATGTTGAGTTGAGTTGGGCTTGTGCTTTTCAGAACATGACTTGTGCATGTACTTAACACTGGAACAGTGGTGCAAATGTCTGATCCGTGCACAGGTCAGGAAGCCTATACCTGCAACAGCTTCTCAGTCTCTGTACACATGGCTAAAAACTCCCACCTCAAGCAATTGTTAAAACATGACATTTCATACACTTTCAAAGCATCTATAACAGAAAATGTTATATGCAAACTGCCCTTGAATCCAAGTGGTTAAAGAGAAAGACTATTCCTTGGGATGTACGGGAAATACATCATTTGTTTCATTTCACTCTCAGAAAACACACATGGGCGCAGAGGAAGGAGAGAGCTCAGATAAGCATGTATTAGGGGAAAAACCACTTTTATTGATTTTAAGAAGTAGAGAACTTTCGCAGGGTGATGACAATCAAGGCCACGATTACAGACATGCCCAACAAGGCCGCAATCACAATGGCACCAATAGCTCCTGGACCAAGAGACCCTGCAAAGGACAAGGGGAGAAAAAGCTGTAAGAAAGCAATGGAATGTTTTGCTATAAGCTACAGTGCCTGGATAATATAATTGGATTAAACTGAATCAGCCAGAGGATGGCTGTATCCAAAGCCCATCAACACTACTCTTTAAAACAGGAAGCTGCTAATTATATTATATATTTAACTGGCAAGTCAACTTAAGGCAGGGCAGAGGACTACGAAAAAATACAGGAAGGGGAGGCTACATGAAGTACTTGGTACACTTCCATGATTGATTCTAAAAAAACTGATACTGGTTCTAACTTTGGCACTATGCTTCTCAGCACTTCTGCCATTCATCTTTGCAACCACCATCTCACATACCATCTTTATCTTTGTCCCTTTAACAGATAAATAAAAAGACTGTGACCGAGCTTGGCACTTGGGTCTCCTACATTTGTTGCAAAAATATTATCATCTTAAAAGTTTTACAAAGCTGGAAACAAGGAAGGAGAGTAGCAGCATGGTGATAAAACCCAGATAATTCATTCACAGATGGATCCCCAGTTCAACCGTGGACTTGTTCATTTAACCTGAAGATTCATGAGGTCCAGATAAAAATTGACAGAAAGTTCATTATCAACCAAAGAAACCCTGACAGTATTTAATTTGCTTACCCATTTTGTGAGGTATGTTGCTTCTAAGTTATTGATGGACGTATGGGGACAATTGTGCAAATCAAACATTATTGGAGGGATCTTAACCCAGGTTTACAATTTCAAGGGCAGGCGGCATGTACATATAGAAGATACACAATAATAACTACTGGGAGAAGGAACAAATAAGCATAACAGAGGAGCCTTGGCACATGAAACTTCTGTGTTTAATAAAATGGTCTCCAGAATAAATACTGATTGGAGAGCATGATGGGATTGCAATGTAGTTTGTAAGAAACAATATTCTCCTGGGCATATGCTGCTGCTGCTGCTGGTCCACACTAAGAACATCAGCTGTATGTTCTTTGGAATAAATGAACTTGTATGACAATAAGGTCTGCTTTGCTAGCATTTATGGTTTGTAGAGCAATGCAATATCACAAATAATTTTAGGTCATACATAGCAAGAGGTCAGGAGCATTGCTACTCTTCAGGTCTCCCAGAATCATAACAGAATTATTTGCACAATGAGGAATTATTGGCATGCTAATATAAGCATCCTACTCTGTATCCATTTATCATGACTTTTCTCACCAAAAAGAGGAGGAATGATCAGCACCATATCCAAGAATTTATTTACCATTCCCATCTTCCAGCTGGTGGAGATGGGTTGTGTCTTCTGGTTCATAATCAGAAGTATAAGGTGGGAATCCTGGAGAATCTGAGGAACGGGCAGTGGTGGTGGTTTCTAAAGGCCCCCCTCCCGAGGGCACTTCTGGTGGATCATTCCACAGTGTAGGGATGGGTCCTTGGGGGTATTCTGTTGGAACAAACATAAGTCCAATAAGTCTCTTGACACACCAACCCAGATCTGGAGCACTGCCATACAGAGAGATGCACAAAGGCTTCCTGCCTTGTTCAGCAGTACTGCAGGTGCATAGTATTGCTGCTAGATAACACATTAAGATTGGTTCAAATGTCCTTTAACATTCAGCCTGTAATGTTCAGCAGAATCTAATGCTGCATTCTAGTAACCATCATACCCTTGCCTTATTTCTGCCAATATCTTTGTTCTATTTTTCTATCAACAGTTTGTACTGATGCCAAGTATGAATCTGTGTTCATGTTAATTTATATTCTACCATTATAACTTATACAATATTGGCAAAATATCCAGGTGAAATATTTCAGGTGGGGCATAGGGATCTCCCAGAATTACAACTGATTTCTAGATGCCATCCCCAAAGCATCAGGAATTTCCCGAGCCAGAGTTGGAAAACCTATATTTTGGTGCTCTGGTGTAATGGTTTTGGACAAATATACTCTATGTTTTCTCATTTTAATGGCTAAATCATGTTGGTCTAGACATAAGGATGAAGCCAGACAAAAGGGGAGAGGGAAATAGTTACTGCTGAAACAGACTAACATGGCTGCCTTGCTGGCATCCCCATGGTTCCATTTCCTCTCTCGATATATGCTGTCTGAGGTTTCATTTCATGCATCTGATGAAGTGGACTGTAGTCCTCAGAAGCTTATACTAAAACAGATCAGGCAAAAGACTAGCAACATTTTTATTTCAGGGTATGCTTTCATGGATTACAGGCTGCTCCTCCATATGCATAAACATCTATGAAAGTTTATGCTGGAATACAAATTTGTTAGGGTTGGATCCTACCAGCTTTTCTGTTAGTACAAGAGGGAAGAGGAATGATCTCATTCCACTCCCCTCCTTACTACAGCCCAGGGCTCTTTGTCCATGTATATCCCACATATCCCATACATAGCCGTCGTCTCATAAAAAGCACTCCGATCACACTGCTTGAGCAGGAGATTATTTTGTGAAATGTGTTGGGTAGAAAGTGGTCACATTTCAGTTTGATGATTTTACCTAGGGGTCAGTGGGTTTGTCATCATGCCTTTAGAACCAAAGATCTAGTTGTATTTGATCTGTTCTGTCAACTGAAGAATTTACAGTAGGAAAAAGATTGCTATGTTTCAAACAAGCAGTTGGCCCAGTAACAGGACAGCATTAAGCACAGATGACCAGTTTTAATGGGGCCTTTGCACCACTGATTTCTCTCCTGCCCCCACTATTAGCTTCTCACTCCTGCAGTAGAAACTTGTCTCACAACCAGGACAAACAGCCCGGGAACCAGAGTAGACAGGAACACGGATCCTCCCCTGACTGTGCCCCTATGATGCCTTCTCAGGTGAGATTCTATGAAAACTACATTTTCTTTGATGTTGCAATTCATGTCCTGTTTTTTTTCCCCCAAGCGGGCTCTGGAGGGACTAAAAAAGCCTTTTCTGTTTATATGTGGCTGGCCCCAGAAGGCAGCATCAATGCTCATTTTGTTCAGGCAGGATGAAGCTGAGGCCCTCGCAAGGACTGGAGACATTCAGCAAGGCCCTGTTGAAACCGCTGGAAATGTCACACCATGCTGAAAATTTGAACAGAGGACTTGATTTGAACAGGGTCATCTAATCACTGTGAGATGACCAACTGTCCGCAGGAAAAATGAAGTTAAGGACCAAAAGTAATAAGTAGCTTGCCAAAACAAGACTACACACAAGGGGTTTTATACAAATGCACTGCATAAGAAAAACTCAGACCAGACCAAAGTGGTACAGAGTAAGGATTCTCCTTCCTCCCCACAAAACCACAGTTAAAAGGTGAGCAGTGTTGAAGCATTCGCTTTTCACATTTGAGTGTCTAGCTTAAATATGTATTATTGCCAGTAAGAGAAATTAAAATTGCAGGGTTGCCATTGCCCTAACCCAGCAAAAGGACAAGAGGAACCTAGCAAACCAGAGCAACTCAGACCTCCTTGGTACCTAAAGACTGTGATACATACTAATGACATTTCATCCTTCTAAAATTCCATTTCTAGTCTTATCATGGTGGAAACGAGAAATTTGGCACCACTGAAAATGAATAACTGTACAGAGCCATGATCAGCCACTGGCAGCTCCTCAGCCAAGTCTGGCTTGCAAATGAATGCTGCGCCCAGATTGATTAAGCATCTTAACCACTTGAAACCACACTTGCTGCACATGAAACATTTCCACCTGTAAGAACCAAAAAGCCTCACAAGTCTTTCACGCGTCTTCTCCATGTTTCCTCTCACATTCGTATTTTAAAAATTATAGCTGTGAGACAAGGTGCTTCACAACCTTCTTTGATTAATTTACCAAAACCTATTCAAGCTGCTCAATAAATTCTACCATTGTTAACCTACGGTAACTGAAAACTTGGCTCTTGCTTAGCTAAATTATTGGGAAAGCAGACTTCACTTTTGGACAGTTTCCGAAGCTTGTTGGAAATACGGCCCCAAAAAGCATTTAAAAAAAAATTCCAAGGGTCTTCAGCACCCTTCTCTATAGTAGTGAGACATGGATTGCTTTTAGATGTCAAGGTAAGAATTTTTTTTTTTGCCGTTCATATCACATCCTTGGCATTTTTTGGCTAGGTAAGATCACCAATGCATCAAATGCTGGCAAGGCTGGCCTTGTTCTTGCTAAGGGCCTCAGATGTCACAAACTATCAATATAAAGGTGTTTGAAAGCTGACATAAACACATGAAGTTCCCTTATACTAAATCAGACCACTAGTCTATTAAAGTCAGTATTGTCTACTCTGACTGGGAATAACTCTCCAGGGTCTCAAGTGGAGATATTTCACATAACCTGTCACCTGAGCCTTTTAATGTGAGAAGTCAGGGATTGAATCTGGGACTTTCTGCATGCAACATTCTCCTACTGACCAATGGCCCCACCCTGTGATTTTTAAGGTTAACATCAATAAGTGAGACAGACAGAGGCATACAGAAATAACAGGAACATTACCACTACAGAGGCTGGCCAGGCATATGAAATTACATGAGTCAGTGGTGCCCAGCACTCCAGAGAAGTATAAGCCTTTAAAAGCTAATTATGTCCTTCTCAGTAAAGATTCCAGATGTGACATACCCATGGCAAGTCCTACAAATCCAGGATCAACCTTTTTCAGTACAATCCTAAGCAGCGTTCTCCAGTCTAAGCCCATGCTTAATTCCCAGCAGGCAAATATAATCCAGTTTAGTCCAAATCATCCAAAAGTCTGCTAAAAATCCATTATTTTACAAAGTAATGTGTTTAAATTGAAATATAGGGTATAGATACCTCAGTAAGTAAAATATACTGGCTTGGATCCAGAATCCCAGGAACAGATTGCTGCAAGAGTGGGGAGCAAGAAAGTCATGCTGAGGGCAATCTAAACTCCCCTCTGTCTGGAGATCAGGGGGCGGGGCCACCAGCCATATGACCATTTTCAAGAGGTTCCGGAACTCTGTTCCCCCGCGGTCCCCCTGAAAATTAGCCCTGGTGACAGACTAGGAACTGGCTGACCCAGGTTCAGTGCCTCCGCTCCACCTACTCTGCTGTGGAAGCTTGCTGGGTGGCCTTGGGCCAGCCACATACTCTCAGCTTAACCTACCTCATTGGGTTGTTTGTGAGGGAAAAAACGGAGGGGAGAGTAATGTAAGCCACTTTGAGTCCCCACTGGGGAGTAAGATGGGGTATAAATAAAGTAAAATAAAAATAAAAGTTACATATGCCCTTATCTTGGATTGTTTTACAGGGTTTGATAATATGAATTTGGAATGCATTAATCTTGCCAAGTGCCTCTTCTTAGCATAATTTTTTGTAAGGCTGTAGGGTGTGGATTCTTTTAACGCACAGTGCTACCAGTCTGCTTAAGCATCTAACAGTTGCTTGCTCAGCCTTTTCTTAAGAAAAGGCTGGTGTCCTCTCATGGAAAACTCCAACATTGCTACAATGGAGGAATGGAGGATAAAGGTTTTGGAGTTTGCGTCAATGGCATTACTTGACTGAATAGAGAAAAGACATTAGCTACATTTGTGGCTGAATGGAAACCGTTTATAGGCTTTTTACATTAAATAGATAATAACGACTTGATGAAATCTCGATTTATGGATTAAGAAACTTGAACAATAGAAAAAAGAGGGCTCTTATGCTTAACAGAATAAGTGAGACTTTGAAAACAATATATAATTGTTGTGGAGAAAATCGGAATTCAATTTGTAATTTAGTTTTGGTCTTTTCCTTTGTTAGTGTATTATTAGAATGTTGTGTTTTTTATCTTTTAGGTTTATTGTTTATGCCTTTTATATTTACTGTTTATCGTTTAAATAAAGAAAATAAAATAATAAAATAATAATAATTTTAAAAGAGACTGGTATCCTCTCTAGACAGCTGATCCCACTGCTGACCTGGCTCTTCATTGTAGGAGTTTATTCTTGATGCTTAACCCAGGTAATTTTGATGCCTTATTGGTAATATTTATTTGAATTTTTAACATGAACTACTTTTCTGCCAGAAACACTGCAAATTGTGTTTCTATCTTGTATAGTAATTGTCTTGTAAACAAATCCAATTTAAAACACACTTAGAATTGTCTCAACAAACACCCAACTACAACTAACGTAACATTAGTCCCTTAGCTATCCACCACATGCCAAATAAAACCAACTTCAGTACAGGTGAAGATGAGGATCTCAACCACTTCATGTGTATTTTTTGTCTGTAGTCTGTACAGGCTTAGTTCAGTCTATGGTGGAACTTAGCTCCTGGTTTAGAACATAAATCCTGATCTGCAAAGGGAGGTACAAGTAAGTGGGATCCCCCAAAGCAGTAAGCCCCTCACTCAGGGCGAGTGATCACTGACCATTCACTCATGGTAAACAACTTGCCAGACCAGTTTGCCATAGAGATTGTGATGGAAAGAGGAGGGTAAAAATTGTGTGTCTGGGAATATTTTTGTAAATATTTGGAAAGATTGATTTAACTTAACCACATCCTGAACACCCTTTTTACTTGTCCTCCCTAGCTGTCTAACAGAGCAGGCAAAGACCAAAGATCTGTTACTCATCTAATATTAGCAACATCTCTGCCCCTTGAAAGTAAACCGTATCACAGTCATTGGAGGGCATAGTAGAAATATTTATTTAAGATTTCTATCCCACCTTTCAAATAGTTCAGGGTGACTTAAAATAAAATTAACAGATGCACAAATACATATTTCAAAGAAACTCAGTTCTCAAAGGAGATCAAAATACAGCTCGGAAAGTAGCCTGACAAAAACTCCATTGTCCCTTCTGCAATAAATCTGCCCTCTCAAGGACTACTGCTCAGGCTTTTCTGCAGGCCAGTAGAGCTCCTCATACCCTTTCGGGGAACCCATTCCATAATGGAACAGCAAGGCAGCATGACTTGTTGAGTCTTTTAAACAAGAGACCCTTTCCAGAGTTCAGGTGATCCGTGACCTGGCTCCTGCCTTCCTGTGTTCTAGCCAGTGAATGCCCAAGCATTGCTAAGACACAGAAAGTAAAACTGTCTTCTTTTGCATGCAAAATGACTAAGAAAGGGGAAAGTGCCTGTCATTTTGTTCTTCCTTCTTGTCAATTATAGCAGTAACTGACAACCACTGCATTGATTTTCCTGCCTCCAGAACAAACTGGTGAGCATTTAGCACTTTCTATTAACATTCAATTTAATACCTGATTTAAACAACTATTCATTTTATTGCTGTTGGTGAATGACTTAAACTGGCCACGTTGGAGACGCCAACTGTGCTTGGCTGGTGAGAAGCTGGGGGCAAGACTGGGTTTAATTTTAACTCACATTCTTACATGAGGTGACTTGGGGAGTCTCTAAAAGATTAGGAGTCTAGCTGAGTACCAGGTGCTGAAAACATTTTTTTAAAGGTTCATAAAATGGTAGGGGCATAGCTGTTGTGTTTGTCCCTTGGTTTCTCTAAAAGGTTAGAAGAGATTTTCTGTACTCTGGTGAAATGGGAGCAATCAGCCTTCAATAGCAATGTGATTAATAGACGTTAACACATAGTAATGCTTCTATTACTGCTGAACGATCTACCTAATTTAGCTAGAGATCAGCAAAAAATTGCCCTATATATGATTACAGCTGCCAGATCGGTTTTTGCCAGACAATAGAAACAAAAAAATAACCCCTAAATTACATGATTGGTTGTTGAAAATAAAGGAGATCTATACCTTAGTGAAATTAACTGCATATCATAAAAACAGAGATATTTGCAGTATGGATCTTTTATGGTCAGAAGCAATACAAAGAATGGAATGATCAATTATGTAACTGGAGGAGGTTTTGATAGTATGAGCCAGTGATGTATGATTTTGCGTATTGGCAGGGCCGGATCAAGGGGGGGCAGGGGGGTAGTCTGCCCCCAGTGCCACCAAAGAGGGTGCTGGGCGCAGCTGCCAGCCGCTGGGAGCGCGCCGGTGGCAGCACGGGCGGCTCAACGGCCAGCCATGCCATTCACCTGCCCAGGAGGACAGGGAGTGCATGGCAAGCTGGCCGCCCCCTCAGCCGGGCAGGTGAATGGCACAGAGAGCTGGGAGGCCACCCGCACGACTCACCTGTCCCACTGAGGTGGCGGCTGGCTTGCTGAGTGCTCCTGTCCTGTGGGACAGGCAAGTGGCACAGGGGGCCTCCCAGCTCTCCGTGCTGTTCACCTGCCCAGCTGAGGGGGCGGCCAGCTTGCTGCACACTCCCTGTCCTCCTGGGCAGGTGAATGGCATGGAGGACTGGGAGGTCACCTGCGCCATTTGCCTGCCCTGCAGGACAGGGAGCGCACGGCAAGCCAGCCGCCCCCTCATCTGGGTAGGCGAGTGGCGCAAGTGGCCTCTCAGCCGCTGGCACTGCTGCTGCTCCACTGGCAGCACGCCAGCTTGCGTGATGATGTCATGAAGTGACATCATCAAGCAGTGCCGGGAGCACGTGCATGGGCTGTGCGCGTGTGCGGGGGCGGCTGGAATTGGGTTGTCCCAGGCACCGGGAACCCAAGCTCCGGCCCTGTGTATTCGTGGAGATGGTACAGGTGGTTTTGGATCAGTGATAGGACTGGTAGATAGCAGTGTTTTTATCTGTATCCTGTATTCCCTTTTGAGTATGTATGTCATTCCTTCGTGTACGTTTATAGTTTGTTAATAAAAATTTTAAAAACACACACATAGTAATGCTTCTCTCTGTGGCTTGGAAAACCTCACCAGCATATTCCGTCATGCTGAGCTGTTGTTAAAGATGCAGGGCAAGGGCAGGCCTGATTTTACCCCTCATTGCCTGACAACTTTTCATAGTTTTAATGTTGTGATATGAATGTAGTTTTCCTCCCTTGGAAATGTTACTATCAAGAGAGATGATTGGATCCTCCTATAGCAAGTGGCAGTTTGCTTGTAATAATCCATCATCCTCTTGCACTAAACAAGAGTTCTTTTCTTCCTGTCACCTCCTCTCCCCCATCTAAATAATTATAAGAACCGAAAGTCTGAAGTTGTGCCTATGGTTTGAGAGACAAGGAAGCACACACTTTTAGTAAAGCCAGCCAAAGTACAGCATTTCCCATACAAATTACCCACAATAGAATATATGGTATTTAAATATAGGTGGGCTATTAATATGAGTGAATACCTGAAGATGTCATGGACATGGGATTGTTTGTAATGATCAACAGGAACTAGTGTTTTATTACGCTGGTCACACTAGCCCTTTAATCTGGAATTGGTAATAAATATTGACCATTGATATAATCATGTCTCAGGAAGGTCCTTAAACTGTGATGACAATTTAACCGTGTTGACTGAGATCAGGCTTGTAATTGAGTGACAGATTATACAACATTTACTGCAGGGACAGGGAGAAAGAAACCATAGAAAACCCTCGGAGTATCAATTTCAAAACAGCTGAGAATGAAGATACATCTAAACAGATATTTTAGAAATACATGACATGGAACTCCTTATACAGTAGACACCGTGATGGAAAACATCTGAGAACAAACATTGTCTGGGGGCTGTTAATTTTTTTCTTTTTCTTTTTTTTTCTTCTCTCAGTCAGCACATATAAAGATTATGCTGGCAGTATTAATTTTTTTTTGTAAGAGTCATTTTTAAGCTTTATTAAAATTTAAATAAAGGAAGATGTGTGATTTGAATGGATTCAGATCTATCATCCTTCAGTTGCTCCTTGTCCACCACACATTTGCCCTACAAACTGGGATGAAAAAAGGGCCAAGACAACCATCTGAATTTCTACATTTTCTTATGTCATACCGTTGCTGTTCTTACAAGCATGACTTTCCGGAGTTGTTACCTGTGCAGTATGGTGTCATATCTGCATAGTCTGGTCCTACACCTTAATGTGAACATCTGTAACAACCATGTGGGATGAGTGGATAACAAGGAGTTAGATCCAAAGAATTATAAGTGGAGAGAAAATAGGTGCGAGCACTATTCTGCTAACGCTTGCACAAGACATTGTGTAGCATTGTAAGAGATTCTATAGTAAGCCTTATGCTTCCGTCTGTGCAGGAGCCTGTGCAAGCTCCCCCTTCTGCATCCATACCCTCTGCATTCAGACCTCTAACTAGGGCCCCCCTACCCTCCCCCTTCTGCATCCATACCCTCTGCATTCAGACCTCTAACTAGGGCTGCCACTGCTTACACTCTTTACTGAAGGCAGGATACTCTGCACATGTTCAAAGGCACTTAAGTTTGTTGCAGGGCTGAGCATCACTATTTCAAACTGTTTGTAGGATTAAATCAGTGTTTAATCTGAGTTTTGGCTCAGATTAGGCCCCTGAATACGGCTTTGCCTTCCTTTGTAACAGAAAGTAGGTATGCAAATACTGATTCAGTTTTTTTGCCTGATTTTTCTTCACCCACAATCAGGACAGACTCTGGATTCAGTTACTTTGGAGTACCCAACTAGTTTCCATAACAGTAATGTGACATAAGGTGGTGAAGGGCCGGTCCCTTGGGTTCTTAACAGCCAAGATTTAAAACATGAGCAATGCTTTTGGGATGAGATCAAGATCTCCCTGCCCACTTTGGAAGGCTGGGCTGTGGAAAGCCAGAGGATGCTGAGACACACAGAAAAGCCTTGGATCAAGTGTATTTGGAAACCGAGAGTGGGCAGTATGGACTCAGGTAGCCACAATGGCACGTGTCCAGTGTGTGGATGAAAAGAGCCCTTCTTCAGAGCACAAAGGGAAGTCTGTGATAGTACAAACTGAAGCATGGGTCCACACAGAGCGCCATGGTTGTGCTGAATGTTAAATAAACTTGTTTACAAAAAGGCTGGGACTATGTATATATCTGAGCATACCAGGGGGACTGACTGTACCCCTTTCATCTGTTTGTTGGGACCAGGCAAGAAATTTTCTTCTTGACTATTTAGTTAAAATGCAAAAAACACATCAAAACACAAAGGGAAAAATGAATAACCTTACAACAATTACTTACACTCTCATATAATGTGCTTTTTCTGTTCTATTATCTATTTATATACTAAAGCAGCATCAAAGAAATAGGTATATCTAAATCATCTATGAAGCCCTATTCCAGGAATGAACTCATTAGGTGGTCTTGAGAATTTGCAGATTTTAGTTCATCACCAGTAAGCTAGGGAAAGCCCTCACATGGCAAGTTTATCACATGATAACTGCACTATCAAGTGATAGGCAAATAAGCCACACAAGATCAAAGACTACAGAAAAAATATTAAACCAAATTCTTTTTCAGCAGAATCTCACACATTCATCTGTGAATCAAGTGTTGAATAAATGAGAAACCAAATGATTGTCAATTAACCTACTGAAACTGACCATATAGAGAGATTAATCTTTTGGCCTGTTGCAAAAGCAAATATGAACTGTACTCATCCAGTACAGATAAGCATATTACTACTGTGGTTCCAAAGACGAAAAACACAAAGTGGAAGATTTGCAGGACAGAATGACAGCAACAGCCAACTGCAACTGTTGAAACCAAAGCACTTAACATTTTATGCCGTGTATTATAGGTAAAAGATATCCATCAAATTACAGGATTTATCATACTTGCAAACATTTTCTCTCACTACCTAATCTTATATGTTAAAGTTATATTTGCCCAAAAACTAGACAAACCTGAATCCAAGACAACTCCCCTAAAACATTATACCAGAAATTTATTACAGTACATAACTGTATGCGAATTTTTCCTTTTCTTAATGACACACCTGGAAAAAACCCTAATCTTACTGACAGGTAAATAGGGACTTTGTTCTTGTACTGTTTTGTACATTTAGTACATACAGCATCACTTTGTAAACTATTTTCTGTTATAAGATTTCAGAACTATTTCATAATGCTGCACAGATAAGATTTTTTGTGCAAAATTTATCTTATCCTGATGTAAAAGATGAAGATCTCATTAGACTGGCCATTTGTTCATGTGTTTTATGCAGTGTTTCATGCAGTACCAGCACAAATATCCACTGTGCACATAAGAATCTGTCCACAGAACTCAAGTCCAAATTTAACAAAGCCAGGGTAGGCACACTGCTTCTATGATTCCGGGCCTTTCTCAGCAACCTATTCCATTTATATTTGTAAATCAAACAATATGGATTTTAATTTAGCGCCCTTTTGAGTACAAATGTCTTGTATGTTTTGTCTCTGCTTAAAATATTATGTTAAGGACGAAGACTTCCAGCCCTTAGATACAAATCTTTTAAAAGTTTGCACAAAGCAGGACAGCAACTTTGGAACTATGTATTAGTTGTATCATTAACAAAATACATAATACACAAAAGAAAGAGACAAAAAGGCTGCTCATTCCTTTCCCAAATATGCCCCACCCATCAATTGTGTTAATCACACAAGCAGATTGCCAAGTATGAGAATAAACTATGGGCACTTCCAGAATGGCTGTTTTAAATAAGGATATTTGCTGTTTTAGATTAATTTAAACAACAACACTTTCCCTTTATGGATTGGACGCTATAGGTGTTTATGCTCATGACAGAGGGTCACCAAAACGGGTATCCTGTGGGATTATGGGACCTGCATTGGGGTTGCAGCAAGGAGGGGAAATTGGAAAAGAGCAAGTGTAAAAGCTGGTAGAAGCAGAACCCAACATTGTTATCCTAAAACCGAATTCTGCTGATATGTGATAAGTACCAACCAGAACATTGGACAAATGGCTATGAACTGAAAGCTACCTGGACAGTCCCAAGGAGTCAGTAATTAGGATTGTATACTGGAGAATTCAGCATTAAGAAAAAATATCTGCTGCATCCAGCATTTTGGTATATTTTTTGCTTTTTTTTAATAAGGGGCAAAGATGGACACGGAATTCCTAACTCTTCACAACTGTACAGTTTACTCAGCCACCTAAGCAGATCCAGGCATTTATTTCCACAGGTATGAAAGCGAGAATTTGAGTCATGGCAAAGAACACTGTACTTCTACAGTATCCATGCAGAAACACAGAACTGACACAGTCCTAGTAACATTATTAGCAAATGCTTCATCGTTGCTTCCAACTCAGTTATGCATCCAAGCAACGTGCTCTCAAACTAGCTCTGCAGTTCATCCTCCTGAAGTTATGGCCTAAAAGTTATGGCCTACCCTCACTTCCAAATGAGGATGAGGTTTAGAAACTTCCCTTGCTCATCAGTAGTTGCCAGTACACTGACTGGGGAAGGAACACTGAATGTTGTGAGAAAAAACAGGAAGACAAAGTACGGAGATAAAACAGCCAGAGGATCTAGGGTGAAATGGTGGCCAGAGAGAAGAAATTAAACTTACCAGCTTTCACGAAAGGGAGCAGGATGCCAGACAGTGTCAACAGGATGAGACGAAGGACTGTAGTGTGGGGCATTGCCTCTTTCAGAAATCAAGATGCCTTTGGGAATGCTCAAACCCTTTGAAGCCTTAATGAGGAAGCAGGTTTCGAAGGCTAAATGAAATCCTTGTCCAGTCAGCTCTCAAATCTCTTCAAATGTGTACACATAAGAGTTGCAAGCCCTCTGTAGAGCCTCATCCACATACACTTACTGACTCTGACAATCTGCCTCCTCCAGTTAGAAGGCAGCTCCACCCTCTTACAGTTTTGCCCTACTCCCTCCCCCCATTCTGCAGTCCATCCTAGAAAACCAACCCTTCCCACCAGAGCAATGTATACACCTTCTGGCAGTTAGCTGCAAAACCCCAAAGGCGCCAAGGACTGCACCAAGTGTCTAACAACTGGAGTACACATCAAACATCACCCTGTGTTAAGGACAGTGGTGAATAACAGCATTCATTAAAAATGCGAAACCAAAAGCAGGCGCATATTTGGATAGGCTGAACCATACATCCTGTAAGAACTCAGTGGCCAGCTTATAACAAAAATTAATGACTACAGAACTTTTAGGGTTATAGGTATCAGAAATGTCTTCCTGGACATAATATACTTTCATGACTGACTGAGTTAAAAATTAAGAGATGTTCACTGCATTTGATCAAAATTTTCCTCAAACTGATGTTGAAGTGTCATATCCAGTTTTTTAAAGCAGGTTCCTCTTCAGTTATAAATTTGGAAAGAAACAAATGGGGAAGGGACAATTTGACAGTTTCAGAAATCACAGCTGTTGTAAGAAATGAATTCCTCAATATACATTAAAAACATCTTTGAACAATGAAAAGGGTGGCACTAAGCAACTGAAGAGCAATATATATGGAGGGGGGTGGGTTGGATCCTTCAGGTCTCTTAAAAGTGGTGCTTTCTTCCTCTTCCATCAGGGGAAGGCAGTTTTACTAGTGGAATGGATTTATGGAATTCAACCTATTATTTTTAACACAACTGCTTCTAAAAACTGCATGTGTTAAGCACAATCTTAACAATCATTCCTTGCTGTGTGCTATAACACATGCACAGATAATCTAAAAACAATGCTTTTTCTTTAGAACTATTACTTCTCATATGCAAAATTAGGCAGATTTAAATCAATAAAGAGATCCGCTGGGCAACAGAGTTAAAAGGCATTCATTTAGAACTGCCCTAGGTTTTAATAGAGCATATGCATAGCAGGCATGGCCACAGTATTTCTTACTGATCCAATGTTTAAACTTGGGGAGAAGACAGATTTCTAGAAACAGATCAGAGTGAGTATCTGCCAGAGCCCACTTTACACACGACCAACACATTGGGTAAAGATTTCCAGCATGTTGGGCATGAGCAGTCTTAAGAGTTTACATTAAAAAAAACACAATGTCTTTACTCAGCCTGTTTTACTGGAAAAATACAAATAATTCAAATGGCTTCCACTGCTGACATATGCTCCGCAATCAGGACTTCTCTCATGTTTAATGATAAAAAAATCATGACGGATAGACAGCAACACTTTTATGAACCAATCCAATCCCATGTTTGTAATTTTAACCTCACTGTTTAGGTTGATTCAAAATTGCACTCTTGCAGATCACTAAAAAACTTTAACAAAGTTAAACAAAGATAGCATATGTTTAACAACTTGTCTTTCATTATGAGGTTATTAATATAAACAGATCCATCAAGTTCTTTCAAGTTGCTTGCTAGCCACTGTTCAAGTGATAATATCCTTAACATGAAACACTAATTATGTTGGTCATTTAATTACTAAATACTTTGTTGCAATAAAAGTTGCACGTTGCAGTATTGTAACTGGGAAAGTTTGGGAAGTTGACTGCTCTCTATTGATCCCCACCAGAAATCAAACCCTATGCTCTAAGAAGCCAATTATGCCCTCTGAACCTATTATATTTTGCACTGTGTCATATAACCTTAAGATGGTGTTTTTTCTACGACATGCTACAAATAAATGCAGAGGTTGTGAGCACGTTTTCTTAATAGAACATTTTGGTGACCAAATCCACTGGAACAAGTATGTGCTCAAATGCAAAAATGGTCAGGTCAGCACCTAATTAGGCCAACTTCCTTTGCTTATACAGAACTACCACTCTTGTAAGGAATATCATGTCACTTTCCCAATGATTTCTACAACTTCAAAACACAGCGAGACTAAAGAGAACATTCAATGGATAAAGCAGGAACCATTTCTCAAGTAGTTATTTTTACAATGATGTACATGTAAAACCGGATGCTAAGTATATGACCATGTAGTCACCTATGATGGTGCTAAGTTATCACTTGGCAAATGGTCATCTTTAAGTGACTATAGATAACCATATCCTAAGAAGTTACTTAACACAATGTGCATATAACACTTAGTAAGCCATTCTGCTCTACCATCCTGCCAGGCAGTGTGGAAAGTTTTACATTATCTGCACTGATCCAAACTTTGAAGCAGCAAAGGTTCTCCTTACCTCTAAGCAAGATAGTACAGATCACTGATTTGCCAAATGATTGCAATCCCAATGCCCAATGTAGAAAGTTACCACTAGGCAAATGGTTGCCTGTATTCACTTTGTTAAGGTGCAAAAATATGGCATGAGTTGCCTTACCACTTGCTAGGACAACAGTTTGTTGCCTAATTACAGTCTTAATTACAGAAATACAATGAATTTCATACCAGGATCGATATTTTTCATTTCATCAGATTGTTGAAACTGAGGTGTTGGTTTGGAGAGTGTAAAACTGAAAATAAATGCAAACCTAAATCAACTTTCATGCCATCCATCAATAACCCTCTTATTTAAGCATTTGAGCAGGTGGTCCTTACGGACATTGGAGAAGTGGAAAAAAGACATGGATACATTAGGTACAATATTAGTAAGTCAGAATATGAATCCCATTTGAGACTGGTCAATGATACTAGCATCATCATAAAACCAGCTGATAAAGGGAGAGCCACAGTAACTTTGAATAGGGGTGATTATAATGAGATGGTATTAAGTCTCTTGAGAAATAAGGATCATTGTGTTAAAACTAGCTATAATCCAACCCAGCACATATTGGGAATCATTAGGGTCACAGTACAAGAGGCCATGGTCCTGGGTCATATTAATGAATCTACAGCTAAATTTCTCATTACAGAAACACCCTGGGTGCCCATTTTTTATGCCCTGCCCAAAGTACATAAAAAGGGCTTCTCACCACTGGGCAGACCAATTATTTCAGGGTCTGCCTCAGTGTTGGAACTCCTGGCACAATTTTTGGATGAACATTTAAGACCCTTTGTACACCAAACACCCTCATATATTAAAGATACTAAGCATTTCATTCATGTCATAGAAGGGGTATTAGTCCCTGGTGACTCTGTTTTGCTCAGTTGATGTGAGAGCATTATATACTAATATTCCCCATGAAGAGATTAGACTTGTGGTGGTGGATTTACTAGAACAACGAACAAATAAATCAGCTCCCACTTCTTTTCTTCTTGAATTACTGGATATCATATTAGAACAATTTTTTAGATATGAAGATGATTTTTATTTTCAACGTAGAGGTGTTGCCATGGGCAGTCCTTGTGCACCAAGTTTGGCCATTATCTTTATGATTTTGAGAAGAAGTATTTTTACTCTTCAGACAATCCCTTCAGAAACTCTATTTTTATTTTTAGGCGATTTGTAGATGATTTATTTTTTGTGCATGAGAAAGGAAAGGAGATCACACATTTTTTGGAATAGATTAATACTATTCACCCCACCATTAAGTTTGAGGGTAAATTCCATAAGGTCAGGATTAATTATTTGGACACCATCATTTATAAGGAATCCAATTAACAGATTGGCTGTGACGCTATACAGGAAAGACACTGATCGTAATGCTCTATTACATTACAGCTCTTCACATCCTTCTTTCCTACGAAATAACTTGCCCTATGGTCAGTTTTTGAGAATAAAGAGAAATTCCACCGCATCTCAGGATTATAGGAAAGATTCTGAGACACTTCAAACACAACTAATTACTAGGGGGTATCCAGTCCACATAATTAGAGCAGCTAGAAGAAGGGCTGATAGTATTGATAGGAAGGAATTATTAAGGGAGAAGCCATCATCTAGAAGTAGCAACATTTCATGTGCATTAGATTTTTCTCTCCTGGCTGTGGCCATTAAAAATATCATACACAGACACTGGCATTTAGTGACTAGTCTACCAGGATGCAAGGAGAAGCCAAACATAGGTTTTAGGAGGAATAGAAACATTCGACACTTTCTGGTTAGAGCAGATACAGCTATCACAAAGGAGAGATGTAAGCCAAATAAATTAACAAGTCACTTAAAATGTGGTCAGGGCTGTGCTGCCTGTAAGTTTGTTGTAGAACTAAAAGAATATACACACCCTCAGAAGGGGTATACCATCACATTAAAAGATTTCTTCAATTGTGAATCTAAAAACGTTGTATATTTAGCTTTCTGTCCACGTGGCCTCTATTATTTAGGCATGAATACAAGGAAAATTAAAATTAGGATGTTATAGCATGCCATCTAGGATCAAGAATCAAATTGTAGAGGCTCCTTTAGTATCGCATTTTTTAGATAAACAAAATGTCACTGAAGACAAGGTATTTTGTAATTTATAAATATGACCCTAATCCCTACAGTCTAAAGGACATAAAAATACATCGTTACAAAAAGAAACGCAGTACATATATGAATACAAGATTTATGCACCTTATGGTTTCAATAATGAGGTAGATTATACTCCCTTCATTTAATGGTATCTGTTGCTTTAAGCAACAAGTGTAATTGATTAGAATGTGGATTTAACCATGACAATAGAGGCAAAGACATGCAGATTTCTGGAGCAACCAACTGGGATGCATTGAAGGGAAGGGAGAGTTGGAACCCTCTAAAGTAGGAGCAAGCTCACAAGTCATATGTTTATTGCGTGTAGGGTGTTTATTATTGCAAAATAAGTTCTCTCTCTATATATGTATGTAAAGATTATTTCTCTAGTTCATGTTATTTTTTACACAGCTATTGTGAAACACGACGCTGAGGAAGGCATTGAAACGCATGCTATAACCGGATGTGCGTAGGTGGTGTGTTCATTAACAGCATTACAGAAGATGAAAAACTGAAACAGCGGGAAGAAAGTTTCCTGTATATTGAGAATGACTTTCATTTGATTGTATATCTACCTGTACACGCCTTATTTTAATTTGTCAAGTATTGTAAGAGTAAACTTTGCATTGTTAATTGCCAGTTTACAGCACGGTGTTTATTGGTTTTCTCCTAATTACAGTATTTGCCTACTAATAATTTACCATGGTATATGTACTTGTTAAAATGTCCTGCCAAGTGATGAGGCAAGTCTTTAACACTGAAGAAGGGAGCTCTGACACTAGAAAGCTTACACTCCGAAAATCTTGTTGGTCTCTAAGGTGCCACTGGACTAAAATCCTGCTGTTCTACTGCAGACCAACATGGCAACCCACCTAATTTTACTCTCCTCCCCTTTCTATGGATTTGAGATCAAGTGAAGAAGTGTATTCCTCTCTCCACTCATCTCTTGGAAATTCAGACATCCAACTTGGCAAGAAGCTCTATGCACAGTGTAGAAAGCTACTGTAAATAATGATAATCTGTATAGATCCTTTAAAGATAAAACTCAAATGCACCATTAGTAGACAAGATCACCAAAGGGTAAGTTAAGAGAGCACACTATTCCAAAAGTGTTGGGAGGTTAATATATCTGTTGAAACCATAAGGGGAAACTGTTCACCTGAGGGAGGTCTCAGATGGGTCACTTTAAATATGTAACCGTCCATTAAAGATACACTCATGTTGTAAGCTTCAGAACTCCCTTGTTGCTGCAAAGTTTTGCCATACTAAATTTCATCTAGTGTAGCCTTTTAAATCTTCCTATCGTCCAGAATTATTCTCATCCCAGTAAACAAAATGCTGCTTCAGAAATAGGGTTAAATTCCTAATTACAATGTAAAATAAGTTAACCATATTCAGTAATTCTCTAAAGAAGAGAAAAGATGGGCGACTATGGGACAAACTTAACACACAAAGGCAGAAGTGCAAAATCTGAAATCTTCCATAGCATCTATTCCCTTCCCTTTGATCATAAGTCGCTTTCCTCATCTCATCCTCATGCTTCACTGAATTATTTTTATATCATAAATCAATTAAAACCAGCAGTGGAAAAAGTGAAAAACAAGAAATTGGTTATGTCTATATTTAAGAGCTACAGAAAATCTCCTCTGTCCTTAAAGGCAGAATATTCCAGGCTTGGGCTACAGAGTCATCTCTTTGGGATTGCTAAAAATTATCTTGGTTTCTGTGTAGTAGTCGTGGTTTTGTTCACATTCAGCTTATTAACTTTCTCTCTCTCTTTAAAAAAATACATGTTTACAATTTTAGAAAAAACTAGCCAGGCTTGATCCTCTTGCATAACCAAGGCAAAAGCATGAAAGGGTTGTTGTCTGGGGATGGAAGAAGGGAAGATTTTTCAAATATGCCCGATCTCAACTTAACTGATGTTTATTTTCACCTCTAAAATTATCAAGCAGAAAAACCACCAACATTCCTCTAGAGGTATAAAATAAAGCTCCTGCTGTCCTTCCATGTCCTGTATGCTTGATTGTTACTTGAAAGGGGTATGGGGTAGACTTTCAGGTCTATTTTAGCACCAGGAAAGATTGCCAAAGCTGGCTTTGACAAAAGCAAACAATGTGTGCTCAGGTATAATACAACCAGGTTTTATTTAAGTTCTCTCTTTTTCACCCCTGTATTAGCAAGAGTTTAGAGGGAATTTAAAGTTCTGTAAACATTAACTACCCCATTCCTCCCCTTTATAAGTTTACAAAGCAAAGGAGATCAGGAGACCAGATTTGTGGCACCTCCTAGCCTCTCTGTGCTACTAGATCCAAAAATTATATACAAGTCTGCAGCCATCTCTTTATATTTACTGTACACATGGGCGGGGGGGGGGGGAGGAAAAAATCAAAAGAAATAAAATCTAACTCAAACTGCTCTGGAGCAACTTCAGTTGTCTTCTTCAGGTGGTAATGGCAGAAAAAGATGCTTCACACAGCAGCATAACTTCCATGGGCACACTGCAACCCTGTGCAAGTGGGAGCGTGGGCAGGGGACTATAACAACCAATGTGCTTTGACCATTTCAGACAGTTTAACATTTCCAGTGGCAGGGACAGGAAAATTGGGATGACAAATATCTAAGCACAATGGACTGTAAGTGACAGGAGAGTGTACTACGTAATGAGGACCAGCATTCCTCACTTTATCCCTCCATGTGGTTGTTACAAACAGAGACGCTGCCAATGCTCAGATTCCTTGTCTCATTTATTTCACTTGGAAGATGACAGCTCCCTGTTCTCGGCGTGAATGCTGCTGCAGAACTTACAAAATTCTGGACCATCACCGTATGTCACCAGATGAATCTGGCTAGGTTTCAGGTTCCAAAAGTAGTGTCAACTCCCACACAAAACCAACAGGCGAAGATACATATGGTAAAGATCCTATGCGTCTCTGAAACGAGACAAATTCACAGCAGAAGGGTCCAAAATAACTGGCCCAATCACTCTGGAGTAAGTATAATTACAGGAAAATTCAGCCTGAAGTAAGAGTTGTGTGCTTCCTCCCACAACTTGAGTCCCCAACTGTCCAGGAAGGCTGGAGCATGCTGAAGCATGACTTCCAGCAGCTTTGACATCACCACCCGATGAAGACAGTCTTGAACTTCCTCTCCAAATTCAATGTGCAGAAGAAGGGCTGGCAGGGATGTGCAATGCCAATCCAATCCAAGCTGTAGGCTGCCCATCACTTCCTGCTGCTTCCAGCTCTAGTGCTTGCTTATGAATGTACCTCCTGGATTTGGAAGGCATCTTGTAGCCCTGATGGAGCATGGAAGTCAGTATCTGCGTGGCATTTTGGTTTTGAATGACATCTGTTAACCATGAGCTCTCCACCATGATTGCACCAGTTAGTTAAGGGAAGGGAAAGGAGCTACAAAATGTAGACCTCCAAATGGCTTTCTGAATAACTTGGGAGAAGAAATCACAGCACAGTGATTTGCCCTCAGCCTCATGAAGAAATCTTCTTTCCCACCTACCCAGCAAAAAGAACCAGAGGCTGATATAAAATGGAGATTGTGCAATCCTGGGCAGAAAGGACTTGTTGAGGCTAGAAACAGCAGCCTGAGATGATTTGATTCTGTAATCCATTTTGCAAGGCAAAGATGATTGCAGGAGATAGAAAGTACTGTCCAGCAGTGGAGAATGCATGGTTAACAGACACAGGAAAAGCCAGTTGAGTTGCATATACTTAGTAGTCATCCAAAGTCTCTATTTCTCCCATATTGAGCCGCTCTGATGAGGCATTGACTGAGAAACCTACGAAGTAAGACAGAGTCAGTGTTTAGTACACAAAAATGCTACATGTATTCACAGATCCCTTTAAGTGAACAGAAGTGATGCAAGTCAAAGATGACAACTTAAGTGAGATAGAACGTTACAATATTTACTCAAATGCAAGACTAGGCTTTTTTCAGATATGCCATAAAAAGATAGTCATCTTACATTTGCGTACAAATTACAGTTATGTCCAATAATAAACTTGTTGTGATTAATATTAATATCTTACATTCAAGGTTATCTTCCTTTCAAGTAAATATAGTATTCGAAAATATTTTAAGAGCACTATCACTCATACTGACAGAAAAATGAACACATTCTGAATATCGGCAAATGTCACATCCCTCAAATCATACCTCCCCCGGTCCCCGCACCACACTTTGGCAAAGAAATAAGGAGATTGTTAACTTTTCTTAAAATATCCAATAGAGATTTTATATAATATTCAAAGCAGAACTTGGCAGTGCCACCAATGCACTTAAACTTCTGCTTAACTCCACAGATAGGGTAAGATCTGAAATGCTTTCAGTTTCTATTTTAAAACTATATTTTCTATACAAGTGTGGGTGAGCAAACATCTTAATATAAAGTTCTATATACAAATACCCAAGAAATGTCCTCCCTTTACAGACCACTCTCTGGCTCAGACTGAAAAAACAAACTGCAACTTCCTCTCAACCTTTACCAACATAACATACGGCATAAATCTGAGTACAGAGTCTTGGATGGGGAGGAACAGAATAAAAACAAAGGGACTGGCAGAGGTGAGCACTGGAATAGTGGTGGCCAGGCAGTTGTTAAACATGGGGGTAGTTCAAAGAGGGCAAAGGAAAGCACCTGGCCACCACTGCCTCTGGAATCTAAGTTTCTATTTTCACCCCTGGAACTCCGATCCCGTTTATCTAATGCACCATAAAACAGGCTGTTGCTCTGACACGGCAGAAGAATGTGCGTAGTGTTTAGGACCAGGGTGTTAAGCCAATTTGATTCCAGTTTGGATTTCCAGAACTCACCTAACAAGCTGGGATCTGCACGAACCATTTTTTGTTTCTTCTTCTTTTTGCCACTCTGCACTGCCTCAAAGTTGGATTGCTGGTTGTTGCTCTGATTAGTCTGAAAGACTGAATGCAATGAACTATGGTTCATCCCCCATACAGAATCCTGGAAGGCAAATAAATGATGTTATTAATTATGTGCTGGAGTTATGCTATGCCTACTCAGAAAGAGTACACAAACAAAACACTTTCCACCAACTTTCTTTGCACAGTGTCCATTGACACCTCTGTTGATACTTGCAAATCGCCCCTCCGCCCCCAGCTCAATGTTGTCTACAAAAATATTAAGGACAGGTTAGCTATCTTATCAGCAGCAATTCCATAGTATAGCTTGCCCTGGATTACTATATCTCTACAACCAGAAAGGCAGATCTTCTGTTTCTCCAATAACATAGCAATTAGTTTACAAACATTTCCCCAAAATAAAAGTATGAACCTGCTGCTGTCGCTGTTGGCTGGCTTTTTGTTTGGCACGGCGCTCAAGAAACTGCTTGGCAAATTCCTTGGCTTCAGGGGTGTCTCCAAGATAGGCTCTGATATAATCATGAACCTCATAAGGAGATTCCACTTCCTTCAGGAAAGAAACAAACGTAGGTACTGCAATAAGAAGAGAAGACGAACTGAGAGATGTGCATTCAGACTATAAAGACACTGAAAAATAATCCAGAGCATTTCAGTATTAATTCCTGCCCCCCATATATGTGTGTGTATATATATATATAAAACTTTAACCTCCAAGGCAACAGAAAACCCTTGCCCTGCTCACTAAGGTATGGAATGAGTCATGTTCTTGCTAATGAAGTCAATGATGTGACATGTACTCTTAGATGTCAGTTACTATCTTGTCTAATTTTTCAGAAATAGCACAAGATAATGTGATGAGGTATCCAGCTTTACAATTCACAACCTAAAGTATAGATCAGGTCTAATTCTAGCTTACTTTAAAAAATACTGGGTGGTAAATACTGGCATCTTTGCAGACCTGTCGCCACATCTTTCTTTATGGTTCTAACACTGGATAGAGCCAGAACAGCACAATTTAATGTGCAACTGTGATGCACTGTGGAACACTGACACTCTTTCCCAGTTCTTACCATCCAAGTTGTTGGCTGTGTTGAGCGCATGAAGCATCTGTTCACACCACTGAGTGAATCCATCTTGGGCTTTATTAACCCCTTGAAACAACTTCAACAATTTTTCTTCTTCTTCTACCTTCTTATTTTGACGGCTTGTGACACCTATAGATTTACTAAGGCAGACAAATACTATATGAAAGCAGGGTATGAGGAGAGGAGATACATTTCCCACAAACACAATGAGCAAGTCTGGAGATTAGTAATGTCTAGCAGTTTTACAGAAGTTTCTGCCTTCTGCCAAAACTACAAATTGGAAAATACAGAGATACAAAAGCAAAAATAAAACATATTTAAAATTATTATAATCTGTCCTCTCTATTCAAAACTGGCTGAGGCAAATTTGAAAGCATGGAACATTAAGAAATTCTGGTTGCACTGAACACACAGCAGAGTCCACAAAAAGTTCCTATCCACTGAAAGAATCCAGAAAATAGGTCTGAGTCTCTCTAATGAAAGGAAGAGGTGTTTACCTGATGCTTGCGTTGCTCTTATTTTTATTGGTTGCATTCCGAGGTCCCACTTCTTTCACTGCATCGTCCCAGAATCCCATATTTGAGTTTTTTGTGTCAGCATTGCTCCAAATACTGCTGACAAGGTCTGATGCCCACTGGCTGCTAGGATTTGTGTTTAGAGAGCCCCATACAGAATTGCCAATGCTGGTGTGCAGATTAGAATGTTGCTGGAACACAAAGGAAGAGGAGAAAATGTTTATTAAATTAAGAGGAAAAGCAAGTGGTTCAACTAACTAAGCCCAACAACGGGGTAAAGATTATTTGGGGAAATTTGTTCTCTTTTTTTAAAAAACTGAAAAATTAGAAATGGTACTCACTGTCGTGCTGCGGGACCTGTTCGGTTGCTGCTGGTGCTGCTGGTGCTGCTGCTGCTGTTGCTGCTTCTGCATCTGCCTGGCCTCTTCCTGCTGAATCTCCAAGAGGGATTTTGTAGTGCCTGCTGGTTTGGCAACATTTCCCCAACCAGACAGTTTTTGTTGTTGTTGTTGCTGCTGCTGCTGCTGCTGCTGCTGGAGGGCTTTCATTAGTTCACGCTGCTGGCGCCGTTGCTAGAAGAAAAGTTAAATGCAGAGTATTCCAACATCTTGATATATACACGATAATCAGCCCTCACTTTCAACAAAAATGTTTTAATTACAGCTCAATAAATATGAATAGAAGTTTTTTGTTATCTAAATTTGCTGGAGACATGCTAATGCAATCTGTCACTTATTTTTTGAATACTTAGTACTTCTGTAATGTCCACATGAGCATATATCCACCTATACATTAACAACAAATGGGAATTCAAAATGGCAGAGCAAATTACTTCTTCACAAAAGCAATTTGTTGTGAAGTCTTATCATGGGTAATGGATGAAATTATATTCCTTAAAGAAAAGCAACAGAGCTAACAATTGTTCGAAACACACGCTTTTCTGGGTCTGCAACAACTCCATCCCCTCATGTTTTTGAATAATGTTTTACCCACAAGCAGCAGACAATGTACTTCCGAACAGAAGCTCCTCCTGGACATCTCTCCTGCCTTAGGCTTTGATCTAAAGTAGTGTGAGTGGATGTCCGCAAGAGGAATGGACAGCTCGTTTGAAATGTCCAGCTGCAAATTCCATCACAGACCAAGTCTGGTAACCTCATGAATGAGGCACCCAGTGAAGACTTTACCTATGATGGGAGGAAAACTCTTCATTTGAATTCTGTTATGGGAAATAAACTGTGTCACTTGAATTCTGTGCCTATCTCACCGGTGTGATCCACTTGTGTCAATGCTTTTAGGCCAATGCCACACAATAAAGTATTAACAGTTGCATGCTTTCTGTGTTGGCCATCTGAGACAGCAGTTTGTTGACCAAGAGTCAAAGAAAAAAACTTTTGAGTTTGGTATCAAGTACCTAACTGTTCTTATATCAAAACTCTGTGGCCAACAGAGCCTTCATGCAGTCTCCTTTCAAGGCTAGTTGCTGTACAAGTTACAGTGCAGATATGTCAAATTGCATGTAAACTGTGAGATTAATCTCCGTATAAAATAACCCATGTTTAAACTTTACAGGCTTAGTACTGGATATTTCTTATTATAGAATCATAACAGATACCTTATCACAGCATTTCTCAAAAATTCAGATGCTGTTGTTCAGTCTTCCTTTTTTCACCTTTTTATTCCATTTCCATCTTATGTTTTTCTATCGTGCAAACCCTGCAGTTCTACTTAAATGCCTTATTTTTATATGAATAGAGCTACGGAATTTGGGAATAATCTAATATGGGTCCTCAAGCTATTTCATTAGTATTGGAGAGGACTTCTCATTTTTGGAAGTCAGAAACTGAGAAATGTGCTGGTATTCCCCCCTCTCCCCCTTTTTAATTGAAAATTAAAAAAAAATGTTCTTAAGGGAAAGAAGAGACAAATATAAAAGGATCACTCATTACGAAGTTTCAAAAAACACAAAAGGAGAAACCTTATCATTCCATGATATTTACAACCAAAGCCCATTTCCCCCTTATATCTTCTTGATTTCTACGTATTTTTTCATATGTCAGTTTAGACATGAGAGCAATTTTATATACTTTCATAATCCAGTAATTAATATTGGCGGGGGGCGGGGGGGGGGAAGCACAGAGGATTTCCAACAGAATGGTACACATTGTTTTGCAGCAGATAACGAGCTCACTATAAAATCTTTATGTGAGAGAGGGACACAATCTTTAACATAACATCAGAGGGTAAATCATGGCCCATTAATTCTAAAATACAGAAAAATATCTGGTGCCAGATCTAATAAATCTAATAAATTTGCCTGATCCAAGTAACATCTCCAACACAAGTTCTGGTATTCAGGGTATATATGAGATAATCTATATAGCGTTAGATATTAGCAGTACACAGTTTTCACAAGTTTCTCTTGTCAGCTGAAATAACTGTTCAATGTACATGTGTTCATAACCATTCACAAAGGTAACATTTTATTCCAATTTCCCACTCATCTAGGTGTGCTGTTATCTTAAGACATCCATCACAATAGTGACTGGTTGCCTGCGTAGAAGAGCCATTAGATCTCAAAGATTGATAGAAAGGTATTTTGAAAATTTGGAGGTTGTATAAGAGGAAGGTTAGGCCAGACTGGTCAAGCCAAGCAGCCAAAAGCATGCAAGCTACTAGGAAGGGCTAACACACTGACTTGTTACAACGAAGGATAGATGTATAACATCAGTTTTACAGGGTTCTGAAATAAGGCATGCTGCTGAAATTTAAGATATGAAAAACGTGGACAAATGGTAAGTGTCACATAGAGCAAGAAATAGGTAAAATTCGAATATGAGTTACACAGATGAAAGAAGTAACATTTAATGCCTTTGATTATTCCAGTGGGGCTGAGAATTGGGGTATTGAGGGAGAGGGAGGAAAAAGAGATGAATGAAAAAAGAGGAAGAGGGAATTGAATTTGTATCTCTTATTGCCATTTTTGCCTTCTGTGAAGTATAGTTGCCTGTGGAACTTGAGTGGGAACATCAGCTAAACAAAAAAAGTTTAACAGGCATCAGTGACCCCTAGAAGCTACAAGCCACAAATGCAGGCAAATCAGCAAGCCAGGAATTCCAAATAATCATGGATGGACTTCCTAAAGTCAAGAAATTCAAGGTCATCAGTTTCAGATGTCTTTCAGAACATGGGATACTTAAGAGGAATGGCAAGCAAATAATTATTTAAGAGGAAACCTGTGAAATTTACCTCTTCTCGAAGCTGCCGTTCTCTCTCTTCTTCAAGCTTTTGGATCTCTGCTAATGACAATGTTGCCTGGGACTGACATGACCTTGAATTAGATTGCTGACCCCACGTTGACGAAGAAGGGAGCTGGAGGTAAAGAGGAGATACTGGCTAATTCAATGTAGAATACACAAACTGCTTCTCTTCTCTGCTACTATAGATGCTAATGTGCTTATATGTGCACACAAACAGTACTATACCTACTTTTACAGCAAAAAGTGGATTTTCATCATTCCTAGCTGGACAGATAACCCCTATCCTCAAAAGAACTTCAATGATATATATATATATAAAAAAGCAAGTTTCCAGATCAAGAAAAATGGTGGGAATCAGACAGATGAATGTGCTATCCTATTATATAAAAGGCAAGCCATATTAATGACAACTCATGACCTATCTCGGAGGGCACTGCCGCAGCAGGAAGCCCAGGAGGGGATCAGGCGTGGAGCAGGCAGCAATGTCCACCCTCCCTTCACCCAGCCGGGATCAGGCGCGGAGCAGGAGGCAATGCCTGCCCCCCTCCATGCCACTGAAATCAGGCACAGAACAAGTGCAATGCCCGCCCCCCTTCCCCCTTCATCTTTGCCTCTTGAGTGTCTTCGATACATGCTGGGTAAGACTGATGCCTGTTACTTTATAATATATGGTAACTATTATGTACTGTAATATTTGAATACTGAATCTATATGAACTGTGACAAAACCATATTAATTAGCACTTGAGCGCTTTAAATGTTGTAATATACACGTAATAGAGTATTTTTCTCCCGTGGGAATCTTCCTCCTTTGCTACGTTACTTTTTGCATTGGGAGAGCCATTGTTTGTCAGGATCAGGCACAGAGCAGGAGGCAATGCCTGCCCCCCCTCACCTAGCCAGAATCAGGCGTGGAGCAGGCAGCAATGCCCACCCACCCACCCCCTTCACTCAGCCAGGATTAGGTATGGAGTAGGGGGCACTACCCACCTCCCCTTCACCCTGCCGAGATCAGATGCAGAGAAGGAGACAATGCTCACCTGCCCCCCTCCCCTTTCTACAGCCCGTTGTATTTTTTCCCGCAAAGGACTTTGTTGCTAGTTAAAAATAATATTGCAAGCACACACTATTGGTGCTTAAACAGATTTTGCCTAAAGATGCATGAAATTGTTCCCTGCCTTAAGTCTGCCTGAGCAGTTTGCTTTCTTGCTCAAAAGCAGCTTATTCTCAATGGTGGAACCAGTTGGCAAAGGGAATGGAAACACTGATTGGAAAATCAAGTTGATACCTTCATCTGTGCAAGCTGCTGCTGCTGCTGCTGCTGCTGCAATCGGCGTAAAGCCTCCTGCTGCTGCTGCCTCTGCCGCAGAATTTCTTTCTGGCGTTGGAGTTCCAGCTCCTTCCGCTTTCGTTCTTCCTCCTCATGCCGCTGTCGAGCTGCTTCCTCTTCCATGCGCAGACGGTTTTCTTCTAGCCGGCGCTTTGCCTCTTCTTCTTCACGTGCCCATTTGGCAGCCTCCTCTTCCTTCCGAAAACAGAAATAATATTAAACCTACTTAGAGACTTCATATAATTTTCTTACAACTGCTTCCTTTAAAAATACACAGGATAAACTTATTTCAAAGAGTGTTACTTATTCCAAAACTTAAGTCTGATGGAATACTATAGAGAATTTATTTCAGAATACTCCCCACCCCCAGCCAAATCAATCCCTCCAACTCCATCACATCCTTTATTTCATGTTACAATTCAAAAATTTAAGAACATTTATTAAGTTTAAGATACAGAATCTTTGTACTGACCTGCTCAATCAACCAAATAAAATGTAGATGGTATATTATAATGTTTGCTGAGAGCTGGTTCACACACATATTAACATCACTTGCAATGAAATTCATTAGGTTGGATGCAAAGATGCCCTTCAGTATGTGAAAGTGACAGATCACTATGCAAGAAGTTAAAATAAGTCCAAAGAGCCTTCCACTGCCTTGCAGAAGCAAGAACAAGAACTAAGAGTGTGCACAATGAAAAAAAAGCACTGAAAATACACATAGAACTTGCTGGTACGGCTTGTTAAAGTGGCTTCCAGAACCCTGAACAAAATCCGGAAAATGAGGTTTACCCCTCCCTCTACCGCTGAAAAGTTTGTGTGTTTCGTTTCAATACTTACCATACCAAGGCTGCACAAGCAGGCCTGGCAGTTAGAGGCCATCTGGCAGCATCTTGTTTTCCTTAATGGCAAGTCGGTCTGCACATGCCACCAACTGACTCCAAAGAGGACAGACTGAGCCCTTAGTGTTGGCAAGAAGGAGATGTGTGTGGTGCACGAGTGCATTTTTTCCAGCACTTCCTGGGCAATGGCATTGGCACTGAGTGGCTTTTAGGGATCAAAGGTTTACTTTGCACAGGGGGGGAGGGGAGAGCAACAGATGGCATGGTGCCATTGTGCCAGTGTCACCCTCACAATTCCTTTCTGTGCACTTTTACACACAATGCAAGGAAAGGCTGGCTCAGCAACATGCATGCAGGCGTGTACATGTAGGTTTGAGGAGGGAGGGGTCTCCTGTAGCCTCTGAGTCCCCAACTGCCGTAAAGGCTCATGTTATGCAGATCAGGTTGAAAATTGGAAAGAAAAAGCAATTATTAAAGGGGAGTCAGGAGGTCCCAGGCATGTGGAGTGGGTTCATGCCCATCCAGTAGCCTTCTGTTGCTGCTGTCCTTCACTTAGGTCCCATGATGCCAGGGCCACTCACTGTGACTTGAGAAGTTCTCCAAAGATAGTGGGTCAAGGAGCACCAGGCTAGATAGTGGGTCAAGGAGCACCAGGAGGAATTGCATCTTGCCCAGAAAGCCTTCCAGCTTTGGGGGCTTTTCTGATTATAATGCTAACCCAGCGTTAAATAACAGGGACGTAGCAGGTTTATATAGTGCGCTCGTACAAGTACAACACACCTCAAGTCTTTCCAGATCTGTACTCCACATGGAGGGACAGATCTGGTCAGATTTTTTTTATCATTGGGCATAACAACAAGCCTCTTTTGTTCAGTTTCTTCAGTAATCCCATTTTCTCATTTTTCTTTTTCGTTCAACTTTAGGTTAACAAGTTTGGATGGAAAGGGAGACTGGCAACCAGCAACCTGTCCAGTCTCCCACTTTTACTAGTAAAAAAATAGGGGGGGGGAGAAGGCCATCCTCCCCCTATTTCTTTTCCTGTGAAGGAAAAACCCTAGCCCTTCTTTTCTGTGTGCTTTTACACACAGTACAAGGTCAGGCCAGTGGCTGGGAGTGAGGAATCAAACCCAGTTTTCCAGATTAGAGTCCCGCCACTCTTAACCACTACACCAAGCAGGCAATGTGCGCAAATGTGTGGCCGGTATGTGCACAAGGTGCCGAAACTCATGAAATGAAAAACCAAATGGATCAATTCTGAGCCAGCAAAGCCCTAGCCAGAACAAACTAGTAATGAGATGCAATTGCTCCATAACCTCCAGAACCAAAACTGAAATGGAAATTTTCCAGATGTACATCCAGATGTAATAAAAACTGTTATAAACTGTATGAACTTTTGTGCAGAAGAGTAGTTCTGCTCATGGCTCTTTGGATCCTACACATTGTTGATGTGAGGCAACATGAAAGTGCTGTGGCTAGTGTTAGCTCAAACACCATTGCTACAGATTTCATATGATACAAATGGCTCATAAATACACACAAGTGACCACTGCTTCAGTCATTAAGTACTTGTGCAAATTAGACAATTCTGAAAAAGGCAAGACTTCTGCCCTTCTTTTCACCTGTTTACGAAGCAACTCTTCTCGCTGCCGTCTTTCCTCTTCTTCTCTTCTCCGCTCTTCAAGTCTTCTAAGTGCTTCCTCCTGTTGTTGCCGTTCCTCTTCCTCCCGCTGCCGTCTTAGTGCAATTTCTTGTTCCCTTTGTCGCCTCAGGGCTTCCTCCTACACAGAGAACGAGAAGAAAATGCCAGGGAAAGATATCCATTTTGAGGCAGGCAAAACAACAGCTTTTCAGGATAACAGTACCAGAAATTATCAATTCAAAAAAACCCAAAGTGAGGCATGGGGGAGAATTCCCTGGCATTAAATGTAGCTTACCAACAACTGTCTTTGCCAGCCTGTTCACTTTGGGTTTGGAGGCCCTTCTATAGAGGGAAAAGAGCTCCTTAGTCTGAGAAAGCTATCAAGGCTTCTGAAAATGTGAAGGAGGTAGTTTTCAGTCTATTGACAATTAACTAAGTCTCTCCCATGTAACCTCCTAGTAAAGCCAAATATACAGCTTCCTGTTTTGAAAAATGAATGACAAATTCTTTGATCTATTCAAAACAGTAATATTATACACAGATATATACAGAACCCAGGAATGGCTGATGTACTTTTACCTCTCAAACTATGCTCACTACTTCAATGCATTGTCACAGATATAGCTAGAAATAGAGGAGGATGGTTGCTGGATTTGAAAAAGAAAGTCATAGAAAATGCTTTTGCACATAGACACAGGACTACCTGGTCCCATAACTAGATATACCACAAAGGGAGTCTAGATGCCTAGGATAGAATATCCTTGGAGAGGGGCATAAAACAGAAGCAGTCTAACTCATATCAATATATACAATGAATTAAGAACCAGATGCAGAGAGCATCTGAGAATGACAGGAATGTCTAACTTCACAGAAGTTCAGTAGCACCTACAAGGCTAACAAAATTTGTGGTAGGGTATGAACTTTTGTGTGCCACAGCTCACTTCAGGTATCTGAACAAGTGAGCTGTGACTCACGAAAGCTCATACCCTACCACAAATTTGGCTAGTCTTATATCTGCTACGGTACCCTGACATGGATAGCCCAGGTGAGCCTGATCTCATTAGATCTTAGAAGCTAAACAGGGTCGGCCTTGGTTAGTAATTGGATGGGAGATCTCCAACAAAGATCAGGGTTGCAAGGCAGACAACGGCAAACCACCTCTGTTAGTCTCTTGCCATGAAAACCCCACCAGGAGATGCCATAAGTCAGCTATGACTACAGGGCATTCTCCATCACAAAGGTGCTATGAGACTATATTTATTGTCAAAGGATTTCACGGCCGGAGAACGATAGTTGTTGTGGATTTTCTGTGCTGTATCGCCGTGGTCTTGGCATTGTAGTTCCTTTTTTTTTTTTTTGTAAATTTTTATTTTTAATTACTAACCACAAAAACAACAAAGAAGGGAAAAGGGGAACAGGGGGAAAGGGAAGAAACAACATATAAAAAACACAGACTACATCTACAAGTATTGCATTCCCTTCATAATACAATTATTTAAAGTTAAACTTTCTAATATGCTATTAGATTGGTAGATCTTATAAAATACGAACTACAGTCAGGATCAGGTCTTCTTCCCCGCCCTGCGTCTCGGTCGCAGCTCTCTCTGAACAGCTACAGTAGCTGCGCTCACTCCCTCCTCCCCATTCCCCCCTTCAGATCCTAAATCTTCTCCTTGCTGAAACTCTTGATGATTAAACACAAAGTCCCTCAGCTGTGCTTCCGATGTCATCTTGTAGGCTTGGTCTTTATAACTAAACCAGATGCCTTCCGGAAATAACCATTTGTATTTTATTTCACGCTTCCTCAGAAGAGCTGCAAACCTTTTATATTTGAATCTTCTTTTCCGAGCTAAAAATGGAACGTCCTTCAATATCTTAACCTTGTTACCCAGAAAGTCCAAGTCCACATTGTACGAATTATATAAGATGGTGTCCCGAGTCTTCTTAGATGAAAAATCAATCATAATCTCGTGAAGCAGCTGACGCTTCGCTGCATATTTTGAAGATGTCCGGCGGACTTCCAGAATATCGCTTTTTAACTCTTCTTTAGTTGCCTTTGCAAATGACGCCAAAAGTTCCGACACCAAATCCTTTAAGTTTTCACTTTCCTCCTCCTTCACATTCTGAAGACGCAATACTGTCTGAGCACGATCCACTTGTAACCCTATCAATTGATTCTCCAAAAGCTTTACTTCTTTGTTTGTTGCTTTCATGAGTACTGCGTTTTTCCAAGCAGACTGCTCTGCCCCAGACGCTACGTCTTTAATGGTTTTCACTTCGTTCTCAACTGAGCCAACCCTTTGACCGATTTCATTTAGCTTATCAACAAAGGGCTTCATAGCTTCAACGACCGACCGTTTAACCACCTCTTCAAGAGACTCTCCTTTCCCCTGCAAAGCAGCCGAAACAGATTTGCCCACAGCAGGGCTCTGCTTTTTCGTCGCCATCTTGGGGGGGGGGGGGGAGTCCGCCAACTAAGTTCCAAAACTCAATGAAGGGGAAGATATCCGAACCTTCTTAGCTTCAACTCCCACCAATCCTTCGCATACGCTTAGAATAACAGAAGGGATTCGCTTACTTTCAGGTTTTCACCTTAAATCTGCTTGTTGCCGTTCTCCATGGCCCGGCAGCACGCGATGTGCTGCGCAAGTCTGCCGGCCTCCGTAGGAGCAAACGGGCAATTTACCCCCTGCATCGACTTCAGGGGGCTCTTCCTGCAGTGCTCCGGACCCTGACCCCCTCACTGGGAGTCCTGGGGGTTAACCCTCGCAGGCCAACCACCCGGTCAGGCTGCTCGGGCACTTCCTCCCGGACCTGCGGAGAGGAGCGTCCGACATGGCCGGGACAACGAAACCGAATTGGCATTGTAGTTCCTGATGTTTTTTCAAAATGTTCCATGTAGAAGTTTGCTATAACTCGGCTGTTACATCCTCTGTTACATCCATTGTCTGACAACCAGTTACTTCCAATGGGATAATGAATTCTATGAACAGATGGATGGGGTGGCCATGGGAAGCCCTCTCAGCCCAGTTATAGCAAACTTCTACGTGGAACATTTTGAAAAAACAGCTCTAGAATCAGCACCCCACAAACCTACAGTCTGGTTCTGGTTTGTGGATGATACATTTATCATTTGGAGCCATGGTGAGGAAGAATTGATGGAGTTTTTAAACCACCTCAACAATATCCGCCTGAAAATACATTTCGCCAGCTGCTGGCAAAATGTCAGGAACTACAATGCCAAGACCACGGCGATACAGCCCGGAAAATCCACAACAACCATCGTGCTATGAGACTCTTCCGCTTTTCTACTGCTACAGACAGACAGACAAATAGCTACCTATCTTGATCTTTCACAGAAGTTGGCGATATTACTCGAGGACAGATGTATTGATGGAGGGTTTAAAGGTATTAATATGTATGAGAAACTTGTAATCACAGGCTTCATTAAGATAAAAATGTAGCAAGAATGAACTAACATTTTTATATACTTTAAGTAGATGTTTCAAATATAAGATAACCTTGTATGGTGTTTGAAGTTATAAGGTAAGTTAGCCAAGAAAGTGCACCCTTTGAAGCAGGAAACCCTATAAATATGACAAGCTGAACTGATTGTGAGCTTCTTCTTAGAAGCCTTGCCTGTGACCTTTTTATTTTTGGGTAAGATTTAGACTCATAATAATTGCTCTCTTTTAATGATAAACGTAGTTGCTGTAATGGATGGTATGAATTTCTGTTGACTGAGCCAAAATTAAGAATGCTGAATAATCGTGTTTTACTAATAAAGAGTTAGAATGGAAGTAGAGATTCTGTAATTGTATTACTTGTGTATTATACCTGGTAAAGAACTGAAAATGCTATCTGTGGTGTATGTCTTGCAAGAAGTTAAATGATTTGACATAGAAAAGCTAATCAGACACTCAGGGCTTCTTCTTAACTGCATTTCTATATCTGAATCAAGCCTGATCAGAGTCATCCAGAATAACATGAAAGAAGCCTGCAGTACAGTGAAGAAAAACAGCTGATACTGACATAATCTTCATTTCCAGAGACACCTTAGAGACAAGTAAGATTTTCAGCGTGTAAGCTTTCAAGTGTCAGAGTTTCCTTCTTCAGACACAAGCAAGAATGGAGATCCCTGAGACTATATATGCCAGCCAAAGGTGACTGAAGTGTTACAAGGGAAGGCATCAGAATGCAAAGGTACAATGCAGCTTGATTAGATGAGAGAGGTGTAGCAAAAGAAGATGTCCGGATGTAAAGATACAATGCAACTTAGAGCAGAAATTAGCGTGTGTAATACATCCTGACATCTTCCTTTGCTACCCACCTAAAAAGGACATAAACTTTGTTGGACAGAACTTTCTTTGTCTAGAAGATACTGATATACACACAAGGGGATACAGATTTACATGCTTCACAAAAGGAGAATAAAGACTGGTAGCCTAAGTAACACCTTTACATAAGAGATGGAGTAGGCCTTACACACACTTACACACACTCACACACACTCACGAAGTCATGAGAGTAGGTTCTCTTTAGGATATTACCGAAATATTTATACAACATTTCTGACAAATTACCTGCTTCCTGCGAGCTAGCTCCTCTTCTTGTCTTTTTCTTTCTTCCTCTTGTCTCCTATGGAGCTCTTCCTGTTGTCTCCGAAGCTCCTCCTGCCTCTTTCGTTCCTCCTCTTCTCGTTTGGCCCTTAGTTCTGCTTCTCTTCGCTCCTGCTCTAGCTGAAAGTATAGAACTGGCGTTGGAAGTGAAGTCCACAGTAAGTGAAATATATCTACAGCATACAGCGTGATTCTTGCTGATACAGTAAAAATTGGTTTCACATTACTATCCTTTGCTATAGCTACTGATTTGATTTGCTAGGTAATGTCTTCTTTATATCTTTAGGAGCCAATAAGATCAGACACTACAAAAATGAGCACCAGGGACAGGCTGTGGCATCAAAGATGTGGAATTCCCTTCCCAAATTGACTTCCCTGGTGCTAACTCTACAAGTTTTGAGGTTCCAGGCAAAGAAATTTTTATTTCCCCAAATTTTTACATTGACATTTGTCCCCATGTTTCCTCCTGCCCAAGCCTTATTATTTTTATATTGCCTTTTATATATGTAATTTTAATTGGATGCTATTTTACTCTAGCTGCCTTTTATTGGTTTTAGATTCTTTGTATTAATCTGCTCTTGTTTTAATATATGTACACGTATGTTATGAGTTGATAATTGTATTTTATGATTTCTATTGTATGGTTTTTACTATAAGCCACCATGGAACACTAGGCTGAAGAAGGAGAATATAAATATGTTGAAGTGAATCAATGAATGAGCAACTTCTGTTTCATAATTAACACCTTCATAACTTGCTGTATTCGAACACAGGCCATGTCACAAATCTTGAAAGCCAGAAATTTGACTGAAATTGCCAGTGATATGCACTACATGATTATCTACCATTTCTTACCTTTGCAGCGTTGGCCTTTTCAAGCTGCTGCAATTGTTCTAGAGCTGGTCCCTGAGCTGTAGTATCGATCGGGAGATCCCAGACACTACTTCCTTCCCAGACTGCAAAACAAAGCGGGGAAAATGGGCTGTATGCTAATGAATATTAAATGAGGACAGAAATGTGTAGAGTTGTGTATGCTAGCCAATTCATGGAGAAGTTAAGAATATCATAGTACATAAGCCTGGATGGAGTCTCATTTGGAGAAACCCTTCTATTTCTCAGATTCCACCCCTAACCTCTGAAAGTCTAAAAAAGGAAAGATCCAGCTGGATTTTGCAAACGTCCTGTGCAAGACAAGGCGGAATTTTCTTTTACCTCCAAGAAAGAGCAGAATACATGCAAATGCAATAAATATGCAGAAACAAACAAATGAAAATAAACTCTTATAGAAAAGCTTCTAATTAAACTCAGGCACGTTAAGGACAAGTAATATTAAAACTGGAGCCAGCAAGCTAGAGACAGTCTTAAAATATCTATTTAAAAGCAAATCTAAATAAAATTTGCTATTGAACTTGCTTTCTTTTCTGCCTTATCAAATACATTCTTCTCATATGCTCCAAATGACATCCTCTGTGCCAGTCTGACTTCTAACAGAACACTGGTATCCATACTTTAAACTTTGTGGCAAAGGAAAAAAACTGCATCCGCACAATGTAGACCTGCAAAACTCTTCCAGGTGATCAGGAGACTATTGGGTTCCAGCACACAGAGGGTGGTGTACTGCTCTGCTGCCCGCTTTCATCATTTTGCTAAGAGCTTTGTGAATAAAATCTCTTGCCCCTGTTCTGTCTTGAACTCTATATTAGCAGCAACAGGACTGGATGGGCTCAGGGTGCTGATGCGTCCAGGATACCTTTCAGTGTATATAGTCTAAGTGGACTTGATTCTACAACCTACTTCTGACCCTTGCCCTTTTTGGCTGCTTAAAGCTGCTGTGGTGGGGGGCTGGCAGACAGGACCTGCAAGACAGTAAAAGCCTCCCTGAGAGAGGGGTGGTGGCTCCTGCCTTGAAGTGGGCAGTGGTGTGTCCACACCTAAAGAAACCTACTCTGGACCCAGGAGACTTAAATAACTATTATTCAGTCTCAAATGTACCATTCTTGAGCAAGGTAACTGAACAAACGATGGTTGGCCAGCTCCAGAGATTCTTGAATGAAGTGGATTGTTTGGATTTGTTCCAATCTGGTTTCAGACCTGGTTACGGGGACCGAAACAGCCTTGGTGGATGACCTGCGCCAAATGGACAGAAGGAGTTTTACCCTGTTAATTCTCCTGGACCTCTCGGTAGCTTTTGATACCATCAATCGTGGTATCTTTATGGATCACATTTCAGGACTGGAAGGCACTGTTTTGCAGTGATTCCCGTTCTTCTTCGAGGGTAGGTTTCAGAGTGTGGTGTTGGGGTACTGCTGCTCTGTTCCTTTGCCTCTGGCCTAAGAGGTGACCCAGGTTCCATCTTGTCCCCCATGCTTTTCAACATCTATGTAAAGCTACTGAGAGAGATCAACCAAAGATTTGGAAATGGGCTATCTCCTATTCTAGATGGGGTTGCACTCGCCCTAAAGGAACAGGTTCACAGCTTGGGGGATACTGCTGGACCTGGGCCTCCTGTTGGATAAACAAGTGGCAGTAGTGGCTAGGGGGTGCCTTTCACCAGTTTCGGTTGCTGAGCCAGCTGTGGCCCTTTCTTGGCAGGAAATATCTGGCCACTGTAGTAAATGCCCTAGTAAGATCTAGATTAGATCACTGCAATACACTCTATGTGGGGCTGCCCTTGAAGAGTGACTGGAAGCTACAATTGGTACAGAATACTGCAGTCAGAAGGCTGATTGGAGTAGGTCATAGGAACCATATCACTCCTGTCTTTTTCCATCTGCACAGGGTCCCAATTTGCTTCCAGACCCAATTTAAGGTACTGGTACTAGTCTTTAAAGACAACTTGGGACCAGCATATCTTAATGACAGCCTTCTCTCATATGAATCTACTTGTTTACTCTAGTCATCTTGGGAGGTTCTGTTTTGGGTGCTGCTGCCATCTGAGGCTAGATGGGTTGCAACCCAAGAAAGGGCCTTCCCAGTAGTGGTGCCAAAACTTTGGAACTCCCTCTCCAAGGATATACATCTGTCCCCATCTATTGCTGTCCTCAGATAGCAGGTGAAGACTTATTTTGTTTGGCATATTTTCAGTAACTGTTATTGGCCCTCCTCCCTGTTCTTTGTGTTGTGTGTGTCTGTGTTTATTTAATTGTTTTAAAAACATTTTAAATGTTTTAAACTGGGGAATCTTTGGGGATTGAAAGGTGGCATACAAATGTGTTAAATAAATAATAAGCAAATAAACAAACTGGGGAAACTAGAAGAAGAGAGTCCAACGCCATATGCATATCCTGCCCTGTGCATGCAGAAAATAAAACCTCTTTTACATATGCAGAATTCAGTTGATATTGTCAATGATAAAAGTGTACCCACTTAACTCCATCTCCAGCTGTAACTAATGTATTATGAAAAAATAGTTCAAATTAAATATCAAAATATTCATTACATACCTGTGGCCTGTGGGGCTGCCGACTGAAGTTCCCAAATTGACCCAGTATCTGGCACTGTCACAGATCTTGTTACTGGTGGCACTATGTTCTGCTCAGACTTCCTGTAATATAAAAATGATAATTCAGCATGCTAACCTCAAAATGTAGTTCTACTCTAATATCACAATGGAACTGTTCTGAATTTTAATACTCCTCCATCTCTTGACTCAAATCCAGTATTAAGGTAAAATCACTGTATAGCTTCCTTTTAATTCCAATATCGCTGCATGAACTTCACAAAGAAGGCTTCTAACAAAAAACTTGCTTACATTTCAGTACAAACTTGTGCACTAGCAGTCGTAAAGGGTAGAATGGTGTTTAATTTGTTAAAATAGATACAGGGATAGGACTAACAAGAATGAAGTCAACAATCATGAACAAAATGACACCAATCTTTTTACTCAATTCTGGGTGCATCATGCTACACATGAAAAAACAACTCATTAACAGGAGGCACTGCAAGGCTGGCCTGTGCGCCAGGATTTTTGAGGGAGTTCGAACAGCAGGCTTCTTTTAAGGGGGGAGGGGGAATCTGGGGTCCTTTATTGTATTTTGGTTTTATTTCATTATTGTTTATTGTATGTTGATTTTAGTATTGTTGTTTTCTTGTTTTTATTGATTTTAACTTGTTCACCACCCAGAGCCCCTGAGGATGGGTGGTTTATAAATTGAAATATAAATAAATAACTAAATAAATAAATAACTGTAAATGTTTTTAATCTACTATTGTAAGCCATCTTAAACCATGAGGAAAGGCAAGGTAAAATGTTTTAATTAATAAACAGTAGCACAATGTATTTTTGAGCTAGCATAAACAGCCACGCTGTTTTAGAGAGGCCACTTTTACACATTTAAATATACACTTATGAAGTTTCAAGTGTTTATCTAAAAATGTGAAGTGTGAATGCAACAAATATGTCTGCTCTCTGCAACTTATAGGTTCTCTAGCGGTAACTGACTGTAGCTTCCTGTTGAGTTGACACTCAGTACTCAACAGGGTTTGCAACTGCTTCATATGTGAAGTGGCTCTAAGACCTGCACTCTTACCTGATCTTAAGTGCCTGGAACTGCTGCAAGAGGAGAGCCAGCTGCTGCTGTTGCTGAGATGAGAGGGCTGCTTTTTGCTGCTGTGCCAGTGCATATTGTTGCCTTTAAAAGAGAGGAAAAGTGTCGTGTTTATCGAAATGATTATGCTACCCATGTTCTTCATTTTTAAAAATGCAAAAATAAAATTCCTGGGACATATCACAATGTCTCATCTCATAATATTCTAATCAGAATATCTGCACAGAGGCAAAGACCCAAAGAATAAATGCTCTATAAGAATTTAGACAGACATGACCAAAAACCATGTGAACAATTACTACAGTATTTGTTTTCAACAAAGAGGATTCAGGATAGATTCTTCACATGCCTCCCAGATGCAAGGACGGCCCAGTGTTCACTGTCACAGTACAGGTTGGAGGATAATCATATATTGTTAGATAGCTACTTTATCTTGCAAATGGCAAAAACAGCCATGTTCTACAGAGAACATGGCAAGCATTTCTACCTGAAAGCTCTCACAATCATTGCATGTTACACGTATGTCCAGTGCAGTTTGGAATTGCAGCAGTTCTACCAGTATTAAGAACTACCCTGAAGTGAACCTAGAAATGAGCCTAGAAGTGAGACTAAAACAAGCCTGAAGTGAGCCTAAAGCAGCACAATGCAGCCCTTAGCAGATCTTTTTCTAGACTTACTGCATCAAAAACTGCTGGTACTGGATATGCTGCATTTGGTACATGGCCGTGAGTTCTTGTTGTCTAGACAGTCTCTCCTGGTCCAACTCCCCCTGTGGATATGAAACAAATCCATAACTGAACTTTGAGGAAAAAATATCAACTTTCTGCATTCATTACTTTCCTGATGTGAAAGGCCTATTCAGTCATAGTGTTAACTTTCAGCGTCACAATATGTAAAATGGCTGTATATACTCTGTACTAAAGCAATGTAGTGCTGCACCCTGGCAACTCAAGAAAGCTGACCTGTGACTTATACCCATTTGGTAAATTAAGCAAATATGCAGACACTAGCTTATTTTTAGTTATCCAGCTATACATTAGGAGAGGATGTTGCCTCTCAGCAACCACTAGAAAAATGCTAGCCATCTTCATCAGGCACAACCCACTAACTTTTAAACCCACTTTTGCAATCAATTATTTTAAGGTTTTCACAATATTGGATTCTGTGTCCAGTAATTCTGTGCTTAGAATGCATTATTATACACAGCTGTGGTTATAGTGATCACAATGATAATGAAGTTTTCTGTACTGAACATGTTAGAAAATGGAACATCAATGGATTAACTTGGGGGGGGGGTGACATTTATTCAGAAGTTTTTTATGCCACCTAGCCAGGAACTTGCCTGAAGTAGCTTACAAAATACAAGTAATAAAAACATTAACAGATATTAATGAGAATCCAGCATTAAAAATCCAGCCCAGCATAAAAACAGACCATAAAAACAGACCACTGACAGCTTAAAATAACTGTTTCCAGACTAAGATAGTCTTAAAAGATCAATCCCTTAATGAAATGCCTGAGTGAATAGAAATATTTTGGCCTGGAGCCTAAAAGAAAGCAGTGCAGGTCACCAGACACACCTCAAGGGGAAGGGCACCATAAGCAAGGTGCCACTACTGAAAAAGCTTCACATGCCTCACCTCTGAAGGCAGGGGCACAGAGACCTAGGCTTGTAAGGTACGTCTTTTTATTTTTAAAGAAGTGCTGGTATATAAGTAACTGGGAGAGCCCCCTCCCCGCCAGGCACTGATGCTTACCATGACAAAAAAAGCCCTGGTTCCATCTGAGCATGGAATATTTCATTGGTGCAAGGGGCTCTTCTAACAATGGAACATGCCCTGCCTTCACCAAAGGCCCCATCCTTAACTGAACAGAGTGACAGGATACAGCTTTGGGAGGGCTGTGGCTCAGAGGTTAAGCATCTGCGTTGTGTACAGGTTTTCAGCTTTAATTTCAAATATATCCATTTTAAAAACATGATGTGAAATACCTCCAACTTGTGACTCTGGAGAGCTACTACCAGTCTAGAGAACACAATACTGACCTTGATAGAATAATGGTCTGATTCAGTATAAAGCAATTTCAGATGATTAGGCTGAGAGGGTGGGGAATACTTATTTTAAATAAATAAAATACACAATACTGCACATTAATAATTGAAGAAAGGATAATGTAAGGTGAGTCATAAATGAAACCATCAACTGATTTATTGTCTCATTTTAGTTTTCAATTTAAAGTTCATCATCTTACATATTGTTTCTTAAGGATTTACCAAGTGTGGTGGTGGTGCTGGACCTGGAGTGAAAGGGACCCTGCCCCACATTTTCATGATGTCTCCAAGCGGTTGGAAGCCCTCATCACATGCTCTTTTCACCAACAGTGACATTGTGAAGTACCCAGCCTGGAACCATTCTGTCATCTCCTGATTACTAAAAGGACCTGCAAAAATCACCCAACGACATAGAAGGCATAGAAGGCAATACATTCAATACAATCAAGAAAAGAAGTTTCCAATGAGGGTTGTTCCCAACAGTTAGAACGATCATAATGTAAATAGGAATGTGATGTGGAGGGCCACTATAAAAATAGCGACATTTCCTTACCCACAATGGGTATATGTATAGCTGAAGACAGGACATTGCAGCTTGCATGTTGAACAAACAGTGGCAACTACTATTCTGATGGAAACATCCTAAACATATTCTCTGATAGCCACAAAACATACCTCTCCTCACTTTCATCCTACTTTTATGTCAGCTCTGGTACACTGCCTATATACACAGAATTGTATTCAACTTTTCAATACTGTTTTATAACAAAAATCAAGAGGCAGAGCTTACCCTGAATTTCTCCCTGGGGATCTTTATAGTACCACTTCTGCATGGACTCATGGAGTAATGGTACTGAGGAACCCTTTGCTCTCTGATCTTGAAGTTTGGCTGCTAGTCTTTCATCATCCAGGGCACTGTCTTGCAAATATGCCACCATTTTCTCAGCTTGCTACAGAACAAATTGAAATTTAGAGGACTTTACGAACAATACCTTCAGGTTCAAGGTAAGAATGGACGAACAAACATTTAAAACTTTTACTTGTTTCCCTTGGGACTGGATAATGATGCAATTACGTTAAGAAGACTTTACAAACAATACCTTCAGGTGCAAGGTAAGAATGGACGAAAAAACATTTTAAACTTTTACTTGTTTCCCTTGGGACCGGATAATGGTGCAATTATGTTAAGAAATTGAATTTGTAATATAAACCAAGAAAGGTTAAATGATGACCAGAGTTAATCACTCAGGTCAACCTCTGAATCTCTAGAGGCAGTCTGAAAGCACATTATTCTCTTGCATATTTGGACTGGTTGCACTCAATGGTTCTTAGACATAGGATGCTCAGGGATAGTCAGGTAGTATAAGTTGGGCACACACATTCTGACTGATCAAGATTCATTGTAGGCTGCTGTGCTGGTCAATGCAGTCTATTTTAGTGTGCATGTGATATGTAGTCTCAAATCAGTAAGTAACAAGTTCCTGATAAAAGAAAATGGGCAAGAGGGTGGCTAAGGTACAAATGGCTCTACAGATTAAACCATGCAGCCTAGTTTTTGACTCTGATATTGAACCAAGGCAGCAATTACTGGATTAGTTGATATACTTATTTGAAGGAGAAAGAATAAGATGGTTGCCTCCCCCATGAGTTTCAAGGTGACAAATTCCAAAGGCATCAGGAACCTCCACTGGGGGAAGAACCATCCTTACCTTCTCATCCCCCTCCATGAAGGCCTCATGCTGCTGCCTAACACACACACACGCAGGCACGTACTCACTCACTCACCCACAGGCCCTAACCGAAATAACAGTAGCAGCAAACTGAAGCACAAGAATGAATCCCCCCCAGAAGCAAACTGAAGCAAGAGAATGCCTTGTGTTTGTAGTTATGTACTGCTTGGTTCTGCTCTGTGGTGTTTCCCCACTGCCTGAACCCAGTGTCTGGATGCTGTGAATGACACTGTTTCTGTTGGGCTAAGCTGCAACAGTGTTGCTTGCTTCAGTTTCGTTTTGGTGGAAGGGATGTGTTTCTCTGATGTAGTGCTGGTCCTCTTCTTTCACTTTGGTCCTGGAGGGATTCTATTTCTGTGCTTCAGTTTGGTTCTACCGGGCTTTCTCTGAGATGAGCTCAACTTGCACTTGAGAGTGTGCCTTGGCCATGGCAGCCTTGCCTCAGTGTGTTTATCCAATGGGAGTCAGCTTTGATTCCCCCCCCCCGGGGAAGCAATAGAATGGCTGGGGGCACCTTGTTTAGGCTCTCATAGAATTGGCCCCTGGGGTCCAATCCTCCTAAAACTAGGGAGGTCTTTAAAGGACAGTCAGAAGTAGGTCCTCTGAAAATTTGGTGAGTTCTCATGAAAAATGCCACCCCAGCCCCCAGATAGCTCCCTGGTATTTTCCCCATAGAGACTAATGGAGAATGGGTGGGGGCAACTTCTTTGGGGGCCTATAAAATTGGTCCCCAGTGTCCAATCCTCATAAAACCTTGGGGGGCGGGGTCTTTAGAGAAGTCAGTAGTAGGTTCCCACCAAATCTGATGAAGTTTGATTGAAAAATGATTCCTCCAGCCTAGCAGATAGCTCCCAGTGTGATTTTCCAACAGAAAACAATGGCCAAATTTTACCAAATTCTTTTTGAAAGTATGGAAGAATTCAGGATACCTGATTTTTGATTTGGAATACTCTGATTTTACCAAATCAGCCAAAATTCAGTATTTTAATCTGAATTCCAAACTGAACTCCACACCTCTAGACCATACACTGCAGCTGTCTGCAGCAGGAAGTCTGTATGCTGGAAGCCTCAGCCATGGTTTGAATTCTAAATTAAGGTTAGCTCAAACCATGCTGGAATTACACCACAAGTTAAATGCCTGAAACCTTGCAACAGCAAGGTACAGGCATGCACTTTCTACTGCCATTAATCTCTGGACCCATTCCTTTGTTTAGCCACATCAGAATGTCTTTTACTGCTGACAAAGAATTCTTGCATGCATATAGATGCTTTAGGATTACTAAAATGCCAAGTATTAAAAAAACAGAATTATACTTTAAATAGTTCCAGTTAAGGTATGCGCAGTCCAAAACTATGCATGTTTCATTGGAAACGAGCCTCGTTGACTTCAACGCTTTTTATTTTAAAATTATTCTGTTACATACCATATTGCAGCAGACAACAGTTATAGTTAACAGCAACTGTATTATATAGTTTCAGAAAACAGACTTTTAAAGGATGTGCAAATAAGTACTGAAACATCACAAATCTGCTAATATATGCCACTAATATATGCTTAATATATGTAAAAAGGGGAATATGCAACAATGTGAGAGGATTTCATCTTTCCTGCTTCGCTTTTCCTACCTTCCCAGCAGCTCCCTCAGCCTGCACCAAGTTTGCTGAACAATCTGTCTTCTGTCAATGTGGCCCCAATGTGCAAACAGCAGTATCCACAGATTAGGTCATATTTGACTATTAGGATATACAAGTGGAGAGCCACAACAAAATGTAGTGGATTGTGTCAGTGTGACATGGTGGGGGGGGGGAGGCACAATGGGCCCCCCTTCTTAAAGTGCTTCCTAAGGCCCAGCACAGGGTCAGCACACTGGCACTTCTTGAGGCCCAGCATAGGCTGTTCGCTGCCGCCTCTGCTAGGCTTGAGGCAGCTTGCTGCTACTGTGTCTGAGCCTGAGAGAGGAGAAGGCCAGAGTGCAGAATGATTTCCACTTCTGTGGAGACAGTGAGCATACGTAGAAGTCAAGTAAGTAGTTTGAGGGGGATTTAGGGCCCCCCCCATTTTTTTTACTGTTCCAGATTTTTCTGCAACCCTGAGGGGTTCTCCGAAGTTGCAGAAGCATCCAGTTTCTAGCCTAGTGGCTGCAATCCATGGATTTAACTATCTGCAGGAGTGGGGCCACTTCGCTATTAGTATATAAGATGATGATGATATATTTGGTGGTTTTCAAGAAATTATTAGAACATTGAAAACTCCTGCAATGTGTATAAAAACTGAACAATAGAACTGGAAATCAATACCTGATTACAAAATACATTTCAATCATTTTCATTAGTACATCAATAAATACCAGGTAGAAAACAGCTCCAGCTGTCCTTCTAAAATCCTTACAACTAACAACATTCAACATTGTTAAAAATCCTTACAACTAACAATGTTCAAGTTACGTTCTTGGAGAAAAAATAGAACAATAATTATCTCAGAATTAGTTTTGTAAACCCAAGTTTTTAAGCAGAATTAAAGTTTGAGCTTTTGCCTGGAAAAATGCTAGAGAGATAGTTAATTAAATTTCCAAAATATCCCAATAAATCTGAGATCTGCATTATCTGCTACTTGTTGTTTGCCAGCTACCTATCTGAAACTACCAGAAGGAAATTACTTTAAAAAAGAAAGTGAAAACAAAGCGAAAAACAAGTATTTCTATGAAAACCGCAAACCCTTTTTCAAAATAGAGAATTTGCATGCATAATTATGAGAAAATGTTTAATATCCCAGCTGCTGATCACTGACAGTATTTGTCTTACACGGTATAATCTGTCTTAAATCTCAGTCAGAAAGGTGGACTAAAAATAACAGCAATAGTAATAACAACATGAAGCTGGCAAACAAATTAAAGCTGGCAAACAACATGTAGTAGATGTCAGTGAAAATGAAATCCCATCATGAGTCATGGGAAGTAAAAATTGCTGGTGCTTTCAAAATTACTATTGATGGATATTCACTGTTGCACTAAGAAAGCTGTTAACTTTTTCTAATGATATTCTAGGGCACTCATAAGAGCAGAAATGCAGGCCATTTCATTACAGAAGTAAACACTGGACATCAAATTAAGTTACTGAAACCCTGGTGTGGCTTTGACAACAACGTACAATGTTGTCTACATGCAATGAGTTCTTCCCAGACACCTCTTTCTGCTGCAGCTTCTCATGCCATTGTGATGGCATGCAATGTAACATAGGTATGCAGTTGGAAGTAGAAGGAAAATTGACAATATTTCTGATCCAAGCCAATCAAAACAACATTTCCTTCTCTTAAGTACTGAGAGTTGGCTTTACAAGATTAGACTGCAAACATAACTGAAAGATCAGAAATTTTCTTCTGGCTAATTGGAAAATACAGCTGGCAGAAGTACAAATAAAAATTAACAGTAAGTCTTTAAGACAGATATTCATTACCTGTTCTAGATGTCTGAGACCCTCTTCATCATCTGGGTCAGCAGGAATATTCCCCATGCCTGGAGCAGCAGTGACTGATGTCTGAACAGGCCTTAAGGCGGGATGTGGATTAGAGTCTGGAAGAGGAAGATGAGCAGGGGAAGCTACATCTGGAGCAATCTGTGGTGAAGGCTGGACAGTGGAAACTGGCTCTAAAGAGGGGGAGAATGAAAAGCAAATTTCTTTGCATGCTCTATGGATGGCTGACTCATGAGAAACTCTTGATTTGTCTACTATCCAAATCATTTGTTCCTGGCTAAACCTATCTTTATTTGTAAGGAGTAAAATACTTCTAAGAATAAAATACTTCTGACCCTCTTTCACCTAATGTTTCTAATTGCACAGGTAAAATGAGTTAAATGTTGTACCAGAAAGCTTAGTTTTCAGAGTTAAATTCTATACAAGGGAAACATTTCACACTGATTATAGGCAGCTGACAACTAAGCCAAATTCAACACGCAAAAATCACTAATTGCCCTCCTTTATAAAGAATTTTTTTAGCCTTAGCAAACCTGCTCACAGCTGGCTTGGAATAAGGATGGGCAGGTGGTGGAGAAATGAGAAGGAACATTCCATATATATGGGCTATACTATCCACATGTTCCTGAAGAGTTTTTCCCTTCTGCCCTGGTCGGGCAGCAATTTGGACTGTGTCTTTTATTTCAGCTAAGTACCCAAGGAGGTAGTACATACAGTAAATAAGAACAACGGAGAACATTATTTCTTCTTACGGCTCCAACCAATCCAGCTGCTGTGCTACACCAAACTTATGTTTATACTTGAATAAATTACTAAAATTAGCCAGTGAAAACATGAAGTACTTCAACACTGCTAGAAAGAGCTTTATTTTTCAGCTCCTTATGTATACCTCGCTTTGAAAATGCACTCTTATGTGCACATTCTGGATATACGTTCTTTCTTAAAATATGTCAGACTTCATATACTTACTTAACTATTTTGATTACCTTCTCTACTGGGCACTTTGGATGGTGGGATATCCTCCATTTGATTCTCTTTGTCCCCTGTTTTTTCTATTACTTCTGGAACATGGTCATCCCTTCTTTCAAGCAAGCTTGCTGGTAATGGCTCCTGTGACTGGAGTTTGATTGGAGTACCTGACCTGGCGGATGGTGAAGATTCTTTGACTGTTTCTTCTGTTATTTCTGAAATCATGGACAATTTTACTTAACTGGTCTGGGAAATGGAGTTAAATTCTTGAAAAATATACCCAAGATACCCTTCTTACCTGCTGCTGTTCGCTCTGCCTTAACCACTTCCCTCTCATGTGTTTTATCTAGTTCTTTGGCTTCTTCACTGTGACTTCTGTCTGAATCAGACTGGTCTTCCCCTTCCTCTACAGGACGGAAATCCATTTCCTGTTCCTCAGGAATTGGCTCCTTCTGAACCTTCTGAAGACAAAACACACACATCCATCTTTCTATCACTAGTTATAAACAAAAGGTTATGTTATACCAAGTCCACAGTAAGTTTCTCACTTTTAAAGACAGAAATGCCCCAGATGAGTCAAAAGTTCCCATTTCTTCTTCTGCATCTTCCAAACACCATTCAGGAAGGCTATCCCTATCATCCTCCATACTGCCACTGCCACATCGCACTCTTCGGTAACCCCGTTCATCATCTCGGTCTCGGAAATCAAATTCAAACCTTCGCCGTCGCTCCATGTGCTCTCTCCAGCCTGCAGAACGTGGACCATCTAAGGATGCAGGAAAGTAACTTTACACAAGAGTTCGGTAGGGAAAGAATTATTTTGAAAGAGAAATTGATAGAGGAAAAGAGGACATGGAAGAGAGTACAAACTGACAGAACTTTATAACATCACTGCAGCTTATGATTCACCGTGAAATAAGTATTTTATTATAAGTCTGCCACCACAGTTATCCCCTCTCAGTACTCCCTTAAAATACCATTATCTCTTAGCTATGTTATTATTAAAGAACAAGTAGCTTAGGAATGACTGAGCAGTGTAACTTCAAGCAACTGGACCACACAGCTGCAGAAAAAACAATTTGATTTTCTGAATGTGAAGACTGGTTGGTAAAAGTGACCAGCCTTAATTTATTCCCTTATTTTTTTAAACTGATGAATAAAACATAAGAGGTTGCAGTGGGAGCCAGTACAGATGGAACAAGACTAGAGTGATACATCTGACTCAGTCAAGCTGGGATTGAATAGAGACTATGAATGGTTATCTCATTATCAGAAGTAACTGACTTCCTTAACAGAAGCAAACTGATCTCCATATCAGAAGCTACTGTTTGCATCTACTCCGCCCTCCTCTCTCCACCTATATATCTGACCAGTTTCTTCTTGCCCTCCATGCATCTGACGAAGAGAACTGTGATTCATGAAAGCTTATGCTACAATAAAGTTGATTAGTCTTAAAGGTGCTACTGGACTCTTTTTGATTTTGCTACTATAGACTAACACGGCTAACTCCTCTGCATCTATGACCTCCTTAAGGGGGAGTGCATCCTCATCTAGAACAGAAGATAGCCCCATTCTAGGTCGAACTTCCCCCCCACTAGTAGCACCTTTTTTTGTTGCGATTAAGTTTCAGCTTGGTAGCCTTCATCCATCCAAAACTGCCTCTATACACCTGTTCACAGTTTCCTCAGCCTCCCTGGGATCTACTGGTAGTGCAAGACAGAGCTGAATGTCATCTGCATATCGGTGACAACTCAGCACAAATCCCTCCCAGCTACTTTACACAGATGTTAAAAAGCATGGGGGATAGGACAGAAACTTGAGGAAGCCCACAGACAAGAGGCTATGGGGTAAAGCAGCAGTCCCCCAGCACCACACTCTGAGACCTACCTTCAAGTTGGACCGAAATAACTGCAAAACAGGGCTTTCCAGTCCAAACTCCAGAAAGATACCATGATCTTTTTTTTTTTAAGATTTTTTATTCTTTTTATTAACTACATTAACTAACGATACAAAGGAAAGGAAGAGGAGCAGGGGAAGGAAAGAAAAAAACCAACAACATATAACAACACTACACTACACAAAATGCTTTCCCTTCATACTGCCATTATTAAAAAAAAAAAAAATTAAAGCTTTGTGTAATATTGATGGAGTGGTTGACCTTGCGAAATACAAATTACAATTCAAATTAAGTCTTCCTCCCCCTCCTGGGCCCCGGACGCAATTCTCTCTGAGCAACTGCAGCCGCCGTGCTCGTTTCCTCCCCCCTCCCCTCAGACTTCGCCTTTTCTTCTTGCTTGGTGTCTTGCTGAAATTCCAGATTTTTGTCCTCAAAATCCCTTAGTTGATCTTCTGATATTATCTTGTAAGCTTGATCTTTGTAACTGAACCAGATACCTTCCGGAAATAACCATTTGTACTTTATTCCACGTTCCCTCAGAAGAGCTGCGAGCTTTTTATACTTAAATCTTCTTTTCCGAACTAAAAATGGGACGTCTTTCAGTATCTTGACTTTATTGCCCAAAAAGTCCAGATCCGCATTGTATGAGTTGTATAGAATAGTGTCTCGGATCCTTTCAGATGAAAGATCGATGATGATCTCGTGAGGCAGCTGACGCTTCGTTGCATATTTTGAAGAAGCCCGACGGACTTACAAAATGGCGCTTTTAACCTCTTCTTTAGTTGCCTTCGCGGGTGTCGCCAATAGTTCCGAGACCAGACCCCATAAATCCTAATTTTCCTCCTCTTTCACGTTCTGGAGGTGCAAAATTGTCTGTGTTCGTTCCACTTGTAGCCCGATCAGCTGGTTCTCCACCAGCTTTAACTCTTTATTCGTAGCCCTCACGAGTGACGCACTTTCCCGAGCAGACTTCTCTGCCCCCCCCGCTACTTCCTTAATGGTTTTCACTTCGCTCTCAATTAAGCCCACCCTTTGATCTGTTTCATTCAGCTTGTCAACAAAGGGTTTTATGGCTTCGATAACCGACCTCTTCACCAATTCCTCGAGCGACTCTCCTTTCCCCTGCAGGGCAGCCGAGATTGACTTGCCCAAAGCGGGACTCTGTTTTTTCGCTGCCATTTTAGGGGGGGGGGGACCGCCAGCCGAATTCTGAAACTCAGCGAGGGGGAAGAACAAGCCTTCTTAGCTTCAGATCCCACCACTCCTTCGCGTGCGCTTGTAGTAACAGAAGGGATTTGCTTACTTACAGGCTTCTGCCTAGTTCTGCTCTTTGCCGTTTTCCATGGCCCGGCAGCACTCAAGGCGCCGCGCACGTCTGCCGGCCTCCATAGGGACAAACGGGCAATTTATCCCCCGCATTGATTTTCAGGGGGCTCTTCCCGCAGCGTCCCGGACCCTGCCTCCCTCACTGGGAGTCCTGGGGGCTAATCTTCGCAGATCAGCCGCCCGGTCAGGGTGCTCGGACGTTTCCTCCCGGACCTGCGGAGAGGAGAGTCCGACATGGCCGAGAAAACAAAACCGAATCCCAGAAAGATACCATGATCGATGGTATCAAAAGCCACTGAGAAGTCCAGGAGAATTAACAGGGTTATACTTCCCTTGTCCATCTCCCAGTACAGGTCATCCACCAGGGCAACCAAGGCTGTTGCAGTCCTATGACCAGGCCTGAAACCAGATTGGAATGGATCCAAACAATCCCCTTCATTCAGGAATCCCTGGAGCAGCCCTGAAGTTAGCAGTCTGCAGTGTGTTCCTAACCCTGAAAAACTTCCTATCAGAATTAAAAGCCTGGGATTCAGTCATACAGCTGTAAGCCTCTCCTTGAGAGCAAGACTTAATACACAAAACCTTTATTCAATTATATACAGTACTTTGGTCAACCAATAGAGGGCCTGAGGCTACTGCAACTTCCACTCCACTGATCAACTACATGTGTGTAAAGTGCTAAATGGTGTGTGGTTAGGACACATTCTACTTACAGTGACTAAAATTGGAAGTTGTAGTAATTTCTTTTCTTTACTTGAACAGGGTTGCCCAAGGGCCTGGAGAGATGTACTTTCCCTTTAACAGAGGCAGCTGAAGTTTTTCATACCATAGAGGTATATCACCTGGTAAAAAACATCCCATTCAGCCTCTAATAAAGGGGCAGGACATTTTTCTCCAGGCAATTGGCAACCCTATGCTAGAAATTAACTTCCTTTCAACTGATTTGTCATCAGACAGTTTGTATACATTGTTATCCCCCATTTTGTACTAGATAAGAGTTAGAGAAGAAATAATACCACCAGACGCCTTCAATATAACACAGATGAATTCTGTTTCAATTTGAGTTTCACATTTAAGGCAACGGAGCCAAACTGAATAAGATACAGTGCACTCTACTGTCAATACTTTCCTTTATATAAACAACTTTGTTTTAACATCCAGAAGCATTACTCTACTGCCATTCCTTTGTGCACTTAAAAGTCTCCCTTTTAAAATCATTTAGTGGTCTTATGCCTATTTTCAATACATTCCACAACAGAGGAACTGCAAGTTGGAACATGGAGAGATTTAGATATACAGAGTGCTCCAGTATTAATGTAATCCTAGCACAGAATTCCTGTTAAACAGGGAATATGGATCTCATAATATAAAGCTACTTTTGTTAGTCTCATAAGACCTGAACAACCATCAACTGATCCTACAGCAAGCTAAGAGTTTTAGATCTTACTTTATACATTACTTAGTTGGCAACACAAGATACTGAAATTTCAGCATTGGAAAATTTCCTTAAATTTATATATGAACTAAGGAGAGATTATAGAATGTTCATATATTACACAATGCAGTATTCTCTGACACAAATGTTTCTCTCTGCTGGTTAAGTAGCAGAAAGTATCTAACAGTGCTTCATCCTCAGAAATAATCTAGACATGAGCCTGTCATATAGACAGCCCTTCAGAACTCAAAACATCTATGGGATTCAGTAGTACTCTTTGTGTGCTAAACAGGATACTCATGTCCTAACTAAGTCTCTCACATCTGATCATCATGAGGTGCTGGTTCAGCTGTTTTAATACTGTCTAAGTTAGACACACTGCTGCTTTATTATGCATTTATCAGTTATGTCTGACGTCAGGAAGATACACAATGCAGCATTCTCTGTGACAAACATTTCTTTCCGCTTCTTTCCAAGTAGCAGAAAGCATCTGATAATACTGCAGCCTTGGGATCCTGAGTGATCCTTAGAAGAAAACAGACTTGAAGAATATTTTGTGGAAAGAACATCAAGGTAAGAATACCTCGGTTATTGTCCAGTTTTTCTAGGATACAGCATTGTCAAAGTTTTTTTTTCATTTTAAAAAACTAAAAGGGATTATTTGCATCATACAGCAGTTTTAAAATATTTTCAATTAAGACCTTTTCCTTCCAGATTTTGTTTACTCGCTGTCCTTTAGAGCAGTTTGTGATTTCCCTTCCCTTATTTCCTCTCACCTGGACTAGGAGGACGCCATCTCTCACCGTCCCTCCGTGAACCAGCCAATCTCCAACCTCCATCATCATCTTCACCATTTTGCTCTTCCCTGAAGATGCGCCAGTTTTCACTCTCAGAGCGTATAAATTCATGCTTCCTTCCTGTTGTTATTGTCCCACCCTCCTCAAAGTTTGGTCTCACTGCAAACAAAATAAGCATGCAAGTGATATATACACGCATCATGAAGGACATCTGAAATGTAATTAAGAATGTCGCAATTTAGAGCACAAAAGTACCAGAAGACCAAAGATATCTTTTCCTTTGATTTTCTTCTAAGGATAAATTCTTTTGTATAAGCTATCTTCTTTTTGTGGGGTAAAAACAAAACTTAGGATTTTAAGCTTCAAAGAGCAAATTTACATGGCAATACTATGTAGAGTTACCCCAGCATAAGGCAATGATTTCAATGTGAAATCAATTGACTTAAACTGGAGGAACTCTGCACATGATTGCACTACAGAGAATTAGCTAAAGCACAGCTGTAACCATTTAAGAATGTCAAAAGTTCACTTAGCAACAATGATGGAGGAGCATCTGCAGAGTTTGTTTGCATAAACAGTTTCATGCCACCTGATGTTCAATGAGATCGCTTTCCAGCATTATCAAGACCCTATTCCTAGTCACTGCAAAGTTTATCATGGCACAGCAATTCTGTTTTTGTTTGCATGGGAGGTGTTCTTAAACATTGCACTATCCAACTCATTTAAAAAGCCTTACTTCAATCTTCTGTCCTATTGAACACCTACTATTATTTTAGAACAATGATTACAGCAAACTACTATATGGCAGCAACAATTTCAATTAGGATAAATGTTAAGAGGAAAATTGGGGTGAGAGCATTACACTGAATTTGATGAGATTATTTCCATGCATATGATTGAGCTTCAAGGTTACTAATTCTAGGAGAATGCAAAAATGTGTTTATCAACAAGTTGTAACAGAATTCAAAGCCTAAGCAGATCAAAAGCTAGTTACAAAAAACTGCATGAAATTATCTTCAGACTGGATATTATATTATGATGTTAAACTCATAAGAATAGATAACTTGGTAGCTAATGTTTTTATTGCCTCTTCTCAGCATATGATAGCAGTGTATACATCAAGATCTTAGGTGAGAGCTGACCACCAGCCAAATGGGGACATGCCACCCTATTTAAACTGATAAAAACATAACTTGGTAGAGAATGTTTAGCCTCAAAGCCAAAGGCTGAGAACTACAACCTGGCAAAGAGCAACTGAGGAGTGAGTATGGCCTTTCCTCCCAAGTTTTATTGCATCTTGGGTACCAAAAAGCAAAAGAAACAATGAAACTAGTTCTGGGATCATGCCCAACAATCAAATAGAGCACAGATACAGAAATATCCAATTATTTTACAGTCTGCCAAATGCTTCCAACCAGCAGGTTATCTCAAATCCCAAGACTCCCAAACATCGGAGAATTTTTCCCCTTGCATGTTTCAACGGTCTAAATTCAGCCGTCTTGGAAGGCAGATACCATGATGTTTCACTCCCTCAATGGCTCTGCCCATGCCATACAGGGAAAGTAGAGTGTATTGAACATGTTCTGCCTGCGCTGCACATTCTATAAAAACATCTGATCTCAATATGTAGCTCCAATCTTGTCAACTTTACCAGGAAGATCTGAACAACTTTACGCTTCCCTCCTTCTTGCAGATTCTTCCCAGGACATAACCAATAAAGTTGCTAAATTTTACCTTCAGGCATGTGGGATATCCAAGTGGCTGACTGAGCCTCAATAACTTTATTTCTTTGTCGGAGGAAGGTACTATCTCTGTCTTTCCCATAATCTGCATTCACAGCTCTGTGTTTGTCACACTGCATGTGCCCTCCCTATTTTTGATTTTTTTTACTTCACATTTTTTATTCTTATTTCCATTAGTGCTGACTTTACAGAGCTGCTCTTTCATCATAATAAACTTGATTGATTGATATTATAAAGTTGCTGAACAATGAGGAACCAAATAGAGACCCAGTTAGTTTGCTTTAAAAAAAAAATGCTTAATGAAACTCAAAAGTTCCTTAAATATGTAAGTTTATGCATCTAGCATTTTACTGGGTTTAAATTATTTAGCACAGAGGTCAGTGTTTGGCCATGATTTCCCAGGATGAAAAGAAAAAAGAAAAAGATCTGTGGCTTTGCCTCAAACTAATTGACTGGACTTCCTGAGGAGAAGGAGCAGTGAAAGGGCACCTGCATTCCATGTCTGACCCAAAGCCAGCTATGGTGTTTATGGAAAAGTTCAGATACAACAAAGATATCCAGCCAACAAAGTCTACAGCTATGTAATCTGAAGTTTTAAAAGGGACTAACTTCAAAGTATTAAAGTGGTGTTCTGGAATACAATCTTTTGAGAACTTGTTTATTGAGGATTTTTTACTAGAATAGCAAACAGCAATGTCAACAGTCTTTCTATAAGATATACAAACACCCATACTGTTCTCTACTATAATAAAAAGGTTTTCTTTTAGTACCTCTCATGTACAGATAAATACATTGTGACAAATTGTATTTTTAGGAACTTATAAACACGTTTCAGTGTTGACTGCACACAGGTCTTATTCCAATGTAGTGTATGGGCAAATTTCCCAAAGTAAAATGGAGCTTGTGATGAATAGATAGAAATAGGTATGTATGGCTTTTTTAAGCAGAAAAAGCCATACTATCTGCACAGCCCTGAAATGATGCCCACACATAAGAGAGTTCGTACTTTCTGGCCATGATTTCTAGGATGAATGTAGCAGCATCTGTCGCCTCTCAATTTGATTTGTTTAACCTCGCAATTTTCCTACGCCTATATGCTTACTCAAACAACAGCAATATTCCATGATGAATGAATATTTCCAAATGCTCCAAGGTTTTCTCATACAATAGTAAATGCTACTAAAGTTTTAGAAACAGACTAAAAACATGATGTGGCAGATTCCCTTTCATACTGAATTATATTGCTCAACACCCCAATCTACAGCACAGACTACATTTTCAAAATAATTTAAACATACATGAAAACATAAATCTACAGTATGAGACAATTCATTGTTAAAAAAGAAATTGGTTTAAAACTACCAGTAAAAATATACGATTGTAGTTTAAAAAAATAAAAGCACAATCCTGTGCTAAGGCCTCTGGGTGGAATTAAAACAAGACTTCAATGAGTGAAGTGTCCCCTACTTCTATCACCAGGAAGGTCACAGTGGTTGTCTCTCAGTTTTATAGTGCTATGTCTCAACATGTATAGAAATGTTCTCTGCTAATGAAATCAAGAATTAATGTTTTGTATTTTATAGGGTTTTTTAAAAGAAAAAACATGAGGGAGATTTTCAGTTTCTAAGTAGCATTATATTGGTCTACATTAATAATTTTCACAGCAGGTCTTCAGTACTTTTTACTGCAAACAATCACAGTCTTTGTTCCTCAGATCCTCTTACATCTGAAGTTGGATCAAAGTCCTCACATCAGCAGCTAACTAAGGAAAAATGTGAAATGCTGCTACATTACAAAGCAGCCCTCTCAAATCACGTAAATGGTTCTTGAAGGTGGATATTGTCGGCTAGTGTTCAGTAATGTTTTTACTAGTCAATTGCTACACACTAAATTCCACACAATGTGAATCTGGAAGATCACAGATAATGCAAAAAATTGTTCTGATTGATCTAGCGATCAGAACAATCACTGTTTCCATCCCAGCAATACTACTTAAATACATCCTGCTACTTCCCCTTATATCAAGGCAGTCCTAGGAACAATACAAGCTGAACAGGAAAGCACTATAAGGGCTGCAGTCCATTAGAGAAAGGCCTTGGCACCTATAGGTATTAGTGAGTAGCAGCCTAAGCAGCAATCTTGCTCTAGAGTATAGGTATCGCTTGAGTAGCAAGTTTTATCAAGCCTAAAGTACAGCAATAAAAAAATTCTAAAAGATGCTGGAGGAAAGTGAAACAGAAACTATACCTTCACAATCCACCTGACTTTGCTTACTAGAAAATATTACTATGTCTGAACACTTTACACGTCTGTAAGATGAGAAGCTGAATAGGAAACAGTTCTGAAGGATTTCATTCCTTTGAACCTTCAAGTAAAACCTTAAATAAGATTACGCAAACCTAAAAACCCATCCTGCTTAAGAGGGGGGAAATTCACCCCTTTCTCCAAGTTCTTGCGAATTTCTCCACAGCTGCTAGGGTATGTATTGGGTAAAGAAAGCTCCAACAAATCAGCATTCTTTTCCACATGACCACAGCTAATTGGCCCCCCTGCAGTCCAAATGACCAATCACATCAGCTTCATATGAAAACCAACCCCCCCACAATATAAACTGTGGAATGAGACCTGTAAGCCCATTTTGAACAAACATCCTTCCAAACTAAATGTCAAAAGATTTTTTCTTCTTCATTGCATTGGGATCAGTGCATACAGAACAGAAGACAGTTTGGTCCACTTTCCTTATCCAAGCCATACACCTACCTCCCTTTCCCCTCCAAACAGATAAACTGACTGGTAAGTACATGATCCTAACATCATTTTAATGTATATATCCAACTGTATGGTTTTCTGAGGCAAAAATGGATTTTTGGAAGATTTAGACAGTGTACTTTGAAAAGATTTTGTGTTTTGAGAAAAAAGTTTATAGTCAGTAGAGTTGATTATTTCATCAGGCCTTTTCAAACTTCTACTGTGTTCAGATGACTTGCAGAGCAAGAATACATTTTCTTTACAGGTAGATCATGAGGAATAAACATATCATCTTCCAAGATAATCTGGCTTCCATTACAAAAAAAGTATGAAGTAGATCCTAGCTGTTCAGCTCCCAAGAGACATTTCTTCACAAATTAATTACCACGTGTGATTAGAGTCAGATTTTAACTGGCTAAAATTAAAAATTGTCAGACAATATTGCTATAATGATCTTAAAAGGAAGCATTTATGAAAACTTTACTGGCTGACAGTGCACAGTTCTGAAACAATTGTATGTCTGTGAGTTTAAGATATAAGTGCATTTATTTTAAAGTATCATGATTTAGGAAATTAAATCACAGGTCCAATCTCTCATCTGTATCTCTAATTATCTTGAAAACATTATTTTGTTACTTCAGCTTCAATATATCTTGACCAACATAAAAACAGTAAAAAATAAACCAGCAAATTCTGTAGTAATATGAAATAACTTTCATTGGATTATTAAGTTCCTCTTATTTTCAACTGTCAAGTCATTGTAGAGCTGACTGAAATATACTTTTCTCTCTGCTGGATACAAATGTAATCTTGAAGACATATTTCACATTTTGAAACTAAATGGTTTCTTAGCAATTCAAATGAATTTTATAAACATGGTATGTGAAATATTCACAATGTCTATCTCAACTGGAAACTAAAAAGTTCAATGATAAAGAAGTGCCTGCCTAGTTCCCAACTGTGTGTTCACACAAAGGGATTTACCCAAAGCAAACTCATTTCCTATAGCTGGGAAATAACAGTGAATGGCAAATAAAATTAGAAAGCAGCACAGCAAAATTGCATGGAGTACTTTTTAAGACTTCAGTAAAAATTAGCTTTTAAAAATCTGGTTAGGAGTTTCTGGCATCCAGTTCTTAAATGTCTCCATTGCTACATGAGCCTGTGATGCCATCACAGATTCGGTGCACTGTTGGTGTATTTATGTCTTGTGATGCAGCCTGTGTGTAACTATAGGTATGCTGTGTCCAAAGCTTTTGTTCACTAGCAGAGGGAACCTTAGTTTGGGGCAGTTAATCAGACTTCCTGAGCACAACCTAGAATGGCAGGATCAAACACAACCTTCTTCCCATGTATTTAAAATTTCCTGCGAGCAGAATACAAGAGCAAGGTTTGGTCTATAGCAAGTCTGCCCTCTAAAATCTCCTCACTCTTCTTTTCACATTCTTATGATGGATATGTTAAAACTCAGCAAATGAGAAAGGGTAAATGCAACATTACTTAATTTATATTCCACTGATGCTATTTAGATATTTGTATTTTTGTATTTTAACCTTCCTTACCAAATTAGGTATACATAATGTATCCCAGCCTGTGACCAGACAAACTGTCATGCAACATGCCTCATTTATTTTATGTAGATTATGCAAAGGTATGCCAACTAAGCCTACATTATTTTTGCCTAGACTCTTACGGTCCACTCTCCAATTTTAATCTTTTCATACATCTGTTCCAGCTCTAGCAGTGGGAATAATTCAAAATGTAGCACTGATCTATATTGGCTGCATGTACACACACAACTGTATACACATTCCCTTCCTTTTGGCTTTAAAGAACAAATTCAGGCTCTCATAGTAGACAGCAATATGACAAAAATGTGGGTAAGTGGGCATGGTGAAAATGGGAGGGGGGAGTGCAATGGCTGTTTTCCTGGGACAACTGTTGCTTGCTCTAGACAAAAAGCAAATGACTTAGCTGTAACCAACTGCACATACTACAACTATATCTTCAGATTAGCGCAATGAATTTCTGTTATTATCATTAACAAACAGAAACAGTCTATGCCCCTAAACTCTGCCATTACTAGGCCTTTATTACTCAGCAAGAGCAAGAGCCTACTCTGAAGCCCAACAGTTATTTTAATATTTGATTTGCTTCAGATCAACTGTCGTTTAAAAAACCTAACTGACACTGTTCACTGCTGCAGACTACATAACAACATGATTTTGTGGCATGAATTTAACTCTACTAGAATTACAATAGAAAGTTAATACTTTCAAAATATGCATCATAAAAACGAGTTTTAGAACCTGAGGCAAATGCAAAATGTTGGTTAGCTGATCACAAATATACAGTGGTGCACGGTAATGAATCCATACTACACACAGGGCATTTTTTGTGGTTGTTCTCGATGGTAATGAATAACAGCACCTTTTGGGAAGGCTCTAGTTCTGAGGAGGGAACAGTGTAACTGTATATATGAGTACTGGCACCTATTTTAACAACAAAAGTACTGGCTACATGTAGTTTAAAAACGTGCATATTTAGCATTTTGGGATGGCTTACTTTCAAAATAGATCTTTCTCAGCTTTCAAATTAGTTTCTCTTAGTACATCTCTCTTCAATGAAAAGTCCCCTTTTGAAAAACCAAGTAACTTTCATTTAAAAATATAGGCAATAGTAACTTTCATTTAAAAATATAGGCAATTGCAAAACATAACATTACTATCAATTTGTCACCTTGTAGCAGTTAGAAATACCTTACATTAGCTATAGCTCCTTAAAACCACAGAGGCACAGTGAAGAAAGTATGTTTGAAAACTCATTCAACATTTCCCAGATATTATGTACATTATTTTAGAAAGGAGCTATTTTTTTCTCACAGCTCATGTGACTTATCGAAAAGAATACTTAGGTAAATATCCTGTTTTTCCCCGAATGGATGAAAACCTCCCTTTAAACAATGAAATGAAACAATGGAATGAAATGGAGGCTCTATCTACAACCCTCTTGGTTCTTCATAAAGCTGTTACTCAGAGTGTTTCAGGTCTTTACAAAACTGTTATTCAGAGTGTCTCCAGTTCAAATTTTACCTCTGCTATGAACTCAGACTTAACCCTGCAATATGGGAATAATCATTCTGACCTACTTACAGGGCTTTTGATAAGGGTGGATGAGAGTGTGAAACCCTTCCAAAAATTCTAAAGTGCCAAATAACTATGAAGCATTGCTATTAATACTCTTCACTGGCCCCATCAGCTTTATCAATAGGTCTGGTCTTAGTCACAATGCTCCTATCAACAGGACACAGGTTTTTTTTAAAAGCCTTCTAATTCAAAGGACTACAGGAAGAACTAAACTGTACACTTGTGGCACAAAATGGTGAATGAACCACAAAACTTAAAATAGTTTTCTAAAGGATGTTGGCTCTAGGTATACAGGCTTAGGATCAGAAGGTTGTAGTGAGAACACTGCCCACATATGTTGCAGGAGATAACCACTGGGGTGATTACAGATGCTCTGTACATTAGTATTGTTTCACATTGTAAAGAAGTTAATTCTAGGTATTTTATATGCTATAATAAAATTACCTTTGTAACATTATGGGGATAATACATGTTTAAATGCCCAAAGACATTTTCCTGCAGATTTCAGTTAAATCACTTTCATAATCATAATTACTTCTCCAGTAAACCTATACCAAGTTCTAGGTATACAAGTTTGGGATCAGCTGGCTATTAACAGACAGCTGATTGCATACAAGTTTGCCATTCATATTCCAAGTCAATGAGAATACTGCCATAGTTTTGAATGGCTTCAGGAAAATCCAATCTTCCAGAGTATCAGAAGGTAGACAAGTGCTAGACTTTACACAATAAAACTACTGCTCCTTAAGTTTGTTTTAAATGGAGAACAATTGATGGATGTGTACTTTAACAATGGGAAAACAGAACACAAAAATTTTAAATCAGATGAGCTGCACTGGTCTGGCACAGCAGAGAAAAACATACCGCAACATACTAAAATACAGACATTTTAAAGTAAACAATTACATTTGTTTATGTGAGGGGAGGGATAAAGAGATGTATGAGGAAAGAACTGCACCTTCTCTGTAGAGTGCATGCTGCTATATGATCAATGGGAAGATGTGATAGCAGTTCTGGTAATAGGTTATCTCTGTGCAATGTATCTCAATCCTATGTTGTATATTTATTATACAAAAAAATTGTTGTGCATCAAAAGCCAGTAATCTGAATGTAGCTTCAATTTTCCCATCAGTTATTAAGCCATTAGGACTTGGTGTCCCATAGCAGTATCATTTATCAGCAGACCAATTTCATATACTACAAGTTGTTTATCCAACCAATCTCTGGTAGACAGTGAGATAGCAATGACTGGATATTTTATTTTAGTTATGGTTGCTACTTTAAAAAATCTGAACATTCTTGAGCTGCAACAGAAGTAACAGCTCATAAAAAGGGGTTTGATTTTAGAGGTTCTAAATACCTCCTGCAGGAACCAAAGTAGTTCTGAAAACCAGAAAGCAAAACTAGAAACTAAATATGAGCAACAGAGCCCAACAAAAGCTTCCTCGCTCCATTTTCCTCTTTGGCATATTTGATTTAGAGTTGGAATTCTTTCCTCAGGGTTTCCTCTCAGTTTATACAATTGCATAATATTTTCCGTATTATTCTCTATCCCCTTTTTAATGCAGCTTTACATCAGCAGTGGCCTGAGTATGTTCAGCAGAAGAGGCTATATCCCAGGTACCAAAATTCTAGATGATAAAAATATCACGGCTGTTAGTAGTAAAAGTCTTTGGATGGCCCCAATAAGTTTCATGCCTTAAAAGTGATGTAATGGTCTTAAGACCAATGGTCTTGAAGAAATTATATACAAAATAACTCTAAAAGGCTTTAGAAGACTAGCAACACTGTTACTTTGTTTAGATATTAAAATACCATTTGCTATTTTTTTTTTAAAATGAACTAATTAAACTTTGAATTCCAGATATGTCTGACTTCTCTAATATTCCTTTGCTTTCTCAGAACGATATCAAACCCGTAAGAAAACATGAAAGTTAAAATATGAAAGTTTCGCTTACATTTCTAAATTACATAGAAGTCTGGAAAAGTCATCTGTTGTTTAATTTTTTTAAATGATTGTTACTGCACCATGAAAGCAGTGGCAAACCTGGATCTACAAAGTTAATTTTCTCAGAACGGCATGTTTTAAAACTCCCCTGGCTAGCTGCAGGTGGTATCTGGTCTATTGCCAATGTGTCAGACTCTCTGATCATCATTTGAGCTTCAAATAAACAAGCATCCAACAGTTTTTTTATTTTCATTTTCAGAAGATGAGGACGGAAGTGACAGAAGGAAATAACACCAAACCTAGTGCTCCTCTCCTGGCCCAACGATACCCAAGAATGGTCACCAAAGATGGGCACAGCACTCTCCAGATGGATGGTGCTCATGGGAAAGGCCTTGCATACCTGAAAGATGCTTGGGGAATCTTAATGGACATGCGCTGGAGATGGATGATGCTAGTATTTTCTGCTTCTTTTGTCCTCCACTGGCTGGTCTTTGCAGTTCTCTGGTATCTACTAGCGGAGATGAATGGGGATCTAGAAATAGATCATGATTCTCCACCTGAAAACCACACTATTTGCGTAAAGTACATCACCAGCTTTACAGCTGCATTTTCATTCTCACTGGAGACACAGCTCACTATTGGTTATGGCACGATGTTTCCAAGTGGAGACTGTCCAAGTGCAATTGCTCTACTTGCTATACAAATGGTATTGGGACTTATGCTGGAAGCTTTCATTACAGGTAATTAGATCTTATTTCACTATTAAATATTTCATGAGCTATGATTCAAAGAAAGATGATGTTGTGAAGGCAAAGGAGGGGGGACAGAGCAGAGGATATAGCATTGCCACTAAGCATTCTTAAAAATAATAAAATTCTTTTATGAAGGGCTTGACAAGGCTGTATTTTCATTTTTACAGTGTGAGAAACTGGAACTCAGAATTTCACTGTGTATTACTAATGCATGTCTCACATGTAATTATTCCTACTGTTCAGTTCCTCAAACTTCCAAATAAGAAATATTTTAGTTTGAACACTCTTTACTACATTACTGCAGTGTGAGAGAACAGTCGGTTTATTATCTTTTCTACAGACTTCAACAGTTTTGCCCAGATCTGTTTGTGTAGTTTAAAATGAACAGGTTTGCCCAGAAAATAAGCCCTAATTAGTTCAATAGCACATTTTCTGGGTAAGTGTACTTAGAACAGCAGCCTAAGATATTTTATTGACAATATTAGAGGGTGTTCAAACCTTATTGTATTTGTTTAAAGTCATTTTAAATGGCCTAATTACTGGAAATTTTAGGTTATTTCATATAAATGTAAGCTTAAGAAGCAATTAATGTATAATTAAACATGAGATTTATTACAAACTACACCTACCAGATATGATATAGCAAAATATGAACACAATTGACCAAACCACAAATCAGATGCGAGCTCTTTTTCTTCTCTGTAGTAAAGTTAACCACGATGGTGGCAAATACTTTAGTCAACAACTGATTTTTAATGGGTCATATAATCACTGTGACAGACCTATATAATCCTGGTATTTCAATTAAACATAATACAAATATTACTGCTAACATTAACACTGTGGTATACAGAACCACCTTTCTAACAGAACTTAGTGTCTGTCTACTCTACACCATGAAATTATGCTTAACTACATGATCAATATTCCAATTCTCTTTTTATTTAGGTGCATTTGTAGCAAAAATTGCCCGCCCAAAGAACCGAGCTCTGTCTATCCGGTTCACTTATTCTGCAGTAGTGACACACAGAGAAGGAAAGCCATATCTAATGTTCCAAGTGGCTAATACTCGCCCAAGTCCACTTACCAGTGTTCGGATTTCTGCAGTTCTTTATGAAGAACGGGAAAATGGTCAGCTGTATCAAACGAGTGTGGATTTTCATCTGGACAGCATCACTTCTGAAGAATGCCCGTTCTTTATTTTCCCCTTAACCTATTACCACTCTATAACACCATCTAGCCCTCTAGCCATTCTCCTACAAAGGGAGGCTCATCATCATTTTGAGCTAGTAGTCTTCCTTTCAGCCACACAGGAGGGTACAGGAGAAACTTGTCAAAGGAGGACATCCTACCTACCATCTGAAATCATGCTACACCACCACTTTGCCTCCATGTTAGCTCGAGGCTCCAAAGGGGAATATCAAATCAAGATGGAGAATTTTGACAAGACTGTCCCAGAGCTTCCAGCTGCAGATTCCAAAAGTTCCAAGAGGACTGACATGGAGATCCGCATCAATGGACAACATATCGATAGCTTCCAGATCTGCGAGACTCGCCTGACAGAATAGACTGTAAAAGTGGTATTTTTCTTTTTCATTGGACTAGACTATCATGTCAATATCTTCCTTTTTCTCATTTTCTTATGTTCTTTTTGTTCTCTTGACAACTTTGAGTTCAGAAAAGTGTGCAGAATAAAGAGCATAGTGTGTTCACGGTGATGAGCCACAGGATTAACTGCACAAAAACAGTCAGGGACAAGCAGCACTACAAAAATTCTGGGAAAACAGAAGTGCTACCTGCTGAATTCACTAGACTATGATTAAAACTGCACTGACCCTGAAACAAGAGACTTTTAAGACTCACAGTTTGGCAAAAATCTGATTAAAGTACAGGAGAGTAAAATCTATAGCAAAATGGACAAAACTTTAATAAACTATCTCAGCTAAAAAGAATTTTCACCTGGAAAGCTCAAGAGCCCTCAGATTCTTTGAATTAGTTATGTCTTACTATATGGTTACAACAGAATATGCTGATGTCTAAACATGCCATGAAGAATGTTGCTAGTATTTTCTGTGGCAATGAACTTGCAAGCCTGCTGTGCTTGTTTATTAAGAAAAATCACAAGCATTTGCTGAAGCATTTGTTCCAGCAGCTAAGAACAAGTTCAACATCCGTAGGCATTTCTGTGTTGAAAGTGAATGACAAGAATCTTGATATGTATTAGACTCTTAATATTTTGAATCTGGACTCTTGTCATAATTAAAAAACAAGCAATGTGTTTATCAGAAGAAAAAAACTGGTTTGCAGTTCTCTTGTCAACGACAACCAACGCAGCTGGTATTGGCTGTGATACAAGTCAAAACTTGCAGTCCTGGTATCAGAAGGACACACTGCTGAATAGATATTTTCTTCATACGATACAGAGAAAAACATTTGACTCTAAAATAATTATCCAAATATGAAGTCTACTATGAGGCTTTGAACATAAGGCTCTCTGCCAAGTTTGCCTCATGATATTACTAGAACCAATTACCAGAAATAATGTTATTTTTGAAAATGAGCACTGTTTTTGAATGGCCAAAGAAACACTCTTACAGGTTCTTCAGATTTTTCAGATAGAGAGATCAATAATCACTCTCTACTCAAAACCAAGAAAAACTACTAAGTATCATCAATTTCACTAAATATTTTTATGCTGAAGGACAATTAAAAGGCTCCTGTCAGAAAACATAACATAATAGATATCAATATTTTTACTTTCAAGTGGTCAATTAGTTATTGACTTGTAATTATGGTGCCTTGCCTTTAGCTCTTGAACATGGATAAACATATTTATATGTATATACTAGTGTTGATGTCTTGTTATCAAATCATATCACAAGAATATTTTCTAAGAAACTGTGTTTCCATTTACTAAAACTAAAGAATGATTTTGTGGCTGACGGTAAAGATTTGGAGGCCATGACCAACTGAGACATGGGAGAAGGGGCTCTGGAAAACTAGTTGGCGTAATGGTGCAGGCTGTCAACTTCCCATTGCTAAAAGTTCTTAAGGCAATTGAAATAATATATGTTTTTACTAATGCTACTAACACTGATGTTCCATGTAAGCACCTACTATTACGGTCAGTATATACTCAGATGGGAAGAAGCGCCTTCTATAGCTGAGCATAAGAGAGGAAGCAGTCATGACAACCTTATGTTAAAAGTAATTTATATCTGAAACGTAGCCACACTATAGCAGTAGATCCTCATGTTCTCTTATAGGGTTTTGATAATATTTTTCCCTTGTCTGTGCTGAGGCTTTAATCTTTTCATTCACAGTGAAATGTAATAATGGTTTAGCCCAATGCAGAGACAGAGTAACAATAGCAATCATCATCTTGGATTAATACACATTAAATTGTATTTGTGCTCACTATATTCTTTGTTCATCATGGTCACTTTAAAAGATTACTCTCCCCTTTACAACATTATCAGTCACATCAAAAAGAAAACTTTTAATCTGTGTACAATTTTAACCTTTTTATCCCCTAATTCAACCAAAATTGGCACCTATCCTTCCATGAAATTTAAACAAGTATTTGAGAAGATCCCACTGCTCAATATATTCAATGCATACATAAACTGCTGTAAAAATTCATCCAAGAAGTAAATTTTCCAGTCAGGATATGAAGTACTTTCATACTTTCTACATGTGTGCAAGGTCATTCTATTTATCTAATTACACTAGTCTATCTAATTTCTGATTTAGATAGCGATTTACAGGCTCAAATTGTTCCTGTAAACAAATATTAGCTACCTGGTAGATTATAAAATGATTTTAATTGATTCTCTTTAGATTAAGAAACAGAAAGTTGGATATATTTAAGCACAATGCATGTTACAAGATATAAAGATGGATTACGCGACTTCCAGTGTAGTCATTCCAGGCAAGTCCCATTAAAATCAGTGGGCTTAGAATGGAGTAACTTTGCATAGGACTGCACTATTCTTCATGGAGGATTATACTGAACAAATACTAACAGTCTGAGATCTGAATGAGATCACCGACCAGTACAAAAGACAGCCTGAAGTCTGCAGCTAACTTCCATATAAAAAGCAACAAAGAGCATTTGAGAGTTTAAAAAACTAACTTTAACACTGAATAAGCCTTAGTGTGCCAGAGCCCCAGTTCCAGAATAGACATGGGCATGAATTGAAATACGAATGAAATTTCATGATGAATCGTGCCGATTTGCATATCACAAAAACGCATTTCATGAGGCCGTGTTTTTCATGAAATTCATGACTTTTGGGGCCGATTCGTTCGATTCGTGAATAATTAGTTGTGCCAGACAGGTTGGCACCAATCCATTGATTCCCTAGGCAACATAGGCCCGGAATGTCTGCAGACTTTTGTTGCATGGAAACCCCAATCTTAGCCCACATAACCTTGATAGGCAGCTCTCCCTGCCAACCTGAGAGCTGAGCAATGCAGGTCTGCACAAGTTTACCTGGGAACTGTAGTCGGAGACTACTTCCCTTCTGTTTCCCTTCTCCATTTTTAAGAACGAGATGGTGCTTGCCAGCTTCAGGAACCCTTCCCTGACTATATCCTGTCCTCCTGCTACTCTGACATGCCTTCTCACCCCCCACCCCTGCCCCCAAGCTCCCTGAGCGGATCTGCTCTGCTCAGCTTTTCTTTTGAGAACTTGCAGGCGGGGGTGGGTGGGGAGGACATGTCAGAGCAGCAGGAGAATGGGAAGGAAAAGTCAGCAAAGAAAACCTGAAGATAGGAAAACCCAAGCAGATCTGCTCCACTTGACTTTTCTTCTAGCAGTCGCATAAAGCAGAAGGCTAGGAGGACAGGAGGGAAAAGTCAGCAAAGAGAGCCTGAAGAGAGCTACTTGGAGGGTGGCTGGAGGAGAGCCTGCTGAAGTTTCCCTGTGAGTTTGGCATCTCTGGGTATGAAGGGGGCCATTGAAGGGTCCTGGGATCTGACAAATCATGAACCTAACGAATCGTTTCATGAAATGGGACAATTTTGTGAAAGTTTGTGTTTTGTGAAATGCGAGGAACCACGAAACATGGGTTTTTTTCCCCATTTCGTGCCCATCTGTATTCCAGAAGACACTGCAGTAGATTAACAGAGCTACTCCTTTGGAATTGATCATATAAAAAAACAAGCATCTGAACTGTATCTCTAACTAAATTAGCATGATTCCCCTACATCTGCTGTCCCTTCCTCAAGCAATGTCTGTCCATTTTTCCTTTGACCTAACCCAGTAAAAATTAAACACACTTCCATCCCACTGATCTACAAATGGATAAGAATATGCATAAATAATTCCTACTAATAATCTATGAAATGGAAAAGTGCTTAACTTCCACTGGATCCTCCCCATATTTTCTTTCAAAAATATTTTATCTAGCATATAAAAAAATTAAAAGATGATCTCTATCTCACTTAGCCTCAAAATAATCCTGTCATGTAAGCTTGCCTTGTTTTCCACTCAACAGGTCAATTGGCCAAAAGTACCCACTAAAAAGGGTGAGATGAGGAAAAGCTAAGATTCCACAGTTGCATTTATTGAGCTTAAAATAAAATGAATGTCTCAGTTCAAGGTTTCATTTCAACTATGAAATGAAGAAACATAATAATCATGCCAGTAGCTCTCAGGATTCTATAAAAATAGCACAAAAATGCTGTGGAAACCTTTACATCATTTTGTGTCCTACTTCCACATCATGCTTTGTATTGTAGTCATTCTCACACACACACACACAATTCACTACTGTTTCCTAGGAAACAAGAACTAAAAATTGTATGTCTTCTATTATGTAGGGAATAGATTGTTGAATCACTATCTCCCAGTCTTAAATCCTTGCTCAGCCTAAAGTCTCACTTGTTATGTGTTAAGTGCAGTGTAGGAATTTTGTGAGGAAAAATTAGTTAAAACGCTGTAGAATTTACACACTGAATGATGTTATCAGAATGATAAAAATTTAAACTTCAAATTAGTAATATAGTATATAATAAACATTACTAATCTTAACAAACAACCTTGAAGGAACTGGATGAATTAAAACTATGGAAGACCAAAACCCAACAGATTTAGAAATACGCCTTTTAATTCTGCCTTACCAGCCTAAGCCACAAGAACTAAAATAGAACAGCAAAAACAAATAACTTAGATGCTTTAACGGGATTCAAAGGTATTAAAAACAGATGAAGATTTATACAATTTTTCAAGCATGGATCACCATAGAAATCTGGCACTGTTACAAAATGCAGGGTTTAGACATCTTTTTAAAAATCTCCTTATACAGAGAAGGGCAAAATGCAGTTATGCTCTCAAATCCTACTGACTTTCAGCAGAGTGAGTGCTTAGCAGATTCTGGCATTGTTAAAATTTCCCTCAGAAGAGTCCATGGTTCCTCTCTTCTACCTGCCAGTGTAGGACGAATGGGCAACAAAAGCCTGAGCAACTTTCAGAAGCATACCACAATGCTAGAACAGAAAAGAGCTCTGCTGTCTCTGGAAAGGGTATGATAGAGATCTTTTCTCCCAATATTTTTTATTATTTTGAGTAATCAAAGAACAAGAAAAGTTACACAAATGATTCACATACATATTCTGTCTACCTACAAACTTGCATTCCTGTACACAGAAGCCATCTGGTAGACAATGCAATCCACACCAGCAAATCACAAATTAAATGTAGTTTGGGCAATATTGGTTTGTACTTTATTGCCCTGCTATCTAAGAGTTGAGACCTCTGCCACTGGAAAAGGATCTTCATGCTACATTAGCCAAGCATAGTGGTAGGATACAGTTTATTATTTGGGTGGGAGCGGGGGGTCAACAAAGACTCCTAGAGAATTAATTCCAGTTCAAAATTCAGCAAAAACACTGAATTTTACCTGATTGGTATAATTCGGTATTACCGAACTTAAATATGCATTACTGAATAAATTCAGTAATGCTGAATTCAGTAATTCAGTAATACTGAATTTAAGGTTATTGAATTTATTCTGTAAATTCAGGAAGAGTGGCAGCGCTGTTCCTTGCTCTTCCTTTATTAAGGAACAGCAAAGAAACACTGCTGCTCGCGTTTTTTAACCAGGTATGAGGGGGATGAGTAGAAATGAGGCAGAGGCAGAAGGCGGAGGGGGGAAGGGAAGGGAGAGTGTGTGTGGTCAATCCTTGCAGCAGCTCTCCTTCTCTGGCTAATGGGATTCTCTCAAGAAAGAGAATCCCTTTTTAGACCCCCTGAAATTAGGAGGAGGCTTGCCTCAGTCAGGCTCCATTTTGCTCTGGCCTGGAGATTGATAGACACTGCCTGCTTGCTGTTGCTGGTTGTTGGCTTTCTCTCCTGATCTACTTTGGACTGCGACTGGATCCTGCTTCCAAGTGACTGGACTGGATTCCTGGCTGCTGGGTCTTTTCTCTCTTTGTGTGGTGGTTAGCCTGGTGTCTGGGAGGGATGGGGGCAGGGGGGGGTTGCATTTTCAAAATTGCTTTTTTTCTGTGTGTGTGGGGGGCTTTGGTTAGGCTTTTGGGTAGGGAGTGCTTTCATTTATGGCTTTTGATTTACTGTTCATTTGCTGCTTGTTCTTCTGGGAGGGTTGTTTTATCCTGTTGTGGATAATTTGTTTGGAATTTTATAGTTCCTGTTAGTTTTATTAACTTCACTAGTTCTTCTGGAAGAGCTGCTTTCCCGTTGTTGGGCTTTCTTTATAGAAGTTTGGTTGGTTTTGCTTGGATCTGTTTTCTGTTGGCATAGAACTTTGGTTTAGTCAGGTGTTCAATTGTTGCTCTTTTTCTGGGGAGGGTATTTGTTGGGGAGCTTGGTTCAGTTTGTTAACTTAACCTAGTGGTGTTTGGGTGTATTTTTTGGGTATCCTGAGAGAGTTGTGAACTATAAACTTTTAATACCTGTTTTTAAGATAGGCTAGTTGTAGGTTTTCCCCATAAGGAATAATGGAGATTGGAGGTGGCTGGGGCACCTTTTTGGGGTTCAATCCCAATCTTCCTGAAACTTGGGAGTTTTTTAGAGGACAGTTAGGAATAGGTCCATTGCAAATTGGGTGGATTTTGCTTGCAAAATGCCACCCCCAGCCTCCTGTATAGCCTCCATGGTTTTTCCCATAGAGAATAATGGTGATTGGAGGTGGCTGGGAGCACCTTCTTTGGGGGGGGGCATAAACTGCCACCCCCAGAGTCCAAACTTCATGAAACGTGGAGGGTCATTACAGGACAGTTACAAGTAGGTCCTCTGCAAATTTGGTCAAAAACGACCACCCTCCACAGGTCACTGGAAATTTCCGAATTGGAAATGATGTCCAAATTTTACTGAATTTGCTCTGTAATACCAAACCAAACTGGAGAATGAATTTGGTATTCCACAAATTCTGAATTTTTTTTCCAGTTCAGTATTACCAGACTGAATCAACTGAATATTTTTCCTATGCACATCCCTATAGAGAATTCTTCAAACATGCAGTCTTGCATTAAACCTCTGAAAATAGCTAAACAACAGATCTAGTGCTTAGGGAATAAAAACCTTCCATTGAGGACTGAGTCTTACAATCTAAAACATGGTCATTGTCATACATGCAGAGGAGTTAGCCGTGTTAGTCTGTGGTAGCAAAATCAAAGAGAGTCCAGTAGCACCTTTAAGACTAACCAATTTTATTGTAGCATAAGCTTTCGAGAATCAAGTTCTCTTCGTCAGATGCATGATACAGAGACTGGTCAAATATAGAAGAGGAGGGAGGAGAAGGGGAGGAGAGAGAAGAGGCAATTAGGGGGGGAAAGGGGACGGTGCAATCAAAACATTCCTTTGCTAGTATATGTAAACATCTCCTTTTAGTGTGTGTATCAGTTGGCTTCAAAGGAGTTTGCCCTGTTAGTTTGTAGCAGCCAAACAGCTAGACCATCCAATTCCAATCCTAATACCTAATACCTAAAGGACTCTCTCTTCCCATATGCCTCCACCCCATGCACCAATAATTTACAGGCTGTCACTTGCTAGATGTTCCCCGATATTTACAGTCACCCAGATGACAGTGATCAGAGCCCAAGCTTTCTCCATTGTAGCTCCCACCCTATGGAATAGACTTCCTGAGGAGGTGCCATTTCCAGCAGTCTTTAGGAAGTGCTGCAAGGCCCTTTTTATTTGCTAGAGCTACAGTGTAAGGACTGCCGGGAGTTAGAAGTTAGGGAGAAGAGGGGGTTATCTGGGTTTTACTGTATTTTGTATGTTTCTAATTTTAATTTGTAAGCCTCCTCGAACCACGAAGAAAGGCAGAAGTATAATAATGTACACTACAGCCTGCTACTTTCAGCAAAACATTCATCCACCCAGAGCCTGCTGATGCAGGGAGGGCGGAATATAAATTGAATTAAATAAATAAATAAATCCAATGATTAGTTGGGGTAATTTGAACACACAATGTTGTAAGTAAGTTTTAATTCCATTTTTACTTCATTGCAACTCAAAAGTTGGCTGACAGAGTAACCCACAGTAAGACCAACTCTGACAGGCACTGGATTCATTATGTGCTCATATCCATTTTGGGGTGATCTGAAACAGCCTTTAAGAACACTTGTCTGCAAGATACATCTGTGAAAATACAACATGCAAGCCTTCAGGATGCCAAGGATTAAGTCTCATTCTATGCAATAATTGTAACACAACTATCAATCTCAAAGGATTCATTTTAAATTAGATAAAACATTAAAAACTTAACATGGATTGTCTTCAGAAACCTAGTGCAAGACTTGGATAAACCTAAAACCTACTTCTGCTCATTTCCTTCAGGCTATGCTGCATTCTGTTAGCATAAAGACACTATTAGCTACATACCCAATTTCTTTCTGTATCCTAGACAGATGCATGAACCTTATATTACTGATAAATCAAGATATAACCTGCCATATCTAAACTGCTATTTAAAGCACACACACACATACCTGGTTCTTTTCGCCCAGGTTTTTCAAATCTCCTGTCACCCCTGAAAATTCAAAAAGCAAGTTTACATAAGCATTCAAAAGCATTTGAACTTTTAAAAATGTCAAAGTTTAGAAGAAAAGCTATTTCAGTGATAGGAATTATGTTGAAATGGATTTTTAATCATGTTTTTAATTGCATTACTTTGACATACCAAATTCTAGATGAACTTCTGTTTAAGAAAAGCCCTCTGATATGAAATTGTTAAATCACCAATTTAAAATATTCATTTGCCCTAATGAACAATTATTAACTACACTTCACAAGCGTTTAAAAGTAACTATTATTTTTCCAGTTTTATCAATTTCATTGGTAAGATCAATCCATATTCTTTCAGCTCTTCATCTGATGCTCTCTGCTATATCTTGTTTGTATCTTCATGGCTTTTTAATCCAATTAAAAATGAGTTTCTTCTAATATAACAAAATAAGTTATTTATAAAACTTATTGTGAAACTCCCTATTGATTAACTGATGTTTGCCCTCTGCAAAAATGTAAGTAACGTTTTCTCAACCAACATTTCAGGGGAAGTTTAACCTCATCTTGATGAATCACACTGTTTCCCACTGTACTATTTGGATCACTTTATAACTGATTAGTAGGCAGGTGCGTTTCCTTTAAGTGGAATACAAAGAACCAATTATGCTTATGCTTGTCTTTTTTCCATTGAACAGCTGGCCCACATGCCAAATCATCAATTACTTTAGATATTCTGCTCAAACTTAAAAGCAGTGTGCCATGCAGCACAGATTCCTGAAGAAGCTATCACTGAGTTATTAGGCCTACTTGAGTTCACAGAACTTGTCCCATAGTTCTTAATGACTTACTGACTCTTCTCAAATCCTTTATCTACACAATAACACAAACATACATTCAATTATGACTCATTCTCTTGCTGATTATAAGCTTGTACTAATTAATGATTTCATGAATCCAGCTTCATGTCCTTCCAAAATTCCCCATGGGATAACATTTTGCTAACCTAATTTTCTAATTTTTCATTTCATTTTATAGCACTTATTTATACAGTACTACTTCCAAAAAATCTGTAGTCTACTGTTGATTTCACAGCCTCGCAATTTTCAAAAGGATAAGAATCTTATGGCCATTTCACATATTATGTAAGGAATCCCTCCCTGCCCCCTAAGGTAAGGAATAGAGATGGGCATGAACCAGGGAAAAAAGAACTGTGTGGTTCGTGGTTCGTCCCATTTCACGAACCAGGAACCAGGAACTTTCACGAACATGCCCCAGTTCATGAACCAGTTCGTGGTTTATGGGGTTTAAATACCCCTTTCTGTGCTGCTTAAGCCCAAACAGCCCTGCTGCCGCTGGGCACTCCATTTGCCCGCTGCAGGAGTGGCCAGGGGATCCCTTGGTTGCTCTCACAGAAGGCAAAGGGAGGTAATGGCGGGGCTGCCGGCTTAAGCCCACAGCCCCGCCGACACCGGGTGCTCCATTTGCCCGCTGCAGAAGCGGCCAGGGGTTCCCTGGTCGCTCTCGCAGCAGGCAAAGGGAGGTAATGGCGGGGCTGCCGGCTTAAGCCCACAGCCCCGCCGACACCGGGTGCTCCATTTGCCCGCTGTAGGAGTGGCAGGGGGTCCCCAGTGAGGAAACAGTGGGGCTGCTGGCTTAAGCCCACAGCCCCGCTGCCGCCACGCACTCCATTCGCCTGCTGCAGGAGCAGGAAAGGGGCATTTAACCTCGCCGGCTTGGTTTAACCTGAACCAAACAACCAGCAGAGCAGTTCGTGGAAGTTCATGAAAATGGGGCTTCCATGAACTGCAGGTTCCCGAACCACGAACCAGCCCAGTTTGCGATGAACTTCAGTTTGTTTTATGGTTCGTGCCCATCTCCAGTAAGGAACTGAAGCCCATTTGAACTTCCTGACACTTGTACCTGCATAATAAAAGTGTCTGCAAGCATAGGTTTGTCACATTCAGCTTTACACCTAAAATAATGTTTACATTGAGCACCCTAGGAGTGTGAACTTGCAAGCAGAGCCAGTTATACCAACAAAGCTAGTCCCCCAAATTCTACAAAAGATGCAAATTGCTTTATATTTATAGATGTTTAAAATTACCTTTCCTCCCAACTCTGTGATCTGTGCATTTCTCTGCCCCCTCCACGGCCAAATCCACCCTCAACATCATCAAAACTTCTTTGGTAGAAACCACTTTCTCCTCGGCCTCTGCCTGAAAAGAAAAAAAGGGAGTTGGGGATTTTTTAAAATATATACATATACAACAATATACAATAATGAATTATAATATCTTGAAAAAACACACAAGGTCAAGTCCCATCTTTTGAATTATGTTTTGGAACAATTAAGTATAAAGCTCCATCTTTCAATAAACCTATCTGCATAAATATTAAAAAGTCCGTTAGAAATTCCTAACATATTAATTTAATCAAAGAAGCAACCCTCCAGATACTGTACAACCAATTAGAAATTGTAGGAGGTTCAATTTATTTATTGTGCTGCAATGCAGCAATTAATATCATCTCCAGATCTGTATTTTCCACCTGAACTTTAAGATAACATAACAAAGTCACTTTCATTTCAGGTGGGATTTTTCTACTCTGCAGTTTCTGGTATTAAATTTAATACTAGCATCCAAAAATTTTGAGCCACAGAACAACCCCAAAATAAGTGAAATTGATTTGCCAATGTGTTTCCCGCCAGCATAAATCTGTAGGAGTCTTGTATATAATGCTAATCTTTGAGGCCAGGTATTTAAAAGTGTATTTAAATTTCTTTTCTTTACTGTTTGTTGATATTAATTTTTAGAGACTACTTCCTATATCAATAATACTACTTTTTATGATGTTTGCTTGTTTCACTAAAGGTCAAACTAGATGTGACAGCTGGCACAGGTTTATCCCTGGGTCTGCTGATGCCATTTTTAATGGATTTGTTTTTGTCTTTTTAACAAAGAGTCATGACGGCCCATTTAGAACAGGCTCGATGGCCAGCCAGCTCACACAGAGGCATAGTGAAACCAGATGAGCAAAGGAAAAAGACAGCAGCTGTAGGGCACATGGATTTGCTGCTTGGGTTGCTGTCTTCTTCCTGTGAAAGGAGGCAAGAGTAAGGGGGAAGGTGGCAGTGGAAGGCTGAGGGGCAATCCCTCTCCTCCCCATCCCGGCACACCAGGATGAGGCCATGCCTCCAGGAGAAATGGCTGAGCGGCCCCGCTGCTACTGTCTTCTTCCTGCTCTCACCTGGTTTTGCCATATCTTCAGACAAGCTGGCTGGCCAGTGAGCCTGTATGCCTAGGGCTACCTTGCTGCATACCCATTCTGGATGGGGCCTCGAGGAACTATGTTAAACAACAAATGAATTTAAAACGGTATCAGCAGACATGAGAATAAACCCATGCCAGCCATCACATCTGGCTTGGGTTTAAATATCTATTATTAAGGCGTCCCTGGTTCAATAATACACATAAAACTTTTCCAAAACAAGTTTTAATATGACATTACATTTCTTACTTAATGCAGATAAAACCTAAATAATCTGAAGAAACTGGAAAAGCTTTGATTGTGTTCCTCACATACTTCCTGCTATTTCATCATATGATATTTTCTTATTTTTTGCTATGCATTTGATAGCATATAGGTTAGCTTCCTACCACTTCTGTACATTCCATAAATGGATAGACAGTGCAATCCTATGCAGTTACTCCAGTTGAAGTCCATTGAAATCAGTGTGATGTAAATCATGTTGCTTTTCATTGTAAAACACTGGTATCAATGGAGTTAACCCTGGATTCAAAACAGAGAAAGAAACATACACTTAAAATTCATTTTCATTCTCGAAACAAGGCAAGGTGTATCAATTTCCTCTTAAGTAATATTTCAATTGCTTTTACATCCTTATTGGGAGGGCCATCTCTCAGCATCATGTTAAGCCTTGCTACTTGATATTAGGCACTCTTAACTCTTCCATCTGGATTCTCTGATGGAAGTGTTATTGCTGCTATCCTAGGAGGTTTAGCTTCCAAATGAATCTAAGACTCCCTTTTTGCTACTCTTCTATAGTACCTTGTTAAACAGAAAAGGTATTTTAGGTAACACAGGCATTTTAATTGTTGTGATCTCACCTAATCAAGATATAGACCAGTGGTTCTCAAACATTTGGATATGGTGACCAACACGTTTGGGCTGACCATCCAGGGTCAGCCCAAAGTTTTCTGGTGCCCTTGGTAAAGTATGACCTTGGTGCCCATCTAGTCCAGCATTCCATTGTCTACAGTAGCCAATCTTATGTTTTAGAAACCAATAAACATCACATCCTACTATGAACCCCAGGCAAGTGGCTTTCCAAAGTACACAGCCTTTGCATGTGAGAGCTACAGTCCAACTGTTGACCATTCTAGTCTTCTCCACTACTCTCTCTAATCCCTTTAAGATTCTAGAAACTCAATCTAGTAATCGGTAGGACAAATTTTACTTGACTCTTTATCAATCAATCAACATATATATGCAGGGGCTCAAGTTCTCATTTCCAAAATACAGGTCAATTTGCCTCAAATTAAGCAAATTGGTTCTTATAGACATTGGTTCTTACAAGACATGCGCTATTCCCCGCTAGACTGCATGGCATCCGGCGGCTTATTTGGACTCGAAACTCCTCAGGATAGCAGCCTTAAAAAAACACTTTGTATTCTACCAATCACCATGTAGTTTTAACCCACGTAAATAATAATCTGAGAGTGCAGATATGCTACAAACTTATATCCGCTTTACATCACTGTGGTTGCTATGAATTTTTCCAAATGTATTCAATCAATGATGTTGAGAATTCTCTTTTGGAATTTGGAATTACATTTTCCATAGTTTTCTGGAAAGGAAATTCCTATTAAACCAGTTCAGACCTATAGGCAGACACTCACCTTTTATTTAACAGGTGTTAACAGGGTTTTTTAAAATTCCTAATTATTAATGGTTTGTGGGGGGGCACTTGGTAGATGGTAGAGAAACTTGGAGGAAACCTTTTTCAGCGACTTGTTCTCTCAAAGCAGCAAATATATTAACTAAATAAACTTTTTTATGTGGACGGTGTAGCATTTACAGCTACAAACTCCAAGGAGTCAATTAGTTGTTTGTTTCATGGAATTAATCTCTTTGGATCAATTGCTGGTTATAAAATAAACTTGGAGAAATGGGGTTAATATGTCATTGGCAGATAAGGAATTTATCCTGGCACTCTCAGTTGTCTCAAGGAAAATTGAAAACATTAGATACCTAGGTATCAGTTTTTCACAGGATGTAGGTAATCTGGTTAAAAACTTGAACTTTTTAATTTATAAAGCAGGGACTATTTTTGGGAAAAAATTATCTTGGCTGGAAAGAACTGCTGTTCTTAAGATGTAAATCTTGCCTAAATTTGTATTCCTATGTTTGGCTTTACCACTTTATTTGTCTCAGGGGTAGTGAAAAATATTCAGTCTATGTTGAATAAATTTATTTGGGATGGTAAGAAGCCAAGGGTTTATACGAAAACTGTGCAAGTACCATACGTGAAAGGAGGTTTGGCTGCCCCTAACATAGTTAGATATTATTGGAAATGCTGGCATATTGGTTTTCTGAAGGAAACAATGATCCTTGGAAGGTCGAGCAGAAAGGAGTATCATTGTCTTCCTTGAATAGATTATTTAGCAGAATAAAAAATCAGAGGGTTGTATCTTTCTCAAACCCAATAAGGGAAGCATGAACTGATAATTGGGACAAATACTTTAAAAGTTTGGGGCTCAAAGGTATGTTATGTTATAAATTGTATGTTGTTACACTGCCCTGAGCCCGTCCAATGGGGAAGGCGGTCTAGAAATGTAATAAATAAATAAATAATAGAAGCCACTTCACACATGATGAATTTCCTTCAGAAATATTATTCTACATAGGAAAATGTGTATGTTGCAAAGGGTGGAGGAAGTGAAAATGTGAAAAGCTGGCATGGAAGAAGAAGGGAAAAACAGAGCAATGCAAAGGGCAGGGGTGGCCATTAGGGAGGGCTTTGAGAGATTTCATGACCCACTTTTGGGTCCTGACCCACCGACAGACAGTTTATGCTAGTTTAGAAAACCAATAAATTACCCCTCTCAAAGTTCTTTTGCGATAACCATGACCAGAGGTTATTCCTGCACTTTGCCAAAATTTAATTCAAGTAACTTTCCCCCAAGGTCAATCCTCATTGATTCTTTATAGAGCATGGCTTTCCAGCAAAGTAGTGGCTGCTTTGTATAAGGAACTGGGACTTGGTGGCCCAGATGTGGATTCAAATGCACAGAGAGCAAGAAGGCACAAGGGATAGGTGCAGACACACATTTTGCATTCCTCTTTGCTATTTCTCTACCCCCCTCCCCACTCCCTGGCTCTCTTTTTTCTCTGCTGATAATATTAAAGAGAAAGAACCCATGCTAAGAAAATGCCAACTGCTCCCACCCCCAGCCATGAAAGAGAATGCTGAAATAATTCCATTCTTTCACTTGTCTCATGTGTGGTTTTATTACTGCTCCCACTTTAAACTATACTGCAATTCAGCTGAAGTCACTAGGAGTTAAATTAGAAAAAAGGGGGAAGGTATAATCACATGGCAGTTGAGTCTATTCCTTTAATAGCAAACATGATTGTGCCCTACTTTTTTTCCACTATCCCACTATTTGCAGCCTAAGCTTGGCTAGAAAGTTTTGCTGGCAATATTACTTCACCTTTACAAGACTATCAGTGATCAGAACAATGCAGGAATATCACCCCCCAACTCTATCACAATCTGAGCAGACTCAAATAGGTGCTGACTATACAATGGACAAACATTCAGTTCCTTGGCTGTTAAGCTGAATTCATACATACCTTATTTTCATCTTTCCATGTTTCTCCGAAGTGGTAGGCAGGTATCCTCTCAGTGCTTTGATCATTATACTATCTCATTTTGAAGAGCAAGATTCAGAATACTGTGCTGAGAACATAAGTGCTCATTTCCCTTTACAATTTACTACTGGTTTTATATCATTTATTATATTTATAACCTGTTCTATCTTCTGAGATCAAGGTTTTGGGATACCTTGTCTTAGATCCCATCAACAAGCCACTTGATATATTCTCCCATTACTCAGTTTATGAACAGTGGTTGAAAATCAGTAAAAACAGAACATGGGACATATAGGCAAGAACATCTTCAGTTATCTTTTGGCACCACAACTATCTTCTGCATATATTTGGAGAAGTGAGTGTCTTTGTCAGTTCTTTGCTGCAAGTGCAGCAGGTGCTGTATTATATTTAATTACTTAAAACATTTATCCCATTTTCCATCCAAAGAAAAGAAAGGTATGGTGGGTTACACATGCCCCATACCTTTATATCGGGAGAACCGGTTTAGTTTTGTTAAATTTTAGAAAGGCATTTGTTCCTACTACAATTATTATTATGTTCACAAAACATCTCACCTCGGCCTCTAGAGGAACTTCGACCTCGAGGAGCCCCTACCACTGTTCCTCCTCCTCGCCCCGTCAATCGCAGGACGGCAGAACTATTTACAGACATAGAGAAATTTCTCTGCCAAAACAAGGGAACAAGAGTGAATCAGTTTATAGAACTAAGATCATAAAATCAGGCCTATCCTACCACTTCCTTGTTCAAATATAAATTACTACCTGCAACTAAAATCACTTCCATGTGAGATATCAAGTCAAGATGCTGGAATACAGTGGCAAATGAGTGTCAAACAAGGTCTTGCGAGATCTGGTTTTAAAACCTTATTCACCCATCAAGCATATTAGGGAGTGACCTTGGCTAAATAACTTTCAGCATAGCTTACCTCATAAAGTGGTTGTGAGAATAAAATGAAAACCTATGTATGCTACTCTGGGCTGCTCAAAGGAAGAAAAGGATAAAAATGTGACAGATACATAGCTAGCAACTAGGGAAGCATCTGAAACTGCATTACTATATTACTTTTCAATTTTGATCAAAATAAACCTTGGATATATATTTTATTTCTCAAAGGCGGATGTTCTACAACATTTGGATGTCAGTTATACAATCACTTGCATGTTTCTATGATGGAAATTCCCAAAGGCAACGAGAATGATTTTTCTTGCTCAGATTAGATGAACCATGAAGTGGCTTATTTTTCAATACAGCCAGATTACATGTATAAAATAAGCAATCAGATGCCTATTTAGACATGGACCTTTTATTTAGTAACATTGCAATGTGAACTTATGTTATATGACACAATGATGGGTTGGTTTTGTAATATTTCAGACCACACAAAATAATTCTTCAAATTAACTACAGAGTGTAAGAAGATATATATGATTCTGAACTAAGTAAACTACAACCACCACATTCAAGGAGGGAAGCCTAAATGTTGGAAACGTGACCTTCTGCCTCACCCCCCCCCCCAATTTTCTGCTACCACAGCTCAATTTTAAAGCATCCATAGCAGCTCTTAAGGCTGGGAAAGACAGGCAACCTAGTTCCCCACAGCTGAGAAAGCACAGCACAGTACTAACTGTGTGAGCACAGCTCTCCCTTTCTCTCACTCTGGATGCTAAAGACCCAGTAGTATTTTAAGGATGGGGAGGAAGGGAGAACTCGAGTACTGTCCAGATTTATTATCTTGAGTCTGAGCAACTCCTAGGCCTTAGCAGAAAAGAGCAAGTGTCCGGTAGCACCTATAAGACTAATAAAATTTGTGGTAGGGTATGCGCTTTCGTGAGTCACAGCTCACTTCTTCAGATACCGATCTGAAGGTATCAGATACCTATCTTCAGATACTTCTCTTAAGAGTTTAATATTCTTTACTGAAATAAACTCTAATCTTTTTAATAAAGGCAAATATTAAAATATAAAGGATTATGAAGAAAGAACTTAGAAGACTGAAACAAATACAAGCAACAAGGCTTAACTCTCCTAACATCTCTCAATTAAATCTAAGATAGATACAAAATCAGATTTGCTATGAAATGCATTGAACTTTCAATAAGCACACAGACAAATATAATTTTTTCACCTAGACTTCATGAGATTTCTTTCAGTAAGACCCTGATCTGCTACCTGGGTTAGCACTTTTTACAGTTATTGACATGTGCTATCTGCTGAGAAATCTGAGATCTTTCACACATTACATCAATATAAAAATATGATTGGCTTTGATTTAACTATGTCCAGCTGTACTATAAGCTATACAAATCATTAGAAGGCGATAGGAAAAGTTAAGTGAGTAGATCCTCATTGGCCCATTCTAATAACTAGAGAACCATTTATCTACTACTGTCCACTATTTTTAAATTGGCTATCAAAGATGAAAAGAATATGTGTGGTTATATTATCAGTTAAAACTACATTAAAGTTCATACACAGTTCCCTAAAATAACGTGTATCATTAAGGTATAATGTGCTCTAATCCATACTCCTGTTACAGTACATGGAGCACAAAATACAGATGTTTATAGTATTCTGCTGTTTTCCTATGATAAAGAAACACAGTTTAATACTACAGCTGCTGCTGTGAGGCTCACTGTTTGGGCAATACCCTTTTAAAGGTAACAGTAACATAGATGGTCCATAGGTAGGGTATGTCTGGCTTATCATGACCGCTCACCTTAAAACAACTGCTACTTGTCCCAGGCAGATTGGAGACCTATGACATTATACCTAACGTTGAAAAGCATTTGCACAACAATCATTGTCTTGTAAAAAAAAATTAGCTCACTTTCATTTGAAAATCAGTATGAGATATTTACAAAACAGTAAAATAATCATCTGAACAGTTACAGATGTAACACACAGGTTGTCATCTGTATCACAACTGGTAAACCTAATACTCTTCTCTTTATCACTATTAAGTTTTGGTTGAAGCACACACTTCTCTCAAGTGAAAAGAAATTTAACAAAAATAGCACCTATTCCACTTATTCTAGGAGAGTATCCTGCTATCACCTTTTTATTAAAAGAGTGGCACAGTATTAAAATTATTTCATCAAGGCAATATGTGCAAATAATACAAGTAGTCTGCAGACAAGACTTGACACAGATTCCAAATTGTATGTGAAGTTCTTCAACATGCTTAAGGCCACTCAGTGAACTTCAAATCTGGATTGGAGATTTGTTATCAAGGTCTTCCCATTCCTCGTTGACTATCCTATTCGCTGCACTATATAGGCTGTCTCTGAAGGAGAAAGGCACAAACTGACAAGTTCTCATTCTGTGCAGCTAACTGACTGTTGTGTAGAGGGAGCCATGTCTGGCAATTTCTCTTCACAGCAGCAATAAGAAGGTGGAAATTGCTGCTTTTAGCACACAGGGCTGGGATTACCTGATTTTCATATTCACCATCCTTGGATGCACTACCTTAATATGAAAGGAACAGCTTAGGTATGTGGGGAGCGGGGAGGATCAAGTCTGCTTCTTTTAGAGTGAATACAGTCTCAGCCTGCTTTAATGTTAGCAGTCCAAGTTGCAGTATGCAAGGAAATTCAACAACATTCTCTGCTCACTCAATACAAACACAGGAGGTATCAGCCTTGCCTTCTGCTTACAGGTCTAACAGCTTTCATGCCTGACTCCATCTCTCGCAAACACGCAACCAACATCATGCAACCAGTACAATTTCCTTTTCTTTTATTCCCTTGGAAGCTCATTGGTTAACAAATCTCAAGTAGCAAAAAGTTCAATACAATTTATATCTGTGTATAAGACTTTCAGTCTAGATGGACAATGAGCTCTTGTATTTGCATATTCTATCCCTCTCCCTTCAAAGACTTACCAAGATCTCATTTTAATTTACTTAGGAGACTAACCTGTTCTTCTTCTGTAAAAGGTACTAGTGCCAGTGGTGGTAGGGGCTCCTCCTGTAGAATGGGAAGAAACTCCTTATCCAGAAGGTCTGAAGGTACCTGGAAGTAAATTGGGGAGGGAATTAAGGGGGGGGGGACTCTGAACTTCAAAATACAAATACTGCTGCTGTGGTAAAAACAAACAAACATGCAGAGCATACATTATTTTGTTTCTACTTTCATTTTCCATCTTGCAGTATTTACCCAGTCATAGCTATAAACCAAACATTTCAATTCTAGTTAATTGGTGTGTTAAACTACAAACAGAAAACCCAAGAGCCTCCCCCACATGATCCCTAGCACCCAGCACACAAATTACTGAAATATCTTTATGACCTCTGTCCCTGCAGAGCAAAACAGCTGGTTTGTGGATGGCTGCTATGGCATACCACAGCAGTTTTTCCTCCTCCGTCCCTCTAAATTAAGGAGATTGAAGTGCACTGGAGCAGACTGGAATATAGAATCTACTAACGTGGCAGAAAAAAGGAAATGGGTCTTAGATAAGACGGATAGTTGTGCTGTCAGGTGGGCAAATAGCAAACATTTGGGATCAGGATTTAGATTATAGAACTTGGAAGCTGCAAAGTAATGCTCGAACATGGGAGCAGCAACAGAAGGCTCTGGATTTGATGGGCAGAAAAGCGTAACAGGTTAGAAGAGGAGAAACAGATCCTGGGAAGAGGAAATGATGAGGATGTTTATTTACTTCTTACTTCTCCTTCTGGGATTTCAGCTGTATAGGTTGTCTAATGCTGAGTAGGAAATCTAGATTACTGGAAACTATGTTAGGGTAATACTGCAACTATATTAATGTCAGGTTTTTTTCATTTCCAGGAAATAGAGATTGAAGAATATGTCTGACTTGGCAGTTTTGTCCCTCCAGGTAGTAGGCTCCATTTTGGCATCAGGTTATTTGTCTAAAACTACAATCACTGAGACCGTTAACACACTGAAGTCCCAAATTTCCTCCAAGGAGACATTCACAGGATGATTCCAGTTTATTATTGCAATAACCCAGAAAAGGAGATGAAGACAAGAGGAACTGTTCCACAGTAAGCTTTATAAACTGAGAGTAGAGATTGGAAGCCAGGTCTCCAGTCCAAGGCTAACACTATTTACTATATAAAACTGAGTACTGGGGGTTAGAAGACCAAAGCAAAGCTTTAAAAAGAGGACATATAAACATTTTAGTAATCAAAAGCATGTTATTCAAATCCACAGCATAGTCTACCCATCTTCTAGAGAATTTTTAAGATCAGACATATATAATTTCTTCCAATACAGAAGAGCTGTGTCTCCTTGCATAACAATGAAAACAATTTACTTTACACATGTACTTGAACAGTGGGACACTAAGCATATAGTCAAAAGAAAATCACACCATTTAAAAAGTTACATATTTAGCATATTAAAAAAGAATAGTTTTTTTAAAAGCAAGTTTGTCCATCTTCAAGCTTTTCATATTTAAGTGTCTACATAATCTGTCCATTGAACATTAACTATAGTTCCTTGTTGGAATAATAACATTCAATACATTCCAACTACTGAATGTATTCGTTTATGCTGTGTTGACTAATAGAAACTTATGAATATGAATAGTTTGGATGTATTTTAGATTGTAAAGATTTGTATAGAATATAATAAATATGGGTTTTATTTCACTGCATGATTTGGTTTCAGTTCTCTCTGGGTATTTGATTTTTATCCTAGAGATAAGCACTGTTTTTCCCTTGATCAGGTTAGCATTTTTTATGGATTAAATACACCTCTACCCACATTTACCTACCAGCACGTCTACTGCTACTTACCTTATTATCTTTCAAGAAAAGTGCTAACATTTCTTCTCTCCCATAGCGGTAATCTGCTAATTTATACTTTGGCAAAGCTGGAGACAGAGGTGGAGATGTCACACTCCCACCACTAGACAAAGCTCGCAGCCTAAAACAAAAGAAAAAAGGAGATGAAAGTAATGATACTAGTTGCTTATATCAAATCAAGAGAATGGACCTTAAGAATACCAAGATATCAAACATAAATCCCTCATTATCGTACAGAAGCAGCAAGAGAAAACTATTTTACCTAACTTTAGATGGATTTGGTACTCATTCAATACCCTTAAATGCACTTCAGATAGTATGAGCACATACCAGGAGCCGTGATGGTTTTTGGTTTGATTTCAGGTAGGCTTCTGGTAGATTAACAGAAACTTGGTAGCCACTCAAGAACACCTGAACTAACCACAAGATCATTCACATTCCGAACAGTGCATGTGATGATGATTAATTCATCCTAACACTGCACCTATAATTAAACAAACTAGCCAACCGGATTTAGAAATATAAGGAAAAGGAGTAAGATGGCCAGGATCCAAAGAGCCACAAAACTAGTTTTAAGAGCTTAGAGGGCTTTACTCTTGGTTTTTTTCTTTAAAAGCAGCCTTACTTGTGTAATGTATAGGAAATCAGTTCTATAACCAAAGGGTGTTTCAAAAGCAATTTGTAGTATGGTATGAGAGGTCAACTGTACACAGGAAAAAAAGTGAAAACAATTCCAAACAGCTAGTAAAATAACAACAACAACAACAACAACAACAACATTCGATTTATATACCGCCCTTCAGGACAACTCAATGACCACTCAGAGCGGTTTACAAAGTGTTATTATTACCCCACAACAATCACCCTGTGAGGTGGGTGGGGCTGAGAGAGCTCCAGAGAACTGTGACTCTCACAAGGTCACCCAGCTGGCTTCAAGTGGAGGAGTGGGGAATCAAACCCGGCTGAGTCAAAGAGGCCTTTTAGGGATGGGAAAGGTGCTTATTCAGAAATATTTGAAACTGAAATACGCAATATAATGGGAAATCACCGTATGTTTAATTAAAAATACACGCATTCTCTTGTCCAGTCACACATACACACCCCAGTTGTCGTATTCCCTCTTCTAACCTCTCAGAGGATGGACACTAGTAGACTACTGTACTCTGCACTGGCTTGAAACCATAAAGGTCTAACCATCACAAATGCAGCTTGTCAAAGAACTCACTGTTTAGTATGTATATACTAATCTGTTGGTTAAAGGTCAGAAAGAAATGCTTTCAACAACATCTTTTAAGAGTCACAAAGACTAGCTGAGCATGCAGGAAGCACACCACAGTGCACAGAAATGCTATCCTCTTGCCTGCCTTTACCAAACTGTTTACCTTCACAGCCTGCTCGGCAATGGATTGCAGCATGAAAGCAGCAGGTCTTTCTACTGCCTGCTGCTTTCTAGCTCTTGAAGACAGAGAATATAGAAGCCTAGGCAAACCCAAAACGTATAAAATTGCTCTTATATCCATTCTGGTTGGGACCAGTGTGTGTTCTGCCATCATTACTCTTATTCTAAACCAGCTGTCCAAGTACTTGGAGTTACAGTAGGGAGATCTGCTCTGTTCAAATAGCACCCCCTCAATATTTCAGAAGAAAAATATAGGTTAAATATGGGTTTTGGTTCAAGCTAAGTTTGCCTGTCATAAACATAATGAATATGTACTTACTAATATCTTACGAAGCTCTTAACTTTGGCAGTTTAACTTAGTATAAATAAAAATTGATGTTTTATTCAGATGATCTTCTGAACTATAACGGGGATGATTAGGAACATGTCTCAGGATTGCCTGTTCCAGCAGCTCCCCTTGCACACACACTCTCTGCTCCATTTCTGGGTTGGTCTCTGATATTAATTTCCATGATGTCCAAACTAGACAACTGTGATTACCTACTAACCATAGCCACCAGATTTAGATGCTATACTGAACTCCAGTCACAACAACTTGGAGAAGGAGATGAGAGGAAGAAGCATGTGAACCTGCAGCACTTTCCCAATGCTCCAAACCACAGTTTGTAGGACCAACTGTGTAATATCTAAGCTGAGCTTAACTGGTTGCTAGGAGTAGGGAACACTTTGAGAACTTCCTCCACTCTTCGCTTAAATGGGCATCCCTTTTTAATCCCCTCCATTTCCACTCATCTATATGCAATAGTTATATGTATAATATCTGACCATGAGAGAGAAAGTTAAAGGTTTTGCTAAGTCAAGACAAATATAAAGCTTAATTTAGTATCTTGCTTCCACATTTTATATTTTGACAGTCACAAACAGAATAACATCTGAAAACAAAATCTTTCAGTCTTAATCACAGCACAGATACTCTCGATGAGCAGAAGTAGTGAGAATTGTGATTTGTCTTCTTTGAAAGGTTTATCACATCTGTACAATAGTACAAGCGGATTGACAGTCAACCTCCTAACTTGAATAAAAACAAGTCTAAGTTGCAGAACATGTAATCATTAGAAACTTAGAATACTGTTTGTAGTTTGCTGCCCCCTTGTGGCAATTGTTTTCATGTCATTTAAGTAAACTGTCCAAACCGGTAACCTTCCATTTTCTCATGAATTAACAACCTGACAAATTAAGCATGATAGAGAGTATGATTGGTATCTGAACAATCTCAGAATTTCTAAAGCAATTCATGTGTCAAAATTAGAATAGCTGAACCTAATTTTACCTCAAAATTGTTCTATTGCCCAGCCAAAGTAAAACAAAACAATGCTATAATTTATACAAATAAAAAGCTACTTATCTTCTCTTTTAATGGTATTTAACTTTTTACATAAACAATGCAGCCTACATGCCTTGGCCCTTTCATAGACTTGCTCCAAATTTTCAACAATATGCTAAATAGCTGGATTACATTCACTGGAATCTTCGTTCAAGTTCACAATTTAGTCTCTTAGTGAGGCATCACATGCACAGAATTCTCCACACTTGAACTCCCCTTTTTTACAAAAAGTGTATGCTTTGCAACTGTCAGGTGGCTGTCCTGCCCCTGAGAGGTAAAACAGTCACTCAGCTGTTTCATCCCTTGGCTCATGGGAGCACTGCCCCAGCATCCAATCACTTTTTAGAAGGGGGATGGAAAGCTGGAGGGAAACGCAGCCTCAGGGAGAGAGCAGTCAGTTGGGGTATAGCTCTGTCTGGTGTTGGGACAGAGGGGTTTAATTCTACCTCTGGGAGAAGACAGAGTTGTCAGGACTCAGATCCATCAGTCTGACTCTTGGGAAAGGGCTGGCTGGTGTGAGCGGAATCCTGTGCATGTGGAAAAAGTTCTAGTCAGGGAAAGCCTGTTTGTACTTGAAAGCATTAAAGGGAATTAAAACCACAATCTGAAAGCACAACTAGCTCAAATTTTGTGCCTCAGCCTGATTTCTCCTTTGAATGCTATGAGACCCAGGCTGCTGATCTGTTCTTTAAAAACCTGTACATAAATAAATCTTTGTTATTTTTATAAACCTCCTGCTTCAGTGATCTGAGTTCTTATTCACAAAACTTACCTCACAGCAGAGAGGTAAGTTTGCTACCATAAGAACGTTTAGCAACTGAGGGAGGTGTGCATCTCAAAACAAACCTGGGCTGTTTCCAGATGGCTTACCTGCACCCGGAACGTCGTGCCACGTTGCGGGGAAAACGCGAAATATAGCGTTTTCTCGCGCGAGTTTTGTGCAACGTCGCGCAAAACTCGCGTGAGAAAACGCTATATTTCGCGTTTTCCCCACAACGTGGCGCGACGTTCCAGGTGCAGGTAAGCCATCTGGAAACGGCCCTGGTTCCTCAAGTTATAGGAGGCTGTGTGGGTTTCTTCAGTTGGAAGAAAAGGCCTGTCACAGCCTTCTCTCCAGAATTACTTTCCAACTACAAGATACAGCAGTCAACTCTACAGCAGTCAACAAACACCCAAGTGGTATCTTCTCTCTTACAAAATAAAAGCAAGCCTAAAGGTATTATGATAAATAAGCAACAGCAGTGACAGCTCCTCCTTACAGCCTCTCTCCTAGAAACAGTTGTCCAGCATCCTGTTTCACATAGCAGCCAAACAACTGCCCTGGGAAGGCCAAGAATAAGGCACCCAGGCCTCCCCCTGAAGTTGCCTCTTAATACTGATATTCAGAGACTTGCTGTCTCTTTATGTGGAGATTTATGTGGAGATTCCCTTAACTCACCATGGCTAGTAACCCTTGATGGACCTAACTTCTATTCATCTGTCTAACCCTCTTCTAAAGCTATCTGTGATTATGACCAGCACTATGTTCACTGGCAATGAATGACAAAATTTAATCACTCATTCAGTAAAGTATTTCCTTTTGTCCATCCTGAATCTATTGCCCACTTCTAATATCTAGCATATTGGAAGAGGGGTACTTTCTCTATTGCATGCATGATCCCCTTTAGATACCTTTTTTCTAAACTCAAAAGTCTCAGATTCAGCAAATCAAAACACAGGTCCCTCATAAACTAGATAAGAAGGCCTTTTAATTGGATTGGCAAACCACAGTTGCATGGAAACCTGATTTATATTAATGATGGTTTGTTTCAGTGCATATGTAAAGCAAAATCACTGTTAATGTTTCAACAGGAGAAAGATTCATAGAATCATAGAGTTGGAAGGGGCTATACAGACCATCTAGTCCAACCCCCTGCCCAGTGCAGGATCAGCATAAAGCATCTCTGACAAATATTCATTCAGCCTCTTCTTGAAAACTGCCAGTGAAGGGGCGCTCACCACCTCCCTAGGCAGCTGATTCCACTTTTGAACTACTCTTACTGTGAAAAAGTTTTTCCTAATATACAGCCAGTACCTTTGTGCATGTAATTTAAGCCCATTGCTTCGAGTCCTAGCCCAAAGCCAGAAAATGTATGTTGAGAGATCTAAGGATACTGTGAAGTGGCCAGCTACCGGGGCCAGTGCTGCGCAGGTCCGTCGTGGCCGGGCAGCGGGAGCAGCCGGCTGGCGGGTCCTGGGAAGGGTTGTCCCTGCAGGGCCATGCCTGCGGCCCGTCAGCAGCTGAGGGCTCTAGCCCCTTTGGTGGCCTCAGAAGGGAGGGAGCCCCGACAGGGTTACCTCACCGCTGTATTCAGCTCCTTCCCGCCAAGTGACCGCCCTTGCAGCAGGACGAGCCACCGGGCACTACTTCCCCCTCGGCCAGGGGTATGTGAGCCCTTTTATCCCTCCCTCTAAAGGAAGGCCCTCCCCGCGCCCCAGTGTCCCGCCCCCACAGCTAACCCAATCACTTGTGCCAGCGCTGGCACCATTCTCCGGCCCCACCCGCACCCAGGTGCAGGCTTCGGAGAAGCCTCCTGGCCCTACCTCCTCTCCTCGGCCATGCTCGTGTCCCTCCCACAGGCGTCTGCTGGGGCCGGCTGGAGGGATCAGCCCAGGGGCCTATCCCTAGCTCTTGCTGGCCGTGGGTCCTGCCCCTTCTCCCTGCTCCGACGTGCCGCAGTGGCTCGGGAGGCCTTGCCCTTCCCGGGGCAGCCCCGCTCAGTATCGGGCCCACTAGTGCCAGCGCCAGGATGCTCGCAGCCCCCCTCTGCACCGCCGCCTCCTAGGGTCTTGTCGTCACTGTCGGCCCTCCTCCTCGGCGGCTGCGGGCGTGCGGCTCCCAGCGTTGCGACGGCCGCCACTGGGGCTGGGATGACCGGCATCCTGGCCTTCAGGCCCCCAGTGGCCTCGTTCCCCAGGTGAGCAGGACTGCCACGGCCTTCTCCTCAGGGTGCTGGGGGAGGGTCGTGGGGCGAGGTGGGGGAGTCCGGGGCAGCGGAGGAGCCAGTCCCTGGACACATACACTGAGGAAGGCACAGTAACAGTTAACTTAGTAGCAAAAACCTAAATATATGATTAAAGTTACTTAACTCCAAATATGATTTAAATTAATTTAATTTCTAAGTATCCAGGTGCTCCTCTGGGCTCTAGATTTAACTTACTAATATTCTATTAAAGAACAGTTTATATATGCTCAATCTGAGTAAATTTTTGCTACTGACTTATTAGTATCCTTAACAATATTTTAACCAATTATACTGTGTTGTATTCCAGAGAGCCTTAAACAGGCAGGGAGAGATGCCTATCCTATACAAAACATCTTAAAGGGGGTTCTGGAGGAGAAGGGGAAAAAGCTGGGATCCGCTTTGAGTTCCCATTAAGTAAATAAAATAAATAAAATAAAAACTACAGCATACCATAAAACCATAGGTATGGAGTGGAAAATGTTTCAGTGCTTTATTTTTCTCTAAGAAATTTTTAATTTCTATAGATTCATCTACTTGGATCCTCCAGAACTCTTCTATGAATAGAACAATTTCCTGCTGGGCAAAGTATTTCAAGGGCATTTTGTGCTGCACCAGGAGGGCAGAAATCAAACCTCACAGGTGGCAACTGTTCCATTCAATGAAACACTCCAAAGCAAGGGTTTCCTACTTTTTTGAGCCTGCATGGGCGTATTTGGAATTCTGAAAGAGGGTGGTGGGCTGCTGGAGAGTAAATACTATACTGTCTTTAAATTCTTACAAATGTTATTCCAATAGAAATATATTCACAGCTTTGTGCGGGAATTAACATTTAAATCAGAACTGATCTGATTTTTTTCCTCATTAAATATTTCAGTTCAACTATTTGTTGTTATTGAGATATAAAATTAACAGGCTGTACCTTCTAAATATGTTTATTAAATGTCAAATAAATATACTAAATTAGACCAGACTCTATTTACAGCATTGAATACATTTCCAGAAAAAAATCTAGAATAGTTTCTAATTCTAATTTCCCCTGAAAACCCAAATCGCTACATCCAATTATATCTTAATCTCTTAAATGTTTCTTGTGTCCTTTGGGAACTGCATCTCACATTTTGTTAGATACATTTCTTAATTTTAGACTTATAAGCAAAGTTAGCATAGACAGCTAAAATGGAAACATGTTTTGAGGCGCTGTTGAGTATGGTAGAAGTAGAGATATCTAGCACCTGGCAAACTTGGTTAACTTGCATGCAGGAATGCAGCTTGTCCCAGAGCAAGAGGAAGGAGCACATCCTGTGCCTGGTACCGATTGCTCATGCTGCTGTCAAATGAGAAGCCCCCATGTTCAGGAACTGACCAGAATGAGACTTGCTCCACTGCCATCTACTATCATATGAGAGCAGGAACCAGAGGCCAAAGGAACAAACAGCGTATCCAGGCCACAGGTGCTGTCTGCTCATGCTGCTGCCAAACGCAAGGTACCCTTGATCAGAAGCACAGCAGGACAACTGTCTGCTCCATCACCATGTGATAGCAGCAGTGGCAGAGAAGGCTGCAGACCCCACGTAGACCAGCACAGAGCAGGCAGTGGTGGATAGGGCTGTGCGCTTCGGTATTCACTCCAGGTAAAAATACCCGAAGTGAAGCCGATTCGGAAATATTCAGTATTTCTGAAGCGGGGCCAGCTTCGGAAATGCTGAAGCTAAGCTTTCCGAAGCGATACGGGTCGCTTCTGAAAGCTTCAGGGCAGCCGCGAGCGCGGGAAGTTTGAATAAGATTCCCATTGCCGGCTGCTTGCATTTGCAAGCAGCCGGTAATGTTTTGAAGTCTATTCAAGGCTTCCCGCGCTGGGCTTTGGAGAGGGGAGGGAGAGAAGGAGTGAGTGACTCCTCCTTCCCCCTCCCATCTCTGAAAAATTGGAGGGAAGCCTTGAATAGGCTTCAGGACTTTGATTGCCCCCCAAATGGCCCCCCCAAAGTGGAATCTGCCTGAAACTTGGGGGAGGGTGGGAGGACAGGTGGGAGCAGGTCCCCTGAAGGTTGGGGGCATTTTGCTGGCAAAATGCCACCCCAAGCCATGTAGAAAGGTCGCCTGTTTATCCCATAGGGAATGATGGTGAGTGGAGGAGGATGGGGGTACCTTCTTGGGGGGCCATAACATGGTCCCCGAAAGTCCAAACTTTCTAAAACTTGGGGGGTAGTTAGACAAGAGTTAGGAGAAGGTCCCCACCGAGTTTGGTTTGCCTCGGAAAGAAAATGCCCCCCCCCCGGTTCCTGGAAAGCCGGGAGCCAGTTCCCCATTGAAATTGACACCTGAATCTTTACGAAGCGGTATTTCCGAAGTGGCTTGCCACTTCGGAAATACCCTTATTCCGAAGCAGTTTCCTGATTCGAGTAAATCCGAATTGGGAAACCTGAAGCAACCTGCCTTTGCACAGCCCTAGTGGTGGAGTGGCTCTGGCCATACTCTGGCCATGGCTGCTGCTCCTTAGCGCAGTAAAACAAAAGAGGAACCTTCCACCAGAGGCTAATTAGTCACAAATGTGGCATACACAAGCTTATAATAATTCTCAAAGAATATAACAAGGCAGGTACACTGTCTAACAAAACATGAGCTTTATCTCTTAATTACAAAGTTCAGGCTTTTGCAACATAAATTTAATCTATTTATACAACAATGTTGTCTCATGCGTAAATTGCAAAATCAAAAGGAGAGTTCCCCCGAGGGAGGGGGGAACCGGGAGGGTTGAAGCAAACCGAGTTTTTACAGTACGTTTAAAACTTGCAAATCATATACTATCAGTTTTCAAGGGAAAATTGAACCATTTATAACCATATGGGGGGCATGGAGGTAGGCAGGGTCACATTGCAAAGGAATAGTCCTACCTTGCCATGTCCTATTTTGTCACTCCATAAAGCCCTTCAGCCCTCCTCCTCTTCTCCAACAAGACTTGCAGCAGCATCTTTTACACCCTTTCCCTTCAATGAAATGTGAACCAACTTGCTTAGGGGTAGGAACAATGTTTCAAAGCTTGTTTACAGCAAGGATCAAATTTGCTAGGTGGCTGCAAAAGGAGCAGTTCACATCTATCAAACCTGCCATGCTCCCATTCCCGTCTTGGGCTTCACAGCAAGTTAAGTAACTGGGCAGATCATTCTTTAGGATAGTGAGAAGCCCCCTTCTCCATCCATTTCCTTTCAAATGTTCAAACAGGTTAATAGTAATAAAATAGCTGTTCTGCTGCTAGCTGCAGAATAGGTAGGGTTATGAAAAAACAAGCAAAATTGATGTACTGTTCATGAAATTCTTTAGAAAGTCAGGTTTTTCTTTTGTGAGGCTGCTGCAGAACAGGGTTGCACTTACCTGTAACTACTGTTCATCAAGTGGTCTTCTATGCAGGTACACATGGGAAATGCGCATGTGGACATTCTAAAGCTCTTAAAGACGCAAAACACTCATCTAGCCTTTTCATGTGCTTTCCCCCCAGGCACGGCTATAAAAGGCAGAGTAAGCTGCTCCCTAAGCCACTGATGAATAAAGAAGGTAAGAAAAAAGAGCACACTATGGGGAAGGGGGGAGGGATATGTGCCTGCACAGAAGATGCAATGAATAACCGTTACAGGTAAGTGCAACCCTGTTTTCATTGCTGTGTCCTCTGTGCAGTCCCACATGGGAGATTAGCGTGCTAAATTGCCCAGGAGGTAGGCGTGAAGCTCTTTAATGGAAGAGACTCTTGAGGATCACTTTGTCCACAGCTGCGTCCCTTCTGGAGTCTACATCAATGGCATAAATACTTGATGAAAGTGGACACAGTAGTTCAGGTGGCCACCTTGGACAAGACCACTAGAGGGATGCCCAGCCCAAGTTGAAAGCAGACAAAACTGACTGAGCCCTTGTAGAATGCACTCTTACATGCAATGAGCATGGTTGTTTAGATAGTTTATAACAATTCTTAATGAGCAAAACTATCCAATTTGAAATGGTCTGGGCGGTGACCTTCGGATCCCTCTTAGGTCCTTTAAACGAGACAAAGATTAGGGTTCTTTTGGAAAGGAGCTGTCCTATCCAAGTAGAAGCACAAAGCCTGTTTTAATATCAAGGGTGTACAAAAGTCTCTCTGTGTCAGTCATAGGAGTAGGGGAAAACACTGGTAAGACAACTTCCTGGTTTAAGTTAAAATTGGAGACAACCTTTTGGCAGAAAAGGGAGGCTTGGACAGAGGACCACCTTATCTGCAATCTTAATGAAAGATAGGGCTTGTAATTCATTTACCCTCCTAGCCAAGGTGACAGCCAGCAGAAAGGCTGTTTTAGTAGTCAGAACTTTAAGGGAGCAGGTAGCTAGAGGTTCAAAAGGTTTATGAATCAGTGAAGCGAAAACCTAGGAAAGACTCCACTGGGGAAATCAGCCTAGATGCTGGAGGATACGTTTGTTAAACCTCTGAGAAAGGATTTGCCTTGTGTTTGTGCAAAGAGAGATTTTCCTTCATGGTAGGCAGAAATGGCCATTAGGTGGGCCTTAAGGGAGGAATCAGCCAAATTGTGGTCCTTTACCTGTACCATAGTGTAAAACAGGTGATAATGAGGCTAAGACTGGGTTTAGGTTGTTGTCTGTAGCCCAAATTGAATTTTTTTCCCATTTGGATAGGTATGATTTCCTGGTGGATGGTTTCCTAGCTTCCAACAGGACCTTCTGGACTGAGGAGGAAGAATTCAGTTCAAGGGAGATATGAACCAGGCTGTCAGTTTTAGAATGCCCAGGTCATAGTGGAGAACCACATCGTCCTGCAGCCAGTGCGGTGTTAGGGGAAAATTGTAGATTCTGCCTTGCGACATTTGGAATAGAGTAGCAACCAGGCTTGCCTCAGCAGTAAGGGGCTATTACAATAGTCAAGGAACCCTCCCTCATCATCTTGCTGAGTGTCAGCATCATAAGAGGAAGATGGGGAAATGCATACAGGAGGGTGCCCAACCAAGAGATTTGAAAGGTGTCCCCGAGAGAGGCCTTCCCCTTTCCTGCCCATAAGCAATATTGAGCACATTGTCTGTTGAGGTCTGTGGAAAACAGATCTATGGTAGGATATTCCCACATTGCAAAAAACAGGGTGTAGAAAGTTTGGAGTCAGTTTGATGTAGTGGTTAAGAGCAACAGGTCTCTAATCTGAACAACTGGATTTGATTCCTCACTCCTCCACTGGGTGACCTTGGGTCAGTCACAGCTTATTGGAGCTCTCTCAGACTCACCTACCTCATAGAGTAATTGTTGCGAGCATAATAATAATAACATACTTTGTAAACCGCTCTGAGTGGGTGTTAAGCTGAGTTATGTGGATGAACCATTCATAATTCTGGGACTAGGAGCTACTTAACACATCTGCCAAAACCTTGTCCTTGCCTGCTATGCGTACGGCAAAGAGAGAGACTCAATGTTGAATAGTCCATTCCCATATTAGCAAGGATTCCCAGGAGAAAACCAGGGAGCCACCTGATTTTGTCCACAATAAAATACTAGGAAAACACTCTGTTGGTACAACAAGATGGAACCTGTTCTACGGCCTGTTGCTGCAGCAATGACTGCACTTCCTCTAAAAGTAAAGCGGGAGGAAGTTGAGGATTGGACAGAGGAGGAATGTTGGGTGGAATTTTGTTGAACTCCAGATAGTACCTTTTTTTGATTATGTACAACACCCAAGCCTCATGGGTGATTGACTCCCACGCCTGTAAAGGAAGTGAATGGTTGACTGACATAGCAGAAGACAACCTAGCATCAAAAGCCCTGTTTATTGGACCCAGACTGATCCCTTGGAGACTGGGAACCATCCTTTGATTTAGCTTGGAAGTATCTCCTCCGAGGTAGAACATATGCTGAGGAAGAAGGCTGTTGAGAGCCTCTGGGCAACGTTTGCATTGGCTGGGGATAGAACCGACTGGATTTGTTGCTATAAGGTGCATATGCCCTTGGGGATTTGGGTAGAGGGGTGTAATATTCATCAACCTTACTGTTAACTTATCTTTAATATTTTTGAGTGCCTCATCCAAGGTAGACAAAAATAAGTCTGTCTGTTCAAAGGGAAGGCCTTCTACCCTCATCCTATGGTAAGGGGTGAGAGCCATGGTTCTGAGCTATTCATGTCTACATATTACAATTGTAGTTAGCAGTCCCCAGTATGTCTAGCCGTATTAATTTGTTGTTTGGAGAGCCTTAAAGTTTCTCCTTGTAGAATTTTTGCAAGCCTTTGTTTACCAACTGGAATTAGACTTAAGTATGGGCCTATCTTTTCTCTTAAGAAAAACTCATAGCGGGTCATGATAACCTCATAATTACTGATTCTAAAAGTTAAGGCTGCGGAAGCATAAACCAGTGCCATACTGTTTTTGAACATCTTAAGTCTATGTTAAAAACTGAGCCATTGTTGGGGGCGCCTGACTGTGCAAACCTTTACTCTATTCACAGATGCTTCAAATATAGGTATTGGTGCAGTGTTAAGTCAGTGTAGGGAGGATGGACAGCAACATCCCATCCTATACCTCAGCAAGAAGCTGGTGGACATCTTGCTATCATTGAGGAATGCTTAGCCATTGTATGGGCCATAGGAAAACTAAAACCATACCTGTGGGGAAGAAAATTCACTTTGTGCATGGATCACTTGCCTTTGCAGTGGTTGAATAAAGAACACTAATAGTAAATTAATTTGGTGGAGCTTACAACTCCAGGATTACAATTTCAATATGATACACATTCAAGGAATGTAGATCATAGCAGATGCACTCTCCAGGAACCTTTGAAAGGTTAAGGTTTTGCTGAACCAAACTATGTATATATAAATATTTATGTAAAAGGTTGAATTCTATTCTTGTGACTGTAAAATTCTGAAATGTGTAACAGTTAATGGTGTTTAATATTTCCTTTGCACGTTTCACCCCATTGTTGTGGATGGACTTGCAGAACCTAACCTAGCACAGTGTTCTTTAAGGGTGGGACATATGACAGAATGGGCTTTTAAATGAAAGGTTTACTTAAGTGCAGCACCCAGAGAATGGAAGGGAAAGGGTTAAAATACTGCCTGAATGGAGAATAATTGACAGGCTGCTCCTTCCTCTCTGTGATTGACCAGTAAGAAGATAACAATTGGTGCTGACAGAATTGTTGGAGGAGTTGAAGTTTGGACAACTTAACGCCCAATCAGAGCGGTTTACAAAGTATGTTATTATCATCCCCACAACAAAACACCCTGTGAGGTGGGTGGGGCTGAAAGATGAGAGAGCTCCTAGAAGCTGTGACTGATACAAGGTCATGTTGCTAGCTTCAAATGGAAGAGTGGGGAATCAAACCCAGTTCTCCAGATTAGAGTCCCGCGCTCTTAACCACTACACCAAACTGGCTCTCTTGGCCATTTTGGAGGGGAAATCTGCCTCAAAGTGGTGGTGGTGGTGAGTGGGGCTTACATTACAGGAGCTTTAGAACATCCACGACTGGCCTGTGCATGCACAGTTCCCATGTGGGACGGCACAGTAGACAAGACAATTAACAGTTTGATTTCTTTCCCTTCAAAGATCCATGACAACTTTTGTTCAGAGTTATCTGGAAGACAAAATGATGTTATGTGTGCAAGCAGGGCTGGGGAAGGCCAGCTTTAGACTCATGGACCTCAAACACAGGTATAAATGCCAATGTTATACAGGTAAACCAGACATTAGCAAAATTGGGGGGGGGGAGACTTTAACACACACAAAACAAGAAACTCACCATTCAGGCCCAAAGTTCAGTGTCTGAGTTTCCGCTGCCATTTTTTAAAAAGTAAACCTGAAAAAGAAACATAAGATCATGCATTAGAAATCTTGTTTCAACATACAAAAAGTTTAAGCTGGATGCCAATTACAGAAGCACTCCACTAAATTATGTTCAGAAGGAAGAAGGAGTCCTTGCTTTCAATTTTCCCTCCTTTCCCAAAGGGAGAGAAAGGGTTGTGGGGCTGCATTCTCTGATCACCATCAATTATAAAAATGTCTATAATATTTAAGTCTTTGCCCCTTAGGCTCACAATCTGAAACATATGAAACAAACCAAGTGCAAGTGCCCAGAGGGGAAGTCACTGGATTGGGATCAGACTGTAGGCGGAGGAAGGACTATTTTTTTCCTCCCACAGTTCTGCTTTTACAGCAACTTCTTAAAAAGCAAAGTGCTCTGAATCAAATTCTCACACAGACCATTTCTTGCTGGCTGAAATTCACCCTCTCCAGGTCAAAATATGGAAGTAATAGGCAAGTAAAATCATTATTTGAAAAACTCTCATAAGCTCTATAAACTCCAGTTATATTTCTGGGGGTTCATAAATGTTATCTTGGCTGGCTTGACATATTTTGTGATCCCCACTGACCCATCCTCTCCACTAAGTATTCTCTATCTACCAGTGAACTTGGGGGAAGTTCTTCCAATTATGTCTCATAATGTTCTAGGCTTTGGAGTGGGCAGAAAATCCGTATTTCTTTATGCTCTACATGTCAGCAATACAAGATGAAAAACTCCTCTCTTTCCAACAAGCAGAGGAGAGTTTCTGATAATATACCGGGCTTTTTAGCAGGCAGAAACACTTCTTCCTGCTCCAAAACTCAGCAGTACAACATGAGAAATCCCGCATTGACTCAGGAGAGCAGAAGAGAGGTTTCTCATGTTGTGCTGTTGAACAGGAGCCCTTGTCCGGTTAACTAGACCTCATGTTTAGGATAAGGAGACCTAAACATTAGAAATACACTTTCCTAACATGTATAAATACAAGGTTCCTTATTAATTAAATCTTTCTCATCTGTTCCAACTTGAAAGCCTAGACTAGCATCAGTATTTGAAGTGTCAGACGGACACGCTTGTCCTTTTCCTATGGATCGATTCAGACTGATCTTGCTGATGGGTGCTGACAGGGCCCTTGGAGGTGTGAGAGCTACCAACTACACTCTTGATCCGCGCCCATCCTGGCTTGAAAAATCATGCCAGGGAACATAGTTGAAACCTCTGATTAAAATCATTAATGCCTCATTGACTGGGATTGTTCCCCCATACTTCTTTGAGGGAAGCAGTTATTAGACCTCTCCTTTAAAAACTTCCATTGGCTGGGGATGACATGGTAAACTATAGGACAGTCTCCAATTTGCCTTTTTTTTAAGGAAAGTGATAGAGGTTGTAGCGGTAGAACAGTTCTAGGGGTTCCTGGGTGACATGTTTGTCCTCGACCCATTTCAGTTGGGTTTGGGTATGGTTTTGGAACTGAAGTGCCACTGATTACACTGGTGGACAATCTGTTTAAAGCTTAATACAGGTTAGTCTTGCCTGCTGATATGGTTAGATCTTTCAGTAACTTGACCACTCCATCCTTATTTATCAGCTGGCATACTAAGCTGGTATTAAAGGAATAACTCTTTTGTGGTTTTGGCCTTTTTGTTGGATTGGACAGAGTTTTCACCAGAGAATTGGGTTGTGCCGTGTACTGTGGAGCACTTCAGCATTCCATTTTGTTAATTATATTCTGTATTTGTATGAGGAGATCTCTGGGAACTTCGGGGTTGGAAGTCATCAATATACAGATGACACCCAGCACATGCGTCATCTAATCCTCAAAACGTGTCCATTCTGGCTCTGAACCAGTGTTTCAGGGCTGTGATCAAGTGGCTAAGGCAGAACAAGCTGAATCCAGATAAGACAGAGGTAACACTATTTGAGAATGCTGATGCTTGGGAAGGTTTGGATCCACTGATGGAGTGGAGCTTTGCATATGCAAAGCAGGTTAAGAACCTGGGAATACTCATGGACCCAGACAGTTATTTGAAAAGCAGGCTCATGGGGTGGCCTTTTACTAGTAGCAATCTGGTTTACTAGCTCTCTCCTTCTCTAAACACAACTGACTTGGCCATGCTAATCCATACTACTGTAACCTCACAGCTGGTCTACTCTAACATGTTCTATATTGGGCTGCCCTTGAAGGCAACCCAGAAACTGCAGCTGGCATAGAATGTTGACTATGGCCTAAATTACCACTGTGAGAATGCTTTCTCATCAACAAGTGCAACTGTCTGCCTTCTCCAGCAGCCCAATGAGCTACTACTGGGGGATGAGGGACTTCCAGGAATAGCAGCCAAGTCTCCACTGGGAGGGAGAAATTGGCAGAAATCACTACCTACTTCCACCCACAGAAATGTTAGACAGGATCCAAACCTTTGTCACAATAGTACCATGTAAACAAATATATACAGTGTAATATCTATGGTTCTCTTAAATCTAAAGGCAAACAACAATAATGTTCCTTTGTTCCTCACAGAAAGAATTCCTATATGGATGCTCATTCAATAACTGCAAACAATACCTTTCATTTGCGAAATCTCAAGCTACCAGAACTCTCAAACACAATACTTCATAAAAATGGAGACAGCTCACATTTTTAGTTACAAGCAATACACGTGTTTGCATGCATCAGTCCCAAACCTCTCACAATTCCATGATGTGGAACTTAATTAGAGCTCCAGTAGACTTTATGGACAGTACTCAAAAGCTTGCAATTAAATCTCCTAAGAATTAGATCTGTTTCATTATTTTTTTTTACTTCTGCCATTTCCTTCTTTTAGATTTCATTTAAAAAGAAAATATGTAAAAATATTATACAAATACTAGATAGGAAATTGAGTTGAGACTTATACAATCTTATATAGACAATACATACAGAATTGTTTTGAGACTTGTACAAGCACTACATTTAAACTTACATTGAACTGATAAAAGAGTACATTCAAAATTTACCATACCTTAGTTGCATAATAGTTCTCCTTCCCTCTCCTTGGTTAGTTTTACCTATACAAACTACAATATCAGCTTTTTTCTTTTAATTCTTGTCTTTATACTATGTTGCCTTAATTAAAGTTAATTTCTACTTAAGTAATCAAAGAAATCCATTTCCCCCAAAATTCGGCTATCAGTCTATTATGTAGATAGGTAGTCAGTTTAGCCATTAATGCATATTCATGAATCTTATCTCTCTACTCTAATACATCAGGACAGATATCTATTTTCTATTTCGCTGCAAATAATATTCTTGCTGCTGTCACCATGTAATGGAAAAGATCTCCCTGTTCTTTTCTAACATTAGTTGGTAGGATATTTAAGAGCATATTTTCTGGACTTAATTCAAAACTTAGTTTGAGAATCTTTGGCATCTCTTCATGTATCTTTATCCAATATTTTCGCATTTTCTTACAGGTCCACCACATATGATAAAATGTTGCATTCACACTTTGACATTTCCAGCAGTGTCCACAGTAACCTTTACTAATTCTCACAATGTCTTTAGAAGTGTACCATCTGAAGAACATTTTATACCAATTCTCTCTCAGTAACTGACAGTCTGTAAATTTTATGTCCCTAGTCCGTAAGTTTTCCCATACGTTCACTAGGATAGTTTCTCCAAAGTTTTCCATAAATTTTATCATACAAGTTTTTACTTGCTCCATTTCTGTATGATATTGCAGTAAGATTTTGTATATCTTCCCCAAGATATGCTTCAGATCTCCAGATACGGATAGTTCATAATTGCATTTTTTCTCTCAACCTTGCTTAAGAGTTTGTTCCTTTAATCTTGATACTGTTTGATGATACATCAGCCATGGAATATTTTTGCCCTGAGTTTGGATTTCTTGCCAGGTTTTCACATTTCATTATTATTAAAAACTAGTAACAAAGCCCGATGTGGGAAAAAATACAAGGGCTCTAGAAAGGGGAGGGCAGGCAGGCGGGCACTGCCTCCTCCTCCATGACTGATCCCATCTGGGTGAAGGAGGGGCAAGTATTGCCAGCTGCTCTGTGCCTGACCCTGGCCAGATGAAGGGGGCGGGCATTGCCACCTGTTCCGCTCCTGATCTTGGCTGGGTGAAGGGGGGAGGGCATTGCTACAGCTCAGCTCCTGATCCTAGCTGGGTGGAGGGGGGCAGACATTGCCACCTGCTCTGCTCCTGACTCAAGTTGGGTGAAGGGGGAGTGAGCATTGCCACCTTCTCCTGATCCCAGCTGGGTGATGGTAGGGCAACAAACAACAAGGCAAATCCTGGTAATACCGTGGACAAAAAGTGGAAACCCATCCGGGAAACTGAAAAATATCTCTATATATTATACTGGCATGTGATTGACAAAAATACATGTGACATTCATATACTCGTACAAAAGGTGTTTTCATACAGTCATAATCTATTCACGTCCAAAAATCTAAAAGATTCTGCACAGACTCATAGTCCTGTTCCAGTCTGCTTCATAAATCAACAAGCGCTCCAGGCATATGCAAAACGGTAAGTGTATGTCCGTTTGTAACAATGTCTTAATTTTTCATTTCTTTATCTTTTCTCTTCCAGGTGCCTCACAAGATGTTATATAAGGATCCAACAAGAAGCAGCCCTAGCTGCGGCCAGCTATACGGCAGATTTCGTCTTCTCGACTTCCTCAGGGGCTGTAGGATCACCTGAATCAATAGGAAAATTTCATGCAACCCAGAGAGTGACACAGAAGCTATATAGATTTTTGAACGTGAATAGATTATGACTGTATGAAAACATGTATTTTTGTCAATCACATGCCAGTATAATATGCAGAGATATTTTTCAGTTTCCCGGGTGGGTTTCCACTTTTTGTCTGGGGTGATGGTAGGGGGAAGGCACTGCCACCTGCTCTGCTCCTGATCCCAGCCGAATGATGGCAGGGGACAGGCATTGCAACCTGCTCCACTCCTGCTCTCAGTTGGGTAAAGGCAGAGGGGCAGGCATTGCCACACGCTCTGTGCCTGATCCTAGCTGGGTGAAGGAGAGCAGACACTACCGCCTGCTCCGCTCCTGATCCCAGCTGGGTGAAGGTGAGGGTGGGCATTGCCACCTACTCTGCTCCTGATCCCAGCTGGGTGAAGGTGGGGGGGTAGGCATTGCCACCTGCTCCACTCCTGATCCCAGCTTGGTGATGTGGGGCTGGCATTGCCACCTGCTCTGCATCTGATCCCAACTCAGTGAAGGTAGAGGGCAGGCATTGCCACCTGCTCCGCTCCTGATCCCAACTGGCTGATGTGGGGCTACAATTGCCACCTGCTCCACATCTGATCCCAACTCAGTGAAGGCGGGGGCAGGCATTGCCATCTGCTCTGCTCCTGATCCTAGTTGGTTGAAGGCAGGCGGGCGGGCATTGCCTGCTGCTATGCTCCTGATCCCAACTGAGTGAAGGCGGAGGCAGGTATTGCCACCTGCTCTGTGCCTGATCCCAGCCTGGGCTTCACTCCACGGTGCACTTTCAGAGGGACAGGTTGCCTCTTCTGGGCTTCCCTCCACAGCAATGCCCTCTGTAGGCGCAGCAGGATAGGAAATTAGTTGTCTGGAACACGGTTAGCCTTTTATATAGTAAGATGGAGGAAGCACTGAGTATCTTTTGTTAATTTTTTTTAATTGCCTGCCAAATCTTTAATATCCTGAAACATTGGCTTTAATCCTATTTAACATGAACAGAAGTAGATTTTTTGATCTTCCACCCTTCTTGTGCAGTTTGCTTTTGCCCCACTTTGAAATAGTAGGGAAACAAAGTAGGAATCTACAATAGCAGGTGGAATTAATGAAGGTTTCCCCCTTTCCTACTGGCAGAAAGCAAGAGAGATAGGATCCAAGTTATAATTTATATTGCATAAAGACAGTACTAGAACAATTGAAAAAACTCCTAATAGTAAGCTTGGAGACAAGGTGAATTTCACCTAACCAAGGTTACAAGTGACACAGCTGCTGTACAGATCTCTCTTCTGCAATTAATAATCCTTGCAGTACTAGTCTATGAAGACTGTAATTTATCATAGTCATGCCACTGGAAAAACCAAAACTTGAGTCCATAGTTCTGAATACAACCACAAAACTCAATTTTGAGCATGGGATTTTATAAGCTTATGATAATTTTCAATAATACATTTAACTGGGAAATATTTATGTTATATTGTCGAAGGCTTTCACGGCCGGAGAACGATGGTTGTTGTTGATTTTCCGGGCTGTATTGCCGTGGTCTTGGCATTGTAGTTCCTGACGTTTGAGAGATCCCTGTCTTTCGGTGCTATACCTTTGAAGATGCCAGGCACAGCTGCTGGTGAAACGTCAGGAGCTACAATGCCAAGACCACGGCAATACAGCCTGAAAAATCCAGAACAACCAATATTTATGTTGATGACTCAGTTATTATGGTATAGAAATTACAAAAAAAAATCCAGTTTAATCACAACTAACAAGTTATCTGTTAGCAGTTCTTATTAATTAGGAATGGAAACAAATTTGTGAATAAGTTCCTAATGGTTACAAGCTGTCAGGTTCCAATGCAGGCACCGCAGTGCTGTAAGCCAGCGCACCTGACTTCGATTCCAGGCAGCCACCAGGAATATTGCAGGGCCTTGCTCTGTGGCAGGAAAGGGGTTATACCTCACCCTCGCTCCCTCTCAACCCCCTTGCAGGCCTGCTCAACCTGGCTGACTCCTTGCTGCCTCCTCCTGCTTCCAGCTCGTTGCTCCTTCCTTTCTTCAGCCCCTCCGCTCTTCCTCCTTCCATTTCTCTCGCTCTCCTTCTCTCTCCTCTTCCACTCTTACACAACACGCCATCCTCCTTCTCCCACATCCTGCTCCTAACTCACCACACTCCTACACAACCCACCATGCCCTGTGGGTGGATTCTCCTTATATCCTTTCCCCTATTCCCAGCTCCACCTGCCAGCCCCGCCCCCCTCTGCACTCTAGCCATGGATGTCTCAGGCAGTCACGCCTGGGTTTTCTCTGCTGGCTGCCCTGATCAGTCACAGCTGTGCTTTCCTGGCTGGCTGCCAAGCTTTCCCTGCTGAGTGCCTCAGGTCGCCACACCTGGGATGGCTTTGCTCCCAACTTTTCCTGGTCCTGGCTAATCCCCTCTAGCTTGCCTGGAGGCTGGGGCATGGTCCTGAGCTGTCTTTGCTGCTGCTTTTCCTCCTCTTCCAGTAAGGTTGCTGGCTGACTTGTTGGTTGATTGCCCCTGCTCCCTGTACCTTCTCCCTCAGGTTTATTTCCCTCCTGATGGTCCTCCCTCTCCCTGCCTGAGCTCCTAGCCTCCCACAGTAGGGTGGGGCTAGCTGGCTTCCACCTGCCCCTTCTAACCCTCTGAGGCTTGGGTGCTTCTTTCCCTCCCTTGGGTGCTGGCAGGTTCTGGCCTTGGGAGTCTGTTGGGGCAGCTGAGCAACTGTCTCCTGTCCCCTTCTCCAGGCAAGTCCGGGGGCTGAGCATCAGACCCCAGACACAAGCCTACCCATTTTTTACTAACCTACATGGTTATACATAGCATTTTTGACACAAACACATGGGAGAGGAAAAATTCTCATCAGCTCTACATGACTCTTTCCCTATATCTAATTCTCAACATGGCCAAATCTGTGGGTGCTTAAATAAGGAGATTGGAGCCATGAACTGACAAATCTTTCTACAAACATGAAAAAGCCCCAGGTTTGTAGAAAACTCTAAAATCTTTAAAAAAACAATGGTGTTAGGCAACCACAACAGTTTGGTTAACTTTCAAAACTTGGTTTTTTTCAGTAAAAAGCAGGGCAAGAGGCAAGGACCCTTCAGGGCTGTTTGGGCCTTTAAGGGAGGATTTGTACGGAGTCTGAGACTCAGCCCCCGGACTTACCAGGAAGAGGGGGTGGGAGAAAGTTGGGAGACAACTACCCAGCCACCCCAATGGACACCCTGGGCCAGCACGGACCAACAATAGAAGGGGGGAAAGAGGCACCCCAGTCACAGGAGGGTGAAGCAGCTCCCAAGCCCCAGAGGGTCAGAAGGAGCAGGTGGAAGACAGCTAGCCCCACCTTCCAGTGGGAGGCTAAGAGCCCTGACAGGGGAAGTAAGGACAGCCAGGAGGGGACCAGGGTAGAGGGAGAGGCACAAGAGATAGGAACAGCAAGCCATCAGCCAGACAGACAGCAACCTTACTGGCAGGGCAGCAGAAGCAGCACAGGGCCACACCCCAACCTGCAAACAGGGAGGAAGGGAATAATAGGGACCAGCTGAGGATGCTGGCAGCTCCAAACAGAGAAGGCTTGGCAGCCAGTCAAGAGAGCACAGCTGTAGCTGCCCAAAGCAGCCAAACTAGCTACCCTAGGTACAGCTGCTTGAGGCAGCCAAGGCCAATGCTAGAGGGCAAAAGAGGGGTGTGGCTGGCAGGTAGGGCCAGGAATGAGGAAAAGAATATTAGGGAAGTCCACCCACAGGGCATGGAGGTACTACTCTCTCGTTCCATCATTGTTCTAAGTTCCACCGGTGCCTCAGCACCGTGCCTACACGGTTCTTTGGGTAGTCCTTGAGGTTTCTCAGGAGCTCCTGTATCCTCTCCATCTGCCATGGTGCAGGTAACCAGGTTAAGGGCTCTGGTTCTGAAGGTACTTTGAGACTTCAGCCAAAATGTAAGGTCTTGCCAGTTGTTTTCCCCAAGCACTTCACTGCATCACTCAGGTGTATGAGTTAAAGTTACTTTATTAAAGAAGAATACCAGTATCAAGATGGTCAGACAGGATCATTGGCTGAAGTGACTCAAGGTAGCAAAGCAAGGTTAATTATAGGACAAAGTCCATGCTTCCAGTGGGAAAGAAAGTCCATTAGGATTTTGGTGCGCTGAGCCAGGAAAGAGGGGAGGAGGGAAAGGATAAGCTCTGCTCAGCCTCTTAGAAGGTTGGTGCAACCTCGGCTGGAACAAGGGCACTCGGGCCATTGCTGAAGGGGGGACCGCAAAAGGGTGGAGAGTTCCCAGCCCTGCCACCACCTGGGTGGCGCAAACTGGAGGCTCGGTTCGATGGTGATCCTGAGAAGCTAGGATATTTCCTGGTGCAAGCTGCAGAGTTTCTCAGGGAGTGGGGGCACACCTTCCCAGATAAAGCCAGCTGAGTAAGCTATTTACGATCCCGGCTGGAGGACCCCACAGCGAAGTGGTATGTAACCCTGTACATCGCTCGAGCCCCAGAGTTGAGAAGTGTGGAGGCTTTTGTCCAAGCGTTGAAGGAACAGTTCGAGGGCCCTCTCGAGGAAGAGAGGGCAAGGTTCAAGTTGAGAAGTCTAAAACAGGGCATGTGGTGTGTGAGAGAGTATGCCGCGGAATTCCGGCAGTATACAGCCAAAGTAAGAGACTAGACTGAAGAAGGAAGGATCAAATTCTTCAGGGTGGGCCTGAACCCAGACTTGGTGGCCAAGGCAAGATGACCTCCGGATCCTGCTGGGGTGGAATCAGCTAGCCTATGAGATCGAGAATCAGGACCATGTGGTCAAGCTACTGCAGATGTAGCACCAAGTGGATCAGCACAGACCCCCCCTCAGCTGCCGGGGCGTGAGAGAGGAAACACTCCAGAAGCCTCCTTCCAGTGGCAGAGCAAGCTCTCCACCTTAAACGGGGCCTCTGCTTGCAGAGTGGGAGGGTGGGCCATTTCGACACTGCCTGCCCGGGGCTGAGAACAGAAGCCCCAAAGAGAGGGCACAAGACTTGGAGGAGCCCAGTGGAACCTTCAAAGGCCACTAAGAAGCCGACACGGCCGAGAAATGAAGCCACCACCACTCTGTACTCTCGGGTACAGAGGGAAAAAGAAGATTCCTGCCAAAATGTCAGTTCTAGGGACGGTAGTCCATGGCAGATAGACCCCCAAACCGCTCACAGCAAGCACTCCAGTGCATTGGATGAAAAGGTTTTATTTTAGAGATCCAGTAAGTTCATGGGTACATCCATAGATGGGTAAGTTGGCAGGAATGGGGATACAAGCATAGGCACTTTGATATAAGGAGCATGATTCCCCCCTCCCCTTGAGCAGTTAGCAACTAGGTGCGAAAATCCTAAAAATCTCACGAGAACACAATAGCTTTGTTTGGACAAAGAAAAGTAGAAGATTACAAGGAACCAAACTCCCTCTGTCTCCTGTGAAAAGTTACAGTACAGCTGCAAGGTCAAGCATACTTTTGGAGATAACAAGATGACTACTCTCTTAGCATTTGTACTTTCGTTTTTAGGCAGGCTAAGGATGGCATGATTATAATGGTTACATTATATGAGCATGACATGAAAATACACAGGTACAGTATGATCAGATCAATACAGAGAGCAGAGAATATAGGAATGGCATGAATAAATAGTATGCAGACATGACACAGGGGGAGCAGCTGAGCAAGAAGCTGGGATGGAAATATTTGGGACCCTTCGAGGTCATTCAGGTGATCAATGATGTGACGGTGGAAGTAAAACTGCCAAGGAACCTAAAAAATGTTCACCCTGTATTTCATTTCAGCCTCCTGAGGAAGGCTCCGTGCCCTGATCTGTGGCACCCAGATCCGGAGGTCCCACCCCTCCTCATTGTGAATGGCCAACCTCACTACCAAGTTGAGGATGTTTTGGACTCTAAATTGAAATGTGGGAAATTGCATTACTTAATTCAATGGGTTCATTTCAACAAGAGTAATGTGGAGTGGGTAAAAGCTTCTGATGTGAATGCTCCAAAGCTTGTACGTCAGTTTCACAAGTAGTACCCGGAGAAACCCGGGGGGGTCACTTTAGGAGAATCTTGGGGGGGGGGGCAGTATGTCAGATACGTCTCCAGCATATCTGTCATGAGTTATGGATTTTTTACTGCAGTGTGTAGTGTACCTCTGAAAACATGCAGAGGGAACCTGTTTTGCTGACTGGCTGCTAGATGCTTATCTTGCAGGTGTTTTGGTTTCCATTTCCTGGCCAGCCTGAGAACATGGCCTTGAAGTTCCAGCCGAGGCTGCACCAACCTTCCAAGAGACTGAGCAGACCTCATCTTTTCCCTCCTCCCCGGCTCAGCGCGCCAAAATCCTAACGGACTTTCTTTCTCACTGGGGGCATGGACTTTGTCCTATAATTAACCTTGCTTTGCTACCTTGAGTCACTTCAGCCAATGATCCTGTCTGACCATCTTGATCCTGTCTGACCATCTTGATACTGGTATTCTTCTTTAATAAAGTAACATTAACTCATACACCTGAGTGATGCAGTGAAGTGCTTGGGGAAAATACCTGGCAAGACCTGACACTAGGATCTGGAAGATCCAGGTTAAATCATCACTCTGCCATGGAAGCTTGCCTGGTGACTTTAGGCCACTTAGGTATTTTCAACCTAACTTACCTCATAAGGTTTTCTGAGGATAAATCAGAGAAGAGAATGATGCAAAATGCTTTTTTATGTCATTGTGGAGAAAGGCAGGTAAAAATAAATAATAAATATGCAAGGTTGGGTGGTGAATGAGAAAGAGAGAAGAAAGCAGGGAGAAGGTATGGAGGTTTTCAGGAGAAGGGAAAGAGCAAATATTGTGAGGAACGAGATACAGGAGAAAATGTGGTGCCTCCAAGTCCTTAGGGGTTCCCTGCCATGCAACTGGGCCTGGTGGCCAGCAAATGGGCCATATTCATCCCAGGTAGAACCTGCCCAAAGGAGAGATGGAGGAAAAGCTGAAGATGGGAGCGAATAAAGATAAGTTGGTTGGTGGATGGGAAGGCAAGAAGGAATCAGGGAAGGAGAAAGGCTACAGGGGCTTTCAGGGAAAGAGGAAATAGTGGGAGAGGGGAAGACACTCTCTGTAAGTCTTTTCAGGTTCCCTCTTGTAATTAACTATGTACAAGCCAGTTTTAAATCATGATTAATCATGGTAGATCAAGAAGGAACAAGTCACTCATATTGGTGATGGATGAGCAGATCAAACACAGAATGCTGCAGCTTGTTTCTACACAAACAAGTTTAAACTTATCTTTACCAACCCAGAGCTCCATGGTACTCCTTTAGCATGGAAAATAAAATCATACAATGGAAGGATTTTGGCAGGTATGGCTTTTCCCACTACAGTGCTATGGTGATGACCAGCTCCCTTGGGTTTGGAACTGACATCCCTAGGCCCCTTTAGTTCATCAGAAAACCAGCTTTCAAAACTTCCTTATTTACTGTGCTCCTGCCAAGAGCTCATGACTTCCTTTATCACCTCTATTAGGAAAAAACCCCCGCTGGGTTTCCTGGTGGTGAGGGGGGAGGCTAAAAAACAGGGGTTCCACACCTCTGCTGAGATATTGCAGTTCAGGCCACCAGGAAGGGGGGCATCTATGCAAAGTGGGGGGTTGGGAATCCCCACTTTCCAACCAGCCCCCTTGTTCCCAGGAAAGACTCCTTGTTTTCCTTCCTCTATGTGTAAGATCGCTTCATCGCTGGATCAGAGGACATTCTTCCTAGTCCTTCAAGGCTGTCAGTGGTGGGGTAGATGGGGGGGGGGGGGTTGGCAGAGCCACGTGTCATGGGAAGAGACAGGTGCCAGGCATGGAGGTGGGGGGCGCTGTACTACATTGCACAGCATGGAAAAATATGGTAAACCTCAGGAGCTATGGCAGCAGCATTTCTTGCTGTCAGCATAAAACACTGTTTCCTGCCTGTTTGCCCCCAACCACCTCCAATCTCCGTTATACCCTATAGGGAAAACCAGGGGAGCTATCTAGGGGGCTGAGGTGACATTCTGCAAGCAAAATCTACCAAATTTGCAGTGGACCTACTCCTAACTATCCTTTAAAAACCTCCAAGTTTCAGGGAGACTGGACCTTGGAGAGCCATTTTATGCTTCCCCAAAGAAGGTTCCCTCAGCCACCCCATTTGTTTCTATTGTGGGACAAAACTGATTCCCACTTCAGAAATACATGATTCATGATTTCCATGGCCACACTCTCAATTACAATCTACACAACACACCAGACAGCCCAACAGAACCAAACTGAAGGACCCCCCCTCCCCAAAAAAATTAGCATCCCCTAAGCAGGCTGTCCAGCCACTCTCCATTGTTCCCTATGAGGACCAACATCACACCAGAGAATCACTCAAACCAAAATGAAGCAAGGCGGGACAGTCTTGCAACTGGAAATACATTTAAGCAAGTCTAGGCAAAGTGTTCAACAACTCCAACTTCCCACAACATAACAATTTTCAGTCCAATTTATTTCAACAGAAAGGATTCAACACAGGCTTCAATCTACCACAGAAACCAATGACTGAAAGAGCTTAAATTGGCTAGACAGAGTCTTGAGCTTTTAAAATAAACATGTTGACCCTGGAGGTCCCTTCCAACCCTATGATTCTAGGATTCTATGTTATTCCATGTGCTACAAAAGAGAAAAGGGAAAAAAGTCTAGCTAGATCTGGGAAGGGAAAAAGAACGTCTTAAAATAAGCATTTGCTATCTTCAAAATAGATCTAGCAATATAAGCTGAGCTATTGCTTAATAACCTTAAAATTACTATTCTAATTTTCTGTTATTTATCTGAAGTATTACTTTTGCATCAATTTGGTTTGGGAGGGGGGGGGGGAGGATGTCCATTCCCTTGCTGGAGTTTGCTTCTAGTTGCAAGGCTGTCTCTTGCTTCATTTTGGTTTGGGTGATTCTCTGGTGTGTGCAATTGCATATCATCACCAAAAAGATATTCTTTCCTTTGACTAAGTGATATTGGTTAAATTTAAAATTGCCACTATCCATAAATATCCTGTTTTTATATATATATATATATATATATATATATATATATATGGCTTACATTTAGACACTAACCTAAGGCAAGCAACTTTTCCCTCTCACTTCACAGTGGGTTTGGGACACCTGGAAGCAATGAACCTGGGTTGTGGGGGCAGTTAGAAGCAGCAAGACTCTTCTTGCTTCTGATCACCTCCAAAGTATAGCACGAAGTGAGAGAACTCCTCACCCCAAGTTCTCTTAAAAATGAAGAGTCATTCACTCACCTACGCCCTGCTTTGGCAGTGTTCAGAAGATGTCAGAAAGATTCTTGCTGCTTCTGAACTGGTCTCTTAGTCTGGCACAAAGTCCTATGCCAGTGCCTCCCACAGCTTTTACATGCCAGAGGACTTGGGGAGGTATTAAGGGACAGTCACAAAAAATGTCTATCATATCTACCAAAGCCAATCAAAATTTGGGTATTCCAGATACACATAACATCTCTCAGTTATTTTGGAGTTCCTATTCAGAATCACTGGGGTAGAAAGCTTGTCAAGAAAAGCAGAAGAAAATCCTGAAGTATAGTCTTCCCTCCAAAACTATGTCATAGCAATAGACCTCATCAAACATGCTCCATATCATAATAAAGGAGTCTTTTTAATTTCACTACTGATTTATTTATTTACTTTATTTATAGTCTGCCTTTCTTGCTGAGACTCAAGGCATATTACAGGATATAAAACAGTGCAATTAAATAATGTAAGACAACCAATGAACATGCAATAGAGCTAGGATTACAGAATTTGAGAACAATGAGAATACAAACTGTAAGGCAGGGTATACGACAAACAATCCAGAAAGTGGATTACAAGGTTAAGATAATGCAATAAAAACAGGTGATACTTATAATAATTACTGCAGCGAACTACAATCCTATTCCATTATAAAGGGGCCATCCTGGGTTGTTTTATTCTACTACAGCTCTAATCTCTTTTTTAAAATATCCTCTTGAACATTATGGTTTTGCGCATTCTGTGGAAAGACAGAAGGGCAGCAGCTGTTCTGACCTCCTCAGGAGGGTCATTCCACAAGGTGGGAGTCAGGTGGGAGTCACCACTGACAATAAGCATGAACAGGCAGCTGTTGATTTTATTCATTTGCAGAGTGGCACCTTTAGAAGGCTTTGCTCAAATGAGCAAAGCTCTAGCAGTGGAGCACAGCAGAACAGGTAGTCCTGCAGGTATGTGGGGTTCACAGTCATTTAGGGCTTTGTAGGTGATAACCACAACCTTTCTGAAGAAGGGAGCATTGACGCACGAAAGCTCATACTCCGAAAATTTTGTTGGTCTCTAAGGTGCCACTGGACTCAAATCCTGCTAACTAGAACACTGGTAGATCATAACCAGAACCTTGAATTTGGAACTGAATGGTGACTAACGGAGTGTCTGCAGAATGGGTGTGAGATGTGTGTTCTACCTGTGCCCAATAGTAGTTGGGCTGTGGTATAGTAACTGAAATAACTGTTTCATACTAAGCCTTACTTTTGAGTACTGTCTATATAGGGACTCATTCACTTTGGGGAGAAGCAGTACAACATAAATTAATGGTGCCATCCTAAGCAGAATGACACCCTTTAACTCCTCTTACTTCAATGCATTAGTTCAGGATGCCACTGCAATGCATATAGGCATAACTAATGCATCTGGCTCCACTTTCTTGAGCTTTTGGTAGTGTGAAGAAGAAGTAAGGATATGCAGGTTGGCAAATGAACTTTTAATTTCCAACACATGGAAGAGTGAGCAGTGAGATGACATTCCAAACCATGATTTAGGTATAAACAATGATATATGTTGGAAAGGATGACTTAACTGTATTTTATATAAGCCATCTTGAGGATCCTTCAGAATAAAAAGGTGTGTTAGAAATCTAGCAATACATTTAAAATTGTGTCCTCCAGACTTAATGTGAATGGAGTCATCCACAATTAAGTGAATTGTGTGCGTATATCCTAGGGCAATATAAATCATGCCCTAACTGTATTTTTACTTTCCTCCAACAGCCTAGCAACTTCAGAGAACCTGACTACATTCTCCAGCATCTTCAAGTTCTCAAAATATACCTCTATGCACACCACAGTTTAAAAGAACTAGAACATCACACATGCACATACACACACTAGACAGCCTAGAACTGAAATTGGTATTAGCAACTGAATTTTTTGTTGTTGAGTTCTAAATCAGCGCTGATAAGGCAGCTATCAACACCAGAGAATCAAGCCTATGTTTGAAGAAACATGAAAAGACAGCATTATAGTTGTAATTCATGCACCCATTTCAGAAGATGGCTTATACAGGGCATGAATCCAAAACATGTATCAAGAACACCCCTCTAAGTAAAAAATGCACAAAGATTTAGAAAATGTGCATTTTCATTCTTAATTTGGTCTGTGATCCTTGAAGATATGGAAAGATTGCCTAGGATGGAGGATGCTAGGTAACTTTTTTGTTAGATTCACTAATATTTTGCTTAAGTGGAACAAATTTTCATTTAAGGAGTTAATCATTGAGACCCCTGCTTAAGAAACCATTTATGAACACTGACAATCCAGCTAATTTTAGACCAGATTTTAACCTTCCCTTTCTTGTGAAGAAAATTAAGCAGCAATCCCAGGGCATTCTGGATGACACATTCCTCTTCCACACATTTCAGTCTGTCTTCAGAATTACATACTGGGCAAAGACAACATTAATAACCCTCGTGGATAATCTTCACCTAGTAGTTAACAGGAAGAACAATGCTGTTAGTTCTCCAAAATTTCTCACTGGATTTAGACAATGTGGACCATTAAATATTTTCGCACTGGTTGGGATCTTTCTTGGGACATCAAAATGGAAAGTTTTCAAATGTTTACACTCATATTTGTGCAAGCAAAATCTCGCATGATTACTAGGAGATGGCCTGCTCAGTGGTCTAGACATGACATTTAACAGGGTAGAATCAATATCTATGTTTTATAATGTGTACATGAAGCAACTAAGCAAGACTATCTGGAGCTATGGAGTGCAATCAGTATACTGACAATAATATATATAGCTGGATGTTAAGAATCCCATAGTATCTAATCCAGCATCTTGAAACAATCGTCAAAAGGATTAAACTTACGGTTTATGCTGAATCCAGACAAGAGGGATATGATACTGATAACAAATTGTCAAGCATTATGGGAAGAATCTCTTATGGAGGAATCTACACTTATCACAGGGTATTTATAGATCTATTAATCAGCTATATAATCTAAAGGTTCTCAACTCTGCTGCTGAAAAATGAGCAGGTAACACCTGTGGATAGTGAAATATTTTAAAACATCCATCTACAGCCCCAACTGAAGTATCTGGCAACATTTATCCATATTTTTGTAACCTCAAGGCTTGGCTACTGCAATGGGATCATATTGGGCTGCTACTAAAGGCTGTTCAGGAACTGCAGATTATATACAACACCACAGGCCAACTCCCAAACCTGTGGGAAAATGGAAGCCGTTTTAATTAGCTTTGTATCAAATACACAGGGTCCCAGCCTTTTTCAAGGCTCAATTTAAGAAGCAGGTGTTGTTGACCTGTGAAACTTGTTAACAGCAGGAACCTATATACCTTGAGAGTGCCTCTTTCATCTGTACTGCATCTATTCTTCACATACTAAGGACCATGAGGATGCTCTTTTAAAAGACTTTCCACAGCAAGAATTATCAATGTTAACACAACAGTATAGAGCAGTGGTTGTTCCCAAGATTGTTGTGGGTGAAATGTGCAAACACCTTTCCGTATCGGCTTTCAAAAGAGATTGCACGGCACACCTGTTTTGTCAGACATTAGGAGACTGAAATTTTATTGCAGATTAATTTGATTTATGGATACTAAACAGCCTTAAACATGCTCTACCACTATTTGGGACAAAAACAGATATTGGAAGTCCTCCTAACTGTGCCCAATTCTCCTTGCTGTTAGCTTAAAAGAGTTTTTGAAAAACAGGAATACTGCTCACTGGCTGGCAGTCATCCCACAGAGTACCTGTCTCCATTTTAGAATGTTACCTGTAAAAGTTTCCGTGATCTTTGAAACCACTTTCTCTAATTCCTCCATCATATTCCAGTATGTTCATGTTTGCCCACCCTGATCTGCCTTTTGTTCCTACAAAGATTTCCCAAATGCGCTGTCCATCCTGTGCCTCTTTGACGTTTATTCAGTCCCAACCTAATCAAACCTCTTGACCTGGACATGCTCCTTGGACCCAATCATACAAAGCCCACAAACAACACAGTTTTACTGGTTCTGCCCATAATACAATACGTCTACCTTCAATTAAGATCCTGTGTCTCTGCTTATCTGCCCATTCAGTGTTCTGCAGGCAAACCTGCTCTATGAAGCAAGATATGTTTCCTCCACCATAACTTTTTGCTCAATTACTTTATGAGCTAAGCTCAACACTTAAAAGCAGCAAATATATAGTATCTCAAGCACTTCCTGAAGACTTTATTAGATGAGGTGTTTTACTTTCTAGGCAACATTGTCATTTGGTTCAGAGAAATTGCAGATAACAGAACAAGCAAAGGGTACAATTATGGGCAGAGACAGGACAAATGTAGTTTCTAAAGCCTAACAGAGACTACTTTAGGGCTGTAGTCCACCTGGCCTATGCAGAATATTCTAACAGATGGGTATGGCAACATTTATAACAATGTGACTAATACAATTGTTTAGCAAAATAAGATGCTCTGTTAAGAAGAGGATTTCTTGCTGAGGGAATGGATGATGTACACAAATTCAATGATCATAAGCAAACAGCACAAGAAAAATACCTGGACTTCTGTGATATTTCTTTACTTAATATAAAAAAATGACCATTCAGATTCCCTTATATTATGCAAGTTTTTGTGAAGACTGTTAGAAAGAAAGATCTTAAGCACTAGAAATGCAATCCTAAGTAGAGTTACACTCTGTTTAGGATGGAATTGTAGTGTATAGAGACACAGCATTCTAAAGATTGTCAAAAATATGAAGTTTTTTTTGTCAAGACAAGAAAGTATAAATATTACAGGCCATTATTTGGTAAACACTTGAAATTTCACCTCAAGCCACTTCGTATGGACACAGTTTCCTTAGCATTTTGTTACATTATGAAAACTTGAGACAAAGTATTCTGTACATCTAAACCATATACATATGCATATATAAAAGCATTCCAAAATTCAGCATTCCCTTCTCATTTTTTCAGTTATTGTTTATCATGAAAGATGGACTGTCATCTTGCTACGCCGGAGTTTCTAAACTCACAAATTTCACTCTTGTTCCTGTTCTTTTATATAATACAATTATGAAGGACATTATTAAACAGGTTCATAGAATTTCTATCTTCATTTTTTACAAATAAAAAAAACTATGGTGATTTTAAGTAGATTTAATAATACGAGTTAAAGGAAGTGCAAACAGAATAGTTGAGGAAGTACAGAATTTCTGGACACATGAGAAATTTTTATTACTACATTACTCTAGGCATCATTATATATTTTCAAATGACAAATGAATGCACTATGAACATGCTGTGTTTGGATTCTATATTTTAAGAGAATGAAGGTAGACAGCAATTTTACAGGATTATTCCATGTAGTATAGTCCACAAGATGAATCCTCAAAGAGAAACAAATACTGAGAATACTCACATTCTATCACCTCTTCACATATTGCTTATCTGTTTGTCTAAAAGTACCCCACAGCTTTCTCAAACTGAACATGACCCTCCATTTCCCGCAGCTTGTACACAGCCATATATACACACCGTGCCATTACAACTCTTCAGTCATTGGTTCACAGAGAGAGAGCTGTCATGGTGTTGAAGCCTTTCCTCCCTCTCGATGCCGGCAAGTCAGAACCGTGGAGTGGGAAGGGAAGAAGGGTGCTTTCCTTCAGAATGAGGCAGGACGAAGAGAAGTGGGGCGGGGGGCGTCTCAGGAGCTCAGAGAAGTTACATGATCCTCCGAAACTGCCTGCCAAGGAGTAGCCCAGTATCATCCACCCACCAAGCCCCGGTAGTTGCTGCCAACATGCCGCATGGAGAAGGCAAGGCCCACAGCTGTTTGGATTTAGACCGGAGCCCAAGGCAAGACCAAACCCACCAACGCTTCCTTCCGCTTACCCAAACGTTAGCGGACAAACCGGTCACTCATGCCAAGGCTAGCAACCCTCCCTACCGAACTGTTCTGCCGCTTCCCATGCGCTTCCACGGGATACGACCCAGAAGGCAGGCCGGTGCTTCACGAGAGGCCTACGCCTCTTCCCGCGGAAGGGCCGCGACAGTGAGACAGTCACGGGCCAGTGGAGGAAAACGGACTCTCAGCAAGGAGGTCGCGTCTAAAAGGGGATGCGGAAGGCCACCGAGACTCAGCTTACCTGAGGTTGCGGACGGAGAGCTTCTCGAATTCAAAGCCACTTCTCAGCCCCAACAACACAAGATGGCTGCTGCGCCGACACGCAAGGTCATGTGACCTCCCCACTCTTGCCGTGGCTCCGCCCCCTTCTCCCTGCCAGCTGAGGCCAGAAACGGCCCTTTCTGGTGAGGAAGGGCTGTGGAACGCGGGCGGCAAGAGCCGTTGCGAGCTCGCCCGGCGTTCTTGCCCCGTCCTTCGCAGAACGAGTTTCAGTGCCGGGCGGCATCCTTGTGATGCCGCGTTAACTAACCGGTAACTGTCACCCGAGACAGACTTGGCTCTTGTTCATTTATCTCTGGCCTCGCTTATGAGGTTGAGGGAGTTCCTGTTCAGATGGTGCCTTCTGTAGTAACAAATGCTAAAGGGAAAGCCATATTTCAAGGCTGTCCTTTGGACGTTTGTGGCCCCGCTTAAATTCTGCACAAGTAAATAATTTAACACAAGTTAATTGCCTTTTGAAACTTATCTTACTGGCAAGAGGGTTGAAGTGCCTTTATTATTGGCAAAAATCTACCTTCGTCAACCCCTTAATCCCAGAACATTCTCTGTAGATAGTTTCTCTGCCCCGCTTCAAATCTACAGGTAAACCGTTTGCAGAGGACTTGGTATACCGATGGTCGTGAATAAATTGGCAACACCACAATTATGAAGAAGTGGGAGCAACCCAGACAGGTGCTTGTTTGTAGGAAGTAATGAAATTATTAAACTACGTCTGTCCGGAAGATCCCTTGTAAAATAGCTTGATGATCCGTTTGAATTTATTGTCAACCCTCGTCTGTGCTCACAATTGCTAATGCAAATTATCATCTCCACTGCACCTGCACATGCAATAATTATCACTACTTGGATTACAATACTTAGTTGCAGTAGATTAGAATCTTCACACCAATGCATATCTGAAGAAGACTCCTTTGCCTAGGTTGAGTGTGCATACACAAGGGCAGATAAATGGCGTTCAGAAATAACTCTAAGAGTCATCTTGAGAATATTTCCTAAGGAGTGTACTGGGTAAAGAAGGGGGCCTTTCCTCTCTTATTTGACCTTCGGGGGTTCAGTGTTAACAGGTCTGTGACCCAGGAAATACTGAACTGGGTACAGAGCCCATACTAATGAACAACAACAAATATCTGGGATTGTGTTGGGTTAGCAGAATTATCCTCAAATTTTCTCACACATGTGTTTCCCCTATTTACTTACACTAGGAGTACGCTTTACTTACAGGAATTCTATATTGTTTGTATATTGCATTCTATATTGTTTGTTTGTTTATTCCATTTGGATGCCACCTTTCTACGCCAAGGCAGCTAACATTAAAAAAAATTAAAACAACATTCTACTGTCACTTGTTTGGCTACTTATCAGTTATCAAGCCCAATTCAAGGTATTACTTCATGGCCTTAGTCCATCATATTTACAGGACCACCTCTCTCCAGATATTCCATCATGGCAACTTTTGCTCATCTGAACAGGGTTTTCTTCAGATGCCTCCTTGCATGTGGGCAAAAGCAAAAGTCATGCTAGAGTTACCAGTCCCCCATTGGGCGTGGGGGATCCCTCACTCCCACCCTCTGCCTCCACCACCACTTATCTGTCTGGCAAGGGGAAAAGGCAGGGGAATGTGGCTCCCAGGGCACGCTTCCGAGTGGTATGGTATGATTCTCCTCGTTTGGGGCCTAAATTGGTCTGCTGTGAAATGCAGGAACTCTCCGGGGCCGTCCCAGCAGCACTACCACAGTCCACAGCAGGCTGAATTGGGCCCATTTGGGGTTGAAATAGGCCTGTTGCAAAGTGTGGAAGCACTCCAGGACCCTACATAGGCTTACCATTCCCTCGCTCGGGGTGGAGGATCCCCTGCTCCCCCTGGTCCTACTTACCTAGCCAGCAGGGGGGGCGTTCCCCCACGCCCCACCTCAGCTCACTCCCACGCACTGCAATGGGCCTATTTCGAGCCCAATCGGGCCTGCGGGAGGGCAATTCAGCCCTTTGGTGAGCACGGGAGCACTCCCAGGCCACCCTTTGACCTGCGTGATGACATCACTTCCAGGAAGTGACATCATCACACATGCTGGGAGCGGTTGCTGTGCGCATGTGCAAGAAAAGAAGCTGCAGTCTCCTCACGGTAAGTGCCAGGCTCCCAGGCTCCCACCAGGGGACTCAAGGAACCTGGCAACCCTAGCCCTGCATGATGACATCACGCTGCTCCAGCAGCGCTTCCATGCTACCTAGTGAGTCAATTTCAGCCCCAACAGGCACAATTTGGCCTGCTGCAGACGGTGGGAGCGCTGCTGGGAGGGCCCTGGAGAGCTTCTGTGCTTCACAGTGGGCCAATTTAGGCCCCAAATTGGCCCAAATTGGCCCACTGAGGAGCCTGGAAGTGCTCCCAGGGGTGGCATGATGCCCTATGCCATGACATTGTTTCCCGGAAATGATGTTATTGCGCAGCCTGGGAGCATGCGCACAGAGGACCACAAGCATGGTGAATGCCGGGTATCATGCCTCCTGCCAGGAGGTAACTCTAAGCCACCCATACATGTGTGTTTACCGTGGTGGCCCCCACTGTATGTAATAGTGTACCAGAGAAGGTTAGGAAAGCTTCTACTCTCCTGGCTTTCCACAAACCATGCAAAACTGAATTATTCAAGATAGCTTTTTACTCAGATAGGAGGGCTGTACTGTAAAGAAGTGGTCTCATAGATGTCCATCAGTAAACAAATAGGGAGGGACCACAGACTTTACTGCTATTGCTGTAACTATTGATGGACCATAGACTCCACTACTATTGCTATGTATGATCCTACCCTGATCCTAGTGGGTAAGATCATACTTATACTGTTTCAGCATTTCTTTGGCTCTGTGTTGGATTTCTGCGGGGGTTTTAAATCTTTGCAAATTCGCATGTATGTTTCATTGAATGTCTTTGATATTGACTATACTGACTCACACTCTGTAATCTGCCTTAAGTCTCAGTAAGAAATAAATAAATAAATAAATAAACAATTTAAATTTAGAACAACTTTTAAAATCGGATAATTCAATAAAACATAAATAAACACATAACACCAAGAACAGGGAGGAGGGCCAATTATAGTTTTTTGGGGGGGGATGGGAAAAATGGAGGGGGGAGTCTTCAACCACTAGCATAAAACAGCATTAGAGGGGGACAGATGAATCTCCCTGAGGAAGGAGTTCCAAAGTTTTGGTACCATAACTGATAAAAGACCCTTTCTCAGGTTGCTACCCATCTAGCCTCAGATGGCAGGGGCACCTGAAGCAGGACCTCCAGAGATGACTGGAGTGAATCATAGGGCAGACTTTCTTTCACATAAGGACAACTCTATTTTTCTGTATAGAGAGCAGAAGGATATTGTTGACACATGATGGAATATATCACATTGGAAAATAAGCAAGTGGATGAGTCTAAGATGGTAGATCAGATGCCTGAGGGCCAATTCAGGTTACAAAGTCCTTATGGCCACTATGAGGACTTTGTATGAAATTGTGATGAGAGTTTTGTATCCCCCAGACACATGCAGGCCTAATTTTGATTGCAACTGTACAGGCTTGCCTATTTTTCCCACTGCCATGTTCACCTGCCTGATGATCGCAGCAGTAGAAAAAGGGGCAGAGAATGGAGTCCGACCCTAAAAGTGACATTGCATTTGGGTGACACTCTAGGAATCCCACCCACATCTCTATTGTTTATACCATAAATATTTGTGGGGGGGGGGAGGTCCTAGACTATCAACCAGAAGTGATTTCACTTCTGGGGTCAGATGCAGCCCTGCCCCCAAAATCTCTAGGGATGGTGGGATGCAGGTGCAGGTTTGAAACTCTGCAACTGTAGCACATGATAAGAAGTCTCTCCCTTGCACCATTTTTGTATCCTGAAGCTTGGGAACCACTATTTGCTTCATTGTGAAACCAGTAGCTCCCCAGGGTAGTTTCAGAATGCAAAAATGGTACGTTAGATGACATTATTGTTGGTAAGAAGCTATATGAATTGGGGGGCTATATTGCAGGAGGGGGTGTATTGCAAAGACTGCATTGTGATGTATTTATCCCCATCACAACATTTCTTTATCTATCTGTCCTCTGGTAAAATGAGGCTGATAGACAGCGTTTTATTGAAGTTCAAGTAAGGAGTTCACGGATGAGTTCGAATTTGATAAATCAGCTATTCTCATATGAGCCTGCCTGTACTTTAAAAAAAAATTAAATTATTATTATTATTAATTTTGAATTAGTTTACAACATATAACTCACAAAACATAACATTAACAAACTTCAACAGATGTTTAAAGCAGTTCGTTGTAATCATATCATGAGTTATTAACTTACATTAAATTAACAAGTAAAATGTTATTATAGCAAAAGCAGTATTAAATAGAACTTTTTCTGGGTAAGACTACCACAAACCCCACATTTCCAGAGCCTGCCTGTACTTTGAGATCACACTAGGGTTGCCAACTCCAGGATAGAAATGCCTGGACATCTGGGGTATCAGCAAGTGGGCCAGGGCTTAGGGAGAACAGGGACCTCAGTGAGTTATTGATGCCACAGAGCCCACCCTCCAAAGCTGCCCTTTTCTCCAGAAGAATGGATCTCTTTTTATCTGGAGATCAGTTGTATTTCTGGGAGCTCTTCAGACCACACCTTGAAGTTGGCAACCCTAGATTACACTAATCTCCAACTGCCCTCAATTTTTGAAGTTAGATAGACAGCTACTAAAACAGAGCCTTCTCTATCATGATATTTTAATTGTGGAAGATCACTCACAGAGACATTTACTAGGCACCAATTGGACTTAATTTTAGGCATCATGTAAAACCTTTTTTATTTAACCAAGCTTGTTTGAATGTCTCATTGCTGTTATTTTAATTTCTGCTCTTTGTTGGATTTGCTGTTATTGTTTTGTAATTCTCTTGCAATTTCGTGTATTTATTGATTGTTAGAAGTTGTATTGTGCTGTGCTGTTTAAACTAACATCTCTGATTAGAGAATAGACTTTAGATAAATATTTAACTGTATGGGAACCTCTTATTGACTTTATGCTTGAAACAGAATGAGAAGAATTAATGATATGCATTTTTGAAGATTAGGAAGAAAGGAGAAATAGTTAAATATTAAAGTTAAATTTAGTCTAGAATAAGTATCAGCTTTTGATTATTTCAAATGGAAAATTGGTATATATTCCTACTAATTAGTTTTTCCTTCACTTGCTTTCCCTTTTATTCTCATTTTTTCCGTTCCTTTTTTGATTTGTATACTTTTTAGTTTTTTCTTTCATTTCCTCTTTCAGCTGTATGTTTTATAATTACGCTTAAATTTTTCAATAAAAAAGTTATTATATAAAGAAAAGAAAAGGACTGTTGTTGTTTTTATCAAGTCCTTTCAAATAATTTTGTACCACTAGAGGGCAAACAATGACAGGGAAAGCCTGACAGTGGGAGAAAATTGAAAATAAAATATTGCCTGACAAATTTCAGGCAATATTACCTCAATAGAAGGAGGATTCAAAATATAGAAGTAGACTCTTGGGCCACCAGCACTGTCACCACAGGTGACAGTTCCCCTTCTTGCAATTTAAAAATGAGTTTGTTAGCAGCAGAGATGTTATAGATAAGTTGAGTGTGTCATGTCCCGTCAAGTCGCCTCTGTCTTAATGGTGATCCTATGAATGAAAGACCTCCAAAATGTCCTGTCATTAACAGACTTGCTGAGATCCTGCAGACTGGAGGATGTGGCTTCTTTTATTGAGTCAAGCCATCTTGTTTTAGGTCTTCCTCTTTTCCTGCTGCCTTCCACTTTCTCCATCATTATTGACTTTTCCAGAGAATCTTGTCTTCTCATGATGTGACCAAAGTACGATAGCCTCAGTTTTGTCATTTTAGCTTCTAGGGGGAATTCAGGCTTGATTTGATCTAGTACCCACTTAGGAGAATGCAATATGGAAATTTCCCTTTCCATGTGTGTTCTCAGGTTGTCCTGATTCTTGTTTCTGTAGCTATTTATAAGAACAAATGTCAAAGGAGAAAAAAATAACTTGGGAAAATATGGTCTCACAGGCATTCTTATCTAAATAAACTTTCAAATGATAATAAAGAGATGCTGCCTGCTTGGAAAAAAGATCTATGTACCAAAATGGATGGCTTTGGGTGGCTTATACTTACGTTGAATACTTGGCTGCTTTATTTGGGATCTGGGAAATTTTTCCACTATCAAATTGGCTACAGACTCTGTAGATTCATTTTTTTAATAGATCAGCAGGAGCTGTGTTGGTATTTTGTGTCATGATGATATAATGATTTTATTAAATGGTGTTCTAAGAAACCCTTGAAAAATGGCCTATGGATTTATCAATCAATATGAGTCAAAATTCCTATTGAGCATGTTATTGGGAGGGGTACTAGTTTGTCTGGTTTTAATAGTATAATGGAATGCTTGAGCCACATACAACTCTAAACACATTGTCAGTGACTAGACACCTAACAAAAGGAGAATCAATAGCTTCATAATTATAACTGTCTACTGCAAATTACAAGGACCAACCTGAATGTTAGTCATTAACTCTAACTAAAGTCACACGTGTACAGGTACCCAGTTTCTGACTTAAAGCAAGAGCAACAGCCTCCAATTTTAATTTGGAGTTCAAGGGTGGGTGGGAACAGGAGAATACTTCAAGAAAGCTCATACCTGGTTTGTTCATCATTTATTACTTCTTCTCTTCAGTTATCAGCATGATTTCTAAATTACTGTCTCTTTAAATGTAAAAAAACATTGCCTGCTGACATTATATTTTTCTTTGACTATTGGAAAGTGATAATTGCCATGTTACAATCTCTCTTGCATGCCACAAGTGCAGCCATTTAATCAAATGTTTTTAGCCTATCCAGTTTTCTATCCTCCCTTAGTGCAGCACTTAAAACCGTGACAATGTCAGATCTTTTCTTGCTGCTAAAAATCAGCTTGCTGCTGTTGATCTAACACTTGTACTTGAGCACTGCAACACAAACAAAGTCTAACTGGAATATATTGCTGTTTTAGCTCCCAGAGAATGGATATTCCTCAAACCTCAGGACTGCACCTGATCCAGGTTGGGTGAAGGGGGTGAACTGGGGGCAGGCATTGTCTCGTGCTTCGGTTCTGATCCCTGCTGGGTGAAGGGGGAGGGCATTGTCCCCTGCTTCTTGCCTGACCCCGGCCGGGTGAAGGGGGAGGGCATTGCCAACTGCTCCACTCCTGATCTGAGCTGAGTGAAGGGAGGTGGGCATTTCCTCCTGCTTTGCTCCTGATCCCAACTGGGTGAAGGCAGGAGGCAGGAATTGCCACCTGCTCCGCATCTGATCCCAGCCTGGACTTCCCGCTGTGGCATGCTGTCTGGAGGTCTGGCTGCCTCATCTGGGCTTCCCTCCTCAGCAACACCCTCTGGATGCACACCAGGGTAGGAAGTGAGTTGTTTTGAATATGCTTAGCCTTTTATATAGTAGGATGGTATCACAGAGACCTTGGGACTCAATTGAAGAAGAAAGGAGTTATATGGGATATAATTTCAGACAGAAGTGGCAGGGAGCCAAGTAATGATTTCAGATCAGAACCAGATTGGACAAATTGGTATCTTGATTAGGGTACCAACAGAATATTCAGCCCTTGGGGTACAGTTAAACGCTCTAAATTCCCAAAAGCTAAGGCACAACTTAATGAGTTTTGCACAAAGGAATCCTGATAAAGTTGTTTACAGCTATTCTGTGCTATTCTCATATTATTTAGGTGAGAATGGGTGTCGTAGAGCAGTTTGAGAAAGCTTTATATCTCAAGGGGGTAGGACTACTTGACTCTGCAATCAAGAATTTTTGATGGTTTCCTTCCAGCAGGCATCATGCTCTGGGCAAAAAATGCTTTTAGAATTAAAGCCATTTGAAGAGAATGAGTCATAGATATAGCCTCAAGTCCGCTCTGCTTATGCAGTCCAAGGAGTTTGGCTTCAGAATGGAATCTAGGAGACTTGTGCCAATGTGCCTGGACAGTGCCAGAATAGCATGACCCTCCTATGTGCCAATATATATTGGTCTGTCACGTCACAAACAGGATTATAAGAATTATGACGAGAGAAATAATCTTGAATATTTCAAAACTGAAAGGTTTCCTTAAACTAAAGAAGGAACTTGTTTGGAAGACTGCAGTTTTTTGTCTTGAGTATTTTTCTGCAGCCAGCAACCACCTATCTTATACCATCATTTGAAATTCAAAGACAAATGCAGCCCCATCAAGGTGTTGTCCACAAATCCACATTTTACATTATGCATATGATGAAGACTTCCACCCGATGAATGACTACTTTTCAATGAAATCTTTTAGTCTTTTATATGCCACAAAAGATTTAGTTTTCACTGCAAACAGCTACCCCACTACTGTTCAGCCTTTATCTTTACCAACTGAATTGCTTCTATTAGATTTCTGCAAGTCTGGTACAGCAAGCCTGAGTAACCTGGTATGAGGGGACTTGTCCAGTCCAAATGACAACGCATCTCTTGCAAAAAACATATGGCTGATGATGCAAATGCCTCTAAGAGATTCCCTCCTGCTCCATTCTGAATGATTCTTCTAAGCCTGAAATGTTCTGTTTTCTTCACACCACTCAGTGTAGAATGATCCTTGATTTGCCATATTAATTGAATAAATTAAATATTAAATAAGAACAGTAATGACATCACTGGAGTATATCAGTAGCCATCAGTCTTATTTGCACTATATTGCCATTTCATAGAAACTTTAGTTTATTCCTAATGTTCAATTCTTCCTCTCTTGAAAATAATGGATTTTATTCACAGCATTCTACTTAAGTAAGAGATGATAAAAAACCCATACTTTGACCTGTTCTTGGGAGAAGCATCAAAACTACTTTTTATTGTTATCCCCCACTTTAACGCTGCATCAGAAGTGGGATATAAATCCAAGAAATGAGTCCAGAGCAGAAATTACTGAAGTTTGATGACTCCGCATTAGTTAAGACTTTTTGGAATAGTAGTGATCTTTGAGGTTTAGATGCTCTAGGAGGAGGAGAAATTTTTCTCATAGCTACATTGGTATATTGGAAGCAATTTTTACAACTGCTAGTAAATGAGAATGGATCATCCAGTAGGTGGCAGTGAAACAAACAGGAATGTTGGCAACAGAACCTGTTCTCATGTTTATAGTGCTAAAAGCAGCTGACCCAAGTACAATTCAATAAAAGAAGCTTTGCATTGACTATAATTAACTCTTGGATGGCCTTCTAGCTTCTTTCTTACTGCTTAGACATTCCTGAAGGCAGTGGCAAGTGGCAAGGGCAGTTTTAAGAACCTTGGCTTGGATCGAGTTGAAATTTCCACAGATGGAGGGTGTGTGTGATTTTTGTCCATTGCCCCTCCCATTGAAATGTCCAACACCCTCCCCATTTCTTAGGATGCCCTCTTCCCCAGTAGTAGCACTGTAAGGATCATTTTGAGCTTAGCAGGAGTAGGTAGGCAAGGGAGGTCCGCTCCACTGATAGAAATCCTTTCTATCAGTAGAGATTTCCCACAGGACCTAATTCTTTGTTTCTAGTTTAAAACAAAAGTCACAGACACCACATACAAATCTTACATAATACCTCTCAAACTCCACAATGGCCCCCAAACTGGCACACTGATCCAGGTCACCATCGATTTTTCCAAAGGTGGAAAGAAAATCTATGCCATAATCAAGAATCACTAAAATATTAACAGGAAGGAACACACGGTTCACACTTAGAAAACAACTGAACAGGCCAGTTCTTCCATATTCACTGTAGGTGCTGATAACTTGTATATCCTGCTCCTTACAGATGTTAATTATTCACCTATACCCCTGTAGCTTCGTATTGTATCTGCTTGTCTCATTTTATCCTGCACAAAGTTTCTAACAATAATTGGGAGTGTCTCACAGTCCATGCAAAATGAATGGACTACCCTTTGGATTGGATCTTGTTTTGAACCAGCTTCTCTTTGTAACATATTCTACCTCCCCCTCAAACATACACACACACATTTTTGTTGTGTATATAAATTGGCCAGATGGATTTACATACTACTGTGCATTTGATGAAGTGAGCTCTAACTCAGGAAAGCTTGTGCCAGAATAAATTTTGTTAAGTCTTTAGGGTGCTATTCGAGAGATCAGAGGAAACTTGCTGTGTCTGAAAATCAGGGCTACCACAGGCCTTCAGACAAAGATTCCTTCTGAGCCCCACTTACACCAGACCCAACCCAAGTATCATTTGAAAATAAATCATTTTTAGCATGAATAGGCTAATAATAGGGTCTATGTATACCTTGTATGTATGCCTTAGCATGTATAGGCTAATAATAGGTTCTATGTATACCTATGTATACATTATTCTTTACATTCTGTTTTTCCCACCCTTCCTCCAAGGAGCTCAGGATAGCATACCTAATGTATCCTTTCACTGCATTTTATCCTTACAGCAGTCCAGAGAGATGGACCAGTCAATGTGTCTTGGCATAGACTAAGATCACACTTCCCCCGTCATAAAGGGACCAATTATTTTACAGCAGCCAATCAGTGGTACCTTCCCTGCTTCTTGGGTCTCTAGGGTAAAAGGCGGTGGAGGCTGTTTGTAACCTTGAACAGAAAGTTTCAGAGTTGAATTTTTAAAAATGGCACTCTCTCTACCTCCACTAATCAGGCTGCTCATCAGAATATTGTCTACTACTCCATTCAATTAATACACTTAATTGATATTTTCAGGGAGTAGTCTCTTTGTGGCTCCCTGGGCATTAAAGTCAAGAATAGTAACTCAATAGTCATAGCAACCACTCTGTGCTGTCACCAAAACACTGGAGTACTAAGCCTTAAAACCCTTGACTTTGATATGAAGTGCAGGCATATTTTGCAGACCAGAGATCTAGACGAATAAAGTCTGAAGAAGAAGATGAAACAAAGGATGTCAAGCTAGCATGTGGCAAGTTAGAAATGTTTTATTTGTATAAGCAACAGAAGAGAAAAAATAATTCAAACCTTGTAACGTATAAAACATTTATTATAAATATTTTTTAGCTAAAAAGTGTGATTTTTATCAAATATAATCTGTGGACTTGCAAATAAAGTTTTAATTATTTAGCAGTTATCCTATCCATTGTTTAACATGAGATGGGCTCCTTTTCACTATTCCACGCTCACAGTATCACAATGTAAGAAGCTAAAAACAAGGAATGTGGTATCTGTTACATTGACTGAAAACAGACTTGGCAAAGAAGCTGGCACCCACCTACTGTATATATGCTTCGGAACCTAAATCTATTACCCTTTCAAAGTAGAAACACTGCTAAACAGAAATGGCAATTTTGATTAAGTAATAACTCTAAAGTAGTAGTTGCATTCCCACATGTGGCCACAAGAGGACAGAAGATTTTCAGAGGTGGACAACTGAAGTACTGCCAAACTATCTTACCCACTTGACTGTCAGATGTGTAACTCCCCCAAAACTGGAAAAAGTCTATGGACCCAACAACAAAAATGTAATGGAATGTGACCAGATAGATAGAATCAGAAAATATATTAATGGGACTTTTGTTGTTGTTGCTTAGAGCAGAGACATTTATGTCCACATAAAAAAACATGGTGATGGGTGCTTGTACCCTTGAATAGAAAGTTGTCACAGTTGAATTTAAAAAAATGGCACTCTCCTTATCTTTGTTAATGGGATTGCCCCAGAAGCCTGCTTGCTAGGAAACAGTGCATGTGAAGCAAAATTAGAACATAAAAGGGTACTGGCACAATTATTTGAACACGAAAGGAACATAGTTTATATCTAAAAGAAGCCCCTGCTTCTCTGGAAGTAATAAATGGCTTTGGGAAATATAGGAGCTAAAAGATACAGAGAAAGGAAGCTGAAGGAAGGGATGTTCAGAATGGAGAGTAAGATGGGATTTTCTACCTATTTTCTGACCAAGATGAACTTGTTTAGTACCACTGTTGCTTATTTGGTGCTCCAATTTTCTGTCTAGGCCTTCAGCATTAGAATATTTCCATTCTTTTTGGCCATGCCCATTACAGCGAGAGGGTCACCTGGATAATTTTTGGCATTCAGAATGATGCAAATGCTGTGGTGTGTGGCATATGCTCAAGCATCTTGATAGTAGTTTCATATTTTAAAAAGAGCTTTAAATCTATTATGATTCCTCTCCAGAGGGGTGTCCAATACACAGCACAGCTTGTAAGAAGATACACCAGTCTCATCTGGCAGATGAGTTGCCTCAGTTATTGACTGAATGCTGACTTGAGCTCTCGGAAAGCTGCTCTGCGGTGCTTCTTCTCCTCTTCCTCACGTTTTCGTTCATCCTGCTCTGCTTTGATTTCTGCTTCAAACTTACTGGCTGAAGACAATGCTTGAACCTATAATGCAGTAGCAGAAATGTAAAGAAAGAAGTCTGTCACTTCTTCAGGACTGCCAAGATTTGGTAGGCCTGATAGCACAATTCTTCTAGAAAATCCATAATCACCCATTCCCCTTAAAAGAAACCCTGGGCTGGATCCAGGCTAAACTTTCTATTACCAGTATGGAACTTTCCTGCCTGCCCCTTCTTACTGCAGCTCCCTGATCTCCACAAAATGTTGCTCCTTGGGGACAGGGGGCCCTGAGGAATAGCATAAGTGAGGTCTGTAGTGGGAAGGGGGAATCAGTGGAAATCACCAATGAATTCTGAATCCAACACCATGAGTATGTATAGATGTACAACACAAAACCAGGAGTCACAGTGCATTTTTTTTAGCTTGGGGTTAGCCAGGCTTCCTCCTAGCATGCAAATTACACATGTGCATAAGAGAACTGACTAATGATTAAATTGTTTATCCCGTCATCAATGCTTCAGGAAGGGTTTTCATTTTTTCTACTTTTAAAATGCTACACAAATATGTATTAAACTGAATATATATCCATATACTTTTATAACAATAAAGCACAATCAACTTTAAAATAGCTGAAAAATTACTCTAGGGAGCAGGATGTGGTTTGAAACATCACTGATTCTGCTCAGACCTAGGGCGTTGAGACCACTGGCACCTTAGAGACCAACTGGATTTTCAAGGTATAAACTTTTGAGAGTCAAAGCTCCTTTCTTCAGATACAGAGAGATCCCTGAGCCTTTATATCCCAATCAGGAGGTGGGTGGGATGAAACAAAGAAGGGAGTCAGGATGTAAAGGTACATTGCAGCTTGATTAGAGCAGAGATTAGCATCTGTAGTGAGATAAGACTCCTGTGCGTCTATTTAGCCCGGGGGGGGGGGGGGGGTTCCATTGTTCTGAATTTGTAAATGAACTCAAATTCAGCAATCTTACGTTGTAATCTTCCCTTGAAGCTTTTTTGTTTGAAGATAGCTACTTTAAGGTCAGCAATGGAATGTCTTGGAAGATAAAGATGTTCTTCTATTGATTTTTAAGCGTTGTGATTTTTAATATCAAGTTTAAGTCCATTTATTCTTTTGCATAGGGACTGACTTGTTTGTTCAATGTAGAGAATAGAAGGGCATTGTTGACATTTCATAGCATATATAACATTGGAAGATGGACAAGTGAATGAGCCTAAGATGGTGTAACTGGTGTTATTAGGTCCAGTGATTGTCTTGTCAGAATGAATATGGGGACAGAGTTGGCATCTTGGTTTGCTGCAGGTCCTGGTTCCAGAGTTTTTGTCTGTGTTAGGAAGTACATTATTGTGAGTAAGAAGTTGTTTAAGATTAGGGGGCTATCTGTGGGCATGAAAAGGTTTGCTTGTGAGAGCCATAGAATCATAGGGTTGGAAGGCACCTCCAGGGTCATCTAGTCCAACCCCTGCACAGTGCAGGAAATTTACAACTACCTCTTCGCCACACCCCCAGTGACCCCTGCTCCATGACCAGAAGATGACAAAACACTGTCAGGATCCCTAGCTAAACTGGCCTAGGGAAAATTGCTTTCTGACCCAATGTGGTGATAGGTATTACCCTGGGCATATAAGAAGGGGCCACGAGAACTAAGCACAGATGTAATCCTTCCTGCCCTCCCTCTCATGATCTGCCTAGGTTCACAGGATCAGCTTTGCTGTCAGATGGCCATCTAGCCTCTGCTTAAAAATCTCCAAAGGAGGAGAGTCCACCACCTCCCGAGGAAGCCTGTTCCTCTGAGGGACTGCTCTGTCAGGAAGTTCTTCCTAATGTTTAGCCAAAAACTCTTGATTTAATTCCAACCCACTGGTTCTGATCCGACCTTCTGGGGCAAGGGGAAACAACTCCACACCATCCTCTATTTGACAGCCCTTCAACTACTTGAAGATAGTTATTATATCACCTCTCAGTCATCTCCTCTCTAGGGTAAACATACCAAGCTCCCTCAACTTTTCCTCATAGAAATCATTGTCCTGCATAGGTTGCAAGTCATGAATGTGTTGAACTGGTTTAAGCCAAGAGTTGTATGTGACCACCAGTGACATTCTGTTGTTGTTTTGTGTTAATCCCTTAAGATTTTGTACGGGCCTATGTTGTAGCAGGTTATAATCTGCTGCCATTCTGGCTTTGTCAATCTATTTCCTTACTACATCAGGTGGATATTGGAATTCCAAAAATGTCTGCTGAAGAGCCTGCAGGTGAGAATCTCTGTCAAAATGATCTACAAGTGGCGGTCCTCTAACAAAGAAGCTTCGAGGGCAGATTACAAGGAGGTTGCTGAATTTGAGTTAATTTGCAAGTTCGGAACAGTGGAACCCCCAGGGCTGAATAGACACATAGGAATCTTATTTTACTACAGATGCTAATCTCTGCTGTAATCAAACTGCATTTTACCTTTACAGTCTGACTCCCTTCTTTGCTTCATTCCATCCACCTCCTGGCTGGAATATAAAGTCTCAGGGATTTCCTCCCTGTATCTGAAGAAGGGAGCTTTGACTCTCAAAAGCTTAAACCCTGAAAATCTAGTTGGTCTTTAAGGTGTCATTGGACTCAAATCCTGCTGTTCTACTGCAGACCAGCACAGATACCTACTCAAGATGCTGCTCAAACCTAGCCAGCTACTATGAAAATATGCAATATAGTTTCTCTTGAAGTCAATCTAGGAGAAAATATAGTATAATAAATAATAAAAATAAAACATGGCAAATGTGGTTTGACAGACAGTTCACTAATTATGTACACCCAAATGAACCCTCACACTGGAATAATATGTAACTTTAGTTTAAAAGAGGCACACATAGAGAGGAAGCCACAGCAAACCATCTGGGCCATTAAGCTGTTAAGCCAAACTATTTTTCTAGATAATAGTCATGTCATTCTCTCATGTAGCAACACCCAATTTTATCAACCCATCACATCCAGTTGTAATTGATTATCAGAGTCAGCTATCTTGGTGTAAGTGCTATTCTAGTTCCAAATCTTCACAAATATGGTCACATTCTCTCATAGCTTGTGGTCTGCTTTATTCTAAAATACAGGAATAATTTATTGGAGAAAATCGCTTGTGACCAGACACAGAAATCTCTTGTGACCAGGAGCATAGTCCTTCTTGCTAGCTATCAACTTCTGTTAGTCTTAGCTAACAAGCCTTAGCCACAAAGGCAAAGAAGAATGACCACTGTAATAGGATAGACAGTTCACTGGAATAGAGGAAGAAGAGATGTGACAGTATCTTAAACTATCCTGCAAGCAAGCAGATTGATTACACACAACCTTCCATATACATGCCAGCTATTATTTTGTAGCAAGCCACAAAAAATCAGTATGCATTCACTAAACCAAACTGATCTGATCTTAAATTTCAGTTCACGTTCTCCTGACTCAAGAATTTTATCTTCCATTCAGCATGCAGTGTGGCGATGTACTACAAAAGTGGAAAAGTTGGCAGGTGTACGCAATGATGATTCCTCTAACACTGGCCATTATCTGCTGCCAGGGGGCTCAGCACTGTGTGCCAATATTAAGAGTTTGAGCCTAAGCCTCTCTTATTGCTTCTGCTACTTGTAGAATTATAGTATTTTGTATCAATGCTGGTAAGACTCAATATTGGACAAAGTGCTCCAACTCAGTATAGATATTTCTTATTTAAAATATAAGCCATGCATGTCTAAGAGAAATGAGGGTCGCTCTCCCCTGTCCCCCTGCCTTTTCTTCAAGGCAGAGTACCAGAGCAGCTGGCACATGAAGAAGCTTTCCCCAGGAATTCCCTCTCGGACCAGGTCAGACTTTTCACATTTTATTTACTAAGCACGCATACTAAAACCATAGATATTTGGGAAAGATCTACAGTCAGGTGGAACAACAGAGAATACTAAACAAATAAAAAAAAACATAGTCGCTACCCAGATATACACACATTATATAAGCATGTCTTCACCTTGAGAGAGGGATCAAGGCTGTCCTTTCCCTACCCCAGTATTTGGGTGTGGTAAAAACAGGATAAAGACAAGACAGAAGTTTGTACCCTTGGATCCCCTATTTACATATTTATCTTTAGTTGGGGAATTCCCTTATGAGGCCAACGTGAACTTGCGGTTCAAATTCAAAATTCCCTCCAAGACAACTTTTGACCAATCAATTCCAAAATAAAGGTGCAAGAGGTACACAAACTAGCATGCTACGTGCGCAATGCAGGAAGAAAGTGGTGTTAGACTGGAAATATATCTCAGGTTTCTCCCCACTGAGAGCATGGGACACTGACAAGACGGCCCAAAGGTGGAATCTGTGCACTGATTTCACTCCCGCCACAATCTGGGTTCTGTAAATGGCATCTCCCTGCCAGGATGGTTTGGTGTTTTATTGCCAGCGCAAAGCAAGACAAACCTGTTTTGTCATAAAATCATATGAATCCATCCATAAGATGTGTTTCCTAGTATGACGGCTAACTTGTGCTCTAATTTGTGCTGGTAATACTGGAATGAAGTAGGAAATTCCAGTAAGTGCTTCTTTCCTCCCATTCCCAAAGATCTAATATATATATTTTTACCTTTGCCTCAAAGAAGTTCTTTGCTCCTTTTACCCCCTCAAGGGCAACATCAATCTCTGAGAGTTTAGCCAAAGCCATCAAACCACTGTCTTCTTCAAGCTCTCCAGCTGCAGCTTTGTGAAAAATGAGCAAGAACTAAATAAGAAAGAAAGGGTGAAAATGAATCACTTAGAAAACATAATTGGATGTATCTCACATGTAAATCTAAATTTTCATTACTGGAAGGTGAAATAACCACTTGGCTAAGGTAAGGAAAACTTCTGTTGTTTAGGACTAAGCACCCCCCACCCCTCCAGAATTCACAGGAAGTTAGTTTTCTGGAGCAAACTCCTCCATCTCAGCTTGCACTGACCTGGCTACTACCAGTTCAAGTTGATTTCCTCAAATACTACAAGATCAATTTGCTCTACCCATTTCTAATTGCCAAATTAAACTTTGGCACTTAAGGAAAGTAGCCTGAACTGCGGTAACCAAGTGCTAAGAGCCTGCAAGTGGAAGTGAAATGTTTTGTGCAATTGGTCTGAAAAGCTGTCTTTTCCTGCCCTTCTTCCTGTCCACTGTCCTGTCCTTGATCCATTTTTATGTCTTTTTGTTTTAATAAATGTAAACTGTGAACCTATATCTCTTTGCAATACTGTATTAATTTTGTCTGCTGATTTTTAGTAGCCAGTGCCAACCTGGTTACTGCACAGTCCTAGAGCCTGCATCAAATGAATTAGGTTTATATGGGTACAACTGTACAAATTCAGCATTTACTACAGAAAAACAACAATAGCGCCTACTATTTTAAGATGGAAAAGTATATGTGGTTAGGACATGTTTGAAAATATGCGGTGAGACAACCGGGGGTAAAGAAAAATGAAACACAGAGTATTGGCCTGGTCAACAAAACTGGAAATTCCAGTGACTAGAAATTATATCTTTGCAACATCCTTTAGCCATCTGAGTAACTCTAATGCCCAAAAACCTTCTTCATAAGCAGTCCAAGGTCTTTCCACAGAAGTGCTGCGGCACAATAGAGGATCAGAGTCCAACTCTTCAGCCCAAGAGCAAGCCATGATCATCCAGAGCTCAGCTGAAGATCCAAGGACATAATTAGATTTCAGACTAGTACGGCACTGTTAGAAGACATCGCTTCTGTTTTGTTACTCATTATAACAAGGTTTATTCCATGGACTTACAAACTTATCATACAGTGGAATCAAAGCCTAGGGGATCACAAATGGTGGTAACGTTTTTTGTCAAAGGTCTTCTTGAGATGAACCGCAAAAGATTTCTTCAGCTAAACAGTGTAGAACAGCTGGAAATAGCAGCTCAAGCCAAATATTCCAATACCATGTTTGCTGCCTTACTGTGAAGCTCCAAATTATATTTTGCAGCAAATCTAAATCCTAAATGGCATAACATCAACTTATGAAGTATGGAACACAGAATAAAGCTTTTAGCACTGATCTTACAAAAGGATACATTTAAAACATTTAAGACATTCAGGTTTCACCCACCCACTGTGTCGTTGGCACCGATTTTCCTGTTTATCCTGTGCAAACTTGCATTCTTTCGCTAGAGGACAGCAAAGTCTCAGGATGCCAGAAACCACATCCAGTTCCTTTCATGAGGAAGTTAAGCATCTGGCAGAACCCTTTGTTCCCAAGCCTGCCCCCCCTCACAACAGCTGCTTAGCGACGTAGTTTTTCAAACAGAAGTGTAAAAAAATCCAAGTCTTCTAGGGGTGGATATGGGAAAATTACAAAACTTCTGGCTGTTTTCAAGCTCCAAATGTAGGATGGGTGTATTCACCCAACTGTTTGGTGAATTTTTCAGGAACAGAACTTGACAGGTCCTTGAGCTGAATCACATTCCTGAGCCCAACTCGTCTCTGAGCTGAGACAGTGCCATGAAACAGCCATTACTCACCAAAGAGGCCAGAAAAGGGGGGGGGGGTGGCTGTGGCTGTGGAGGGAAGGGCTCTCTGACTTGGCTATTACACACTACCTCTGGTTTTCTCTCCAAGATCATAATTTTGTTCCTCATGATGCGAAACTGACTGAAGATTCCTTTGAAAACTTATTAAGAAGCACTGTCATACCCTTAACCCATATAGCCCAATATTGTATATGATATACAATATGATTCTGCTAGTCATATAATATGTCATGCAGAAGCTCTCCAGGGTCTCAGGAAGAGCTATCTCCCACTCCTTTTAATTGGCAATAACTGGGACTGAACCTGGGGGATCTGATGTACGCAAAGCAAATACTCCACCCACATAGCTACTTCCCTCCCAAATTCTAATGACACTCTGTCATACTGATGAAGAAACAGCTTCCATGTTGAACAAAGCCTGGTACAAGAAGGAGGTTTGGCAATCTCTTAATGATAAGCTTGTGTAAAAAATGTGCTTTGTGAGCAAATACTACTACTGCTAGCACCAACATTAGTTTATCTTTCTCTTCCTCCAAGGAGTGCATGATTCCCCCCTTTTATTCTCACACTGCCTAAGGAGTTAGACTGAGATAGTATGAGTGACTCAAGGATACTCCAGTGAGCTTCATGGCTGAGTGGGGATCTGGTCTCAAACCATAAGTATATCTGCTTTACCACAATGGGTCTCTTAAAGCAGTGTAAAGTTGCAAAAAAGCTTTAGATTGATTTAAATAAGAAGTCCAACCAGCTGAATGAGCATTGCAGTTGATATATGTATAGACAGACATAAGCGTGCATGTACACACACACACCAACACATACAGGGGACCCATAATTGGGGGGAGTCATCTCATTTCCCCTCCCCCCACTATTTTCTTCTTTCCATTTCCTAAAAGCTGTCACAACCTCTTCCCTTTTTTTGCTTCCTTCTCTCCTTCCCACCTGCTACTCATCTTACCGTTATCTGTTCTCTTGTCTTTAGCTTTCACTTCTTCCCTCCCTCTGACAGGCTCTACGTGGGAAAACTATGGCTCAGCTGCATGGTGCTGGCTTTCAGGCTGGGCCCAGGTGTGCAGTGGGGAACCTGCAAGGATTTGCAGGAGACACCTCCCTTTCACCTATATTCCCCTCCCCACACTATTTTCTCTTTCTTCCTAGCAATTTTTTGCTTCTTCTTTCTCTGCTTCCCACTCACCACCAGCCTCTCTTTCATCTGCCCCCTTATTCAGATATATTTATTATTTATTTCATTTACATTCTTCTTTTCTCCACAGTGGGGATCTAGAGCAGCTGACATTATTCTCCTTTTCTGCAGTTTATCCTTACAACAACCCTGTGAGGTAGATTAGGCTGAGAATGTGTAACTGGCCCAAATCACCCAGTGAGCTTCCACGGCAGAGTGGTAATTTGAAACTAGGTCTAGGACTGAATCCTAGTCTGAAACTCTAACCACTATACAACAATGGCTTTCATGGGATTGTTGCTGTCGAATAGAAGTTAGCAGCTGGGCCTAGGTGAGTCCTGCAAGTTGTGTGGAAGCAAGTTACCTAGTGGTTTCTGATGGGTTTGGCCCCAATGAGTCCTGTCCAAGCCAAAACAGTCCTGAAAAGGGCCCTTCCTTGTGCCTTTTATTGACAGAAACCAAGGCTTGAAGGGTTGGATCCAAGCCCAGTGGCGCCTTAGAGACCAACAAGATTTTTCAAGGGTATAAGCTTTTGAGAGTCAAATCTCCCTTCTTTAGAGCTTCAAGGCTTGAAGACTGACAATATTGTGGTAGTTGCCTAGTAATAGTCACAATGACCACTGAGTGGGCAAAGGTACCAGAGCTGCTTCTGTTACTTTGGAGGGAGGGTTAAGCCCCCAAGGTCCTGGAGTTTTTAAAATTTCAGATTTTTCTGCAAACCTTTTTTCAAGTTTGCAGAAAGATCTATCTTGTCTGTTTATGGCTCCAGTCTATGGATATAAGTATTCACAGATGGGGCTGTGTAGCCAATTAGACATATTGATGATGATGATGATGATGATGATGATGCTGATAATGATGATACACACATAAACTTTAATTGCAGTCTATCCAGCACAAATCCCTAGAAATCTGAGGCTTCCTAGTGCTTGTAGTTGAATATTCTTTCCCTCTATTCCTACACTACACTCACAAGATAAGCTTTCTAACATGCCTATTTACCACCAGCACACAGCTTTGATATCTAATACCATTCCAGTCCAGAGAATATCAGGCAACTGCCACTAGGCTCACTGGCATGACCACAGTGGGGAAATGAAAAAGCATCATCAGAACTGGGCAGGTTCCCCCATTTGGCTGACAGAGCAGGGAAATATGCTGTTGTGCCAGCTGACACAGTCAAGTGAAGGCATGTGGGAATGACTCACTAAACAGCTGAAAACAGATCATAGATACAAGTTGCCAAGACTATCCTCTATGCACAGGGACTGGGCTCAGTACAAATTGCAAATGATTTCAGAAGATTTGTGTCATCTGGCTTTTGGAGAGATTCTTCACAATATCTTTCCAACTTTCAGGACATTCTCCACAAGCATAAAGTGCTGAGGACATTGAATATGGGCGCCTCCAAATCTACAGCTACTCTGTACTCATTAGAAAGAGTGCAAAGAAAAACTCACGCCGCTGCAGTGTGAGTAGCTAAGCCAACTGGCTGCCAGCCTGCTTCCGGGCAAAATTCAAAGTACTAGTTGTTTCCTTTAAGAAACACTTTAGGGCTCCAATACTCGAAGGACTGCCTCCTCCAGTATTGTCCAGCCTTTAAGTTATAATATTTGTCTCAAGCTGTACTGTTTGTGCCCCTCCCCGCAGAGTGTGGTGAGCAGCAACCAGAGACAACTGTTTCAGTAGTGACACTTTGCATGAACTATATTATTTTCATGCACAAGGCCAAAACATTCTATTTTAAAGCAGTTTTTAATACTCTACTTCTAGCCCAAAGACTTTTTTATGAATATCATTTTCGGCTGCTGAATCATTTTGTGCTGTTTTTATGCCCTGGCTTGTTTTATTATTAATAATTTCTTACAATGTTTTTTTTTAATGATTTCATTGTATTGTTTTTACTTGTGAATTGCCTTGAGCTGGTCTCTGGAGAAATGGCATGTACATTTTCTAAATAAATGAATAGATATTTGCAGTGCAATCATATATAATGCTCATAGGAGTGTTCACTGTGTAATTTTCTCAAGTACAGCTTGCAACACTGATAGATCCCTCCTGAACTGACCAAGCAGGGCCACCTATGCAGGCTGTGGATATGTTATCCTGTTATGAGCTACATAGACACAGTCACAGACACAAGCATAGACACAGTTGCAAGAAAGAAAGAAAGAAAGAAAGAAAGAAAGAAAGAAAGAAAGAAAGAAAGAAAGAAAGAAAGAAAGAAAGAAAGAAAGAAAGAAAGAAAGAAAGAAAGAAAGAAAGAACAGTTCCTCTCCAACAGCGACACATGGGAAAAAACAAACCAGATATTCTGCACATACTGTGAATCAACTTCTTCATAAATACAGGGGGAAATGCCAGTCACTACTACTGCTGAATGATGGTATTATAAGCAGATGCAACACTTTACACAGCAACTTTGTCTTGAGTGTTAGACTGGAACAAGCAGGGGACTCACAAGGACTTGTGGGGGACATCTCATTTCCCCCTCCCTTCAATTTTTCTTCTTTCCCTTACTTGAAAGCCCCTATAGCCTCTCCCCTTTTCCTGCTTCCTTCTCACCCACCAGCCACCTTACCTTTATCTGCCCCCGTCTTAATAATAATATATTTGATTTATATACCACCCTTCAAAATGACTTAGCACCCACTCAGAGCAGTTTACAAAGTATGCTATTATTATCCCTACAACAATCACCCTGTGAGGTGGGTGGGGCTGACAGAGCTCCAGAGAGCTGTGACTGACCCAAGGTCACCCAGCTGGCTTCAAGTGAGGGGTGGGGACTCAAACCCATTTCTCTGGATTAGAGTCCCGCGCTTAACCACTACACCAAACTGGCTCTCAGCTTTCCCTCCTTTCCTTCCCCTGGCAGTTTCTATAGTTCTTCTTTTATATATCACATTTCTTCACAAGGAGGACCCAAAGCAGCTGACATCATTCTCCTCTCCTCCATTTTATCTTCACAGCAACCCTGTGATGTAGGTGTCATGAATGGGGCAGGGCAATAACATCCAGGGGAGGCTAGCATTTGGTAGATGTGGTGATTGAGGACCCAAGTGGGATCATTTGGTCTACATCCAGGCTGGGAAACCAGCCTGCATCTCTGGATTGCTACTTTTACAACCCAATCTGAACACATACCCATCTCTTTGATTTGTTAGTGCCTTTCTTTGGACCAGTGGAATGATGGGCTCTTGGAGTTAAGAACCCCAAGCCTGGATTGGGTAGCCTACTTTGAGACACACTTGGGTTGAACTCTAAACAGATACTGTCTTTTTGTGTGTGTTTTGTTGTGTTGCGTGAATAGGAAACCTGGAGTGTGGGTGTTCCACAATAAGAACTACATGCAAACCCTTCTGGCTCAGGGTCTCACCACACGAGACAAAATGCACTCGAATTACATGGGTAATTCAAGTGTATTTTGTAATTTGAGTGTATTTTAGTGCAATTCGAGTGTAATTTTTTGTCTCGTGTGGTTTGTCCCTCAGCCAGAGCCAGAAGCCATGGAACTTATAAGCCTTTAGCTGACAACTTTTCCCCGTTTTCTACTTTATTTCTTAGATTGCATGCTTTACTATATTCCTGTATTTTGCATTAGCGCTTGTACCTCGTAGATAATAAAATTATTTAGTCTGAGAAACTGTGCCTTGATTCCTGCTACAACACACCCTGTCCGTTCAGTATGCTACTGAGTAAGAACCCTGCATGGCTGTTTCCTCTGTGGCAATTATTTTATTATTTATTTATTCAATTTTATACGGCTTTGCTTCAGTTAAGGCAGGGGGCATCTCAGCTCAAGGGCAGGGTGGGTGAATAGCAAAATATCCTGGGGGTGGTGGTGGCACTACTGAAGAGGAGGTACAGACAGAGGAGCAAGGGCCCGGGTATGTGACAGTAGCTTAAGCTGAGAGTCTGCAAATGGCCCAAGGCCAGCAAGAGAGCTTCCACTGCATAGCAGTGATTCAAGCCTGGGACTCCGAGATCCTAGTCTGAAACTCTAACTACTATACCACACTAGCTTTTGTGGGGTGACTGCTGCTGTACAATAGCCAGTACTTGCATTCAAGTAGCATGGTATCAAGTCACCCTGTGGCTGATGCGAGTCCTGGCTCTCAAAGGTTAAAATAGTCCTGGAAACAGACTTAACATTCCACCTGCCTTTAACTGACAGGAACCAAGGCTTGAAGCCTCTGAGGTTGCCTAGAAATGGCCACTGAGGGCATTCATTTCTTAAAGCTACAAGCACTACTTCTATTGTTTTGAGGGTTTTAAGTATCCTTAGATTTAAGTATTTGGTCATGTTGAAAATTAGATATATTGATAGTGTGGAACAACTGGTGATGAGCTCTTACCAAAGACTCTTTATCAATAGCAGAGTTCAAAATTAACTTTATTAAAGCAACCTTTGCCAAGACAAATTTGAAAAAGTAACCAGTGCGACTGGAAAAAGGCTTAAAACCTACTGGGATATAAAATACACATCTTGGGGAATTCCCACTTCTATTTCTGTTGCAGAGGGTGGAGGACTTTTGGAATCAGTGTAGAAACTAAGCACCCATGAAACTGTTGCATAATTGCTATTGTAGTACAATATGAATAAAACAAAGCACTTAGTAGAAAGCAAGCAGGTACATGATGCCTCCGTTCAGGATGAAATTCCAACAGGTTTCACACTGAAATGTATCTTCTGGCTCTGTTCAGACATCACAAACAAGCTCCAATTTGTTCATGATGACAACCAGCCTTGTTTATTCTTGGGTTCACATACATCCTCCCCATCATGCATAGAACCAAGATGGAAGACTCCTGGTTTAAGAACTGCACAGTGTAATCATGATTTGGTGTGACTTCTATATTGAAGTGTTTTAACAAATTCGTTTGTTCCTTGACGACGAAGTAAGATGGTTTAGAATCAGTTTGTAGACTACAAAATGCCATTTGTGAGAGCATTCAGATGTCACTAGAAATTGAAACTAAAGTCATTCTAAATCAAGGGTCTGCCTCTAAGAATGCAATCCTAAGAAGAGTTACTCCAGTCTAAGCCCATTGATTTCAATGGGCTTAGACTGGAGTAACTCTTCATAGGATTGCACTGTAAATCTCAGCTGCACATGTGAGAGGAAGAGGGATGGAGAGAACAAGGGAACTCAAAATAAACCAGGTTCACTTCATTCTCAATGTAGCACTTGTGTTTCTGACATGGAGCTCCGTGTAGAATAATTTCTCAGCTCAGCTAAATCACATATTTCATCTGCTTCCTGAAGCTTATTTTTAAAATGCAGAGATAGCAGTTTTAACTTCCTTTACTGTTAAATACAGATCAGTTATCTCTTTTTTATAGATTCAGGAGAATCTATACAAATAGGAAGGTGCCTTAAACAGAACCAGACCACTGGTCCATCTAGCTCAGTGTTTGACTTGCAGCAAGCATTGGTCTAACTGGAGATGCCAGGGACTGAACCTGGGACTTTCTACATGCACAGTAGAGTGCTTTATCACTACACCCTAGTCCCTTCCCAGCCCACAAGTTGACCACAACATTCAGTGTACTAGTCTTTTTTTTTGCTCATTCATCATGCCATGCCCAATGAGAAATTAAACTATTTATTCCCTGTCAAAGGGAGGTTTTGTTCAGATTTGCCTTGCATAGAGTATAGGCCAAATACCACTTCTTTCAACTGAAAAAAATGAAACCTAAATGACTCGAGAAAATATTTTTAAATGACTTTTTTGCGAGGAAGTGGATTAAAATGTATTTTTGGACTTTTATTCCGCCCTCCCTGTGAGCGGGCTCAAACAAGAACCAAGCGGAGGTTCAAAGAAGCCTTGAAAAGAATTTTTTTACTGGGCTACCCATAAACATGGCTTAACTAGCTAGTACCATGATCGCAAATCTGGAAGGCTTATTAATCAAGGCCCAAATTAGCTGCCTCTCCCTTTCCATTCTGATTCCTTGCGGCTCTCTCATACAGCCTATTAATTTAGTGCCACTATATGCTTGCCTTGACTTTGATTCAGTGGTGCCTCTGTGAGCTACAAGTGTCAAATATGGACATCTGATTCATGGGAATTCCCCACAAAGAAGTGAAAGTAAGGAAGGGGAAAGGATGAATTCCCTCTTCTATTATCAATAGTAGATTCTCCTCTTGAATTGCTCTGCACAGCCTATAAACAAACCAATACAAATGATGGCCAACTTGTCTTGTGTGCAGGAGAAAAAAATCTGCTCTTAGACTGCATCATATTAATCCTTGTCATAAAATTGAGCTCTGCATTGAGATCCATGACAACCCAAACAGCCCAGCTGCACATTAGCTTACAATCTAAACCCTCCCTTAAAGATATCTTTGCTCCGTTTACCAGCATTTGTTCATTTTCATTGAGGATACAGATGAGTATGGGAAGTCACTTGTGTGAAGCAGTGAGATCTAACAACACATAATGCACATGAGTGCCATCTGGTTTGGCCAAGTACAAAGTTTCTGCTCCTGGGACTCCTGTAGTGGAGCTGAGTCACCCAAGGAAGGCCCAGGGGTCCACTTCAGGGCATCTGATCATTGGCTTATAAGAGGCAATGCGCAGTCTGTATTTTGACAAATTTTATCAGGACCATAGCAGAGGACCACTGGTGGTGTTATACAATAACTGTGACTTTAAGACTGCTGCTATGAACTCATTTTAAAGATTATTACATCATATTGCTAGGTATCCTATACTGTGGATATAATTTTAAAAAATGGTTTAATGTTTTTATCCATATAGACTTTGAGATTATGAGAGGAAACACTGAATATAATAATTTTAAATAAATACAGTATGACCATCACCTTGCAAACTCCCAGGCTGGTTCTATTCATTTCCTCATTAAGATGCTAACATCTGAAATGGCCCTCAATTCATAGGACTGACTGAAGGACTCAGATGTAACATTCAAAGTTCACCATGGAGGTCAGTTATCAGCCTGATTATATAAAGAGCTGGTTTCCACATTGCAATCTAAACTGTGACATCAGTGTTTTAACTTTGTAATACATTTGATTCAGAGAATGGCCAAATTCCATGTATGTTCCCAACTCTTCAAGCCCATCTATGATGAGTTACTGCAAAATCCTGTTCCAAATACACATTTTGTGAAGGGAAAAAATGTACGTGCCAACTTTAATCGGTACCATTTTGTTGCACCAATCCCAAACTGTACCTACTGCAATGGACCCATCCGGGTCTAGATGGCTCTAGCACCACCTGTCACCAGGCCAGATACTCCTGGCACCACTAATTCCTCTTCTTTTGTAGGATTAGGACTTTTCAACACCTTTTAAAACTGGGTGCTTACAAACTTAGACAGACCGCAGAGGATGGAGGAGAAGTCTGGTAGCAGGAAACCTTGCAGAGTTGTATTGGAGACCCTCTTGCAGGAATCAAAATTTGATCATAAACTTCAGCCTTGTTTTAGTTTTATTCATACCTCAAGGTGTTCCACAAACTCATTTCCTACATAAATAAAACAGGAACCACTTCATTAAACAGTCTGTCTTAGGCCTGATGTATTCAAGATGCTGCTGGCAAAAAAGGATGGCTCTTTGTACTCACACTGTCTCATTTAAAAGTGCAAATACCTCTGCAAAAAACTAAACATGCTTAGCTAGCATACCACTGGTCCATAGCCCAGGCAGGTGTTGGGCTGGCATGCTAATTAAGAACTCATGGCTACTTCATACAGGTAGCAACCTGCCACAGGCAAGTGCTCTTGCCCCACCAATCACTCAGGCCTCAATAAAGGAAGTTAGAGAAACTTGAAGTTACAGCAGAGACAGAATACTGTATGACAGCAAGCTTTTGCCTTCTTACTCTATAAACAGTTTTGCATTACATTTCTCTTGTACTGGACTTTACCTCACGGAAACTGAGTTTGCCATCAAAATCTTCATCGACTTCCTTGATCATGTTCTTCAAGCCCAAATGAGTCTGTGGGGCACCAAGCTTCTCCATCATTAGTTTCAATTCCATAAGGTCAATGTAACCATCTTTCCCTGAGTCATACCTAAAGGGAAGAGAGATGCATTAAGATATAAACTAAAGGCTGACCAACAGGATGTAAGGGCACTAGGATCTTCTCTACATATAACACAGGTCAAGCTAGCTACTTCCTAAGCAGGCACTTCTATTTAGGATGTTTGGGAATTCATGCAAACTAGTATTAAGCATACTATACAATCTGAAAATAAAGTCTAATATAAAATAAAGCAGAAGTCCAGTGACTTCCAGCTACCATCTGGAATGTACAAAGCAATTAATTATATACAGTCTAGCATACTCACCCACTTGTACCCAGAAGCAGCCTGATATAAGACACGTACAATGTATCTAACTGAAGAATATTACTGGTTATCACCTATAGCTCATAGTTCAAACCTTTCCAACTCATTATTAATGACCTGCAGCCCTTTCTGGGTTGATCTCATAGGCCTTGGTTGGCAGACCTTTTCTTCCTTACAGATAATCCCCTAATCTAAAACAACTTCTCACTTACAATAATGCAGAGAGACAAACTAAGAAACCAAATGCTCCAACAAACCTAGATGTCCACTTTTTTTCTCATATACACTCAGATAATACAAATCTGACATTTAAAATCACCATGTTCAGAAATCTTCCATGGGTTGCTGAACTAATAATCACTATTCTCTTACAGAAGATGTTGGGAGAATCCAATGGGAAATAGCTGACTTAACATTAATCAACAAGTTTAACACAATCCAACCAGGTCTTAATAAAGCCCTATTTCTCACTCATTATGGGTGCTAATATCTTAGCCGCACCCCTTACAGCTGTAAATTAGTTCAGCTACACCTGCATACTTTTCTAATTGGATCATGCATCTATATACCATGGATCATCCAGCACTACACCTATTTTACGTTTACTTTGCCTATCTATCAGCAGTTGGGAGTGGTTCTCATCTACTCAGAGTGCACTGATTACTCTTGATTGGATATTATTTTAATTGGATATTATTTTGATTGGATATTGTCTCTTCTCTGTATCTCCCTAACATCCACTTTTCTGTGGTCTGCATAAATACTTCTGTCTAATGAAATAACAATAAATACTTCATGCATCTGATGAATGAGCTTTGACTCACAAAAAGCTTACATTGGAATAAATGTTGTTAGTCTTCAAGGTGCTACTGGAATCCTGTCAACTAGGCTGCCCGTCTGAAAGCATAATGCAGTTCTCTTGTATTAGAGTTTTTTGTGTGTGTGGAGGAGGGGTGGTCTTAGTCAAAACTCCAACTTAAGTCTTCAAGCTTGAACTATTCCTTTCAAAGAGACAGTAAAATATTCTTTCAATGTTGTTTAAATTTATAGATACTTCATTCAGCATAGAGATGCCTCTGGAACTTTTATTTCTACTGTGTGCAACTACTATTCAGACATCTAGAAAGAACAGTTCTAAATGAGGGATATATGAAAGAATATTTGAAAGAAGGAAGGAATTTTCATGGCATCTACATTGCCCAAATTGCTCTGAGACGAACAAAGCGGGCCAAATATTACTTGCCACATCTTTTTATTTTAAAAACAAATTAAAACTGTTATGAGGTAGACCAGGTATATGTCATTAATTCTTTAACAAGTAGTCATTTCCCCATTACAAGCCCACAGGCAACAACCAATGCTTGGAGCTGAGATAGAGAAACAACATCTTAAACATTTCATTCTAATATAATGTGCACTTAAGGCAATGGGGGAAATGAACCCAGACTGCACATGTTCAAGGATAGGCTGCAGTTGCTGGACAAGTTCAAGGATTCCTAGATGAAGTGGATTGTTTGGATCCTTTCCAAACCGGTTTCAGGCCTGGTTATGGGACTGAAATAGGCTTGGTTACTGATGGATGACCTGCACAGGGAGATGGACAGAGAAGAAGAACTTTGCTGATTCTCCTGAATCAGCTTTCAGTTCCATCAGTTATGGTATCCTTCTGGACAGCCTCTCAAAGTTAAGATTGGGAGGCACCATTTTGCAGTTTCCAGCCCTACCTATAAGTTAGGTTTCAGAAGCTAGTGCTGGGGAGCAGCTGTTCAATCTCTTGGCCTTTGGCCCGTGAAATCCTACAAGGCTCCATCTCGTTCCCTGTTTTTCAGTATCTGCATGGAACTTCTGGGTGAAGTAATTCAAAGATTTAGGCTGGGTTGTCACCAATATGGGGTGGATATGGCTTAATACACTGAAGAGTAATCCCAAAAAGACAGAAGTGTTACTGCTAAGCAGAAGCCATGATTCATGATTTAAGTTTTCACTTGTTCTAGAAGTGGGTTGTACTTTCCTTGAAGGAACAGGCCCATAGCTTGAGAGTGCTCCTTGTCCCGAACCTACTGCTGGATAAGCCAGTAACAGCTGTGGCCAGGTGTGTCTTTTACAAGCTTTGGCTGGTCAGCCAACTGTGCCCTTTCCTGGGCCGAAAAGATCTGGCCACTGTGAGGCATGACCTGGTAACATCTAGATTAGGTTACTGCAATGTGCTCTACATGGGTCTGCCCTTGAAAAGTGTTTGGAGACTTAAACTGGTAAAGAATGCTGACTTTATAAACCAGAATGCTGGTTTATAATGCCCATATTGTTCCTGCCTTGGCCCATCTCACTGGTTCACCTAATTTGTCTCAGAGCTCAATTCAAGGTGTTGATGTTGACCTTTAAGGCCCTATATAGCTTAGGTTCAACATACAAGGACTGCCTGCTCCCATATAAACCTACCTCGCCACCACTGACATTTTCCAAGGCCCAATTTCAAGACCCTGCACCTTCTGAGATTAGGTGGGTTGCAATCCAAGAGAATGTCTTCTTGGACATGACAAATTATGGAACTCTTCCCCAAGGATATTCTTCTGCTTCTGTCACTATCTTCAATATGCAGGGGAAGTGGTTTTATTGAGGGGGGGGGTGTCTGGCACTCCTTCAATAATTCCTTCTTCCTGCTCTGTGCTTTAATTACTGTTTATCTGTTTTTATATATTATTTTAGTTCTAGTTTTAATATTTTAATGATGTGTTTTAACTGTTATCTGCTTTAGTGGCCCTAAATCTCAAGAAACCTCTCCATCTATTCATCCTGTGCTTGTGGAAGTGAATTCTACTTCATCAGTAGATAAGAAATGAATAATATCTGAGAGCTGCCACTCTAAATGATGTTTAGGGTGCCTCTGTCAAGACAAATTAGGAAACTTTGCAAAAAAAAAAAAGGAAGCAGCAGCCCCAAACGAGTTAACTAACTGTACTTGGGATCCACAGCCATCACAACAAGTCTCACATATCCGTCGTTCTAGCATACAAGCAATACAAAGCAGGGATTGTGAGAAAGTGGGTCTTGCCAGCAGTGGGCTGAGATGGCAAAGCAAGGCACTGCCCTGGCAGGACAATAGGTGTTCAGTGCACCGTGCCAGAGTCAGCCTTCAAAGCAGTTTCCCAAAATTGTGCAGCTTCTAAAAGCTAAGTGGTTACAGAATACTCAGTCTGTTCACAATTCAGCAGAACCCAGGCAGCAGATGAAACAGCTCAATAATACAAAAGGAGATAAGGTTTCTTCTTTACTATGTCCTGAGAAGCAGCATGGAGATTTTTTTTTTTAAAAAAAAAATCCAGTCAGTGGGTGTGAAATTGCAAAAGGCAAACTTGTTTTTCCAGAGCAAAAAGAGCTTGGTGCACATTCCTGCAGAGTGAAGGTTGCATAATATAGCTGGACTAAAACATCCCCCTCAAATGGAGAAGCTGTTTTAAGGCCCCATACACAGCCATTTCAGAACTACAGTGACATCATACATTACCTTCAAGAAGCTGTGAAACAATAGAAAGAGGTCTAAGCGCCTCCCAGAGTTTCAATGAAGCCTGCTATGCCATAATCAGCACTAGAGATGCAAACAGTCATAATATATGGAGTACACTGCCTCTTTGTTACTGCCTCCCTTGCTCACGAAGAACAAAACTGATTAATAGTCAATTTATGTGAAATAATTTTTTTTTAAAAATGTAGTGCTCTAGTAAAAATGCTTACAAGTCACAAGCCTTGTAGTAGTTCCTTCTGAGGGATTTGACTACATCTTCGTTGTAGAAAATAGAATTAGGAAAATTAATACTGACAATAAAATAAAGCTGTAAGGTGCTAAAATGTAGCAGACTTTATATTCATGAATCTGCAAAACAATTTTCTATGATTCAACAGGTTGCAAATCCATAGAAGCCAAATTGGATAGCATTATGTGGTAGTTGAAGGACTTATCTCCCATAAACAAATGCTCATTAGATCACTTCCTCCAAGACTACCCCGTTTTTCCACTGCTCTCAGCTTTACAAGGACCTGGGTGTTCCAGACAGCTCTGGGAAGGGTTCTGATAAATTACTGTTTTTAATATTTTCTTCATCGTAGGAGGCTCTAGGACATCTTGAAATCTGTTTTGCACCCATCACAATTTCGTTAAATTGGAAATACTCAGTTCCCATTTTAAGAAAACTACAAATTGCAGATTTTCGGGGTTCTTCTCCTTTCTGGGCAACTGCCTCTGTAGCATGCAGGTGCTGCTGCCGTTCCCCCACCGGTGAGCCTCACCTGCAGAGGCTGGTGTTCGGGAGGGTTCAGGTTGAGAGGGGCAGCTGGCAAAAATCAATGAACCGGGATAGCCATCACCCCAGCTCCTTCTTACCTGGCAGTGTTCCCTTGCCTGTTCCTGAGCTGGGACTCTTGAGTCAGATAACACACAAGAGGACTTGAGTGGTTGCAGTTAGTCATACATTCTGGACTTTGTTCTTCCTCCCTTGAGTTTGTGCAAAGTACTCCCTATTTTCTGCTAAGTCCCGCCCCCCCCCGTGTACTCGTGGCCCGCCACTATGACCACCCACTCTCCTGCCTTGCACTCTAAGTCCCAGCAGCAGGGGGCTGCTGGGCAGAGCCTACAGCCACCTTCTTACTTACCTGGGTTCATAGGCAGTGCAGCCAGGGGTTATGTAGGGTACCCGGGGAGCTGAGTGGATGCAGGAAGGGGGGATTGTCCACCACGGGGGCGTACATGGATTGGACCCTGTGGTACTTGCCATCCTAGGCCCCGTCAGGCCATGTGGGCAGTGCTGGGTGCTGGGCCTGAGTTTTTCCTGTTCAATGGGTGTCTATGGGCTACACCTCCTTTTTTCGTGGCATAACTTTCTGCCACTCTAGGGGTGTTCTCGGGCCTGGGGAAGCTTTGAAAGCTGACTAAGTCACAGCCTCTTGCGCCGGTGTGGGAACTTGCGCCGCACTTGAGCCTCCGTCTAGCAGCCGGTGAATGGGGAGTTACACCCACATAAGACGAGTTATGCCCGTGTACACCTTAGTCCTCTCCCTGAGAGCTTTCCACCCCCCTCCCACTTAGGATTGGACTGTTCGCTGCCCGCCTATTGGTTCTGGAATACAAAAAGCAAACAAAAATTGAATGCTCATATCTATGTTAACTGTTCAAATAGTTTTTGCCCTTTCCAGAGCTTTAGAAAATGGACTGTAAAGAACAACTTTTTAACATCACTTCTTTAACAACAACAACAACTTTCGATTTATATACCGCCCTTTAGGACAACTTAACGCCCACTTGGAGCGGTTTACAAAGTATGTTATCATTATCTCCACAACAACAAACACCCTGTGAGGTGTTTTTCACCCTCAACTTTATTGTCACTTTATATTTGGCAAGAAAAAAAGCTTCTTTCACAACCAATGGATTCATGTTATTACATAATGCTTTATTTTAATCATTAGTTGCTTGGATTATCCTATCTAAATAAGACAATTCAGAATATGAATAATTGTAACAGCACAATACCAAACATCATATTAATTCTACCAATATGTATAAAGCAGGCCTTGACATATTTTCTATGGATCTAGGGGCCAGTCCAAAAAAGTTGTAAACAGATTTATCCACAACACATACAATAAACCCGTCACAGTTTATCAAGAGAGCTGGCCAGCTAACAATGCCTGTGTAACCAACTCATTTGGCCAGGCCACAACAGCAGTACAACTGTTGTGAGGAAGCAGCAGAGGTACAACTCAAACAGGCCACGTGGGAAAGCAGCAGGTGGGCAAATCACAGGAAGCTGCCTTATACCATCCATCAAAGACTAAGGTGGTCCATCAAAGTTAGTATTGTCTATTTAGATTGGCAAGGCTCTCCGGGGTCTCCAGTTGAGGTCTTTCACATCACCTACTACCTATTCCTTTTAACTGGAGAAGTTAAAGAATGAACTTGGGACCATGTGCATGCCAAGTGGATGTTTTACTACTGAGCCACGCCCCCTTGCCCACACAGGCTACACTGGGAAGTAGCTACTGCATAACTCTTCTGGAAAAGCTGCAGCTGTGCAATGTACACAGGCCGTGTGGGGAAGTAGCAACCAAGTAACTCAACAAAATCTCTCCCATATTTGCCTGTATTGTACCTATTTGGTCGGCAAGTTGATGAGGTCAGGTGCTTGCTCTCTGTTCCTATATGCTAAACAGTTATTGTAATACTTAGGGAGCAACCCTAAACAGGCCCACTTGGAAGAAAGCCCCATATTATTCAATGGGTTTACTCTCAGGAAGGTGTCCTTAGTATTGCAGCCTTAAAGCAGTAACATTATAGAATGGAAACAATGATCTAAGTAGATTACAGCTGACTTATGAGATCTTTTCAGAAGATAGTTTTGGCTGCGTCCACATGTTGTTGAATGATGCACTAGATATAGTCTCTGTAAGCTGGTCTGCATTGAAACAATCTCACATAGTCTTTGCAATTATGTAGAAATTCATAGCAAATATTTAAATTCAATTCTGAAAATAAAATGGGACTTTCCGATCCCACTAAGATCTACTTCATTCTGAATGACTCCTCTCTGGATATAACTGAGAAGATGGCTATATTTCTGCAACGCACTATTAAGCTGTGCTCTGATAAGACATAAAGAGCTATTCTGATGGTATATTTATTTGTAACCCAAAAAAGGACTGATTGATTGGATGATGCACTACAGAAATTATTTAAAACTGTATTGCTTTGTCCAGACAAAAATGGAGTTGGTGAACGATTGTTATAGTACAAGGATAACATAATATCTAATTATGAGCATGGGTGCAGCATTTGCGGTACACACAGGCAGAAGCTGCTCAATCTCAGGCCACTATATTTTAAGTGCAGGGGAGGAATGTTGAGAACATCTTTTTGCCAACTGTAGGATACAGGCCCACAGAAACTCTAGGCTGAGTTTCTGTTCCTCTTCTGTTTAAGGTAGGCCTATTCTGCATGGTCAGTTTAGGGCAATTCAAATTCCATTTTCCTTCTCTTGATCTCCAGAGTTCCACACGAGGAAAGGAGGCATGAGATACAGAATCAATCTTTCCCTGACTTTTCCCTGACTCTTTTCCATGTACACATAAGATGACTTTTTTTGAAGTTGCTGTTGAGTTGCTGCTGATGTATCCTATGTGTCTGCAGAGTTTTTAGTCCCTAACCGTGTCTCTTTTCCCCACCCCCAGCTGTTCTTTTTCCTGGGCACTGATTAGTTGGCTATCCGATGGAAACCACTCCCTCCCTCCCTCCCCAGCTCTCCACAGACATTCTCTTTAATTTTTTTTAATGAGGGAAGGGTTGTAACGCTACAGTGTCATTTCTTAACCACTCCCTCCCTCCCCAGCTCCGTACACACTTTGGTTTTTTCCTCTTGTTGTTAGGAGAAACCTGAAACAATCCCCAAGCAACTGAGCATCCATTTCCCCCCCCCCTTTCTTTTAGGGGAGAGTCGCAATGCTTTGACAGTCCTGCATTCTACCCCTTTAAGCACAGTGTCCGTTCTGGTCCCTGGCAGTGATCCACATTCTGCACTGATCACTTCTTGGGTTTACTTTTTTATTTCCTTTCTTTACAACTGGGGCTCATGTTCATAGAGATTTGGAAATGGGAGTGGAGTACTTTTCTCAAGAATCCACCTTCCCCATCCCAGAACACAGTCACATGATGTGAGGAGACCAGTGAAAATGCCGTCTTGTTTGGGCAGCAGCATTTGAACATTTTGCTCTGGCAGAGAAGTGCTATTTTGCACCAAACAGACAACTCAAACCACACCAGAACAATCTGCTAGAAGCTAGTGGAACAAGCGTGAAAAGTACTTTGTAGGTTTCCCCCCAGAACTCTACCACCAACTGCCTCTCCAGAATTTAAAAAAAACAACGGTGGGCATGGGACTGTCCAGTTAGCAAACACAGGGGCAGAGAGACAGGTGGGGTGGGGGAACGGCTCCAACATTGCATTATGACGCATGCACTAAAACTTTTTTTAAAAGGGTGATATCGGCAACAGCCCTTACAAAAGGCGGCTTCAAACGGACACATCTTGACTTGTCAGGAATAAGAAAGCAGACACCAAATGGCCTCAAGGTTGTGCAGTGTAGAATGCCAGGAGTCCAAGCTGATTCAGCACTGATTGGCTTGAATACTCAGAAACACCGGCTTAAAGTGTGCCATGTGGAATGGGCCATATTTAGCCTAGGCAGGCCAAAGGGCTCTTAGATTGCAGCCTGTGGCACTGAGTAAGCCAGCCCAGTGGAAGTAAGACCAAACCAGATTGGCATTGTGCTATATGCACACTGTTTCTATGTTTAATTGTCTAAATGATGATGATAACTGCGCTTATATACCACTCTTCTAGACAGATTAATGACTCACTCAGAGAGGTGAACAAGTTAGTGTTATTATTATTCTCACAATACCACTGGGGAGCTGGGGCTGAGAGAAGTGGCTTACCCAAGGCCACCTACTGAGCTCATGGCAGTAGTGGGCTTTGAACCAATAGAGTGCTGATTCGCAACCGAACCACTTAACCACTGTGCTACAGCAGCCTTTTCTGGTTTTTGTAAGTCACTTTGAGGTCCCACTGAGAAGAAAAGCAGCACAAAAATATCTAAACAAATAAATACACATTTCAAAGCACATATTCAAACAGTTCATGGAACACTGTCTCCACAAGGGCTACAAACCCCTTTTTACAACTGGATCATCACCAACTAAGATGCCGTCTAAGATGCGATCATGCTGCACTACACCTACGTAATCACAATTCAAGATACACTGACAGACTGCAGAGGGGTAGTAGTCTTAGTTTACTGTAGAACAAGACACTCTTGTAGTTTCTTAAAGACTAATATACTTATTGTGACATAAACTTTAATGGACTAAAACACACTTTGTCAGATGCATGCTCTCCTAATTTGGTGTGGGATTTTGTAAGCATGCATAAAAGGAAACGATGTGTTACACTATGGGGGCAAAAGTCCAAGTAGATAGTACTAGATGAGTTCCAATTTTATGCAGTGAACAGATAAGCAAGCACAAGTTCCAATCAAGGTAGATGGTTAATTAAAAGAGTAAGAAATAGTGTAACTCACAAATAATTTACAGCAAAAAGGTAGGTAGGAGATTACAGTTGCTGTCCCAATCCTAGGGGCAGCAGAGAGTTCCACAGCATCAAATTTCTTAACTATTAGCATGTAACATCTTTGACTACTTTGGGGGCTTTGGCTACTTCAGTGCTTGCAAACATCTGGAAGTTCTTTGAAGGCTCAGCTTCAACTTCCTCCACTCCGACAGGCTGAGACAGGAGGATGACTGATTGCAATGTCATATGATTGCTCTCTTCCTGGCATGTACTAGTGCTGAAAAGGTTCAGGCTTTGATTCTGTAAATCTGGCACATTCCCTGTATAATTAAAGAAGGCTGTTTTTTATCAAAGCAGAAAGATTAGGCAGCAGTAGTAATAGGAAGTCTTGTTCTATTCTTTAGGTGCTTTATACAAAGTGTTTTTTGACACAGAAACACACATTCTCTTCTGAGCAAAAATTTAATGGAAGAAATACATTCATGGGTTGGATCCAGATTAAATTTTTTGCTAATGGAAGACAGATAATTTCTGCCAATTCCCCCTTCCTGCTACAGACCCATGCTATTTATGAGGGTCCCTTAATCCCCAGGGGCATTTTGAAGAGATCAGTAGACTGGAGTGGGAGAGTGGAGGTAGGAACTGCCCGATGTAAGTGCCTTCCATTAGTGGAAAATTTATTCTGGATCCAACGTCACCACTACAGTGAACTGCAATTATTTTCACAGACTAGTACTACTAAAATAAATGTCTCGTAGTTATGTGGTGCAGTGGTTAAAGTGTCAGATTAGGATCTGGGAGACCCAGGATCAAATCCCCATTCTGCACAGAAGCTTGCTAGCTGTATGACCATGGGCCTTTGACCCTCACTCAGCCTAATCTACATCCCCCAGTATAAGACCACTGAACAAACAGATCCCTTCTGACTATTCATAAGCCAATCCATTGGTAGCTGTGAACAGAGAACAAAGACAATGTTTTAAAGAACGGACCTTTGGACACTTACTGTGAAGGGTCCTTCTCCTCTGAGGAAAGGAGGACATCTTGGGTGATTCCCACCATCCAATCAGGGCGGCAGGAACGAACTTTCTTCCTCTTCCTGTCTAGCCTGTGGGACCACCCTCTCTTCAGTTCAGGTGACTCCACAAAGCAGTAACATTGAATTTATCATTCAGCAACTGTTAATACTGAGAGAAAAAAACACCTGTTGCATTAACATGTACTGTAAATAAAGCATAACCCAGAGGAGGTATAAGAATGAGGCAGCAGGGTAGAGAAGGACGGAGACCCGGGGAGGGCAAGATGTCCTCCTTTCCTCAGAGGAGAAGGACCCTTCACGGTAAGTGTCCAAAGGTCCGTTCTCCCTCTGAGGCGGAGGACATCTTGGGTGCCCCCAAAGGAGTTTCCAGTTTCTGGGTGGGATGTGGTCTTCGTCCATGATCATGCACTGCAGTACTTTTCTACTACAGTCGGTGCCTGCTGAATCATATAGATTTGATTTGTAGCATCTTAATAAGGTCAAGACTGACAAACTTGCAGCCTTCTTCTACAAAAGTGTTCCCGTGTAACGCTGCACTGGTAGTAGCATTCCTCAAAGAGTGAGCTGGTATTCCACAAGGAACCTCTGCGAAGAGAGTTTTTAGGAGTTTCGATAGTGTATGTTTTGCTATTGGCACCTACTGCTGCTGAAGACATTTTCTTCCCTAAACTGAGATGAGATATATTTAAGAACAGTAAGACTGACTTTCTAATTTGCACTATTCAGAGCAGAGGCCTTAAGCCTCCTTCTGACATCTAGGTTGTGTCAGAGCCTCTCCCTCGTCTATTCAGGGTACAGGTAGAAATATGGTAGCCTTATCTCTTGCAAACTATGCAGTTTGGAATACGCTTTTGGAAGACAGTACGAGGCATCACCTTACTATTGGGAAAGATACAGAGTTCAGGTCTGACTAAATCTTCTGGCAGACGCGAACCTAATAAGGAAGATAGTCTTCATTCTCAGCCTTCTCAGGGGAACATCCTTGACTGGATCAAATGGATGCTTGGTCAGGGCTGTGTAAAATGTCTACTGAGTGAGGGCTTCCCAATAAGAGTTGTAAATTCTGAGCATAAACTGTTTTCTGAATGCTAGGAGAGTGTTGGCCACCTCTCAGAAATATCCCCATCTTAGGAAGGTGTTCCTTTCTATTTCCACACGGTTAAGCAGAGTAAGTCTAAATGAGGGAGCCAAATTGGTCCCTGCTGTAACTTGACCGGAGAGGTCAGTAGGATGAAAGGTGGAAATATCACCTTCTGTTGGAGGGTGGAAAGGCATGGTCTGTTACTGGTAAGGGTAGTAATACATAGAGGAGGCCTAATGGCCACTGCAATGTCAGGGCATCTGCTTGTGAGTAGAACAAATCTTGTCATGTACCCCGGTAGTTGATGGCTGTGTTGGGGCGCACACAGGTTCATGAGGTGTTGTGAAGTGCAATGTTATGAGATGTTTCTTAAGGGACTATTCCTGTTGTCCCCTCAGCCAGTCTGCCTGGGCATTGGATATGCCTTTGATGTGTACAGTTCTGATTGAAGCTAGGTGACCATCCTCCCGGGTAAGTATCCTTGCTGCCACCTGTGTCACTTCAAGGTCTTGAATCCCCCCTGCTTGTTTATATATATTTTGTCTGCAACCTTGTCCATACAGAGCTCTAAACTGGAACAGGGCCAGGCAAATTGCTCCCCTTTCTACGTCATTGATAGGAAGACATGCCTAACCTGATTCATACACCTGTAAATATTTGTTGTTCTCGAGGGATCATGAATCTTTTGCTTTGCATTGGGTTGGTGACCATAGCTCAGATGGGTTTTGATCTGAAGTGGTACCTGAATGGGAAGATCTGTCTTCTCCATGATCTGTTGTTAATGAGATCTAAGAAAAGTCTGAAGTGGTCTTGCCTATACACGACCCCACAGGTATTGCATTGTAGGTAGCAACTAGCAAACCCATCAGTTTCAGTAGTGTTGTGAGAAGTGATTTTGCACTCTGATGACAGTCTCAGTCAGCAATTTCGTCTTCCTGACCTTTTCTTTGGTGAGGAATAGAAAAAACCCTTTTGGTGACTGTGATCTAACCCAGGTGTTCAAGCTTGTAGGAACTGAATGGTGAATTGAGTGTTGTGGTGAGATTTTCTCTTGAACCGATCAGGAGATCATCTGGGTACAAGTGAACATGAATACCCCCTGTCTCTGAAACGTATGATGGGGTTGATCATGAATTTTGTAAATACTCTTGGTGTGATGGACAGGCCAAAACAGGATGGCTCAGAACTGCCAATTTTTTATTTTTGAAACATAAAATCTTAGATATTTTTGATGGGCTGTCAGAATTGGTACATGGAGGTATGTCTCTGTGAGATCTGTAGATGTCATGTGTTCTTCTGATTGATTAGTCACTGCGACTGAGCACAGAGTCTCCATTCAGAAGTGATATAATTTGATAAACTTGTTCCAAAAACTTGAGGTCTAATAACACCCTCCAGTCCCTATTCTTTTTAGGGACTGAGAAGAAGATTGAGTAGACCCCTTTCTGGAGGGCAGCTTTCAAATTGTATGGAATAGCCTTGTGAGACTATGTGTAAGGCCTGCCTGCTTGTCAACCTAAGCTTGATGGTAAAGAGTAGTTGGCCTCTCACGGGACAGCTAGGAAGTTCTGTCTTAGAGATCTGGGTATTAAGGTTGATCTCTTTCCCCGTGTGGAGGACTGTCTGTTTGATCTTGGGAAAAGGTAAGCATTATCCCCACAATACAGCTGGAGAGCTGGGACTGAGAGGACTGGTTTATTCAAGGCCATGTGGCAAGTTCATGGCAGCACTGAGAATTGAACCTGCAGAGTACTGCATCACTGTTCAGTTATTTAACCACTATACTACAAGTGCGGTCTTGAAAAGACCCCCCCTTATTAAAGGGTTGCCTAGATTAACCTCAGGATGGCCATTTGGAATCTTGTCTGGACCTTAGTAGTGTGTGTTATGAATAAAAGGCTGAGGGCCAATGGATCTCCTCTCAGATTGTTTGAGTGTTTTTGGCAACACGTTCTTCTGTCCTAGGTCTCAATCTAGATCTTTCCCAGGGCACCCCCAAATAGCTTGTCTCTCTGAAGGAGGTAAGCCAGGACGATATTTTTAGAGTGTGAATCTGCTGGCCATGCTCTTACTCAAGAATGCCAGCTTGTCACTGCTGTCAAAACCATCATCCTAGAAGAAAAAGGTAAATGTATCCAGGATGATGTCTGTCTTGAAGGTATTGGCCCTTACATTTCTGTTTGCCCCTTCAATGGGGGCAGCTACTGTTGTACAGGAGGAGTTGGATCAGTCTCCCGATCCATACTCCTGACACTCTTGAGGCAATTGAGACAATAGCTGTAGCCTTAATAGCCATGGTCACGGCCTCGTAAGCTCTTGTTAGCATGGCCTCTCTCTTCTTGTCTAAGTGGTCTCTGACTGATGCTTACCCATCTTCTGACCAGAGCCCAGATGACTGAAGAGTAGCCACTGGAGGTTCCATTGCAGGTACCTGCAACAACTCATAGCAAAGAAAGGTAGGGAGTACAGTTTGTTTTGTTTTGGGACCAAGTCTGGGGATTATTAATTGGCTTATGGTTTAGAACACTCAGCCTTGAACCTTCTGCACAAATATTCTGGAAATGGGAGGACCTTTTCTGAGGAACCTTCACTAGGAAGTGACTCGTTTCCCTGGGTTGGATTTGGTATTCCCAGTCTTAAGGGTTCTGGTAGGGATATTTCTTCCTTTTCCACATCTGAAGGAATTCATCCTTCTCCCTGTCATTACGAACTCTATCTGAGAGCGATCCCCCTGCTCTGTGGGGATCCCTGACTGATAAACGTTACAAAGTGCCTTATTCTGACTCAGACCATCGGTCAGTGTTATCTCCCCAGACTGTCAGCAGGTCACCAGGGTCTCAGGAAGAGGTTTTTCTCCTCATCTACCTAATCTCTTAAACTGGAGTTAATGGGGAACAAACCTGGATCTTTTGCATACAAAGCAGAAGCTCTTCCACAGAGCTACAGCCTTACTCAAGGAGGGGGGGAGGAGGTAGACACCACACCACTATTTCCTCTCTCCTGGTTAGTCTTAAGAGTTAAAAGGCTCAAAGACACCGGCAAAATTGCGCCCTTTATACATTACCCATCTGACAGGGAAAGGCAGGGCTAGATCCTGTTGTAAAAGCAGGGCTAAATCCAAAGGGGAAAGGCCTGCCATAAAATCTCCAGCCAGGAGATTGGCATGGGCACATTCACATGCAGCCAGGGCTGAGGAGATTCCTGGAATCTTTATAGGGCCAAGGTGCTTCTGACGGGTAATGTAACAGGATTTTCTCCCTCACAGCCAGTCTAATTGCTGACAGGAATTCTGGAGGTATAACACGCTCGGGGGAACACTTACGTGGCCCTCCTGGGCTTGTCGGCTGGAGCTCTGGGTGTCTGGATTATGTTTCAGCCATGTTTCTCCTGGCAGGAGATTGGCAAGCGCGTTGTGTTGTTTCCCGCCAAAATTGAGCTCCACCAGGTGGCGCTGTTCTCAGCTGGCTGGCTGAGGCAGGCTGTTTTAACAAGCTCCCTCTGTGGAAGATGGGGCTGTTGAGAGGCCTGCGTCTCTTCCAAGGCCATTTCCTCGCCGGGGAACCCATACCGCCTCAGAGGCATGCTGGTGCCGGCTGGGCCTGTTCCCGCCGCCGGTAGGACGGCTCTCCATGGGAACAGCCCAAATTCTTCTCCATGAAGCTTTCCTCAGAGTCCGATGACTCTCTAGAGATCATCTCGTCCTCTTCTTTTCTTTCTTTGGCAAGAGGAGTAAAAGAAGAGGAAATGGGAGGAGAGTAAGGTAATGAGGTAAGTAAGGAGTAAGGTAAAGAATGATTTGAGGAAGAAGAAAGATAAATAAGAGACAGAGAAAAAAGGCAGCAGAGCTAGCCTAGCATAGAACTGCTCTCCCTGGAGGCAGGAACAGAACTGAAGAGAGGGTGGTCCCACAGGCTAGACAGGAAGAGGAAGAAAGTTAGTTCCTGCCTCCCTGATTGAATGGTGGGAATCACCCAAGATGTCCTCCGCCTCAGAGGGAGAAGAAGCATTTCCCTTTTGGCTTGAGCATTTTTCAGGTTTCTTGCCATGACAGCAATAAATAAATTAAGACAGCGATAAATAAATTTAGATTACACATAATGGTTGGTTGAGAGGGCACAAAGGCAACAGTCTAAAAGGCAGAGACAAGTCTGTACAGAAGTGGGGTAGGGGGTAAAAGACTTCAAAAATATTTTAAAATATGTGGCTTCAAATTATTCACTAAAACAGCTATGGGAAATACTCCATTTTAAAGTCCCCGTATAAACCCTAGCAGGGATCATGCGTTGGTTACATGCCAGAATGCAGTCATAGTTAGTGACTAGAAAGTCTTGTAAATGTGATACTGGTCATTCAGATTTCCCTGCTATATTAACATCTCACAAACTATCGCAACAGACAGTCTTTATTTCCACCTTGTCTTGGGTAAGGTGCTTGCATTGCTCCAGTGGGGTCAGTAATTTCCTTCCTGTATCTTTATCTTCACTGCAAACAGAAGGAATGTTTCAAAGCTGGAAACTCCCAGAAGAGGCTCAGTTTCACTGACAAGAGGCTTGAAACTAATCAGATAGTTCATGCTGACAGGTTTATTGTGATTTTTCACAATACAGACTAGTCAATTTCACTGGGATTCTCTGTATTTAGATTTCCAACTTATGATCATCAGGTTTGTTTCACAAGTTAATACACACAAAAAGTAACATGTAGTTAGTTGCATGCACCTGAAGTGATATAGGTATTTGTGAAACCATCTGTGCTTTATGCTTTGTAGGCTTTTTCAAACGCATATTAGACTCAGAGGTGATTCATACATGCACATATTTTTGATGTCTCATTACTTGTGACTTAACCTTCTGGTATTTTCAGCAGGATGAATGGAAATGTCTCTGTTGAAACGTCTGCATTAGAGGTGATGTCAAGTAATCTATTTGAACATCCATGCATTAATTCATTCCTTCATTGCTATATGATCCTAGGATTCTTCAACTACTACCCTGGTGTTATGGAATGGTTGTCTGGGAGCAGTTTGCAAAGCTCCAACTCTAAAGGCTTACCATAAGACCTATAAGGTGGTCCAGTGCTTAAGGACTTTTTCATGAGGGAATCTTGTCTTACACAGGACTCAAGTAGTTTCTCAGGCAATTAATAGAATGTGGAGTTCTTTCTGATTTTTAATTATCTCTTTTGGTATGTTTTTCTAACCTTATGGCAAGGCAAGGTAGTTTGGCTGAGAGAAAAATGAGGTATAAATATTTTAAGTAAATAAAAGAATAGACAAAAGATTCTCTGTCCCACATGGTGAGTTCTGGAAGAATGCATTTTTAGACACCACTGGCAGACCCCTGTGTTTAAATGCAAAGCTGCTTCAATCACAGATACATTTATTTACTTTATTATTTATTTATACCCCACTTCTCTTCCCAATGGGGACCCAAAGTGGCTAACATAATTCTTCTCCATTTTATCCCTAAAACAACCCTGTAAGATAGGTTAGGCTGAGAGTGTGTAACTGGCCCTAGGTCACCAGGCAAGCTTCCATGGCAGAGTGGGGATTTGTACCTGGTTCCCCTGGGTCCTACACTGATACTCTAACCACTATACCACACTGGCTCTAAAAAGCACAAAAGGGGTATGTGGGAATGGGAGTGCTGAGCCATTCTTGCCACTCCTGCCCCCTCAGCTGTCACTTCTCCCGAGCCAGGTTAAAGCAAAGGAGTGGACAAACACCAGTCTCACTGACCCCTTCTACAATTCCAATCACTCCTACTCAGAGCTTTAAACAAACCTTCCACTGTGATATCTAGTTTGTCCTTCAGCAGTATTAAACTCAGCCTTTGTAAACCACACCAATGGAAGTCCCGAGGCTCTTGCCACTCAACAATACCAATCGTTCAGCTTTTTTTGCTGCTGTCACACTTGAGGAGAAACACAACTGCTAACAAGTGGATATTTAAGAACCCACTAGCCTCTGAATAGGAAAGTTCTTATCCTTGCCATTATTTCTTCATGCTTTCTGTGACTCAAGTATACATCACTCTAAAAGATGCTCTCAAAATTCCATTAGCCAGCACTGCTCTTTAAAATGAAACTGTTTGTAACTACCCATGAATATTAAAAAACTGAAAATGCTACTATCAGCATAATTTCAAGATTAAAAAAAATTACAAATTTCAGAACATGATATAGGCCTGATGTGCATATACAGGTGAATGGGGTAGAAGAATGGATATGATCACTTCAGATTCGGACATGCTTTGAACTTTCTTTTGCATGACAAAAAATGCTAACATTACAGTAGCACATCAGGGAGAAATGTTCTACTCCCTCTTTGCTTTCTGTGATCACTTTCTATTTTCATATTTGGAACATGGGAAACATTATGATCCTCCACCTGCATTCTGAAATGGTATAGTCCATTCTATCACCTCAGATTTCTGCCCCTCCATTCCCCTGCAAGTGTGAACTCGACCTTAGATATAATACATAACTTTTAACCTTTGATTGATCAATACAGTTGTTACTTCAGCTGCTAGCAGATACCAACAAAGATCAAATGCAACCAAAACATTCCTCTTGCTATACGGACAACAGTTCTCACATTGCCCATTAAAATATCATTGGATGCAGGAACCATTCTATGCAAGTAAATCTGCATAAATTTACTTATAAATATTACAGAATTACTTTGGCAGAGAGAAACTAGAGGGTAAAGTATGAAGATATACAAGATGCCATCTGAGCACATTTCATTTATTTATTAGACTTCTATGCAGCACCTCTCATTCTGCAAGGAGCTAAGGGTGGTATACACAATCCCCTCACTTTATCCTCACAACAACCTTGTGAGGTATTTATTTATTTATACCTCACCTTTCTGTTCAAAGAGCAACCAAGGAGGTAGGTTAGGGTGACAGAGTATTGCTGGCCTAAAGTCACTAAACAAGCTCCATGGCAGAGTGGGGATTTGACCTGCACCTCCCCTATCATAGTCCAATATTCTAACTATCACATTAGCTCTCACATAGGTTCTGTGAGTCACAAGAAGCAACAAGAAGCTTTGCAAAGAGCAAAAGCAAAAGAAGCTTTGTAAAGAGCAAAAACTCCCATTTCCCTTAGCAATAGATTTTGTTCTCTCAAACTACAATGCCTAGCAACTTTTTATTACATTACATGTAAGTATAGTCTTAGGGATCTGCTAATGTCATTCAATGTTGTGACTCATGGAGAAATCAGTATTATGCATATTTTAACATTCATGTGCCATGACCCAAAGGCTTATGTGCACAGGGCTCCAAATATCAGCTACAGTACAGTACACTCCATGAGAATCTCTTAATTCATAGCCAACAAATAGGTAGATTTTAATTGAGGCAATGATGTCTCACTCCCAATCTGTCAATTTTTGCTGCCAATCTGTCAATTTTTACTCAGTTCCTTGTTATCCCATATAACAATTTGTTTGCATCCAGGTATCCCTTGGAAATCCTCGTAAGAGCACTTTCAAATGTAAAAGCTGTTCAAAGTGATCATAGCTCTGGTAAGCAATATCTTATTTAAATATTGAGAACCTGTGTGGTCTAGTGAAGAGACTGCTAAACCTGTGATCTAAAATTGCTCTTGTTGGTTACTAGTAATATTAGAAGAAGGGTGTATGATACTGTCATGCATTAAGAAAAAGGAAATGCTGTTCACAGTGCACAAGCAGCATTTGGAATCTACTAGTATGTGGCAAACAGCTCACAGTAGAGCAGCGTTCAAAAACACATTTCAATGAACGGAATAGATTACAATGCATACATAGTTTTGTTATTTTTGACTGAAAATACTCTGAAAAAATCAGATCCTCATAAATTATCATTAGGGACTAGAAAATTCTATTAGTGGCATTAATTTTCTTTTATTTTACTTAATGTATACCCTACCTTTCCTCCCCAATAGAGACCCAAGATGTCATGACTTCCTCTGACCCACTCAGTTACTCCAGCTCAGAATCCCCAGAAGAGGAGTCTGAGGACCTATTGTTAGCAGTCAGACCCCTCCCTCATACTAAAAGGGCAGTTTATGGATATGAAGTATCATAAACCCCTTGCTAGAAGTCCTAGACACTTCCTGGCCCCAGGTAGAGTGGATGCCAGCTGGCCTGGAGCCTGGAAAGCTACCAAGCCATGAGTCATAGGGGAATGAATGGCTGAATGGTCCCCATGCCCCAGAGAGAAGTAGAGATAACAAAGCTTCTTGAGAGACACCTCTCCACCTAATCTCATCAATGCCTTCCTCCACATTTCCTCTTCCATCTGTAGCCTTCCTATCCGATACTTACCATGTCATCAAGCTATATTTTTACCTATAGTCCACCCCAAGATAGTCATATCACACCTTTCCCAATTTATTGTTCCACTTCCAGACAAGCCATTAAGATATTTTTTTTTGGAAGCAAGATGTCAGTTTTGCTCTAGGACATGTTTCACCCTATAACTGGGCTGTTCAGCCATATGCTCAGTGTCAGTAGGTGCCTTGGTACCTACTCACGCACTCCCACTTCATTGGGCTCCTTCTCTCTGTGAAATGCTGGTTGTATTGCTGCTGCTCCACGGACCTCCTCCTTCCCTCCAAGATTGGTAAATATCAGCACTGACCTGAATAGCCCAGGAAAGCCTGATCTCAGAAGCTAAGTGGGGTTGCCCTTGGTTAGTAATTGGATGGGAGACCTCCAATGAAGACCAGGGCTATAGAACATCTGCTTGTTTATTTGGGAGTTCTCTAAGGAAACAATCCTGGTATACACAGGTGAAGATTTTCCAGTTACCTCTTCACTGCATCTCCTTGAATGCTAATTCCCCCAACTCACAAGGAGACTCCCCCCCCCCAATTTGGGTAACACCATGGTCTGTGTCTGTGGTGGACCAGAGGGACCAAGAAGGGCCCAGCACTGCAGGGGCCCTGAGGATATCTCATCGGTGTCACCCTGTCAGAGCCTATGAGCGACACCTCCCCATCAGCCCCTAAGAACAATTTTCTCCCAGCCTATTTAAACCAAGACTTGGGAAGACAGCCTTTGTCGGATCAACCTCTTTGCAAGGCTACAACCTTGAGTGCTAGACCTAACTCCAGACCCTGCTCAGTGAACATCTGTAGGTAAGTCTTGGCTCATGAGGAGACTCATAGACCCAGAAACGTAAGGCCAGAATACAAAACAGCTTACATCATTCTCCTCTTCTCCATTATATCCTCACAACAACCATGTGAAACAGGTTAGGGTGACAGTGTGTGACTGGCCCAAGGTCATTCACCAAGTCTCCAAGGCAGAGCAGGGAATCGAACCTGGGTCTCCCAAATCCTAATCTATTACTCCACTACACCACACTGACTCACATCGCTGATAGCTACTTTTACATATCTACAGTCAGGCCTTTTGGGAGGGGGGTTGTAGGAGCCACACTCGTTTTTCAGCCTTCAGGGTTTTGTATTTTCATGAATATATTTTCCACTTACTCCTACCACAAAACCTATATGGTTTGGGGCCACCATACCTAGGAAATGACCTCCTTGGTTGTGCCACAAAAACTCTGGAACTCTCACCCCAGGGATATTTGTCTGTCCCATTCTGTTGCCATCTTCTCCCAGTGGGCAATATTTTACAAATTTAGAAATGTAAAATATTTTAAATATAATTTGAAGTGGCAGAAAATTAACACAAATATAGAGAGCATTTGCTGGACTTAAAAATCAGGTAAGTCTTTTAGCCAAAATTCCAGCTGTGTACAGTTTTCCAGGAAGATTGAATAAGGCCCTTCCACAGAATCCCCATGCCAAATAATAATTGCTTTGTTTTGCTATGTGTTATTTGATCTGGAAGAGACTCATTACCATTCTTTTCCTCCTGGATTTGTCTGTGTTTTCCCTAGACCACCTGCCCCCAACTTTAGATGATTTAGCATAATTGGCAAAGCACCTTCTTCAATTTAAAAGCAGTTTTATTCTAAGTAAAGGTGAGTGTGAACAATGGGTCAATTAAGGTTGAACAAAAAAGTTGCATCAGCAGCTGTCTACGCTGAAGACATCCCTAGTGTGTCTCAAAGATGACTTAGTTTAACTTTATGAGCATAGGAGGAGCCCAAACCCCAACCAGACTAGTTTCTAAACTTTGGGATAAGGGCCAAACTAGATTTAAAAGATGCAGCCTCCACATTATATACACAAAGGCAGTATATGTGTGAATAAACAAAATCATCAAGTTCAGTTCTAAATCTCTAAGGATGTTCTGCACTGGCGCCTTCCCACTCATAGAGCTGCTGAGGTTTGGAATTGCCTTGTTTCATATGAGAGCTGTGGCCTGATATAATAGTAAGTGTGTAAGTACTCACTTCTGGGCAGAAAATCATAGGGATAGAATAGAGAAAAGGTTATATCAACAAGGCCTGGTTGGCAGCCAGGGAGCTAAAGCAATGTTAGCTACTCAGGGCTGACTGTTATTGTTTGCTTAGCACCAAGGGCAGATTTACTCCCATATTAAAGCCCAGCTAGGTTTTAAGCCTGAATATTTCAAAATGTACACAGAACTCAAAGTGTTTGCATCTTCTTTGCATGGTTTTTGCCAGACTCTGACAGGGTCTTCTCTAGACCCTTGCCTCCCAACTCCAGACCACGAACAGCAGGGAAGCAAGGTACTAATTCCACTTCAGTGATGATTTACAGGAGCATATTAGAACAGCACTCACAAACCCTCAAACTGGGGAAAATCTATCTCAAAGACAATGTGAAAGGGAATACAGAGCTTACAGAGCTTACAGAGCCCTCAAATAAATGATGGTGAAGAATCTGGAGAAGAATGTGAAACATTTAGGGTCTGGAACAGGTTAAATCCTCTCAGGAATAAGTCCTCCCCTCCCCCCTCATAGAAAAGATTCTGCCAGGTACAGTTTCCTCATCATTACATCATATATGACAAGAAAAACAACATCTACTGAAAATCTTTCTTCCGTGCATGTATTAGAGGAATAGAGGTCCAGTGAGGATCTGGAGATCCTAATGGGGCACACAGCTGTTAGAGACAAGAGTGGAATATGAGAAATTAGGGTGGTAGGCAGTAATAGTGGTACCCAACTTGGTCACAGTGGCCAATTTGGAAAGGCACAGCTGCTGCTATAATTGTAGATGGGGGTGTGATACAAAGGGCAGCTCAAGACCTTGCCTCCCACCATCACAAAGACAGCATTATTAGACTTTTATTAACCTTGGATTGTATTTTGTTCTTTTTTCTCTTGTATATAGTTTTGCAAGTTTTTAAAGTTCACTAACTTTATTGGACAATCCCAGCTGTATATATATTATACACTTTTATTATCTGTTCATAGCACTTTCATGTTATTATATTTGGTTTTGTTGCCTCTGTTTATTTCTTTTTTGGTGCTGCTGACTATGATGTTATCCTATTATTGATTGTGAAATCTGGGCTTGGTTATATTTGTAAATCACCCCAAGAACCTTTCAGTTGAGGAGCACATGACCCTGTTTGAAGTAAACAGAGAAGTCCAATTTGCATTTTTAGAGTCTATTAAGCACTACAGCTACAAGCACAAATTATTAAGATAATAATGTTCTTTAGGACAGTCACAACTGGCAAATTACATCACCCAGAATAGTCACAGTCCTATGCATATTTATTTGGAAATAAATCCAACTGAATTCAATTGAGTTTATTTTCTAGAAGTAACACTTCAGCATTAATTTATCAAAACTAACCTGGAGTTATAAGTCAATAGGCCTTTAAGTAGTGTTTGAATATGTGACAAAATAGCCACCTTTCATGACTTTTAAAGAAACATGCTAAATATAGCCACAGTTGACTTTGCAGAGCTGGGGAAGGTCAAACTTTTTGTTGCAGTGGGACTTCTTAAAAACACAACTCTCAAGTACATGCTACTTCAAACCTATACCACAGGTTCAAGGAAGAAAAAAGAAAATAAACCTATGTAGTTTACATAGCATTACCAGTTCCGCAAGGTAAAGATCTCAACCTATTTTTATGGTGTTAACTTAGCATGTGAATGTAAACTGCAGTACTTTCTTCTACACAACCCCTTTCCCTTTTGGCTTTCATAAGAATATGCGCACCAACATTAATGAAGGAAAGAAGCACAGGTATCTCTATACTTCCACCCATTTCCAGGGTTACACTAGAGTACTCAACAGCTCATCTTTGCAGAGCAACCAATGAGGAAGAAGACCTGGCTAGAATAACTTCACACTCTGCCAGTTTAGGATGGGCAGCCTAATTGAGAACCACTCCTCTCCAGAAAAAGAAGCAACCAGAGAGAATTGGTGCTTTTAAAGCCTGACCGCCTCTAGCTCTTCAGAGTTTAGGCTGTCTCCTATCCCAACAAGAGTTACACGCCCTTCAAACGTCATTGAAGTCAACGAGCTTCGAAGGGTGTAACTCTCTTTAGGACCGCAGTCTCTACGGACTGACCAGCCAGTTTCTCTATCTGGCCACAGGCAGCATATCCATGTCGAAGGGAGGATTCTTCACATTTTTTAAATCAACGGCCACTGCTGGCGTGGAACTGCCAAGAACCTGACCGGACCGGATACGTGCTCACACTGCTCTGCGGAACAAGTTACTGCCCTTACAGTGCAATCCTATGCTGAGGTACTCCAGACTAAACCCATTGATCTCATTGGTCTTAGACAGGAGTAGCTCTGCATGGGATTGTGTTGTAACTCCCTTCCCCATGTAAACGTCATACACACACTGCTGTTCAGGGAATAAAATGCTGAACCGTAAGGGCGTACATTTGAGTAAACATACACGGGGGGGAGCGGTGCTGCATAACTGCAATCCTAAACTCGTGAATTGAGGGAGTTTGTTCAAAACCCATTGCATAGAATGGGATGTTATCGTGGACCGACCGTACTTACAAGCGCGCAGCAACAGTGCCGCAGCCTTAAAGACACGTGCGGCCCGATCCGGTTTCTAGTCAGGCGTGATGCGCTCTGCCTAGGGGTGCAACCCCGGTGGCTCTAAATCCTTTTGAAATCAAAGTAAACCCAACAGCGGGCTGTGAGAGAGGGAAGAAGGGTCGGGGCGGTGCTTACAGTCGGAACAGGCGCTCCATGTCCTTGATCTGCCTGCGGGAGAACTCCTTAAACTCGGTGTAGGGATTGAAGATCTGGGCGAAGCGGGGTCGAGCTGCGCCCGCGTTGATGTCTTGCCGGCGGCTCAACTTGGCGCTCAGCTCCGGGTCAGCCGCGGTGCTCACCACGCTCCGGTCTTCGTCAGTGTCTCCCGGGCTAGCCTCAGAGCCTGCCGGCGTCGCGCCCCCAACAGCGACCCCCTCCTCGCTCTCCTCCTTGTCGGGGGTGGGCTCCGAGCAACTCCCGTCCCGCAGCAATCGGCGCTGCAGCTTCTGGGCCAGCTCAGCCGAGGCCATGATTGGGGCCAGAACGCGCCGGTCCCGAACCTCACCGCCTCCAGCAGTTCCTTCGCTCGAGGAAGATCCACCCGCCCCACTGGCCCCAAACTTTATTCTAAGAGTTTGTCGAATTGGCGGGGAAGGAGGCGGGGAGACGCCGGAGGCTGGGCCGAGACTTAAGGAGGCGCCGGGGAATTCGCCCCGGAGGGCGGACGCCGCAGACGTTTTTCTCCAGAGGGCCTCGAAAATAGGTTGGCTGCTCACCCTGAGCATTTACCACCTTCTTGTAGTAATGTTTACCTTTTCGTTGGGCAAGTAGCATTGGTATCTAGTGTCCGGGGGAAAGGGCACCGAATGTGGTGGGCGACATTTTTCATCGTTTACATTTCCACACGTGAGACCCATAATATTCTTTGGTCATTTTAGATTTTGCTTGGACAGGGACAAGCTTTTAGTAGTTAAGTTTCAAAAGACTTTTAAGTTTCAAGCTTTTAGTAATTAAGTTTCAAAACAGTAGATGTACGGCTTTGGCGGGGAGGGCGGGGGTACAGTCCCAGAGTTCCTTTTGCACAAGAGGGGGCACTTGGTAGGAAGGGCAAAGCTAAGCACGGTAAAACAGTGGGGAGCAAGTGCTGCTGCTGCTGCTTTGGGTAGGCTTTGCAGGCGCAAAATATACGTGTCTTAATTCACTCACAGTCAACATACACGCTCCATGCCGCAGTGTCTGGTAGTGGCTATAAATATAAACCAGGCAACCAGAAAGGTAAAGAGGTAAAAGAAATGGATCAAAAAGCTAAGGGAAAGAAATCTGTGCTCCAGTTTTTCAAATCACACAAGGCCTTTTGGCAGTCAGGCAACCATAGAGTAACGAGGGAAGCAGATGATCAAAATCAAAATGATTTCAGTATAGCAACTAAGTTTGTAACAAATAACTTTCAGTGACTGTGCATAGCTCTACAGATTCTTTGCACACTGCCAATGACTGTAAAAAGTTGAAAGAAGTTTCAGCAAGCTAGCACTCATCAAAAAATTGCAGGTGTTCTACAATGAAGTAAGAACGGTTAAGCCACCTAGTCATCTTGTCTATTGAGTGGGAATATGCACAAGAAATTAACTTTCAGGTGTAGTTCATGCATTTGCAATGAAAAGGGCCACAAAAATAAAGTTTTAAGTTAAGTGGCCTAATCTTTGCATCCACATAGGTCCATTCGAATTTTTTTAATGCATGATCTGTGCTAGGAGATGGACAAAGGGAGTAGGGTTGCCAGGTCTCTATATCTTCCCACTGGGAGAGAAGAGGACTGAGCACTTCCCAGGAGTTTTTGTATGTGCACAAAGTGCACATGTACGGTCCTGGCTGTTGCATGATGATGTCACTTCCAGGAAGTGACATCATCACACTGACCATGGGCATGCTAATATGCTTTGCATGGGCAAATTCAGCCCGTTCGGGGCCAAACTTGGCCCCAGCAAAGCATGGGAGCACGCACACCAATAGCAGGCGCAATGACATCACTTCCTGAAGCGACATTGTCACACCCCGTCAGGAGCATACCCATTGCATGCTTTTCTGGGTTGTGTGCCGGTGGTGGGCGATCTCCAGGCGGTTTGTCACTTCCTACTGATTGCCAGTGATTGGCAGACCAACAGAGCAAACCCCTGGGAGATTGCCTGCCACTGGTGGGCAACGGGGAAGCCTAAGAAGGAGTACTACTCTGTTAAATCTCCTGGACCTCTCAACAGCTTTCATTACCATCGATAATGGTATCATTCTAGATCGCCTTCCCAGGTTGGGTTTGGGAGGCACTGTTCTTTGGTGGTTTCAGTCCTACCTAGATGACAGATTTCAAAAGGTGATGCAAATGACACCCATCTCTATCTCATGCTTTCAGCTGATTGTAGAGAGGCTGTAGAAACCCTGAACTGGTACCTGGATGCAATTTTTGAGAGGATGTGGGCTAATAAACTGCAGTGTAATCACAGAAAAGTGTTTGGAAACTTCGACTGGTACGGAATACTGCAGTCAGAGAGTTTACTGGAGTGAGTCGCAGCAAACATCTCTCTCCAGTCTTGGCTCATCTACACTGGCTGTTTCCAGGCACAATTTAAGGTGCTGGTGCTGACATTTAAAACCCTATATGGTTTGGGACCAAAATACCTGAAAGACTACCTACTGTTTTATGAACCTACCCGACCACTGTGATCATATTTGGAGGCTCTGCTTTGGGTGCCCCCACTCTCTGATATTATGCAGGTGGGAACCTAGAAGAGGGTCCTCTCGGTAGTGGCACCAAAACTCTGAAACTCTTGCCAAATGAGATTCGACTGGCATCTTTTGTTGCTGTGTTCTGCCAGCGGGTGAAGACTTTTTTGTTTTGCTTGGCATTCCCTCAGTGATCCCTCCTCCCTTCTCAGCATTTTTATTGTTTGCATTTATTCTACATTCTGGTTTCAAATATTTTCCCCATTACTATATATGGATGTGAAAGTTGGACAATGAAGAAAGCTGACAGGAAGAAAATTGATTGGTTTGAAATGTGGTGCTGGAGGAGAGTTTTGCAGATACCCTGAACAGCCAAAAAGACAAATAAATGGGTACTAGATCAAATCAAGCCTGAATTCTCCCTATAAACTAAAATGACAAAACTGAGGCTATCATACTTTGGTCATATCATGAGAAGACAAGATTCTCTAGAAAAGTCAATAATGCTAGGAATAGTGGTAGTAGGGGGGAAAAAAGAAGACCCAAAATGAGATAGCTTGACTCTATAAAAGAAGCCACATCCTCCAGTTTGCAGGATCTGAGCAAGTTTATTAATGATAGGAACATCATAAGTTGGAGGCAACTTCACAGCACATAATACACAATAATATATTTGTGTTGGTTTTAATGGCTTTTAATATGAGATTTTAATTTGTATGTTTTACATTTTTTAGCTGCCTTGGTGGCCCTGTGATGGTAGAAAGGCAGGGTTAGAGTCTTGTAAACAAACACATAAAACAACACTGATAGGATAATCCTTTTTTAGTGACCAAAAAGTTACAAAATAGTTAGAAATTCTGTAGAACTCTCAGACAAAAACAAAGAAAAGTTGCAGTTTTTCCCAGTAATGTAGAATATGTAACAGTAATTTCATAACTAAAACTTTTTTCATAGTTCATGAGATTGTATGTATGAGTTGAGGGAATGTGGTGTTGGTGTGTCGGGAAGGGGATGTTTTACAAGTCTGAGGTGTTGGTGGAGAGTGCCCTCCAGTCATAGCTGACATATGGTGATCCCTGACAGGGTTTTCATGGCAAGAGACTAACAGAGGTGATTTGCCATCGCTTGCTTCTGCAACCCTGGTCTTCATTGGAGGTCTCCCATTCAATTACTAACCAAGGCCGACCCTGCTTATCTTCTGAGATCAGGCTCACCTGGGCTATCCAGGTCAGGGCTTAGTAAGTCTGTACTGGACCTGAAAAAATGACTAGTCCCTGGTGGTACTTGAATAGTACTTATTTAATGTTCTGTACATTAAAAAAAATTCTGTCTATAGCAATGAAGACAAGAAGGCACTTTGTTTTGGAAGCAAAGAGATTTGTGTATTTAGCATTGATATGTAGTAAAAAGGTCCTTCACAGTCTGAAACACAACTCAGAAGACTTAAATTTCACTGTTCGGTAAGCATAGGTTTGCAGCCCTCCTGAGGTATAGTCAGGTGTCTGATGACTCACCCTCCCCATCTTTTCTCAATGACAGCTCTGGTTCGGATTTTACTCTAGAAGAGAGCAAATTCATTGGTGTCCTTAGGGCATTTTAGACATCCTGGAGATTAAATTGGTTTTGTGACAAGTTACATTTGAGTACATTTTCAAAAGCTGTATGTGGATTTCTTTACAAAGGTATTCTAATGGCCTAGTTCCTTGCAGTCTGAAGTCCAACTGAGTTCATTGAAATTTCTGTGTGCATGGAACTACGGCCTTTAATTACAGCCATTGCACATTTATTGGAGGGAAAGATTGTGCTGCTAAACATGCTGCTTAAGAGATAGTATAATTAAACTCTAAATATGCCCAGAATCTTACTGTAAATTTATTTGGATTTGAGTTTGCATTTAAGTAATTTTATTGAGACTGCAGCTGTAAGCATACAAAAGTAAGTCCTATTGAAATTATTGGCCTTCTGAATATACATGCATAGGCTTGGGCTGAAAATTTGTGTCCTCATTTCTTGTGAATTCTCTCATCTTTCCAGTCCTATAGACTTGATTAGTGGCATATTTAGCCCCAGTGCTATTCTGCTGCAGTTTTACATTCAGTGCCTACTGCATTGTAGCTCTCTTTCCCCCATATTGGTAACTGCATATTCTGCTGCATTCATTCTCAGGGATGGAAAAGATGACAACATTGGCTCCATGTAATGGGTGAAGAAGACAGGTGGTCTGCAGAATCTGGAGTATGTGGAATGTAATTTGGTTTATGAACCTGTAGGAACCTGGTTAGTCCCAGGCATAACCCGGGTACTAATCTTCACCGATCTGAGGAAAAAGATGGAACATAATTTAGGATTCATTAGTTACTTTCTTAACAGCTCCCTTATCCCACTAGGCAGGATAATTAAACCCAGTGGTTTTTTTCCTCAGACTGCCAGTGTGTCCTAATGCAGGCAATGAAGGGTGTGGTCCACACTATGATTGTAAGGAGGTATGAGAACAATTGCTGCATTTTAATTAAACCTGAATAAAATTATTTGATGCTGTGGAAGGGAGGTTAGCTGCATAGATTCCTCATTCTTTGACATAACCAATATCCTATTCTCTGCCTATGACCACTCTGCAGTATTGAAGAAAATGTCTAATCATAATCAGGCTTGGGGTGTGGGAGAGAAGCTATTGGATGTCTCCACCTTGATCAGGACAAGGACTTAAAAAATGCCTGTCCCAGGAGTGAAAGGACTCCTTAAAAGTAAAGAAATTTGCCTCCTCTCAATGTCTCCTGGGCTTTAAAATAGACTAGAACAAAGTCCCAGGTTCAACAGTATATTTTGGTGTTCTGTCTTCCACAAGGAATCAACAGAGGTTCTTTCTGCATGGGTGTAGCCTTGTATCTTATTTATGTTTTCGCCTACCCTTTCCCATGAGACATCTTTGTGAAGTAATGTGTTCCTTTCCTTAACTGTATTGTGTCTAAACCGGAGCTTGCCAATCTCTTGATAAACAGTCAGTGCCTTTATTTAAAATCTCATTAAATGCCTATTTTTTTTCTTTAATGAAGGAAATTTGTCCAGCAGTTGCCAAAGTCTTCCCTAAGCAGATTGCTGTTTCAAAAGAATAGAGAAAATCCCCAAATCTAACAGCTACAAATAAAAAATGTTTATATGGTCAACAGAGCCCTAGATTTATTTTGTCCACACCCTGATTTGCTTATTTATTTAGAAAGTGTATATGGCACTTCTCCAGAGATTTGCTTGTGAAGGTTTACAAAGTAAAAACAGTGAATACACTGAATAAGTATAGCAAAAGAATAATTTGTATTAAAAATAATAAAAGCATGCTAAGGACATAAGGGAAGGGCAGATGGAGGCTGCACACCCTTCAACATAACAGGGAAAAGATCAAGAGGTTTTTCCGAGGCTTCTTTTTTCCCATTGACTAGATGAAATCTGGTCCACACCGTCATTATCAACGTGATCAAAGGAGTCGACAAGGCAAGAGAAGGGCATGGAGGAATGGCCCCAAGGTGATGCCAAGGTATCCCCGTACGAGGCTTCGGACATAGGGGAGGGGCAGATGGGGGCTGCACATCTTACAGAGCTACAGGGGGGAAAGTCGGGGGTTTTTTCCCAAGGGTTTGTTTTTCCCATTGACTAGATAAAATCTCACCCATGCTGCCAGTACCAGCAAGATGTGAGACGTCGACTAGGCAAGGAAAGAGTGAGGCGGAATGGCCCTGAGGTGGCATTGAGACTTCCCCATCCAGTAAAAAGCATGAAGGATCATTTTATCATATGTGGTGGACATGTGAAGTAGCTAAACAGTACTGGGGAGAAATAATTGAAGCAATAAATGAGATTTTACAAATACAAATAAACAAGAACCCAGAACTGTTGCTACTGAACTTGGGAATGGAGGCAGTTCCAACGCAGTATAGAACATTGTTATTTTACATGACTGCAGCGGCAAGAGTTTTGTATGCGCAGAAATGGAAGACGCAAGAAATACCAACTGTAGAAGACGGATTTATAAATTGCTGTACATGGCGGAAATGGACAAAATGACAAGGAAACTTAAAAGATCTTGACCTAGGACAATATATTGTTGATTGGGGGAAATTGAAACAATTTTTGGAAAAAAAGTGGGATGTAAAAGGAGAACTGTGGCAGTTTGAAATTTTTTAAAAAAAAACAATGTTGCAATGAGAAGAGAGAAGGGATCTTACCATTTAGGGGGAATGTAATTATAATCTAAGATAATATAATATTTAAGGGAATTTTACATTGAATATATGAGATAATGAGAAGGGGTAAATAGATATTTCAATGAGATATACTATATATGATATATAACATAAAATAACGGGTTAGTGGATCAGACTTTACATTATAACATATTATGTGGTTATGCTATATGGTGGTGTGTGCTGTGCTACATTGGTGGCATAGCATACAATATATATATAATATATTACTATAATATATACCATATTGATAGTGTATTTGATGGAGTATATGCCTAAAAGAAAAGAAATAGAATAAGTTTAAAGTAAGAGATAGTGCGATCCCTACTATATTGTTACGTTATATTGATATGAGATATACTATATTGATAGTATGTTTGATAGAGTTTATGTAAAAGAATAAGAATGTGCTTAGAGTAAGAGATATTATGATTCAAAGTTGGTAGGAAAATATAAATGAAATAGATTTAAGTAATAAGGGTTAAGGGTTGGAAAGCTGTTGGAAGTCAATAGGGAGGGGGGAGGGAAAGGGTGGGGGACAGAGTAAGGGGGAAAATGGGATTATATGTGTTAAATTTGGAAAATTTTCTTTTGTTTTTCCACTCACCAATAAAATGTTATTAAAAAAGAGAGAGAGAGAGACTTCCCCATCCAGGGAGTTTGGACATAGGGGAAGGGAAATTGGGAGCCTCCAGCACAACAGGCAGAAAGATCAGGAGTTTCCGAGGCTGCAGTTACTTCCTTAAATAGATCAATCTTGCTTACACAGCCTGTATCATTAAATTAGACTCGTTGGCAACATTAACAAGGATGATAGGGAGACCTCAGAGCAGCGGCTCTGAGGTCTCAGGGCCAAGTTGGTTTTCCCCTTCTCTGTCAGCTGGTTAACCACATGGGCAGTGGCCTAGTGCCCTATTTTGGCTTAACCATTCTCTGATGGAGTTCCCGGCTGCCAAGCTCAGGCCACCATTTCAGGGAAGGAGATAATGATGGGGCAGAGAAAATGGTAGGCATGCCAATTCTTCCTGCTTTCTACAGATCATCCTCTTCTGTTAGGATGACGCAGGTTTTTAAAAATCTAGCCGGGATCTCCCTTCCACAATTGACATCCAGCCTGAACCCACTTCATCCTATAGCTATAGGGAAAAATGGCTTTTTAAAAAATTTAGGATAGCTTTTAAAGGAGGGAGATCAATGGTGAGCAAACTTATGAAGACAAAGAGCATTTGACAGAACCCTTCAAACCAACAGGGGAGTGGCCGTAGCTCAGTGGCAGCACACCTACATGAGACTCTGAGATGCCATTACCAATCGGAGTAGACAATACTGACCTTTTGGTTCTCTATATGCATGGATTTCCATGAAGAAATACCCCAAAAGAATCAAGTGGCCCTATCATGAGTATTAGGACACCTGGGAGCTTGGATAGACATTCAACGGGTAAGAGCCTTCTTGTCATCAGAAATGCAGGCAAAGAAAACAAACAAACTTGTTTTTAGCAACAATAGGCCTCGTGACTTGGGCAAAGTCACAAATATGATCCTTACAATAGACTCTGTTTTCTGTTTTAAGAAAACACCATCGTCCAGTCACGGTAGTGCTGGGAGAACATGTCTTTAAAAGAAAAGCAAACAGTATATAATGGCTCAAAACCAGAACAATAAGGCTGACATTATTAGCTTGTTCTCCCTCTGAGGCGGAGGACATCTTGGGTGATTCCCACCATCCAATCAGGGAGGCAGGAACTAACTTTCTTCCTCTTCCTGTCTAGCCTGTGGGACCACCCTCTCTTCAGTTCTGTTCCTGCCTCTAGGGAGAGCAGTTCTGCAGCAGACTAGCTCTGCTGCCTTTTTTCTCTCTATCTCTTGTTTATCTTTCTTCTTCTTCAAATCATTCTTTACCTTACTCCTTACTTACCTCATTACCTTACTCTCCTCCCATTTCCTCTTCTTTTACTCCTCTTGCCAAAGAAAGAAAAGAAGAGGACGAGATGATCTCTAGAGAGTCGTCGGACTCTGAGGAAAGCTTCATGGAGAAGAATTTGGGCTGTTCCCACGGAGAGCCGTCCTACCGGCGGCGGGAACAGGCCCAGCTAGCACCAGCATGCCTCTGAGGCTGTATGGGTTCCCTGGCGAGGAGAATATGGGCTGTTCCCATGGAGTGCCGTCCTACTGATGGCGGGAACAGGCCCAGCTGGCACCAGCATGCCTCTGAGGCTGTATGGGTTCCCTGGCGAGGAGAATATGGGCTGTTCCCACGGAGAGCCATCCTACCGGTGGCGGGAACAGGCCCAGCTGGCACCAGCATGCCTCTGAGGCTGTATGGGTTCCCCAGCAAGGAGAATATGGGCTGTTCCCATGGAGTGCCGTCCTACCGATGGCAGGAACAGGCCCAGCCGGCACCAGCATGCCTCTGAGGCTGTATGGGTTCCCTGGCGAGGAGAATATGGGCTGTTCCCATGGAGTGCCGTCCTACCGATGGCGGGAACAGGCCCAGCTGGCACCAGCATGCCTCTGAGGCTGTATGGGTTCCCTGGCAAGGAGAATATGGGCTGTTCCCACGGAGAGCCATCCTACCGGTGGCGGGAACAGGCCCAGCTGGCACCAGCATGCCTCTGAGGCTGTATGGGTTCCCCAGCAAGGAGAATATGGGCTGTTCCCATGGAGTGCCATCCTACCGATGGCGGGAACAGGCCCAGCCGGCACCAGCATGCCTCTGAGGCTGTATGGGTTCCCCGGCGAGGAAATGGCCTTGGAAGAGACGCAGGCCTCTCAACAGCCCCATCTTCCACAGAGGGACCTTGTTAAAACAGCCTGCCTCAGCCAGCCAGCTGAGAACAGCGCCACCTGGTGGAGCTCAATTTTGGCGGGAAACAACGCAACGCGCTTGCCAATCTCCTGCGAGGAGAAACATGGCTGAAACATAATCCAGACACCCAGAGCTCCAGCCAACAAGCCCAGGAGGGCCACGTAAGTGTTCCCCCGAGCGTGTTATACCTCCAGAATTCCTGTCAGCAATTAGACTGGCTGTGAGGGAGGAAATCCTGTTACTTTACCCGTCAGAAGCACCTTGGCCCTATAAAGATTCCAGGAATCTCCTCAGCCCTGGCTCCATGTGAATGTGCCCATGCCAATCTCCTGGCTGGAGATTTTACAGCAGGCCTTTCCCCTTTGGATTTAGCCCTGCTTTTACAACAGGATCTAGCCCTGCCTTTCCCTGTCAGATGGGTAATGTATAAAGGGCGCAATTTTGCCAGTGTCTTTGAACCTTTTAACTCTTAAGACTAACCAGGAGAGAGGAAATAGTGGTGTGGTGTCTACCTCCTCCTCCCTCCATGAGTAAGGCTGTAGCTTTGTGGAAGAGCTTCTGCTTTGTATGCAAAAGATCCAGGTTTGTTCCCCATTAACTCCAGTTTAAGAGATTAGGTAGATGAGGGGAAAAACCTCTTCCTGAGACCCTGGTGACCTGCTGACAGTCTGAGGAGATAACACTGACCGATGGTCTGAGTCAGAATAAGGCACTTTGTAACGTTTATCAGTCAGGGATCCCCACAGAGCAGGGGGATCGCTCTCAGATAGAGTTTGTAATAACAGGGAGAAGGATGAATTCCTTCAGATGTGGAAAAGGAAGAAATATCCCTACCAGAACAGTCAGTCCAGCTGTCAGAATCTGAGGTCTACCAGTATTTACACCTAAGACATTCTCAGCCTTAGAGCTGTAAAAATTAGCCTTGGGGGAGTAGGAGCCTTAGACTGGGAATACCAAATCCAACCCAGGGAAACGAGTCACTTCCTAGTGAAGGTTCCTCAGAAAAGGTCCTCCCATTTCCAGAATATTTGTGCAGAAGGTTCAAGGCTGAGTGTTCTAAACCATAAGCCAATTAATAATCCCCAAACTTGGTCCCAAAACAAAACAAACTGTACTCACTACCTTTCTTTGCTATGAGTTGTTGCAGGTACCTGCAATGGAACCTCCAGTGGCTACTCTTCAGTCATCTGGGCTCTGGTCAGAAGATGGGTAAGGATCAGTCAGAGACCACTTACACAAGAAGAGAGAGGCCATGCTAACAAGAGCTCACGAGGCCGTGACCATGGCTATTAAGGCTACAGCTATTGTCTCAATTGCCTCAAGAGTGTCAGGAGTATGGATCTGGAAACTGATCCAACTCCTCCTGTACAACAATAGCTGCCCCCATTGAAGGGGCAAACAGAAATGTAAGGGCCAATACCTTCAAGACAGACATCATCCTGGATACATTTACCTTTTTCTTCTAGGATTATGGTCTTGACAGCAGTGACAAGCTGGCACGCTTGAGTAAGAGCATGGCCAGCAGATTCACACTCTAAAAATATCGTCCTGGCTTACCTCTTTCAGAGAGACAAGCTATTTGGGGGTGCCCTGGGAAAGATCTAGATTGAGACCTAGGACAGAAGAACGTGTTGCCAAAAACACTCAAACAATCTGAGAGGAGATCCATTGGCCCTCAGCCTTTTATTCATAACACACACTACTGAGGTCCAGACAAGATTCCAAATGGCCATCCTGAGGTTAATCTAGGCAGCCCTTTAGTAAGTAGGGTCTTTTCAAGACCGCACTTGTAGTGTAGTGGTTAAGTAACTGAACAGTGATGCAGTACACTGCAGGTTCAGTTCTCAGTGCTGCCATGAACTTGCCACATGGCCTTGAATAAACCAGTCCTCTCAGTCCCAGCTCTCCAGCTGTATTGTGGGGATAATGCTTACCTTTTCCCAAGATCAAACAGACAGTCCTCCACACGGGGAAAGAGATCAACCTTAATACCCAGATCTCTAAGACAGAACTTGCTAGCTGTCCCGTGAGAGGCCAACTACTCTTTACCATCAAGCTTAGGTTGACAAGCAGGCAGGCCTTACACATAGTCTCACAAGGCTATTCCATACAATTTGAAAGCTGCCCTCCAGAAAGGGGTCTACTCAATCTTCTTCTCAGTCCCTAAAAAGAATAGGGACTGGAGGGTGTTATTAGACCTCAAGTTTTTTGAACAAGTTTATCAAATTAAATAACTTCTGAATGGAGACTCTGTACTCAGTCGCAGTGACTAATCAATCAGAAGAACACATCTACAGATCTCACAGAGACATACCTCCATGTACCAATTCTGACAGCCCATCAAAAATATCTAAGATTTTATGTTTAAAAAATAAATAAATAAAATAAAATTAAAAATTGCCAGTTCTGAGCCATCCTGTTTTGGCCTGTCCATCACACCAAGAGTATTTACAAAATTCATGATCAACCCCATCATACGTTTCAGAGACGGGGTATTCATGTTCACTTGTACCCAGATGATCTCCTGATCGGTTCAAGAGAAAATCTCACCACAACACTCAATTCACCATTCAGTTCCTACAAGCTTGAACACCTGGGTTAGATCACAGCCACCAAAAGGGTTTTTTCTATCCCTCACCAAAGAAAAGGTCAGGAAGACCAAACTGCTGACTGAGACTGTCATCAGAGTGCAAAATCACTTCTCACAACACTACTGAAACTGATGGGTTTGCTAGTTGCTACCTACAATGCAATACCTTTGGGGTCGTGTATAGGCAAGACCACATCAGACCTTTCTTAGATCTCATTAACAACAGATCATGGAGAAGACAGATCTTCCCATTCAGGTACCACTTCAGATCAAAACCCATCTGAGCTAAGGTCACCAACCCAATGCAAAGCAAAAGATTCATGATTCCTCGAGAACAACAAATATTTACAGGTGTAAGAATTAGGTTAGGCATGTCTTCCTATCAATGACGTAGAAAGGGGAGCAATTTGTCTGGCCCTGTTCCAGTTTAGAGCTCTGTATGGACAAGGTTGCAGACAAAATATATATAAACAAGCAGGGGGGATTCAAGACCTTGAAGTGACACAGGTGGCAGCAAGGATACTTACCTGGGAGGATGGTCACCTAGCTTCAATCAGAACTGTACACATCAAAGGCATATTCAATGCCCAGGCAGACTGGCTGAGGGGACAACAGGAATAGTCCCTTAAGAAACATCTCATAACGTTGCACTTCACAACACCTCATGAACCTATGTGCGCCCCAACACAGCCATCAACTACCGGGGTACATGACAAGATTTGTTCTACTCACAAGCAGATGCCCTGACATTGCAGTGGCCATTAGGCCTCCTCTATGTATTACTACCCTTACCAGTGACAGACCATGCCTTTCCACCCTCCAACAGATGGTGATATTTCCACCTTTCATCCTACTGACCTCTCCGGTCAAGTTACAGCAGGGACCAATTTGGCTCCCTCATTTAGACTTACTCTGCTTAACCGTGTGGAAATAGAAAGGAACACCTTCCTAAGATGGGGATATTTCTGAGAGGTGGCCAACACTCTCCTAGCATTCAGAAAACAGTTTATGCTCAGAATTTACAACTCTTATTGGGAAGCCCTCACTCAGTAGCCAGTTTACACAGCCCTAACCAAGCATCCATTTGAACCAGTCAAGGATGTTCCCCTGAGAAGGCTGAGAATGAAGACTATCTTCCTTATTTGGTTCGCGTCTGCCAGAAGATTTAGTCAGACCTGAACTCTGTATCTTTCCCAATAGTAAGGTGGTGCCTCGTACAGTCTTCCAAAAGTGTATTCCAAACTGCATAGTTTGCAAGAGATACGGATACCATATCTCTACCTGTACCCTAAATAGACGAGGGAGAGGCTCTGACACAACCTAGATGTCAGAAGGAGGCTTAAGGCCTCTGCTCCGAATAGTGCAAATTAGAAAGTCAGTATTACTGTTCTTAAATATATCTCATCTCAGTTTAGGGAAGAAAATGTCTTCAGCAGCAGTAGGTGCCAATAGCAAAACATACACTATCAAAACTTCTAAAAACTCTCTTTGCAGAGGTTCCTTGTGGAATACCAGCTCACTCTTTGAGGAATGCTACTACCAGTGCAGCGTTACACGGGAACACTTTTGTAGAAGAAGGCTGCAAGTTTGTCAGTCTTGACCTTATTAAGATGCTACAAATCGAATCTATATGATTCAGCAGGCACCGACTGTAGTAGAAAAGTACTGCAGTGCATGATCATGGACGAAGACCACATCCCACCCAGAAACTGGAAACTCCTTTGGGGGCACCCAAGATGTCCTCCGCCTCAGAGGGAGAACGGACCTTTGGACACTTACCGTGAAGGGTCCTTCTCCTCTGAGGAAAGGAGGACATCTTGCCCTCCCCGGGTCTCCGTCCTTCTCTATCCTGCTGCCTCATTCTTATACCTCCTCCGGGTTATGCTTTATTTACAGTACATGTTAATGCAACAGGTGTTTTTTCTCTCGGTATTGACAGTTGCTGAATGATAAATTCAATGTTACTGCTTTGTGGAGTCACCTGAACTGAAGAGAGGGTGGTCCCACAGGCTAGACAGGAAGAGGAAGAAAGTTAGTTCCTGCCTCCCTGATTGGATGGTGGGAATCACCCAAGATGTCCTCCTTTCCTCAGAGGAGAAGGACCCTTCACGGTAAGTGTCCAAAGGTCCGTTCTCAATCAGATGAAAGCAGAAGGAATAGACGTCTAACACCATACCTGGTCCAAGGGCCTGCCTTAGACTTTTTCCCCACTGTCTGATTCTCAGTGGGGTGCTGACCAGGAGGCGACAAGAAAAGGAGGACTTCTCTCCACTAGTTACATACTGGATAGGAGGCCTTATTTTTTCTCCAAACGGATACAAATGTTGATAAGGTCCCATAAAAACTACTGATCAGATACAATCTGTTTGTGGCCAAAGCCCCTGTTTGCTTCACCTTCACCTTTTGAGGTATATACCTCTACACATAGACAACCTTCTGTGATGGAACAGGAGATCAGGATAATAATCAGTTGGAATTCATCTGTGCAGGATATCGTTGCTTTTCTTGCATACAAATATAAATTAATACCTAAAAGGAATTGTGTAACCAGCACCACCAGCTCAACACAGATTCCCAGCATGGAGTCTGTCCACAAAAATGTCCTTGGAACCAGGGTGGATAAAAATCAATGATTTTTTAAAAAAAATAAAAAAATCAGATTTTTTTATTTAAATCGGATTTTTTTAATTTAAATCGGATTTTTTAAAATAAAATGCTTTTTGAGGAAAATATATTACCATCCAAAGGTTATTCCATCATGAAATAAAGATTAGTTTTTAATTATGTAGAATAAGGCTGTATATGTTTAATTTTTTTTGGTAAATAAATTCCATTAATCCATTCACAATGTCATGCTCTTCCAGAGGTTTTTGTAAGATTATTGGGCAGTTTCTCTGCCTACAAGATATTATCACAGATGCTTGGTTTTGCAGTTCTCAAAACTGAATTTGTGTCAGCTCAGCAGAGATCACATGCCTCTTCTTCACAGCAAAAATGTTATAACATGAACAGAGTTGAGAAAAAGACCTTAATCCTATTGTTCTACAAACCTATGAAGACAGAATCAACCCCTCCAGTGCTAAGTTTCAAGAAGTTCAGTGAATAGAAACAATATTTTTCTGATTGTTTGGAGTGGAATAGATCTGCACAAGAAGAAACTAAGTGTGAGGAGGGAGGGGCAAGCAGTACAAAATGAAAGTGAAACTTTTTGAGCACAATACTGCACAAGTCTTTGGATCTTTTGTGTGTATGACCTGAGGTTTATCACATTCTTTCCTTGGAGGAAAAAACCTATAATGGCAGCAGGCCGTAAAAGAGACCCAGTTTGGGAATACTTTAATGAAGTTCCTTTACCTATCGGTAAGGCAGGCATGCGTGCAAAATGCAAACACTGCAACAAAGAAATGCAAGGCCTGGTGGCCCAAATGAGGCAACATCATGAGAAGTGCTGTGATGAAGATGACCAAAGAAACACATTTGAACAGGCAGGATCTTCAGGTTGGTAAACATTTTTATTGAATCATATTTCTAAAGACTGCCTTGACCTGTCATGTTTGAGCAAAATTATATTTCTTATTATTACTGCATGTTACTGTCATTTGGTACAGTTATGAAGAAAAGCAAATATTCCTTTTGGGGCAGTGCTGTACAATAAGCAGAAATTGTATAAACAATAAAATAACAGCATTGACTTTTTTGTTTAGGGGAATTCATTGTTTTTCTTTTCCAGATTATGAACAAAGAAGAAAATGAAGATGATGAGTGAGCTACAGAGGACAGTATTTAAGTTTTTCATGTGTAGGCTGGGCTGACAGTCTAAGTTTCTTAAAATATATATATTTTGTTTAGCCAAATTAGTTAACAAACATGGATGTTTGTTTAAGCAAATAACATATGCGGTAATGTTATTGTTTCAGTTGAATAAATAAAACTATTTAAATTGTTATTATTAAGGTAATGATTATTTTTCTCCTTCCAGTAAAGTACAACAGAAAAGTTGTCCAAATATGAATTAACCTAAACTGGGGATAATTCATCTCACAATAAATTAAGTATAATGTGTTTCTAATAGTATTAAAATCAATATTTTATACAACTGTAAAACTAATATGAAAAGTTGTTATTCTAAAAATCTTCATCTACTTGCATATTAAAGTTATACCAGCAAGAATTAGTCTTTATGTAGAAAACTATTATTTAAATCAAGCCTTACTGACTAGTGATTTAAATCGTGATTTAAATCGTGATTTAAATCAGTTTGATTTAAATCAAATCCACCCTGCTTGGAACCTTAAGCTCCATAGACTTAAAACCTTTGTCTGAGAAAGTAGCCTTCCTAGTCATCATAATTTCAGCACGGAGAGATTCAAAGTTAAGGGCATTGTCCATAAGGAAGGACCTCTGTACCTTCCAAAATAAGAATCAGTGGTGCTAAGAACTGATCTTTTTCTTCCAAAATCAATTATAGCATTCTGGATAAAAATGTGCATATGCAGACCTCCAGGTACAAGGTCTTAGGGCATCCAATAGGATCACAGCCCATTCCAACAGAGTATAGGCTATGTCCGTTGTGTTTATTTCGCTACTAGGGCTCCTGTTGTAGAGTGCAGTAAGGGCAACAGGGTCGTCCTTACCACCTTTTGTAAAACACTATAAAACACACACAAAATCTATAGAAGCTGCTGTTGGGAGACCAGTCTCCAACAGAAGTTGGAAAAGTAATGAAAGTTTTCTCCCACCCAGCCCAAGCTTGGTTACATTACATAACCCGTTTGGATGCCTCCTCCTACTGAAATGAATGAAACATTGGAAAGAACTTACCTGAAGGTCTCTTCAGTGGGGCAAAGACCCACCCCTGTGTTTGGAAGAAGTTACCATTTGGGGATTAAGATATGAAATTATCCATTAACTGTCACAGCACGGTTCATGTGTTAGATTTACAAAAAAAGAGAGAGAAATCAAAATCTTATAAAGCTAGGCTATTTTATGTCTGGCTATTTTTATGTCTCTTGCTCTGTCCCTGAGAGGTGTACACAAAATTGCACAGCCCTGCCTGGAGCGAAAGGAGGTATGACCTAACCAGTTCGGATGCCTTCACCCCACTAAAAAGAAGAAACCTTCAGGTAAGTTCTTTCCAATGGTTCGTTCATTACTGGCCCTCCTTTTCTCTCCCACCTCTGTAAAGAAAGTTAACAGTACTCAAGAACAGCCCAACAGCAATCACTAGCTTTTGGGTGCCTCCAGGGCGGAGCAAGGGTTTGCGGCGCTCGCGGGCAGCCGGCCGTGCCCCCCCTGCGTGTGCAAGCGCACGCACACCGGCCTGCACGCGCACGGGAGCGCCGCCGCCGGCCCAATCGCTGCAGCGGGCGGCCTCCGAGCTCTCCCGCTCAGTTGCCTGCGCCACCACAGATGCCTGCCCACGGCGGCTGTGCCTGGGTGGGGCCTTGTGCTGGCGGCGGCCTTGGGGCGGGACAGATAGGAGGCTGCTGCTTTGTGGGGCGCGCTCCCACCCCCCGCACCTGAGGCCACCACCTACCTGGCCTCTATGGGCGCTCTGGCCCTGGGTGCCTCTGTGGGTTTGGCTTCTGCTTGTTTTAAAACATTGCTGGTATGGTCTTTACTTTCCCTAACAGCTTTCTGAATCTTCCTGTTCCAGTGGCAAGAGAACAAAAATTTTGGTGTTGTTTTTCTTAATTTTCTGCACAGAATTGTGCTAAGGTCCAAGGATTGTGCTAGTGGGCTGGTGGTTTTTTTGGTGGGGGGAGATTCCAAGTTGGAGTGTGCATTCTACAGGTTGTGCCAACTGGATAGGGTCCTACTGGTTTTCTGCCCAAGTTTAACTTTGGGAAGAGTGCTTCCCCCACCACCACTAACAGACTGAGAGGGGATTTGGGCACAAGGTATGCTCACTTCACTCACTCTCCAAGTCCAGAGCTGGAAAATTGAAGAGCAGCAAGCTGACCGTAAGGAAGATCAACTGCTCAACTCTACAGGAGAACCACAAAACAAAGAGAGAGTCTTTGCACATAGAGACTTGAGAAGAAAGGAGGCGTGGTGGATTCATAGACTCCAGACCTTGGAACCAGGTGTACTCAACATTGACTGTGATTTAACAGCTTTTCTATGAGGACTGTTACCAGGACTCTGTTTCTTTAAGGAATCTTGGAATGACTTGCATTTAAGTAATTGGCTTGTGTTTGACTGTGCCTTTGTCACTGAGCAAGCTGCCAGCATGCCTGAATCTTGACTGTGACTTTCCCTGAGGTAGTAAGTATTCTTTAGAGTGATTTATGCTTAATGTGCTTTATTGTTATATTATATAGCTAAATGTGTATTATTTATTACAGCTGTAACTGCCAGGAAGAAGGGGATGCCTGATACAGGTTTCCTTGCTAGCTAACCTGTTGCAGTTACACCTGATTGTATTTTTAAATATATTTATTGGTCAGTCACTGGATTTTTGCCATGCAAAATGCTGTATATGAATTTTGATATATAAGCTTGTATAGCTACTGAACATTTGTGGTCAAACCTGATTGTATGTTCAAATATTTATTGGTCAGTTACTTGGTGTTTGCCATGCAAAATGCTGTATATGTATTTTGAGTTGTAAGCTTGTACAGCTACAGTAAATTTCTGTCCATTTACTCTGTGGTTACTCAAAGTGACTTTGTGCGGCGTGCAAGCATTGATTTTGCATGTTGCAGCTGTATTTCACTCCCACAGGGCACTTGTTAGCAATTTGTGCCGGCTTTTGACCACTTAGAGTTTATTTTATATTCTATTAACTTTCTTATAAAGTAACTTTTGCATTATTTCTTTGGATTTGTTTTTCATTCTGCCTTAGTTAGTTGGTCACAACTCTCCAGGAGATCAGGTGAGTGTGATGAGAGATGACAATGTCAGCTGTAAGGATCTGCTAAATAACTCTTAAAAGACTTCACTGCATGAGTCCAGGAACTGCATGAGTTATAGCACTTTATTGTTAAGATACTAGAATCATACCGCTACTCCATTCCTTGCCAGGAATGACGCTTCTCTACAAGAACATAACATACATAGGATTCTCAGCATGGCCTAATCCTCAGAGTCCCCACCCCCTTCAAGAAACAGTTATTCAAGTTCAAGAGATGAGTAGCAGGACAAAGCAGAGATGATGTATTGGAAACTTCAAGGTTGTGAGGCACTGCTTCCCAGGCTAAAGAGAAAACTCAGATAACAGCAGAATAGCCCCCTCCATTGCAGACTTTCACATTCCAGTCAGAGAACAGCTTCAGCCCCTATCAGAGTCAAACGGTACACAGAGCCTTGCAGAATACAAGCAATACACAGGATCTTGCAGAGTATGACAGGTGACATCCTGACAGTCACTCACATGAGAGAAGACATGCTTGTTTTTGCAGGATCTTCAGAAGGCACGAGAGGAGCCTCTAGTCTGACTGCCTCTTTCTTGGCCCCAGTAACTCAGAGGACAGGTGGTACTCAACTCGCAGGATTCTGAAGGGTAATCCCTGATATTGCCTCTGCATCCTGGCTCACATGCCTCTCATTCCCAGAGGGGCCAAGTGCCTCCCTGATGGCCATCTTCATGGACATGCTGGGAGTGGCTGTGGGGGAACCCTGCTGAGAAGGGGGAGGTGCAAGGAACAGCAGAGCTGGTCTTCCCCCTCGTCCCTCTGTGGCATGGTGCCCCCCTGGCTTGGGAAAACATCCGCTGAGAGAGCTCATCTCAAGCTGGTGAGCTTCCCAACCTGCTTGGTAATGCTGCCCTCCATGTGTAGGTTGCACATGGTTGCTAATATGTATAACTTGTTCTTGGTGAGAGGTTGCAGGTGATGCTTGATGCCTGCTTGCAGGCTTCTCATGAGTGTATGCACTGCTGAAACAAGGTCTGCATGTCCTGTGCCTGGGTCCAGAATGGCCATCTTTCTCTGACACCTTTGGATCAAAGAAATGGCCAGACCTGGGGTTGCTGTATCAGACAAGACTGTCACAGTGAAGTCCTTAAAGGGCCTAAGAACCTCCATTCTCTGAGAGATGGTCCGCCAGTCTGTTTAGCTGAACTGACTCCCCTCTCCCAGTGTTGCTGTCTGAGAGCCACATTGTGACGGCGGCCTGCGGCTTCACAAAATAGTCAAGTATGCCATGGGTTGAATTACAGTGAGTGCTTATGTCACTGATCAGGCGATGTTTTGGCACGCCTGCCAGGACCTGTTTCTGGTGTAGCTGGTAAGTAACTTTCACACTGCACAAGAAGTGACTGGGATGCACCAGCATATCATGATGAGACACTTACAGGTTGCAGTGTCTAGTCTGGGATGCTCAGAACCCAGACCCAGTGCAAATGGAGGGCACCTTGGTCCTCCGCATGTTGCAAGCAGGGGGCGTGTATCAAGGACAGACATCTTGAAGCAGCCTACGGGAGCAGACATCCTCAGTCATGGAAAAGTGACGTCTGTCTAGAGCAATCGGTGATTTTCTGAGTGACCCTCTTTCCAGGTGTTTAGACCACCCCTTCTTGACACACTTGTGTCACCACCTCCAAACATCTCCATCAGGAGGCCTGGAGCAGGGGAGTACACCGGAAGTGGTTGCAAGATGACCCCCTCTTGGCTTGCTGGTTGCATCCTCTCTCCCTCAAAGAAGCACTACCTGATGGTGCTTTTTCAAGTGGTTTCTGAGTCCCGTAGTGAAGATAAGAGCCATGTCTTTCCCTTGACTGATCTGAGCCTTACGCAGATGGCACAGTGCATAGTGGAGGTCCTCTGTTTTCTGGAAGTGATCCCAGACAGCCATCTCCTGTGAGGTGCTCGGGGCAGACACACCATGTCTGGAGGGGGAGGGGAGAAAAAGGTGAGAGTGAAGGAGTTGAGATGGGGCACCCTGGTGTTCTTTTACCACCTCCATCCTCTCCTCTTGCCTCGCACTGAAAGGCCTGCGGCTGGCTTCAGAGGAAACCAGGGAAGGACAAAAACACCTGAACCCTTCTTGATGCCTAAACAAGCCTCTTTAAAGGGAAAATGTGGTCTCTACGTTGAAAATTAATTTGTGTTTTCTTAACAAGACCTATACATAATGCGTATTAAAAGCATTATGAAAATATTTCCTGGCAACTACTACTCAGGGTCAGAACAACCCAACAAGAGAGCATCCCAGAAGTCCACTAGAGGCAAAACCAATAAACAACTGCAGTGCAGAACAACACACCTCTTACAGGTAAATAAAAAGCTGCCCCGCTGCCCCCCCCTCAGAATAGCAAGCAACTCTCTGTAATGTATTAACAAATTTGAACAGCAACAACTCTTTAAACCAATAACAAGAAAAAAGCAATCCCCCTACAAAGATATCTTTAACAACTTTGAACAGCAAGCAGCAATCAACTCTTTAAACCAGCAACAAGGGGGGAAAAACAACCCCCCCTACACAAGAACATGCAACTCTTAGCAGCAAGAAACTCTTTTAGCAAAAAAATAATCCCCCCCTCCACAAGAACAGCAACTCTTATGATAACAGCAAGCAAAACCAATCTGTCCCATAAGTGGAAACAACAATAATCCCCAGAAAGCAAGCAAAAGTATCCCCCCACAACAGCAAAAGCAATGATTAAATACACTGAAATTTAAGAGAACAGCTGTCAGTTCCTGACAGGTAGATCCCTCAGTCCCTCTCCAGTGAACACACATTGGTTCCAGTAGAAAAGCTTTATTTAGGATTTGACAGTTCAGGTCTGCACTCCATCACGGAGCTTGGTAGAAGTGATAAGGCAAGGCAAGCAGTTCTATGTTATACTTGATTTTCCCACTCTCAAATAATTGTTAAGGTTTTGGTGTGCAGTATACACGAGTCCTGTGAGAACCCTTTTTAGTTATGGCTAGACATTCAGTATACAATCATACATTCCCAGCATCTGGGCGAAGTAGCAAGAGCTAGCATCTGGACGCTTCAAGGTCAGTGCTAACTCAGAGGAACGTATTTCTATAAGATAACAGGAAAGGCCCACTTTGGGTCTCACAAAGTAACACTTGTACTAAGGAGAGAATACATCTAGTTAATAATGAGCATTGTGGTTACAACATACAAAAAATCATGGCATGACTGAACACAGACATGACATTCTGCCCCCTCAAAGATCTTTTCCTCTCACAAGGGACCAGGTTTTGTCAGGATACAGTTCATGGAATTTCTTAATGAGTTCAGGAGCTTTCATGTCAGAGTTTTTAATCCATTCCTGGTAACTAGGGTCAAAGTATTTCCACCTGATTGTGCTTGAGTTTAGAGTCTAGAACGTTTTCTTTTTTAAAAAAAATTATTGGGTGAGTAAAAATTAATATTACAATTTTTCAATTAAAACCCTCACTTCCCTGTTCTCCCACCCTTTCCCCTCCCCCTTAATCTAAGACTTCCAACTGTCTGAATCTACTACTTATATCCCCTTTTCTATTCTTAACTGTCTTAACACACTAGTAAAATAGATAATATATATTAGATTAAACAAAACCTAACATCAAACTGTCAGTTACATTATGTTTCTAACTTATCTCCTCTCTTCTCTTGTAAAGATCAGTATCTCCTCCTTTCTGCAAAATGAATAGTTATCTAACAACCATAATTGTCCCTTTACGTCCCACTTCTTTTCCAAATACTGTTTTAGTTTACCCCATTCATTAAATTCTTCTGGATTCTGTTCTCTCAACTTTCTCGTCATTTTATCCATTTCTGCCATGTACAGCAATTTTTGTATCCAATTTTCAATAGATGGTACTTCTTGCGTCTTCCACTTCTGAGCATATAAAATTCTTGCCGCTGTTGTCATATAGAATAATAAAGTTCTTTTGTTTCCTGGGAATCTCATCTAATTTCAGATTTAGCAACGACAGTTCTGGGTTCTTATTTATTGGGATTTGTAAAATTTCAGTCAGAACTTCTGTAATATCTCCCCAGAACTGCTTTGCTACCTCACAAGTCCACCACATATGATATAATGAACCTTCATGGTTTTTACATTTCCAACACTTGTCTGACATTTTGTTGTTCCCATATGCTATTTTCTTCGGTGTTAGGTACCATCTATATATCATCTTATAAACATTTTCTTTAATATTGGTACAAGTCGATATCTTCAATATATTTTTCCACAAATATTCCCATGCCTCCATTGTTATGTCTCTCTTACAATTTATGGCCCACTTCACCATCTGGACTTTAACAGTTTCATCCTCTGTATACCATTTTAACAAAATCTTATAGACTTTAGAAATCTTTTTCTTGCCTTCTTGTAGTATACTTTCTTCCAATTCAGAGTTTTTCCATTTAAATCCCGATTTGAAACGATCCTTGTCATATAAGTCTTTAATCTGTCTGTATTGGAACCATCCATAGTGAGAGGATAATTCGTCTCCCATTTTAAGTTTAATAATATTTTGCTCCATTTTCAACACCTCCTTATATGACAAACATTCATCTCTGTTGTAAATTGTTCTCGGGTCAATAACTTCCAGTGGCACCACCCACATCGAGAGACCCTCATCCAAATATTTTTTATTTAGAACCGGCCAAATCAGAGCTCAGGAGCGCTCCTGCAGCGAGCGTGATGACGTTACTTCCGCTGCAGCCATTTGAGGGGCAGGAAGGCCGTTTTTGGCATCTGCCACCCTGCGGGCCCACGGAGCAGTGGAAGAGGCCAAAACCGGCCTTTCTGCCCCTCGCGGGAGGAGGGAGAGGATGCCGCGGGCCCACAGGGCAAGGTAAGTGTGGGGCTGGGGGGGTGGGGACTGGGGTTTGGGCAGTATAAAGGGTCCTGCTGCTTGCAAGCGGCAGGTCCCTTTAAACTCAGCTGGCAGGTGGCGAGGGAGGATCCTCCCTGCCACCTGCCAGCTGATATTTTAAAGGGACCTGCCACTTGCAAGTCAGGAAAGGGCCCTTTAAACTGTCAAATGTCCCTTTCCCTGCTGCTGCTAAGCGACCAGAAAGGGGCATTTAAACCCCACAAACTGGTTCGTACATTTGCCCCAGTCTGTGCCGGTTCATGGTTCGTGAAAACCCACGAACCATAGACTTCATGGTTTGGTTTTTTTGTGGTCCGTGCCCATCTTTACTCATTTGCAAAAGTAATTTCAAGCTAACTGCTTTATATGCATCTTTCTGCAATGCATCATTTTGCTTGTAGCAGTCCATAGCCAGAATCATGTAGGTCGATCTGTGTAAATAGTCCTGCTTCTTGGTCATGATCTGGGCTACATGACCATTCTGACTCTGGTTCCATGTGCATCTAAAGCCTTCTTTGAATTCCAGTTTGATTCTCCCCCACAAGCTGCTTAAAAGCTGTGTGTAATTTATAATTTGGGTCGAATAACGTAGTGTGCTGAGTACAGGCAGGAAACAGACTCAAACCCAACTAGAGTCTGAAGTATGCCAACGCTGTCCAGGGAACAAGGAAGAAAATGTAGTCCAGAGCACTGAGTCCAAGGGTCAGATCCAGGAGAACAGGTAGAGCAGAGAGCTGGGTCACAGTAGAGCCAGGCAGGTCTTTGTACAGTCGCTTCTGCAATGAGGGAAAGGGTGTCTTGGCTTAAAAGCAATCACCTCCAAGGCAGTGCTGCATCCTGCTAGCACTCAAGGCCACTATGTCGCCGTTTCAGTGCCTGAAGCCTCGCACTTCGTCTCCTGTATACTGAGACGCTGTCGCACCCTACGCTGCCTCTCAGGTTCAGGGGAGCTGGGTGGGGATGTTGCCCTGATCTCAACTGCTGGCACAGGTAATGGAACAGCCTCTGTCTCTGATTCTGCCCTGGATTCCTCAGCCTGCTCTGGCAAGGGCTCCTGCTGTTCCACTCCCTGCTGGTCCTCCACATGCCTGACTCCTGAGGAGCTTGGAATATTCTGTCCCCTGTTGTCCTCCACGAAGTCTTCATCCTCAGAGGAATCAGAGCCCATGACACTTACAGCGCAATCCTATGGCCGGCCCCAACGCCGACGCGGCTGCACTGGTGGTGTGGCGGCGCCGCCGGGCCGGATCCTGTGCCAGCAAAGTGTGGCCGCAGCGGCGCCCGCAGCGGCGCAGATATGCAATTTTGGAGAACCAGAAAGTGTTGTGGGCGGGTCTGATCCACGGCCGCCGCCAGGCGCAGCCAAAGGGCGCTGTTCCTGACAAGCGTCAGGGGGAGGGGCCAGGAAAGGCGCAGCCTATGGGCAGCACGCGATCCCGGCCAGGCCCCAGAGCAGCAGGCAAACCGCGCCCATGCTGGCAGACTGCCTCGGCTCGTGTGTCGGGCGGGGCTCGCAGTCGGGAAGGAGAGGGGTGGGCGTAGTCTGAGAAGCCTTTCCCCCGTTTGCCCAATGTAGCACCAAGTCCCTGGCGGCCGCGTCCAGAGAGGTTGGCATGGGACTGGCAGGCGCCCTGCCATGAGGAATCCAGGGCAGCAGCCAGTCTCTGGCAGCAGGGGACAGCCCCCAAGTGGCGCCGAAGGGGAGGGCTGGCCTGAGGCCGCCACCAAGAGGCAGACACAGCGGGCCTGCCCCCTCGTCCCCATCCCAAGGCAAAGAACACAGACACCCATTGCACAGAAATCAGCCTTTATTATTATATCATCCCACCTCCCCCAGCAGACGTGAGGAAGGGGAGGCGTGTAGGAGAGCCGTCTGTGCAGCAAAACACCCCACCCCACCCCCAAGGCGGCAGCGGCGGTCACCGGCGAGGCCGGCGGCCGGACCCCCTTGGCCGTCCACGGGCCCGGCCTCTCGCACGCAACTGGGCCCGAGGGAGGGGTGCCTCTGGGGCGGGTGGAGCTGCTGCAGCGGGAGGGACCGGAGGGTCGAGGATGGCGACGAGCCGCCCGAGCAGGGCTTCGGCACGGACTTGAGAGGCACGGACCCCTTCCCCCACTTCCAGTACCGCAGCCATGAACTCCCGGCCGCGGTTGTTCGCCTCCTCCCATGCAGCGTGCACCTCTAGCCGCTCCCTCTCGATCGCCGCCCACATTGCGGCTAGTGTCGGGGGAAGCCGCTGGGCAGGGCGGGGGCCGCGAGCCCGTGCGCCTGGAAGGATCCCCTCCATGGGCCCCTCCCCCTCAGAGGCGGAGCCAGGTCCTTCCCGCACACGGCCCATGGCACCCGGGGGCGGGGGGGCTGGAGGGGATGGTGCTGCAGGCTGGGACAGCTCCTCGAGCGGCTCTGTCGATGAGGTGTCCTGAACCGGCGGAGTCCCAGGGCCACCTTCACCCTCCACCGACACAGGGAAGCCGAGCGACTGCAGGAGAGCCGCTCCGGCAGCAGAGGTCCTCCGGGAGGGTGGCAGCTCGCGCAGCTGGGCAATCACCTCCCCGCCTATCTCCAGGCGCATGGTCCCTGCTGGAGCGAGACATGGGTGGGAAGAGGCCCCAGGGAGGGAAGAGCAGCGGCCCAACATGGGCTGCCACAGGCCACCGAGCCGGGCCAAGCACACCCATTCCAACTGCGGCCGCAGCCCCTCGTCTTGAGACCGGTCGGCGCCATGAGTGGCCTTGGATGTGTGGCCGAGGCCGGCGGCCGAGCCGGTCCCTGGCCCCACCAGCAGCAGGGCCACAGATACATACCGTGCTCCGGATCCATGCCCCCCGACGGGCCCGGTTGAGGCTCCTCGTCGCTGGCAGCAGGGGCTTGCTGTGGCGGTGGAAGGGCTGCCTGTTCCTGGGCCCCGCTCTCTGCCAGGGGGGGCACAGACTCCGCTGCCTCTGCCTCCGCCTGGCTTGGGTCTGGACCCTCAGGGGCCGTGCCTACTCACGGGAGAGGCCCTGTCACACATGTGCCACGATCCATACGTCCCCCCCTCGCCTCCCTGAATCCACAAATACTAACCGGGCAGGACCTCAACGCCCAGGCCGCCCACCACCGCCTCCGGGATGACCGCTCGCATGACCGCCTCTGGGCCTGGGAGCCCCTCGTCAAGGGCCCGCTCATAAGGAACCCCCTGAGACATGAGGAGGCGCACTCGTTTGCGCGCGGGCCCGAAAGAATCATTCCAGCGCTTCATTGCCGAGTGAGCAGTGCGGGGCGCGTTGCCCACAGCCGAGACCCTGTCAGCTGCCATCTGCCAGAATGCCCGTCGTCGAGACCGGGACGAGGCGCCCCTGTGCGTGCTCAGGGCGACCTCCGCATTCTCCACCACGAGCCCAAAAAGCAGCACTCTCTCGGCCTCTGTCCAGTTTGCCTGGCGCTGGCTTCCGCCGCCACTAGTGCTCTCAGCAGACATGGGGGTAGTGCCCGCTGGAATGTCCGGTCCCCGAGATAAGTGGTGGGAACCAGCCACCTAGTCATGTGCTCACCCATCCCCTCGGCAAGATGGAGGAGGGCACAGGGGGTGCAGGACCGGGAAGGGTGGCTGGGACGGCCCATGCAGCGGACAGAGGACCTGCTCCTGAGCACCACTTGCAACGGGCCGCTGAGACCGGTAGGCCTGCTGCTGTGCGTGGGGGGGGGGGGTTCAGGGTGCTGAAACTCAACCTGCGTTCCTTCCAGGCAGGACCTTGATCATCCCCGCCTGGTGCCCGCCACTGCCGCCGCGGCTCCCAGCCATCCGGACCAGCCACCTCCTGCCAGCCGTGTTTGTCCGAGCGGCCCTCAGGCGGCGCCGCCTCAGACGCCGCCGCCGGTTCCAGGCCAGGGTGCCATCCCTGCTCCTGGGCGACATGACTTGCCTGGACCGCTTCCGCCTGGACAGGGCAGCCATACAGGCTCTGTGCGAGGAGCTCGCACCCGCCCTTCAGGGGCAAGCTGCGGCTCCCCGGGGCATCCCCGTCCTCCAGAGGGTCCTGCTGTCCCTCCGCTACCTTGCGACCGGCTCCTTCCAGGGAGTCATGGCTGAGGCCTTGGAGGTCTCCCAGTCATCCGCCAGCCGCTGCCTGCATGCCTTCCTGGACGCCCTAGTTGGTCGGATCCGCGAGCACATCCACTTTCCCACCTCGGAGGCAGAGTTGGCACCCATCCGGGCTGGCTTCTCCTCCTTTGCAGGCTTCCCCAATGTGATTGGAGCAGTCGACTGCACGCATGTGGCCATATGCGCTCCCAGAGAGGAGCCGCAGGTCTACAGGAATCGGCACCGGTTCTACAGTATCAACGTCCAGGCAGCCTGTGACCACCAGGGGATCTTCACGGGCCTCGTTGCCAAGTTCCCGGGAAGCGTCCACGACGCACAGATCTTCACCACCTCCGGCCTGAACAGGCTCCTGTCATCATGGCCTGAGGGGAGAGGCTGGCTCCTAGGTCAGGAGTTGGTGGGGGAGCTGTGAGGGGACGGGGATGGGAAGGGAGATCCTAACTCCGCCTCCCCTTGCAGGTGACCGTGGCTATCCATTGCTGCCTTACCTCCTGACGCCATACCCTGCGGATGAGCCCGCCGACAGAGCCAACTACAACCAGGCCCACCGGCGCACGAGGATGGTGATCAAACGTGCTTTCGGTCAGCTGAAAATGCGCTTCAGATGCCTCCATCACACGGGCGGCCGCCTGGCCATGCAGCCGTTCACCGTCGCCAAGCTCGTGGCTGCCTGTGTCATGCTGCACAATATTGCCGTGCGCCAGCAGCTCCCCTTGCCAGCCACAGAGGGCCCAGGCGAGGACCCCTGGCTGCCGCCCGCCGGTCGCCTTTCTCCTGACGCCCCTGCAGAGCCCCAGGAGCATGACCGAGCTGTGCGAGACAGGGTCGCGGAGCACCTGTGGCATGCTGCGCGCTGAGGGCCATGCCTGGCCATGGGGGCCTCGGCCGGCCAAACACTCGCCCTTTACGCCCCTATGGTGTCCCAGGCGGCCCCTCCGAGTCCCCGCTCCCTCAACCCCTGCATGTAGAGAGCATGGGAAAGCCGCCCCGGCCAGCAGCCACCGCCCCCCATGGACGGGCTGCACGGGAAAAGCGGTTAACGAACTTGGCTTTATTCCCAATCGATTCCAGGGCCGCATCAGGCGCCCAGAGAGCAGCTTGCCAACCCAGAACCCCGGCCTCAGCAGCCAGGAGGGTGAGGGCTAGGTAGCGCGTCGGAGCAGGGGGAGGCCAGCGGCCCCGCCACGGCATCCCCGTTACAGAGCAGGGGCCCGGCTGGGGTCCAAGATGCCTGTGCCTGGGATGGCATATCGGCAGCTGCCCGGCCGTCTGCGGGGACGGGCTCCAGCTTCGGCCGCTTCCTGCCAGGCCCCTCCACTGGGTCACCCTCTGGGTCTTCAGCGGGTGGCGGGTAGCGGGGTGGAGACCAGGCGGTGAAGCCCCTCCCAAGTTCCTCCTCATCTGGCGAGGGGCTCCGGGCGGGCGCCGCTGTGGGGGCAAGAGGTGGGGGATGGGAGCGTCAGGGCCCCTGTGGGCTCTGGGGTTGTTGTCGCGGCCGCAGGCCGCCCCACCCCACATGCCCGTGCCCCTCCTGTTGGCGAGACTCACATGGTGCCGCTGCCCGCGCCTGCTGGAATGCCCCGTGAACCCGGTCCATGGCAGCCATCCACCTGTCATTGATGGTCCCTGCAGAGGGGGGAGAGAGGGAGGGGGGGCACCCGTTGGTGGCAGCCCGGCATCTGCTGCAAGCACCTGCAACCTGCGCCTCGACGGAAGTGGCTGGGACGCCTCCGGGCCCTTATGGCCTGCCCTCTGTGGCAGCGGAGGAGGCTCCCTGGATGGCGCCGAGGACCCTGACTTACTGCGCGCAGGGCCCGCAGCCACCTCCTCTTCCAGGAGGTCATGCTCCACCTCGCACAGCGCCGTGTCTAGCCACGCTCGTATGAGGTGGGCCTCCTCCGCACGGCCAGGGAAGAGCTCCTCCAGGTAAACTGGCCGCGCAGTCATCGCACCCTCATCTGCCAGGAGGTCATTCCCGGCAGCCTTGGCAATGAGCTGGGCCCCGAGCCTGGCCGCCCACTGCTCCCGCCACCCGTCGCCCTCCATGCAGCCGGGACCGCTGTGGGTATAGTGTTTCTGTGCTGCCCACCGAACTACACCGCCCGCCGGCATGACCTTGGAGGGTCTGAGATGTAACAATTCCCTATCTTCTGTCTGGCAGCTGCATAGTTCATGGATAGGTTCAGCACAGGCCCCCCCCCGTCTCAGACCTGTGGGTTGGAGGGGAGGGGGCCGTGGTGGTTGGCTTCCTATGGCCCCAGGGCCCTCTTCCCTTGCGGGGATGCTGTGCTGCTCAAGTGCATCCTTGCGGGACGTGAACCCTTGGGCCTGGCTGTACGTTGCGCCGTGGGACTGGGAATAAAGCTCATCTACACATGGACCCGTGTCTGCCTGCGATACTTTGGTGAACTGCCAGCCATATCCTGCCCTGGCACCATGAGCGCATGACCAGGCCCGCGGTGACAGCGCATCCCTTCCAAGGGGGGGGGCTTAGGATGCACAAGGACTGGCCAGGGGCCGCTCTGGCATGTCTTCCATATTGCCCTAACGCACCTGCCCTGCCTGGCATGCCGCCCTGAGCTGGGGCAGTCACGCAACCTGCCATCGGGGGGCCCTCCCGGGCCTGGGGTGGCCACCCAGCCTGCATGGCCCGGCCGGGGAAGGGGCACGCTGTGGCAGCCAGCCGGGAGGCCTCGGGCTCCCGCATTTTAGCCACTTTGCGCAGCTGATGCGCTCTTCCACTGCCCCTGTGGGCGGGGCCAGCGGCCTTCCCTGCAGGATTGGCGGGGCTGGCAGCCTCGGAGTAGTTCCCCCCCCGGCAGGGCAACGCGAGTGGCCACAATTGCTGAACGCAGGAGACGGCGCCGAGCCAGGGCGGAGCCACGCGCAGCCTCGGACACACCCCACCCCTCCCAACAACCATGGCCTGTTGGCGTGGGAGGCTGGCAACTGCTCCACGGGATTGGATGCGAGGCAGGACGCCCTGGGGTGGAAGGTGTTGGAATGACCAATGGGGCTGCTGCAGACGCCCGAGGGGCTGGACCCACTCTGGGAGGCGGCCGCTCATGGGACTGTGTTGCTGGGGCTGCGGCTGCGATGGGGGCGACCCTCCCCAGGCGCGCGAGACCTCCTGCCCGGGATATGGCATCCGCCTGCCACCACCCTGGATTCTCCATTGGTGGGGGCTAGGGTTCCCGCGAGTGGACCGTTTCCCCTGCCATCTCCCGCTCCCTTGCAGCGGCAGCTCGCACCACCCTCTCCCTTGCTTATCGGGTGCCAGCTACTCTCCCCACCGGGGATTGATCCCCCTCCCCGCTCACATGCCCCGCCCCAACCCTCTACCTGGCCATAGATGCAGGGGGGTTAGCCGTGTTAGCCTGTGGTAGCGAATTCAAAAAGGGTCCCATAGCACCTTTAAAACTATCCAATTTTATTGTGGCATAGGCTTCTGAGAATCAAGTTCTCTTCGGCAGATGGGTGGTACAGACACTGGTCAAATACAGAGGAGGGGGGGGGAGGAGGAGGGAGGGAGGGGGCGGGGAGGCAAGACGGGGTGTGTCGGATACATTTGTGGCAATGTGCAGGTGGGGAGATTTGACGGGAGTGTTGGGGGAGGGGCGGAGGACGAAGTCAGACTCGCAGACACAGAAAACAGTTGTTGTACATCTCGTTTTATTGCACTGGAAAGAGCGGGCTTGCGTTTAGGCTGGCGAGGGAGCCGGAGCATTCCACACAGCCCTCCTTCCCGCTCGGAGGGGCGGGGCTGGGATGCAGGCCGCGGCGCGACGGTGCTTCCTGGGCTGCAGCCAACCGTCCGTCAGAGATGTTTGGGGAGGGCGGGGCGCGGGGGAGCAGCCATGCCCTGGACGTGCCTGTGGGGGAAAAAGACACGTGTGGGCTTTGCCTCGTTCCACTGGCAAGGCAAGCCCCGCACTCCGCCATCCGGGGGGGGGTTGCACATGGTCGAGGGCAGCAGCTGATGCATGACGGCACTCGGCCTTGGCAAGCCTTTACCTTTAAGGGAGAGAATGAGCTGGTCACAACAAACACCTGGCCACATGTGGTTTTCGAGGCGCCTGCCTCTGAGGCAGCCAGGGGCGGCCATGGTTGCCCCCCACCCCTGCTGGGCCTCACCCAAAGCGGCAAGTGAGCGGGTGGGTTCAGGTGAATGGGCGGTTTGCACTAATCTGCGGAATGCCCCCCCACCTCCTCCTTACCTGTCAGCGCTCCGTCGGTCATCACCAGGTGGGAGCGCCAGAGTCAGGGCACCTGCAAGGAAACGGGAGAGCATGCGGTTAATTTGCAAAGTGTCATTCCCTTCTGCCACGGAAGGGTTAGTTTGTTTGTGCTTAGTTAGAAGCAACTAGCATGCATCAGTTAGCTGTGGAGTCATTCTTTCTATCACGGTAGAAAGAGAGTTAGGCAGTTAGGCACCTCTTCCCCTTTATGCGAAGTTCCCCCGGTTTTCGCAAAGTCCCCCGAGTGCATTCTGCGCCTGCCAATGTGAATGCCCTCAGCCCGTTTCGGTTTTCAAAGGGGCAATGCCACTCAGCAGACGGGCAGAGCCTCCGGCCGAGTGCTCACTTACCTGGGGGTTTGGGCGGCGCTGGCCGGATGTTTTGTAGGGCGCGGTCGCAGGTGATTGGGTGCAGAGAGGGGGGCTCGTCCACGCCGGGCGCGCACGCTGATTGGTCCCCGGGATAGTTCTCATCCTATGCTCCTTCGGGCCATAGGGGCGGGGCGAGGCGCTCAGAGAGGGGGCTGATTTTTCGCCGTTCCATGGACGCCTATGGGCTACGCCTTCTTTTTCCGTGGCGTAGCTTTTTTGCGCCGCTGTGGGCGTTCCCGCTTCTGGAGGAGCTTAGGGAGCGGACTAACTCCGACCCCGCCTTGCTCCCCGCCCCCCCTGCGTCGGCGTAGGGCTCTACGCCACTTCTGCGCCGCCGCCCGGGCGCCTGTGGCTTGCACCGGTGCTGGCCCGCCAGCGGGCCAGCGCCGCGTCCCAGCGCGGGCGGAAGGCCACTTACGCGGGCGTACGGGCTAGATGCGCCCTCGCAAGCCTTAGTTCGGTTCCTGTTCACTTTCCGTGCCCTTCTTAGGATTGGGCTGCCAGCTCCATAAATAAATACACGTTCATCACTCGATCTCAGGACAGATCCTGCTCACCCACCCTTGATTCCTCATAGTCCCAGGTAGTACTCAGACAAGAGAACTGAACAAAAATCATGACCCTCTCATTAATAGCCCTATTGTTCACTCAAGAGGATGGGAGTTTTTACGTGTTCTAAAGAGCTTTTTAAAAGTTAAGTGACAAGAGAACACTAGTGCACAGAATTTTAGTAATAAAGTGCAATGTATCAGTAGAATTACAGTAATAGATTGAGATAATGGGGGAAAGTCCCATCTTTTCCTATCTCTTAATTATGTGAACAAAATAGTAGTTAAAATATACTGAAAGCTGTACATTATCCAAGGAAATAACTCAATAGGACTTTTTGAGAATCTCTCTCTTAGGAATACAACCTGAGTCATTTATGGATTTAAAAGTAAACAATTATTGACTGGTGCAGCCAGGACAAATGCTGCAATTAGATCATTAAAAAGAGCAAAGTTTATGATGAATAAATCCAGAACCAATACTTCCCTCTTCTTATATCCAGTAACTAAGAGAATAATTAAACGTGCTAATGGAAGAGCCCATGAAAGTCCAGTTATTTCTTTTCTGTGGGAAACAACTAGTATATCTGTTTATGATTTCTAGTGAATGTGAAAAGTTGAATGAAAGCCAATGCTGAATCTCAAAAGGAATGTCGACTGAAAATATAAACACAGCTGTCAGTGATGAAAGAGTTATAAAGGTTTAAAATGAAACCCAAGCTGTTACAAGTAGGTTTTGGCTTTGTGTGGAAGCTAAAACTGCATTAGTTTACCCCTAGTTTTTACAAAATCTTCAGCTATAGGAAATAATTACTGCACACAATGTTTATTGCAGGAAAAGGACTCATTTTTTGAGATTTCTATCTACAGTTAAAGCAAGGCGGGATTGCCCTCTGCTGGATGTTATCTGTATGTCCTGTTTACAACACTAAGGATCTTGAAGGATAAGTAGAGATCCTCCTTAAGGACCATGTAATAAAACACAAAAAAATTGCTGTGCCAGAGGCATTTCTACACACAAATGAACATTCAGTCCAAGAAATTTTTCCTCATTTGCAATTGTGGATTTACAATATAAGTAGAGCCAAAACAATTTTTAACACACACACACACACACACAGGTAAGATGAAGTGACCTAAATTTGCCATTCCCAGGCTGCTCTAGAAAATGGTGCGCTGCTGCACCAGGCCTCCCTGCTGCCTGACCAAGTCTCTGAGGGGCCACGGAGGCTGCAGGGAGGCCCAGCATGGCGACGTGGCCCTCCCAAGGTCCTGCAGCGACCACGGAGGCAGTGGAGAGGTGCAGTATGGCCCTTCCAAGGCTCCGCAGTGGCCACGGAGTCAGCGAGAAGGCCTAGCATAGCCCTCAAAAGGCCTCACAGCAGGGTGGCACAGCCCTCACAAGGCCTTGCAGTGGCCACAGGTGGTGGAAAGGCCTGGCACAGTGGCACAGCCCACACAAGGCCCCACAGTGCCTATGGAGGCAGTGGGGAGGCCTGGTGTGGTGTGGCCCTCCCAAGGTCCCGCAGCAGCCGTGAAGGCAGTGGGGAGGCCCAGAGTGGCAGCACAGCCCTTCCCATGCCCTGCAGTGGCCACAGAGGTGGTGGGGAGGCCCATTGCACTGTCGCAGCTGCTGCAGGGTCTTGGGAGGGCTGCACCACCACACCAGGCTTCCCTGCTGCCTGCGCCAAGCCTCTGGGGGCCCATGGAGGTGGCAGGGAGGCCTGGTGTGGCGGTGCGCCCTCCCAAGGTCTTGCAGTGGCTGTGAAGATGCCAGGGAGGCCCGGCCTGGTAGTGTGGTCCTCAGCAGGCCCCACAACAACCACCAGAGTGATGGCAGGACCTGGCCAAGAGGCACGGCCTAGGAGGCCACTTGCCACCAGGAGGGGGCCCGCCAAATCCATTTTTGAGCCCGTTGTTTTTGTTCACACAATAGGCTTGGCTGCTAGTTAAATATAAAAGACGTCAATATATCTACATCTCAACATAGCCAAATCTTTGGCTACTTAAATCTGGAGACTGGAACCATGAACAGACAAAGCAAGTCTTTATACAAACCTGAGAAAAGCCCCAGGTTTGCAGAAAAATGGGAAACAACAGCAAAACCCATGGGGGCTTAGCCCTCCAAAAAGACAGAAGCAGCACCAGTAGCTTTAAGAAATGAATGTCCTCAGTAGCAATTTCTAGACAACCACTATAGTAGTATTGCCAGCCTTCATGCCTTGGTTTCTGTCAGTAAAAAGCAGGAAGAGAGGACAGGGTCCTCTCCAGGGCTGTTTTGGCTTTTGAGGGAATACTCATCAGGACCAGGCCTGGAAGCAACCACTGAAAAACTTGATACCATATGACTTAAATGACTCATCCAAGACAGGCTGCTTGCTGCTGATTCAAAAGCAGCCACCTCACAAAACCAGTGTGGTGTAGTGGTTAGTATTTCAGACCAGAATCTGGGAGACCCAGGTTCAAATCTTTACTCTGCTTTGAAAGCTCACTGGGTGACCTTATGCAAGTCATACATTTTCAGTCTAACCTACCTCACAGGGTTGTTGTGAGGATAAAATGAAGAGAGTGATGTAAGCTGCTTTGAGTCACTGTGGAGATGTTTTATTCTTATTTATTTTAAATATTGTACGCTACTCTGAGCCCACTTGTGGGGAGAGCAGACTATAAATCCAATAAATAAATACATAAAATAAAAAGCAGGGTATAAATGAAATAAGTTATAAATATACTTGAAGATGGGTAACAAATAAATGTCAGGCTATGGATGACAGGCTATGGCCGATAGATCCCTGTACCATCACAGCAAGAAATCCAGGCTCTTGGTTACATTCAGAAATCAGATCATTTCCACAGATATGTCCATAGGATTACTCAGAAGCAAGGTTAGCAACTAAGCAGTAAGGAGCAGGTTGACAGGAATGGTAATGTGGGATTAGCAAATTTTTAGTGGAGACCTTGAATCAATAATGTAATTATGAATTAAGCTAGCAAGAGGAAAAGAATGGATTTTTATGTTTTAAAGTAACTGGTCTCTGCTCTTTAGCCACCACCACCCACCCCCTTTTCTCTAGTTGTTTATGACAGAAGAAATGTATGTCCTTGGGAATAGATAACTGAACATTCTTATGATGCAGAGGCAGAGACAAAGGGAAAATTGTAAGTCCCCCCCCCCTCTTTGGAGGAAGAGTGTGTGTGTGTGAAAGTAACGAGTGACTACTGTGAAGACAAAAAAGAGTAATAAAGCTGTCGCGAGAGTGAGGAATGGAGAATAGCCTATCCATAGGTGTAAAGAGATCACATGTTTTGTTTGAATGTGAGTTTCGTTTCTCCAAAATGATGTCATGAGCCCTTAAAAGAAGCATGTGCTCCTTTGTTCTGTGGTACATTCTAAGCTCATTTTGTAAGCTGGTACCCTATATTTGCAAATATACTCTGTTACAACAGCCCTTGTCTGTCTCATCTCTCTTTTGCTCAGAAGATTGGAAGGGGCAAAGGGGAAGAGCACCGTTTTGTGCAACAGTAACATGAGGGAAACCCCTTCTTCTTAACACACATGTTTACTCCTTCCCCCCTCCCATCAGTAAAACAGGACTTTTGGTGCAAACGCTTCCTGAGAATGACTCACATATTTGTACAATCCCGTCGAGACACTGAGAAAACAAGAGATCAAAGGTAAGACATAGCAGTGCATGGGAGTGAGCAGTATGCAAGGTCAAAAGCACTGAGAGTTTCTACAGTCTGTTAGATAAGACACCCGCAGCTTCAATAAGCCTGTGAATGCAAAACAGTTATGGCATTGGCAATATGACATCAAGTTATAGCATGAAACATTGGTTTTAGAACAACAGGTCAGCATTAAGTAGTGGCTTGGATGGGGCATAGACATGACAGGTTGGTGGATGGGTGAGAAGGAAGGAAAAAGGAAGCAGATAAAGGTGATGACATGGAAGTTACCAGGAGGAGATAACGAAGAAAGAGTGCAGAGAGGGGAATGCAGGGGAAAGTGAAGTGCTTCACTTGAGTCCTTGAAAAGTTCTAGACTGCACATCAGGATCTGGCCTAGCTGCCTGCACTACTTAACTGGGCCAGAGTTTTCTTGTGTAGAGGCTGCCAAGGGAATGAAAGAGGGAATGCTGAAGATTGGCAAGGTGGGAAGATAAAGGTAGGCTGGCTGATGGGTGAGGAAAAAGAGAAAGAATCAGGAAAAGGAGAAAGGTTATGGGGGCTTTCAGAGAAGGCAAAGAGGAAATAGTGGGGAAGTGAAAAATAGGATGCCCCCACAAGTACTGGGGGGTATCACACTTGTCAATATGTCTAATTCTAAATGTGATCAAATCTGTGGATACTTAAATCCAGAGACTGGAGTCATGGACAGACAAGATAAATCTTGAGACAAACCTGAGAAAAGTCCGAGGTTTGCAGAAAAATCTGAAATATAAAAATAAAAAATACACTGTGTGGCTCCCTCCTCCAAATAATAGTAGTGCCTGTAGCTTTAAGAAAGTAATGTACTCAGTGGCTATTGTTAGGTGTCCACAAGTTTCTGTCAGTAAAAGGCAGAGGAAAGGGGCAGAGCCCTTTCCAGGGTTTTTGAGGGAGGACTCATTGGGGCCAGGCTTGGCAGCAACCACCAGGAAACTTGATACCCATGAGTTGCAAGACTTACACAGCACTGGCTGCTCACTACTGTTCAACAGCAGCCACCATACAAAAGCCAATGTGGTCTGATAGAGACAATCTGGGACATCCAGGTTCAAATCCCCACTCTGCCACGAAATCTTGCTGTGTGACCGTGGACTAGCCACACACTCTCATGGAGTTGTGAAGATAAAATGGAAGATAATGGTGTAAGCTGCTTTGGGATCCATTGTGGAGCAAGTTAAGGTATAAAAGTCCTTGTGGGCTCCCTACCATGCAGCTGGGACTGGCCCAATAACTGGCGCTGTGCAGCTTGGCCAGACTTTTCCCGGGGAGAAGCTGCCAGGGTAGGAAAGGAGGGAAACCTGAAGACTGGCAGTGACTGGAGTGGTAGGGGTGGTAAAGGTAGGTTGGCTGGGAAGGAAAGAAGGAAGCAGGAAAATGCAAGAGGCATGGGGGCTTTCAGGGAAGGAAAAGAGGAAATAGTGGGGGAGATATAGATGAGATGCTCCCCACAGGTCCTCATAGGCCCCTTGCTTGTAACAGATAAATTCAAATGGCATGAATCCTGTGTTAGGCTGAAGGAAGCTCCTCTAGCATAAGGAGTCTTCCACTGAAGTGGCTCTACCATTGGAGGAAGACTTCAAACTTTGCTTAGTGTAGTGGCAGGGCACATGCCAATAATAAGAGAGAAAACATTCAATCATAGGAGATACAGAAATGCATTGAGGAATATGAATCATGAATTTACAAAAACACAGGAGGCTAAAGTCCATCAATGATTAATGTCCCTGCTTCCCTTTCTCCACCCAAGTCATGAAGCCAGCCAACCATAATTATTTAAAACCATAGTTATTTAAGCCTTGTTTGCATCATGCTTTTGTCAACTCTGACTAATCAGAGTGTAGGGGTTCCCTGGCAAAACAAGCAGTAGGACTGCAGAAACTGATTTGGATGGCGGGGGGGGGGGGAGAATTAATATCACCGTGATTCACTGAATTGGGAGAACTCACTCCAGAACTGTGCACTGCCTGAAGGCTATAGTATTGTTTTGTTACTTCCCTGAGCAGTAAGTTCCTGAGGCAATACACTGAGTTGAGTTTCATCGGGATAGAAGTGCAATGGCAACTTGAAAGGGTTTCAAAGGCCCTGTTTAGCTAATGGTGGTGCCTTCCTACAAGGAGCCTTCCATGCACAAAATTTGCCTCTTTTCCTGGACTAAGGTTCCTTGTGCTGGCAGAAGGCTTCATCAAGAGAAGGATGGAACCTTTCAATCCAACCCATTGCATTTGGAATACTTGCTTCACTTACAAATATAGCACAAGTGCAGGTAAGGTGCAGCTCTCACAAGCCAACAGATTCAGAGAGATGTCATCTTCTAGAACCATAATGAGATCACCAAATAGCAGGAAATTCTTTTTAACTGTTACCTCCCATTGAGTAAACATTAATCAAATAGCTTAGATTATTAAACAATGACCTGCTTAACAAAGGAATAATTGGGCAGGAGCCCTAATAATATACTGCACAATTTCTACTAAAAGGCAGTTTGGTGAAGGAATTAGTGTCATAACACTATGTAGTTTGACATAGCATGCACACTCCCCCCCCTTATGTTTATATGTCCTGGGAAGCCATGGCAGGTTGTGATATATGTCATGGGGAAGTAAGGTTCTACTAAGAGACTGTTTGTGATAAGAATTAATAAATACTTGTATTAACTAGACATAATTGTGGGGATCCAGGTTGTCTGCAGCTGTTTGGTCCTCCTTGTCTGCCTCTGTGGTTCCAGCTGAGATCGCAGTGTTGGCAAAGGCTTCAGATGCAGAAAGAAGAGGGAGTTAACAGCACAATACTGTGCTTCCTCTCTCCCTGAGCCTTTCCTCAGAGACCTGGAGCCTCCTCCCTGACCTGCCATTTGGCTTCTTATATGGGCCAGGCTTAATTGCGTGCACGGGACATAGTCCTCTATGTAATCTAAAGACTGTCTACATTTCAAGCAAGTTGAACAAAGGGTTTCAGTTTTACAGATCCCCAAAGTAGTTGGGTCAGCAAAGCTGCACTTCTGTCTACTAATTCCTATTGGGAGGAGAATGGCAGTCAAGCAGCAGCCTAACAGGAGAGTGCCTGCTGGCCACCAGCATTTAAAAGAACCCTGTCTGCATTAATTTCAATTCCCTATTCTTAAAGAGACTGACAATAAAAAAAATCTGTTTGCTATCCTTCTTTGTTGTGGTCTGTTGTTTATTTCCTTTCACAAAGTGAGAAAGGCTTCCTTTGCAAAAAACCTCCTCGTCCTGTCCTACAGCTCTGCCATTATTCTCCATGAGGGATTTTGGGCAAAACCAAAGTCAACCAAATCACACCAAAATTGCAGGAGAGTGAGGACTGCTGTCCACTAAAGATCTCCCAAGTTTCAAATGAATTGGACCAAGGTGTCTAATACGATGGGCCCCTGAAAATGGTACCCCAGCCACCCTACTTGCCAAGGAAAAAGGTGTTTTGCCCCCACAGAGGAAAGCAGGAGTGAGCCAGAACCACAGCTCTGCGTGGTCCTGTGCCTGCTCATGCCAGCTAGGCGCTGTCTCCCCTGGGCCACTACCCTGGAAATCAGTAGAATCAAAAGAAAAGCAAGGTGCCTGCTGCATGGCTGACAATAAGCACCTGAGCATTAAAAACAACATGGGTTTCTCGGGAAGGAGGCAGCATAATTCCCAGGCATCCCAGATTTATGTTACCATTCCAAAAAATCACAGTAACAACCTGAAAGCAATTTTCGTGCTTATTTTGATTTGGAAATTTCATAATGCCCTCTGGGTGGCCTTAGGAACTGTTGGCAGCCTGAAGGTTAGGACCAGGGTCATCATGACCATCTGCTATGGCCGAAGTAAATCTGGGAGAAGGTCCAGCCTTGGATAATAATTTGTAGGCATTTCCTCTTAAGATGAGGAGAGCACATTCATGATTTTATATCATGCAACTGAGAATTAGCAAAGCATGAAGGTTCTGAAGGCTCACAGACACTTCCATTAATAAATGGCAGTTAAGGCAGTAATACTCTTTCTGCAGATAATGATTCCTATCAACCAAAAAAGCCACATGACTGCTATATGCCCCAGACACCACCCAAATGTTAGAGATTTATGGTATTTTATATATTTAGTTTAGTAACTTAGCAGAGTATCATAGAGCAGAGTAATTTAGTCAGAAGTGTTTAAACCCTCACAAACGTGCATTAATTAATCCTCAGACAAAATTCATAGAAAGATAGAACTTACAGTTTATTGTAGCAGATTTCTCCATAGCAATATCTTCTGGTAATAACAAGGGAAAGATCCTATCTAAAGAGTTACATTCTCTAGGCTAATACCACGGCCTGAAACTAGGCTGCGAGGTTGTAGGTGCAGGTTTGTGGACAAAGAGAAGGGCTGCATGAGGAGCATGGTGGCTTTACATCTTTTCTCTTGGAAGAGCATGAGGGAAGGTGTGAAATCTCCCAAGAGGCATAGAGGCAAGAGGAGGAGTCAGTAGGCATTCCCACCTTAGACAAGAGAGTGGCAGATTGCTAGACTTATACATTACATTCAAAGATGCAGCGCCCCCCAGTGTCCAAAGGCAGGCTGAGTCGCCTATTCCAACACCAAAAATGCACAAACAATATATAGTACAACTCTTTTAATTATTAGAGTATCTCTAGCATCCTAGGTTGTCTTTCTCTTCAACTGAGAGTTCTGTTTCACAGGCTACATTCATCAGTGGTATGTCCCACCATCTTATTCAGCTGCATATGTTGATCAATTCTCAAACACAGAATTCCTACACTCAGGGTTTTTTTTCTGGGAAAAGAGGTGGTGGAACTCAGTGGGTTGCCCTTGGAGAAAATGGTCACATGGCTGGTGGCCCCGCCCCCTGATCTCCAGACAGTGGGGAGTTGAGATTGACCTCTGTGCCACTTGGTGGCGCAGAGGTCAATCTCAACTCCCCTCTGTCTGGAGATCAGGGGGCGGGGCCACCAGCCATGTGATCATTTTCAAGAGGTTCCGGAACTCTGTTCCCCAGCGTTCCCCTTGAAAAAAAGCCCTGCCTACATCTATACAACCTTGATATAATTGTCATGGGCAAACTCTGTTGCATTTTAAAAATAGAAGTTATATCTTGGGGACCATAGTAACAATGAAATTTTAATTTCGAAAGAAACTGCCCACTTTTCTAGAACATGGGGTGAATGCCATGAGGAGCAGTGCTTAGAAGAGCTACAAGTGGCATGTCAGCCACTGAGTTAAGGGCTGCTGAGTTAAGGGCTGATATTTTTTTTCCTGTTTGGGTTTCTGTGCCTTTAACACTGGTGATGGGAGGAGGGAAAGACTACCATTTGGCAGTCATGCAAGAGGAACAAAAAATTTAGTTTCATTTTTGGTGAAACTGATTGACGAAGAATTAGTGTGTGTCATTTTTTCCTCTTGACAACCCTTGTGGTTCTATTCAGTTATTTTTTTCTCAACCTTGTGCTCAGTCTTCACATCATCTCTATGTGCCTCTCTGAAGGGTAAAATCAGCCAGAGGTAAGTGCTAAAAGAACTGCTATTAAACAGCACCCTAATCTGATAGGTCTGTTTGCCAGCCATTTTGTATGAGAATATCACTGAGGTAGACACAAGCCATTACTTACTGATCTGTCCCAGCAGTGCTTTGTGCACTAAAATTTGCAGCTTGCACCAACTGAAAGCTTTTTTTTTACTATGTGGCTGAAAGATAAGTTTTCTTTAAAACGTTGAATATAAAATGTTGAGTATAATGTATTTTAACATAAACAAGTGGGTGGATTGAGAGATGTTACATAGTTTTAATAATCTGTAGTATGTCTATTCTCTAATGCTACTTTGTTATACTTCATTACATGTTTTGTTATCAATATTATGTTTACTGTCTAATGTCACTTTCTGTTATATATTCTGCTTTTGATATTTTTCCTACAGTTCAATGCTATTTTCTGTTTTAATAAAATATTTTTTTTAAAAGCCTAAGAGAGAGAGAGAAATTATTTTGATATTTAAATAAGAATTGCTTAAATCACAACTAGTATGATGTACAGCCAGGCTAGTATCTGGCAATGCCATCCTTAGAACACTTACCTGGGAATAAACCCCACTGAGTAGACTTGAATAAAATTCTGAGTAGAACTCTTTAGGATTGTTCTCTGGAAGACCCATGTTTAAATCCCCACTCTGCCATGTAACTCACTGAGCGATCTTGGGCCATTCACTGTCTCTCAACCTAAGAGGGCTGTTATGACGATACAGTGGAGAAGCAGAGAACAATAGACACCAATATGAGGTTTCTAGAGGACAGGCAAGATAAAAACATACTAGTAACGAACCAAAATTCTAGAATTAAGCATTCCTGAAGTGGCAAAGACCTGCTACATTTAACCTGTTCAGATTTAGAAATTTAGAGGAACAGAAGTCAGGCTGCAAACTCATGTATGCACACCTACACAGTAACTCTAAACCTGGGTTCTAATTTTTACCCTAGCTCCTTGTCATTCAGCTTGTTCTGATTCTGTTTTGTATTGCAGTAAAATTTTACATATTTTTCCTAACAATTGTTTTGTATCTCTACTGATTAGTTATTCAAACATTATTTTTCTCTTAGTCGACCACCTTTGGATAGTTGCTCTTTGAGTTTGGACACCACTTACATCAACCATGGAATGTTTTCCCCTTGAGCTTGAATTTCTTGCCATGTTTTTATTTTCCCATGCTTGCCTATAATATATTCATAATTTACATGATCAGTTCTATTTCTTGTAGTAATATAGTAGGTATCTATTGATGATCTCCCTTTTAGGTTTTCAAGGCATCTGAAAATTAGTCTGGCCTTGTTTATAAAATGAGTATTCCAGCTGGGGATGACATTTGGAAGAAGGTCAAACTTTCTATATCTTGTGCAATCAATAAAACGTTTCCATTCCTCCATGGCTTACGAGATAACGAAATAATTTCTCAAGAAGATTTTGAGGTGAGTATTGTTTAAGAATTCATTTTGTAAGCCCCAACTATGGAGTTCATCAAGGCTTTTCTTATTCTCTCATGTGAATAGTGTTTTTTTATTTTCTTAAATGATCTGAGGGCACAGAAACATAAGACCCCTGCAAGATCAAAGGACAGCATCCTGTTTCCCACAGTGGCCAATCAGATGCCCAGCCATGAAGTCAATAGCCATCACATGCTATTGCCACCCAGCAACACTACATCTGAACAGCTATTGGCTAGCAGCCATTCATAGAGCTGCTATTTGCCTAATCCAGTTTTAAAGCCTTCTAAGCTACTGGTCATCACCAGAGACAATGGAATGGAATGATTAAGATATTGGATTAAGACTATGCCATGAAAATTACTGGGTGACCTTGGGCCAGATATTCTCACAGGCTTATCTGCCTCACAGGGTTGTTGTGTAGATAAAAATAGAGGAGGAAAGAAATGAGTTCCTTTTGAAGGAAGACTGGGATAAAAAGACATTCAATAAATACATATCTTGTGGCTGTGAATTCCATAAATTAATTATGTATAGTGTGAAGAAAACATATTTAGTCTGTCCTTGAAGTTACTGCTTATCAGTTTGATTGGTCCAAAGTTCTAAGAACCAGAAAAAATATCCTTCATTTCTCCTTACCATAAATAGTTTTATAAAACGTTATCATATCCTCCGCTAAGAAACACCAAATGCTTTAGCCTATTCTCATATATATTTCTAGATATAATAAAGCATCTAGAAATCATCTTTATAAATCTCTGAAGAATGGTGTGCACCTCTGTGACCAGCTCTCAAATCATAACAACAACACTGCAACAACAACGTTTATGCTCCTTTGACAAGCCCTTCCAAGGATTACCCTCCTGGAAACTTGGTCATGCCTTTCTCCAATCATGTTGGAGCACACATCTCCTGGCTTTATTGCCCAGCATAGGTTATCCAAATAGCGATCCAGCCTGCCCTTCCTGGCAGTTGGGGCAAATGATTATCTCCTGACAGGAAATTCATCTCTGCTCATTTGGCCATTTGAGCACTTTATTACCCCCAATTACTGGGAAAGAGTGTACTTCCCAGCGATTTTGGAATCCCTGGGTTTTATAGCCCTCATTCATAATAATAACCCTGAGTAGTAGGTTAGGCAGATAGATAAGTATGTGATCCAAGGTCACCATCCACGGCTGAGTGAGGATTTGAACACAAATCTCTCCACTGCTAATCTGCCACCATACCCACTACCCCACACTGGCCACATCTGCAGTGTTGACTGACCATAGGGAAATACATCCTTTCTGCAAGCAAAAGTGAAGATGCATCCAAAACAGCTGAGATTATGGGCTTGCTTTGGAAGAATATGTAACCTGAGGTTGTGGAATTTATGGAATTAATATGATCCGTAAATAAAGCACAATATTGGGGGATTGCTCGCCAGGCTGTGTACATTAATTTAGTGCTCTGATTCAGCTGGAATAATCATCTAAGCAGCCCTTTGTAGGCAATAGTAAATAGTGTAGTATATGGTTGCTCTGTATTGTCACTCTATAAATAGATACTTGAATGCTTAGGTGAAATAAGCTATATGTTGTTTCCTTCTAGAAATGTGAAAGGGAGGCAAATTCAAATCGAGGTATTAATGAAGCAATATACAACATGCTTAGAGGCCTTGAGTTCAATGAATTAACATATAGGAAGCTCTTCTGCAAGGAGAACTTGGATGCATATCAAGATTTACAGCCAATATATAAAAGTCTAAAAAATGGTAAGTATTCATGATGGCTTTACTAAACCTGCTAAACTAGTTTTACAGATTACCAAAAATTATCAAAATACTTTGCAGGCTGGTATGGTTGGTGCCTGAGATTGTGAGCCAGGAAATCTCTGGTTCAAACTCTGTTTAATCATGAATTTACAAGGCAGCAGGCAAAACATGGTGCCTTTGTCCTCCCTCAGCAGTATGGGAGTATTTTTTTAATTTAAAATTTTATTTAAGAAGTAAGAAAGAACAATTAATAGTGCATAGAACCTTATATATAAACTTATTAAATAAATCTAACAGATTAGATATGCTGTAAAGTACATTGAGTAATAACAATAAATTGAAGTACCTACAAAATATAAGTAAAATACATGAACTGTTTTTTTACTCCCCAAAGCAGATAGTCCAAAGCAATACAAATTATACTTCCACCTATTGTTGAGGATCCTGCATGAATGAAACTATAAACATCTGTATGTTATGTATCCAAATTAAATTCTATCACAGATTATTTAATATTAGTTCCATTACTTGACTAACAGTGCAATCCTATGGAGAGTTACTCCAGTCTAAGTCCATTGACTTTAGTGGGCTTAGACTTGAGTAACTCACCATAGGATTGCATTGTTAGTATCTTAAAATTTACTGCGCAATCCTATGGCCGGCCCCAACGCTGGCGTGCCTGCACAGATGGAGCAGTGGTGCCGCCAGGCCGTATCCTGTGCCAGCAAAGTGCAGCAGAGCCAGCCCCGGCAGCAGCGCAGAGATGCAAATTGGGAGAACCAGAAAGCATTGTGGGCGGGCCTGATGCGCGGCCACCGCCGGGCGCAGCCAAAGGGCGCTGTTCCCCACAAGCAGCAGGGGGAGGGGCCAGGATAGGCACAACCAATGGGCAGCACGCGATCCCGGCCAGGCCCCAGAGCAGAAGGCAAATCGCGCCCATGCCGGCAGACCACCCCGGCTCGTGCGTTGGGTGGGGCTCGCAGTCGGGAAGGAGAGGGGTGGGCGTGGTCTGAGGAGCCTTTCCACCGTTTGCCCAATGCAGCGCCAAGTCCGTGGCGGCCACGTCCAGAGAGGTTGGCATGAGACTGGCAGGCACCCTGCCATGAGGAATCCAGGGCAGCAGCCAGTCCCGGCAGTAGGGAACAGCCACCAAGTCGCGCCGAAGGGGAGGGTTGGCCTGAGGCCGCCACCAAGAGGCAGACACAGCGGGCCCGCCCCCGTCCCCGTCCCAAGGCAAAGACACCCGTTGCACAGAAATCAGTCTTTATTATTATACCATCCCACCTCCCCCAGCAGACGTGAGGAAGGGGAGGCGTGTAGGAGAGGGTGGGTGTCGAGGGACCATGGGGAGGCAGGGCTGGGCAGAGCCCATTTGGAAGGACAGGCAGCCAGGGGCCCATCGACGGCCCGGGCGCTGCCTCGCCAGCCCCCTCCCCGCTCGCCCCCTGTGCCGTCCAGCGCCTGTGCGAGTGCATGGTCAGAAGCAGCTGCCCCTCCACCCAGCCTTCCCGGCTGCGGCGACCAGGTCACGCGGCCAAGGCCTGCTCCGCTGCCCCTGGCCCCCCTGGACCCGGCCCTATTGCCTCCAGCAGCTGTATAACACCCTGGGCCGCGGCCCCACCTGTCCAGCAGAACACACACCCCCTGCAAGGCGGCAGCGGGGCTCACCGGCGAGGCCGGCGGCCGGACCCCCTTGGCCGTCCACGGGCCCGGCCTCTCACAGCCAACTGGGCCCAAGGGAGGGGTGCCTCTGGGGCAGGTGGAGCTGCTGCAGCGGGTGGGGCCGACGGGTCGAGGATGGTGACGAGCCGCCCGAGCAGGGCTTCGGCACGGGCTTGAGAGGCACGGAGCCCCTCTCCCACCTCCAGTACCGCGGCCATGAACTCCCGGCCGCGGTTGTTCGCCTCCTCCCATGTGGCGTGCACCTCTAGCCGCTCCCTCTCGATTGCCGCCCACATTGCGGCCAGTGTCGGGGGAAGCCGCTGGGCAGGGCAGAGCCACACACAGCCTCGGACACACCCCACCCCTCCCAACAACCACGCCATGTTGGCGCGGGAGCCTCGCAACTGCCCCGCAGGATGGATGCGAGGTGGGACACCGTGGGGTGGAGGGTGTTGGAATGACCAATGGGGCTGCCGCAGACACCCGAGGGGCTGGACCCACTCTGGGAGACAGCCGCTCATGGGACTTTGTTGCTGTGGCTGCGGCTGCAACGGAAGTGACCCTCCCCAGGCGCGCAAGACCTCCTGCCTGGGATACGGCATCTGTCTGCCGCTACCCTAGTTTCTTCACTGATGGGGCTAGGGTTCCAGTGAGTGGACTGTTTCCCCTGCCATCTCTCGCCCCCTTGCAGCAGCACCCCCAGCCACCCTCTCCCTGGCTTATCGGGTGCCAGCTGCTCGCCCTACCAGGGATTGATCACCCTCGGTGGCTCCCCCCTTCCTGCTGACATGCCCTGCCCCAACCCTCTACCTGACGTTACTGTGAGGGGGGGGGCGGGGAGGCAGAACGGGGTCTGTCAGATACATTTGTGGCAATGTGCAGGTGGAGATATGTGACGGGAGTGCTGGGGGAGGGGCAGAGGACGAAGTCAGGCTCGCAGACACAGAAGGCAGTTGTTTTACAACTCGTTTTATTGCACTGGAACAAGTGGGCTTGTTTTTAGGCTAGCAAGGGAGCCGGGGAATTCTTCACAGCCCTCCTTCCCGCTCGGCGGGGCGGGGCTGAGATGCAGGCCGTGGCGCGAAAGTGCTTCCTGGGCTGCAGCCAACCCTCCGTCAGAGATGTTTGGGGAGTGCGGGACGCGGGGGAGCAGCCCTGCCCTGGATGTGCCTGCGGGAGAAAAAGACACATGTGGGCTTTGCCTCGTTCCACTGGCGAGGCAAGCCCCACACATCGCCATCCGGGAGGATGCACGTAGTCGAGGGCAGCAGCGACCAGCTGATGCATGACGGTCTGGCGAGGATGCACTCGGCCTTGGCAAGCCTTTACCTTTAAGGGAAGGAATGAGCTGGTCATAACAAACACCTGGTCGCATGTGGTTTTTGGGGCGCCTGCCTCTGAGGCGGCCAGGGGCAGCCAGGGGCGGCCATGGTCGCCCCCCACTCCTGCTGGGCCTCACCCGAAGCGGCAAGTGAGCGGGTGGGGTCAGGTGAATGGGCAGTTTGCACTAATCCCCCCTCCCCTACCTCCCCCTCACCTGTCAGCGCTCCGTCAGTCAACACCACGCGGGAATACCAGAGTCAGGGTACCTGCAAGGAAACGGGAGAGGCTGCTGTAAATTCGCCAAGTGTCACTCCCTTCTCTCACGGAAGGGTTAATTTGTTTGTGCTTAGTTAGAAGCAACTAGCTTGCATGAGTCCAGTTAGATGTTGAGTTGTTCTTCCTGTCGGGGTAAAAAGGGGGTTAGCCAGACATTTGCACTTCTTCCCTTTTACGGGAAGTGCCCCCACTTTTTCGCAAAGTCCCCCGAGTGCATTCTGTGCCTGCCACTGTGAATGCCCTCACCCCCGTTCTGTGTTCAAAGGGGCAATGCCACGCAGCACACGGACAGAGCCTCCGGCGACGTGCTCACTTACCTGAGGGTTTTGGCCGGCGCTGGCCGGATGTTTTGTAGGACGCAGTCGCAGGTGATTGGGTGCAGAGAGGGGGGCTCATTCACGCCGGGCGCGCATGCTGTTTGGTCCCCAGGATAGTTCGCATCCTATGCTCCTTCGGGCCATGGAGGCGGGGCTGAGCGCTCGGAGAGGGGGCCGGTTTTTCGCTGTTCCATGAGCGCCTATGGGCTACGCCTTCTTTTTCCGTGGCGTAGCTTTTTTGCGCCACTGGGGGCGTTCCCGCTTCTGGAGGGGCTTAGGGAGCAGACTAACTCCGACCCCGCCCTGCTCTACGCCGCTCCTCCGCCTCCGCCTGGCCGCCTGAGGCTTGCGCTGGTGCCGGCCTGCCGGCGGGCCAGCACCGCGTCCCAGCGCGGGCGGAGGGCAATTTACGCGGGCGTAAAGCCCAGATACGCCATCACAAGCCTTAGTTCGGTTCCTATTCACTTTCCCCGCCCCTCTTAGGATTGGGCTGCCCGTCTAGTCTTAAATTAGCAAATTAACCTATTATATATTTTATATGTTGAGCCATTAGAAATCATAATTAAAAGGACATAATAAAGACACTATATGCAGAAATATTACTTCAAAACAGAGCAAAAAGAAGAAAAGGAATGAAAAAACTTAAAAATTACTCTAAGCAAGTATATCAGTAATCAAATATATAGACTCCATTAGCACACAAAGTAAAAAGAAATTACTAAAAAAACATGGTATTTCATGAAAAGAGTAATGATATTCCAACAGAGAGAGAAAAAATCTTTTACATTTTAAGTTTGTCTAAGGGAAAGATTCTACATATTTTGATTACAACATATTTCAGAAAGAAAGGGAAAAAAAAGAAAAGAAGAGGGAAAGTAAACAATTACTTTAAGAAAATATATAATTAAACTGGCAGATAAAAATTGTCTCCCTCCACCAAAAATAAATTGGATCTTAATAAATTTCCGAAAAGTGATCTTTAGATTTAAGTTCTATCTGAAGGGGGAATTTCACATATTTTAGTTTCAACATTTACTCATTCTAGGAAGCTATTAGCCTCATACGTTGCTATTTTGATTAATTTGTTTACCTCTTAACCTAATTTTATTATTTATTATAAATACCAAATCTTCTAAAACTTTACTTTGTAGCATATTTTACTTATTATATATCAGGTAAATTGATGGCAATTTTGCAAGATAGTCAACCATAATTACATGTAACAAAACATGTGCTTTCAGTATCTGTACTCCTTGGGGTCTCAGTAGGGGGGGGGGACCTCCTGGGTCAAAATCACCATAGATCTTCACATAGTCCTCATGGAAGCCTAGATTATTTTTCCTGAGTTCAAAGTCTGCTTTTAATGAATGTCGGAATTCAGTTCCCTTTCCCACATCAGTAGTTTTCTCCAACTGTTTCTTAAGTTCTTGGATGGCTTGTTTGGTTCTTTGAAGTGCCTAATTTGTTTTGGGCAGTCCAGAAGGTAATTCAAATCCATAGTCATGATCTTCAGAAACTCCTTTCATGGCCTGATCAGTTTGCTGAGATAGCAGTACTGGTTCATTGTCTTCTGTATTTAGTTTTGGACGATCTTGTTCCCCTTGACACATCTTGGCTAAAATATTTCCATAATCTTGCTTTACTTTGCTTAGCAAACTTTCAAGTCGGTTTGAGAGGGAGGTGGCTATTCCTTGGGCGATTCTTTGTATAATTTCTTCTCGAGCTTGCTTCATGACTGCAACCATTTTTTAGTCCAGCAGGTGGTAGTAGATGGTGAAACTACATAGATCAAAATCCACCATATTCCCCCTCCTATTTTGTTTATCACCACAAATTTGTTAAATCTCTAATATAAAGACTTTTAAGTCCTTCCCTTTAGGTAATTTGCAGTCCAGATTAGCCAAGTAATGAAAGGTATTAAAATCAGTTGTTTGTTTACAATATCACTTCTCATAATCCTTCTTTAAAAAGTTTAGTAAAGCAAGCCAACAGTAAAAGGAGAAAGGAAGGAAATGATCTGGCAAAATTCCCAAATTCAATTAGAAGAGTTCTGTATAAAATTGGCTGAGTTCCCAAATGCAGTTCTATCGTTATCAGTAACTTGCAGATCAGAGAGGAAATCCCAATTATTTTATGTCTCACTTAACTGAATGCATCAATGCTGAGCTGAAGAGCAGACGTCTTTAATAGTTTCCACCGTTGAAATTGCTATCGTCCCTGGCACAAATACAGGATACAAAATACAAAAAATACCCTTCACAGTCTCTTAGAGGCAGGGGAGAAGGAAGAAATTGATTAAAAGAAGAAGAAAAAATAAGGTCCTAGCAGAATCTAAGAAGAGAAAAATTCCAAGATCAGCTTAAGTGGCAATAGCCACGTACAATCTAACTCTAGCAAAATGTACTGCTGCTGAAGAACAAAGGCTGTCTCCCTCTAATTAAAAAGAGCAGACAACTCAAATCACCCAGCGGTGCTTGCTTAATCTTTTTATCAAGAAGATAGGCTCCGGTCGATTACTCCAATCTTGCCTTCTTGGACCAAGTCCATTGAGTAGATCAGCGTGGAAGGAAAAAAGATAGTTCCTACCAGTCAGCCACCATATTGGATTCTAGTCTGCAGTATGGGAATATTAACTCTGATCTTGTAAGGAGAGAATATTCATGAAACATTTTAAATACATGAATACTGTACAGGTTAAGGTAAAGCACCAAGTCATTACTGACCCATTGGGGGGATGTCGCATCATGACATTTTCTTGGCAGACTTTTTACGGGGTGGTTTGCCATTGCCTTCCCCAGTTATCTATGCTTTACCCCCAGGAAACTGGGTACTCATTTTACTGACCTCAGAAGGATGGAAGGCTTAGTCAACCTTGAGCTGGTTACCTGAACCCGGCTTCTGCCAGGATCGAACTCTGGTCATGAGCAGAGCTTGGGCTGCAGTACTACAGCTTACCACTCTGCACCATGGCGTGGAAGCTGGGTTCAGGTAGACAGCTTAAGGTTGAGTCAGCCTTCCATCCTTCTGAGGTCAGTAAAATGAGTCCCCAGTTTCCTGGGGGTAAAGTGTAGATGACTGGGGAAGGCAATGGCAAACCACCCCGTAAAGAAAAGTCTGCCAAGAAAATGTCGTGATGTGATGTCCCCCCATGTCCCCCCATTACTCAGTACTTGCACCTTTACCTTTACTGTACAGGTTATTATTGTTAGCCTGGTGTCATTTTTAATAGTGACGCACAGAATGTATTACATGCCTGGAAGGAGCTGTTACTTGTTCAGAGTAAATGACTGACTTCAGCTAGGGGCTGCAATGGACGTTTCCTGGGCCAGACTTCATTCCTTGGGAGATACTACCTGATTGGCTTATCATGTACTATTCCATTCTCAAACAGCCCCTCCTGGAAATCTAGTTTCAAGTAGGTAACTGCTGGTCTGCAACAGAATAGCAGAATTTGAGTTCAATGTCACCAAAAACTTACACACTAAAATGCTTGTTGGTCTCTAAGGTGCCACTGAGCTCAAATCCTAGAAACCTATCAGGGCTGTCATCTTCTGAATGTGTAGCATACTAATTTACTAGTGTTGTTGGCTATGACACCATAAAAACAATCACATCAAGAGAGCTTTTTAAAAAAAGTTTGTTCAAACATGATGCCTTAAGGTGGGGCGTGGCTTCGGAACCAGAGAAGATGGAAGCCAACTGAACTTGCTCTCCAACCCTGAACCCTTAAACCTCAAAAACATCACCTCAGACTCAGTCAATTTCCTGTACAATGGGAAAATCCAATTCAGAAAAGAATAAACAATCTATTAGGACAGTAAGGAAAACTAATAATCTATTTCAGTTACTAGACTTGCCAGAGACGGAGACCAGCTCTATCTCACTTCAAACTAAAATGGCAACCGCTCCTTTAACTGCTGTTTCACCACAGGATTTAACATCTGAGTCTCTGGACACTAAACTAGCAAGGCTAGAGAATAATATTTTGAATCAGATGTCACTAATTATCAAGACCCTAGCAGATCAGATCGCTGAAATCCAACATGACTTACAGATAGTGAATTCAAAAGCTTATACAGCACTTAGTAAGAGCACTGTGGCAGAAAACAATCTGAGGGAGCAGCAGGCATCAATTGATATGCTTAAAGAAAAAATGTTAAATTAGACTTACTCTCCCGGCAGCGGAACATCAAGATTAGGGGCTTGAATGAGGAAGTTACACGTAATGTCGACCTTACAGCCTTTATAGCCACATGGCTCTCCCATCAGCTCCAATTGGAGGTTTCACCAATAATAACAAAGGCTTACCAGATTGGCTCTCTTAAACACACAAAAAAAGAAACTCCAAGGGATGTGCTAATTGAAATCCCTGATCAAAGAATACGATTGAAAATCCTTAATGAAGCAAAAAAGAATGGCTCTATATCTTATAAAGGTACTCCACTCGTCATTCCCACTGACCTTCCAGCTGAGATTTTAGAAAAAAGAAGAGCTTTGAAATCAATAACTGTGGCGCTGTGTGAGGTAAATATAAATTACAGATGGGTGAACTACACAAACCTGCTTATCCGATCGCAGGGAAAACGTGTTATAATTGAAAATGAATTATCAGGGAAGCAATTCCTACAAACTCTGAACTTTGTTTCACCCATGGAGTACGACAGAGCTTTGCAGAAGCGCAAAATGCCTCCTTCATCATCACCTTCATCCATTAAAGGGAGTAAAATCCCCATCAAACACATCTGAATCTTACTGAAGCTGTAGTAATCTTTGTTAATATACCTTTATAGATGTTATATGTATATTTGTAAATTTAAATACTTCTTAGAGGTTATGGGAGAACCCATTTAGAATAATCCTAAGCTCCTTTCACTAAGTAACAGTTAAAGTAGTTATCTTAGGCTGATAACTGTCTTGCTTAACCTAAGCATGACAGTTACGGATTGTTACTGTTATACCTTATTTAATTCTCATTAACTTATAGAATAAGACGAAGGGGAGGGATTGGTGGGAGGAGGAGGGAAATTGGGGTGGGGTTATTTTTTCTCTTCTATTCAGTATCATATTTATTCTTTTATTTATCTAAAATTAAAATAAATAAACATATAAATAACAAAAAGGGGACAAAATATTATTGAAGAGGAAATAGGAGAAGGTTTATCTGGGTTTGGGGACGGGACTCTACCTTCCCAAGAAGTCTTGCTGTACAATTATTTCTCTATATTTATAAAATAGATTTTGACATAGTTACACTTCTATCCTCTGTCAATATAACTTTTAGTCATACCCATAATTCCTATTAATAATTAATTATCAATATTTTGGCAGTAGTGATATTTATTATTAACATTGTAATAGATAGGGTTGCTCATTAATGACGTGATTACTTCTGTGTTTGTCCTTATTTAAAAAAAAATTAAGGGGGGTTGTACAGTAGAGGAGGGTTGTTGGCTTTATTTGGTGTGGTTTAAGGGATTGGTAAGCTAAGTGTAAAGTAATGGTATAAATCATATATTATTATTATTTCTAATTTTTGATTGAATCAATTATAAATTATACTTTTCAAATTAATTGTTTATAATTATAGATTGTATTAATTTAAATCTATTTAATACTTGTTACAATTAATTTTATATTATACTTGATATTTTTATTCTTTATTATATACATATATTTAATTGGCATCTATAAATCTACTAAATAAATCCAGATAAATTATATCATTATCATAATTACAGGGACTTGCAATATTTAGAAATAATATATACCATTTAATAATTATATATTTATACTTATATATACAATATATTTATTCATATTTATTGTTACACATATATATTTGCATATATTTATTTACTTGCATTACCTGTAAGTAGAAGCTTCATAGTTTACAAATAATTCCAGGTAATATTTAAAAGTTATATTTTTCATTGTACCATATTTATTTGTTATTTAATCCATAATGGGTTTAAATTTAAAAATAACTTCATATAATGTGTGAGGCTTGGGTCATCCTTTCAAGAGAAAATGGATCTTTGCGAATATTGCCAAGACGAAATCTCAGATTGTTTTGTTACAGGAAACTCACTTTGATCCTAAAAAAAATTCTGAGTTAAAAGCAAACTGAGTTAAAAGCATACAGTTGCAACACCATGCTATAGGATCCTCAAAATCTAGAGGGATGGCAGTCTTGCTTGCTAAGGATATTCAGTTTCAGCATAAAAATACATTAAAAGATCCTAAAGGCAGATTTATTTTTATAAAAGGGCACATAGAGAACCAAACATATACGTTTGCATCAATATATGCTCCAAATAAAAACCAACTTGAATTTATTGAAGAAACTCTATCCACGCTTTCCACATTTCAGGAAGGAGAACGGATAACAGGTGGTGATCTAAATTATATAATCAATTATAAATTAGATAAATCACATTTCAATAAAACTAGCATTAGGAAAAATAACAGGATACTAGATTAGCATCTATACTAAAAAATAATAATATTATAGACATTTGGAGACATCTACACACAAATGAAAAGGATTATACATATTATTCTCCAAGACACAACACCTACACCAGAATTGATTTTATACTAATTTCAAACACCCTAATAAATAGAGCTATTCAGTCAGAAATTGGCACTATCACAGTGTCAGATCATTCATGGGTAAACTTAATAATTTCTGGAAATATGGAGGTACAAGAAAATAGATTTTGCTGTTTACCTAAAACACTACTGACATTACCCTCTGCAGCTAAAGAAATTGAAAATATTTTAGAATTGGTAATTAAGGAAAATCCATCTAATTGTACAAGTGCAAATATCATCTGGGATACAATTAAAACAGTAGCAAGAGGGCATATTATCACTTTAACAGCTCATATAAATAAGCAAAGGAAAGCTCAAAGGGTGGAAATACTAAATAATATTAAATCCCTTGAGGAACAACACAAAAGAATGGGTAATAAAAAATCATATCAAAAGCTAATAGCCCAACGTAAATTATTGGAAACATTAGAAATTAACAAAATAAAGAAGAATCTTATGCATTTAAAGCAAAAATATTGGTTCAACAGCCCCAAATCTCTATGATTGCTATCAAACAGGGTAAAACAAAAATGATCTGTTAACTATATTAATCATATTAGGGATAAGAATAACAATCTACAATTCAAAACTGTAGACATTATTCAAGTATTTTAGGACTTTTACAAATGTCTTTATATTTCTAAAAATCCAAACATCAACAAGATATCATTCTTTATCAATTCACTTTAGGATCTTAAAAAATCAGAATGCCGTGAGTAAATTTATTTGGCAGAGGAAAAAACCAAGAATTAGATTAAAAGTACTCCAAGGATTGAAAGAAAATTCAGGCTTCACACTACCAGACTGGGAAAAGTATTACCAAGCGTGTGGTCTAGTGTGGATGAGAGATTGGATTTTATTGGAAAATTCAAGACTATTAGCCCTTGAAGGTCATGACTTACAGCTGGGATGGCGTGCATTTGTATGGTATGGGAAGACAGCTGGACATAAAAACCACCTGATAAGGAAATCCCTCATGACAATATGGGAAAAAAATTGCACCGCAAATATATGAGAAGACCCCTCAATGGGTCTCCCCATTAGAAACATTCACTCAACCAAATGTCTGTTTGGCAAATAAAATTATTAGATACAAAGAGTTGCTAGATGATAAAGGACTACTGAAAACGAAAGAATTACAAAATCAAGGTGTTAATTTAAACTGGTGGTCAAGAATGCAGATTGAATCCAGATACAATAAAGATTTAAAAAAATGGGGGGCTTTTATCTAGAACAAAAAGTTTGAAAAACTGTTATGTGACTCAGATGAAAAGTTGATAAAGAAAATGTATATCTTCCTAATGAAAATGAAAGAAAATGATGGGGTGGAGAAATGTAAAAGACTATGGATACAGAATTTAGGTAATGATATTGACCAAGTACAGTGGGATAAGATATGGAAAGTAAATGTTAAAATAACTAAATCTGCTGTGTTTAAAGAGAATTTATATAAGATGTTCCATAGATGGTATCTAACGATAGTTAGACTGGCTAAAATGTTTAAAAATATGTCAAATAAGTGTTGGAAATGTAAAGAAGGTATAGGGACATTTTTCCATATGTGGTGGTCCTGCAAAGAAGTACATAGATATTGGGTAATGGTACATAAGTTATTACAAAATATCCTACAGATAACAATTCCTTTGAAACCAGAGGTTTTTTTATTAAACTGTATGTCGGATATGAAGAGAGAGCAAGAACACTTAGTAATCCATATAGTAACAGCGGCTAGAATTTTATTAGCAACCTATTGGAAACCACAAAGAGTCTAACAAGACTCCCTAACAAGAAGAATTGCTAACGAAGGTAATGGAGATAGCAGAAATGGATAAATTAACACTGTTAATGAAAGGGCAAGTGGAAGAAGATTTTTCTGTACCATGGGAACCCTTCTACAAATGGATGACAAACAACAATAACCAGTAAACATAAATATGATACTAAGATTAACTGTATAATGACATAATAGAGCTCACAATTGATGTAATAAGGTGGAATATACAAGATAAAAGAAATAGATAATAGATATCGACAAGTAAAATGATAACTGTCTCATGTTTGTATATATGTTTTGGAAAACAATAAAAAATATTTTTTAAAAAAATTAGAATGCCATCACAGCAAGATTATGGATAACCCTATAACAAATACTGAAACTATAGAAACTATAAAGCAACTGAAAAACAATAAAGCTGCCGGGCCAGATGGTTATCCGTCAGAATTCTATAAAAAATATGCCACTCTACTTTCAAAACCTTCAACTGAAACTTGCAATTTAATCATGAATACTGGCCAAATACCTCCTTCTTGGAAAATGGCAACTATTATAGTAATCCATAAACAAGATAAAGATCCTCTTAAATGCTTCATATCGCCCAATCTCCTTACTAAATCAGCTTTATAAAATCTTTACAGCCATCTTGGCAAAGCGTATAAACTCATTCATCTCCAATTACATACATTCTGATCAAACAGGCTTTATTCCTACTCGTAACATAACAGATAATATTCATAAAACACTGCACTTAGTAACGCACTGTAAAGCTTACAATACTGAGGCAGCATTCTTATCTTTAGATATTGAGAAGGCCTTCGACTCCCTAGAAGTTCCTTATTTACTCAATATTCTAGAATATATGGGATTTGGCTCTAAATTTCTCACCGCAATAAAATCAATATACTCCAATCCTATTGCAAACATAAGAATCAATGGTAGAACTTCAGAAAATGTAAATATTAGCAGAGGAACTAGACAAGGGTGCCCCACTTTCACCAATACTATTTGCCATTGCCCTAGAACCTTTGGCAGTAGCTATAAGAGAAAGACAATTGGAGAAGGGAGTCTGCATAGATACAGAGGAGTTAGCTGTGTTAGTCTGTGGTAGCAAAATCAAAAAGAGTCCAGTAGCACCTTTAAGACTAACCAATTTTATTGTAGCATAAGCTTTCGAGAATCAAGTTCTCTTCGTCAGATGCATGATACAGAGACTGGTCAAATATAGAAGAGGAGGGAGGAGAAGGGGAGGAGAGAGAAGAGGCAATTAGGGGGGGGAAGAGGGGGAGGGTGCAACCAAAACATTCCTTTGCTAGTATATGTAAACATCTCCTTTTGGTGTGTAGATCAGTTGGCTTCAAAGGAGTTTGCCCTGTTAGTTTGTAGCAGCCAAACAGCTAGACCATCCAATTCCAATGCAGTATGAGCCTTCAATAACTACAGCTCTCCTTGCCAGATGCATCTGACAAAGAGATCTGTGGTCCCTGAAAGCCCACACCAGGTGCCACTGAGCTCCCCCAGACCCCGCCTCTGTAAAGGAAATCTGTTACCTGTGATAATGTGATAACCATTCATAGTCCCTATTCAGTCCCATCTTGAGAGAGTCAAATTTGCATATGAATTCCAGTTCAGCAGCCTCCCATTGGATTTTGTTTTTGAAAGGTTTCTGTTGAACTACAGCGACCTTTAAGTCTTTGATGGAATGTCCTGGTAGATTGAAGTGTTCTCTTACTGGTTTCTGGACGTTTCCATTTCTAATGTCAGATTTGTGTCCATTTATTCTTTTGCGTAGAGGTTGGCTGGTTTGTCCAATGTACAGAGCAGAAGGACATTGTTGGCACATGAGGGCATATATCAGATTGGAGGATGAGCAGCTGTAAGAGCCAGAGACAGTGTAGTTGATGCCATTGGGTCCTGTAATTGTAACTAACAGGGCAAACTCCTTTGAAGCCAACTGATCCACAGTTTATTTATTTAAAATTTATCAGGTGACCACACTTGCTATGGTCAATTAATCCAGGCACAGATTGTCATGCCAAGGATATCAAGCTGGCCTTTAATTCACCTTTCAGCCTAATCTCCCCTGGGATATCAAAAGTTGGCAGGGCAGTATATCATTTGCTCCAACTGTCACCTTGGGATGGAGGAATGCTGCTTTCCCAGCCTTTTGGTGCACCATAAAACCAGCTCTGTGGGGAGTAGACTAGTCATGGACCCTAGAAAGGCTGATGGGACTCACAAGAAGGTAGGGACATCCTACCCCTAGGAGAGTGTTTTAAAAAGTCTGTAGCCTTGTGTGGGTGTGTGGTGGGGGTTATCTGCAAGGGAGAAGGGAGGGGTGTGTGGAGCCAGGCTCATCTCTACTTTCTTAATCTTCACCAAGTGATGTTCACCCATCCTGAAGAGATGTCCAGGTGTTTTTTGTAACTCTCAAGGTTATATCTAGATTTAGTAACTTTCTTATTTAGTTGCTAGCTTAGTGTGGCATACCTTCCTATAATTTGTGTGCTCTCTGTATTTTATATTCTGTAGTAATCCAATAAAAATCTTTCATTGGTTAGCCACAAGCTGTACCAAGGTGCCCTCACCCCCAGGTCTACTGCTCAACTGTGCTAGTACTTTGCACATGCTTAGGATTTCACTTGTTTCCAAATGGCTGGTGAGGGGTTAAGCCTATATGTTTGGTGGTGACAGATGAAACCATGAGGCTAAGAAGGAGTGAGACTTGTGAGGGTTGTACTACAAATAATAATTATTTATGTAACTCCACTTTCTCCCACCAACCCTATTTAAGGGAAGGAGTTATGGGGTCTGGGTTAGTTGAAGCAAGATAAAGAGGAGAAAATAGCAGCGTCTCCAGCCTTCTGGCTTCTACTACTCCTGACCAGGAAAGATCTACCAGCAGATAATAAGTATAGTTTTAAAACAAATCCACAGACCTTTTTGTAAACCTCTAGAGTTATCATTAATCTAGAGAAAAATGCTCTGCTGCTTTTATACAGGTTTAATGGGAAGTTATTTCCCAGCTGATATTATTTACCTCTGTGCCAAGAAAGGCTTCACCTGCTCATTTCCAAGCATTACATTTTGGGCAGGACATTTTTCTCTCTCTAGGTTGTTGGCAACCCTATCTCTTGCCATTGGTAAATAGAATTATAAATGTTTTATTTAATTAGGAAAATGAAAGCAGGAAAAATATGTATAAAGAATCAAACTTAAGCAACATAATTAAAGATAGAACCAGAATGTTCTCTTTCTCAGTCATTCTTTTTCCTTAGGCCTTCCACATGTCTCTTATGAGCTGCTTCCACACAGATCTTCTGCTCTAAATATAGGTAAGTATTCATATTAAATGTGTTAAACCTGCCAAGCTAGTTTTACAGATAAGTACCCAAAACCTAAAAAAAAACAAACCCAAATCCCAGGATACAAGGAACAAATCTTTTAACTTCCATTTCTTGTTTCCATCTAGGAAAAAGGGTACAAAAGGAGAAACACCAGATTTTAGATTTCCAGAGTGATGAACTGAATGTAAGCTGCGGAAAAGCTAAAGGAGTTTTGTACAAAAAAAAATTAGCAGCAGGTAACAATTGGTTTGGAAAAGTATAATTATGTTTTAAGTCTGTTCAAGCTATTAGACTCTAACAACAAGGCGGAGACCTGCAAGGACTTGTGGGTAGTATCTCATTTTCCTATCCCCACCACCAGTGCTCCATGTTGTCTAATGTTAGTTCTAGAATTGATTATGTTCTGCTTCAGTATTTTTTCTACTCTGTATTGGATTATTGCTAACACTATGTCTTTTTAACTTGTATCTATTTACCCTATGGTATTGTGTATGAAATGTCCTTGATACTGTATTGAAATGTACTTGATTGTACTAATCTCACACTGTATAATCTGCCTTGAGTCTCGGTGAGAAAGGCGGACTATAAATGACATAAATAAAAATGTCTTCTTGCTTTCTCTGTCCCCCACAGTGTTTCCTTTTCCTACTTCCTTCTCTCCTTCCCACCCACCTTTGTCTGCTCCCCTGTCTTCACATCCCCCTACTGTCAGCATCTCTCCTGTGGCCCAGTTGCATAGTGGGAAATCAGCAAGGTCTTGCTGAGGGTACTTAAATTTTTGCGATATTTTCTTCCCCACACGATTTCTTTTTTTCTTCCTCCTGGAAGCCTCCATATGCTCACCTTTCCCTATGTTTTTCTCTTTTTCAGGCCCATTAAACAACTTACTTTTTACCTGTCACTCCAGCTTCATCTATATTTAATAATTTTATTCCTTTCTATACTGCCTCTATATTATCCTCACAACAACCTTTAGAGGTAGGTTAGGCTGAGTGTGTGTGACTGGACCAAAGTCTTCCACTGAGCTTCCACAGCAGAATGATGATTTGAACCTGGGTCTCCTACATCCTGCACTGAAACTCCAGCCACTACATTACAGTGTGGGGTTTTGTGTGTGTGTGTGTGGGGGGGAGGGTTTTGCTGTTATACAATAGCAAGCAGCCAGGCCTGGATGAGTCATGCAAGTCTTGTGGTAACAAATTGCCAGGTGGTTGCTTCTGGGCCTGGGCCCACTGAGTCCTCTCTCAAAGGCCTAAAGAACCCTACCCCATCCCCCGGCCTTTTACTGACAAAAACCATGCCTGGAATATTGGCTGGTTGCCTAGAAATAGCCACTGAGGGCATCTGATTAAAGTTACAGGCTCTCCTTTTATCATTTTGGGTTTTTAAACCCACCCACCCCATATATTTTTTCAGATTTCAGATTTGTCTGCATATCTAGGGCATTTTTTAGGTGTGAGGGAAGATCTGTCTTGTCTGTTCATGGCTCCACTCTCTGGATTTAAGGATCTGCAGATGAGGGCCACTTGGCTATCAGTATATAAGATTGAAAAGGGGAGGGATGGCAAACCCCGTTATAATCTGATATGTAAGAAAGGACAAGTCCTTCCGGTTTGGGATCCATGGAGGTCTAACACAGCTCTAAGTGCAGAGCTGACCGGGCTGCCGTTTCAGCGGCCGGCGGGGCAAACAAGCCCGCGGCCAACTGTTCTCAGGCGGAGAACAGGCATAGAATGCTCAAGCACCTCAGGGCGCATTGATTTCGGGAGAGGGGGGGTCCTACACAACGGACTCTCTCTCGACCCTTGAGGTCCCACCCTAAGACAGGTCGGCTTAAATCTCTGCGGCAGTCCTGGAGCCAGTGCGGCTGGCATAAGACCTACCTGCCCAAGCTTCAACAGGGGGAAAGAAGGTGAAGAAGATTTTGAGTTTGAAACAGCGATTACAACCCAGAAAGACGTTTGAAAAGGTAAAGATCACTATCTCTTGAAACGGGACGAACTACTTAAAGTAAGGAAGTATTAAAGTGGACTTTTAAACTGCAACAGATTGACTAGAAGCAGGGGAAGACTCAGCAAGAAACAGATTAGAAAAAGGACTAAATTAAACGAAGTTATTAAAGAAATTGGACTATTGTTATTCATACCTGTGGCTGCAAGGAGATAACAGACTGTGAGAAAGTTCCTACCATCACGAGAGTTGCTGTGGGGAGTCGGGAAACAGGAAGTGCGTAACAGGGATAGAGCTGCTGGAGAGAGACGGCCCTTACCCCAAGACAGGAAGAAGGGAATCGCCATTTTGGAAAAGGGAAGGGTCCCGACTTCAGCAGAAGAGGAAGTAGGCCATATTGGATTACAAAAACTACAGAAAAACCATAGAGAAAAGACACCCGACATTTTGGACTATTTAAACATCTTTTTTTTCTTCATGAAACCGGGACATTCAAATTAAACTAAAAGGACATAAACTAAGCGCCACGGAGTTAGGGAAACGAGCAGACACGTGGGAGCGAGGTAAGTCAGGCCCCACGATGTCGAAGAAAGAGTGGCAAACGGCTATAGAGAATTTGGACAAAAAAATTATGGAAATGTTAAAGGAACTGAAAGAGACAAAACAGGAGTTGGTGAAAGAGGTTAAAGAGGTTAAGGAGACAGTAAAAAATGAACTGGCAGAAGTGAAGAAGGGAATGGAAACAATACAAAATGACGTGCAAGCAGCACAACAAAAAGTTAATGTAGTGGAGAAGGCGGTGGAGAATCTCTCAGATACGCAACGAACGGAGATGAGGGTGATGAGGGGCAGAATGGCGGTTGCGAAGAGCAAGTATATGGAGAAGCAGCTGAGGTTTCGCGGCAGAAACCTCAAAGGCAGAGGGAAAGACAGCCCAAGAACAAATTGTTGAGGTGTTAGCTGAATACCTGGGGAAGGAGGAGGAGGAAATTGTGGCTATCCTAGATGTGGTGTATCGCATAAATTCAAGATTTGCGACCCAGAGGAAATTACCAAGAGATGTGATTGTGCAATTTACGACTAGAAATATAAGAGAAATTATTGTAAGTAAGCAATTTCAAGATCCACTGGAGGTTGGTGGCAAGACGGTTATTATCATGAAGGAGTTACCCAGATCGGTGTTGCTTGACCGGAAAAAATATAAAGCTTTAGTCCAAATTTTGAAGGACTTGAAAATAAGGTACAGATGGGAACTGCCGGAAGGATTGTCATTCGAATTTGGAGGAGTGAAAAAGTGCATCAGATCTGAATTTGAAATGGAAAAGTTTTTGAGGGACAATGAAAAGGACTTACCAACAACAAGGCCATGAACATGGAGTGTAAAGTTTTATCGTGGAATGTAAATGGACTTAATTCACCCAATAAGAGAAAAAGTATTTTCCACTGGCTATTAAAACAGAAATGTGATATTGTTTGTTTACAAGAGACCCATATCAGAAAACAGGATGTAAAATATCTTAAATCGAGCAAATTGGGCAATGACTTTGTAGCGGCCTCAACAAAGAAAAAAAGGGGAGTGGTATTATATTTGAAAGAGGAGCTACAGCCAAAGTTAGTGATTAGAGATGTGGAAGCCAGATTTTTAGCAGTGGAATGTACATGGAATTTAAAGAAAGTGTTGGTGATTGGAATTTATGCACCGAATGGTGCAAAAGAGAGCTTCTTCGAGGACTTGAAGAAGCAATTAGATGAACTTTCTTATGACCAGATAATTCTTGCAGGAGACTTCAATGGAGTTACAAATTTGGAGCAGGATAAAAAATCAGCAACTGCACAAAAGAAAAGAGGACTATTACCAAAGACTTTTTTTGCGTTAATGCAGCAGGAAACGTTGGAAGATGTATGGAGAATACAGAATCCCAAAGGCAGACAATATACATTTTTCTCCGCAAGACACTCCACTTTATCACGAATCGACATGATCTGGGCCTCAAAGGACTTAGTGCTTTGGACTAAGGATGTGGAAATAATGCCCATGGTAGGCTCAGATCATAATCCAATTATGTGGAAGTTTGGAAAAAGAACTAAAAGGAAAGGATGGAGAATAAATGAGGACTTGTTACAAGAGGGAGAAAATATGGAGACGTTGAGAAGGGAAACTAAGTTCTTCATACAACACAACATTAACAGAGAAGTTCCAACCAACAAGGTATGGGATACCTATAAGGCAGTAATTAGAGGTATACTAATGGACTTAAATGGAAGAGCTAGGAAAAAAAGAGATGAGAAGAGACAGGAGATTATGGAGAAAATAAAAGCCAAAGAAACACAATTAAAGAAAAGACCAGGGAAAAAGAAAATATATCAGGATATTAAAATCCTTCAAGAGCAGCTGACGGCAATGAACAATAAAGAACTGGAATGGAATCTTAAGAGAATGAACCAAAAGTCGTTTGAAGATGCAAACAAACCTGGGAAATACCTGGCATGGCAATTGAAGAAGAGAAAGGAGAAGAAGACAATAAATAAAATTTGTGAGGATAATAAAGTACATCTGGAACAGACTGCTATTAGCAGAGCTTTTTACAAATTTTATGCTAAACTGTATAATAAAAAAGAAGTGAATAAAGACTCAATAGCGACATATTTGGGGAAAATGAAGCTTCCAGCAATTTCGGAAGATTGGAGAAATAAATTGAATAGTGAAGTAACAGAGGAGGAGATAAGAAAGGCAATTCAGTCAACAAATCTGGGAAAGGCGCCAGGACCTGATGGACTTACAGCTAAATTTTATAAGGTAATGGTCAATGAACTGGCACCATTCTTAAAAGAAGTGATCAATGGTGTTTTGCGTGATCAAAGAATTCCAGACACTTGGAGTGAAGCTAATATATCATTGATCCCCAAAGAAGGACAAGACTTGACTAATGTTAAAAATTACAGACCAATTTCCTTACTTAACAATGATTATAAGATCTTTGCGAAGATCCTGGCAGAAAGAGTAAAGGGATGGTTATCCGAAGTTATTGGAGAAGAACAAGCTGGTTTTTTACCGAATAGACAAATCAGAGACAATTTAAGGACAGTTATAAATGCTATTGAATACTATGACAGGCGCTGTGATAAGGAGGTTGGCTTTTTCTTTGTGGATGCTGAAAAAGCATTTGACAATTTGAACTGGGACTTTGTTTGCCACTATGGAACAGCTGCAAATGGGAGAAAGATTCATAAGAGCAGTGAAAGAAATCTACAGAGACCAAAGTGCAGCAATTGTAGTGAATGATGAGCTGACCAAAAAATTGACGATTGGCAAAGGCACAAGACAAGGTTGCCCGTTGTCTCCACTGTTGTTCATTTTAGTTTTGGAAATTTTGATGATACAGATTCGAGAAGATAAGGCGATCCGGGGAATAGAAATAAAAGATTTTTCCTATAAGGTCAGAGCATTTGCAGATGATATAATGTTAATTGTGGAAGATCCGATTGAGAATATGCCAAAGGTAATAGAAAAAATCAAACAATTTGGAGATTTGGCAGGTTTTTATGTAAATAAAAAGAAGTCTAAGATATTATGCAAAAATATGACTAAACAAAAACAACAGTTATTAACGGAAATAACAGACTGTGAAGTAACAAGTAAGGTGAAATACTTGGTAATCGAACTGACTGCAAAAAATATAGACCTATTCAATAATAACTATGAGAAATTGTGGATTCAAATAGAGAAAGATTTGATTAAATGGAATAGATTGAATTTGTCATGGTTAGGAAGAATTGCAGTAGTCAAGATGAATGTGTTGCCAAGAGTGATGTTTTTGTTACAGACAATACCAATCATTCGGGACTCTAAGCAATTTGAAAAATGGCAGAGGAAAATATCGGACTTTGTCTGGGCAGGCAGGAAGCCTCGGGTGAAAATGAAAGTATTACAGGACGCAAGAGAGAGAGGTGGAATGCAACTGCCCAATCTAAGACTTTATTATGATGCAATCTGCTTGGTGTGGTTGAAGGATTGGATGACTTTGAAAAATCGCAAAGTACTGGCCTTAGAAGGATACAAAAAAATATTTGGATGGCATGCATATCTGTGGTATGAAAAAGTAAAAGCAGTCTCTATGTTTTTGCACCATTATATCCGTAGAAGCCTCTTCACAATTTGGAAGAAGTATAGAAATTACTTACAGGAAGGAACTCCGTCTTGGGTGGTTCCTTATGAAGTAATAGACCCGAGAACTGTTGACAATGAACAAAAATGTCTAACATACAAGGAAATAACACGAACAGACCTTTCTAAATTAAGAATAAAGACGAAAGAAGAGTTGTCTTCAAATTATGATTGGTTTCAATATAGACAGATCAGAGATCTTTACAACTCGGACTGTGCAAAGGGAGGGATAAGAATGGAGAACTCGGAATTAGAGGAAGTAATTTTACAAGAAAACAAAAAGGAAATCTCTAAGGTCTACAAGGTGTTGCTAAAATGGTATACTGTAGATGAGACAGTTAAAGTGCAAATGGTGAAGTGGGCTATAAATTTCAATAAAGAAATAACAATGGAGGCGTGGGAATACTTGTGGAAAAATATGCTGAAGATTACGACATGCACCAATATTAAAGAGAATGTTTATAAAATGATTTATCGTTGGTATCTGACACCAAAGAAAATTGCACTAGGGAATTTGAATACGTCTAATAAATGCTGGAAATGTAAAAAGCATGAGGGATCTTTGTATCACATGTGGTGGACTTGTGAGGTGGCTAGGCAGTACTGGGGGGAAATAATAAGAGTAATAAGTGAGATTTTACAATTTCAAGTTAATAAGAACCCAGAACTCCTGCTACTGAACTTGGGAATGGAAGACATCCCAGCACAATACAGGAGATTGCTATTTTATATGACAGCAGTAGCCAGACTTTTGTACGCGCAAAAGTGGAAAGTACAAGAAGTGCCAACTATTGAGGACTGGATTTACAAATTGCTGTACATGGCGGAGATGGACAAAATGACAAGAAAATTGAGAGACCTTGATCCAGGGCAGTTTAACACGGATTGGGAGAAGCTGAAACAGTACTTGGTGAAAAAATGGGAGGTGGGAGAACTGTGGCAGTTTGAAAATTACTGAAACACAACAAAAGAAGAGAGAAGTGACTATACCGGGGGGGGGGGGGAGAGTTAACTGAAAATTTCTAAGCAATTATTTTATTCGACTACTATGCATAGTATTAAGTAATAGTGGTGTTATTATAAGATTTATAAGGACAGAAACTAATTAATCTCATTGCTGGCTGATAATGGTATAATGGTATAACAGAGAATCTATATAATTAAAATGAATGAATACAAGAAAGGAGGGGAAAACATACAGTAGCATACAGAATAGGAGTCAAATTGATTGACTTATGCCGAATGTGTATATATGGGTCAAAGTGACTGACTATCTATGATAGAGTTGCATAATGGAGATATTAGATAATTAAAATAGTATGAAAATAAGATATATAGAAGGAAGCAAAGAGTAATACATGGTGTAGAGGTTAAATTGATTTATATTGAAGGTATGAAATGTTAGTAATGTACTTAACGCTATGTATAACAAGGGACAAATTGTTTGTCCCATATAGATGAGACCAGAATGAGTAAGATAGAGTATAGGCTACTAAAATGATTATTGAAGAATATATGCCAGAAATGTACTATTTAGTTGTTAAGTTAAATGGGAAGGGAAACAGAGATAGCACTGTGATATAATAGATAAGCTTAGAAGAGAGTGAAAGTATATGTTTAATAGGTAAAATAAGTTTGGAACGAGTAGGGGAAAATAGACAAGGGGTTGGAAAACTGTTGGAAGTCATCAAAAGGGGGGGGAAGGGAGGGGATTAGAATTGGAATATTTAAAAGGAATTGATTGTAATGGACATAAAATATTTCTAATCCAATAAAAAAAAAATTTTTTTTAAAAAAAGAAAAGAAAGGACAAGCCCACGGGGATACAATGAAACAATGCTTCACAAAGTGAAGGGTAGGCGGGATTTGTATGCACCACCTCACTTCGTACTACAGTTATTAGATATTGTCTTGGAGAAGAATTATTTCCGCTTTGGAGACTCTTTTTATTTTCAAACCAAGGGCATCACCATGGGATGTCCCGCGGCACCCAGCATAGCAAATTTATTTATGCATAAGTGGGAAAATGAACACATTTTGAATACTTCCAACCCCTTTCGGGACAATATAGTTACTTATTTCCGTTTCATTGACGATCTTTACCTCATTTATAAGAACATGACACAAGTGGAGGACTTTTGCCATTGGGTGAATGGGAGGGATTCCAATGTGCAATTCACTTGGAATTATAGCCTTACAGAAATTAATTATTTGGATGTGATCACATACAGAGAGAATAACAAAATCAAGTGCAAGACCTTCCATAAGGAGACAGACAAGAACTCTTTTTTGGAGTTTAGCTCCTTTCATCCTAAACATCTGCGGGAGAATATACCATTCACTCAGCTCTTAAGAATAAAGCGTAACTCCTCCACCGCTTCAGATTTTGAACGGGATGGCAACATTTTGTGTAATAATTTCTCTAGGAGGAGTTATCCGGTGAGGGTTGTAAAAAGAGCATGGGAGAGAGCAAGGATCACTGATAGACGCTCTCTCTTTAATGTTAAGAGCCAGGACCAACCAAATAGAATTATATGGACCCTGGACTACACCCCATTGAGTAACAACATTAAAAGAATAGTTACACGTCACTGGAAATTAATTTCTGGTATAGAGGGGTGCGAACAGTTACCTTTGTGTAGTCTTCGAAGAACCAGAAATCTGAAAGACCATCTGGTTAGAGCAGATATTCGGAGCAAACAGATCTCCCTGCATCGCCCTGTAGGCAATTTTAAATGTGGCCATTGCCGAATATGTAGGAATTTATGGGAAGGTAAGGAATACATACTTAATGGAAATAAATGTGTTATTACCCACTTTGCTAATTGCAATACCAAAAATGTGATTTATGCATTGCAATGCCCCTGCCAGTTAGTATATGTAGGGTGCACCACCAGACCCCTGAAAGTTAGAGTCCTTGAACACATTTCAAGGATCCGGAATGATGTACAGGAAGCACCTTTGACAGGGCACTTTAAGGAACATAAACATTTGGATAATGCTTTCCAAGTAGCTGTGTTGGAAGTGGTGGACACATCTCAACAAACGTTCCTACTCCGTCGGGAATCCTTCTGGATTTTCAGACTGAACATGGTTAAACCAAAGGGGCTAAACAACAAATTATCCGTGAATTGTTATGTATAAGAAGTCCTATGGTGCCACCTCCTGGTATAACTCTGTACTGTCAGTAATTCTATGTATTTTTGAAAGCTGTCTCTGTTGTATTTTGCATTGGGGTGGAATATAGCTTTAACACACACGTCACCCGCAAATTGGATTCTCAATGGATGAGAGTATTTTTAGCTTTGCTGCTCATTAGTGGGGCGCGCCCTGGAATAGATGGCCGCCCAATCCAGTTGATATAATGTGAGAATCTCCAAGCATATGGAACGTAAGTAAAGCCATGCGTTATGTTGTAGCCTTTTAAGGGTAGTTAAGACACTGTAAACTGTAATGTTGTAATATTGTAGCAGAGGCAGTGCTCCCGTGGAAGAGGACACGAAATCTGTGGTTTCTAAGCCGGCCCCAGATCGGGCCTGAGGAGGATTTCTACATCCATCCCACCTCTGCGTTTGCTCTGTGCATGGAAAGGTCACAAGAAAGAAGGAAAGAGACCAATGCAAGGATCTGAATTTGTACTGACTTTATTACACCCGGACATGTTGCAATATTCATGAATGCACTTTTTGTATGATGGATTTATTCTTGTTCCTGAAAGAGTTGCACAAATATGTATGAATTATATAGCATTGGCACTTTAAAAATTTAACACTTTGTGAAGCATTGTTTCATTGTATCCCCGTGGGCTTGTCCTTTCTTACATATCAGTATATAAGATAGCAGATTATTTTTTTTTCTTGCGTAGTAGGAAGGAAGAATGTATCCATGTGATCAGCATGTGAATATCACTTGTATTTTGGAAGACTGTTTAAAAACTGTTTTTCCTATAAGGCAATGGTATTTTCAGTACATCACCTATCTGGTGGTTCCAGCACCAAGAGAGTTAAACAAGCATAGTGAGTTAGGAATTTCTGTTGTAAGCTGTGTCTTTTATGAGAACTCTTTTAAAGACTCCTTCCTCATCACTGGCTGTTGCTGTGGTTGCCTTTTTTATCCCTAAGTGGGGCATCTGCCTTCCTCTATGGAAGAGGCTGTCTGAAAAGTAGAAGTGGCCTAGCTTCTGCTTTGTCTCTGTTCATCTGTGGTGTGGATCTGTGGATCCATCATGAAAGAACCAGTCAGGGCTTTTTTTCTGGGAAAAGAGGTGGTGGAACTCAGTGGGTTGTCCTCAGAGAAAATGGTCACATGGCTGGTGGCCCCGCCCCCTGATCTCCAGACAGAGGGGAGTTTAGATTGCCCTCCACGCCGCTCAGCAGCGCAAAGGTCAATCTAAACTCCCCTCTGTCTGGAGATCAGGGGGCGGGGCCACCGGCCATGTGACCATTTTCAAGAGGTTCCGGAACTCCGTTCCCCCGCGTTCCCCCTGAAAAAAAGCCCTGGAACCAGTAAGTAAAAGCCATGATGTTGGATGTTTTTGGCAACGTTTACAGATATTTTATTTTGTTAGTTAGATCTTTTGTGTTTTGCTATTTTCTTTATTTATTCTAAGTTGCCTTGGACAGTTAATAGGGAGAGAAAAGATATAAATATTCTAAGTCATAATCGAACAATGTCATGCTGGGTTTCCAGGATGAACTTGCTTTCCCAAATATTACTTGCTGATATGATGTTTCCTAAGTAGAAATTGGGTAAGTCTTCTGTTGGCAGAATTTCTTTATCACTTCAAAATATATATGTGAGGCCCCGCCCCGCCGGCCGCGCCTTCCCCGCGTCCTGCCGTCCCGGGGTGACCACCAGGGGGAGGTTGAAGGTGCTCCCTCTGCCTCAGACTGGATAGGGGCAGTGGTTCAAGCACCAAGGTCTGCCTCCTATCCGGCGTTCCGGAATCCGCTCGCTCTCTCTCTGTGACCAACCTTCCAACCAGCCTTCTCCTCCTCGGCGTCACTGGGAGCTCCCCTCTTATAGTCCCTCCTGGCTCTGCCCCCTGGGTTTCCACCAACCCCCTCCCCCGGCTCATCTGCCCTGGTGGCTGACACCTGGTTACGCCCACCCGGTTGGTTCCCCCGCCCTTCCATCACCTCTTCCCCCCATGCCCCCTCCCTGGTGCCTGCTCCTTCCCTCCACCATCCCTCACCAATCCCTGGTGCCGCTTCAGACCGGGGAGCCCTCCCAGGAGCCATCCAGCCAACCCAGAGCGGGGATGGCTCGCTGGGCGTCCCTCCTTCCGCCTGCCCCACCCGGGCTTTCCCTCTCCCAGCGTTTGGCCGCGCTCGCCCCGGGGATGCCTCCCAGGGCGGCCGCGGTGGCGCTGGTGCTGCCCTCCTCCGCCTGCCGCTCCCGCTTCTCTGCTGCGCGGTCGTCGTCGCGTCGGGCAGCCGGCCCGGCCCCGGCCGCCCCGCCGCCGTGAGCCGCGGCCGCGGCTGCAGCCGGCCTCGCCGTGGCAGCGGCGGCGCCAGGCCTGACCCCTCCAGCGGCGGCGGCGGCAGACCCGGCGGCTCCGGCAGCGGCGGCGGTAGGCCCTGCTGCTCCGGCCGCAGTGGTGCTGGGCCCGGCCGCTCCAGCGATGGCCGCGGCGGCGGCGGCAGGCCTCGCGGCTCCCGCGGCGGCGACGGGCCAGGCGGGGGTGCGGCCGGGAAGCCGAGGGCCGACGCCCACTCCGGGCCCGGTGCTGCGGGCCCCCAGGTAGGTTGGGGGACTTGGCGGGGCTCGGGCGGCTGGTGGTGGGCTCCCGGGGGGTCTGTCGGGGTGGGGGGTCGGGTCCAGTTCGGGGGGGAGGGACCCACCCCAGACACGCCCCCCCTGGGGCCGGGAGCTTCCTGGTCCGTGGAGTGTTCCGGGATTCGCGACATGTAGTCCGCATTCACATGGAGCCGCCCCGGGCGGTGTCGGAGCTGGAAGCTGAAAGGGAGTAGAGAGAGGTACCATCTGAGAACCCGGGGGTTGTGGTCCTTCATGCGGGCCATCCATAGCAGGGGAGCGTGGTCCGTGATCAGGGTGAAGGGGTTGTTGGCAAGGTAAAACTGAAGTGCCCCCACTGCCCACTTCACCGCCAGGGCCTCTTTCTCCACGGTGGCGTACTTGATCTCCGCGGGTTGCAGCTTCCGGCTGATAAACAACACGGGGTGCTCCTGACCGTTGACTTCCTGAGAGAGGACCGCTCCCAGCCCTACGTCGGAGGCGTCCGTCTGGACGAGAAAAGGTTGTCCAAAGTCCGGGTTCCGCAGTACGGGGGCTCCCGACAGGGCCCGGCACAGGGCTTCAAAGGCACGGAGCCAGTCGGGGTCCCAGTGGATGGTAGCCGGTTGGTCCTTACGCAAGCAGTTGGAAAGCGGGCTGGCCTGAGTGGCGAAGTGGGGTATGAATTTGCTGTAGTAGCCCACCAGCCCTAAGAAGCGCCGCATCTGGCGCTTGGTTCGAGGGCGGGGGCTCTGCTCCAGCGTAGTGACCTTGTCGGGCACGGGGCGCAGGACCCCGCGGCCCACCTGGAAACCCAGGTATGTGAGCTCCTGGAATCCGATCCGGCTCTTGCGGGGGTTGACTCGCAGGCCTGCCCCGGCTAGGGCTGCTAGGACCGTACCCAGGTGCTGTAGATGCGATGTCCAGTCCGGGCTAAAGATGATGATGTCATCTATATAGGCTCGGGCGAATCCCTGGCAGTGGACCAGCACCTGGTCCACGAGGCGTTGAAAGGTGGCGGCGGCCCCATGCAGACCGAAGGGCATGACCTTGAATTGGAACAGGCCTTGGGAGGTCGCGAAGGCCGTTTTCTCCCGGTCCTCTGGTGCCATGGGTATTTGCCAATACCCCTTTGTGAGGTCCAGGGCTGACAGGTAGCGTGCCGTTCCAAGTTGGTCGATTAATACATCGGCCCGGGGCATGGGGTAGGCATCGAAGGTGGCGATGGCGTTGACCTGCCGGTAGTCCACGCAGAAGCGGATGGAGCCGTCTGGTTTCCCCACTAGCACGATGGGGCTCCGCCACGCACTACGAGAGGGCTCGATGACATCGAGGCGGAGCATGTCCTCCACTTCCTTGGCCATGACTTCCCACCACTTTAGAGGGAGTGGCCTCCAGGGGGTCCTTGCCACTTGCCCCGGGGGTGTAGGTATGTGGTGAGACAGCATAGTGGTCCGGCCCGGCCGGCAGGCGAAAAGGCCCGAGTTCTGTCGGATCACCGCCCTTGCCTGCGCCAGCTGGTCGTCCCGGAGGCCCGAGTCCAGGACGGGCTCCTCTTCGGCGTGTCCGCTCGGGGTCCATGGCAACTCGCCGGCGGGGAGCTCCAGGGGGTCGGGCGACAGGTTGCATTGGTGCGCCTCCGCCTCGTGCCAGGCTTTTAGGTCATTAACGTGCAGTCTCTTCCGGTGCCGGGGGCTCGGCCCACACTGGACCTCATACGACAGGGGTCCCCGCACTTTGGTGATGGGGTAGGGTCCTCGCCACGGGGTCCCTGGGCCCGGCCCATGACCCGATGTTGGACCAGGACCTTCGCCCCCACCTGGAATGTCCGGGCCTTGGCCCCCCCGGTCGTAGTAGGCCTTCTGGGCCTGCTGGGCTTCTCGTAGATGCTCCCCGGCGGCGGCCCGACATGTCTCCAGACGGGCTTGGAGGTCTTGGACATATTCAGGGGCGGGCCGTCCCTCGGGGGTGGTCCTCGGGGCCCACTGCTCCCCCACCAGTCCCAGTATCCCGTGGGGTCACCGCCCATACAGGAGCTCGAAGGGGGCATATCCCGTGGAGGCCTGGGGCGTCTCGCGGACCGCGAAGAGTAAGGGGTCTATGTACAAGTCCCACTGGCGGGGGCGGTCATGGGCCAACTTGCGGATCATTGCCTTCAAGGTCTGGTTGAACCTCTCCACCAGTCCATCGGTTTGGGGGTGATAGACACTGGTGAAGATTTGTCATACCTGCAGCATCCGGCACAGGTGTCTGGTGAGCTGGGCCGTAAACGGCTTCCCGCAGTCCGACAGCAACTCCCGGGGCAGCCCCACCTGGGCGAAGAACCGCAGCAGCACTCCTCCACATGGTTGTGGACACAGGCGATGACAGCTTGGCGGACCACTGGGAGGTCGGCGGGCAGGAGGTGGGAGCGGATCATTGACACGGAGCTCCCGCTGTCGAGGAGCGCCGTCAACTTCCTGCCCATCACCGAGACCAGGACAAGCATAGGGGGAGGCCGGGGGGCCCGACTTGTTGCGGGCAGGGCCGTGTCCCAGCCCAGGTCGCACTCCATAAGGGGGCATTCTCTCTTCCAGTGCCCCCGTTGCCCGCAGGTGAAGCACGGCCCTTTGTCTCCCAGCTCCCGGGCTGAGCCGCCAGGCTTAGGCACTGCGGGGGTCACGGGCGGCGGGAGGGCTAGTCGGGGCCCGGCCGAGTGCCCTCCAGTTGCTCGATCCAGCTGGGCAGGGGCGGGGTGCCGGGGCTCCGCCCGCGCCCGTCCCCCCTTCTCGCCTGTGCTGCGGCTCCCGTCGCCGCCCCCGAGGCGGGGCTCTGGTTTCCCCGGCTCCCGGGCCTCTACGGCCATCACGTTCTCCCACAGCGTGGTGGCTTCTTTCAGGGTGGCGGGCTTGTTATAGGCCACCCAGTTCCGGGCCCGAGCGGGAATCACCTGGAGCAGCTGTTCGAGCACCACCTGGTCAGCAATCCTCCGGCCCTCGTCCGAGGTGGGCTTCAGCCAGCGGTAGGCGGCATCCTGGAGATTGGCCACCAGGGTGCGGGGCCGGTCCGCCTTCTGGGAGGCGATGGACAGGAACTTCTGTCTATAAGTCTCCGGGGTGATCTCATAGCGATCCAATATCGCCTCCTTAAGCTTTGCGTAGTCCGCGCTCTCGGCTTTGGGAAGGGCCTTCAGGGCGGCTTGCGCCTCCCCCGTAAGGTAAGGCCCAATGATGAAGGCCCACTGGCCGGTGCCCATCCTGCCGCCTCAGCGGTACGCTCGAAGGCCTCCAGGAACGCATCCACATCATCCTCCGGGCCCAGTTTAGCAAGGTGGAATGGCGGCCGGGGGTTGGGCCCGGCGCCCCCGCCGGCCCCGGCCCCGGCGCCGGCCAATGCCTGTTGGAGGTTCTGGAAGAGATTCGCCTGGGCGTCCTGCTGCTGACACGCCAGAGCAGCTTGAGCGTCCAGTTGCTGCTGGGCCACCTCCTTCAGTAGTTGCCCCTGGTGCTCGGCCAGCCACTGGCCAAACTGCGCGAGATCCATCGTGGAGCTGGTGGTCTCGGCCGGAGTCTCCGCACTTGCTGCTTTCAGTACCGCTGGGCGCAGGAGAGGCCGGGGGCTGCTCCAGCCGGCTGGAGTGGGCAGGTGCGGGCGCGGGTGCCTCATGGGGCTGCCAGTGCCTGCATTCTCCACCAGTTTGTGAGGCCCCGCCGTCCCGGGGTGACCACCAGGGGGAGGTTGAAGGTGCTCCCTCTACCTCAGACTAGATAGGGGCAGTGGTTTAAGCACCAAGGCCTGCCTCCTATCCGGCGTTCTGGAATCCGCTCTCTCTCTCTCTGTGACCAACCTTCCAACCAGCCTTCTCCTCCTCGGCGTCACTGGGAGCTCCCCTCTTATAGTCCCTCCTGGCTCTGCCCCCTGGCTTTCCACCAACCACCTCCCCCGGCTCATCTGCCCTGGTGGCTGACACCTGGTTACGCCCACCCGGTTGGTTCCCCCGCCCTTCCATCACCTCTTCCCCCCATGCCCCCTCCCTCATGCCTGCTCCTTCCCTCCACCATCCATCACCAATCCCTGGTGCCGCTTCAGACCGGGGAGCCCTCCCAGGAGCCATCCAGCCAACCCAGAGCGGGGATGGCTCGCTGGGCGTCCCTCCTTCCGCCTTCCCTCTCCCAGCGTTTGGCCGCGCTCGCCCCGGGGATGCCTCCCAGGGCGGCCGCGGCGGCGCTGGTGCTGCCCTCCTCCGCCCGCCGCTCCCGCTTCTCTGCTGTGCGGTCGTCGTCGCATCGGGCAGCCGGCCCGGCCCCGGCCGCCCCGCCGCCGCGAGCCGCGGCCACGGCCGCGGCTGGCCTCGCCGCGGCAGCGGCGGCGCCAGGCCCGACCCCTCCGCCGGCGGCGGCAGCGGCAGACCCGGCGGCTTCGGCGGCGGCGGCGGTAGGCCCTGCTGCTCCGGCCGCGGCGGTGCTGGGCCCGGCCGCTCCGGCGATGGCCGCGGCGGCGGCGGCAGGCCTCGCGGCTCTCGCAGCGGCGACGGGCCAGGCGGGGGTGCGGCCGGGAAGCCGAGGGGCGACGCCCACTCCGGGCCCGGTGCTGCGGGCCCCCAGGTAGGTTGGGGGACTTGGCGGGGCTCGGGCGGCTGGTGGTGGGCTCCCGGGGGGTCCGTCGGGGTGGGGGGTCGGGTCCAGTCCGGGGGGGGAGGGGCCCACCCCGGACAATATATTATACTTTTTATTCAGAATAACCAAAATTACACAAAACAACACAAAATAGTGTGCAGGCTTTCAAACATCAGCAATTTTCATTAGGCTGGATGGGGTGTGTGTGTTGTTTTCAGATCTCATCAGGCCTCTAGTCTGCATCCTGTGTAGAATGCCAGGCAGACTTGAATAGGTTAAGTAGTGCTGGGTGTGGAGTTGACACAAAGTAACATATTTAATCTTCTGGAAGAAGAAGGAGAAAATTGAGGCTTCCAATTGAAAACATAAAACCATCAGTAGCCATCTGAGAAATCTAAACATACCTAGTATTCTATACTGGATGCAGACAATAGACTTTAAGACCACAGCCTAAAACATCTCTCCCACTCTCACACCCTATTTTAATATCTAACCTGATGAAGCTTTTTGGTTGAACATGGAAACTGACACATTGTTTTATGGTGTTTTGGTCTCAATAAGAAGCATTATATGGCCTTTGGTTCTGGATTTTTCCAGAATGGCTACCAGCAACTTCTGTCTTTTCTCCCTTCGGTGAACTTTGCTGAGTAGTACATAAGACATATGCTGCCACTTTTTTGCTTTTAATAGGAGTTTCGCAGAAATGTATCAGGGATGATGGTGGAAACTGGTACACGCCAATAGAGTTTGAACGTAAAGGAGGGCGTGGAAGTCAGAAAAACTGGAGAAAAAGCATTCACTGTAATAGATTTCAGTTAAAGACATTAATAGAGGTATGTAGTTCATTTGTACTACCTGAACTATTAATGACTTATTTTCTCTTTCTGATCCCAAAGAAACCAGCCTGTTTGGATGACCAGAAATGTGTTTTATTCTTAACATCTCCAATGCCCTGTCCTGTCCCCCTGAAAAAACGAAAGCTGCTAAATCTATCAGTCTATTTTTGTGCATGCTAATACTGATATAAGCATTGATTTTTAAATAAATAGATCAAACATGCAACCACTTGTCTTCAGGGCAGGAGGGGGAGAGAGGCAGTGGTTTGATGGTGATGGGGTGGGAGTGGGCAGGGCAAAGAAATCAAAATTGGCTTCCAGAAGCAGGCTGGGGTAAAAGTGGTCTCAAAAGAATTGATGGGGATGGGGGGTTGGGAAACAAAATAACAAGCAAAAACTAAAGGGCACAGAAATGTGAGCAGAAACCAGGCAATAAACTGAAGAAGTATGTGGACAGAACTGACAAAAAAATTCCATGCAAATAGTCAAGGAGGGGAAACCAGTGCTAAGAGAGTAGCAGCCTTAATAAGGAGGGGGGCAGAGCCTGTAGAAAACTATTTATTTAACCTGCATGGCTGTTTCATGCCCTTAGAAGTTCCCTACCCCAAGCAATGCAGACATCATAATAATAACAACAACATTCAATTTGTATACTGCTCTTCAGGATAACTTAACACCCACTTAAAGTGGTTTACAAAGTATGTTATCATTATCCTCACGATAATCACTCTGTGAGGTGGGTGGGACTGAGAGCGCTCTTGTGACTAACCCAAGGTCACCCAGCTGGCTTCAAGTGAGGAGTGAGGAATCAAACCCAGCTCTCCAGAATAGAGTCCTACCGCTCTTAACCACTACACTGAACTGGCTCTCATACAGGGCTCATTTCGAGGGGGAACGCACAGGAACGCAGTTCCAGCAGTTCCTCAAAGAGGTCACATGTCAGGTGGCCCTGCCCACCTGACTCTTGGCCATTTTGGGCCCGTTTTGTCCTGGATCACTCTCCTGTTCAGCAGCAGCCCGATCCTGACCATTTTGGGCCCCTTTTCAACCACTTTATGCCCCCTTTTGCCATTTTGGGCCCAATTTCGGCCTTGAATGGCCAGGATTGGGTCCAAAACGGCCAGGATAGGTGATGTCAGAGGGTGTGGCATATGCAAATCAGTCACGCTAATGACACATTTCCAGTGATGTCAAGGGCCATGGCATATGCTAATGAGTTATGCTAATGAGTTCCTCCATGTCTTTTTCTACGAAATGACCCCTGTTCTCATACATATGTGACAGCAGCCCAACACAGACCTACCTAACACCATCTATCGTTTCACAAGTAAAAAAACAAGTACTCAAGCAGATAAGCCCAGCCATAGCTTACATGCTAAGTTACACACATTATTAAGAAATGAAGTACGTAGGACACTTTCTGGGAAACACTGTTCATTTGGGAATGCATGGCAAAGGACTCAACATTCCCGCAAAGCAGAAAATGCAGGGGGTAAGCCAACACTCCCATGTGTACTTAACTCCTCTCTGATTTAGATAGCTGTGTACACTTTCATGCTTCATTCATTCTCATACACCATATTCATTCTCTTTCTTTTACCCACCCCCTTCATTCAATCATTTTCTTTCACTGATTCACACATACACGGACATTCTACTTGGCTTAAACTGCCTTTGAAGCAGACTCTCCTCTAGGAGCCCAGTGTCATGTATTAGTTAGAATGTTGGACAAAGATTGAGGGAAATCTAAGTTCAATTCTCCACTCTGCCATTAAGCTTGCTGTGGAACCATGAGACAGTCACTCTTTTTCAACCTAACTTACTACATAAGGTTGTTCTGAGGATAAAATGGAGGAAAGTCATGCCTGCCCCAAGCTCCTTATAGGAAGGGCACAATAAAACATGTGGTGGTAGAAAGTGCCCACAAGTCATAACTGTGTTGTGACCCGTGCTGGGGTTTTCAAGGCAAGACACTAACAGAGGTGGTTTACCATTGCCTGGCTCTGCAACTCTGGTCTTTTTTGGAGGTCTCTCATCCAATTACTGATCCTAATAAACTTCTGAGATCTAACAAGATTAGAGTTTCCTGGGCTATTCAGATCAGGATAAAATATACCAAATAAACAAATAGGTTTACTAGCCAGGCTGCCAGCCTGCATTCTGGGCTCAAAGTGGCCAGAAGGGTATGTGAGAATAATCCTAGGAGGCAAATGAATGGATTCACCTAGGGTGGGGTGAGCTGCCTAGTACACATGTGTACTGCATATGCACAAATTGTACTGCTTAGCACAAATACAAAAATATATACATAATGTAAGCTTGACAGAGAAACAACCTCCCTCAGTCTCCTCCGTTAAAAATGGAAAAGCTTGTTCAGTGAAAATGTGGGTGGGTGGTTTTATTATTTATTTAATTATTTATGTTATCGTCTGCCTTTCTCACTGAGACTCAAGGTAGATTACTCAGTGTAAGACAATACAGTCAACAACTGGCACATTGCAGTTCTCCAACATATAAAACAATTTCATTGATTATTGGCTGTATGAATAACCTCATGTTCTGCCTAAATGATCCTATAGAATCCACTGCAAAAAAAATAATGAAAAAGTCATCATACAGAGCAGCCCTAATGGTGTGCAAAATCAGATAAGTTCCTCAACTGTGAGCCAACTGAAGTCAGGCTGTATATTCTATTCAAATATGTTAATATTAAAAAGTTTCAAGCATATATGACAATAAAGGGTATATTTGTGGTAATGGTTTGAACAAGTATCTATGGGAAGTGCTAGAAGCAGTTGAGTTACTTCTCCAATTCTGTACAGTATTTTGTGATTCTGTCATTTTGTGTTTATTTCAGAAAGGATATCTTCTGAACCCACCACGATCATCCCCCATGAAAAATAAGGTAATGATTCCTTAACTTTTATCAGATTGATATGCTATTCACAAACCACCTAATTTATCCTGAGAGCCTGTTAACATATTTTATTTATAATTTTATGTTTTAAAGAAAGAAAGCTTTTGACATGATCTGATTGTGCATTAGTATGAAGAAAATCTCAAGGAAAGTACTAATCCTATCCCATCAGTTTCTATCCTTAGCACATGTCCAAGAGAGTTTCCTCTCCCAAACATAACAAATCCAGATTTTTGACTTGTGTCCTCACTTGAGCCAACATTGTGTAGTGGTTAGAGTGCCACACTAGGATCTGGGAGGCCCAGATTTGACTCTCCACTCAGCCAAGGAATCTTGCTGAGTTACCTTGACCCAGTCACATACTCTCAGCCTAACCTACCTCACAGAGCTGTTGTACGAGTGGACAGAAAATTTTCCCATTTCTTTAATAGTAGTCATATAACGGTAGCTTCTGGCTGTGTTGTAGCTTTGAAAAGAGAACCTGCTCTAGGGGGTGTCATCCATATATCATTAGATATTGAACTATGGTTGCTCTATAGCACTCATTTGTGAGTGCATTATCCTGTGTAGATTCTATTAGATCCCCCAATGAAGCTTATTTAAAACACGTAGGGATTATTAATTTAATAAATACTCGCTGTCTTTTATTGCATCATTGGCTTTTTGCCTACTTTTTTCTTGGTGACTGGTAGCTTCCCCCCACCCCCATGTAGACAAGCCAGTCCAGTTGCAAATGATTGCTGTAGCACAATGGGAGCACAATATCCAACAATGTGTGGATGCAGCCTATGGCCATTTTCACATCTTTAAAATAGCAGGATACTCATGGAAGGCTGCCGGTTTTCTTGCATGGTTTTTGACACCATCCGTGATGGTAGTGCTTTCGTGGCTGCCTGCATCCGATTTGTAAACAGGTGGCATCAAAAATCGAGGAAGCCGGCAGCCTTCCATAAGTACTGCTATTTTAAAGACATGTGAAAACAGCCTAGGTGTCTGTATACAAAGTTATACTCTGTAGAACATACCACTAGAGCAGCACTGCCACTGCTGCATGAGATAAGTGAGGGGCAAAAGGTGTTCCACCCTTCCACATACAGAAATGGAAGTGTCAGTGCTGAATGACAAGGTTATGGTTCACTAGGCGAAGCAAAGCTATATGCAGCCATTTATACCTCTGAGGAAGTGGCTTGATTCTTCAACAGTGCAAATGGTGGCAATACAAGTGGCTGTGAGGGTCTGACTCACAAACACATGGAGTTTTCTTGGATCACTATCAAAGTATTTGAAATGATACTGGTGTTGTGATGTGTAAAATCTTCATTTTGAAAACCGGCTTTCTCCATTTTGAAAACCAGATTTCAAGACTATGTCTACGGAAAAAGAAAGTTACAGAATTTTCACAGCTTTGGAGTCAAGCAGGACTTGTAAGTGATGGTGGAACTGTGCATCTGCATGATTCTTGCATGAAAATTGCTTGCGAGGGCAGTCATTTAATAGATTTTGCAGCCCTACATGGAGCAGCAAATGGGCAGAATTCCCTCCCCCGTGCTGTTTTCTCTTAGGAAAATGGCTTGAGGGAAGGCTGGAGCACTCCTTCTCCTTGGGGGCCATTCTGACCTTGTTTGACCAGCGCATGCCTGAGCAGAAACATATCATCTAGCGAGACCCTGGAGGTCGCAGATGTGGTTTGAGTCACATATTAGATGCTTAGCTTCCCCCAAAAATAGCTGCGCTGAGACTGGAATTTTCTGACTGAAAGTGCAGGGTATAGGTCTATAATAAATACAGCATGAGGTTTTCTCTCATCAGTGGCTTGGGTTTGTCTCTTAAGTAAACTTGGGATTTCCTCACTCTGCAAATTGTGATGGCAGGAGAATGCAGAAAGTCAAGATCAAATCTGAACACACAGATACTCTCCCCAGAGCTCAGACCTTCTCTCTAGCTAGTACTTTCTGGGAATGGTGTGTTATCCTACTGCATTTTTAGCTATTGGTAGGACTTGCTCACCATAATCCAAGTGCTTTTTCTTGCTTTTCTTCACCCTGGATTTCTTCCTAGTCTTCAGCATCCTTACACATAATTATCTGGATATATGTGATATGTGCTAGTATTACTATATCACTTTCCTTCCTGCTGGCCCAAGTGTGCCAGAAAGATGCTTATAAGTCCTCAATGGTGAAAGGTGTCTCTCAGGATGAGTTTATGAGAGGTACTAGATGTGGGACTCCATTACCAAGGCACGCAGCTCTGAGTCTGCTTAGTGTCTGGATGGGAGATTTTCTGGGACCTTTATGTATGCCTCCTTGAGTTTGTTCCACGGGGAAGAGATGAAATGAAATTAGTAAAATCTTCTTCCTTCCTTTTATTTCTGCATCTGGCTGGTTTCATATCAGTCCCGTGCAACCCCCCCCAAGACAGATGTTTGTAGAACATGTAAAGGGAGCATTTTGGAAGTGTAGTTCAGTTGTCTTAGGAACCTATTTTGACACAAATGGCTTTCAAAAAACAGAGTCTCTGAAGAATGTGGAATATGGGAATACGTGATTTAGAAAGTTATTTTGCATATCTTGTGTTTCTGTAGAACATGTTACTGTCATCAGGATTAGATCTTCAGGTAGGCTCTTTGTGGCAGAATGCTCAAGGGTGTGATCAGGTTAGATTGGAGCAAAAGGAGTGGGGGCAGGGGGCCAAAGTTGAAGCTAAAGAATGAGCTAAATATTATGGTTGAAAGACATGATGGGTCAGGTATTACAAGATCTTTCAGAAAACGGGTCAGATAAAGAAGACACTGTGAACTGATAATGAAAGAATGACGTGCACCAGAAATCAGCAAGATGAGGTGATATTCTTGGCAGCTGACAGGGTTGTCTTTTTATTTGTCCAGTGCAAGAGCCTTGGGTTGACCTAGGAAATACTATAAGAAGGGAGCCAGCAAAAGCCAATCAGAGAAGAGGTGAAGTTGGCACTGGCTGTGACAGGCCACGCACATCTGGTTTCAGTTCATTGTTCCACTAAACTGGCTTCTGTAGACTTGGGGTTTCTATGGACTGCAGAACTACTTTTGTTGAATAACACTTGTTTTGTGGAAAATAGTTATCACCTTTGTCTCTTTTTATTTGTCAGGTGGGAAATGCTTCAGAGTTAACCCAGTTCCAGTTACCAGGTCAGTATCAGTTTTAGATGAAGGGTTTTGCCACCTTCCCTCTTATAAATAGGAAATTTGGGTTATATATGGGTGTGTGTGTTATGTGCTGTCAAGTCGCTTCCAATATATGGTGACCCTATGAATGAAAGACGTCCAGAATGTCTTATCATTAACAGACTTGCTCAGATCCTGCAAACTGAAGGATGTGGCTTCTTTGATTGAGTCAAGCCATCTCATTTTAGGTCTTCCTCTTTTCCTACTGCCTTCCACTTTGTCATGTTCAGAAAACTTTCCTGCATGCTATAACCAAAGAGACTCCATTTTAATTCTTTCAGTATTATGAGTGCTTTCTTCACAGGTGCTGAGATGTTCCCAAGCAGCGTTCTCACAGAGGAGGATTGTTTTGGCTACCGCTTTTCCAGCCTTGAAGGACTTTCACTTTCTCGGCTTCAAAGGGATTGTTATGAGAACTATGGGGGGAGGTTGGGCCGGCTGGGATCGGTTACTTTGTACCTTATGCTTTGCCTGTCATTGGTAACAATTCACGTGTACCATCCTGAATATTGTATTCAGGCTCGTGGACTATAATGAATTCTTTCTTCAGTAAACTTTTGAAAACAACGGGCTTTTGTCTGATTGCAGAAGGTAGTCTGGAGTAAGGACATTATCTAGCCACAGTTCTGACATTTTGTTACCAATCACAATTTTCCAATGCCTAGGCCGGATCAGACGGATTCCAAAGCTGTCCCAGTCAGGGACCCTTTGTTTGACCCGTATGCCTCCCCCGGCTCTCAAGGATTGGAACCCCAAGGACCCGTACCAAGAGGTAACGGCTCCTCTGTTACTATGATCTACACTCTCGCTCTCAGCAGTGCGGATACCCGGCCTAGAGCTGCAGCCGAACCACTGTTTTCCGTACCCACCCTGACGCAATGGGGCGCGAGACCAAGGGAGGCAAGAGAACGAAGGGCTAGTACAATGTTCACGCAACCACCGATGGACGGCCGACGAAGTTTAGAGGCGATTCCTGAGCATGCCAGCAGCCAACCGTGGCTCTACTGGAACAGGACAACCGAGCAAATGGAGTGGGAGACGTCCCGCCACGGTGTCCTAAGCTGGGATTACTCAGAAGTTACCCCATGGTCGGGGCAACCGGATGTAAGTGAGCACCATTGGATGCAACTTCAAAGCAGAACTGTTGCGATTGACGCTGGTATTTCGGCGGTCACTGGTTTAGCGAAAGGGATTTTAGCTGGAAGATCCCAAGAGGAACAAGGCATGGGAGAAATAAAGCCTTGGCCCCGGACAGCTGCGACGGAACCACATGCCGAATATGTGCCAACTTCGCAGGCTACTGAGGAACTACCCGATACGTATGCTGAGCTCGGGGAAGGAAATCCAGATAGAGTACAAGTGTTGGAGACCAGACTGGCAAGCATGGAAGAAAGCCTAGCCCACGCTGTCCACCTGCTGTCTGTACTAGTAGTGGGGGACGGTGGGCGAGAACCACCAGTTGGTCTGCCCGACATCAGTCAAAGTTTGTCCACGTTACAAAGCTATATTCCACAGCCTGGGGGCCCAATCCAACCGTGGCCCCAGCAACCAGATGAACCCGGAGATCCCGAACTTGATACCGGAGAAGGACCCTGTCCAGAAGGACCAGGTCCAGAAGGGCCGGTCGAACCTTATCCCACGGAACCAAATGACAAGCGAAACGATGGAGACAGAGAAATACCGGTACGCCCTGATGGTAGGCTCAGATCACAATCCAATTATGTGGAAATTTGGAAAAAGGAGAAAAAGGAAAGCCTGGAGAATAAATGAGGACTTGCTACAGGAAAGTGAAAATATGGAAATATTGAGAAGAGAGACAAAGTTTTTTATACAATATAACGTGAATAAAGAAGTACCAACCAGTAAAGTTTGGGACGCGTACAAGGCGGTTGTAAGGGGCATACTAATGGACTTAAATGGCAGAGCAAGGAAAAAGAAAGAGGAGAAAAGACAAGAGATTGAGGAGAAAATAAAGGCCAAAGAAATACAGTTAAAAAAGAGACCAGGGAAAAAGAAAATACATCAGGAAATTAAAATTCTTCAAGAACAGTTAACAGCAATGAGTAATAAAGAATTGGAGTGGAACCTTAAAAGACTGAATCAAAAAGCTTTTGAGGGTGCTAATAAACCTGGGAAATATTTGGCATGGCAATTGAAGAAGAAAAGGGAAAAGAAAATAATAAATAAAATCTGTGAAGAAAATAAAACGTACCTGGAGCAGATTACCATTAGTAGAGCCTTTTATAAATTTTATGCTAAGCTGTATAATAAAAAAGAAGTAACCAAAGAATCAATAGCATCATATTTGGAGAAAACCAAACTTCCAGAGATCTCGGAAGCTTGGAGAAATAAGTTGAATAGTGAAGTAACTGATGAGGAAATAAGTAAGGCAATACAATCTGCAAATCTAGGAAAGGCGCCAGGGCCAGATGGACTTACGGCTAAATTTTATAAGACAATGGCCAACGAACTGGCACCATTCCTAAAAGAGGTGATGAACGGAGTTTTTAGGGATCAAAGAATTCCAGACACTTGGAGCGAAGCGAATATATCATTGATCCCAAAAGAGGGCCAAGATTTGACTAACGTGAAAAATTACAGACCTATATCACTACTTAACAATGATTATAAAATTTTTACGAAGATATTGGCGGAGAGACTGAAGGGGTGGCTCTCGGAAGTCATAGAGGAGGAACAAGCAGGCTTTTTGCCAGACAGACAAATAAGAGACAATTTAAGGACAGTGATCAATGCTATTGAATATTATGATAAGCGTTGTGACAAAGAGGTTGGTTTCTTCTTTGTAGACGCTGAAAAAGCGTTTGACAATTTAAACTGGGATTTTTTGTTTGCCACTATGGAAAAGCTACAATTGGGAGAAAGATTCATCAGAGCAATTAAAGAAATTTATAGAGACCAGACTGCAGCAATTGTAGTGAATGATGAACTGACCAAGAAATTGACGATTAGTAAAGGAACAAGACAAGGTTGCCCGTTATCTCCATTGTTGTTCATTTTAGTATTGGAGATTCTGATGATACAAATACGACAAGACGAGGAAATACGAGGAATAAAAATAAAGGACTATTCATACAAGGTTAGAGCATTTGCAGATGACATAATGTTAATTGTAGAAGATCCATTGGAGAACATGCCAAAAGTGATAGACAAGATCAAGGAGTTTGGTGACTTGGCAGGTTTCTTCATTAACAAAAAGAAGTCAAAGATATTATGTAAAAACATGACTAAGCAGAAACAACAATTGTTAATGGAAACAACGGACTGTGAAGTAACTAGTAAGGTGAAATATTTGGGAGTTGAGCTGACTGCAAAAAATATAGATTTGTTCAAGAATAATTATGAAAAATTATGGACTCAGATAGAGAGAGACTTGATCAAATGGAATAGACTGAATTTGTCATGGTTGGGCAGGATTGCAGCAGTTAAGATGAATGTGTTACCAAGAGTAATGTTTTTGCTACAGACAATACCAATCATCAGAGACTCTAAACAATTTGAAAAATGGCAGAGGAAAATATCAGATTTTGTTTGGGCAGGCAAGAAGCCTCGAGTGAAAGTAAAAGTTCTACAAGATGCAAAGGAAAGAGGCGGAATGCAACTGCCCAACCTGAGACTTTACCATGATGCAATCTGCCTAGTTTGGTTAAAAGAGTGGATGACATTAAAGAATAAGAAACTATTAGCCCTAGAGGGATATAAAAAAATTTTTGGATGGCACGCATACCTATGGCATGACAAAGTAAAGGTCAACTCGATGTTCCTGCATCATTTTGTAAGGAGAAGTTTATATACAATCTGGAAGAAGTACAGAATTTACCTACAAGAAGGAACCCCTTTGTGGGTGGTTCCATACGAGGTGATAGATCCGAGAGCTGTTGATAATGAACAACAATGTTTAACGTACAAAGAAATAACTAAAACTGAAGTGTCTAAACTTAGAATAAAGACGCAAGAGGAACTATCACCGAACTACGATTGGTTCCAGTATAGACAGATCAGAGATTTGTATAACTCGGACTCTGTAAAGGGAGGTATACGAACAGAGAATTCGGAACTAGAGCAGACCCTTTTTAAAGAGGACAAGAAAAGAATATCCAAGGTATACCAAGTACTGTTGAAATGGTATACCGAGGATGAGACAGTTAAAACACAAATGGTGAAATGGGCTATAAATTTTAATAAAGAAATAACAATGGAGGCATGGGAATACTTGTGGAAAACTACAATGAAGACAACGACATGTATTAATATTAAAGAGAACATTTTCAAAATGATCTATCGTTGGTACATGACACCAAAGAAGATTGCGCTAGGAAACTTGAACACTTCTAATAAATGCTGGAAATGTAGAAAGCATGAGGGCTCCCTCTATCATATGTGGTGGTCGTGTGAGGTAGCTAGGCAGTTCTGGGGGGAAATAATAAGAGAAATGAGTGAAATTTTACAGTTTCAAATAAATAAGAACCCAGAACTCCTGCTGCTAAACTTGGGAATGGAGGGAATCCCAGCCCACCATAGGACGTTGATATTTTATATGACTGCAGCAGCTAGACTTTTGTATGCGCAGAAATGGAAAGTACAAGAAGTGCCAACTATTGAAGATTGGATCTACAAATTGCTGTATATGGCTGAAATGGACAAGATGACAAGAAAACTGAGAGATCTGGACTCAGGGCAGTTTAACACAGACTGGGAGAAGCTGAAACAATATCTGGAGAAGAAGTGGGAGGTGGGAGGAAAACTGTGGCAGTTTGAGAACTACTGAAGTACAATAAAAGTATAAAAGAGAGGGGTGACTTTACCGGGGGAGGAAGAGAAATGTGAATTTATAAGCAGTTAGATTAATTAATTGATTGAGATATATATAGATATGTAAAGGTTAATTGATAGAATATTGATAGAGAATAATTAACGGTTTAAACATGAGGATTGAGTAATTAACAATATTTTTTTTTTACTTGATAAGACTTATATGCACCAAACTGAATGTATAGAAGAGTTAAAATGACTGACTATGTGATGAGTTATATAGAAATACTATAAAAAGAAGAAATGATTAATATAGAGAGAACAAATCAAATTGTTTGATTTAAATGTGGGAAATTTTTATGGTTTATGACATACAGAAATATTCAAAACTGGAAAATGGGATAAATTGTTTATCTAAAGAAGTATAGTTTGGATGTTTAGTAAGTAAAAGAGTTAAAGATGTACTGCTTAATATAATGGAGAATATATATTTGTTTTAGATAGAGGAAATTAATAGAAGTAAGGGAAAAGGGACAGAGGGTGGGAAAGCTGTTGGAAGTCAACAAAAGGGGGGGAAAGGGAGGGGGTTAGAAACGAAAAATTAGGGGATAATTGAATGCAATGTAATGTAAAAATATTAATGTTCTAACCCAATAAAAATTTTACAAAAAAAAAAAAGAGAAATACCGGTACGCCCTACGGGGCCCGCTTCCCCGGTTACTTCCCCAGTAACGACCCAAGGGAGTGAGCCACCAGTTCTACCGAGAGGGGATACTCCGCGTCTCATCCCGGTGACGAGCACGATTGGAAGAGGCACCACTCCCCGGCCACTCCAAACGCCGGGGCCGAGAGGGACTCCAACACCGAATCAACCAATCCCCGGAGGAACTCCTTTGCCTCTTCAGCCTACATCTCCTCACCCATCCCCGTTACAACCGGCACCCCAAGGACCGACTCCCGCTCCGCTGTTACCAGCACCCAGATTGCCGGCGCCTCAAGGTACACTGCCGGTTCAACCTGTGCCCTTACAGCCAGCACCAGTACAGCCCGCACCCAGGTTGCCCGTACCTAGGGGGCCTCCTCCCCAGCCGATCCCGGGGGGACCTCCTCCACGACAACCTCAGCCACGGCCTCAGCAACCTCCGTTGCTGCCACCGCCCGCACCGCAACAACCTCCATTACAACTCGCCCCGCTCGACTTTTACCCGATGCCAGCACCAGCTTCCAGGCAAGAACTACCCATGGGCTGGGTAAAGTTAGAAGCTACCTTTGATGGAGACCCTTCCAAACTGGGATTTTTCCTCGTACAAGCGGTGCAGTTTTTTAATCGATGGGGACATCTTTTTGGAAGTGAGGCCAGTCAAATCGAACACCTTGGATCGAGACTCCAAGGTAAAGCTGCAGATTGGTATGTAGGACTTTACGATATCGGTGCCCCCAAATTGAATACTCTTCAAGGGTTAGTGGATGCACTGCGAGCTCAATATGAAGACCCTTTAGAGGAGACGAGAGCTCGAACAGAATTGCAGTCCATTAGGCAAGGCAACATGTCGGCTAGGGACTATGTTACGAAATTCCGACAGCTTGCCGCCAAATGCCCAAGGTGTGAGGAATCGACCAAAATAATTCTGTTCAAACAGGGCATGAATCCTAAGTTGTTGGATAGAGCCCTTATGCAAGATAATCCTCCTACCTTACTAGGGTGGATCCAATTGACTTGCGAAGTAGAAAACCGCATGCTAGAAGTCCGTTTAGTGGAACAACAACAACATGCGGGACAAAGGCGCTCCTCAGTTCTCGTTAGAGGAGGCAGAGGTGCTGGATATGCTACTCGTGGAGCGAGAGACGCTAGATGGCAACAAGGTTTGTGCCTGCAGTGTGGCCAAAGTGGTCATTTTGCGGCGCAATGTCCGTACCGGCCTGTGCAAAGACCTCCACTCCAACTAAGACGTCCAGCCCCCGCAAACTACCCGGCGCCACCGCGCCCGACACCAGCTCCTAGAACAGCAATAGGTAGAGGAGCTTCTCGTAGAAATCCTCCCGAAAGAGGGTTAGAGCTAGAAGAAGTTATGGATTATGATTCAACAGCTCTAACCGGGGAGGAGAATCCAGAGAGTCCTACCTCGGGAAACGAAATGGATCTGTCGTAAAAGGACCCAAACGGCAGATCAAATCTCAGTCAGTTCCTACTTTGAACAGACCTCAAGGGTCCATACTCTTCATTCCAGTAACGTTAGTAAATCTAGAAAGGAAAATGCACATCCGTGTTCAAGCTCTTATAGACTCAGGCTGCTCTAGAGACATTATTGCACCAGCCCTAGTGAATGGATTAGTTCTTCCCATCAAAGAATTGGAAATTCCAGTTATTTTTGAACAAATGGATGGCACTAACATGAATCCGGTCACTACTGAAACCGCGCCAGTCATAACAGGCATGGGGCAACATTGGGAAGTGAGATAGTTTGTAATTAGTGCCACTGCCAAATATCCATTAATTCTGGGAAGCAGATGGTTGTGGGATCACAACCCCTACATAGACTGGGCAGCTGGGAGTATCACATTCACCCATGATGCTTGCAAAAAGCACCATTGGAATCAAAATTGGGGTACCAATCCTACCCTCACTGAACATGCTCTTCTCACTCAAGAAGAAATCAATCAAATACCCAAACAATACCGGGCTTACACTCAAGCATTCACTGAAGAAGAGGCCAATACCTTACCTCCCCATAGAAGGACGGACTGTGCCGTAAAGATATTACCAGGGGCCTCTTTGCCCAAAGGCAGACTATATCCCATGAGCCCTAACGAAAGGGAAGAACTCCGCAAATTCATTGACACCAATCTTCAAAGAGGATTCATTCGACCTGCCAACAGCCCACATGCTGTGCCAGTGCTCTTCGTTAAAAAGAAGGATGGGGGCTTAAGACTGTGCACGGACTTTCAAGGACTTAACGCTGTGTCTTCCAGCAACGCCTACCCCATCCCGCTCATCAGAGACTTACTCAACGTCGTGGCTCAAGGTAAGATCTTTACAAAATTGGATTTGAAAGACGCTTACTTCCACGTTCGTATCAGGGCAGGGGATGAATGGAAAACCGCTTTTAACACGCCCCTCGGCCAGTATGAATATTTAGTTATGCCGTTTGGCCTGGCCGGGGCCCCTTCGGTTTTCATGTCCATGATCAATGAAGTACTGCATGAATTCTTATACAAAGGAGTTGTGGTGTACCTAGATGATGTTTTAATCTATTCAGAATCTGAGGAAGAACACGTAGAACTTGTAAAAAAGGTCTTGACCACTTTAATGTGTAACAAACTGTCCATCAAACTATCTAAATGTGAGTTCCACAAAACAGAACTCACTTATCTAGGCTACTGCATCTCCAAAGATGGCTTGAAAATGGACCCGGGCAAAGTACAAGCAGTACAAAATTGGCAAACCCCCACTACCCGCAAAGAATTACAATCCTTTTTGGGCTTTGCCAACTTCTATAGAAAATTTATCGCGAACTTTGCTCAGATTACACTCCCCCTAACCAAACTGTTAAAAACCAAAGACAAGGGGGACCAAGCCAAAAAACCGAGTGCCAAATTGCCTTGGACACCGGAATGCCAAGCAGCATTCAACCACCTCAAAACGCAGTTTGTTTCCAAACCCGTTCTACAACACCCCGATGAAAATCGCCCCTTTGTGGTACAGGTTGACGCCAGCGACACCGCAATTGGAGGCGTACTTTTACAGAGGGGGGAGGACGGGAAGCTCAAGCCCTGTGCCTTTCTATCCCGAAAATTTTCTGAAGCAGAAAGAAATTGGAATGTTTGGGAAAAGGAGGCTTTTGCTGTAAAAGCAGCTCTTGCTGCCTGGAGACACTGGTTAGAAGGAGCCCGTCATCCTTTCGAGGTTTGGACTGACCACAAGAATTTAGAAGCCTTACGCAGCCCCCGGAGACTGAATGCTAAACAACTGCGTTGGGCAGAATATTTCTCAAAATTCAATTTTACTTTAAACTTTTTGCCGGGCAAAACTAACTTTCTAGCCGATGCTCTATCACGCATGCCCCAGCACAAAAGCAAAAGGGAGGAGACAATAGACACCGTCTTTTCGCCTACGCAATTAGGGGGAGTGGTGACTACGCGCAGCCGCACAACCCAACCCCCTCAACCCGGTCAGGGGTGGAGACTAAAACTGAAAGTCGAAGTGGAAAAGGAGGGGGGGGAAGTACCCAAAGACAAACTGAAACAATCGGAACAAGGAGAATGGCTTTGGGGAGATCGCTTCTATGTACCCAAAAGTCTGAGACAAGAAGTTTTACAACGCTGTCACGACGCCCTTACGGCAGGACACTATGGGTACTTAAAAACGCTCCATCTAGTTCAACGCCAATTCTGGTGGCCGGGCATGCACAAAGACATTTCTCAATATGTAGCATCCTGCCCCATTTGCCTTAGTGCCAAGTCCCACAAAGGCAAGCCACCGGGATTATTGCAACCGTTAGAAACACCTAGCAGACCATGGGAAACCATATCCATGGATTTTATTACCGACCTACCCTCTTCCAAAGGACATAACTGTATTTTGGTGGTGGTGGATTTGTTCTCCAAACAAGCTCATTTTATACCTTGTACCACTATACCCTCGGCGCGAAAACTAGCTGATATCTTTCTAAAGCACATTGTAAAACTACATTCTTTTCCATCAAAGGTGATTTCGGATCGCGGCGGACAATTCGTTGCCAACTTCTGGCGGGAGCTTTTGCAAATGCTAGGTATTGAACAAGGTTTAAGTTCAAGCCATCATCCTCAAACCGATGGACAGTCAGAAAAAACTAATCAAATATTGGAACAATTTCTCTGCTGTTATATTAATTTTCAGCAAGACAACTGGGTCGATTTGCTTCCCCTGGCAGAATTCTCTTACAATAACAGCGTGCACGCTTTCACGGGAGAAACTCCCTTCAAAGTAGTTTATGGCTTCCACTTCAAAAACTTCCCGTTTGAAGCACTCCCCCCTCCTTCTTCAGCATCCAGAGACGTCACCGAATGGTGGGGGGAAGCTGCTCAACAATGGACTCTAATTAGAAAACACCTCGACAAAGCCAAACAGGATTACAAAAAGTATGCCGACCGCCACCGTGCGGCGGAATGGGATTTACAACCAGGTGATCTTGTCTATCTCTCCACAAAAAATCTAAAAGTAACCCAAACCAGCCGCAAACTGGCTCTGAAATTTCTAGGACCTTTTCCTGTTCGTAAAGTAATCAACAAAGTGACTGTTGCCCTAGATTTACCAAAGAATTTACGCTACGTACATGATACCTTCTATTTCAGCCTGTTGAAACGAGCTCCTCCAGCAAACCAATGGCACACCCGTGCCCCTCCTATTCCAACTCTAATTGATGATCAAACCCATTACGAAGTACAACAAATTTTGGACTCTAAACTAAAAAGAAACCAGCTGTTTTACCTCATCAGGTGGAAGGACTTTGACTCTGGGTTTGATGAATGGGTGAACTCTGTGCATGTTCATGCTCCTAGATTAATCAAGGCGTTCCATAATCGCTATCCACATAAACCTGGGGGGGGAGCATCTTAGAGGGGGCAGAATGTCATGTTCAGAAAACTTTCCTGCATGCTATAACCAAAGCGACTCCATTTTAATTCTTTCAGTATTATGAGTGCTTTCTTCACAGGTGCTGAGATGTTCCCAAGCAGCGTTCTCACAGAGGAGGATTGTTTTGGCTACCGCTTTTCCAGCCTTGAAGGACTTTCACTTTCTCGGCTTCAAAGGGATTGTTATGAGAACTATGGGGGGAGGTTGGGCCGGCTGGGATCTGTTACTTTGTACCTTATGCTTTGCCTGTCATTGGTAACAATTCACGTGTACCATCCTGAATATTGTATTCAGGCTCGTGGACTATAATGAATTCTTTCTTCAGTAAACTTTTGAAAACAACGGGCTTTTGTCTGATTGCAGAAGGTAGTCTGGAGTAAGGACATTATCTAGCCACAGTTCTGACACCACTTTTCCTAGCATTATTGACTTTTCCAGAGAATTCAGGCTTGATTTGATCTAGTACCCACTTATTTGTCTTTTTGGCTGTCCATGGTATCTGCAAAACTCTCCTCCAGCACCACATTTAAAATGAATCAATTTTCTTCCTGTCAGCATTCTTCACTGTCCAACTTTCACATCCATACATGGCAATGGGGAATACGATAGTTTGGATTATCTTGATCTAGGTGTTGGGAAAAGGGGTTAAAAATAGTTTAAATTCAGAGTTGCAATGGATCTTGAATCAATAGAGACAGACACTTTGTTTGCTTTTAAGAATTTGAGAAAAGTTTACTCTAAATGAAAAAAGGTACATGGGAATGCTACAAAACAAAGAACTCTTTATCACCTACATTTTGACACCACAAAGTACAAACTTAGATTGAGACCACATCAGTAATGGCAATCTTTCCTCTTGACCTTAGAAAGGAAATCACCTGACCTATTGACCAATAGTAGTTTCTCAGTTTCTCAGGCTTTGAGGTAGATAAGGCTATTGCCTCTCTGCCAGGCTTCCCTTCCAGGTCAATACAAATAATAGCACACTGGGTAAGCACATAATAACTGAATGTTAGACCTTGCAGCCTATATTCCAAAACTTGGTTCCCAGAGAGACATTTTTATCTTTAAGGATCTTATCTAGCTCCCTCACAGCTGCTCTTCCAAGTCTCAATCTTCTTCCGATTTCTTCATTGCAGTCTCCCTTTTTGGTTGATGATTAAGCCAAGGAATAGAAAATCTTGAACAATTTCAATTTCCTCATTGTCATCTTTAAAATTATGTAACTCCTCTGTAGTCATTACTTTTGTCTTCTTGATGTTCAGCTGAAATCCTGCGTTGGCGTTTTAACCTTCATCAGTAGTCATTTCAAGTCTTCACTATTTTCTGCTAGTAGCGTGGTGTCATTTTCATGCCAACTTCTTCTAGATCTAATCCAGCTTTCCTTATGATATACTCTGCATAGAGGTTGACCAGGTAGGGAAATAATATGCATCCTTGTCTGACACCCTTACCAACTGGAAACCATTCTGTTTCCCCATATTCTGTCCTAACAGTAACCTCTTGTCCACAGTACAAGTTGCACATCAAAACAATCAGATGTTGTAGCACCCCCATTTCTTTTAAGACTTTCCACAGCTTTTCATGAGCCACACAATCAAAAGCTTTGCTGTAATCTATCTATAAAACGCAGGCTGATTTTTTTCCTAAAATTCCCTGGTACGTTCCATTAGCCATCGTAAATTTGCAATGCGATCTCTGGTGTTCTTCCTTTTCTGAATCCAGCTTGAACAGCTGGCATTTCTCATTCCATATATGATAAGAGTCTTTGCTGTATAATTTTGAGCATCACTTTGCTTGCATGGGAAAACGGCATGCCCAAGGTGCATAAAACGCGCTTTACCTGGGAGCTGCCCTTTGCCTCCCCACCCGGAGGAGACAGCCTCTGCGCTTCCCAGGCATCTGGGACTTTAATGGGCAGGGGCCAAGCCCTATAAAGGTTGGCCCCACCTCTTTAGGGCAGCAGTCAGCTCTGAAAGCTGGTGAGCATCCGGTGGCATCGCCCATTGGTGGGGAATTGGTGTCCATGGCTTGGAGTGCATGGAGCTTTAAGGGGGGAACCAGTTGCCTGGCCGGCTGGGTTACAGCCATGCAGTTGAATGGCTCACACCTGGGGTAGTGGGTGCTCACCCAGACAGGTCAAGGAGGTGGTCCAGGGTAGACCCCTTGGCTCAACCTGTACCATTAGTTAGCCCTTGCCATTATTGAGTTAATATTGGTCAATAAATGGCCCTGTTTTCACCCAAGCCTTGTGTCTGTCTCTTCATTCCAAATTTGGGGGGGGGGAATTAACACGATTGTCCAATAGTTGCTGTACTCTTTGACATACCCTTTCTTTGGAATCGGAATGTAGACTGAGCATTTCCAGTTCGTGGGCCATTGTTTTGTTTTCCATATTTGTTGACAGATTCTTGTTAAGATTCTGACGGACCATTTCTGTTGCTTGAAATAGTATTCCGTCTACTCCAGGTGCTTTGTTTCTCCCAGTTGCTGTGAGTGCAGCTTTTACTTCACTTTCTAGGATTTCTGGTTCTTCATCGAAAGATTCTTCATTGAAAGTATCTATCGTCTTTCCATCTCTTTTGTATAGTTCTTCAATGTACTGTTTCCATCTATCCTTTATTTTGGCCTGATCATATACTGGTTATATATAGGAAATTATCCTGATCATTATCCTGATCATTATCCTGTTTAGATACAGGTTATATATAGGAAATTAGTTTTAAGCCCCTATTCATGTATTAAACTCACAGGGTAGTTTGAGTCCCCCAAACCATGTATTCAATAAAGATATTCAATTAGCTGTCTTGGATGCCTAATTTTTCAGGATGGCCTTGCAATGGGCTGGGATTTATATATTGGATAGGAACATAATGCAAAATGTTCTGCGATTTTTTCATTGGGTGCCCTCTGACCATGACCACATATGATTAGGAACCATAATATGCATTCCCCATGTTTTCTTCCCCTGGTGTACACTGTTAGCGATAGTTTTAAGATACATTGATTATATGTCAATTTCACATTCTTCTTCATATTGAATGTATACGAGAAGACTGTGTTTGAGTTAATCTGCATGTAAATGCTAGTCTACCACTGAACAAAAGTATTTTTCTTCCTCTCTGGAAAAGTCTGATTCCCTGTTCTACATATCCCTGTGATATGTATCTATTCTTGGCCAAGGGAGAGGGGGGAAAACTGACGACCTATTAATAAGCCATTCCTCTAAGCCTAATTATTCCAAATATTTCCTTCAAATCTATGAGAAGCAGATGATTTGCCCTTCTTCTTTTTAATAATAAATGTAACAGATGTAACTATGTATTTAATGTATGAAATCCACCATGTGAAGCAATTCTGTAGCGATGAGTAATGTTGAGAGAAGATGGCTGCTTTTAGGTTAGTATTCGATTAGTTTATTCTGTTTAATTATTGATAGTCTTTTAATTGTGATTTAAATTGTGCTCTATGTATGTATTATCATTGTGTTCTTTACATTGTAAGCTGCATTGGTTTATCTAAGGCAGAAAGGTGGCTAATAAATGTTTTGATTGATTGATTATTCGTACAAAAAGCTGTCTACAGTGATTTCACTCATAAAGACTGAGCAGATGGCTGTTGTATTGTCGAAGGCTTTCACGGCCGGAGAACGATGGTTGTTGTGGGTTTTCCGGGCTGTATTGCCGTGGTCTTGGCATTGTAGTTCCTGACGTTTCGCCAGCAGCTGTGGCTGGCATCTTCAGAGGTGTAGCACCAAAAGATAGAGATCTCTCAGTGTCACTGAGTGTCACTGAGTGACACTGAGAGATCTCTATCTTTTGGTGCTACACCTCTGAAGATGCCAGCCACAGCTGCTGGCGAAACGTCAGGAACTACAATGCCAAGACCACGGCAATACAGCCCGGAAAACCCACAACAACCAGATGGCTGTTGTTAAAGCTTTTATTTGAGAATCATTGTAAACAACTTTCTATCAAACTTAACCCATCTAAAATTGATAGCGCTTTCTTGATCTCTCTACTCTCATTGGCATTCTGGTTCTCCTTGCATTCTGGTTATTAAAGGCATAGAAGCAGGGGAAATGTTTTCATTTGTGGAGTACTGCACAAGCTTTACTAATCTCTTGTCTTCTTCAGGTATCCCAGTGCAGTGTGGTGCTGTGAAAGGAGTGTTGTATAAACATAGATTTGTAGCAGGTGAGTCTAGTGGCTGTTTCTGTTTGTAAAAAAAGATTCAAAATCCTGTGCTTGAAATGGGAACATCTCTATGTGGCTAAAAGAATAGAATCATTGTTTGTAGGGCATCTGATCACCTGATCTAAAGAGTTTTCAAATTGCATTTATCTAAACATGTTATACATTCCAAGGAGTTGGTTTTGTCATGGAGCAAGAAAGATACTTTCCTCTTGATATACTGCCTATATTAATGTTTATGTTGTTTATGCTATAGCATAGTGGTTAAGTGGTTGGGCTGCAAGTCAGCTGGTTCAAATCCCATTAGTGCCATGAGCTCAGTAGATGGCCTTCAGTAAACTACTCCTCTCAGCCCCAGCTCCCCAGCTGTATCGTGGGGATAATAACACTATGTTCACCACTTTAAGTGGGACACTAATCTATCTAGAAGAGTGGTTTAGAAGGTGCAGTTACTATTATTATTATGCACTACAATAGCACACTGGAATTCAGGAAGGTATTTTCTTAGATATATAGCTTCTGAAAACATCTATACATGTTTTGCAAGAGCAAAATGTTGAGACATTTGTGGGCTAGTGTGTGTGATAGAGTTAAAAGCTGTTGACTGTCAGACAGTGGTTAGAGGGAATTCTCTTTGTGAGTGGAGGTGGCCTTCCCATTAACCTTGCAAGGGTGATCTCACCTTGCAGGTTTACCGAAACAGCAACATCTGATTTCCCCTTTTGCTGAACAGATTCACCAGTCACACAGGTCCTGAATTCTAACATGATGTATTGAGTATAAGTATTATGGAGTTCCTATGGATAGTAATGTAGCTGTCAATAAAAAACTCATTCTGAGCACATCCAGTCCTGCCCAGAGGACACATTTTAGAGCCCAAGCACTTACGAGATTTTACTTCAGGACCTTTCATCCCACACTCAACACAAAACATACAGAGAGATCTTGCTGTAAGTATTGGCTAGCAGGAAGGGCAAATCAATGAAGTTCACACAGGACTGGTCCCCCCCCCTTGCCCTGCCCCAGGACTGCACGCTGAGTTCTATACCTCCAGTTCCAATTTTCCATCCCTAACTAATTAGTATCTTGTATCATCCAGAAGATGCACAATTCGACCTTCTTTGGGTATTCCTAAGGAGAGGCTTTTCTCCCAGAATTATCCTGGGCAGCTGGTATATCTCAAGGCCTGCTCAGTGTTGGCTATCAGCCTCTCTGGCACTGTCTAGCACCAAAGATGGAGCTCATCAAAACTATGTACTCTTTACATTATGTTACCTAAACATCGAAGAGAACCTTTGGCACAGAAGGAATAGAGCAAATCATGAGTAGGGCAAAACATTGACAATGGCTCTTCCTCAGCTCAGTGCTTCAACTCAGCTAACATCAGAGAGAGAGAAAATAAAGATGACTGCTGTTCTGCACTATGAGCAGGCCCTAAGTCAGGATGGGCCAGGGTTGCCTCTGACATGTATGCCTCTTTTGCTATGTACAGCTTAATAGCTCCAAGGGAAGAGGAGCGTGGTTAAATAACAGACACATCATTCTGTGTGCACAGGATGTCTAACTTCTCCTTTTCTAAACAATTTTTTTCATGTGTAGGTCCACTTAAAAAATGCATCAGAATGGAAGAGCGATGGTGTACTGCTAAGGAGTTTGTGGAAATTAATGATAAAATCACGAATGGATCTTATAACAAAGACATTCATTTCAATGAAGGACCACTACAAAATCTAATAGAGGTAATCTCTTTTATAGCATGTCCACACTTGCAGGTTACCTTTTTAAAGTGCCATTTTGCATTGTTAGCACAGGTCACCGACACCTTCCTATTTTTTCAAAGTGTCTGTGCTTCTGGTTATGACAAGCATACTAGGCTGCCCTGGGTCTGCAAGGTGGCTCAGTTTCCCCCTACATGACATGATAATCTCTTGATAGTTTCCCAGCTGATACCACTTAAATCTGGGGGAACATTTTCTAGGAATTGAGGCCGAAAAGTTGTATTGCTTGCAAAAATTTGCAAATCAAATAAAGAAAAATGTTGTGATTTTCTAACTGGCTTTTTTACTTACTGGAACACTGCCAGCCACACTTGAGGCTGGCATACAGGTTGGTAATTCTGGCAGTAACACCAGGGCTTTTTTTCAGGGGGAACGCTGTGGAACGGAGTTCTGGCACCTCTTGAAAATACTCAACAATAGTGCTTGAAAATAATATTATTTCAAAGAATCCCGTGTGTTTCTTCCTCATTTCCCTCTTGAGTGTTCCGCCACCTCTTTTCCCAGAAAAAAACCCCTGAGTAACACAGTAACACAGGACAGGAGCCAGTAACATAGGAGCTAATGAAAACACTGTTCTGAAAAAGCTAATAGAACCTGAGTGCTGGGAAGCAGGTGAAGAGAGTTAAAAATTGACAGGTAGGGTTTTTTCTCAGTTGGAAATTGGGACATGGAGAAGAGAGTTGATTAATTAGTTGATTAATGGGTTAGTTTAACAAGGGAGTGATTTTAAGGGTCTATAGAGGGATCAGATTTTTCATTAAGTCCCCCTAGACTGTAATGGAAGTGAGTATGTGACTGGTTTATATTTACCTCAGTATTTACTACTGTTTGTGTTACTTCAAATAAACTTTGTTCTTGTTCAGTTTTTTAAAAAATAATTGAAGCTAACATTTCAGAACTGAATTCCCTTGAACTGAAAATATTCACTGTAAAATATCTAATTAATTTTTGTAATCAGCTTTCAAAACAAAAAGTGAAGAAAAATTATTCTCTTTGATAGGATGGAACTTTGAAAACTCATTCTAATGATTGCTCTTGTTATAACTGCAAAGGAATCAAGTGGGTAAGTAAAGGTCACCCAACTTTTCATGTTTATTATTCATTTTAACTTTGATATTCATATAGATCATATAATGTATCATTCAGATTTACCCTGGAGGACTCGCCGCACAGCAACAGTATTCTGTGGTTTTCTCACTGCCACTGCAGCAGCAATGGGGCTTCCACATGGCAGATTTCTCTGCATTTTTTCTGCACCAGTGCCTCACGGTTCAGGCCCCTCCATGCCATGAGTGGGCTTTTCCAATTTTTTTTAATTGAAAAAAAATCACTGTAGCCATTAATCAGTTAACCAGTTGCTGGAATCTGTTGTAAAGCAAGTGTAGAAAAGATCACAGGAAAGCCAGAAAAAAGCCAAAAGGGCATGCAAGCCCCATGATGCTGTGTGGAAGCAGGGGAAACCCCATTTCCCATCAGCAGTAAAGGTGGACCAAATACCTGGTGCGGAAGCAACCTTGGTCACATTTAACATGAACAAATTAAGTTTAAATTTATCTTATTTTTCAAGATTTAAGGAAGGGCAAAATAAAAGGCCAAGAGAAGAAATCTGAAGGGAAGGGAGGGAAAAAAGAAAGGTGGAATGGGGGAAATGGTAGTCTTTCAAGAATGAAACACCAATTACTGGGAAAACTTCGGTGTTTTACTGCATGAATCAACACACACAAAATGTTCACTTTTTCATAAAGCTGCAAATCCAGGAGACTCCACAGTTGAAATTGTCTTCATGCAGATAGCATACTCCTATAACCGGCAGCACATTTGGGAGTGATCTAATTGAAATCAGGAAGGCTGCCATTCTCCTTGCATTCGGCAAACAATGCAAAACTGAATTATGCATTAGAGCATTTTTACATAGCTAATTGGGGCATACTAGGGAATTTCAGAAGAAAATCAGCCTGTTTTATATAGATTACAGCAAAGCTTTTGACTGTGTGGATCATGAAAAGCTATGGAGAGTCTTAAAAGAAATGGGGGTGCCACAACATCTGATTGTTTTGATGCGCTACCTATACACTGGACAAGAGGCTACTGTCAGGATAGAATATGGGGAAACAGAATGGTTTCCAATTGGCAAGAGTGTCAGGCAAGGATGCATATTTTGTCCCTACCTCTTCAACTTCTATGCAGAGTATATCATAAGGAAAGCTGGATTAGATCTAGAAGGTGCAGTGAAAATTGGTGGGAGGAACATTAACAATTTGAGATATACTGATGACACCACATTACTAGCAGAAAATAGTGAAGACTTGAAACAACTACTGATGAAGGTTAAAGGAGAACGCGCCAAAGCGGGATTACAGCTGAACATCAAGAAGACAAAAGTAATGACTACTGAGGAGTTACAGAATTTTAAAGTTGACAATGAGGAAATTGAAGTTGTTCAAGATTTTCTATTCCTTGGCTCAATCATCAACCAACAGGGAGACTGCAACGAAGAAATCAGAAGAAGACTTGGAAGAGCAGCTGTGAGGGAGCTAGATAAGATTCTTAAAGATAAAGGTGTCTCTCTGGGAACCAAGATCAAGATAACCCAGACTATGGTATTCCCCATTGCCATGTATGGATGTGAAAGTTGGACAGTAAAGAAAGCTGACAGGAAAAAAATGGATTCATTTGAAAGTGGGTACTAGATCAAATCAAGCCTGAATTCTCCTTAGAATTTAAAATGACAAGACTAAAGCTATCGTACTTTGGTCACATCATGAGAAGACAAGATTATCTGGAAAAGTCAATATTGCTAGAAAAAGTGGAAGGCAACAGAAAAAGAGGAAGACCTAAAATGAGAAGCCTTGAATCAATAAAAGAAGCCACGTCCTCCAGTTTGCAGGATCTGAGCAAGTCCATTAACGATAGAACGTTTTGGAGATCTTTCATTCATAGGGTCACCATAAGTCAGAGACGACTTGACGGCACATAACACAAACAATTGGGCTATACTATAATGGAAAGTTTCAGAAAGATGCTTTAGTAAGGGACTATGGACTACTACTACTGTGTACAGTACATACTATCTGTTGCTGTATGAATGTATACATAGGATAGTTTCTGCATTTTTGACATGTCATGTTCTTTCAGATATTTGCAATCCTAATCCTATATTACATTGCTTATGGGATGTTACATCATGTTGATTTTATTGACTTACACTTACTAATATGCCTTGAGTCTTGTTGAGAAAGGTGGACTATAAATAATGTAAATAAAAAAATATGTATTTGGCTAGCTCCAGTGCTTCCATGGGTTTGCTTTGCACACACAGAAGCAGGAATTATTCCTGTTGAATTGCCCTTCTTGTTGCAACTCCCTGTACTGTGTTACGTACTGTTATGGAGGGTCTCTCCAAAAGCAGTGGCTTCTGAGCAGAGCAGAAAGGTGCTGGACAGAGGAGAGGGCACCAAAAATTGCTTTTGTAAACTTGTTCAGTTCATGATCTAATCCACTGAGTGAGGTAGTTGCATAGAAATAGACTGAACAGCGCAAGCACTGCTTCACACATGCAAAATATGTAGAGAGCAAACACAACACAGGGAAGCCATTTCAAAAGCTTATTATTTTCCTTAGAAGCCAGCCTCAGGTATCTACAAATGATGTTTTAAATGAGGAAGAAATTTGTCCACAGTCCCTTCTGCTGTTAATGATGCAGTCGGCAAAGCAGAAGTGATGCTTTCATCCCCTAAGAAAAGTTACCAGTTCTTGCTCTTCTGGTTTGTAACAAAAGTACCGCATTGAGAACATGGGAAGATGCCAAGGGGGTGTAGTCTAATAAATTGGATACTTACAGTGATCATTATTTATTTAGATAATTCTTCTCAAGTTTGGTATATGTTTATTTTTCATAGTAATCTTTTTTTAAAAGACAGAAAATGATGATACCTGTGAAGTTTGTAAGGAAGATGGTTTCTTGATGTGCTGTGATTCATGCCCTAGATCCTTCCATGGTGTTTGCCATGTTCCAGATGCCTCTATTACGAAAAGGTTGGTTTAGTTTCTTTTTTTTAAATTTAGAATTCTAGCGCCTCAGCAAAACTTGAATATAAAAGTAAAGCAGCAGCTACATTTGGCAAGTAGAATAGAGCCACACAACTTTAATTGCAACCAGTGCCTATGAAAAATTAACGATGTTACCCTAACGAACTCTAGGCTGTCCCAACTGTGACCCCTTGAATGAATGTTAACAAAGGGATTTAGGATCCATTGTATTGTAGACAAATTTTAGTATTCTCCTGGTAAAGCTACAAGTTTATGAAAGCAAAATTACACTGATGAAAAAAATCTGTTAGCAATAGTTTTTGTTTAATGAATACTGAAAAAGAGTAGCTTTCAGAGGCTGCTTCCAGCCAAAGATGCAAATCTGTTCACCAGCTATGGCAGCACCAGCAAGTGGCATGGGAACAGCACCCTCTCACACCCACACTGTTTGTTGTCCTACCCCCACTCCCCCCACTTCTCCCCACTCTGCTTCTACCAAAGCACTGGCATGATAGTGATCACACCAGAATACCCATTCCCCTTACTTTCATTTTCTTTACCAAAGTGTACTGTAATGCATCGGCAAGGCTCAGTAGAGAAAGGGAAAAGCCCCTTAAAGGGCTTAAGTGGGGGTGGGTGGGTGAGCATGGCATACCGCAGTGAGCTGTAACATGCCATTTTGAAAGTGGAGCTTAGTCTACTCCTCCCCTCCTCAGCTGCAACAGAGTGATTTCCACGTGGATGTTCCCTGGCTGCCAATCTGCAGATTCTCCTTTGGTCCAACTTGAAAGGAAAAGCTCTGAGAACTGCACAAACCTTATTCAGAAGAAGCATGAAGTCATGTGGATGTTTCCCTTTAATGCAGGGACTTTGTACTCTCCATGCAAGGAAAAATATATATGTTGTGGTCAAAAGAATTGAATCTACTTTCTTTGTACAATTACTTTTAGGCATTAATAGTAGTAAAAACTCTCACGGTCCCTTTTCTTAGGTGGGAATGTAATATTCCACGTTATTCCATTGGGAGGGTCAATCCATGTTTATTATATGGCAGTCTGGCTAATAATTATTATAGCCATAGTAGACGTTCTCAGTGGTTATGAGAAAGTTGCAACTAACACTATCCTCACATTTCGTACTGCATTTTAGCAAGAAGTGGATATGTACCTTTTGCAAAATTGAAAGTCAGTTTTCAGAAAAGTCCTCTAACCAAAGAGATGTCCTAGGATATCAAATGGTCCCTCGGCATCGCCTGGTGAGTCGCATCAGACATTTGGAGTGGGAGTACCTGTTAGAGATGAGTCTTTCCTATTGCTGTTAAATGGTAGGCAAAGCAGTAAAATCTCTGCAAGTAACTTTACAAAAGAAAAAGCCGTAATCTCTGCTGGTAGGTTCTTGGTTGTGATAAAGGCCATTTCCACATGGTTTATCTGCCCTGGGTTCAATGCTGTTGGGAATCGGTCTTTTCCTCAGCTTCACCATAGCATTGTGGTGCACTTATGCACCTTCTGGGGTTTCCCCAGCTCTTTTCTGGTCTTTCTGAAACCTGCTTTGTTGTGAGGTTTTGTGAAAGATTGCAGTAAAGCCTGGATGGTTGCCAGAGACAGACTGGAATATAATCCTAAAAACACTTTCCTGCAAGCAAACCCTGTTGAATCTGAGTGGGATTCTGAATAGACCTGCTTAGTATTGCTCTCTAAGGACGCTTATTCTGAATTTAGTAAAGAGTCTGGTAGCACCTTTAAGACTAACCAACTTTATTGTAGCATAAGCTTTCGAGAGCCACAGCTCTCTTCATCAGATGCATGGATTGGACTCTTTACTATTTTGCTACTACAGACTAACACGGCTAACTCCTTATTCTGAATTTAACTTTCATTTAAATAAGTGGGACTCAGGGCCGGCGCCAGAGGTTTTAGCGCCTGCGGCGGCGTCCGCGTGCGCCTCTGCGTGGCGTGATGATGTCATCACAGACGTCCTCACACGCCACAGGGGGGCTGGGCGGCATGTGGACCGCCGAGCACAGAAGCTGCGGGCTGCTGCTGGAGCGGCGCGCGGAGGCTGCTCCGCATGCCGCCCCAGCAGCAGCTCATGGCTTCTGCGCTCGGCTGGGGCGGAGGAGTGCGCAGCGGAGCTGAGGTGGCTGGCTGCAGCAGTAGCTGCAGCCAGCCAGGCAGCCCCGTGCCACCGCCGCCACATGCCGCAGCCAAGCGCAGAAGCTGCGAGCCGGGGCTGGGGCGGCACGCGGAGGCTGCTCTGTGCGCCACCCCAGCAGCAGCTCACCGTTTCTGCGCCCAGCTGGGGCGGAGGAGCGTGCAGCGGACCTGGCGTGGGCTGGCTACAGCTGCTGCTGCAGCCATCCAGCCAGCTCCGTGCCGCCGGCGCCGCGCGCCCCAGCTGGGCGCAGAAGCCGCAAACCGCTGCTTGAGCGGCGCACAGAGGCTGTGCCCGGCTGGGGTGTGTGGCGGCGGCGGCGGCAGCAAGGGGCTGGCTGGCTGGCTGCAGCAGTAGCTGCAGGCAGCCCAGTCATGCCAGCTTCGCTGCGCGCGCCTCCACCCCCAACACCCCCTCCAGCGCCCCTCCAGTGTCCACGCGCCTGAGACCACTGCCTACCTGGCCTCCATGGGTGCGCCGGCCCTGGTGGGACTCATCTCAAAGTATATCTTCTTTAAGTAGAGGTATAAATCAGTTTATGCGTATTAGTAAAGGCTCTTATTTTGTTTGATGCTGATTAGAAATGGGTTTCTTGCATTATAGAAATGTGAGTTCCTGCTTCTGAAGGTCTGTTGTCAAGATGCCAGAGATTTTGCTAAGGATCCAATCAAAGTAAGTATATTAATGGCAAGATTAAAACAGCACAATTTTGGGGTCATCATCACAGAGCAAATACTTTTAAATATTTCAGATTCTTTCATTGAGATTGCAAAGTAATGAGAATATTCAAAGATGATATTATTTTAATATTACTGTCTAGTACTACTGATTTGTACAATAATTATAATTTCTTATCTGATAAATCCATATGTCTCAAGAGGATAAAAGAGAAGCTGCAGAAAAAGCTCTATCAAAATGTAGGTGACTTCATCTATGATGTGCAGCAGACCTTCAGCAATTTCCAGATTACTCAGGTAAGCACTAATCTCTACCTCCTGTCAGTTCCCTCCCTATGAATGGTTAACCAGCATAAGGGTGGGGTAGAGTCAAAATTTCATTCCATATTGAATTTATGAACAAAAAACTTGGACAAGGGCTAGAGGTGACTTAATCCAATAGCACTTTCACCCACCCCACACACTATTCACTGGCAGCCCCGCCTCCATGGAGCCATGCAGCCAACTGGGCCTTCTTAAGAAAAACTGCCCCCCCGCCCACCAATATTTAGAATATTGGTGCAAATCTTCTTTTATGTGTGGGCTTTTTTCTTAACTGAAATGTAATAAAATATTGCCAGGTATTTTTTAAGATTCTATTATTTCCCTACATTTTCTGAGGGATTTGATATTGTAGTGAAGTAAGGTTTGGCAATCTCCTGGAATTACAACTGATCTCCAGGTAACAGAGATCAGTTCCCCCAGAGAAAATACCTGCTTTGGAGGGTAGACTGTATATAGCACTATACTGCCTTAGGTCCCTCCCCAAACCTACCCTCCCAAGTCTCCACACCCAAATCTCTTAAGAATTTCCCACCCCAGAGTTGGCAACTGCAGGTGAAGCTTCCCCCTTGAGACCCAAGAGGCTTTCCAAAAAGCAAAAGCCATTCTGATAGGAGTAGGGTTTGGCGGGAAAGGAAAGCCCAGCAGAGCTGACCCTGAGGAGTCTGCTGTGTCCACCCTCTTTGGTCCCTGCAAAGGAATAAGGCCGCAAGCACAGAAAGACAGAGCAGTAAAACTGCCACATAGAGGAGGAGTAAGCATAAGGGAAGGGACAGGAGGTCTCCCTGGGCAGCTTCTTGCTCTCCTCAGACCAAAACAGCCTCCTGAGGTGGGTTGAGCCTCCTTCAGCTCTGTGGGGTCCTCCAGAGCTGTGGCCAGTTGCTGCAGGGTCCTAGTGCCAAAGGCGGGTTTTTTGTTTACTGCACTCTGTTTTCTGGCAGCTTTATTTTCTCTGCCCTCACTCCAGCATTTATCATTAAAATTTATTGTGATGATTTCCCTAGATTTTTCTGTGGGATTTGATACTGTCGTGGAGCTTTCCTGGTGCAAGTTATTTTCCTATGACCAAGCACAGTGAAAGAGCATTCGTGTTTGGTAAAAGCACTTTCCATTAGGAGAAGTGCTGCTGTTAGTCGAATTGATCTGAAGGATCTACCCTTGCATATCTGGTATTTTGTAGAGAAATTGTAAATAAATAAAGCAACAAACTCCACAGGATTCAAAATGAGATTTTAACTTCTTTGTTCTTTAGGATGAGAAGATTAGAGAGATGATACAGAAATCACAAGATGAATTTGAGAAGAATTTTAAGGAAGTGTTTTCCATTAAGTAACCAATTTCTGAAGCTGAAAAATAACAGTCTCATCAAGGATTACTACAAAATATCATAATTATGAAAAAATCTTATATTCGTAAAACTTTTATACTACTATAAAATGTCAGATATTTCTTTTTTAAAAAATAGTCAGGATATCACAAAGCCATGTGGATTCCTTTAGAAGTCAAGATTTTAACTGCTAGTTTTCTTTTCATATGGATATGCAGCAAGCAGTAGGAAACAAACTTTCATGTATTTGGAGCTTTTTCTGCACTAGAGTTTTGATATGTAACTGTGTACTCTTAAAAAGTTCCGCCTTGGGCAAAAGTTGCAATTATCATCTCAGCTCTGACAATGCTTTTTAACCGTGCATAATCATTAGGTTGTATGGAAAACCTCCTTGTCTTATAGAACATTTTTCATAGGGGGGGGGGCGGTCAAGAAACAAAACACTCAAGACTGGAAAGTAAACCCTCACTTCCAGAGTAGTGATGCAGTCACCAGCCTCTTTGACTAACCCTCAACTTGAGACCAAGAGGTAAATTTCAAGTCCTGCTGGGAATTAACCAAAACAGAAGGTAAGGCACTTCACAGACTGAGTTCCACAAAACAATTACTCAGGTAGCTATGGCAAATTGGTCAAGGGGTTGGATTCAGTCTGAAGCATTATAAAACCCAAAGAACGCCACACAAATATAATTAGTAAAGTTTATTAAAAGAAGTCCAAGAAAATACAAATTATAGAAGTGTGCAAAACAGGAAAAGGAACATAACAAGCTAAATATCTAAACTGATAACACTATAGATGCTTTCAGCCCAAACCAGATGTTACCTTTTAGATAGAGCACAAAAGTTCAGGCAAAACTTAAGAGTTCAAAATCCAGAGAACAAAGGCAAGATGGCAAATGGCTACAGGCTTCCACCAGCAACCATCCCAACAAGAATAGCATCCAAGAACAAAGATCTGATCCCAAGCAAGGAGCGTTCAGGCTTTAAGGCTACCTGCCCACAGTATGGCCTATCCAGCTTGCCCAATCAGGGAAGAGCTTCTCCTGCAGCTAGCATACCTTCACAGGTTGGGAGTAAATCACTCCACTTCCAGAGTGCCATGCATTAATGAGATGAAATGCAGTTATGAAAACTCCCTTCAACCTTCTGGCCTTGAAGTCCTTCAGATCTTGCACCTGTGGCTCCATCTCACTTTCTTATCTATCCGGGAACCTGCAGTGTCATCCTAGCTGCATATTCCCAGAGAAAGCTTCCTTTGCTTTTAACTAGCTTCTAACTAGGCCACACAACCTGAACCAAAGTTTGAATAGGCCAAGAAACAGACTAGGCATATTCAGTTTGTTGATAGGCTGTGCACAAATATATGGCTTAATTTAAAAAACAGAGCTTTGTATCATTACATTTTAGGGGAAAATATATCATCTCTGCTTTGGTAGTCTTGACAAAGATTGTTCAGCATTTTTCACTTATCTGCCTCTTTCCACTCACATTGAATGTAGAAAGATTGCATTAAATGCAGTATTTGTAGTTCAGCTTAACTCTAGAGAAGCTTTACTTTTCAGAACATCGTACTTTGCCTCTACTGTAACTTGGCTATCACCCATGGCTATATTAGAGGGAGAAAAGAGACAGCAAGGTTCCATCTGTTTGACCTGGAGAAACTGTCTCCTATGGTTCTGTTGTATAACTGCCATCATAATGAAAGAGTTTGGACTTTGAATTTGCTTATTTTCTCCCCCCAAACCTATGTTTTTTCTTCGTGTCATGAGTCCATTACTTTAAACTGTATACTGCCTTTGGTGAAAATGTATAAATGTAATAAAACACATTAAGACATAAGTTCAAGAGGGTGCAGTTTCTCCTGCTGATCTATTATTAATAACTAGTAAAACTTAATAACTTTTCAAAATGTGATCAGCTCCTTGTACTGATCTACTTAGGACACGCCCAATTCTATGGTATTTTTGAAGGCAGATAACATCATGGGTTGCATTCCATACTACCTTTCCACTAAGTTCTTCTCTAGTGGAAACATGTGGTATTCCAATGGATAAAGACTTCTGCTATCAGATGAACTCTTTACCAGAAGGGATTCTGAGGATCAACTTTGCATAAAGGTATCATAGGGCACAATGCTAAATGTTTATCACTTTTGATTACTCAGTACAGCTGGCCACGTATCAGCTCTAGCTGGACAGACCAGAATGTGTTCTTCAAAAACAGAGAAACTTCATCTCTCAAACTCCGAGCAATTGGAATTGTGGAAGATCATTATATAACTATTGTATTTGACAGAAACAACTGTTTGTGGGCCTTTTTCCTATTGCCCCCCCCCCCTTGGGCATCCTTTTTCTTTCTGCTCTGCTCTTTTTTGTTGCAGTTTTTTCTTCACATATTATGGAAACAATCAGATGTGCTACAACTATAGAAATCATTCCAATCACTGTTATGGTGTTTAAAAGCACAAAAATAATTTGGAGAGCAATTTAGAGAAACTCTATGGTCAGATTGGGATAGCAGCACGCTGTATGAATGGAGCAAAATGATTTCATTAAGACAGGACACATGAAATATGCACATTAGAAAGAATGTTTTGTTTTTAAAGCCCCTAGCAAAAGAAGTATGAGAAAAAGAATTGAATTTCTTACAAATCAGTTCATACTCCCTTGTACAGTTATTTGAGGGAGATGACCCAGGTTCAAGTACAGCCTGGAAAAAAACAAATTGTTTCTCTCAAGTAGATAGAAGCACAGAGGTACCAATTTATTAGAATTATTACCAAAACAAGAGACGGTATGTTGGAGTAAACTTGTGTGCCATCATTTCAACTGCAGCTGGATGAGGACAAGTCTGACGTTAGAAAACAAGAGCCAAATCCAAGATCCTATGAAAAAAACGCTTGGGTGTCTGGCACAGGGCGAGACATGCTCTGGAATGCCCAATGCAGGATACCATCAAAGGTGTTCTGGAAGATAATAAAGAACAGAGATACTTTGTCTGCCTGTTAATAAATATTTAAATACAAAACCAAAATTGAAACAGGACATACTATGAACAATACTGTTACAGCTGTTCTTGTGCTTTTCTGAGTTGAGTTCACTGACTGTGTCTCAGGATAAATTTACAGGGCACACAACTGTGATGTGGCATCCTTTATAGCAACTTGCCGTTGATTCTACTGCATGAGGAAATGGGAAGTTATGAAACTGTTCATGTCATAACGGCTGGAGTACCAAGTGGTGCAATGATTGGCAATGTAATATTAGGAGGGAGTGCTGAAACCTGCAAGGCTGTCAGTAGCGTGCCAAATAAGTGTGTAAGTCAAAGGACACGAAGATCATTTTCATTACCTCCCCTAACAGAGAGTCCAGCTCATCTTTATTCATAACTGGTTCAGCCTCAGCAGATTCTTCCACCACCTATGATTCAAAATAGAATTTTGGTATTTCAATCAATCTAACATATAAATGCTGGCCAACAATCAGCTGCAGTAAGAGATCCATAGTATAGCCAGCAACGCCCCCCCCCCCCCCGCACAACAGAGCAATACTTTATCACCTTCCCCCTCCTGCTGCAGCCCAGTGAGCACTGCGAAATGCTTCTCCCAGAGGATAGGGAGCCCTTAGGAAGAACATGGTGGGCAAAGGGGAAAACTGCCTCCCCCAAGTGTCTTGTGTCAGCTGGAAATTACCTTTAGATCACATTTATAGATTCATTCCTTCTGGCAGACAAGATTTCCTACTGCATAGAAATCTTATGGGGTTACCATGAAGAAGAGTGAAATAAGCGTTGCAAAAAGCTCTGCATACTAAAAGACCTTCAAGAAACACTGACAATGCAGTCCTAAACAGAGTTACACCCTCCTAAGCCCACTGAAGTAAACCATTCTTTTTATCTCTTGTCATAGAGCTCTGTGACCAGGAGACAACAGAGAGGTATCAGTCTATATCACCCCAAGTATTGAAACTGCAACAGAAGAGAGAAGGGAGGAAGTGACTTCATGATTATATGTTATCTCAAAAACCCTTTGAAGTAGATTAGTCTAACAGTCTCTTTACATGAGACATCTTACACGGGGATGCTCAAGTGTAGGGAGACGCAATGTTCGCCGGGAAGTTTAAAAAGAGCCAGTGGAGATCGCCCCTCAGAGGATTGTTAATTTCCCCGGGCAATCTCCAACGGCTCTGTCGTTTTAAACTACCCTCGTGTAGAGAGGTGAAATTGAGCCTTTGGCTCTGTCTTTTTTAAACTATGCTTCCCAGCTAACATTGCATCTCCCTACACTTGAGCATCCCCGTGTAAGATGTCTCATGTAGACAGACAATGAGTCTTGTGCCCAAGATCATCCAATCAGCTTCATTTGATCCTACCTTTTTACAGCCTGATAATGCCACATTCTAAATTAGCAGATGGTAAATATTTTTAAAAAATTATTCTCAGGATACATTTAAATAAATTCACATAATTCTTAAATAACTAGGGCAAGTTATATAAAAGTCAGCAGAACATCTGGAACTGCGTCAGCCTTAGTCCACTTTATTTTTTGGCAGATATAGGATTTGGCCAGGTGCCTTTTTTGGAACAGTGCAGTGCCTAGTAGTGACCCTCGGCTGCAATACTCCATATTCCTCTCCTGCTCTCTGTGTGCTTCCTCTCCATAAATGCTTCCTCCACTCAGAACTGTGGGCTATTTCATGGGTCAGATGGCTTTTTAAAAATAGGAAATCTCTGAATTTGCGTAGAGACAGTCTGTCTACACACACACATGCAGAAAGAGGCAGGCCTGAGATTCGGAACGTGATTGGTTGAGCAATAACAATAACTTTCCAAAGCAAATAAACAGGATGTTTCAGCAGCAGAAAGGAGAATGTGGAAATATGCATTGTTGGTGTTATTTTAACTAAACGGGGGGAAAGATGATAAATGGAAGAATGGTAGTGAAATAATGGCCAGGATGTCCAAAAATACAGGAGTCAGTATATTGAGACTGGAAAATGGAAGGAGACACAGTCTGCACAAACTCCTTGTGGTACAGACAAATAACAGTCACATGGATGTGGTTGTTGATCCAGATATACCCTAATTTAAGTTAAGCAGTATCATAACTTTATCTCCCGGATTTCACCTGTTGCTCCCGATGCCTTGAACACTTCCCTTGAACATGTAAGGATTTTGCCTCATACTTCTAATACCTCCTCAAAACCCATCATTTCCATGATGACTTTAACCAGCCGTTCCTTCTCACACACAAAACTGAGTAAGTAACTGAATTTTTTCACATTCATCCTTTCTTACATTTGCCTCTCCCTCCCATCCCTCCACTGTTTTCTTCACTGTTAAGTTTAGACTGCAAGTTCCTTGGGCATGGACCTTCCCCTTTTTCACTTATGAAACTTTGTTAAATACCATACACACCGTTGGTGTCATATAAATAATAACAGCAACAACAGTAATATGTGGGAACCATGTCACATGAATTTCTCTGTGCAAAAAAAATTGCAAACTGTCAAGTGTCACCATTTGCAAAATGTGGAACTGCTTCAATACAACGAGGTTCTGTCAATCATGTTTCTAGGTATCCTGCAACAAAAAAGCTTGTAGAAAATAAAGGGTATCAATCTTTAGACATCTTGGTGAAAGTGCAGTTCTTTCTCAGCAAGTTCCTTCAGTTGTTTTCACTTCTACCCATAAGGCTAAAAAGACAACAGAAGTCCTGACCTTTACCGCTCTCAGCACTGAGCTGTTTGAGACTGCTGCTCCTTCCACGGTGATAGTTGCAGAGCTGCTGGAGCAGGACTTGCAGATCAAGATTCCACTGGAAGAGAATATAAAGGAGAACCATTAAGATCTTCTTGAAGACAGGGGTCTAGAGCTAACAAACAGCAGATGATCTGTGGCTGAGATGAATCACTTCAGGCTGTAAATGGGGGCTCACTTGGCTTGGACTCTCCAATGACAGCAATAATCAGGGTCAGCTCATCATGATTTCCTCCTCTTGCACGACCACCAATTTGTGGGAATGAGTAAGCTAATATTAGTGCTGGCACAGCTAAACTGCAACACTTGCTTGTACTGAAGCAGAGACTGCTCAGCTTGGCTTACTCCAGGGCCATTTTAACTTTCCAGTCTGCCCCTGAATGCTTTGCTTAACAGTCTTAAGAAGAAGAACTCAACACTACATGAGTATTGCGTTCAAAAAAGGAAATTAGGTTTTTATTTAATTTGTAGATAGTAATTATCCATACATTGGGATGCTGATATTAAGAGTTGAACAAATATGCATGAGTGAGCTGCTTCTAGATAAAACCAAACCTGGTAAGAATTACATTTCCTGGGCTTTTCAATATACACATTTGTCCTATTTCATCCAGAGAATAATATGTAAACTCTGGCATGTGTTTAAACGTATATATGTCTGGTTGTAATGATTTCTCCTTTATTGGTTTTAAAAGAACTTAAGAATTTTCAGGATGTTTCCACTCATTCTAATATCAATCACATGACAACAAAAGAGAATCTGTCTTAGATCATTGTACATGTGAGGGATGTTCTGTTCTTTTTCTTGTGAGTTAAAATGTTTTGAACATCCACAGGATTGCCAGAAGTTTGAGATGTACCATTTCTCTGATTTGTATTTTTTGGTCACTGTTAAGATTATTTCATAAATTTTGGGAGGATGTAACTCTTTTTAGGATTGTAGTGCAAACCAGCCATGGCATACCATCCTAACAAGGCATCAAAGAACAGGAGCCAGGAAGTTCGGAGAATTCATAATAGCTTTGTTCTCTAATGAAATCTGCACCTGATTTGATCTGCATGGGCAGGAAAATGGCATTGCCAGTGGAAAGCCTTGAAGCATTTGCTGCAGTAGATCATGTCACCTCCTTTCCTGCAAACACCACACTTTTCCCCAGTGGTCAGTTTCTGCAAAACAAGCAAACAACAACGAGGAGTACCTTTCTAGCCAGACTTGGCTCTTTCTTATCTTGCAGAGGTGTCCTTCCAGCTGGCCTCTGTACTTAAATGTTTTTTTCCCCGTACCTAATGCTTTACTGCCACTCTGGAATTGTAATTGCTAACCAGCCCTATTCTTGTGACTGAAGCAGAACAGAAAATTAAACTTAATACAAGCAGCACAACTAAAATAACTCCCATTTAAATGCATACAAAATGAGTAAGAACAGGTCCATCTATTTTGTTGCCCTTGTTATTGCTAATATTAGTGGACTTATGATGCACTAAATGATAAACAAGGAATGCTTTGTATACTCGAGGGTATGTGTGTTATATAGAACATATACAATCCACTTTGCACTGATCCCCCTCTTATGCTGAACATGGGAGAAAAGAGTGAATGTCAACAATTAAGTAATCCATTTTAGTTCATATTTAGAAGATCATACAACCTTTCCTCCCCTACCCCCCGAGCTCTGCCATAGCCCTTTGAATCTTAAACCTGTCACAAAAGCCTTCTAGCATTATCAGGCGATTAATAACAGAAATATTCATATACTCTTGAGTTATCAAAACTTGTGGAATAAGGCTTGCAACCTTGAGATAATGGATGCTTAATGGGAAATAATTTGGAAAGCCAAAACATTAAATACAAAGGCTATTAATATCCAGATTCTTTCATTTAAGTTTATATCTAGGTGGTACTTGTCACTGTCTCAACTACACTTGATCAACCTGAGTTACAGCCCTCTTTATTGGAGACAGTGTGGCCAAGATGGTAGCTATTTTCATTGCTGGTGGGCCTGTCCCAAAATTCAAACATATTGGAGACAAATTCTTCTCCAAACATATAGACTCATGGGCTATAAAGTCCCTATGCAACCTGAAGTTATACTGCTAATCCTCTGTGAAGACCCTACTATCCCAAATATAAGAAAAGACCTAATCCTTTTCTTTCTTACTGCAGCTAAATCAAATATTGTTTTTTCTTGGAATAAAGCTGCCCTTCCCCCTATAATGAATTGGTACAAAAAAAACCTGGGCGTATTTTGTCATGGAAAAAATAGCTGATCAACTCTATTTGTTTGATAATCCACAGTTTCAGTCTAACTTAATGCACACATGGCTTCTGTTTCTAGAAGATATGGTTGCTTTAGGCCAATCACAATTACCTGATGCAGTGGCATGCAGTATTCTTGCAATTCTTTGAAATAATAGAAATGTATAAGCCGATCTTATGTTATTTTATATATCTGTAAAATTGTTTATATCTTCTGGTTAATACACTATATAATTTTAACTACAGTGTCTTTTATGACATAGCTGGGTTAATATTATGTTGATGTCTGTTGTTAAACTGTTAAAATGAAAATAAAGTATTTTTAAAAGCCTTTTAGCAGAAAAAAGTACCACTGCAGCTACAAAATACTTTAATAGTTCTGTTCTTACATAAAGCATTTGAAATGTCAAAGACAATTGAAACTAGTAAAAAGTTCCATAGCAAAGTGCGCTATTACTGACCAGCTGGGCCTCTGTTCCCACATTCTGTACTGTTGGTACTACTGCCACAGACACTGGGGATACAGCAGACACAGGTTGCCCAAAGGAAGTCCCCAAAGGTTCTTTGATGAGAACTCTCTTCCGATCTTCAGCTATCCTCTGGCCATAGAGAGTAAGAGCACCCTATGCAAGAAGGAGAAATATCATGTCAGTCCCTATTCTATAGCAATGAAAGTAACCACAGGGAGGCAGTACAGGACTTTGTATACATTTCCGCTCTTTGGCTGCTCTGTGTAAATCTTAAAATGCCTTGAAAGAGATGGCATGACTACCTGCATTTCAAATGTCTGGGCTGTAAATGAGCAAAATTCAGACTGAGCATGAAGAGCTCTGACTGCTACTACAAATAGCCATCGAAATAAGGGCACCCCATCAGGGCTGCCTCGTGTAGGTTACGGCTCTACACAGAAAAGCAGCATAAAGAGGCATGGAGTTTCTAGGAAATGGAGAACTGTGGATCACCGTTATACCAGAGTTTGAGAAAGTTGCTGTCTGCTGTTCTCTTCTTCACTGTGCCTGTCCAGTTTCAGCTTCCCCAGAGAGCAGGATTCACATCTCCATGTTCCGCTGCCCAGTATCCCAAAGCAGAAAGACAGGAACATGATCATGAATAACAAGGTAAGAAATGAAAAAGCTAAATAAATGTAAACAGAAATAATTTCCCCTTGCAAATGGCATCTCTGTGCAACTACCACCAATCTCAGACATGCTGCGGCTATGGAGGGAGGAGACCTATCCAAAGAGCAGCTGTCTGTGACCGGGAGGAATCCTGGGAAAGGACAGGTGCTTTTTGCTTAGATACTCTTATGATCCCAGCAGAGAATTTCCTGTGCAGCCTGTGATTACCCTCTGTGAACTGATGGGGATGGGCTGGTGGTAGAACCAACATGGGCTGAATTATTTCAAGTATATGTACTCTGAGAATCCATAGTAAGAACGTATTATCACATTCTCAGCAGCCTATAAAAGATGGAAAACTTGTAAACATTCACCTGATGGCTTCCCTACAGTGTGGTTCTGTGCTGCTGGGTAACATCTGTGAGAATATTCTAAGCACATGGATGGAGTCAATCACATGGCTCTTTCCTACCTGGTAGCATCTCCCATGGGGTCATACAGTACTGATCTAGTGAAAATGACCCATTCTACAGTTCCTGGCTACATGGTTGGAATATTTAGACACTTCCTAGAGGTTTGGGATTGAACCATAGGACAGCTTCTTCCGTTTCACTGGGTGAGAACATAAAGGGGGACCTAATATTTAATAAGTATTTTCAACTCAAAGACCTTAGAACCACCAGAGTGCTATATTGACAGTCCCTGGCAGTTAGGTCCCCAAGTTCTCCACAGTTAACACACAGGTGTTCCAGTTGAAGTAACTTTATTAGAGATCCATTCAGTACAAGGTGCATAGACAGTGGAATTGGAGAAGTGATGTATGTGGGGCTAGCCATGTTAGTTATAGGGAATCTTCCCACCTTTGGGAAAGGAGACCGTTAACGGGGTGGGGGATGGGAGGTGAGACATTGTTTTAGAGTAGATAGTGAGAAAGATGAACTTATCTTTGGTTCTCAAGAAGGATACATTTCGGGCCCGTTTCAGCTGGCAGTCAAGGACACTGGCTCAGCAGAGTGCGAAAGTGAAAGTAAACATTTGCAGGATAACCTACTGGCACTGCAGCAATAAAGGACTCCCTATACTCTCAGAGACCAGAGATCAGAGGCTAATATACATTCATGACAGATATGCCGGCAGCATATATGACATATATACTGGTATGGATATAGGAGACATACTTTGGATGAAAAACCAGAAAACAAGGAATAAGGAAATGGTTCAAAGACATCATTTGGTAAAGGGACAGGGATTGTAGATTATATTACTGGGAACTGTCCATGGATGTAGATATTATCTTACTGGGTAGTTTCCATGTCATTTAATAGGTCACGTCAAATTACTTGTTTAATTTAATTGCTGTATTCATGTATTTGAATTGTATACTTCTTTTCAAATTTCTGCCATGCATTCCTATTGTATTGTTTATTGAATGTCCCAGCTGTTGATCATATTGACTTGCACTTTGTAATCTGACTTGGGTCTCAGTGAGAAAGATGGACATATGTACATATGTACATACATACATATGTACTCCTTTTTGCATTAGCGATAACTTTGGGCATATGAGAGATACCTGTGGGAACATACTGTAGAATACAGTCAGCTAAGGAAATAGTGTAGTGATTACACTACAACAACAACAAGCTGGAAGGAAAGGACATATTCTAAAGATCACTATTTGATTCCAGGAGGATATATAAATGTTTGCTGAAGTTTAAATGGCCACTGCAGTTACCTGGGAATTTCTGTCAGTGGTGGCATAAGGCAGGCAAGATGAAAGGCTTTGGGGCATCCATCACAGCAGATAAGCTCCCCACCATCTTTGCAGACAGCACATTCATCATCATTCTTCTGACCCAACAAGTTACAGCAGGATCAAAGCAGAGAGAAAAGTCTGTTATCATCCAGTTCCTCTGCATATAACTCAGCAGGACCATCTATGACGCTTTCCCCCACCAAGCCAGACCATCATCCCCTGCTAGCTATCACATTTTTATCTCTCTCTTCCTCAAAGGAGCTCAGGATGGTGAACACAGTTCTCTCCACAGTTCTCTCTGTTTCATCCTCACAATAACTCTGTGAGGTAGTTTAGGCTAAGACAAGGTCAGCCACTGAGCTTCATGGAGATTTAAACCCAAGTTCCTAGTCCAAGCACTTCAACACTCAGGCTATTGCATTTTATGTCCTTTGTCAGTATAGTGGAGTCCTTCTACTACTATGGTCAGTATTCATTGCCCTGAACAAAGAAGTGTTACCTACCTTGAAATTTATCAAGATGCAGTATGGTGACAAAACTATGGCTCAGAAGCCACATGTAGCTAAGAAAAACATTCAAATGGAGGCTTGCCTTTTCACTAATCATTCCCTGATCTCTATGCCATGCTGAGGGAATTCAAAATGATGATATGGTCTTATAAGGTCCTAGTATAGGATACCCCAGAAATTAAATTCCAAGATGGAGAAAACCCAGTACCTTTCTCCCCAGGTAAACCCTCTGGTTAGCTCAGAAAGTCCTATACAAAATGCCCAGTCCACTGTGGTCAGCTGCATGGATCCGTGTTAGTTGAAGCTCCTCAGTATCCTGTTACCATCAACACTAAGAGCCAAGCTCTTGCCTGGCAAGTGAACAGACTCATGTGTATTCCTCCCTGTTCACTTGCCCTCCACTTGCCCTCCACTTGATCAAGTAGTGCCAAGCAAGTGTAATTCGTCACTTGTAGCTTGGCTCTGAGGCTGTGCGACTCAGACTCCAAGTCTAATAGCAAGGCAGAGGAGCTATCCAGCGTGCCAAGGAAAACAATCAAATTTTAAGTCAAGGTTGCTGAAATAGCATGGGAGCTGTCCAACTATATACCCAGTGTGACATCAAGGAGCTAGGCAAAAAGGGTACTGTCTGGCAATATGCAGACAGTTACTGAAGGAGCTTTGCCCTGAGCTCCAGCCTTCCTAGAACAACCACAGTAATACTTAAGTCAAGTGCTCTTCCACTGGGGCAGTGCTCTGAAGAGGTGGGGGGGGGGGCTATTGTGCAAAGCAAGCACACTGCCTGCTAAAGTTGGCTTTAATTTGGGTTCAGCAGTGTCTTCCTTGGAATCCAGAAAGTGATTCTGAGGTGTTGCTGTACTGGGGCTAGATGAAGACTGGAGCAATGAATGTGTATCTGAATCTTCAGATTCATTAGGATTCAAGCTAGGGTCTACACTATGGCTGGTATCCTAGTCTTATGAGATTCCTCTTGGCTCCAGCATGTACTGGAGCCTGTAATTGCTCCACATCTGGAATTTTCACACTGGACTGTCCATACCTAGATCTTGATGATCTTTTTTTCCCTCTTTTGAGATGCCATTTCCAATTCTGATTCTGTGAGTTGGCAAAACCATGACATGCAATTGTGGGCACCCTAAACTGGGAACACTGAAGTTTTCAAAGAGCTGATCTTTTTGAATATTTCTTTACAGCATGAGAAACAATGCTAGCAAAGATAGGAAGAAGGAGCTGATAACAGACTTTGTGATTCTTAAACCCTTTGCCTTAAGATCTTTGATAATCTCTGTGACAACCATTTGGCAGTGTAATTATGTAGTATTTCCTATGTGAAACAGTGCTCCCTCTATTCCAGGTTTTAAATTTGTTAATCTGCATAGGCTCTGATAACCCTGATAGGATGTAGATAGTGCATGGAAGCAGAACCTCTGCAAACATCACTTATTTGTTTGGCCAGAAGTGAACTCAACAAAAAAAATTGTTGGATAAGGTGGTCGGCAATAATGACTTGGCTGTGAACTGCAGCACGGGTGTTCTGTGCCATTGATTTAATGTTAAAATCTTTGGGGAATTCCATCTTGACATGAGGAGGACAAGTTCTGCCAAGGAAAAATGTTCACCCTGACCAAACCCTATCCCTTCAGGGAATCTGGCACAAACTCAAGTAGATAGCTCAGGAAACCTGGGACTTCCCAAGTCAGATGGAACTTCCAGAGTATAACAGACTAACCTCACCCATGCAGTGAATTTGGTGGAAGTAATGAGTTAGTGAGTAAACATAAGGAGTAGCTCTCAACATGCCCCTTTGTTATGTCTTGCATTGGAGAATTTTGTGATGGCCTTCTGAGCACCTGTTCTGTAAATGGAAAGGACAGTTTTCAGATCAAAATACTGTCTTCAGTGTTCCTGTTAACTCCAGATGGTTTGGGTATGATTTGTAGCTGAATGGCTGCCTAGATGGAAGGGTGTGTATTCAGCAATATTTTGAGCAATTCTTTAAAAAGGGAAAATGTGAGAGAGGAGCAGTTGGGCAAAAGCTTATGCAGTCCATGCTTCTTCCCATTCCCCATCTTAAAGAGCAGCTATACTTTACAATTGCATCCATGTTTAAAATAACCATAATGCTTAAAGTAAGTTTGTGTTTTCTTTTTGGGAATTTAGCTGCTAGGATTGCTTTATTAAGGGGAACAGATCAGGGGGAGGTGCAGAGAAACAGAGGAGGAAATGTAAACCCTTTCTTCCCCTGCCATGCTTTTCACTGGAAAAACCTATTCCTGGAGTGCTTTTACCCTCACTAGGGAAAATTTATAGGTACTTGTATGCTATCCCCAAAGGAGATTAAAGCAGCTAAGGAGTGGCTTTTTCCAGCAAGAAAATGGCAGTGGAGGAAAAGATTAAAATTCTCCTCTGTTCATACACCATTCTCTTCCACAATTGAGCAATCCTGGCAGTTAAATTTCAAATAAGTCATTTCAACTAAATATAGAGGAAATTGTAATGTGTAATTGTGCTCTCAGTCAGCATCCAATCTCTGAAGTTTTTAAATATAAAAGTGAATGCTGGTTACCCTTCAGGTGACATCTCTATTTCTTGGGGTCTGTAACACATTTCACAGCCAAACAGCAATATCAGAAGTAGGGGATACATGCTGTACACTAAAGACACAGGACAATGTAAATGACCTACTCCAGGGAGCTGCTTTTGGTTGCATGTCTCTAACGTGCACCCTGCTGCATTTTTCTAGATGCATCCATCCCCTTCAGATGCTGCTGTGTTCACCACAAGTACATTTGGAGAAAGTGCAGAAAATTTGCAGCATAAAATGCAAATATCCCTTACTGAAATGTTGTTACCTTTTGCATGACTATACTTGTTTATATAGACCACGGCCCAGCTGCTCCTCTTCTATGTTTTCCTTTTAAAATTATTTAAAATGTTGCTGCATTTACAGCCTCCTATCTATTCAACCACCCCCTTTTTGTTTGGTTTTCATTTTAGCCTTTAGTTCCAGCAACTTTGAAATCTCTCATAGATTCTTGTTTTGTACTCTAAAGAGCCAATGTGATATAATGGATATTGTGCTGGACTTGGACTGGGAAGATCTGAGTTCAAATCCTCTTTGGAAATTGCTGAAAACTCTATGCTTTTATAATAGAGATTCCTAAAGAGGACTGCTGTCACCTGGATTTTCCCCAGAAGTGATGTCATGCTGTTGCCCCCTCCCCCATGCTCCCCCAGTCTCCTTGTTGTTGCCTGGCAGCCTGACCTTGAGCCACTCATTCTCTCATCCTAGCCTATCTCACCAGTAATGTTATGAGGATAAAATGAGAAAAACCCTTAGAAGAAGGATGGGCTACAAAGCAGGTGAAGTATTTAATGGCGCATTAACTGTTTACGTTACTAAAAAGTCTGACTCCCATAACATCCCACAATCCCAACAGGACAAAGCTTGTACAGACAGACACGTCTGTATAGACTGTAGATGGGAAGGAGCTGTGGCTCAGGTCCTAAAACACTGCATGCAATTTTTCTCAAGTTCATACCCAGCATCACCCATTAAAATCAGTGATAGGTGATGTGAAAGACCCTGAGAGTCTGGAGAACTAAGTAGAAAGTACCAACTTCGGTAGCTCAAAGGCACCTTCTACTGTTCACATGACAGGAATTGTACAAAGAGCAGTAAATGGACAAACCAAAGCAAATGAAAATGTGAAGAACATAGGGATTGGAAAAGTCATTATCCTAGTGTAGAAGTAAAAATACTTTTCCTATTACCTGCTGGAGGACTGGGTCAACAGTATGGAAAGAGATAGTGGGGAACTTGCTCTGCAAACTTCCTTTCTGTTCTCCCTTCTGAAGACGAAGAGAAGTGTGAAGATGTACAAATTAACATGCTGACTATGGGCTACTTAAAATACAATGCAGGCTTTCAATATTGTTGCACCTTGACAAAGAAATCAATATACTGCTCTTTTGTGGAAACATTGAAATATAAAGCTGGAAGGGAACCCAAGGGTCATCTAGTCCAACCTCTTGAACAATGCAAGAAATTCACAGCTACTTCCCCCTCCCCCAGTGACCACTGCTCTATGCCTATATGAAGGCAAAAATTCTCCAGGGTCTCTGGCCAATATAGCTTAAAAGAAAATTCCTTCCTGGCCCCAAAGTGCAGATTGGCATTATGCTGTATATATAAGAAAGGGCCACAAAAGCCTAGCATGAGCTCATCTCTTCCTGCCCTCCCCTTCCCAATCAGCCTAAATTTATAATGAGTCAATAAATCATCATTGCTGTCAGATGGTCATCTAGTGTCTTCACAAAAACCTCCAAAGAAGGAGAGCCCACCACCTCCCAAGGAAGCCTGTTCCACTGAGGAATCACTCAGGAGGTACTTCCTACTGTTTAACTGAAAAACTCTTCTGATTTAATTTTAACCCATTGATTCTGGTCTGACCCTCTGGGGCAACAGAAAACAACTCCACTCCATCTTCTGTGTAACAGCCCTTCAAATACTTGAAGATGGCATGAAAATTGTTTTTTCAAAGTGAACTTGTAGCAGAGCCACAGAAAAGGCATGTTTATGGATAAATTCATGGAAAGATATGCTTTCCCTTCAAATTTTTAAAGCAATACATGTAAGGATAATGTTCAATCATCTATATTGTTCTCTTCAATCTGATGTAAATGGAGGAGTTATTTTATAGTAATAAAAATATTTGGAAAAAAAGAACAATCTTTCAGCAGATTTGTCACTTAATAATGTATTTCCTGTTAGACTTTTTGCAGCCATTTTGGTTATAGTGGAAGAAACAGGCATCTCCAGGGCTTTGTGAGAGACACAATGGGCTTAGACTCGAGTATCTCTTTTTAGAATTTCATTAACTGAGGCACATCAAATCCAAAAAATAATACTGTAAGTTTCAGTTAGAGAATTTTAATTGTTACCCTTCCTTAGAGCAAGAAAAAGTAATGCACAAACACACTTCAGTTTCCCCATAGAAATAAACCAAAATGAGCTGCGAACTTAGAAGGCCAGATGAGTGACGTGCTGAGGCCTTTATATACATTATTAAGGGCTGATGCACACAACTACTGGACTTGTGGAATCAGCTCTTTCAGCCTCTGACAACTCTGAGTCATGTGACTTGTTTGCCTGTTTTGCATCATGGTATGAAACAGTGTCATACAGAACTAATTGTAAAGCTATACAGGTGCTATACAAATAACAATAAATAGCATCTCTTCTAGACAAATGCATTTTAAATTATATTAATGCTTCACTTTTCTTATAACAGTTTGATTCCAACACAAAGATAACATTTAAGATATTTGGGATATATAGGTGTATGTATGATGGATGCCTCAGACTCCCATAAATTAATATAGCCCAATGGGTTCATATTAGGCATTAATAACATCCCCATTTCCCCAATAACATGCTTTAAGTAGAATTTGATTCCAGTCGCATATTAGAGCCCAACAACATTTTTACATCTGAAGAAGGGAGCTTTGACACTCAAAAGCTTATACCCTGAAAATCTTGTTGGTCTCTGAGGTGCCATTGGCTCAAATCCTGCTGTTCCACTGCTGACCAATACGGCTACCTACCTGAAACTATGCCTTGAGTAGTTTACATTAAAATTGTCACACTACAATCACTATGTAAAATCATAAACGAAACAAACATGTAGCTACCATGAACTTGTGGTTGTGTGAACATGTTAATTCAGTAATTAACATGTACAGGTATATAGCCAGCACAGTGTAGGAAGAAACATGTTGTGGTACATACATATTCGGGGGCCTGGGATTCTTTGGCTTTCACACTGGGCTTTGGTTCACGAGCTCTACTCTTCTCTACAGGCTCCTCCAATTTTCTTGTGGTATAAAACTCACCACCAACTTTGATATATTTCTTACCATCTCCTGGAAAAGGAAGATTATGCTAAATGTATGTCTCTAGTACTGAAATAAGTTGCCATTGTTCTAATAGGGAAAATGTAATTGGCCCAATTCAGACATCAAGTCAAACAACAATTTGTGCTTATGATAGGTTAGACTCCAAGCCATAACTTGAGTGTCCAAACATACAACAGGCAAGACATAGCTTAAAACTATGCTTCCATTATCCATTATCTCGGCACTCGGACTGATGCCGTCACTCCCATTTCTAAAGTGCAAGAGTCCCTGAAGGCAGGGCTTTTGCTCTAACTATGGTTTGTTCATTCAAGGATCACACCATTGTTCGCAAGTCCATGTTAAACTGTGACATCTGATTCTGGCCTGCCAGCCAACTGTAAGCCATTGTTTCTCAATTCAAACTTGATACCAAATTATATTTAAGTTTCCTTAGACATATTTGGTATAGTTTGAATTGAGACATTTTAACTGTAAACAGAATGTTGAATGAACTATTCCTTGTGAAAATGTACACAACGACATATGGAAAATACTTTTTTCTTCATCTGTCCACCAGAATCATGATTTGGTATATTGTCTAATACACCGGGGGTGGGGGGGGTGGGAGGAGATTAAGACATTATAGAGAACATCAGACCTTGTTTTGTAGAGATGAAGTGGACAGAGTGCTGGATTTTAATTAACTTGGATTCCACCACCTGTTCCATTGGGCGACATCTCAGCCCGTCTTTCATCGTTGAACTAACCTTACATTGATTTTGGCAAAGATAAAAATCCTGTAATACACACACTCACACACAGTACATAGTGCTGGGATTCTGCCTCCTCCTTGAAGCTCTCTATGAAGGAGGTGGCAGTAAACACAGTTAGAATCAGGCTGCAAACAATAATTTTTTACTTTCAGCAAAACAAAACAATTACAACTCCTTTTTACTACCCACCCTTCCTCAATGCATGAGATACAATGCTCAAGTGGAGCCCTGGATATAGGAAGCAATGGTCCGGTAAAGAAAAGAAGGTATGCCTAAGTCTTGTCAGATTTAGTAACCTGCACTAATTTTGTATTGCCTAAATTTTCTAGTGCATCATTATATTTTTCCTCTTATTTTGTACACTTTTAAACAAATTTTCACTAAGGCACTGTTCCAGTAGTCGTTCTTACAAAGGAAAGTGTCCCTGCAAAGACAGCTCTGAATATCCTATCACTCAAAGGTGTAATTATTCTATTAGAAACTGATAACTACCCAAAATTTAGTCCTGCTAATACATCGACCACCAGGGTGGCTAACTATCATCCTCTGCTGGAGAGCTTTCCAGGGGCATTTGGCTGGCCTGTACTGCAGGCGGATTGCTGGGCTAGATGGACATTCAGTGCAGTTCTTAAACAACACAGAGGTAGATGCACAGCACTACATGTCACATATGGAACAGAAAATATTGCATTAAATTTTTCCATCTAACCAGTTTGAACTTAGGCAGAAATCACTGTGTCAAATACACCTGCTATGAACACTGTTCCAGTAACACTTCATAGTCATTGTTATCCTTGAACTGGTTAATTCTCAGCATGAGAAAAGGTGAACATATACCTGACTCAGAAACTGCTTGAGGAAAATTCCTTCTAAATCCCTACTGTTCACTGGTTTTTCACTGAGTGTCTGTCATGAGAACAGCCTTCTGAACTGAAGCAGATACAATATGAACGCCTATTGTTTCAAAAACAGTCCTAACATCACAGGAGGACCCATAATATAAAAACTACACAGGAGAGAAATTGGAGGACAGAAACAGCAGTTTATGGCTCATTATTCTCACATACTGGATATTAGGATGCCTATAACTTTCACTCTATAAACAATTAAGAATTAGCCAGGTATCATCCTAGTATTTCTTTGTCCACAGGATAAAGTCAACAAATACTGTTGGGACAAATACTGTCATTGCAATGCAGCAGATAACATACAGCTTGCACACAGTGTCTACAGTGAAAAGCACTGAAAATTTTAAAATGTATCCCATAGACAATGTGATTGTTGAATTCAAGTGTCATTGCTTTTTTGGTGGTTAAAAAACCCCACCCAGATTTAGTCAAAGTTTACAAGCAGATGTGGACATGCCACACAAATCCATGCTTGGTTTTCATGGTAGCTATCATACTAGTTGTGTGTTGACCAAAGTGGCATACGTATCCATGCTCTTCCTTGCCTTTCCTCCAAGCTACCCATTTGTTCTGTTTGGTACAAAAGGTGACAGAGTTACAAGAGGAAAGTCTAATTTCCTCCTGGTTTGTGGGGCAGGATGGAAATACAGCATGGAACAAAATTTCCAAATGGTAATTTGGACTTTTTCAACTCAAGTAACCTTGGGGGATATTTTCATGCAGCAGACAGCATACTGGGGTTGGATATGGCAAAGAAGAGATCAGATATCTGCTCAGCCATGAAAGCTCCTGTGTGGTCATGAGATAGTAGTTTCTTCTCAGCCTAAACTCACTTGCAGGATCTTTGGGAGATAAGGACTGCAAAAATGTTCTCCACAGAGAAAAAATCTCACAAATAATTAATAACCTGTTGTGAAAAGTTTTGAACCAGGAGACAAGCAGTAAAGAAGGACATGGGCATGGCGAAGTGAAGTGCTTACCGTTTGGAAGTGGGCAGTGCTGAATGTCAGCATTCTCTGCTTTCTTTGCTGCTTTTGCCTTTGGCAGAGTCCCTGTTGACCCATAGTATAGGTTATAACACTCTGAAAGCAAAATGCACTGCAGTTGCACATCCCATTAAGCAAACATGGGTGCTTTGAGCCTTGGCCAGAAGCTCATAAATCATTTGCACAGAAGTAGGGCTTTTTTCAGTGGGATCTTCCAGGATCTGAGATCTGGAAACTCTGAAAAAAGATCACGTGACTGGTGGCCCTGCCCCTGGCACCCAAAGACCCGTGAGCTGACTCCCTGGGTGGAGCTTCTCCCAGGCTGCCTGCTTCCCCAGCCTCTTCCCCGGCTTTCCCTTCCTCAGTCCCTCTCTCCTTCTTTCCTTGCTTCCTTCTTTCTTTCTTAGTCTGTAGTTGCAAAATAGTAAAGAGTCCAGTAGCACCTTTAAGATTAACCAACTGTATTGAGACATAAGCTTTTGAGAACCACATGCATAAGTGGGTGTCATCAAAATATTGATGGCACCCAATACTAATGCCTCAGACAATCTAATTCAAAAGTTTTTTAATCAAATGGATTCTGGTTTTGGAAAAGGCGTGACCTAACGCAATTTGCTGCTCACAAAGTAGATTCCTGCTCACAACACTGCACCACTTAGAGGGAACATTGCCGGTAAGGGACGGGGAGGCGAGCGGGCTCAAATCGATCCAGCGCTCCAGGGGGTGGCTGCGCCCTGCGCGATGACCTTGCTTCTGGGAAGCGAGGCCACTTCTGGGAAGCAAGGTCACTTCCCGGAAGTGATGTCATCATGTGTTTCTGGCAGCGTGCACACACTTTGCTCATGCACATGTGATAATAGAGAGATCCACCACCTCTTTTCACAGAAAAAAAGCCCTGCACAGAAGTGTTCATGAAAGGAAATTTAGAGGAGCTTCCACATCGTGTTGCATTTAATATGAATACAGCTTTAAAAGAAAGGGAACATGTTATGCAGATATTAAAAGGATTGTTCCCTCAGGGCATGAGTGTGTAATAATTTGAATTTGTTACATGTACCTTGGGGCATCCTATCCTTTATGCTTTATGTGTCATACATTTCTGCTTAATTCTAATCCCAGCAAATAGTTTAATACCAAAGTGTGGGTCGCCTTTCAGTAAAGGCTGAGGAAGGTGCAAAGGGTCTTTCTCCTCCGTTGCCTTCCGCTTTCCTTGAGACTTGGGCTGAGCCAGTATCTTAGGACTGGCTGTGAGTTTCCTTGCCCTACGGTGCCTGCCAAGATCCATATCTGAAGAAAAAAGGAAAAGACAAAAAAATATTGCTTGATAAAACTGATGCACTATTAGGTAAACACTGGTTAAAATCAACTGCATCAGATATGGGTTGGGTTGCCATCTTTTACACTACTTTCTCTAGCTGTCTCTTTAATATCAATTTGATCTGCTGCAAATATCAGGTCATGTTATTTACCATGCCATTAAAAGCTTCAAGTACCCATTTCCACACACTAAACACACTATTCCACACACTATTAAAGGGGAAAGACACTTTTTGCCCAATGACACCTATAGACATAGGTAGCCAGTTAACCCCCTCTCTAGCAGCAATTCTAAAGCAGAGAAAGTATCCACTCTGCTTCCCCTCCATTAACAGTGCCAACCTATACAGAGTAACAGCATTATAAATCAATTGACTTCAGTGGATTTAGAAGGGTGTAACTCCCCTCAGGATGGTATTGTAAGTTTGTTGTGCCTGGGCTTCCGGGGGCGGGGGGGGGGGGAGGAGTTTGCATGAAGATCAATTGATCATTTCCAAAAGCAAAAATGAGGAAGGATATATCCCCCTCTCCCCAAATATAATTCAACTATAGGAGTAACTTCAATTTCTTCTGGGCTACAGTGATCTCAGTTGATACCTTTGGGAAAGCTACTCCGAATGGACTGGAGCTTGGAATATCTTTCCAGATTGTAATCCTTGAAGAGGACCCTCCAGAAGTCCTGGATAGAAGGTGACTCCTGACTCAGCAGCCACGTCAACACGGCATGAAAAGCCTTATGGCAACCCTCTTTCTCCTTCAAATGGATAGTGTCCTTCAAGAACCAGGGGGATGAAAAACCCAAGTCAATAGTAAATACTTGAGTGTTAGCAATTGCCTACAGGAAAAGGAAGCTAACAGTTGCAGGGAAAGTTCAACATTATGGCACTGCAGTGTGGAAATATACACATCAAATCTTCAAAACATCCTTAAGATGTAAAACACTAATAAAGCTGAAGTGGTATAAACAAAAATAATGAAGACTAAAACAGAGAATTGGATGTTGCTAAAGCACAAGCACTCCTTTAAGTAGCAAAACCATTCACTGCTTTAAACAAAGACACTATTATACAGCACAGTTGCTAGGAAAGGGGAAGGTACTACGCCCTGCATGCAGAAGCCTCCAGGTTCCATCCTTGGTGCTTCCAGTTAAAAGACTGGAATCAACAAGTGTCAAAAGACTTCTGGTGAGAGTCTAGAGAGCTTTTGCCAAAGCAGACAATATTGAACTAAATGAATCATTGGCTTAAAGCAGTGTCCTGTAGGGTTGCCAGCTCCAAGCCTGGAAATTCCTGGAGATTTGAGGGGTGAAACCTGGAGAAGGCAGGGTTTGGGGGAGGGAAAGGACCTCAGCATGTATAATTCCATAGAGTCCACCCTCCAAAGCAGCCATTTCCTCCAGGGGAATTAATCTCTGTGGCCTGGAGATCAGTTGTAATTCCGGGAGATCTCCAGCTACCACCTGGAGGCTGGCAACCCTATTGTCATGCGTGCATAGTTTCAGAGAGAATCAGATTTACAGTTTAGAAGATATGTGTAGGGATTTTCAAAAGGTACTACTGGTGTGTGCAAACTGAGACATCAGTCCTCCAGAGAATATGTTGATATTCATGATTGAATGCAGTTGAAACAGTGCACTACGAATCAACTCCTGTTGGAAATCTTTTTTCCATAATTAGATAAAGGCATATACAAGCAGAATATGGCATATGGACAGTCCTAAAGAAAGGTCACTGTGATTCCAAAATGAAAAAAAAGTATTAAGATGTTTGAGAAGACCCACACCCAACAATATATTCGACTCTCTTACACTTCTGTGTCTTCCCATTTACTGGAGAATTAGTATCTACTTTTCATCAACATGATGGGATACAACTCCCCATGCCTTGCATGCTGTGTAAACATAAGATTCTTTCCCCACAATTAAACATTTATTTAAAGCTTTCTCACCTTGAACATCTCTTCAGTGACAACGTCATGATCCACAAGCCCATGAAGCAATGGGAAGACATCATCCACTGCCATTGAAATCTCTGTGCGGTATAGCTTCAGTAATTTCCGTAGGTCCCCCTCTCCCAAAGGCCTATCAGAACTGAACATCCTTGGTAGAAAATAATATTCACAGGGCAGTTAGGAGTATCTGTCAACTCTTACTTGAAGACGTCACAATCTCACCATTATTCGTGATATACCCCTATTTTGTAATGGCAGGTGGAAGGAAAGAACATGCATCTTTTGTGCAATTGACCCTTCTGCGTAGACTAAACCTCCCTTCTAAAGTAAAAATGCAACAGCATTCTGGATCAGTGCAACCTTCACTGTCAACTCAGCTGTACTTCCAGTGTTAAAATCTGGAAAATCAAAACATATTTTCATGTTCTTCTTTTTCTATTATTCGTGGTCTTTCACTTCTTCAGTGACAACTAATCCAAGTTTTGATTTCCTTTTCCCATTCTATATCCTTACAAACAGGCAGGAGTACTGACCTTACTTGTCACATTGATAGCAGCACTAGTTATTCTGTTTTCTGCAATTTCCTTGTACCTTTTATAAGGTTTGATAGGTTGAGTGATGTGAGTGTGTGGGTCGTTATAGAATAGCAAAAAAAAAATACTGATCAAGAAACTAATAAAATTCCAGTGATGAAGCTCTGATGAATTTAGGAAGCTGAAACAGTATCCAGTTAAGCCTGTTTGGCTTCTTTGTGATCTGAGAACTTTGCTCCACCTGCATTCCCTATATATTACCTTACATGAGCAGAAAATAAAAACTTTACACTATATAGTGGTAACAGAGTTTAATGAACTCTACATCCTCAATACAACAGGCTCAATGCCCGAGGAATAATTTAGAAAAGCTGTACAGTCTCTGCAGGGGGTACCCATAATGAACCACACAGTCATCAAGAAATGAGTTCCATGCTTATTTCATAATATTATTGTTGTTGATTAAAAAAAATACTTGCTCTGGCAAGAGATTAGAGCCAGAGCCAGGGCTTGCAGAGCTATATCAGTATGGGATGGTGCTATGGCAGAACATAGTAGGTTAGGAGCAGAGTTTAGAGAGTCTGGTGGACCATATTATAGAGGAACCTGTAGGTTAAGGATGGAGCAAGGTCAGAAGAAGGTGGGTCTGGGCCCTTGTTACAGATACAGCAGAAACCTGTGGTTCTCCCATAAAGTCAAGGTGGAAATTGTCAGATTATGGGTAGATCTTCATAGCATCAGCAAAACGTGATACAATCTGTAACCTACTAGCTTTTGGAACTTTTTCTTTGAAACTGATTGGAAGAAATCCTTGTACGCACAAATGAAAAACTGTTATTTCCAGATTCCTTCTGCATTGCTTGGAGCATCTTTTGATAGCCTGTTAATGAGAGGCTCCATGTAAGATCGCAAGTTGCCTCAGAATGCCAGTGGATCTCAAAATTCTTGACTCTTTACACAAACCCATGCTTTTCTTATTCGTGTGTACATGTAATCCAGGGTGAGAGGGAGTAGTTAAATACAGGCAGCATATGGCTTTGCTTTCAACAGGCTAATTTTAAACTGCTTCAGAGGCGATTGCTCATGCAAGAGACGCAGCTCTAGCATCTTGATTGATTCTAGACATTTGCTATGGGCAATCTCAGAATGTATGGACTTTCCATTATACTTCCATTAATGCTTAGCTTCCCTCACACTGAAAGTAAGCTATAATCATCAGAATGGGTGCACAACAAAAATCACACACAGGGCCACTTACATTTTTTACTAATTCAAGAAGGCTCTATTAACTGTAGTAAAAATCATTTTATTATAATTTTCATCATTTTCTTGTTAACCATTTCCTTATTAAACCTCCAACCCTTTCCCAGTCATGCCTCAATACACACAAAGTCACGCCTCCCATAGCCAGTCTCTGAGGGCCAAGCTACACATGACGAATGACACTTGAACAGCAAGTGGATTGAGTGGAGGGCAAGTGAACAGGGAGAAATACACTTGCTGTTCAAGTGTCATTCGTCATGTGTAGCTTGTCCCTTAGTGAATCCCTTCCTTTCCCCCCTATTCTATAGTTCTGTCTGTTACAGAAGCATGTGCAATTGGTGCAGGGAAATAATGCTTCCTCTATTGTATCACTGCCAATTTTCAGCTGACCCCTTCTTTTCTGTTTTCCTACCAACAGGGTCTTTTTCACCCTCATTTCTCACAGCCTAACTAGATATGGCCATTTTTGTTTGGTTTCCCTCCATGGGGCAAGTAGCAGCTTTGTATGTACTTTATATTGGGGGAAATGGTATGGGGGGGGGGATTAAACACCCCTTCCAAAAGCACTGGTTCCCTAATTTGATTCCCATTCCTCATGTCTACTTTGAACTTAACACCCCCCCCCAAAAAAAACCTCAGACTCATGATAGATCTTCTGATTCACCATTACAATTTTCCTCTCTGCTCCACAATTTCTCCCTCTCTTTACTGCATGTCTGCACTTCTATTTCCATTTGCCCTCCTTTTCCAATTTCCCTTACTTCCCCAACCTTTTTATACTCCCATCTCTCAGCAATCCCATTTTCATTTTCACTATTGCATACCCACAGAGCTCAATTACCCCCTTGCTCTTTTGCCTCATTTCACTCTGTACATTGCTTTTGGAGAACACTCAAGAGTTGGTGTATAACAAGCCTTTAGAGAAATGGACTAGTCCCGAAGAACTTATTTCTAACCATTTCCCAGGCAACATAGTTCCACAATCATACTTTGAACTGTGTCTGGAAAATTATAGGCAGCCATAGTCAACATTGCAACAATGGTAATGGTGCACGGCTAGTAGCAGGAGACAAGATATTTGCCTCAGCTGTACCTACTAAGATTTTCAGAATTGCTGTATGGAATTAATATATCAGAAGCTGAGAATCAAGGATTTTGATGATAAGATTCATTATTGTTAGACGATCTGAACATGAAAAAGGTGGCAGTCTCATCTACAGATAAGTCTGAAGAAGAACACTTCTAGCCTTTGTCAGAGCTAGACATTCCAGGCATGTAAGGAATTCAGTAGTCTTGAAGAACCAGTGGCTCCTACATATGCTGTCAAATCTGACATTGCTAGTACTGGCAGAGACCAACCTGAACACAAAATGACTGATTGTCATAACAGATACTGCCTTGAAAACTCTATATACGAAGGGAAAAACAAGCGTAAATAACTCACATCCTTTTCACTGCTGCTTTAAAGACACTGGCTTTTAGGATAAAAATTGACTAAGATAGAACTTAAGCAACCTATTTATGACTGCTCTACAGTGCCATCCTAACAGGTTTCCTGGGAGTAAGCGTCATTAATAGACTATGAGTAGGATTCAGAATAGACCTGTTTAGGATTGCACTACAAAGCACCTAACCAGCTGGTATTAACACAAGTCTTCAAATTAGTTTTTCCCTCACAATATGCAAGGAGTACAACCGGATTTCAAAATACACCCCCCTTCTAATTCTAAAATGTTTATTACTTTCATACTTTAAGAAGTTTCTCCATAGAACACTTTCAACTCAATGGTCACATGACAACAGATCTTTTGCAATGTCCTACATTTCAAGTACCTTATGTATAAGCAACAGCACAACCACTTGCCACAGCAAATAAATCATTCAAGCATTGGGGAACAAGGTGCCAATATTATATCTATTACGTTTCTTAGGCCTTAAATTTAAAGAACCTGTAGGTCTTCTTTTATGGACCCCAGCTGAGCAATTGATCGTATTGGGCAGGCATTTAGTGGCCAGACAGTAATGCAAAGAGATTTTAGCCGTATGATTTGCTGGTTCTGGTTGGAAGTGTAAATGCAAGACATATTTTGAAGTGATAGAAACTTCTGGATAGATTAATTTACTGGCATCCATTTACAAAGGAGACACATTTTCAAGGAAGTATTAGTGTATAATGCCATGGCTAATTAAACTAATTTGGCCCATTTGTTTATCAGATGAGGTACTTCTATTGCTTCAAAAACCAACTAATATTCTGCAAAGTATCAGCAGCTTAGAGGAATTTAATACTATAACTGCACATTATTGATCCATAGGTTGCCTTATGAACCATATTCAAATGAGGGTTTTCCACATGATATGATTTAAAATAATGAGCAAGAAACAGCAAGAACAGTAACTAGAGTAGACATATGTGAGAGAACCAAGTTAGAAACAGCTCCATGTGCAGAACTGGCATGCAACAGGTAGAAGTCAAAGGAAGGGAATGTAGCTTTGCCACCCCATCAGGGCCTTAATTATTAAAGAGGCACTTCAGCAAATTTAAGTCCCAAGGGTTTCAATGACTCTTACTGCTACCAGAGATGTTCAACAGTGCTTCAGTCTATCACAGCAAAAATATCCAAATAGTCTAGAGGTTTATTATTGATTCCAACAGCTGATTTTGCCACAATAAATTGGTTCGTCTTAAAGGTACAACTAACCTATTTGTTTTTAATGGGAGGCTCACAAAAGGGCACAGGATCACAAACTGGCATGCTGCTCCTAAACGCTTGTGCCAACATAGTTGCTTCTACTGGTGATTGCAACCCATCTGTTAACATTGTGCAGCACTACCTGTTTGTATGCCCTAAGCTTTCTTTTTTGAATAAGGAGAAAGAGAAAACAAACTAGCTCTCTTTGGTATTTGACCTTGGAGCTAAATATAGTTATTGACCAAAAGCATGATTTAATGTTTCAAAAAAATACCCTCATGAGTTTGATGCATAGTTTGAAAAAATATTGTTCCCAGTGGTCTTTGGATATATAAGAATCTAACCCAGTGTACTCTCCTTTCCAAAGCTGCAAGTATAAGCAGTTTGTTTCAGTCTGTGCCTTCTAATAGCACATCTTAATTGCTTTTTCATATTTGAGCATTCATTGTCAAACCAGTTGTTCTTAAATTTCCTGCTTCCATTAAATATTCTAACGTTCTTAATTAGGAAAGGGATTTAATTAACTCATCATATAGTGTCAGGGCAGTCTCAATGTTTTGTGCTACAAGGATTCTTTCCCTAGGCTCAAGGAATGGTTCACTATCCAGTACCTGCTGAAATTCATTTTAGAGAATGTTAAGTCCAAACAAGTATCAGTTGTAATTTTGGAATGAGGTGTTAATGTCCCACAAAGCTTCTGAGATACAAATACAGAATGTAAGTGGTTGACAGTCACTTTCCAGTAGAGGCCCTACTTCAAAATGTAATATATTGTCACAAAGAGATGGTGATATTAATATGTGATTGATCACACTCGCACCTTTCCCGTTATAAGTGAATTACCCATATTTATCTCCCTCTATATTACCATTTAATATTACAAAGCTGAACTTAATCAATTGGCTGAAAATTACCCCAGCTTTGTTCCAAGGAGTCTTTTGTATTATTCCTACCATTATATTCAAAGTCATTTCCCGTAACTCCTAAGCTGCTATTTCATAGGTGAACTCTGAAGTCACCTAACAGCATTGTGTCTTGGGATATTTAAACTCACGTTCACTGATACGGTTTTCCAGATCAGGCCAACAATGTTTATTATAAAAGGGCAAAGAATGGAGAGTGGTATTTACATATACAGCCAAAATCGCCTGATCTTTAAAAATAAAAAAACAGGCCATTACTACAGACCTTACGGGAGGAATCAGTGTTACAACACACTTGACTTACATAGAAATCAGACATGCTACCCCCCCACTGGGGTGTCCTTTAGTAGATGAGGAGGTAGCATTGAGTGTGTAGGTGAGAAATTTAATATCAAGTCTGATGTAACCAAGTCTCTTGGATGAAAATTATAACATCTTATAAACTGTAGAAATGTGGGGTCCTGGATTTTATTTAACCATCTTATCACATGCCATGAAATATATTTCAGATAATACTTAACTCTGGTTTCCTGAATGTCAGTTTAGCTTTACTATTTTGTCCACATTTCCATTAGAATCCACTAAGATGGATCAATTTTTATATATGGGCCTTGACACCAAACTAGAGGGCCCTGTAGGGCCTACTAGACAATGTCCTACTGTACCAATTTCATGGTCTTCTAGGTAGCAATTGAAAAACCCTTCCACAGAGGATCCCAAGTATTTTTGAAGTTGTGCAGTCTTGGTGACTGGTTGTCACTGGTTGTCTTAGTGACTAGTTGTCACTAAGAGCAGCATCTAGTTATCTTTGGTATTTGTCCCTGGAGCAAAATAATAGTTTTGACCAAAAGTATGATTTAATGTTTTAAAAAACACTTGTATATGGGAGTTAAAATGTATGAACAAAATCAGGAGGCAAAGAATATAAAGAAAGCTAACTTCAGCAGGTTCTGGGCCTCTTCATGCATGCAAATTAATCATATGTTTACTATAGCATACAAATGAGGATGTGCATGTGTGAATGAATCATTAATCACTGCAAACGGAACTTCCACATCACCCAATGTCAACTCAAACACATTTTTTTAATGGAGACAGTTCACATTCAGCTGAGAACCATCAAGAGATGTACATACATCTGTGAACCATGGTACCATAATCTCCACTCAGAAAATTTTGTACATTTTACTGTACATCAAGAACATTTACCCATAAAACCATTTGTGTTTATGGAGGACATGCACATTCCTGGATTTCTCAGATCTTTTAATTCCTTTTTTTCTGAGATAAAATTACATGAATGAGACATATGCATGTGTGTATATGACCATGCCACCCATCCAATCATGTAATGGGGGCACATACCTCCATGCATCTAATATGTTTGGATTTGAATCTGCCTTATCTAAAAAAAGACACAGAAGGTAAGAAAACAGAGGACTTTTGCTCAGTGATGAACTGGAAACAAAAATGTATACCACATACTACTACAATTTCTTTCAAGGATTTCAAAATAATAGCTTCTGGTTCAGTGAGTACTACAATTGTACTACCAGTAGATCCTTCTGCTCTTGCAAACATCATAATGCACTCATTTGGAATTCACAGACTTTATACACCCCATTCCATGTTATGTTCCATTTCTTACACATATTAAAATCTCATGTGTCTGATTACAAATTCTACATCACCACATTGCTTCTCACCACCAATGATATTTAATTGCTAAAAATGCAGAAAATTACAGATAGTTGTCACCACATTTATACCTAAAGCCATTGCTTAAATTCCCTTTCTTTCCACACAAATCAATATTCTCAGAACTGCACAGGTCTCTTATAAACTAGGTATTTTCCAAGGCTGGGCCAAGCAATCAGTTTCTTTCCTCCTATAAACACCTAGTCCTGAAAGGTGTCAAACCCCTTCAAGTGTCAAGGAATTGTGAGTTATAGATGCTCAGTTTCTTAAGACCACACATAATTTATCAAGGGTTTTTTTTCCCTGTAGGAAACTAGAGCACTTTTGATTACAGGACCAATTACAATTTCACTACTGAGGTGTGTGCGTGCTCCACTGGGAACACCTAGAGTCAGCACTCTAATATGAGCCTCAAAAACATCCTCCATTATGTCACAGAGGTCCAAGATAACATTCTCTGATTAGTTACCATTTTTTAGTTGAACATAAGTCTTCGAGTCTTGGAGACACTGAGGCCGGAATGGACAACATGACTGTTTTGCAAAGGAAACTGCATTTTCTCCTTTAGCAGGCCTCTATACTACACCTGGGTAAAGCTTTTTTTTAGAAACATCCAGCCAATACAAAGGCTGAAAATGATTGAGAATCCATCTGAGATCTGTGGTTAAATTAACCTCATGTAACTTATTAATGTGTATTTCCAAGCTAGTACTTTTGCCTTCCTCTGCTATACTATAGCATTTTAATATCTAGCACTTTTACCTTGTGAAGGTACTGATACAGGCCTAAACAAATCACTTCTTAACCTTCTCAGTAAGCTAAAAGCCATGTTCTACTGGTGTCATTGCTTTGGTGTTGTTGCTGTACATTTACGGAGCCCAACATAGTATCTACATCAACTTCCAATTGATCAGGTTATTTTAAGACCTCCCCAAACACTTTTCAACGAAAGCAACCTCCTCTAGCAATTCACAAGTGAAGTTAGCAGTTTTCATATTTGTCAAAAGTCTCATAGAACCCTGGTCTAACTTTTCTGATGCTCATACGTATATGCTGACACTCAGGAGGAACTGACTCGCTATAGCTAGTTGAAGTTGCAGTCCCAGTAATCCAGCCAGAAGATAGGCGCTTCCTTTTTGCCTTATGTGAAAAGTCTCCAACTCCCTTGCTGCGTTCAAGACAAGAGTCATCTTTATTCCTATCACTGACTTCTTCATCTGGCTGTTCATCTCTATCGGAAGTCATTCCTTTATGCTTACAAGTTTCTCTCTCTTCTTCTGCAATCTTCCTAAAATGCTCCAGAGACTGTACTTTTCTTCTTCTTTCTAACGTTTCCATTTGCTTTTTGTCCATGAAGTCCTCAAAGTACATTTTTCTTTCACTTCTTTGATCTTCAAGAAATTTCCACTCAATGTCTGTCATCTTCACACCACTGTATTGTTCCAATTTCTCTCTTGTAACTGTATCTGTACAAAATATATCAAAAAGCTGTTCTGAGCTCCTGTTGAAGTCATCTGCCTTCTGTGTAAACAGCTCATTTTTTCTTCGCTTTCTGGACTGATACAACTTGGAAAATTCTTCATATACTTTAAGTATATGATTCTTTATGCTATGTGTTGCTATGGTATACAAATTGCAAAATAACCAGTGTTCCTGCAGAAGTTCAGCAAGCAACTGGGCAGCATCTTCTTTGGATCGCTGGGCTTGCCCAGCCCTTTTTGGGTGCAAGAGATATAACATATTTTGAATAACATCCTTCTTTGTAGGTAGAATTCCATGAGCAAATTCTGATGACTCCACATAATCAACAGTTCCCAGGGTTTTTTTTGCTTTTGCTTTAGTATCCAAAGCTGCCATTATTCCTTTTCCAGGGTCACTTTATCTCAAAAGCTAAAACAAGAGAAAGATAATTTGAATCAAGAAAAAGCTCTATTTTTGAAATCGCTTATCTAAGCCTGACATCAAAAGAATTCAAGCTGCAAAACTGGGAAGGACTTAAACATCTGTGACTGAGTTGGGGCCATGGGTATGCCACCCTGGGCCAGACAGAAGGGACAACCTGTCTGGGTGGGTTGTGAAATCTGGGTGGATCTGGAGCCAGAGATGCAACCCATTGGCCAGATATACTCAGGCATTCCCACCACTCAGGGTGGTGTCAGGCCAAGGTGTGCTGTTGGGCTGACAGCAGATGACTAGCCTAAAGAGAGACAACGGTTCAGGCTCTAAAAGCAACTATTGGGAAGAGCAGGAGAATGAAGGCAGGAAGTAGGAGTGCTTGTGGAACAGTCTTCACTTTTCCCTTGAATCCATGAACCGCTGCACCTCACCATGGCTTCTTTAGGTGGCTGGGAAGCCCATGGAGAGCTAGCCTGTGCCCAGTCTCTTGACGGCACCCTTGCTTCCTCTTCCCAGGGGCAGGCAGCCTGCATCCAGCAGTATGACAACATGTGTAATCAAATATTTTCTATATAATTTTTTTGAAATACCAATCTTTGGGTTGAAGTAGTCTTAGGGGGACCCAAGGTGGTTTACATCATTCTCCTCTCCTCCATCCCATCCTCATTAACAACCTGGTGAGATGTTAGGATGAGAGTTCATTACTGGCCTGAGGTCACCCAGCAGCAAGCTTCCACAGCAGAGTGGGAATTTGCCCTTGGTTGTCCCAATTACTGGTCCAACGCTCTGACCACTGCACAGGATGGCTCTTCAAGAGCTGGCATCAAAATATGGGATAAAGCAGAATGATACTTCCAATTTTTTTCTTCACTTTGGCAGCTTTTAAAATATAAAATAAGACCCTAAAAAGGGCGGGGGGCTAGCCGAGAACGTTGTGAAAACATGCGATAGAACTGATTTCGGAAACAGACATCTAAAATCGCTGGCCTGACAGGAAAAACTATATAAATGCACGCATAAAACTGCCCTGTCAATATTCATGGGCAAAGTGGATATAGCGCTCGAGGGCGCAGTGCGAGGCCTTCACGGGCTCTAGCCTCATCCCAACCTTAGAAACGAAGGCCAGAAAAACCACCTCAATAGGCGAAAGCAACCAGGATTGCGGTGGGTGGGGCGCCGTCCTCCCTCCCCGCGCCTCTCCCCACCCCACAGACCAGATGCCCAGGCGCCACACATTCCTAATAGGCCGGCCAGAATGGATACACTCAAATCCCGCCTTCCGCTAAAACCGGCTTTGGCGCTCAGCAACTAACCGAATCAGATACGGCGCGAGTCAACCGCCAACCGCCCGCGGCCCGTCCACCATCATCCTCGTGAGAGCAAAGGAGAGCTACGCAGGATGAAAAGGGAAAGCGTCACCACAGGCGCCATTTTGGTGAAGGGCGCCGCTCACATACCTTGCACCGTAACCTGTTCTGTCCCAGCTTCTCTATGACCTAACGTGTCAATCATAAATTGCTTTTAAAAAATTAATCCGGCTGTTGGTAACTTGTCTTTCGTCCTCGTTCTGTATCTGAGGCGAAAAACGGCCCGAAACGGCCTCTTGCGTAAACAACCCGGACGAGAAACAAGGACGCAACCGGTAGGTTACAGCGACCAACCGCCGTGAAGCGAGGTTTACCGGTAGACTTTAGAACACAGGAGGGGGGCTCGTTCCATAGGGGGTTGGGTCCCTCACACATTGGTTCTTCGCTCAAAGCTGATTGGTAGTTGAGATTGTCAATCTCATGGCCGGAAGCTATCCCTGTCAAGTATCGAACTCATCGCTGGGCTGATCGGTTCTTTCTGGGGGCTGTGGTCGGATGTACCAACAAGAATGGAAGTACGGGACAACAAACTCACGAGGGTCGGTCTAGGAGCTCCGGCTCTAACATGTCCGCCGTTCCTCTCCCCGTATTTCGCGTTGCAGCCATACGATTGGCGGTAGGAGGGGGAAAAAACGTAATGGCAGCCAATAGCAGTAGGATGAGTTGTAGCGTGCGGATTGGTCTTTTTTCTGAGTTATTGTGCCCTTCTAGCCAGTGGCGGCGCTCCTCGATTTGCATACGGACGGCCTTGGTGGTTCTAAAACGCTGTCAAAATTCCTCGGCGAGTTCTGTTTCCAGCAAGCGGCAGGACTGGCGGCTGGGCGAACTCGCTGGCTGGGCGGGCACAAAGGTGATGGACGGTCGCTGTTTGTTTGTCTCTAGCAGCTGCTGCTGGAGTTCCCGTGCTCCCTGATGACGATGGAGGTTGTCATGGCTAAAACACCGTTCAGAGCTTCGCCTCCATTTTGTCTTGCACAGATCCAGTTGTCAATTTACACAGTTAATGAATAAATAAAAAGGTGTCGCCTTTCTCATTTGCAACCCCCGTGTTTTCTCTCGGGCCTAAAGCGAGGAAAACTAATCATGGCGCCTGCAAAGGAGGCGTGTGTGAGAATATCTACAGGCGGCTTTCTGCGCAATGGATCCAGCTTCTACTGAATAAGCTTCTAGGCTTTGTGGAATGCGAGAAGATAATGTTATAGGTAAAAGGATGATCAGATGGTCGTCTCGACATCAAACTGCTTTTTATTTCCCTTTACTCCCCTGGGTTGGTGGATCTTGGTGGTGCCTGAGCTTTGAGGTGCTGGAATGGGCTTTTGCAGCAGCAGAATCCTGTCTCAACCGTCCTACCGGCTAAGTACCTGCCCTCATCATCTGCAGAAACTGATGGCTGTGTTGCTGTTATTTGATCAGCAATAGCCTATGGTGCTGCATACTCAAGTGGCTGAGAATCCACATCAAGGGACATCTCTACCCAATGAAGGCGGCGTGGGGGGGGGGGAGATCCCAAGGGATCCTTGTGTAAATAACACCTGCAAAAGTGTGTATGGGGGGGATGGGATGCGACAGCCTGAAAAAAATGCAGGAAGCAGTGCAGGAAGCAAGCACAGGTATAAGGACCTGCTTTGTGCTCTCTGTTGCCAGAGTTCAAAAAGAATTCTTGTATGTGTGCAAGAACTTGGGCTTGCTCAGTGCACCATCAATTTTAATATTTACTATTTTTGTAAGGCAGTTCATAGCATGTCAGGCAAGTTTCAAGTAAAATCATGGGTGGGAAAGCCAGATAACTGGCTGGAGGTGCAGCATGTTCTCTCAGCTCTTGTACAGCATGATAGGGTAGTGATCTGAGTGTGACAGGGTACGGTGATAGGGTAGTGATCTGAGCAAAACCTGTGCATTTTGAGACTGGTACATGAATTCTAAACTGGTATCATGACAACACTGCATGTACTGAGTTAGACAGTCCATAGATTTTGGCTGGCCTTGCACTTGGCCTCAAATCCAGCCTTGTCTTTAATCCCACCCCCACATCAGGCTGAACTCGGATTGCTTCCAAACTCAGCACAAAGTCAGGGAAAAGTCAAGCTGCAGGACCAGGAAGGGTTGGCAGTAGCATCCTCAGAAGAACAGGCTGGCCAAGTCTTGTCAGTAGTTCTAGTAACTGCTAATGCAATATCACTATAATTATTGCTGCTGATGGCAAAGCTGTCTTTGTATGTGCAACTATGGTGACCACTACAGGAGATTATGGCAGCCTGTCTTGCTGGATTTGTACAACTGCTGCTGAAATGGTAGGTAGCCATATTGGCAACCATTCTGTGGTCCTGAGGCTAGGCAAGAACTTGCTCCTTGGCTTCTGCCATTCCTTCATCCCTACTGCTGGCTTTTAATTTTAAACTGGCCAGTCATGGGAGCCACTGTTTTTGCCTGCCACCACTGCTACCTACTTTTTGGCCTGGCCAGATTCTTTTTCACCTAGGTAGGAAAGTGCAATGTGGCCCCCAATGCTCACCCAAAGATAACGTATTCACCACTGGCATGCTCGTGAACGTGAAGGGGGATTGTGGCAGGTTCTTCTCATTTAGTGTTGGCTACTCTGAGTAGCAGCAGGACCACAGCGGGTCACAAGAGTAGCCTTTTGGGTCCTTCAGTGCCAGGGATAGGCCTTATACCTAATAAGACAACATAATCTAAAAGGGGGGTGGCAAGGCTGGAGGAGGCCCCCTTGGCAGAAAAGCACAGATTATGTGAAAGATGAGTGGGAAAGAGGCAGAGGAGATGTGGGCTTGAGGAAGGAGTAAGCTGATGAAAAGAACGCCAAAAACTTACTTGAGTCCTTGGGACAGGAGAGATGATACGGTGTGAGCTTTGGAGATTGGTAACTGTAGGCCAAAGGGAAGAACTGAATGTCACATTTTAACTGAGCCAGACTTGTCAATCCCTCTTCTATGTCTCCACTGATTATGCCACCACAAGGAGTAATGTGAGGCTATGCTGCATACAGCTTGAGGGATAGAGAGTATAATAAGCCTGATTTGAATTTACCAGCCTGGATTTTGTATGCAATTCTGTAGAATTGTAATACAATATTTTTGAAGGTGTGCGGTAGCTGTGCATTCATTCTGGTTAACTGGTTAACTTTTACTTACTTCAGTTAAGTAAAAGTTAAATAATCTTTACAGTTTGAAGGCATTTAACAGTACATTACTTTTTTAAAGTAGGTTTGTGGACTATGGAGAAAGTTCAAGCCAAGAACATGTTAGTTAACAAAGGAAAGGAGTTCTGTGAGGAAATTGGCTGTGCTGGAGAAGGAAGGATGTCATCGAGCAGGTTTGTAGATTGTGTGATTACTTTAGAGGCAGAGGCTATTTTTCGTAATAAAGTGATTTACTTTCCATCTGAACAAAATGATAGAATTGGTGCATCTGCTCCCCCCCTTTAGCGATAACAGTTCCCCTGTTCCATTTCTTGCAGCAAGATTTACATGGATTACAATGCAACCACCCCTGTGGCACCTGAGGTGATTCAGACAGTTAATGAAGCCATGCAAGAAGCATGGGGCAATCCCAGCAGTTCCTATGGAGCAGGTAAGAGTAAACTTGTATGGAAGAACACTGTGAGAGTGTTACGCTAAAGGGATTTCAGACAGGCCTTTAGATATCATTAGCCTTTTAATTCACCTTCTGACTCAGGTCTGGGAAAGCTGTTCTTTTCTCAGAAAGAAGAGGTACTAAAAGAATGTCTGAGCATTACCGTTTCTTCAAACTGTCATCCTGTGATGGAGAAATTGATGTTTTTCTAGCCTTTTGGTGCCATCATAACACCTGGGCTCTGGTGGGCAAGGTGACTAGGGTTCAGCCTGGCTATGGAGCCTGGGATGGCTGGTCCTAACTCAGGAGCAGGGAGGGAGAAATCAACCTCTCTGAAGAAGGGTTTAAAAGAGCTACACCTTTTTATGTTGGGTGGTTCACCTGAGGATTGGAAAAGGGGCGGGGCGGGGGGAGGTAGAGGAGGCTTGTGTCTATCCCCTGGCCCTCTAACAAGTTGGGCACTCATCCTGAAGGATGCTTAGGTAATTCTTAAGTGCTTTACCTAGATATTTGTAATTTCCTTTTCATAGTTTGTTGCTTGTTGTTCATTGCAATCCTAAGGAGGGTTACTCCAGTCTAAGCTCTTTGATTTCAATGGGCTTAGAATGGAGTAACTCTTCTTAGGACTGCACTGTTAGTTACTATATCTTCTTATATATTGATTGCCCTCTTTTATATTCTAATGTAGTCCAGTGAAGATCTTTCTTTAGTTAAGAACAAAGCTGTGTCCAAAAGTTTTCTCACTCACCTGCCTACCACTCATCCATTTGCTAGTTCTTTGCTCATGGTCAGAGGTTCACCAGTTTCCAAATACCTGGTAAAGGTTGCACCTATACATTTGGTGGTGGCAGAGAACAAAAGGAAATATGGCCAGGAGGGATTGAAGAAAGGCCCCTCCCACCTGCTCCTAATAGAGAGTGGCTCCTTTTGCATACAAGTGGGTCTGCAGCTGATGCTCAATCTCTTGTACAAGTCACTGGCAGTAAGGATTGTGGGCTGCCTTTGGAACCCTATTTTGGGTAGAAAGTTGGCATATAAATATTTGAAATTAATAAATAAAAATAAATAGATGTGATATCATCTTCATGGCCACCACAAGGGCATTATCACATTTAGTTTGGCCCTAAGAGTATACCTGGGAGTGGTAAGATTTTTGTATTTATGTTATTTATAGTCCACTTTTCTTACTGAGACTCAAGGCTGTTGTGTAACGGTACTGTTGTTGTGCAATGCCAGGTCCATTAGTAATAAGACCAAACCACTGCAGGACTTTTTTGTAGTGAAAATGTAGACCTGGTGTGTGTGTGACCGAGACTTGGGTGAGGGATGGCAAAACAGTTGCCTTGAAAGAACTGGCCTCCCCAGGGTTTTCGGTCCTTCACCAGTCCCGGACTGCCACCACCAAATGTATAGGTGCAACCTTTACCAGGTGGGGTGGTGGAGTGGCTATTCTTATTTGAGATTCCTTCTCCTTCAGGCCACTTCCCACACCAAAGATCACTGGCATTGATTGTGTTGGCCTGACGTGGGATGCTGAGGAGAGTTTGGCTATCTGTCTGATGTACCGACCGCCTAGTGCACCAGCAGCTACCCTGTCGAGCCTGTTGGAGGTGGTGCCGGATGGGCTTTGGAACACTCTAGGCTGGTAGTCTTGGGTGACTTCAGTGTCCACGTCGATGATGCCACCTCCCTACAGGCTGCAGAGCTAGTGTCATCCATGGCAATACTGGGACTCTCCCAATTTGTTTCAGCCCCTACGCACCAAGCGGGTCACACGCTGGACTTGCTCTTTGGAATGGAGATTCAGGTGGACCTTGATGCCATTGAAATGGTGCCGTGGTCGGACCACAAAGGCTTGTCTGGGAGTACCAGCCTCCTCCTGCATAGGCAGCGAGCTGATTTATGCTTGCCTGCAGAGACTAATGGATCCAGTTGGTTTCCAGAATGCTCTGCAGGATCCGATGCCCCCTGGCAGTTTGTTAGATGAGCTGGTGGAGGACTGGTATGACCATCTCTCAGAAGCCATTGACAAAATAGTTCCCTGTCACCCTCTCTGTTCCCATACTAGTCTAGCCTCCTCGTACATGAAGGAGCTATGACAGACGAAGCGGGAACTGAGACAGCTTGAGGGAGTGTGGTGGCGGCATCGGGACGAAAAGGCAAGATTATCTTATAGAGCATTTATGAAAGCCTATGAGGTGGCTGTGAAGAAGGGTTACTATGCCGCCTCCATAGTGTCTGTCTGTAAGCTCACACCTAGCAAAATTGTTTCAAGTAGTTCGGTCCCTGGTCTCCCTCTCGGAGGGAGACTGCTCAATTAGAAATTTGGCCATTAGCTGCGAGGCCTTTGGGAGCTTTTTTGTGGATAAAATCTTGTCTGTCCGCTGCAATCTGTCAGCCATGGTTGACACCGTGGAGTACTGGAGATCCCTTGGCCGTATTCTGGTCTGACTTTAGATCACTTCAGTCTGGTCTCCCAGGAGGATGTTGACAGGATCCTGCGGCTGGTGAGGCCCACTATGTGCTCCTTGGACCCCTGCCCTTCGTGGCTGGTTAAGACCAGTGCAGATGGGCTGTGGGTCCCACTGGAGGCCATTATTAACTTATTATTGATCTCCGGAGTTTTCCCCATGGCATTAAAGGAAGCTGTAGTGAAGCCTCTCCTGAAAAAAAAACAACTTTGGACCGCACCGACCCATCCAGTTACTGCCCAATTTTGAACCTCCCATTTCTGGGTAAGGTGATTGAGTGGGTGGTGATGGAGCAGCTGCAGGTTTTCCTGGAAGATGCATTGGTCCTAGAGCCATTCCAGTCTGGCTTTCGTTCAGGCCATGGGACTGAGACGGTGCCAGTTGCCCTCACAGACGATCTCTGTAGGCACCTGGATCAAAGTGGGTCAGCACTGCTGGTGTTGTTACATCTCTCAGCAATGTTTGACATGGTCGACTGTAAATTGTTGACCCACTGCCTTGCTGATATGGAGATTTGTGGACTGCCTTGCAATGGCTTGTCTCTTTTTTCCATGGACAAGGACAGAGGGTGGCACTTGGGGAGAGGTTACCAGCACGCTAGTCATCAGTGTACGGCATCCCACAGGGGACAATACTCTCTCCTCTGTTGTTCAATCTTTATATGCGCCCCCTTGCTCAGCTGGTATGGAATTTTGGACTGGGTTGTCACCAGTTTGCAGATGACACTCAGTTGTATTTGTTGATGGATGGATAGCCTGACTCTGCCCCTGATGCCCTAATTAGAGCTTTGGAGGCCGTGTCCACGTAGGTAAAGCAGAGTAGACTGAAGTTGAATCCCATGAAGACGGAGTTTAGAATAACATTTACATAGGCATAACTTTCAGTATTGCACACTGTTAAAGTCTTTTGTTTTCTTAATTATCAATAACCTAAACTTTAGGTCTTGGTCCTGCAGGTCAAAGGGCTAAAGAGATCATAACTGAAGCTCGTCAAAGTCTGGCTAGAATGGTAGGAGGACAGCTCCAGGACATCATCTTCACTTCCGGTGGAACAGAGGTGAGATGTGGGGACGTGTTAGCCCTGCACTGACTTGGAGGTGTGGAAAGTGAATTTAATGGGCTAGACTATTTTTATGTGCCCTTCCTGTCTCTATGCAATCTTACTGTATTTTCAGGTGTCTTTTACTGTATTTTCACTGCAATTTTGCTATATTCTTGCTGTGCAAAGCAGAGAGTGAACACGGGTAAAAGTGCACAGGCAGATGACATGTGCAAATGCCAGTCACTGTGAGGAGCCTGTTATTTGAAGTTTGGTGAAAAGCTACCCACATAATGTATACTGGCCTAGCGTACTGGTAGTAAGATGCACCTGTAACCACTATGTACTATGCCAATACGTAGGTGTAGAATAGGAATAGAGAAAAGAGAGAAGGACCAGCTGCAAGTAGGACAGCCAGAGGGAGTTTACCTTCAAGAAACAGAAACAGCAGGCACTGAACTTTGTTCTAGAAAATAAGGATGCAGAGAGAAGGACTTGCGTCCTTTTCCCTGGACCAGCAGGACACGTCAAGGACTTGAAGAGCTCCCAGGACTAGAAGGGAGCCTAAGTAGCTTCGAAGGAAAAATAGTATTTGCCTGCAAAGCACAAAATGTTGCTAATAAAAGAAGATGTTCCTTGACAAGATAATCTTGAGGTGATAAGCAATGGCCTCCAGAATTGTTCTTCCAATGTGAGATAGAGGTAGTCACTTGCTTGGACCAATGCAGTCCCGAGGTTGTAACTTACATAAATTGTGCTAATTGACCCTAAGGTATACATTCTTACGTTGTTGCATCATAGGTCTGAAGAACTGATCAGTCCAAGGAGCTTTTCTATCCTGGTAACTGTATCATTCTTCCTTTGCTTATAAGCAAATAAAAAGGCCTATGTTTATTTCCCTCATGAGGACTCCTGCATATTCTCCTTTACTAATTGAGCACTGAATTATGTATGAGTATCCAAAAGAGCAGTATCCAGAACACACAAGCAAGTTTTTCCTCCATGAGAGCCAGTGTGGTTAGAGTGTTGGACTGAGGCTTGGGAGACCTGTGTTCAGATCCCCACTCAGACATTAAACTTACTGGATGACCATAGTCCGATCATTCTTTCAGATTAACCAACCTTATGAGTTGTTGTGAGAATAAAATCGAGGAAGGAAGAAATATGTTATACTGCCTTCAGGTCCTCAGAAGAAGGGTGGAATAAAAAGAAAAATGTGATGGACTTTATTTGTAGTTCCAGGTAACGCTGAACAAACAATCAGAGCAAAAGAAAAGTTTGTCCTCTTTTGTAGGAAAGGTCTTTACGTAAAGCATTTGAAGCACCATAGATTGATTGTTTCACAACATGATTACAGATCTGTCTCTGAGACTGAACCAGGAGTTCACTTGATTGATAGACTAGTGCCTTGTAATACATTACCTTCCAAGAACTTCATCTTCAAAACTGGATTTTTGTGTAATTGAGTATCTAGTAGGTGACAATGGGATTTGTATCCTCTTCTTCTCTGTAGGCAAACAACTTGGTGATCCACACTGCAGTGAAGTATTTTAGAGAAAGCATCAAGCAGAGGCATGATGGTCTAGAAGATCAAAAGAAAACTCTGGAGACATATCCACATTTAATCATGTCTTCCATTGAACATGACTCAGTCCACCTTCCTGTGGAGCATTTGGTGAAAGAACATGTGGCTGGTAAGTATCAGGAACTGTAGAGTATTGTCGGGGATCATTGATTAATTATACTATCCTCTGAACTTCTCTTGTCCAGCAGTTGCAGCTTTACTGTTCTCAGTGAGGTAAAACATGAAATAAAAATGTGATAAAATAATAACAGCAGGCACAATAAACTTCGTATGAAGGATGCCTGACTAAAATTTCAGCCCCCCAAAAGACACAGATACATTAACCACAAAAGAAAAGGACAGTCTTTGAGTTCTCTTGAAACAGCCAATGTCCAGGGTCTGCTGGAGCATAGTTGGTGATTGGTTTTATAGTTTAGGAGACTCCGCTGAAAGACTCATTCATCAGTGGCCACTAACCTGGTCCAAGATTGGATAACTGCATGAGTCTCAGGGCCAGATTTTAATGATCAGGAAGGTTCATGTAGGAGGTGTGCCTTCAGATATCTCAAATCAAGACAGTAAAGGGCATAATAAGCATCTGAAGATTAATTAATTAATTAAAAATATTTATTAATAATCTTTTCCCCAAAGAGGATCTCAAAGCAGCTTACAGTATAAAATATAAACAGTTTTTACACTAAAAAACAAATAATTAATATATAAACAACAAAAACAGTTTTAAGTAGTTTAAAAGCTATTGGTCTGAGCTGCCTCCGATCATGCTGCTCTTAAAGGAGTATCCACTGTACATCATCAGAATCTGCTCCCAGAAATACTGTGATTATAGACAGATGAGATGGCTTGACTCGGTACGGGAAGCTGTGGCCTTTGGTTTGCAAGACTGGAGTAAGGCTGTCAATGACAGGTCATTTTGGACGTCATGAAATCATCGAGTCACCATAAGTCAAATGTGACTTGATGGCACATAACACAGAGATGAATGCTTTGAGCTATGACATTAACTTGTTTGCACCCTGGTTTGCAGAAGCCACTTTTGTCCCAGTGTCCCAAGCAACTGGACAGGTGGAGGTAGATGATGTCATTGCAGCAGTCCGTCCTACCACATGTCTGGTTTCTGTCATGCTGGCCAATAATGAGACTGGAGTTGTCATGGTAAGTTGGTCCTTTACCCACATGTTCAAGGAAAAGGAATTCCACTTTCTTGTATGTGACAAAATAGTTTAGAGAGTAAACCTAAGCATATCTGCTCAAAATCCTCAGTGCAGGATTTCTTAGTCTAGGACTGAGGGAAAAAATAGAGTTCTAAATGTCTTCAGTAATTAACTCTAATCTTATTAGGGATCGAAATGATAAATGGAAGTTGAAATAGTCTCCATAGCTGGGGATAAGGAAGCAACCCTAACTGGTCATCTGTCTATGTAAGATATTCTACAGTGGTATCATATACTGGGCAGCAGGTGGGGGTGTTTTCGTTGAGATGAAGCTCCTTGACCTCAGTCAGTCTTTGTTTCCTCATCAGCCCGTCTCAGAACTCAGTCGGCAGATTCGAGCTCTCAACAAGAGGAGAGTGGCATCTGGTCTGCCACGAATCTTGATACACACAGATGCAGCCCAGATGATAGGAAAGGGCCAAGTGGACGTGCAAGATCTGGGAGTGGATTTCCTCACTATTGTGGGGCACAAGGTATGGTTGTCCTCTCTTTGAACCTGCCCGTATGTTGTGTAAGAGATGGCCACGTATCTAGGCCAGCCTAATTATTCCAGTACCTATTGAGCTTGGAGATTGTTCTCTGCCTCTGGATTCTTCCTGTATCATGGGCAGAAAATCTGGAGAGGAGAATAAAGAACATTTCAAGGAGAATAAAGAACATCTCAATAATGCATGCCAAGAATTATTCAAAGAACCAGATAGTGCCAATAATTCAGGGATGCTTGTATGCCCAGAAGCTGGCAATGACCCATTCAGTTCTCAAACATGCCGTTCTGACTATGTTGGGTTTCCGGCAGGAAGGCAGAATTACATCTGCTCTCTATATATTAGAAGAGTTCTGTGCTATTCACATATGATATTGGAGATTTTCCTCTTCTCAAGTAGGTGACTGAGGATTTGTTGGGGGATGTGTAACCTTTCATTTGAATTTCTCTTTCTTCACTTCTTTACCTTACAAGTACAAAGTTTTCAATATGTACAGACACTGTAGAGAATGAGCAATAAAATGCTTCTCTCTCATCTGCTTTACTCTGGTTTGGAGTTTGATGAGGAGATTGCTTGTAGGATTTGTTGAGCATGAAACTTCTCATGCACACTCATGCTCTTGTGCTAGGGTGGGGTGGATGGGAGGGATTTCTCCATTTGCTTATCCCAACCTGTTGACTGTCAACCTGTTGACATCACCATCTTGTGGAGTACATAACAGTGCACAGTAGTCCACTGTTAAAGATTAATTCATTTGTGTTTAATGCATATAAGAATTTCCCCACCAGATGGCACTCAGTGAACGGTGCTAAATGTTCAAGGTTTTCATGCTGTGTCGGAGCGTGACTTGGATGTACAATGTTCCATTACAGTTTTCCCTTATTCACTGGCAAGAGTCATCTTAGGGTTCAGGTAAACCCAAAATTAAACTAATTATGGCATCCAAAAGCATGTTCGCTGTGTGTTTTTAAACTCACAAAGGTGTTGACAACAGATGGAGGGAATACGTGGACCTGTTGTCCTTTGTACAATGCATGAAAATGCCCTAAGGTGATTAGTGGGAGATGATTAGTATCACTTTTAATAGGACTCATCCCTACCTTTCTCTTTGTTTTCTTTTAGCATTACTGTTCACTTCTTCACTCTGAGTGAAAGCTATTTTTTTGACCCATATTAGTTTTACTTCCCTGTGTCCTACTGTGTCTTATGTTAGCAATACTGCTTAGTTCTTGTCTGGGATCCCAAGTTATGTTTGTGATTTATTGTTGCAGTTTTATGCCCCACGAATTGGAGCTCTGTATGTGCGGGGACCCGGAATCACCACACCTCTCTATCCAATGTTGTTTGGAGGTGGGCAGGAACGTAATTTGCGTCCTGGGTAAGATGGCTAAAGGATGGGTGATCCAGTAAAACTGTTGAGAAGCTAGTACTGGGATCAGTAAACAAAATGTCCCTTTTTCATTGTGAGGAGTTGCAAGATACGATTGTAAAAAGGGAAACGTTAATCTCTTTGAAGATATCTTCCTGTAAGACTGATGTTTGTACACTGGCTATCTATCCATCTATCTATCGATCTATCTATCGATTGATCGATAGGCAAGTAGCAGAAAGGCACATCTGTTGAAAAAATGACATTGCTTAGCCCATTGGCCATCTCCTGCACAGAATGGAGATTTTAAGGATGTGCAGGTGGGAGCTATGCCAAGTTTGCTCACATTCAGAAAGCTATCACTGATTGAATGTATAGGTAGCCTACTTATTCACAGCTGGTGTACGGAGAAGGGTGTTTTGTTATGTCTGAAGGTTGCCATAGATCTTTGATAATTCTGTAGCCCATAGCGGAACTTTTGGTTTAAAAGGTCAGACCTCTTTTTCTACTGAATAACTCAGCCAGTAGTAGCTCCTATTGGGTACTTCACCATCTTCAGTGTTTGAATTAGGGTAATTGTTCAAATAGGTATAGAACATGTGCAGCGTGCGTTGTGCTGTGGGAATCTACAAAACTCTTCTCTCTGTTTTAGGACTGAGAATACACCAATGATTGCTGGTCTTGGTAAGGTGAGCTAACCCCGAATTGTAAAAGCAGTGTAGACTAAACATTGATGCTGTTTTGTTGCACAGTTTCCCTGGTATATTGTTGTCCTTTGCTAAAAAATCAATTAGAAGAGAAAATTGTATCTTCTAGCAAAACAAAGTTCAAACTTTGACCCAACCTTGCTGTCATATTTATTTAAAGGGCAAGATAATCCAAGCTCACTGGAATTTCCCCCTGGCAGTGCTACAGCTCTTTTGTTTCCCTGTTCTCATGCTAAAGCAATGGTAGAGTTTTGTGTTATCTTATCTTAACTCACATGTGGAGCAAAAGTTCTCTTGTCCACTGGATCCTTGCCCATCTTGGCTGTTAAAATCAAGTAAGGACCACATGAGTGAACCATTGAGGTTTATTGTAAATCAATCGTTAACCCAGGGCACCTTCCCCTGGCTGCTCAATAGTAATAATAGTAACAACAACAACAACATTCAATTTATATTCCGCCCTTCAGGACAACTTAATGCCCACTCAGAGGGGTTTAAAAGTATGTTGTTATTATCCCCACAACAATTACCCTATGAGATGGATGAGATTGAGAGAGCTCTGGAAGAGCTGTGACTGATGATCTCTGTCTGAATATAAACAAAGGCCATGCCTCCTTATTGCTCCTCCTGGATCTGTCTGCAGCCTTTGACATAGTAGACCATGCCATCCTGTTGAGGCATTTAGAGACTGAAGCGGGTATCAAAGGATGTGCCTTGGACTGGTTTAAATAATTTCTCATGGAACAGACTCAAAGGGTTGCCATTAGAGATCAGCTATCCTTAGAATGGGAATTATCTTGCTGTGTTCTGCAGGGTGTAATCCTGTCTCCCATGTTATTCAACCTCTATGTAAAGCCTTCAAGAAAACTTATTTGCAGCTATGGAGTAGAATGCCATCAATAAGCAGATGACACTCAACTCTGTATCTCACTCTCCAAGTCCTCACAGGATGGAGTAGAAATCTTGGATCACTGCCTGCTAGTTGTGATGGAATGGCTGAAAACAAACAAATTGAAATTGAACTGAGACAAGATGGAAGTGATGCTCATTGGAAGGCAGAGATCTTGAAGGACATTGTATTCCCCACTTTTGATGGAGTTTGTCTAACCCTTGCAGACTCAAGAGCCTAGGGGTAGTACTCGATCCAGCATTACTACTAGAAAAGCAAGTTAAGGCAGCTGTGAAAAATGTTTTCTACAACCTTACTCTAACCTGGAAGATGGCTTTCTACCTCAACATGGCCGATCTGGCCACCTGGATCCATGCTATGGTAACATCAAGACTTGACTATTGTAATGCACTATACATAGGTCTCTTGTCTAAATTAACTAGGAGACTGCATTTGGTGCAAAATGCTGCGGCTTGGCTGTTATCAGAGGAGTGAGCAGGAGCATGACTATCACTCCCATCTTGCAGTCGCTCCATTGGCTTCGTATCAGTTATCATGCTCAGTTTGAGGTATTCGCTATCACATACAAAGCTCTTCAAGCCTTGGTCCAGCTTACCTCAGGGATCACCTCTCCCCCTATGTTCCTCCACAGCAACTTCACTCATCTGAACAGGGTCTCCTGCAGGGGCCACCTGGCACATGGGTGAAATCAACAACTGCCTGTACACATGCGTTCTTTGTGGTGGCCCCTGCCCTATGGAACGGCCTTCCAGAGGAAGTCAGGAGAGCGTCCAGTCTCCTAGTTTTCTGCACACGAAGCAAAACTGAATTATTCAACAAGGCTTTTTACTCAGATAGGAGGGCTGTATTATAGGGAGGTGGTCTCAAAGAGATGCTTCACTAATGAGTTAGGGACCATAGACTTCACTACTATGTTGCCTTATGTATTATTTGTTGCTTTAAGTATGTGTTACTATGGACCCAGTTTGGTGTAGTGGTTAAGAGTGTGGGACTCTAATCTGGAGATCCGGGTTTGATTCCCCACTCCTCCACTTGAAGCCAGCTGGGGGACCTTGGGCTAGTCACGGCTCTCTGGAGCTCTCTCAGCCCCACCCACCCCATAGGGTGTTTTGTTGTGGGGATAATAATGACATACTTTGTAAACCACTCTGTGGGCATTAAGTTGTCCTGAAGGGGGGTATATAAATCGAATGTTGTTGTTATTATTATATTACCTGTTGCCTTAAGTATGACTCTCCTGGGTAGTTCTATGGTGTCTAATGTCAGCCCTAGAATTGCTTATGTTCTGTTTCAGCATTTCTTCAACTCTGCATTGGATTTTTTGCTAATGTTATATCTGTAAATTTACATTTATTTACCCTATGGCATTGTTTATTGAAATGTTCTTGATATTAACTGTACTAATCTCACAATATGTAATCTCAGTGAGAAAGGCAGACTATAAATGACATAAATAAATTTTACTTTCATGCTGTGCCAAGCAGAGCAGTGATGGGGGAAATGGCTTATTGCAAACTCAAAGAGTTTTCCCAGCATTTGAGGGTCCAGTTGTTGAGGATTGAATGAAAATATCAGAGGCTGAGAGTGTAGGAGCATTGCTCAGAGCAACTGGGGCAACTGTCCAGTATATGTAGTTATGCAAGCAACTTTTTCAGGAGCAAGATGGAGATACCACACTGGCCAGTAAATATAGGGAGGGCCAAGAGTGTTCTAATCAGCTTAGTGCTATGCAGTGCCTCATGGAAGATATGTGCTGATTTTCTTGCTTCTGAGAATACAGCAAAGATATACAAGTATTGAGCTTTCATTCAGTAGTAGATGAATGGGAGAAAGTTCATGCAAAATGCTGCTGTGTAGATTTTCCATGATCCCTAATAAAATGAACATCTTAGATCAATATAGGGAGGGGCATTTCAGAGACCTGTGAAGATTCCATTCAGAGTGGTTAAAGTGCTCTCCTGCCTGTTCCAGAACTACATCTGATAACTGATTACTTGCTTTATTTTCATATATCTGGATGTTCTAGGCCACACCTTGGTAACATCGAGATTAGACTACTGTAATGCACTCTACATAGATCTCCCCTCAAAGTCAACTTGGAGATTTCAGTTGGTGTAGAATGCTGTAGCTCAATTATTACCAGGAGCTAGGTAGAACAGGCATATCACTCCTATTCTGCAATCACTCCATTGACTACACATTACTTGCCAGGTTCAATTTAAGGTTTTGGAGGTCACATACAAAACCCTCCATGGTTTTGGTCCCTCATATCTGCAGGACCACCTTTCTCCCCGTATGCTCTGCCACAGCAGCTTCACTCATTTGAACAATGCTTTTTGCAGGTATCGCCCTACAAATGAGCACAATAAACAACTGCCCATAGACATGCATTCTCTGTGGTGTCCCTCACTTTATGCAGTGACCTGCCTGATGAGGTTAGGAGGGCTCTCACTCTCCTGGCTTCCACAAACTATGCAAATCAGAATGATTCAGGAGGACTTTTTTGAACAGGTAGAAGGGCTGTACTATAAAGAAATGTTTCAGAGATGCATTTAGTAAAGAGACAAGGATTATAGACTATACTACTGTGTACTGTATATTGCAGTAAATGTGTTCCTGCTGGGTAATTTCTGTGTTTTTTTTAATATGTCAGGTTTAGTTGCTTATGGTCTGTTTCAGCATTCTTTCAGTTGGGTATTGTATTTCTGCTAGTTTTCAAATCTCTGCAGATTTGCATTTGCATATTCTATTCTAGTTATTGATTGTATTGAATTACACTATGTAATCTGCTTTGAGTCTCAGTGAGAAAGGTGAACTATAAAAAATGTGAATAAAAAATACGGTTTTTGTTAAGCTTACTTGTACCAAAAAACATTTATAGTCTTTCTGTTGCAGGCAGCAGAACTGGTGAACAAGAACTGTGAAGTATACAAGGCTCACATGATGAAAATTCGGGATTATATGGAAGAGAGGCTTAAAGTGAGCACATTTGAATGCCTCAATTTGCAATCTTTGTGTGGGGAAAGGAGATGAGTTCAGGAGCACCTTTTTAGGAAAACTGTATTATGCTAGTTATTTAATAACAACAACAATAATAGTAACATTAGATTTATATACCACCCTTCAGGATGACTTAACACCCACTCAGAGTAGTTTACAACGTATGTTGTTATCCTCACGACAATAATCACCTTGTGAGATGGGTGGGGCTGAGAGAGCTCCAGAGAACTGTGACTAGCCCAAGGTCACCCAGGTGGCTTCAAGTGGAGGAGTCGGGAATCAAACCCGGCTCTCCAGATTAGAGTCCCACGCTCTTAACCACTACACCAAACTGGTGTAGATATAGATATTTAGATATCTATACCCCTTTTTTCTCCTCAATGAGGGCTCAGCAGTTTACCACATCATTCTCATTTCAACCACCATGTGAGCTAGTTTAGTCTGCGAGAGACTGATATCCAGCAAGCATCCACAAGAGAATGGAAAATCAAACCTGAGTCTGCCAGCTCCTGGTTCAGTAGTCTGATTATTATACCTCACTGGAGTGCATTCTTACATATTGGAGTTACCACCCTGTTAGGAAAAACCAAGTAGGTCACATTCAAGGTAGAAGGACAAACTCTGCGGACAAGTTAAAATAGAAATAGGCAGCAGGATTCTCTGTTTGCCTGTCATCACCATCATGAATGCAGAGGCTTTTGTACTGGCTACAGTGCACTCACATAAGAGCTTTGGTACTTTCCTCTGTCAGCTACCATTTCCCCTGCAACTGCCCACTATAGTATTACCAGTGGGTTTTTTACTTTAAAAATGGTAATTACTATTGTGCTATTACATTATAATAATTTTCTACCACAATCTTTTTGATCCTCTGATTTCCTAGTTTTCATTTTTAGAAAGTCTCTAGCCCTTTTTGTTGTTAAGAAACACCTTTCTCCTTGTATCTCCACAACGAAAAAGGCTGGAGACTTATTTTTAAAAAATTGAAAGTTGGGAATTCAGAGGAACTAGTAGATTATGGTAACAGATCATAATGCAACAACACAATAGTAATTACCACTCTTAAAAGCCCTCTGATGATGTAGAGGAAATTGACAGCCATAGGAAGCAAGGAAAATGGTGCCAGGGTGGGTTGGATCTTTGAAAACACTTCCATTCCTTCTGGTAAGATTGTACCAAACCAGGTTTGTGGAGGAACATAGGACTTGGAAAGCATGTAAGGTGAATGATTAGAGGATGACATGTGGATGCTGCAAAAATAACCGCTTCAGTTTGGAAACCAAGGTGTAGAAAAATGTGTGTGGATGCAACCATGTGCTGAAAGAGATGTCATAGGAAGGACAACAAATCGGCTGAGTGCATGGGTTCAAGCTTCTGGTGCCTGGTACTTACAGAGTAGCTTTATTGGAGCAGATCCAAGTGGTGGATCTTGGTCCATGGTAGCTAGCACAACATAGCCAAAACTCAGGACCAGCCTTTCCATGTGTGCCAGCAAGAAGCCTGTTAAGCTTGTCAGATACCATATCACAAGACTCACAATCAGAATAATAAGCTCAGGATGGGGTGAAAGAACTGTTAATTAACGACATGTTAAAGTCTTATTTTTTATATTCTAGGCTGTGTTTGAAGAACAAGGAATCCATTTCAATTGTCGACAGGAAGGCACTAGGCGACTCTGCAATACCAGTAATTTTTCTATACTGGGTTCAGGATTACAAGGTAACCCACTACATCTTTAAACTTGCACCATTCCTGTATGGCTGCTGTCAGGCTCAGGAGATAGAATCCATGTTCTACAAAAAATGGGTTGTTACTTTTGTGTGTACAGACCAAGGCTGCACTGCTGTGCTGCTAGACTTTCTGTCTTATAACAAAGAAACCAAAAAGGTCTCCGGTGGTATAAATACCATACATAGAATGTTATCAAATTTTAATGTGAGTATTTGTTACTGATGATTAAAGTGCTAAGTGCTAATTATGTGCAATAATAGTAACCGTTCATAAATATGCCACTAAATATTCAAAATAGAAAAGAGTCTAGTAGCACCTTTAAGACTAACCAACTTTACTGTAGCATAAGCTTTCGAGAATCACAGTTCTCTTCATCAGATGCATGCATCTGACGAAGAGAACTGTAATTCTCGAAAGCTTAAGCTACAGTAAAGTTGGTTAGTCTTAAAGGTGCTACTGGACTCTTCTATTTTGCTACTGCAGACTAACACGGCTAACTCCTCTGGAACTAAATATTCAGAAATACAAAACATTAAATGAGTATAAATACATCAGTGAGTATAAATACATCATAACATGTCCAAACACAGTCCAACTGGTGAACAGTTCATGAAATATACTATTTCATTTCACTTTAAAGAATGTTGTTTTCCATTGTAGCTCAATCATGAAAAAGACCTTCCGGGATCTGCTGTTTAGCAGAAGAGCACCGAGGCTGAACGTTACATTCAATATACAGCTGACGGGTAAATTGCCGGCATCATTTTCAATTCCCGTTTTGTATTTCCACTTCCTCATAGGCTTAAACATTCCTCTCACTTAAAGGTGCCACGGTCCTAACTGTTCTAGAGGAAGCAAGAAAAATCTATTTCATTCATCAGACCAGTAGGAAACAAACTGTTGAGCCTATAGATCCAATTTGACCTGTATTTTTCCTTGTGTATACGATGAATATTTAAAAAGCTTGAGCACACGATAATGTATGTTTTATAATATTTTTATTTCAGTAAAAAAATAAGCCTATGAGGAAGTGGAAATACGAAACAGAGATTGAGAATGATGCTGGCATTTTACCCGTCAGCTGTATATTGAATGTAACGTTCAGCCTCGGTGCTCTTCTGCTAAACAGTGGATCCTGGAAGGTCTTTTTCATGACTGAGCTACAATGGAAAACAACATTCTTTAAAGTGAAGTGAAATAGTATATTTCATGAACTGTTCACCAGTTGGACTGTGTTTGGACATGTTATGATGTATTTATACTCATTGATGTATTTATATTCATTTAATGTTTTGTATCTCTGAATATTTAGTGGCATATCTATGAACTTTATGAATGGTTACTATTATTGCACATAATTAGCACTTAGCACTTTAATAATCAGTAACAAATACTCAAATTAAAATCTGATAACATTCAGTTTATGGTATTTATACCACTGGAGGCCTTTTTGGTTTCTTTGTTATAGCTCATTTCCGGTGGTGCCCATCTTGGTTAGTCTTTCTGTCTTGGCTAAACTACACAATATACTTTTAAATTTTAATTTGGAGCGAATAACTCCCCCTCCCCAGCTTGGGAAAATGATGGGGGGGAGCTCCCCCCTGCAGTCATGAGCAGAAGTAGGCCCCCAAATACTTGTAAAACAAAATTCCCTGCAGCTGCTGTGTGGGAAAACTTGCACACTAGTAAGAAGCCAGTCCTGGCAAAGTGTGGGTGGGATGCTCTACTGGACAGGTTGTCTTGGTTATATATCTTGGCCTCTGGCACAGAGGATGTTGATACTGTTCTGTGATTGTTCTTGCACTGGAGTCTTTGTATCTCTTATGAGATGATTGAAGATCTCTGCCTTGACTTCTCTACAGGTTGGCGGGTGCTGTCTCGCTGTAGGACTCTTCTTGCCAGTGTTGGTGCTGCATGCCACTCTGAGAACCAGTAAGGAACCATGTTGGTGAAACTGGGTATACTGCGTTAGAGGGAAGAAATCCAAGTCTAAAGGGAAAGAATCTAGCAACTTAGAAAGCAATTACTCAGTTCAGGATTGCAACCTTAATTTGATAATGCTAATGCTGTTGAGAGCATCCCCAAAACAGCTGCAGTATAATACTGTTGTATTAGAACTGATCATATTATCACAAAGCTATGGATGCTTGCACTCTGTTGGCTCAGCTGTGCTCAGTTACTGAACTGCACAAGGCAAAAACATTATGACAGTAACCCTCACTCCTTATATCCCTCCCACCAGCACAAAATTCTCAAAGTTTACTTTGACAGAAATATTTCCCATTACAAGACTAGGAATCTACTGACAGAGTCAAATCATATCACCTTCTACAATCCCTTGCAATCTCTGAGATATGTATGAGCAACATATGAAGGCGTACTAGAAGAAAAAAATGTTGTCGGAATGTTTCTGTTCCACATTATTACCGGTAGTCAGGGAGCAGAACTCTTTGTATAAGTCAAGCAGGTCTGTTTAGATATATGCCCTATTTTATTCAATGGGCTTACTTCCAGGCCAGTGCTGAGTGGGGGAGGAGAACGGGGAGGGGGCGTGGTGACAAAACACACAGACAACACTGCTGGAGTTGAAAGAGGCCATAACTTTATTGAAATTACAGCTCAGGTAACATTAAGCGTGCATAGGGCATGGGTCCAAGCATCGGCTAACCTGCCTGCCAGTCGATGACCCATACACTCTCTCAGACCACTGCTGAGGGTGGGGGGAACCATGGGATGACAGTGAGTGGATGCCACTTGGGTGAACAACCCTGTGTGAATCATCCTCTGCCACCTGGGAGTGAGGCAGACTGACAGCCCCCAACTGGGCATGCACAGGCCATTCCTCACTCCCCAGACCCCTTATGGGGATCCCCATAATAGGAAAACTGAACTTGAGGGCCCTGTTTTCCCCCCAAACAGATCGGTGCCAAATGTCCAATCTGCCACAAGAGCCCCAAAACAGCTCCCACCAATGCTCCTAGAGCTGCAAAACCAAACCCAGCAGGCCCCTCAATGTCCTACAACCACACATCCAGACCCTAGCTGGACGGGCACCACCAGGCAAGAATTGGCTGCCATTCCACAAGAGATGACTGGGGGGAGAATCACCCCTCGGGTCCCTACTGGCAGCCCCACAGCCTCAGACACTTGTGTCCTGTTCCATTGAGGCCTGGCATCTTGAACCTGCTCTAGCCAACTGTCCAAAGGAGGCTCATCCTGGGCCGGGGCCCCCTAAGGAGCCCCAAGTTGGCCCTAAAGAGATGTTCCAGGCTGCCCACCATGGGCCACTGCTAGTATCCAAAGTGCTGGAGTTGCCCCTCCAGGTACTGGCCTACTCACCACCACTGGACCTGGTAGCCTCCGTCCTCCTCTGGTAAGGCTGTACCAGAACCAGCTCAGCAACTGAAACTAGAAAGAGAGAATCAGAGGGGAGCTTAGGCTCTAGTAATGTAACTTTGTGCCCATGGCTATGTGAATCCACCCATCCGCAGGAGGCCACTCTGCTGGTGACCACCTCTACAACTGAGGAGCGGACAAAGGCCATTAGCAAGGGCCTGCAGCTCAAAAGGGGTACTTGATGAAACTCCACCCCCTCATTGGTGACCCCTGCTGTATGCTCAGAGGAAGGCAAAAAACCTCCAGGACCCAAGGGCCAATTGGGCCTGTAGGAAAATTCCTTCCTGACCCCAAATCGATGATCGGCATTACCCTGGGCACATGAGAGGGGGAATGCTGCCAGAAGCCAAGTGCTAAGGGGCGGAGGCCAGCTTCCCAGACCAGGGGCCTGCACCAGATGTGCATGGGCATGCTCTCCCCGGCCCCTGGTGCTTCCCTGCCCCTCTCGCAACATGGTGGCCGCCATGCCATCTCCCCGCCCACCTCCCCCACACAGCCTGCAACCTGGGCTCCTGAGTAAGTCTGGGAGCCGTTGTTTCCAGGAGACTGTTCTTACAATTGAAACCTTAGTTTCATAAATTGGTTAATGTTGAGAGTATCCTCAAAACAACAACAGTGTAATCCTGGTGTATTAGGACCAACCAAATTATCACAAAATTATGAACAGGCTTTTGAATTGCCCAGAACTCTTCATTAGACTTCTCGTCAGAATGGATGTTTCATTAAAAAAAAAACAAGGAGGAGAGAAAAAGAGGTTTTAGAGCATGATGAAAATGTCCCAAATCTGCAGTTTGTAGCCTTCTTGAAGACTGGAATGTGTTGTATACATTGTAATGATTACAAAATAAATTTTGAGCTATTAGGAAAATAAAAGCAGCGGTTCATTAGTTACACCGTGGGAGAGAGTATTTATATTTCTGGGCAAAGAATTGGTTTGCACAAAGTTTTCTTCCTCCTCCTGAATGCTCACAGAAGGACTGCTTTTAGCCCACTCTTCTGAGTCCTGCAGCAGATACTTCAGACTGGCCACGGAATTAGGTAATTAGCTAAGTACCTAGGATTGGAATGGCAGAAAGTGCTTTCTTTCTGAACAGAGGGTGCCGTGTAGTGTGACAGATCAAGTGTCCCATCGGTGACTTGATCCCCTGCTGTTGTGTGCTACTGATCACACACACTGAGACGAGAAGAGAGAAACATGGAACACCCACCCTGTGGCCTTGTGCATCTTGCATTGGCAGATTTTCCCAGTGTTTAGATTCCAATATTATGTTTGACTGTCATGGATTTTTTTTAAAAAAAATCACATGAGCACATGATGTGGCAATCTTAATCTAAATTTGGATAACTGGAGCCAAATCTGTAATGGAGATCTAATAGGAATTTAGGCCTTCTGCTCAATGATGTGTCCCAGTAAAAAGTATGTGTGTAGACAGGGGTTACTCCCCAGAGTGGCAAACACTAAATCAGAATTGGTACTATATTTATTTCAAACATTTATTCACCCCCCTAAATATAAAAGACAAATGTAACCCATTGATTCTACTCCAAGCAGAGCTGGCTGCAGTCTTTTTAAGAAGACTTTGCTAGTAAGGCACATTTCATTAGGGCTAGGACTGTGTGTGGACCTTTATTGAGCATAGTGGTCTCATGGTAATATTTACATAGGAGCAGTAAGAGGTTTAGGGCAGCCTTGAGTGTGAGGCAACTGCAAGAAAATAAGGCACTCATTGTAAGCTATTGTCTCCCTGTCGCCCAGTGGGAGGTGAGGAGGGCAGTTGACATCTTCCCATCTCCCTGTGGTGTAAGGGGGGCACTTGGGTGTACTAACCTAGAGTACCCAAAATGCTTGGTATGGACCTGTTTGGAGAGCTCTGTAAAAATTAATGAGACTTCCAAATATGTGTGTTCAGGACTGGGATGCAAGTCATCCAGTTTTCATGTGCATAATTTTCTGTGGGCTTTCTACATACTTTTCTCAGATCCCTTGTTCTTTTAAGTCTCAGGGCAACAAAAGAAAGTTAAATCTGTCATTCATTGTTTTGTTTTCCAGGCCATCCTCAATCCTGCTTAGCTGTGGAATTCCTTACCATGTGGCACAGAATGCCCTGCGCCTCAGTGTGGGGCGTGATACCAGCAAAGAAGATGTGGACCTGATTGTGGAAGATCTAAAGCAGGCTGTGGCTCAGCTGCTATAGTGTCTGAAAGAGCCAAACCACATGAGAGGTTGGGAGTTCCTTCAGTGACTTTCCAGGTGTTTGTTTTCCTTCTGAAAAACAGTGCATGGAGCCACAGTTGTATAACAGCACAGTCAGGAAGGAACGTGGCAGTCTCATTCTGTGTTAGTGATTGCTTTTTAAAAGGGGGAGTGGACACTTAAAAACTCATTCACAGAACTCCCAGCATTGGTTGGCTCATAGTTACCCACGGAGAAGGCTTTCCTCACAGGAATCAGGAAGCGAGATTATCTAACCTCATTTTCCCATTGCTGACATTTGATAGAATTGCGGGTAGACTGCATTCCTGTCTGTTCCTTGCTAATGGAATTGTGCTGAATTGTCACTAATGATTCCTCAGCTCTTGAACACAGTAGGCTATTTTACACAGTGATGAAAGCAGCACTTGCTTTGGAAATCAGTGTTTGCAAAAACATGGCTACTATACTGAGGACAGCCTGCCTATGATGTTCCTAGCTGGGTGGACGGGTGAAATTCTAGTAGAATATTTAGATATGTGCTTCATCTTGGAGTGGCATTTAGTGTATTGAGGTCTCAGGGCTGGTTCAAGGAAAGTGTCTGGACATTCCAGTTTAAACACATGCATGGGTGAGCCCCCCAATATGGAATAATTATGGAACAGTGCTTTTACTTTTGTTGCTTTCTTAATGCTAGCCTTCCAAATTGCTGCTTGCCTGAAGTGAAAAACAATCAACCACCTCATTGGCCGCTCGAGGTACGTGCATATTGCCTTTGACATAGAAGCAGTAAACCTGTTTGTGTAGCTGCCATAGTAGTGCACTGTGTTTAGCAGGGAGCAGAATCCTGTCATTGAACTGAAGAGCAGGTACCCTTCATATCTTATCACTGGGCCCAGCACAGAGACAATGGATGAAGGTTGCAGAGTTACAGTTCTTTCTTGTTCTCACCCATGCACCTAGTGTTAAAAGGCCACCTGTTGTTTAATGCATGTGAATCCCACAATAAATCCTTCTGGAAAAATTGATGGTGTGAGGGATCTTATCCAGCAACTGCTGTTGCTTGTCTTGGTTACCAAGAAGTGGGAATCTTACCACAGTTGTCATCTCCCCCTAATGGGAGAAGCTTTTGCCTTGAAAGGTTCCTGCTACTTCTTGTAAGTGGAAGGAGACTCCAGTGCTAGGACAGGCAACAGCAGGAGACCTAAAACAGCCATCACTTCTCATAATCGAAAAGAAGACATGATCATATTGCTCCAGGCTAACTTACATCCAGATCAGGGACATGGCAAAGATCTGACTAGCGATTGTGTCTCTTGCTCAGTCATAAGAAATGTCTGCTATTTTTTATCCATAGCTTAACTCTGTGCTAGCCCTGACCTGGATAGCCCAGGTGAGCCTGATCTCATCAGATCTCAGAAGCTAAGCAGGGTCAGCCTTGGTTAGTAATTGGATGGGAGACCTCCAACAAAGACCAGGGTTGAAGAGGCAGGCAATGGCAAATCACCTGTTAGTCTCTTGCCATGAAAACACCACCATGGGTCGCCATAAGTCCGCTATGACTCGAAGGTAGTCTCCACCACCAGCTCTGTGGTAAACCCAGGATGAGTTCTTGATGAATGTATGTGATGCTGGCCCTGATATGTGCTCTCCCCCCCCCCCCTCCAGTTTGGCATTGGCTCTTAAATACTAGAAAAGAAAGGGAGATACTGTAGGGTGAGAAGTGGAAAAAGACAATAGAAAAGAAAGACGCAGAGGGCAGGAACGAGGCAGGGAGAAGGAGTGGCATGGGCAGATTTATTCAGATTTTATATCATGTATCTGGAATTTTGTAGTCGTAGTCGTGTGATAGGTATATAAATTGATTATCTTTATTATTATTGTATGAAGGATAAGTGTATGTAGTCAAAATATTGAATGTAGGCAGTGTCAGATATATGTACAAAATGTGTGTGCACATTCAGGCATAGAAAGTATCGAGCACAAATGCCAGGATTTCATTACAAAGGAAGTTTTCCGCTCCCAGAGCATCATTGCATTCCCTCTATTTTGTGCTTTGGAAGCAAGTAGCACTAATCCCGCAGGAAGAGGTTTATTCGATACATAACCCAGGAAAGCAGAACTGTTGCCTTGGATGGGAGGGCACTCTATTATCAAATATAAAGATTACTTTCAAGGAATACGGGACATTTCTGAAAGGTTCCTATCTTGCTAGGCCCTCTTTTTTGCAAGTGATTGGTGCCAGACGCACTCGAGGATTTGTCACATCTGTAGGAACAAACATCTAACTGGTTGGTTTCTTTCCTGGCACTTTGATAATATCAGAAATCTTTCCTGTCTTTTGCTTGTGTCCTTGAAAAGAAGACACAACAGGCATAGGAAATCCGCAAGTCTACTACTGGTGGGGAAAGACGGATTTGGAGAATGGACTGTTGATGACTGAGGAGGTGAGAACTCCTACGTCAGTTGGAAATATGTTAATTTAAAATGATTTTTTCTTTAAAATTTTTGTGTGGAATGGATTTCAACAAGATGATTAAGTAAGCCTTGAGGAGACTGACATATATTTAAACTGCTTTCACCACATCTTTCTGCAGACAATCCAGTTGATGTTGCTAGTGAAATAAAGAGTTACAACTGGTTTCCTGGTGCTATTGCTGTATTGAATGGAAATTATCCATCACAAGCCACTTACTGACCTTTCAGAATGATAATATTGCTGGTTTCAGCTTGTAGATTGCCTTTTCTAAAGGGTCGCGGTCAGTAATATTCTAAAACATGTAAAAAATTAAAAATCTGAAAAACATGAAAATATGCTAAGTAAAACATAAGCTTGTACTAGTGCCAACCCAGTTGCTATGAATTTGGTTATTTGCAAAAATGCAGACTTTAATGTGCAAGAATGGTAGCTAGCTAACCCAAATATCTGTATTTAAGTTTTCAAAGCTTAGTGCTGATTTGATGTTCTGTTACCTGGATGGGACTCCTTGAGAGTAAGGGGAGGGAATTAGTGGCAAGGAGAAGGCTTTGCAAGAGGGGTAACAAGCAGGACCTCCACCAATTTTTATGGAGTCCCATCCCCAAGGAAACTGATGAGACTGGTGTTCTTCAAAGTAAAGGATAATTTTTATTAAAAGGAGAAAGTACACACACACAAGAAGTAATAAACGGTTTGCACAAGCACATAGAGTCCTAGGAAATTAGCCAGAAGTTGGGATAGAGTGAGGGATTTGGGGTATAATTACCTATCCAGGAGGTCCACGGAGGAAGAGAGCTTCAAATGTCCTGCATCTTTAGCCAGGGAGGAGGGCTTAGCCGGCAAGACTCTGAGGGCACTACACTTGGGTCCCAATAAGTGTGTATGAGTTGAGTGGGGCAAAACCCTGGTTCTTATAGGGCAAATCATGTCCTGAGGCTGGAGAGCCCCTTCAGCCATTGGGACAAAGACCTTAAAGGTCATCTCCTGGGAATTACAAAGGTTTGATTATCTTTGAGTGGTGCTACTGGGGTGGGACAAAAGAACAAGATTAAGCTCTCCTGGTGTTTCATAAAGAAATGTTTGCTAATGAACGTTCCCAGAGCTGGACAGATGAATTTAGATCTTGATTATATGTTACCAGGAGTATAAACTTAGCAGAGCTGATTGATGGTCCTACGAACTTAGGGTGGGATCTCATCATGGAAAGAAAGGGGATCGGAATGTTGGGTGATGATGCAGTGGGAACCTTTCTTATCACGACTACATGTCTGCAGCTTGGAGGGGCAGGAACTAATCACACCCAGTCCTCGGCAATTGTGTTCGCATTCCATTCTTGATTACTCTCCTGAGCAGGACTCGGCAATGCTTTGCTCAGCGTCCTGAAATGTCCCTAATGCAGATCAAGCTGCATTAATTCAGGGGCTCTACAATTTTTACATCACAGGTTGCTATTAAACATGGCGGAGGCCGGGGTCAACTGCTCACAGTTCTGTAATCATGTACCCATGCAATTCACTACTGTAGACCTCTCCTTTGGGGATCCTGTTCTGTCTAATGTGGGTCTCTCAAGATGAGGCAGCTGAGGAGGTAACCGTGTGTATATGTACCTTAACCTCAGTCTAGTTGTTTGGAGATCCTGCTGCACTTACCAGTTCTCTTAGATTAGTCTAGAATTTTCCAGTTATCAGCAGGTAGGGAAGCAGAAGTTCAGTCTTGTGGTTCCCCTGCATAGCTTTTCTGACTGGGGAGAGTAGCCATTTCTTATGACAGAGAGAATAAGGCTCGTCTCTAATTTCTAGAGTCACAATCCTTTTGAAGTCAGTGCAGCTGTAGCAAAGGCACTGTTTGGTTGGCTACTTGTCAAGTGTGGGCAGCTGTAGTGGGACTCAACATTCACTATTTCTCTAGCTGTATTATTCTGAGCAGCCAGGTTTATGATCATTGCTAGGTCTTCCAGGCTTTAGTGGAGCAAGTTTGCTGGCATTCTGGTTTCCTGCTAGGAGGCTGCCTCCTTTGTGTGGATGTCATTGACTGCAAAGGGTGGTAGGACCGTATCCTGTAACTTCCATTGGTTGGCCCTTTCTGCTTCCAAACACACATCTCCCCTGAGTTCTCTTTCCTAACAACATATGTGAATGGATAAAAAATAGAGATGGTACATTGGTGTCCGGTGTGTTCAATCTGGTCCTAAAGTGGTTTTATCTGACTCCTAATAACCACATCAGATTTTAAAAATGTGAAAACAACGCTAATTTCATTTTTTTAGAAAAAAATTGCATTTGACGGTTGCGTTGCATTGTTCTTCAGTAACTTGGGAGTGAGGGATGAAGAAGAGCTAATAAAAACCTGACTTGGCTAGATGGTTGTTGCTATTCTCTTGCCAGCCCTGCCACATTTCCAAGCCCCCCTGTACTACATATGGTCCCTGTGGTTATTTACTAGGTACCAGGAGACTCACACCCACCTGCCTGGTACACGAAACAAGAGGCTCTGAGAAAGTAGGACCTTCCAGTAAAGATAACAGGGAGGCTCCTGGAGATGGAAGATCACAGGGCTATTATAGCTGCTAAGGTGGGTGTCTTGACTACCCTGGAGCAGCTGCTCATCGATGGTGCTCTGGGCCAGAATGTTACTGACTGTCTCAGAGCAGGCCTGGTCCATCATGTGTCATGGGCAGCCAGGCTAGAGTGCCTCAAGTTCTTGGTACTGCAAGCAAAGCTTCCTGGGAATCAGAAAGCAAACAATGGTGCAACTGTGGCACATAATGCAGCAGCTGTAGGCAACTTGGCTGAATTGCAGTAGCTGATCAAAGATGGAGGATACAGCATGCAGGTAAGATGGCTGATGTAAACTGGATTTCCACAATGGTGTCACAGAAATCAGAAGATTGCTTGCAGATAAAGCCATTAGGATTTCCCACTTGACAAATGTGTAGTGTTTTTTTACCCAATGTGCTGATTTTTGGTGTAAATGAGTTAGCAAACTTTGCCTGCAAATAGCTATTCAGGTTGCAGTGTCATCAGCACTTAACACTCCTTATTCAAGAGATATTTTAATTGCACTGAAAGTGAGCAAGTTGCTCCTTGTTATGCTAAGGGTCATTGTGTGTTTGTAGTGATGGCTGGGAAGGGGGAGAGAGATGACTTTTATGCAAACAGCTCTGTAGATGCAGTACATCTCAGCATGGAGCATACTTTGTGTAACCTGTAAGATCTGTCATGGAATGCTGGGCCAGACAGAGAGCAAATTGTGCTCTCCTCATGAAACTGGCTCGGAAAGTAAATGGGGAAAAAACATTTACTTATAGGGGACAAAGAAAATAGAGGCATTCAAAGACACTTATTCATGTGTGTGCGCGCGTGCATATGCATATGCTTAAACTTGCTCTTTGTCCCTATTGCCCTTTCCTTTGAGAATTGAGCCATCTCTTATTTTCCTAGCCTTATCTGTTGTCCTGTTTCTTACTTATGGGTATGATTGAATTCTGGGACTGCCTTTTAGATAAAGACAGCCTTCATCTGGAAACTGGCAACAGAGATAAGAATCATGCCCAAGCAAAATATGCCAGGAACCACCCGAAAAACTGGTGACCTCCAAGGCTGGCCCTCTTTGCCTTGCTCCCTAGAGATTGAATCAAAAACAGGAGTTGTGTGGTTCTTTTTGTATTGTCCCATTTGCCCTGTTTATCAGAAAAACTGAAATGTGTTCATACCACAGCAATCTCCTTGCTTCACCAGTGTTATCTAAATAGGCGATCTCCTTAATTGGTTGAGGGAATTAGCGTTAAGGAGGCAAGTAAGAGGGGGTAACTAGGAATCTCCACCAATGTTTACAGAACTCTCAAGTCAGGCAGATGTTCAACCAGAAAGGGTTTTTTTTAATTAAAGAGAAATAAAAAGGCAAACGTTCAGAGAACTACACGAGCACACATAAAAGGATACTAAGAAAATCAGGGTGGAAAGGAGAAGAAAGTTTAGGGAGGACAATATTATCAGTCTTGAAGATGTCCATGAAGACAGCAACAAAACAACCAGCATTTCACAGAGAATAGAAGCCCCAATGAATTTGGGGGTGTGTGGCAGGTCCAAAACACATGGCTGGGTTATAGGGCAAAACTGACATCTTTGCCCCAAAACAATGGCTTAATGGCTGTCTCTGGAGGTGGACAAAGGAGTTGGGAGAGGTTTGATGGTTCCTATCTGAGGTAGACTATAGGTGAAAATATTTCTTGATGATCCAGTAAGGGAAAGCTACCAGGTTTGCTGAATAGCTTTGATTAGGATAGGTGAGTGAGGGGGAAGTATAGTAGGGTGTTGATGTGATTTGACAGGGTTTTTCTCAGGAAGTCCCATTATCTCTGCATCTCTCCAGGGTGTGGAGGTGCAGTCAGTCAGTCAACTGAATCTGACTTGTTCTAGTAGTTTTCTAGGCTCCTGTCCCGCGTGCTTGCACTCTGCCTTGGGTCAAGCAGTGCCTTGGACTTATGGCATAGGAGGAAGGAGTTTATAATATTCCATCAATAAACTGCCCTCTCAGTGTGAAGCATCCCTGATCGGGATAGCCCAGGTGAGCCTGATCTCATCAGATCTCAAAAGCTAAGCAGTGTCACCCTTGGTTAGTAATTGGATGAGAGACCTCCAATGAAGACCAGGGCTGCAGAGGCAGGTAATGGCAAACCAGCTCTGTTAATCTCTTGCCAAGAAAACCCCACCAGGGGTCGCCATAAGTCAGCTATGACTTGATGGCAATCACCACCACCACCAGTGTGAAGAGGGGGTCAGGCTGCTAACATAGGCATGCTTTACATCATCTTAAGCTATGTTCCTCACAAAACATGTTGGTTTACCAAATATGCAGCATGCTTCAACTCCTGTTGTATCCTGACTAAAAACTAGTCATGTGTCCAATTCCCTTTTTTAGAGAGTCATGGTACCACTGTCGGATATCTCAGTGGTTGCTGGTGGTAGTATTGTATGGTTGTAATCCACATGGTTATATGTGCTCTACTTATTGTCAGGCAGAGATATCTCTGAGAAGGCTATTTTAAATAGCCTCCGCATGCTGTTAGAACTCATACAGGCCCTGAGAGAGAAGCTAAATTGGGGAGGGAGGGTAATATTGACACTCTTTCTAAACTTTGTCCTCATCACAGGAGGAAGATGCTTCTGGGGCTTCTCCCCTCCACTTGGCTACCTGCTGAGGACATTCAGAAGCTGTCAAGTGGCTGGTCCAGGCAGGCTACAGCACTTCATCCAAGACCTGGAAGAGAGCAGTGCCAGCACATTATGCAGCTGCCAAGGGAGGTCTCATGTGCATTGCCAGGTCTACCCAGGCAATGGAATAAGACAGTAGAATCCTGAATCAGTGAGTAGATGGGACCACTTTGTGCAATAAATTGGGTGTGTGCATGTATGCCATTTTTAATGGTTCCCCATATTTAAAAGAAGCACACACCTTGCAAGGAAAAAGGTTCTAGTCCAGCCTGCTTCTTATTGTATGAGCATTTTTAAACCTATAGGAACATTTAAAAATGTGTTTTTCCTCAAGTACAATCTGAAATAGAACAGTCCACTCTACGAATTCATTCCCATTTCATCCTGTACCATGTATAGCTCAGGCTGTACAACCTGCTCATATACAATCCTTCAATAAAATTATGTCATCCCTGTGCCTCGGATTTCCTGGAAAAAGTATTGTGTGTGGTCTGATGGTACATGGGTATTCTTTTGTAGTGACTCCTACAATCACTTTTGCACTTTCTTGTGCTACCTGAAATACAGAAATTGCTGCAAAATTTGTCTGTGTATTTTCTATTCACATTGTCCATTCTTCATGCAATTGTGTACCTGGGGATCATTAGAACAGAGTAAAAAAAGTTGAAAGTTACCCTGTGAACAGGTCCAAAGGGTTCTGAAAGCATATAGCTAAGTAGGTCAACGGACTGGAGTTTTCCTTGGTGTTTAGTTTCTCTGCTATGGCTTTGTCTCCTTCAGCAGTGGATTGCAGATCAGCAGACCTCTTTCCAGATCCTATTTTTCACAAAAGCATCCAGAGCTCTCCATCACTGGGACAGGACTAACCCCTATCTCAGTTCTCAGGACAATGTAGTTCAGCTCCATGAACTGGGCTGCAGAATGACAGGATACATAACACCTGTCCCAGGGTTAAGCTGATCTGGGACTGGTGGCCCTGATTTCAACTGATTTGCTTCACCACTGATTGGCCAGTCACACACTTTCAGCCTAAACTATCTCAAATCGTTGTGAGGATGAAATAGAGGAGAGCAGAGAACAATGTAAGACTCTTTGGGGGAAAGGTGGGGTGTAAATGAAGTAAATACATACATAAAATTACCTACCGTGGCATTCTTAAAACCTTCCCAAATTCTCAGAAAGCAATGGAAGGTTTTTTCGATTCTCGTTTCAGTGGATTGTGGATCAGGCCCACAGAAACAGGCATCTATTTCTTGTGATACCAATGCCTACTGTTACCATTGCAAGTCTTCCTGACAGTCTTTCAGTGTCATGCTTATCAGTCAGATGAGTTTTCCAGTATGGCACTCTTGGTAGATATTCTCAAGGGATCAGATTTCTAATTACCAAGAGGCAGTTACCATTGGGCTCATCATTCACTCAGTGGTCACCAAAGATTTGTTAACTGCTAGGATCACATCTGTTGTCTGTGCTTCCTCTTGAAGGAAAACATGAAGAGCAAAGATGCTGTGGGAGTGCGGAGGCCATGGAGCAAAAGAAGTGAGCAGAATTTCACAAACAATTGAGGCAAATAAAGCTGCAGAAGTATGGAATACTGAAGACTGCATAGGAGGAAGGATGGAAGGAAGCACAGAGTCTAGCCTACTAGTCTCCAACCTTTTCATTAATAAGAAATGCTTCTGAATAATGAAAAATATCATGAAGTCTCACCCTCCCCACACACTGCATGCTACCAAGTTTTGTTATATCCTAAAAACAGAAGCTAGACTAGGAAGAGCACAGGAAATGAAGCTATCGGTTAAGCAGTGCAGAGAAAGATCCTATGAAATGAAAGCTTTAAAATTCTATTTTTAAAAACCTAGATGACCCCTGATCTAGAACCTCTGGTTCTAGGTTAATATACCTAGAGTAGATGACCACTGGCAAAACAGAGCCTCATATGGCTCATATGGAAGGCTAAGATTGCCTTTGAGCCTCTCTTGAGCTCTTTTTGTTGATGTCTGAACATAGTTCATGTGGAAAAGAAGGTAGAGGGGAGTTGTGTGTAATTTGAGCATTCTGGCCAGGGAAAGTTTTATAGTTGTCTTAAAACTAGAACCACTTTAAAAACTACAAGTAAAATATCAGTCAAAAAATCTTAGCTGATAACTTAAAAATAAATAATTTAATTGATAAAATACACATAAATCTGCATATGAATAAAAAGAGATTTGAAGGAAAAAGTATACTTTCTTTTTTATATGATGCATCCACGTATGTCAGCAGGCACCCACTTTGAAGAGGCATTCCCTCTTGTGAGCCAGAGAAGTGGGACCACTTCTTCTTAGGTGATAGTTGCCTCCTGTGATTTTTTTAAGTGCTTGGATGGAACATTATTAATTTTTAAAAAATATTTTTCCTATTAAGGTTGGCCTTACCTTTTTAGTTGATCAATTGATTTTTATTTGGTTGATCAAACCAGTTAGTTGAATGGACAGTCTTTAAGAACCAATAGACATCAGTGAGTGTACCTTTTAATGCCAGGCACGAAAAAGCTACAAACAGGCAGTTCTGTGCTCGTCATCATTCATTTACTGTCCTGGTGAGATAGAAAAACATAGGTGCCCTCTGCTGGCAAATGGAAGCAAGTGACACAACACTTAAGTCATACCGTTATGACTTAGTAGTTGCAAATTCTTTCACAAATGTATCGTTTTGATCTATAGTATCCAGGTTTTTACTGGAATATATTCATTTATATGAATCCAATTAAAACCTATTTATCTCTCTTTTAAATTCTATTGTTCTTCCAAGGAGTACTCTGGGTTGCTTACTCTCCCCTCCCCACCCCCATCTTCACAAGAACCCAGTGAGGTTGGTTAGGCGAAGTTCGTGAGAGGTCCATTTTGTCAGGATTTGAAGCTGGGTTTCCACAGTTTAACAGTCTTGCTTAGGGTTGCCAGCTCTGGGTTGGGAAATTCCTAGAGACTTTAAGAGTAAGGCCTGGGGAGAGCAGAAGCTCAACAGGGATTCTATAATTCTACACAGTCCACCCTCCAAAGCAGACTTTTTCTGGACATTTGAAATCTCTGCAGAATCTGCATCTGCAGATTTATCTGGGAATGATCCACTGTCATCTCCATCAACCAGGCCTAAAGGCAGAACAGGTTGTCAGCCTCCAGGTGGGGCCAGGAGGTCTCTGCAGATGACAGCTGGTCTCCAGACAACAGAGATCAGTTCCCCTGGAGAAAATGGCTGCTTTGGAGGGCAGACTCTACAGTGTTATATCCTGCTGAGGTCTCTTCCCTACTCAAATCCCACCCTTCTTAGGCTTCACTCAAAATCTCCAGGAATTTCCCAGAGTCAGCAACCCTAGTGGGAATTTTGCTGTGAAGGGGGTAGCTGTACATTGTGGTGTGTGTGTGTGTGAGTGAGTGTGTATGAATCAATACAGAACATCCAAAACCTAAATATAGGGTTTCTGATACATTTAAAGTTGTTTCATTGTATTAGATACTAGTAAAATAAAATGCAATGTTTGACAGATATCGTAATGCCTTTGTACTCATTGGCGACAAAACTGAAAGGAGATGACAGGCTCCCCCCCCCCCACTTACTAGTTGGGTAGAATCCTGACTACATGGTTTCCCACAAGTTAAAGGGCTAGATCTTTTTGAAAATGGAATATGTACATTTAGGGAAGGAATTCTTGTTCATTTTGATTAAGGATTAAGACAGGCATGGTGCTAAAGAAGACTTCCAAGCAGGTCCCTCAACTGTGTTATCAGCTGGATTCTTTCTAGCTTTACCACCTGACCATCAGACATGTGTGCCAGCAAATAAAATACTGACCCAGCTGTCAATTTTGCCTCCTTGCATGCTGTAAGCATGCTGGTTGCCTTTTGTTTTTTTTAAAAGGGCTGCATGTTTATTTGTCATCTTATTAGTTCAATTTTTTTTAAAGTACAAAATCAGAGATTGGATGTGGGTGTTTCTTGGTGACATCAGAGCAACTAGCCAATCAATATGGAAGGCTTCTTCACTTGTAGAACCTCCTTTTTCAGAATTTGACTCTGGAGAGTGGAAGATTGTTGGAACTGAAGACATTGGAGGCACTTCCAAATCAGTCACTCTTAAAATATTACAAAGCTTGGCCTTATTGCTGAAATGTCCTAAGTGTGAATAGAAATAACAAAGAAGTTCAACTACCACGTCTAAACTCTGCATAATTCCTTTCTTTCAACAGTTATGTGAACAAGCAGACTCGGAGTAGAGCTACTCTATTGTACCTTGCCTGCCAGGAGGGCCATCTGCATATCATCCAATTCCTTGTGAAGGACTGTGCAGCTCACGTGTACCTGAGAGCGCATGATGGCATAAGAGTGTTGCATGAAGCAGCTGGTAGTAGCCACTATGCTGTTGTCATCTGGCTGGTAAACCTGCAGTTATTTTAAATTGCAACCAAGATTTCCTGTCAAATGCATGAATATATTTTTCCATATCATTTTTCTTCTAATCAAGAACTTGGGGTCAGTTATAAAACCATTAAGTATACTACTCACATAGCATATTCTATGTACACCTCTTTATTTTTGAGGGGTACTTTCAAAAGGCATTTAAACAAATGATCCCTTTAAAGAGCAACATTCCCTCAACAACCTGTCCCCTCTCTGAGCCTAGGCAGAAAGAGGAAAATTATTTGGGCAGGTGGGGAAAAATAAAAAACAGAGAAGAAAAGAAGAAAATATCATTCTGTAATACGGCAATGCTGTGTGCATAGTCTTGGGAGATGTTGGGGGCATTTTATCCAGTGTCAATGCCATGCAGGACTTCCACTGAGACTGTTTAGATTTTCCCAATCACGTGGCCTCATTTCTCCAGCTTTTCTCAAGCCTAGCTGCACCCTTTTCTTGCTTCTGTCCAATGATTACATCTGACAAATAACAGTTCAAACACCTCATAGAGAACTAACTACTGCCGTTTTGTCCGAAGGTTATTCTTTGTTAAAAAAAAGAATATTATTATTGGAAAATACTGGATATTGGAAAATACTGGACAACACTTCCAACTACTTTGTCAGACTGCACAGGGAAGCCATTGAAATTCACAAGCATAAGCAAAACTTCAACAGGAAAGAAGAAACCTTAAGAATGAACAGAGCATGGTTTCCAGTTCTGAAAAACACCAGGCTAACAAAACACTCTATACTCGACAATAGCCCTGCAGAGAAGATTAGCACACCAAGCACCAATCCATATGCAAAAGAACCTCCTCAGGATACAGTGAAGCCTCCCGCCATTAGCATTCCACACCCTGGGAAACTCTTACAGGATGACTCAGCTCAACCCCACGCCTCCTGAGTAGATATAAATGACCTGCCAACATCTTTTCCACACTGTGACACTGAGAGATCTCTGTCTTTTGGTGCTACACCTCTGAAGATGCCAGCCACAGCTGCTGGTGAAACGTCAGGAACTACAATGCCAAGACCACGGCAATACAGCCCGGAAAACCCACAACAACCATCGTTCTCTGGCCGTGAAAGCCTTCGACAATACATTGTCTTAAGGTAGTTTGGTGCTGATGCTAGTCTTTGATTTGTACTAGCACCAGCTGCTAGAGGTATGCACTGAGAAAATTTTCATTTCAGTTTTGAAGGGGGGGAGGGGTTCAAGTGAACTATTTACCATTATTGGCATTTTCCCGTTGAGGTGTTGCCAGTATGGCTCAAATCCACTTTTTTTTTTTCATTATCATGAGTTTTGGTCCTGTTTTTTTCCGATAAGGCCATTGAGGGTCTTTGGGGCAGCTATTTTTATACTTAATGTCACCAAAATCACATGGACTATAGTCATCCTTCTAAACTATCGACCCACCAAGTTTGAGTACACACAACAAATTGGTTCAGTGTTTACGGATCCTAAAGAAGGCTTGAGCAGTCTGGAGGCAAGGCAAATGTAGGCTGCATACAGGCACACAGTTCTTTTCGGGGGGGGGGGGTGGTAGGGAACTGAGGCTCTCGGGAAGCTCTTTTTGTGTTTAACCAAACACTGCATCAACTATTAGTCACCCTCCCTCTAAAAGATTGATCTACCGAGTTTTTCCTCAAGTACACTACACACAACAGATCCCGAAGAAGGCGAGTGTCAGCAGGCACACACTATGGTGGGAAACTGGCAAAGAAACAGTCTGGAGGCAGGATGGTGCCCAAGAAGGAGAGTGCTCTGTAGAAACATTTTTAAAAACCTGCTTTATGTTCACTTTTTCGAAGCGATGATTATTAGTGCCAATAAAATATTACCGTTGCATCCTGCTGTTGCCTGTTGCTGCCATGTTCTCCCTCTGAGATGGAGGACATCTTGGTGGGTTGATTCCCACCTTCCAATTAGGGAGGTATTTCCACTTCCTGTCTCCTTGGTGGAAGTTATCCATCTCCTCAGTTCTTTTCCTGCCTTGAGCGTTCCCGTGCTCTGTGTGGGGCTGCTTCAGCCTGTTTGGTGCCCAAATTGGCCCCAAATGAAGCACAGGAATGCTTCTGGAAGTGATGTTGCTGCATAGGGTTGCCATTCCCCCGCTAGGGGCGGGGGATCCACAGATCCCACCCCCTCCCCCACGCCCACTTACGTGGCTGGTGGGGGGCGTTCCTTGGGGAGCCTGCTCCCTGGGCTGCGCAGTGTACCCTCAAGCAGGGAGCACGCTCCCACACTGTGAAAGCAGGCGGCGGTAGCAGCAGCAGCAAGAGCAGGCTCTTGCTGAGAGTGTGGCTGCTCACTCTCACCACCACTGCCACTTCTCGCTGCTGCAGCCCCTGTGCACCAAATGAGAGTGGGTGGGCGGCTGCGGCAGCCGCGCTCGCAGTGAGAGCCAGCGGCGGCAACAAGGGCCCCCTTTGACTCGGCAGGCGCCTTTGACCCCGTGTGATGATGTCACTCGTGGAAGTGATGTTATCATGCGAGCTGGGAGCGCATGCACATGCTACATGCACGGAGAAAGGAAACCAGGGTAAGTACCAGCTCCCAATCCCCCACCGGGAGACTACAGGGACCTGGGGATCCCCTGGCAACCTATTCATTTTTTCTTTCCTTCTTTCTAACTTACTTCTAATTCTAGATTCTTATTCTTGTGCCTTTCTTCAATTCCTTCTTATTCATTCACTAATCTACTCTATTTTGTATATCTACACAAAGAAACTTCAGGGGAAAACTTCTTAAATCAGGAGAACTTATCAGCCATGGCAGCCATTTTCTCCAAATCTGACAACATTACAAATTGAGTTTCCTAACTGCTCTAAAATGGAAAACCGTGAGGGCAGAAATGGCTTTCTCTCCAAAGGAGAGTTAGAAACCACGCTTACCACCATTCCTGGTAACAACCCCAGCTGTCATTCACAGTGCAATAACATCAGAGGCTCAAAAGCGCACCAAAAAGAGGCTCCATTCCTCTCCACCCAAGGAAACCACAGCAGCCATTTCTGGCCCTGCCAACTCGAGAAATCTTGCCTGCTGATTGGGAGGTGACTGCAGAGTGGTTTCCCCCATCCATAAGCCAATCAATGGGCGTAGGACCCAGAGAGAGCCAGTCAGGCCATTTTGCCAATCTACAAATAGCAACGACTCCAGGATCCAGCGTTGATGGTGAAGATCTACCTCTGAGTAATGCTTTGGGACTGAAACCACAATATTATATCCAGAATTCCTAAAATTGATTAGGCAAACTATGAGGGAAGAGATTGCCAATTTAAATCAGCATGCTGAGAGAAGAGACAGATCTTCCTCCAGTTCATCTTCCTATCCTTCTCCTCCCAGACAGGGAAATATAGAAGAGACAATTTCACACAAAGGGAAACCTAACTGGCTCACTAAGGCAGCTAGAAAAGGAAACCTATACCAGAAAAATAGAAAGAGAAATAACTTTCAATGTGAAACAGAAGTTTATGCAGATAGTGGAAGTCTAGAGGGAAGATGGCATGGTATAGCCTGATTCTGTTAGATCTTGAAAGCTAAACAGAGTCAGTACTTGGATGGGATTCCACCAAGGAAGACTTCGCAGAGGAAGGCCATGGCAAACCACTTCCTTTCCTCAGAGGAGAAGGACCCTTCACGGTAAGTATCCAATGGTCTATTTCCTTGTGCTTTGCAATTTTGTTCTTTTTGACACTCAGTGTTTCACTGCAAAACGAGCAGGGCTCATTTTGAGGGGGAACGCACAGGAACGCAGTTCCGGTAGTTATCCAAAAAGGTCACATGTCAGGTGGCCCCACCCACCTGATTTTTGGCCATTTTGGGCCCATTTTGGCCTGGATCAGGGCCCAAAACAGCCAGAATTGGTCCCAAAACAGCCAGGATCGGGCCTCTGATGGGTGGTGGATCACTCTTCTGCTCAGCAGTGGCCCAATCCTGACTATCTTGGGCCCCTTTTCGGCCATTTTCAGCCCCTTTTTGCCATTTTGGGCCCAATTTTGGCCCTGAATGGCCAGGATTGGGTCCAAAACAGCCAGGATAGGTGATGTCAGGGGGCAGGGCATATGCAAATCAGTTATGCTAATGACACACTTCTGGTGGTGTCAAGGGGCATGGCATATGCAAATGAGTTGTGCTAATGAGTTATGCTAATGAGTTCCTGCAGCACTTTTTCTACTAAATGACCCCTGAAAACAAGGTTTATGTGTTGTTCTTGCATAATAGCTGGACCAAACAACAAAGGGAACCCTCTAACAGAGGAACGTATTCATCAGTTATCAATACACAATTACATGCAACGAAATACAATGATATAAATTTTTAATTTTTTTTAATGAATTATTGTTATTTGTGCAATAAAGAATAATGAAGTGCTAATGTGCTCAATATACTACAAGATATTCCAGTGTACAAAACTACATTCATTCAAGAAATATTCATTCATTAAATACAATAAATACATGGATTAACAGCCGCAGAGTTCATATACATGTGAGAAAGCTGCTCTATTTCCCTTTTCTATTGTAGATGCACCAAGATAAAGACGTCTTCAGTCTTTTCATCTTTCAAGGTAAGAGCAATTATTGCCAGAATTCAGACTTCAAATTAATGAAACAATTCTCTTTCCATTTCTTCACAGATGGAAGTGTTGCAAAATGCTGGGACACCAATAACATAATAATTCATTAAAAAAATTGAAAGTTTATATCATTGTATTTCATTGTATGTAATTGTGCACTGAAAATTGAGGAATACGTTCCTTGGTTAGGGGGTTCCCTTTGTTATTTGGTTCAGCTCTTATTTAGATCTTGCATAACTGCCAGGTGCCAATTGCCATTGTCCAAGTGCAGGTGAGCAGGCAGCATGATTGTCTGAATTCTGCCCCCCTCCCTCCCAACAGACCTATGTTTTTCCCCATAAGTTGTTCTTTTGCTATGGGCAGGCAGGATTGATTTTGAAAGAGTGGAGTAGGCCAATGGCTTTCAGGGGACTTGAGTTAAGCTTGATGTGGAGAATTTAAAAAAAAATGTTTTTGTGGATGCTGGATTGAGGAGGGGCTTGCAATAGCATGGAAACCTGGAGAAGAAACTAGGGTCCTTTTCACACTGGGACGTTAAAGCATTTCAGCACCTTTTCTGCTTCCCATATTGGCAGGACTTTCACACTTGCAAGGTAGTCATGGGATAGAGAACTAGTGTTTGTCTGCGGCATCGCCAATTTTTCCCCCTGCGAACAGACCACGAGTTTATTTTGAAGCCACTGCCAAGTCACAGCTGGCGTGATCAGTGCCAGTGAGAACACTTATACTCCCCTTCTGCTTCTCCATTGGCTTCCTTCCTCTTGGATATGCCTGCTATCTCTTATTTTTTTTCCAAAGCCGGGAATGATTCCGAAACTTGCTGCTAATTCCCTGCTGGCTTTAAAAGCCAGGAAAGGGTTAAATGGCTGCTTTTCCCTTCCTCCCTTGAGGGTATGCGCACATGCTCTCTCTCTTTCTTTCTTTTTTAAAAGCCAGGAATTATTTGTAAGTTTGAAATGTTACTGCTTATTCTCTCCTGGCTTTAAAAGCTAGGAAAGAGTTAAATGGTTGCTTTCCCCTCAGTGGTATGAACACACGCCCCTGCCCCCCCCAAAGCTAAGAAAGTGTTGTAACTTTACTCCTTATTTCTCCTGGCTTTAAAAGCCAGGTAAAGGTTAAATGGCTGCTTTTCCTTGCCTCCTGGTGTCTTCTGCTAATGTTAAAAAAAGGCAGTTTTGCACAGCCATTTGCAAATCAAAGCAGTCAAAGCAGTATGGAGGGAAAGAAACAGCAGCATTTTAACCCTTTCCTGGCTTGGCTTTTTAAAAAAATAAATGAGAGTGGTACATGTTTCCCCCCAGAACTCTGCCACCAATTGCCTCTCCAGTGGGCAAGGGACAGCCCAATCAGCAAAAGCAGGGGGGATGGGTTCCAACATTGCAACGTTACTATGCATGCTCAAAGTTAAAAAAAAAAAAAAGTATGATGTGAATGGCAAAGCCCCAAAAGCTGCACTGAAGCTTCAAAGCAGGTCTGAAATAAAGCAGACACCAAATCGAAACTGCAGCGGACAGTGTGAAATGAACGGGTGCAATGCTGAAACCACTGCAATCAGGGTGAATGCTCATAAATAGCAGTTTAAGCAGTAAGTACGAAAAGGGCCTAGATTGTTTGTTGGGTAGGTAGTAATTGTGTGAAGCAGCTGTAGTTTCATTGGGGTATACGTTTGCCATTTGATTCAGGGAAAGCCCTGAAAGACTATGACTGAAGTCTTCCAGGGCTTTTATCAAGTTTGATTGATCAAAACAGACCACTTTCACCCCACCCAGCAACACTTTTCCTCATAGCGATGACCATGACTGATTGTCCAAGTGCCCTAATGGGAGTGGGGGAGGCAGCCCAGTGCCATGACACTGGAGTGGTGCATTTCTCAGGCCAACCTGCATCCTCCCTGCAGGAGATCTCCACTCCAGACCAGTCCAGTACCTTTTCCTATGATTTTTGAAGTAACATTCCCTTAACATGTTCCCCCATCCTTCCAACGGAGTTAATTAAAGAAACATTTCCAAAGTTGATAGGTGGGGAGGGGGTCAGTGCTCCTCCCCTTTTAAGGGTCCGATGGGTAGGGAGACAATGCCATTGCTTGGGTAGTTCCAGAAATTAAAAGATGCACTCACGTGCACATTCTCTCATCCCTCTAACAGAGTTTTATGAGGTGGTATAACATAAGGACTCTCTCTCCTTGAGACTTGGTTGGCAGGAGACAATGCCATTAAGGAAAACAAGATGCTGCTGGCCCACTGCTTGTCTGTGCCTGCCTCCTGGTGTTGCTATGCAGTAAGAACCAAAATGACGAAGCATATGAACTTTTTGGTGGGAGGGTGTTTGTTATAACTTGGTTTCTTTGATTTGGTTCATCATTCCGGAAGTCGTTTTAACAAAATGAAACAGTGATTTCTATGTTTATTTCTAGCTTGTTTGTTTTGTTCTGCATACCCCTACCAGGCACAGTTCTCCACTGCATATAGTAAAACATGTAGTAATGTAAGAAACAAACTGCTAAGGCTGCATTTCCACAGTGTTCCTGTTTTTCCATTCTCTGCCCACAGAAACCAGATTTCACGACTTTTGAGAAAAGCCAAAGAATTGGACATTCAGCATCTAAGCCAGTTGTGTTGACTGAAAGCTCTGTGGTCTTTTTCATATCTGGCGATAGTTGTTTAACCACCTACATGTCTTAGTAATGCAGTTGGATAACCTTGCATGAAATAGTCTCACAGTTACCACTAATTGAATCCATATTAGCCATTTAATTGTGTATTATAGTAATCCTGAAGTGTAAAATTGATTTAAGCAAAATATTAGTCATCCTTCTAGAGAGCAAATAAAGGACTCCATTATCTTACTCAGTCATCCAAAATCACTAGTTTGCAAATTCATTGACTGTTCTCAGACTAAGCCACATGCCACTGTTATTTTCTGAAATTAGGGTGCCTATTTATTTAACTTAGAGATGCAATGCCCCATGGGCTGTTTAGATGAACAAATTTTTGCTGCACTGTATATTTCAGGGATAAAACTGATATTTCATAATACCTATTATGCATCAAAAATCCCAGAAGCAAATTTGAGAGGGGATTGGTCAACCTGGCTGGTAAGAAATGCGTGGAACCTGCATCCTTTTATTTCACTGTTTCTTGCAACACTACGTGTCCCCAAGCTTACTTATACACAGCCCAGGCTATGCAATCCTGTGCTGTTGTATCCATCTTTCCACCAGGGCATCTGTTTTTAAAACAAATGGTGTCCCTGTGATCTGGGGTATCTGTCTGGGCTACAAAGTCCTTTAACAAACTTTGGTTAAATGAGCTGTTGCACCTGTGGGTACTAGTAGCTCAAAGAAACCACACTGAATTACCGGTTTACGCCTGCAGGTGAATAGAGAGAAAGACATAGTTTTCTTTCTGCTCTGTAACATATGATTTATGGCTAATGGTTCTGGATAGAGAGACTTTGTTCTTACTTTGGCTATACCTCACTTGTGATGATGGCTCATGTGAGAACGATACTTCACTACTTCATACATGGGGGGCGGGGGAAGCCAGCACATATTGACTTCTAGCCACTCCCAGTGCACAAACTGGTACAGTGCACCTGATTCTGTGCCATAATATAAATACACCTGGTGTATATTCAGCATGTTCAGGAAGTATGCATGCTGAAATAATCATGAGAACAGCATCCTTGTTAGTTTGTCAAGACTACAAGCTACAATTACAAACTTGCTGCAAGTTACAGCATGCAGAATTGTGGCCATTTCCATATGTCCCGGCATAGTGCTAAACTCACAAAACAAGGGGGCTATTTCTGATTTGAGATGGGCACGAACCAGAAAAAAAATGAACCATGCGGTTCGTGGTTCATCACATTTCACGAACCACTAACTTTCACAAACCTATCCCGGTTCATGAATTGGTTCGTTTTGGTTTGTGAAAATGGCACTTCCAAGCCAATAAATCACCACTTCCGGGTCAGCAGAAGGTCACTTCTGGGTCAGCAGAAGATCTGCAGGAAGTCCATCCTCTGTTGCCTAGGTAACAGATTGATCGGCGCCAGGCTGTCTGCAGTGATGAACTGAAAAACGAACCACCAGCCTAAAGTTTGTGGTGGTTCGTCAGAAATGGGCTCTGACAAACCACTGGTGCACAAACCATGAATGAGCCTGGTTTGTCATGAATTTTGGTTCGTATTTTGGTTCGTGCCCATCTCCATTTCTGATGTCATCACACCATGAAAATGGGATCCTGATGTGATGACATCAGAAATCACACCAGGAAGATGCTCTCATTGCGTGAGTTTAGTGCTATGCCGGAACATGTGGAAATGTCCTGTATTGTGGTCCTGCGGTAGGTGATTCAGGTACTCCCATCACTTTGAGCATGGACAAAGAAAGGTACAGAGTCTTTTGCAAAGTCTGGAATCCAGTTGCTGAAAACCAGCACTTGTACAAAAGGCAACTGCAGCAACATGTGAAAGAAAGGATCACCATTATCCTGTAAAGAAGGTCACTATTATTGCCTCCTCTGTTGAAGCAAAGTTGCAAGATTCGAAGTGGAAGCCTCCCAGGTTCTTTCCTTAGCTGTTACACCACACCAGTTCCCATTACACAGTCCTCATAGACAGCCCACATTAATACCTCCCACTTCATTTTGTATAGGCAACCTTCCCTGATAATCAGCTTTGGAGCCCAGGATGTGACCACCGCACTTCATTTTGCTTCCAGAGAGGGCCATGCTGCCATTGAGGACAGACCATTCCTTATGGGTGCTGAGGTGGTGCTAGACCACTGGAGAGGAACCCCTCTGCATGATAAAGCAGAGAATGGGCAGCTGAAGGTATTTTGTGCTACTGTGTAGAGACCATGAGTCTAGTGGGGAAACAAAGGCTGGGACTAGAGCTTAATTAGCGAGTGCTGGAAGACCACCCCGAATGTGGTCAGTTTCTAGAGTTGGCCAAACCTAGTCGTTTAAATGATCTGATTCTGTGTTCATATTAATGGAACAGCCATATTTGAGGTTCCTAATAAGAAAGGAATTTTAAGAGGCTCAGATTGGACATATGATGGTGCACAGGGGCTGTGAATATAGGATCAATCTTATGTGTGATCATCCTACCATACTATTCCAGAAAAGGTAATGAGCTGTCCATTTTGAAAATCCAACTATGTAACATATTTCTTCAGCCCTTTTCATGCTTTTTTGGCAGTTGAGATAATCATTGGAGCAGAGAAGATGGTAACTGTAACTAACTGAAACATTATTTTTTATATATGCATTTATCTTCCATGTGAGACCCTGGAAATGCTGGTCAGGCTTCCACTTCATAGACTATTCCTCTAGGTAGGAGAGAAGATTATCATGTCACGAGAAGGACAGTTGTATTCTCTGAAAATGCCATCTCAGCCAGAAGCGTATTAAAATGTTACTTTTTAAAACAAGGAAATGATGGCTTTAATCCTGTGATCTATGGGTCAAAAGATTGCAGGATCTTCCCCATTTCCCCCTTTCCTCCTTCCTGGAGCCCTTTACAACCCAGGAGCAGTTTATTCCTGTGATTAAGGGGCCAGTACTGACTCATAGCCATGTGAATCAGGTGGATGGAATGTTGCCAACCTCTAGGTAGGACCTGGAGCTCTCCCAGAATTGCAACTGATCTCCAAGTTACAGAGATCCATTCCCCTGGAGAAAATTGATGCTGCAGAGGGTTGGCTCTATGGATCTATACCCTGCTGAGTTCCCTCCCCTGCCCCAATCCTGCTTTCCCCAGGCTCTACTCCCAAGCCACCAGGAATTTCCCAACCTTGAGTTGGCAACCCTAGCCTACAGTGAGGAGGGGAGACAGGCAAGATTGCTTCTTTTGTCTTCACACTGCAGTCACCTGACTCATGTGGCTGTTAGTCCACATGGGCCTCTCAACTCTGGAAATCAACTTTTCCAGGGAGGGGAAGGCAGGAACATCCCACTATTTTGTGCCTTCCTCTTGCCATTCATGGGATTCCACCCAATACTTGCAATAATTATTGGGTATTACAAATATGTTGTTATTTAAAATGTCCATTAAAACACCTTTAAGACCAAATAATAGAGCATAAGCAGATACAAGTAACGATCAGCAACAAGCAAAACTTGAAGAGTGCTGTGCTGGTCTATTGCTCGCCCCACCCATTTCCCAAAATTGCTCACACATTTCTTGATATAATATGTAATTAAACATATTATTAGGCATGCCAATCTGTGACTCCTGACTTGAGCACTTCCCTTTGAGACTTTAGATGTGTTTGCCCACAATTGACCCTTCTCCCCTGAGCCCATGGCTTCTGCCATCAAATTCCACATAATCACATAGTAGTGAAGAAATATAAGTTGGTAAGTTTCCACAGTCTTCAGCAGCAATGAAAAGCTGGAATGAGAGCCTGGCTTCCTGCTGTAGCACTGAAGGAATCTAATCTGCATCCCTCCTGCCTTTGCAGTTATTTTTGGTTTGCTGTTAGTAGAGTGGAAAATTTTCACCTCCCTCACCCAGGCTGAGGATGATAGGGCAAGCACGTTGCAGTGCCTTTGGGCTGCCTCTGTTAGGACATGGATACTAGAAGGCAATTAGCAGGCAACTGATGGTGAGATAAGGAAGGTCCAGAGGAGGAGTTCATAGGGTTGTCTTGGATGAGTCTTCAGTGAGATTTTCAGTGGTTTCTATGACTGATGCTCTGCTGCATTAAGAGAGCAGGCAGAAGCACAATGGGGCATTGGAGTGGCACTGTGGTGAACTTGAGAAGCTGGCACTGAAATCCTAAGCAAGTGCTCAAGTTTCACTAAACAAAGCATAGTAAATCCTTGCCACAGCCTGAGATTTGTAATAGGGCTTTCTGAAACCAGAGCCTTTTGTCACCACTCAGTTTCCTTTTAAAATGTTAATGGAGAACAAAATCTTTCCAGAACCCTCCTTGGTACTGACAGCGCTGCATATGTGCGGGCCTAAACACCAGAACTCTCTCTGGGCCTCACTTGCTCATATGCCGTATGCCGAAACCTGTGGTGGGGAAAAAACTGGAAGCTGCATCATTCAGTCACTGATGAACACAATCAGGTTTGGTAAAGCGATAGTTGTAGGGTTGCTGGTTCTGGGTTGGAAAATTTATGGAGATTTGGGGGTAGAGCTTTGGGAGGGTGGGCTTTGGGGAGGAGAGGGACTTCGACAAGATATAGCACTACAGAGTCCACCCTCCAAAGTGGTCATTTTCTCCAGGAGAAGTGATCTCTGTCCTCTGGAGAGATCAGTTGTATTTCTGGAAGATCTTCCACCTTTACGTTGGCAACCTTATGTAGCTGTACTTTGACACTGGCTCTGTTTATATATTGTGCTGCTTTCTGACATTGCAAATAGACTCTTTGTGACAGGTATGAGCCACGTTTGTTGTCCTTACGCACTCCCTCCCTCCTTCCCTGCAAACAGAACACGGCTTGAAAGCTTCCTGGTTTGAGATTGCAAAGCCTGTATTAACATATCTAATTCTCAACATGTCTCCGTCTGTGGATACTTAAAGCCAGAGGCTGGGACCATGAACAGACAAGATAGATCTTTCTACCAACCTGAGAAAAGCACCAGGTTTGCAGAAATATCTGAAATCTAAAACAAACAAAACCCACAGACACACTGGAGGGAGGGTTTAAAAAACCCTGATGGTAAAAGGAGAGCTTATAACTTTAAGAAATGGACACCTTCAGTGGCTGTTGCTAGGCAACCACAACAGTATTGCCAGCCTTCAAACCTTAGTTTCTGTCACCAAAGGGAGAGGGAGGGGTAGGACCCTTTCCAGGGTTGTTTTGGCCTTTGAGGGATGACTTATTGGAGCCTGGCCTGGCAGATACCACTGTGCAACTTGCTGTTACAGGATGTGCATGAATCACCCAGGCTGGGCTGCTTGCTACTGCTCAACAGCAAAGTTGAGGCCCTCATTGTGCAAAATGGGGATGTACCAAACCAATATGCAATTTCAAGGAAGATTTTAGAAGCGCACACAGTCCACATGTTGAGTAGGTTTTGCTGGAACCAGTGTGACTATCTTACACATTGCATAGGGCATGGTGAGCACCTGTTGAATTGTGCCATCCCAAATGACTGCATATTAGGGTTGAACCAGGACGGCAAGCCACTGCTGTGAGTTTAGTAGAGCTATTATTTTGTCTTAGAGCCAGTTATGCGTTACATTTTGATGGTTTTTGCAGAAGTGCATACTTCGCTCATGCTTCTTCATACTCACAAAAAGAAAATAGGTGAAGTGGTAACAAACTAAAAGTCAATCTGGACAAGACGGAGGTGTTATTAATGGGTTGTTTGTTCTTCAGACCAGGATGGTGGTTTCTTGTTCGTTTTAGATGGGATAAATCTTCTGTTAAAGGGTCGATAGATTGATGGTGCTTTAGCCTTTAAAAAAGACCTGAAGTGCCTTTTACTAACTACAGTTGATACACCAGCTGCTTAAGAAGTTGTTATGGTTATTTAAGTTCTCATAGCATCAAGATTAGATTACTGTAGTGTGTTCTACATGGGGCTGCCTTTGAAGATTTCTTGTAAATGTCAACTGGTCCAAATGCTGCAGCAAGAGTGTTAACAGGAATGTACATCCCCCTGTATTCAAAATTCTTCTCTTGCTTTATTAATTTGGGGAAACAATTCAAAGTGCTGGCTTTGACCTATAAAGCTCTTAAACTGTTGGCAGAATATTTGAAAGACCATCTCCTTCTAGATGAACCTGCCTATCCATCCACTGAGATCCTCATCAGAACCTTTTCTTTGGGTGCTCCTGGTTTTAGAAGTTAGGCAGGTGATAAACAGGGATAGGACCTTTTCAACTGTGGGTCTATGTCTCTGTAACACCCTTCCTCAAGAGGCTTGCCTTCACTGTCAATGTTCAGCCATTTTTAAATTTTTGTTTAAAGGCTGTCAATAACTTCTAGCCACAGTGACTAAATGTGGGAGGGGGGAGGGTCTCCTTGTGAGTTGGGGGAATTAGCATACAAGGAGAAGCAGTGAGAAGGGGTAACTGGGGTCTCCACCAATGTATACCAGGATTGTTCCGTTAGAGAACTCTCAAGTAAACAGGTGAGTGTTCAACAGGAGTGTCTTTTTAATAAAAGAACAATTGCACAGAAAAATACACAGCATACACACAGGGCTAACTAAGAAAACAGTGAGGAAACCGGAACGCAGGTTCAGGGAGGGCTATAGTTACCAGGCTCGAAGAGGAAGATTCCATGGAGGCAGCAGTGAAAATGACGAGTGCTTCACGGAGAGAAGAGAGGAGAGCTCAGATGTATCTGAGGGTGCATGCATGGGTTCAGAACACGCACACACACGGCTATGGCTGAAGGCAGCCCAGTTATAGTGTAAAACATACCCTGGGTCAGGATTGCATCCTTTGCCCCCAAAACAATGACTTGATGACTGTCTCTAGAGGTGGACAATGGAGTTGGGAGAGGCTTGCTAAGGTGGACTATAGGTGTGAAAAGTGCTTAATGACCTGCAATTGCTGGATGAGAGGAGCTATCAGGTCCCTGAATAGCCCTGATTAGGAAGGTGGGCGAGGGAAGGATGGAAAGATGTGAATGAGATTAACTCAGGAACTCTTGGAAGACCACTTTGTTTCACTTAAGTGCTTCTCCTGGGCGTGGAGGGCAGCTAATCAATTTGACACACCTTCTGGCAATTTTCCAACTTCAGCTGGGGTTGGCATCTGTTCTGCCTTGCCAGGCAGTGTCTTGTGTTTACGCACATTGAAGAAGGCGTTTATGATAGTCCATATTCATAAACTTCCCTTTCAGTTTGAGGGCAGGTCTGACTGCTAACATAAAGGGAACCACCACATGAGCAAACCTCTGAATATCAGCGGTAGGAGGGAGCACCCTTGCCTCTGTGCCCTGCTTGATGGCCTTCCAGGGCAACTGGTGAGAAATAGGATGTTTGGTTAGGTGGACCTACGGTCTTGGCCACCAGGGCACCGCTTATATTCTTATGATGTCCAGCTTTTGTTTAGGGTTTTTTTGGGGGGGGGGTGTGATTAGTTTGGCACTAGCACGAACATGGTATTGATAACTAGGAGTGAAATGAAAAATATTCTAGTCAAAATCTGAGACACTAAAGAAAACATTTTGGAAAAATGTGTGGGTTTTGCAATGGATGTGCTTCATTTTGTCTTTAGGAAAATAAGAGATTTCTATATCAGTTCAGTTAACCTGAGACAGGAAGATGCTTTTAAAGAAGTCCATGCTTCCACATCTGCTATGACAGTTTTCATCAGTATTACATTAGGCAGCACTGACATGACACAGCCTGCCCTGATACTTAACAAAGTGGGACTCAGTGACTTAAATGAATACTGGGCACATCTTGATTTATTTAATCTAAAATTTGTGCAGTTTCACTATAGCTACAAATCAGCTGGAAATGTGGTGTGCTCAAATCTCCTGTACAATGGACAGATAGATCTCCACAAATCACATCTAAGTACTTAAAACATTATGGCTGTTTTCATACTATTTATCTGTTCCCGGAACATTGCGAAACATCGCACAAAAAACGCGGAAGATAGCGTCGTCTTGCGAGAGTTTTGCGTGATGTCACGCAAAACTATTGTGAGAAGACGCTATCTTCCGCGTTTTTTGTGCGATGTTGTCACCCTGCACCATTTACCTGAATGTAAACTGGCTCTTCTGGTTTGCTAATAACTCTTTATATTGGGGGGGGGGGATCCTGTGCCAGGGCTAATAGCAAGGGTTTGGGTGGAGTTAACTCTCCATGCCCCAGCATTGTGGCCTCAATCCAAATCTCACATATATGTCCACAGCTGATTTTAATGCATAAAAAAACAAACATATCTAAGAAAATTATCTTGCTGCTCAGAATTGTTCCTTCTTTCCTTGTTGTCTCCACAAGGAATGCAGTGTGTTGAAACACACCAGGAGGAGCTGAATGAATGGACAGTTTTGCAGTATTCCTTACTGCCATCTGTCAACATTTTTAGGAGAAAATTCAGTTTTTATTTTTTCCGAAAAAGTACAGCAATTTTTCATAATTTTGATACAAAACTTTAAAACACACATTTAGGCGCACTACATGCCTTGTCTGCTGTACATTACATTATATATAATCAGATGAAGTGGAAATTTTTCCCCAAGACCGTGTGGTATAGTGACTAGAACATTGGGAGACGTGTTCAAATCCCCACTGAAGCTTCCTTGGGCCTGTCTTTCTCTTTTAGCCTCACCTGCTTCACAATTCTATTGTGAGGTTAAAATGGAGAAGGAAGAACCACGTATGCCACTGTGAGGTCCTTACAGGAAAGGAGGATAAAAATGCACCAGCCTAATATATTCCCAATGAGCCTTGAGCATAAAATAATGCCCAGATGTGACAATTTATTCTCCCTCAGCATTTGCAGGTGTTCTGTTTTTTTCTGTAATAGTTCCTCTGTATATAGTTGTCCGTGTACAGCTAAGCTTTGCTCACTAATGGCCTTGGCTAGAATTACGTGTTCTTTTCAGGACCTTTGACATTCATGGTTTGATCCTGTTTCCTCTTTGCAAGCACAGTCTTTGTTCCCTCATACGCTGTTTGCTTCTCACATTTGTGAGATATCCTTATAGCCAAGGTGGCAGCATTTTTTCTATTGGAAGACAACTGCAAGAATCATTCAGTGTGCCAACTCCTGTGGTGCATTCCTAACAATGCCTGCTTCTGGGTCCATGGCATTTTCTCCTTCCCTTCTTCGTGCTTGGAGCTGGAAGTGTCTCAGGATCCATCCCCATTTCTGATGCAGATTACCCCATATATAAAAAGTTTTTAAATTAATACTTACCCAGCCATATCTTGAAGATCTCCAAATAAGGCAATAGCATCTTGTTTCACTGATGGTTAAAGATCTCTTCCCAATGCTCAGGAGCATTGGAGCTTGGGTAACCCCAAATAGTTCTCTTAGGGCAAACTCCATGAAGGGTTTCCATTCATCAACAAATGAATGTATTGGCTTTTTTCTAATCAGTGAAGTAAGCTTCACTTCACTTTTTCTAATCAGTGAAGTAAGCTTCACTTCATCTTAGCCAGTTCCATCAATTCTCATCTCCCCCCACCCCCAACAGCACATTTCATTTCACAAATGTTTGCTTCCCTTTTTCACCATGCAACAGCGCCACCCACTCTCAAGGGAGCATGCCCAAATGGTGGATGAGCGGGGTGGGGAGGGGGGACTGCTTTGGGTGCACTGGAGCCTGGACAGCAGCAACACAAGGCAGGGCCTTCTTGGAGGTGGCACCAAATTAAGGAATTCAACCCCAGGAAAATTCACCTGTCCCTTCCTAATGCCCTCCATTGTGGGCAGAGTCGAATTCTTCCAATTTTGAGCATATAGTAGTCTCACTGCTGTAATCATATATAAAAAAGTGCTGGCACTTTTTTCCAACTGAAAGTCCATCATTCCCAATAAAAATGTAACAGGTTTCAATTGAATTTTAATCTTTAAAATATTCTGTATTAATAATTGCATTTGTTTCCAAAAGGTTTTTGCTGATTTACAAGACCACTACATATAAAAGAACGTTCCTCATGTTGAGTACATTTCCAACATACATTCAACATACCTTTATACATTCTAGCCAATTTCTCAGGCATCGTATACCATCAATACATCATCTTATACAAATTCTCCTTATGACTGGAACTTAATGTAAATTTCAACCCTTTATTTCCCCGTTGTCCCATTAATATATCATACCCAAATGACTGGGGAAGGCAATGGCAAACCACCCCATAACAAAAAGTCTGCCAAGAAAAAGTCATGATGCAACGTCCCCCCATGGGTCACTAATGACTCGGTGCTTGCACCTTTACCTTTACCTAATCATACATCATACAAGTTTATACATTTTTGTAATAACACGTTCATCATTTGTACATAATTTTGTCTGAAATTCAGTCTTTAATTGATCAAAGTCATATTGTCTCTTATCTGCTTTAAATCTTTATTGCATTTTAATTGGTAAATGGCAGCTATAGGGGCCCCTGATTTGCTCCATTAGTGGAACAGGTAAGTAACGTGTGTGCACGTGCGTGCGTGCGCATGTGCCATCAAGTTGCAATCGACTTATCGACTTATGGTGACTCCAGCAAGGGAATTTCATCAGAAAGGGAATTTCAAGGCAAGTGAGAAGCAGAGATGGTTTGCCAGTGCTTTCCTCTGCAAAGTCTGCTTTGGTGATTTCCCATTCAAGAACTGACCCTGCTTAGCTTCTGAGAGCTGAGAAGATCAAGTCTACCATGCTGTCTTCTCTCCAAAGTAACATATAGGCACCATATATATTTCCCCCAGTGGTAGAAACAGCAGCTCCAAAAGGCCATTTTAGCGTGGGAAAAATCAAAATAAAGACATAGGGCCTGTTCCCAAGGACAGAATTGTACATTAAGTCAGTTGTATAATTTTAAAAAAATGTAGCAACTGCTGCTACACCTTGTGGGGGAAGAAGATTTTGCCTTTCCCCCTTCCTACAGTTTTCCTTTTAAGAACTACTGCCACTAAGCTGCCTTTATCCCTGCAATAAAAAGCTTACAGTACTTACCAGGGAAAAAATTAAAAACCTCTCTTACTCAGTCTTCCTTTCAAGTCACAGCCCTAGTGACTGTAGGCAGAAAGAATCATGGATGAGAGCACCATGGCACTTAAGGGGAGTTTTGAGGCACTGAGCATAACCCTCAAAGATGTCAGGAGCAACGAGAGAGTGATGGGGGGAGTCATTGAGCTGCTGGCTGGAGACTTCTGGCGGCAGACTCTGCCAGTAGTCCCAAGGGGAACCCGAGCTGCCAAGGTTACCGTGTGTGTCAAGGTGTTGTATCTGTGGCCCCTCATCAGGAAACTTTCACTAAGAAAGAACACGAGGGTCCACTTGAGAGATGAGGTGTCCACTGGGGAATTCTCTGAACTTCCACTAAAAATAGGGGATGGAGAGTATCCCGAGTCCAAAGGAAAGGTGACCATCCCTGCAGGCCTGGGCACAGTAGTGATGACTCTAGCAGACCTAACAACCACGATATGCCCTGATATCGTCACTTTCATGGAGAAGTCCATGGACTGGCTTTACAAGCGTGCCATTCTGACCCCCCAGATTGACAAGGCTGCCATCATTAATGAAACACAACTCCCTCAAAGGGGCAGAAATGGAGTACAGATCTGTGGACTCAGTGGTGCAAATGGATGATGTGGGTCACTACCCCGTGGAGTTCCTCAACATGCTCAACCCTCTTGGTTTCCCAGACCACAAGCTTCTCCTCAAAGTGGGGGCTTCAGTGATGCTGCTCCAGAACCGCAGGTGACCCAAACTCTGCAATGGCACCAGACTATGAGTGAAAGCCCTCCACAGGAACATCACTGAGGCCACGTTGTTCACCAGCAGTGCTTGGGGGGAGTCTGTGTTCATACCACGCATACCATTCATACCATCAGATAACCTCTTCGAGTTCAAGAGACTGCAGTTCCCCCTCGAGGTCTGCTTTGCTATGAAGGTGAATTGACTTGAGGGAGGACTGCTTCTCAGTGAGCTCACCCAGCAGGCTGGTGATCATAGCACCTGAGGGGAAAACCACCAATGAGGTCTACAAAGAGGCCCTTCAGTAGAAAAAAAAGGTTGTACGTATTTTTCACTTTATTTATTGTTCTACAATCTTTTCTTTTTAAAATCTCTTCAATAAATGTTACATTTCAAAATTCACTTCATCCGTTTTTGGCATCAACACGCTTCGCTTTATCCAAACACCTTTGTGAAGCTTGGGTACTATGCTATTATATTACAAAACCAACTAACCTCACAAACCAAAAAATGTTACATACCCATAAGTATTATAACTGGATTTAAAGTAGTTACATACCATAGCGAAGCATGGGTATCGAGCTAGTCTCTCTATATAAAGACAACTGTCCTGACTGACTCATCAACGCCCAGCCCAAACCCCTGGACCTACGTTTGCCAGCCTCCAGGTAGCGGCTGGAGATCTCCCGGAATTACAACTGGTCTCCAGGCCACAGAGATCACCTGGAGAAAATGGCTACGTTGGGGAGCGGACTGTATGGAATTATGCCATGCCAAGGTCCTTTCCCTTCTCAAACCCCACTTTCTCCAGGTTTCACCCCCCAGATCTCCAGGAATTTCTCAACATGGAGCTGGCAACCCTACCTGGACCTAGAAATGTGAAATTTGGGCAGGATGTTCCTTTTGTGATGTAGGCGCTCACTAAGAAGGGATTTTAAGAAATTCACTCCCTAAGGGGGTAAAAAGGGGTCAAATGTGTTTTGCCATAGGGATACAGCTTCCCTGTGTAGCTGGCAGGGTCCTCCCCCCCCCCGCCAACTGCCACTCTTCCCTGAGGTCATTTGCATATGGAGCCTTGATTAGTCATCTCTCCAACATTCTAAAGAGTATATACTTGCTATTGGGAGTCACTGAATGTCTCCTAAGGTAAAAATACACCTCCCAGTCTAGGGTTGCCAATCTCCCTGTGGGGCCTGGCTTTCCTGTGTGGCTGGCAGGTTGATGGGTCAGCTGTGGAACAGTGTGTTCTGAGGTAAAAATCAGGAAAGGAAATCCCTATAAAATGGGAATTTTATAAAAGTCAGTATGGCAGCTGAGTTTTTAAATGTTCATGGTGAGATGGTACACAACATTTCTAGGGGCCATTTCAATGCAAACCTCTCACATGAACCTGCCAAAGGGTCCACCACACCACCCCTCCCTCAGTCCAACTTCACCTCACACCTCTTGCAACCATCACCTCTTACTGCCGCCAAGAATCCTTCTGGCAGATGTCGTGCAAGATAGACCAATGCTAAAAAGAGTAAGCAACTTAAAGACAAGCTACAAGTGACGAATTACACTTGCCTGGCAAGTAAACAGACTCACTTGTATTCCTCCCTGTTCACTTGCCATTCACTTGCACTCTGGAGAGCAAGTGAATGGCAAGTGAACAGGGAGGAATACATTTGAGTCTGTTCACTTGCCAGACAAGTGTAATTCATCACTTGTAGCTTGGCTCTTAGAGATGCGGCAAGGAAATATGCATGTCCTGCTCCTGTGGTACACCAAGCAGCAGTGGCCAAGTACCAGCAAGTCCCGAGTCCAAGGGAAAGGTGACAAGTTTGGTGTAGTGGTTAAGAGCATGGGACTCTAATCTGGAGAACCAGATTTGATTCCTCACTCCTCCACTTGAAGCCAGCTGGGTGACCTTGAGTCAGTCACAGCTTCTAGCTCTCTCAGCCCCACCCACCTCACAGGGTGTTTTGTTATGGGGATAATAACATACTTTGTAAACCGCTCTGAGTGGGTGTTAAGTCATCCTGAAGGGCGGTATATAAATCAAATGTTGTTGTTGTTGTTATCATCATCAGCTCTGCAGGCCTGGGCACCCCAGTGACAACCCTAGCAGACCTAACAGCCACGGTATACCCTGATATTGCCACTATCAGGGAGTAGTCCATGGACGGGCTGTGCAAGCATGCCATTTTGACCCCAAAGAACGACAAGTCTGCCATCATTAATGAAACACAACTCCCTCGAAGGGGCAGAAATGGAGTACAGATCTGTGGACTCAGTGGCGCAAATGGATGATGCGGTCCACTAACCTGTGGAGTTCCTCAACATGCTCAACCCTCCTGGCTTCCCAGCCCACAAACTTCTCCTCAAAGTGGGGGCTCCAGTGATGCTGGTCCAGAACCGCAGGTCACCCAAACTCTGCAATGGCACTAGACTACGAGTGAAAGCCTTCCACAGGAACATCATTGAGGCCACATTGTTCATCAGCAGTGCTCGGGGAGTCGGTGTTCATACCACACATACCATTCATACCATCAGATAACCTCTTTGAGTTCAAGAGACTGCAGTTCCCCCTCAAGGTCTGCTTTGCTATGATGATCAACAAAGCCCAGGGGCAGATACTGAAGGTGGCAGTAATTGACTTGAGGGAGGACTGCTTCTCACATGGGCAGTTCTATGTGGCCTGCTCCAGAGTGAGCTCACCCAGCAGCCTGGTGATCTTGAGGGGAAAATCACCCATGAGGTCTACAAAGAGGTCCTTCAGTAGAAAAAAAAAGGTTGTATGTATTTTTCACTTTATTTATTACACTACAATCTTTTGCTTTTAAAAATCTCTTCAATAAATGTTACATTTCGAAATTCACTTCATCAGTTTTAGGCATCAACATGCTTTGTTTTATTCAAACACTTTTGTGAAGCTCGGGTACTATGCTATTATACTACAAAACTAACTCAAACCCCCCGCAACCCAAAAATGTTACATACCCATAAATATTATAACTGGATTTAAAGTAGTTAAATACTGTAGCGAAGCACGGGCATCAAGCTAGTCTATATATAGAGAGAAAAGTGTCCTGACTGATTCATCAACGCCCAGCCCTGAACCCGGACCCGGACCCAAAGCCCAGAAACATGAAATTTGGGGAGAACATTCCTTTCATGATGTAAAGACTCACTAAGAAGGGATTTTAAGAAATTTGCCCCCAAAGGGGTTAAAAAGGGGTCAAATGTGTATTCCCAAAGAGATACAGTTTCCCTGTGTGGCTGGCAGGCTACTGCCTGCTTGCACCCCCACCCACTGCCAATTTAGCCACTTTTCCCTGATTGGGCCTGCCCTTCAAGGTCATTTGCAAATGCAGGCTGATTGGGGCTCACAACATTCCACACCTCATCCTCCCACCCCGAGACAGATGGAACACAGAGGTCATATGTGTACGCGGCCTAACTGGTCCTCACCTCCCACATTCTAAACAGTATGCAGTTGCTATTGGGAGTCATTGAATGTGTCCTGAGGTAAAATGCGCCTCCCAGTCTTCCCCTAAAAGTTCACTAGTGTTGCCAATTAAACAAAAAAACCACAAACTAAAAAATGTTACATACCCATAAGTATTATAACTGGATTTAAAGTAGTTACATACCGTAGCGAAGCATGTGTATCAAGCTAGTCTATATATATAAAAACAAGTGTCCTGACTGACTCATCAATGCCCAGCCCAAACCCTTGGACCTAGAAACATGAAATTTGGGGAGAACGTTCCTTTCATGATGTAAACACCCACTAAGAAGGGTTTTTAAGAAATTCACCCCCTAAGGTGTAAAAAGGAGTCAAATGTGTTTTCCCAAAGGGATACAGCTTCCGCATGTGGCTGGCAGGCTACTGCCTGCTTGCGCCCCCACCCACTGCCAGCTCGACCACTCTTCCCTGATTGGGCTAGCCTTTCAAGGTCATTTGCATATGCTGGATGATTGGGGCTCACAACATTTCACACCTCATCCCCCCCAGAGACAGCTGGAACACAGAGGTCATTTGCATATGCAGCCTGATTGGTCCTCACCCCCACATTCTAAACAGTATGCAGTTGCTACTGGGAGTCATTGAATGTGTCCTGAGGTAAAATACACCTCCCAGTCTTCCCCTAAAAGTTCACTAGGGTTGTCAACTCAAAAAAACCCCCCACAAACCAAAAAATGTTACATACCCATAAGTATTATAATTGGATTTAAAGTAGTTAAATACCATAGCAAATCACAGGTATCAAGCTAGTTATCTTATAACTTCAAAAACCATGCAAAGTTATCTATATTTGAAATATCTTCTTATAGTATATCAAAATAGTTAGTTCTTTCTTGCTACATTTTATCTTAACATAGTCTATGTAAGATTAGCGATTCCAAGTTTCTCATACATATGAATATCTTTGGCCCTCAACCAATAACCCCATCCTTGAATCATATCTTCACTCCTGTGAAGTTAGATATTCGTGCCATTCTAAGGCACTCTGTGCTCCTGGACTTCAATAACCTATAAATACGGGTTAGACTGATCTTCTAATCTATGCAAAGCCATACAACTGTATTACTCTCCTGTTTCATGCCGCTCTACAAGGTTGTTTTATTCTAGGATTCTAGACTCTCTTCTTGGCGTTATCTAGCTAAGGGGCCCACCTAGCTCTGTTTCTGTGTGCAAAGACATCTCCTTCTATGATTTTCTTTGTCAAATCTAGCAACAGTTCCACTATATTTCTAGCTCTATTTGTGACAAAGGTATAATACCATAGATTCTGTTCTCCAAAGCAGCGATTTCCTCTAGGGGAACTGATCTCTGTAGTCTGGGGATAAGTTGAAATTCTATGAGATCTCCAGGCACCACCTGGAGGTTGGAAATTCTAGGGTGCTATGGCTCCAAGTTTGTGTCCTGCCTGATGGAGGCCTGATGGCCATCTCAGAGGTCAGTGCTGAGGACTCCCTTGCAGGCTCTGGCAAAGTGGCCTCCGGTGCAGCTGGAGCATGGTCAGCAGGTACCTGTTCCTTATAGGCCCTACGTGGTCTCTTCAGTCCTCCTTAGCCACCAACCTCAGCTCCTGAGGCTCCTCCTCAGAGGGCTTTGAGTCAGAGACACTGGTCTGGTTGGAGGGGGTCATGACACAGTAATTATCTCCCTGACCCTTACTAATTGCTCTGAGTTCATCCATCTCGTGACTCACTATTTTATTCTAACCTCTCAGTTAAATTACACTTTTGTAACCTATCCCTGTCAATCCATTATATTCATATATAATGTATGATAGCTACTTTGTTGAAAGAAGTTGTTCATGTATGTAAATCTATTCTGAGGAATCTGGGAGAGGGTGGGAAGCAACTCAGCTTTCCCTGCGTGCTTGGGAAAATGGAAGGCAACTCAAACAGTCCTTGGCGCTCATCCTTCTGACCTCTGCTGCTGGCCATGAAGCTGGAGCATTTAGTAAACTGACCCTAAGAGGAATCTTCTTGTTTGGTTTCTGCTAAATCCAGCCAAAATCTTTCTTTTGGTTCAAAAGTCATAGCTTTTAGGAAAAGCGTTGAAAAAGAAGGATGAGGGCAGTTTGGGCAGCAGAGGAAGCCAAGTGTATCTGTCTTGTACATCTAAAAAGGCTCTAGTCCCTTAGCACAGCCCTGCTACTTGATGCCCAGCCTTCAAATATTAATACCATGCTAATTGTGACTCCCTGACCTCCACCCTTTCTACTGCTGGCATTTACCACACAATGCGGTCTCTGGCTTCCTCCAGACAGTAGGACTAAGGTCTCCAGTTTCTTCTTCCATTACTGGTTATTATCCACTGCTTGGTTAAATTTTGATCTTCTTAAGGACTGGATCCAATCAGAGCAGTATTTATTCATCTTCTTTTTTGAGTTCCAAATGAACGCTGCAAGACACAGAGGTGGCATGATTGGTATGTATCTTTTTGAACAATTCCATAATTTGTGTTGTCATTTATGATCAGAAGGGCTGTAGCTTACAAGACATTTAATGCCAGAGTGTATGGAGCCACCTGCTGCTAGTGGTGGGGCTACCTTTTTGGGAGTTCTTTCAATCCTCAGCAGGACTAAAAATCTACTATTGCAGTTCTAAAAATGTAAGCTCCATTCAGAATGTTTGAGTGTCTTGCACTCAAATTTTTCAGCGTAATTGTTTTTGGGTTTATTTTCTGGAATGCAGATTGTCTTACTGAATTGGAATCTTCCAAGATTAGAATCTATGTTTCTACCACTTGAGATGAATATATCACAATTAGTTGGGAGGCTAGAATTAAAGACATGTTTGTTAACTATTTTATGATATTTTGGTTAGGATGCATTTTTGTAGTAAAGAATGAAAAATAAAATGTTCAAGATGTTCTTTTCATGACAATAGGTAGTTTTGGTTTAGCAAATTGCTAGTTAATGTTTCCTTCCTTATGTCAAAAAGACACCTGTATAGAAGTTCTGTAATATACATACATATTTAAATTAAATAGTTAAATGGCAGAGGATTAATCAACTAAATACCGTTTAACTGGATGACAGCCCCAGGACTGACTCAATGCTCTGTGGCACCAATGACTCCCCACCCCCCCCACCCTAGCGTAGTCAAGGGCCAGAATACAAAAACTGCACATCTACGCAAGATATTCCCCACTGCCTTGTTTAGACAACTGCTGCCCTCTTAGCCAGATTTTATCTGTACCTAAGCATGGGAACATGCCCTCCGCGTGCCAGAGTTTTAATAGCCAAAAACAGCACCAAGTGCGCTCACATAGAGAATTATGAGATCAGCATCAGCAGAATGGAAAACAGCGTGCCAGCTAACTTGCATTGATGTAAGCAGGAGGGTATCATAGCTAAAGTATAGGATTAAGCTGTAAAACAGATCAGCATGTTACATTGTGCAAGAAGTATTTGTTTTGAGTCCATCCAGAATGGCTTCCGAGTGGCTGCTATGTTCATTATAGAAGTCTGTTATAATTCACAATGGATGACATCACTGCTCAGACACGCACTTCTAGGCAGGGGGAAGGGGAGAAGGAATCTAGCAGTTTAGATCCATGCAAAAGATGGATGATTGAAACTCTGTTTAAAGGTTTACTTCCGTGGGGATTTCATGAAACAACTTAAGTTGCAGTTTTCCACAGAAAATATTCATTTTTTTGTGCACTCAGCAGCGAAACCAGAATGAAGTGTATTTTCATATTTCCACACAGGGTGGTCAGCAATCTGATTCTGTTAGCCAAGGAACCAAAGTCAAGAGAGGCAGGACACAGGACATATATCTTAAACCAGAAGTTAGACAAGATTTTCCACTGATATTGAGGGATGACACCACAAGTCTAGAGAATGGTCAGGTAAAGGTTGCTCTCTTGTAGTTTTTTGGAGGGTGAGGGGGTGGGGTGGGGTCCCATCATCTTATTATGCCACAGATTTCTCAGTGAACCTGTTCCACAGTCAAACTTACCTTGTTTGAAATTCACATTCAGGCCGTGAGCTTATCAGGAATATGTTCAGCTTACACTGAGAAATTCAAACTGCTGCCAAACAAGTTTGCAGCTGCCTGTTGGTCAGAAGTCAAGTTATAGCTGATTGGGCACAGCTCGTGCTGGAGAAAATGCAAAATAGCGCGTTTTCTCGTGCGAGTTTTGCGCAACATTGTGCAAAACTCGCGTGAGAAAACGCGGTATTTCGCGTTCGCCCCAGCACGAGCCGTGCCGTTGCGGCATGGAGCGGCAGAAGGTAAGCAGTCTGGAAACGGCCCTGGAAGCCAGATTCTGATCCATACACATCCTTCAGCAAAATAACTACACAATGAAGTAACAAAGGGGAAGGGAAAGGGCTAATTTTCTTCCCTCCAAGCTGGGCAGTGATAGTAACAATGCTTTTCATCTCCCCACTGCAAAAGGGAGAGGAGAAAGAGCTGACTTCTCTTCAGCTAAGCTTCTGCTTCCCCTCACCCCCTAATACATTTGCTAAATTTCAGCAAGTTTGGGAGGCAACAATGTTTCCAGGATGGGAGATCAGAAGAACCTAACTTCAAACTGAGAATTGGCTCCTGATTTCTCACCCACCCTCAACTCGTTGATGATTACAAAGCAAAATTTCCTTAGCAGGAGATCAAAAACAGATTCCAGCTTATGCTTCATCAGATGGGAGTCAGCTCCTGATGGCTGCAAGTAGACTGTGAATGCACCCAAACAGGCTGTGAACAGCCAAAGAGCCTGTTGATTAGTTGGCTGCCTGATCACCAATGGAGCATGAGAAATGGGCCAAAGTGGCAGGTGTTCAAGCATTCCTAACCTCAAGTGCCATGCGATGACCTTTTCAGCTTAAATGATGATGGACTACTTCTCACTACTCATGTTGCTGGGCTATCACAGATGGAAAATTCAGGGGTTTGCCTCACATCTTAAGGGATGTTGGTAACAAATCAGGAAGTAGAGACTGGCAATGCCACCCTAATGCCTTCTAAACTTATTGAGGGTGTAACTCTGCTTAGGATGGCACTATGGTGTCTTTCATTTCAGACTAGCCCCCAATTACTGCAGAGACGCAGAAGCTGCTGCTAACACATGGCTGTGTGACTCTGTAGTTTGACATCAAAAGGGAAAGAGCAGAAAACTTTTAACATAAAATAATTATTTTTAACTTTCAAAGATGAAATTTCTAAATACCTATTTTGCCTTTTTGGACCCAGCAGCCCATGAGACCATTTCAGACCCATGTAAATCATACATCAGGGATGCAGAAAAAAGAAATGAGCAACAGTTTCCAAAAAGCAACTGGTGAGTGGATCTTCCCTAGAAAACAAGAGTGCACAAACATGAGTGCTGGCTGGGCACTCCTGCAAGTCCAGTTGGAGATGCTCTAGCAGGGAGGTGGCACAGAGGGATGTTTATGGTGTGGGCAGACTTTTACTACTCATGATCGTCAGGGTGATCTGCATGTCACACAGCCCAGAGCTGCTATAAGCACCCTTGGCATGGTACCATATGCTCAAGAGACGAATCTCAGTTCCCACCTATATAACTTTGGCCTAATCAAACTGCTTGTACAGGCCACCTTACTTGCAGCCAGGGACAGAGTATTCATTGGACGTACTCTTCCTTCTCACTGCACCCTCTATCAATGTCATTATTTCCTCAGTTGAAAAATTGGATATGCATTTAATCTCTGAAAGCATCAAACCCTGGTCCTTGGGTTACATTTTCACTGACAGTGTTATCCTATGCAGAGATATGTCCTTCTAAATCCATTGAAGTCAGTTGGCTTAGAAAGGTGAAGTTCTTCAATGGACGTAGAAGGGTGCAACTCTACTGGGGATTGCACTGTAGTATTACTGTCTTGGAAGGGAAATGAAAATGAAATCATCATTTCAACATAGTATTTGCCAATGTGGTCTCCTCCACGTTTGAGGGCTAGGGCAATTTTCCCATTAAAAAAGAACCTGAGCTTGCATCACATCCTCCAGTGCTTTAGACTTGGCCCTTGAAATGGTTATTTAAATTCGACTCAACAGCAATGATTACTTAGATGGCTCATTATCATGCGTTACTGATGTTCAAGACCCTGAGCCTTGATTATAGGTGGTGTCTTAAAGGCCCATTTGCTGAAAGCTGCAAATCCCAGGTTTCATTAACCCATTTGGATGTACTTATATAAAGCATTTCTCTGTTAGAATGGTTAATAGTGGATCTCTACATTTGTTTCATTTCATCATTAAAGGAAAAAATTAACCCGTAGAACAGAAATGTTTAGGGTTACCCATGAAGGATGCTAGCATTTCTTAAGGTTTCAGTGTAGAACTTTGGGTTGATATTGTATTGAAAGTCATACTGAGACTTGATTCAAGAGAAAGGCAGGTTAAAATGCAATTTAAATTTTAAAAAATGTATGTTTGTTCTTTTTTTTTCCAGCTCCAAAGATCTGCACCAAAGCTCAGGAATCCAAAAAATTGGTAGCTGAACTAAAGATCAGTAAATCTCTTCAGAAGGCCAAGATCACAGCATTGTTTTCAAACTCTGTATGTTGTATGCTCACACAACCAGTGCTTCTTGCTTTTATATCCCTTTGCCTTCTGCATGATCTCCTCAAGGGATCTCCTCCATCCAAACCTGTTTTAAGTACTACTTCACTAACTCTTGTTATGTTGGCCCTGATCATTCATCTGACGAGGGACCAAGCTAACCCTCACAGTTGAAGTCTCAGCTTTTTGCTCTAGACAGCCCCACTTTAATTACTTTGGGTTTGCAGCTTAATGGTTTGAGGATCAGTCCTGACATGCCCTTCTTTAAACTGAGGTAAAAGTCATTTACAAATGCAGCTATCTTCTGTGCAGGGAGAAAAAAGAGAGCAACCAGATATCACCAGACCAAGTACCCTCCTCATAATGCTGGATGAGCTGGGAGCCTCAGACATTGATGCTCTTGTGCCTACCCATGATGAGCAAGGTTGTTCCATCCCAGAGTGGAAGCGGCAGGTGATGGTGAGGAAATTGCAGGCTCAGCTGGCCTCTGAAGAAGGAATGAGCAGAAAGGTACTGTACTAAATTAACAGAAGGGAAAGTGTCACTGCACTGCCTATCATATACTGTGTTGAGCGTCAGACTTCCTTACGGCTATTTATTTTATTTGATACATTCTTTTTATTAAAATCCCAGTACTTCCATTTTAATTATTTCATTCCATATCCCTGCAAGGGGAAAGCCTTTTTTTGGTTCATTTTGGTGCAACCATAAATCTAACTTGACTGCTTAGTTATCCTAGGAACAGACTGACAAATCATGTATGCTTTGTCTCTTTTCGTAAACACATCTTGCTCAGTAAGCAGGGGTGGATAGGTGGGTCTGCAGAGGCCTGGATAATATCAGGATATCAGCCCAGCTAGAGGTGTGCCTAGAGTTCACAGAAAATGCTCTGGCTATCCCAATCTAGACTACAGTTCAAATCACAGAAAAGACCTGTGTTTCACAGAGGACAGTGAAGCAAGCCAAGTTTCAGACAGGTCAAGTCATATGTATGGAAAGGGGAGGCTGCTGGGCCACAGAGCTCTGTGTTTGTGTAGTCTCTGTGCTTGTGTAGAGATGTTATGGTGGGGAGGGGCAGAGAAGGAAGAAATGACAGCAGCTAGCAGCATGGAGACATTGCCACCTGTTTCCTGACTCACTACCTCTTCCATGTCACCTGTCTGGAAGCAACCTTGCTTGATCTAATTGCACCATGTCATTGTAAACCACCACCACCACCCCACACACAAATGAAGCAATTAACTTATGCCATGCTGAGTTATACCCATGTGGCCTTATTCTCAAGTGGAAATCACACCACAGATTGCTTATATGAATTGGCTTTCCTGAAGACTAACATTTGATTAGTTTTGGAAGATACAGTTCCTCATATAGGCAGTGGAGATAAGGATATGTAGCCCTTTGACAAAGATAATTTTAGATGAGATGGTTGCTTCTGTCAGTTGAAGTTGATGGCACACAAAATCATGATGGTACATCATTTACAAGATTCTGCGATTCATTTGATTACTTTGTTGACAACTGATGTGGAGCATAATGGGGGAGAGTGCCTGAGTTTAGTTTGTGACAGTTCTCCCTTGCTTTCTTCCCCTACCCAGAACAAGGAAGGCTGTGCTCTGGAGCTAGATGACTGGCGGTATTCCCAAGCCCACAATGCCATCCTGGGCCCCTATGGGGAGCTGTTGACTGAGGATGACCTACTCTATTTAGAGAAGCAGATGGAAAAGCTGCAGATGAGGAAGAAATGCCAGGAGTATGAGAACGAGCTAGGACGCCTAACAGAGGAATTGCAGACAGTTCTCCCAGCTCCCATTGTTAATATCACAGTCAACAGTCAGCTTCTGCAGCAAGGGTCTGAGGAGGACAGCCAGCAGCTCCCTGCCTGGTGCAGCCACATGTCTGGAGTGGTGAAAAGCATGTCCCTGTTGCTTAACAACATCAGTGGAATGAAAAAAGAAGAGAATGAGAGATTAGTGCCAAAGGTACTTCCTAAGTCAAGAAAGACTGATATTATTTCAGGAGGGTCTGCCAAGAGAGAGATCCTGGAGTGTGGTGTCTCTGTAAGAAACCTAAGAGGTAGTTTTGAAAAACGAGCTCTCTTGGGACAGCACAAACCCTTTGAGCTCCAAGGAGTCAAGGCCATACCCTGGGAGCATGGGGCAGGCAAGGAGACAACTCCACAAACATTGTCTGATGTTTATGAGGGCAAGAAGAAATTGCTCTGCGAGGATCATGAGTTTGGAGACATGGAGAATGCCAGTGATTCTGGAATCAGCTGTGAGGAGGCCTCCTCTGATAGGACTAGATCTCTTGCATCCATAGCAGAGTCTAGCATGCTCCGAAAGGAACGTATTGTACTGCTTTTTTTAAGCCACTGGAAGAAATCTGCCTACACACCTTCCTTGAAGCTCATGGCTAGGAAGACTATAAAAGCCCCAAACCCTGGAAAGGTGGGGCTGGTAGAAGTTATGGCAGAGGTGAAGAAGCAGCTCCCTCCTATGCAGAAGCCTTTAGTGGAAATGAGCAAGCTTGGCCATTTAGTTCGACAGAGATGTGCTATCAAAAATCTAATTGGCCGCTGGAGAGACATAATCTCTCTTGTACCATCTCGGAAGATCACACGCATCAATTGCCAGCACACAGTCTATTCCCCAGAACAGTTTCTGCCATATGTGAATGGTGAGCCTGCTGATTACAATAGTTTAACTCTTGACCTGTTTATGCTGGGTTATTTCCACATCCTAGAGCTGGACCTTTCCCCTGAAGAACGGAAGAGAAGACATCTTCTTTGTTTTGAAGTCTTTGACCACTTGGGTAGGCATCCATGGGAAACAGTACGTGCTTTTCACAAAGCAGTGATCGATGAGGTAGCTGCAGGCAAAAGAAGCTGGAAAGATAGCTTGGAGGACATTAAGACAAGGTTTTTTGGTAACCCAATAAATAACATGGAACTCAAACCATCACCTGTGGAAACAAATTTGAAATCAACACCCAAATTTAGGGCCCAGAGTGTGGTTCTTGAGCAGGGAGATAGTGAACCACAAAAATGCTTTGAGCTAGGAATCTTCAGCAATGATGAAATCTGCAGGTACATTGACAGGAGTTTTGCCTTCTGGAAAGAAAAAGAAGCAGAGATGTTCAGTGTTGAGGGTTCATGCCCTCCGTTGCATTAGCAGTCTTTATTTGTGAATTGGAATCTTTGATCCAGAATGCACAGAGGAGCCTGCTGAAGGGTCTCCTACCACCTCAAAAAACTAATATGAAAGTCTACATGAAAAGACCAACAAATTTTGGCATTGTCCTGTGACATAGGATGATTTATTATTCCATGGGCACTGCATGGAATAAGCAGACACAGATTACTAATTGTGTAAGTAGTTAGAAATGCCTGCAAGAATCAAGAGCTTGGGGGCAAACTACATGTTACACTGCAGCCAGGGGGAATGAAGCCATGGTGGCCCCTTCCCCATTGCAAAATGTCCTAAGGAGAAGGGACAGGAGGGGAGAGAGTGCATAAATCTTCCTCTGCCAGTTGTTTTGCTCCTGAAATTTCCCTTTCCCAGGCTGTTTTATCCTTATCAGTGTCCCCAATCTGTGTTTACCTTGCAAATATGGGAATTAAACCCAATGGGAGTAAATGAGGATTTTCGGGAGAGGGGGGGAAATGGAAGAGTTAAGTATTTCTCCCCTCCTCACTCTTTATCCCTTCAGGGGGCAGAGAACAGCCATCAAGGATCCATTACATACAGCTGTAATATAACACGTACATTGCTTCTTGTAAGTAGGAAGAAGTCAGAGTACCCATGACATTAGCCAGTCTTTCCATATTATTTTTTCTATCCGTTTTTTCTAAATAGTGTGCTCTGAAATGGCCTGAAGATATACGTGTTTGTAGCTCATTAATTGCCCCCACAATCTTTGGCTCTGTCCTTGGTACATGCTGAGTCCCTTAGAGTACTATAGTGGGATTATACAAGTGAACAAGAATGAATGGACCTCATGTTACATTACTTGCATGCTCTGAATAGCTGGATGAATGTCTTTGTATACATGTACTTGTACTAAATGTTTCTTTTTGTAATCATATATTTTTAAAAGTTATACTTCTTTCAATTTTTAAATAATTTCAGGTTTTAATTTAAAAAAATTCTCTCAATACAAAAAGAATTCCACTGAAATTATTGGTAAGACAAATTATAGTTGTTTGATCATTAGTCAAAAAGCAATTTTATCTTAAGAATTTTTGCATTTTGCTTAACAATTCTGGTGACATTTATTTGTTACAGCAGTAGCTAAGAGGAGGAGTTGTGTGATCCAGGAGCCTCTGGTTCAAATGTCACCTATGCTATAAACCCATGAGAAATCCTAGGCAAATTGCTCTGTCAGCCTCTGATACCATCTCCAGTATGAAATAATAATACCAGCGCACCAAACTATTGTAAGGATTATTTATTTAATTTGATTCACTACCTTTCTGCAACTGCATTCAAGATGGTTTTCATTCACAATATCACCTGCAATATAATACATACTATGCAAAAGCAAACAAGGGACCAAAAAGGAAGAGGAAAACAAGTATATCCACACACTAACACTTGTGTGTTTGTGTGTGTGTCATCAAGTTGCAACCACAATGACTCCAACAAAGGGCTTTCAAGGCAAATGAGTAGAAGTGGTTTGCCATTGCCTTCCTTTGCAGAGCAACCTCAGTCTTCTTTGGTGTTCTACCGACTCTGCTTAGTTTCTGAGATATGGTAATACCATACTGTTCTACCACTTGTAAGTATTTGGTAAGAATTAGCTAGAATTATGTTTACCAACTGCCTGGGGTGTGTCCTTTCTCTTTAATAGAGTCTTAATAGCGTGTTATTTACCAGGTGATACTGTATACTTCACACATGAAAAACTTCAGCTGCCCCTTTCCACAAATTAAGTCACTGTTAAAGGGACAGGACATTTTTCTACAGGTCTGTTGGCAACCCTAGCTAGAACAGCCAGTTCAAGAGAAAGTTCTGGGAGGGGAGAAGCCAAATGGCAGATTGTCCCAGATAGGCTGATTATGACAAGAAAACACATGCTTTGAACACTTTGAAAATGAGTTGAGCATTGAACGTGTTATATACATGATGTGATATTGTTTGATATGTATGTGATTCTCACAGAAGAAAATCTTTTCCCCTTGATGACAAGAAACAAATTGGCTCTTCAGCCTTAACATCCTCTACTGTAAGGGTGGAAATACATGTTACCAAGTACCTAGGGACACTCAAGTGCAGGATTGTATGTTTAGTCCTCAGTTCACATGGAAAGCTGTAACAGATTTATAAGGGGTCCTCTGAAGACAATGGGTGGGTTTTTCATCTGAAAAAATTGGTTAGCCAATTTCTAATTCTCATTTTAGCTTTTAGATCAGGTGGCTGTTCTCATTATGTTAGCTTAAAGCATATGCATACACTTTTTCTGCATTTTAAAAGAAATCTAGAATATTATGATAGCAAATAAATTTTATCATATTTAAAGGGAATGAAAAACCTTACATACACATCTGACTTTCAGGAAAAGTAGCCCCCCTTTTTGCTACACTCTAATTTAAATGTTGATGATTGATCTAAACACAAACAATGTCAAACTAAATGTTACATACATCATTGAGAAATAATGAAATACATCAACAATACTTAGTGGTTTCTGTTTTTGTAACTGAGATGAGTCTGTACGTAGATGTTATTGTATTTATATCGCTGTGTTGCTAGAAGTTATGTCAATTGCCTTTTTAAACTTAAACAAGATTTAGCATATTTGTTCAATATAACCTGTGATTAACCTATTGAAATAAAACTTTAAAATCAGCAAAAGAAAGAAAGAAAAGAGACCTCTGTTTGGGCGGAGTTTTGATTTGTAAATCAGTGGGTGATTTTAAACTGGGATGACCCCAGCCTCTTGGCACCTTGCCCAACTGGAAGAGCGTGATCAATGAACCCCCCCCCCCTTCCAATGGGCACAGTCTTCCCGGGATCTCTTCCTGTGCTCTCCTTGGTGTGTTGCTTTAAGAGCAGGTGGCCTGGAGAGCGTAACTGTCAAAAAACTTCCCCAGCTCTTCCCCACCCTCATTGCAAGCTCCAGTCTAAATATACACACACTAGTTGTCTCCACTCTATATCTGCTAAACAAAACCCCTGTCCGAGTAACTCTCTTCTCTCAAGTAAAGACAAACTGCACCCCCAAACATTCCTCCTGGTCAAACTGACTGACTGGATTAAGAAATTAACAAGGTAGGAATTGAGGTTTGGTCTGTTGTGATTTCTGGGCAGGGCAGAGGGCACAGTAGGGGCTGAGAGGATTTGTGGGATGGGGGCTGTCAGGTCTGGAATAATGTACAGGCATAAGGAGGAGTGGCAATTGACAAGCCCTTGGTTGTAAAACAACTCAGTTACAGGCCTCTACAGAAAAAAAATACCAGGAAGATCTATAAATATAGTAGCAAGAGGTTACCGGGAGGAAAATTTCCTCGATAAACTTTCTGGATCAAAGGAGTAAATATAGCAACTAACTAAAATGAGGAAAGAACCACTAATGTTTCTCAAATATTGGTAGTGTTTTGCCATTTAATACAATGCTGGTGCCTACAGCACCATTTCAGAACACATTTCATAGAACATGGAGGATCAGACAGGGGAAAAAAGGGAAAGAAAAGAGTATCCTTCCAGTTTCCATATTTATGGTTTACAAATAATAATACTTATGTTAAAGAAGGAGGGCTGCAACAAACCATGCTGTTTTATTCTCAGACGTAGATGTAGAGCTGTCTGTATTCCACAATTCTGTGTAAATGCAAGGAAGTACAGTATTTATTTAGTATTAAGTGTAGAATTCTATATATTCCTGAGAAGTTCAGCTTTGCTTTTTTTAAAAAAGGCCATGAAACTGAGGTAGAAAATGTGGTGTTCTGCTGCTCCCAGGGTAAATGCACGTAGTTACATTTGAGATTCTGATAATTTCAGACAGAATTTTTGTTTCAGGGATAGTGATCTTGTCAGATCATGCCCCATTTATCCCAGAAAATACCTTATTGGTGATAAAACTATCAGGAAACTCATAACATTTGATACCCCATTATAGTCACTTGTGTCTTGGAAGGAGAGAGTACAGCTAGCATTAGAGATTTGGAGATGTCTGGAGCAGAGCTGGTTTATGCACAAACTAGGTAAACTACAGTTTATGGTCTCTGATTGAGAGATGCTGCTAAATAGAAAAAAAAATTACAAAAGTGGCTAAATTACCAATATTTTGGGTAATGCTATGGGGTTTTTTAAATTTGTCATAGCTTAAGACCTCAGCATGTCTTAATCCAGCCTTCATTAGGATCCATGAGCACATTTATTTGATGCAATCCCATTGATTCTGTGATATCACTAAGGACTGATTTCATTCTCAACCTCTTAACTAAGATAGGAGATTTCCTCTCTAAAACACAACATCTGTTCCCTCTCTTTTGCTTTCTGACTAGGATTGGGAAGAGGTTTCTGTTCATCTACGGTATCAAGAACATTTCTTGCAACAGGGGTAGCATTTTCTGGAGAACACCACCATGGTGAGGAATATTGATGACTTCAATTTTAGTCTTCCATCCCATCCTCAGTCTATTCTGGAAGGCTTACAGGCCCTGCGCTCCAATCCCAAACTCTCAGATGTCACCTTAATAGTTGGGGGACATGAATTCCCCTGCCACCGCAGCATGCTGGCTCTCTGCAGTCACTACTTCAATGCGATGTTTGCTGGTGACTTCCTGGAAAGCTTTTCAGCTCGTGTAGAGATACAAGATGTGGATCCTGTTATTATGGAGTCTTTGATTGACTTTGCTTACACAGGAAAGGTAACCATCAATCAGGGGAATGTGGAGGCCTTAATTCGAACATCCAACCAACTTCACTTCCCCATTATCCGGAAAGTCTGCAGCCGGTACCTGAGGCAGCAGATGGATGCAACCAACTGCTTGGGCATTTGTGAGTTTGGGGAAATGCATGGCTGCCCAGAAGTGTCATCCAAGGCTTGGTCATTTCTGCAGGAGAATTTTGAGCTTGTGTCTCAGCAGGAGGAGTTCCTTGAGTTATCCAAAGAGAGACTGGTCATCTACTTATCTAACAACCTACTCCAAGTGCAGGAAGAGCAGAGCCTGGTTGAGGCTGTGCTTCGGTGGGTGAAGTATGAAAAAACTGCTAGAGCCATGCATCTGCCAGAACTCCTTGACCTGGTACATCTAGTCACATTGCCAGATCAGTATCTGCAGAATCTCTTGTCAACAGAACCATTGATTCAGGAATCGGATGCTTGCAAGACCATTATCACCAAACATCGCAGCACGGTCAGTGCTTAGAGGTACCACAGTAGCCTCCTCTCCTTTCAATCCCAAGGCTAGAAAAGTGACCATATTGTTAAATGGCTACAGCAGTTTTCAGCAAGAGTTTCTCCCATTCTCTTTTACATATATCTGTGGAAAGAATTCCCAACATTCTATGGCTTGCAAGTGTAATGGTAACCCATATGCAACCATTTAGATGCCTGGCTATTGGTCTGAACTAAAGAGTCCCTGAATTTGTGTTGGCAAGGAAGTGGCATGCCTGCTTTGAGTCTAAAATAAATGATCTTAATCATTTGGCCAGGGCCTCTCACTTTTGGTATGGTCAGGGATGCCCTATACTTTCCCTATCCAATTCACCTGTTTCTGCTCCTCCATCCTCCACCTTCCCATTTCTATATTACCTTAGGCCAAGCAAGGATGAGGCCAGACCTACTTTTTCAAACATGATCATGTTGGTCCTGTGGAAGTGGAGACCACTAGATTTTAGGCAGTTTGGATAAATTGGATTCACTAGACCCCCCCCCCCCCCCGATTAAAACTTTGTCTCTTGCAGCCTGATTCAGAATCTGCTGTATTCAGGTCAATGGAAGGGAGGAAAAGAAAGAGCAGCAGGTGTTCTAAAGATCTTTGTTTATATACGGTTAATACTATAAACTGTCTTGTATCATTCTTAAAGGCAAGAGAGAGTTTTCAAAGGTGTCGGGATTTGTTTTGGCTTCTCCTGGGCCTTCTTCACAACAGCTGTGGTGTTTATTTCTTTTGTATTTACTTTAATAAAGTGACTTTGGCAAATTCTGTTTCCAAATACAACTTGACAGATTATTTTTCCTCAACAGTTCCAAGCATGGCACTTTATCCTCACCCTAAGCCATTCAATGGGTGAAGGTAATAGATATGCCCTTATGGAGAGACTAATGTGGTGCTCAGTCACATGACTGCTTTTCTGATTTGTTTCCCAAACCAGCTGCAGCAAGTTGAAATCTGAAGTGGAATATCAATGCCTGAGGGGCTTCCTTGAGGGCCATTTTTACTATAAAAGCTGTCTGCCAGCCCACCCCCATGGAGAAATGGTTTGATCTTCATGAGCAGGCACTGGGTGCGGGCTAACCTTTCATCTTCTTCTGTATGTGGAGAAAGGAGAGAGCTTTTTCCTGTACTCAGTTCCATCCCAGATAGCAGCTTGTTTACTGTGTCCCAAAGAACACAATGGGAGCTTCAGAGAATGATGCCATCTTGCTTTTTACAGACCTGTCCTGAATTTTATGTTTGGTCATGCCTGTGACATTGCTACAGGCAACAGTCTCTCTCAACAGGACATTTTAAACATATACTTTTAGCTTTTACATTTAAAAGAAGTGGTCCAGGTGTAACCAAATCAGTGTATCTAAGTAAAACGGAGATTAAAAGAACTATGTAGCTCCTGGGCGGAAGGGAAGGAGAAAGATATATTAGACAGAGTGGTTGATAGAGGAGGGAAGCCAGTGGGCCACTCGAGCATTAGACTCCCTGCCTTCTCGCGCATGCTGAATTTATACATTACTGAATTATATCATACAAGATCAATGTACTGTATATAAACTGGTGAGGGTAAGGCAGATGAGGGAGAACATGTTCTGAACTTTGTGACATTCTTTCCTCTTTTCTAAGGTGGAGAACAGGCCATTTGTCCAGCAGAGACTTAAGGCCCTTCCACAAAAGCTTGAGGAGGTACTGGTAGTGGTAGGTGGTAGAGCCCTGGAAGAGAACGAAGAAGAGGATGGAGAGGCACAACCACCACCAATATCCAGGAACTTTGCCTTTTTTAACACAAAGACAAGTAAGTTCCTGGCTCAAATTATACCAAAACTGCTGCTTGTGCATACAGGGATTATTAATTTAAGGGAAACAAGCAGGAGTCATGTGGCACCTTTAAGTCTAACAGATCTGTAGGCTAGCAACCCTACCTTAACCATTCTTGCCCCATTAGAGAATATCTGCAGTTTTTGACAAGTACTAGCTTGCTGAAACTTCTTTCAGCTTCTTCCTCAGTGACTGGTGATCTGTAGGGCTATACATACTTCATTGAAAATTTGGAGCCACAGACTCCAAAGAGATCTTGGGGTAAGAGATCTTGAGGTAAGAGTGGACTGTAAACTAAATATGAGCAGTCAGTGTGATGCGGTGGCAAAAAAGGCCAATTCAATCTTGGGTTGTATCAAAGGGGCCATAGCATCGAAATCGCAGGAGGTCATAGCCCCTCTCTATACTGCCTTTGTAAGGCCGCACCAGGAGTATTGTGTGCAGTTCTGGAGGCCTCACTTCAAAAAGGATGTGGACAAAATCGAGAGGGTGCGGAGGAGAGCAATGAGGATGATCAGGGGTCTGGAGACTGAGCCCTACGGGGAAAGGCTGAGGGCCTTGGGAATGTTTAGTTTGGAGAAGAGGAGATTGAGGGGGGACATGATTGCTCTTTTTAAGTATTTGAAAGGCTGTCATTTGGAGGAGGGCAGGGAGCTGTTATAGTTGGCAGCAGAGGGTAGGACCCAAAACAATGGGCTTAAATTACATGCAGAAAGGTACTGGCTGGATATTAGGAAGAACTTTTTCATGGTCAGAGTAGTTCAAAAGTGGAACCAGCTGCCTAGGGAGGTGGTGAGCTCCCCTTCACTGGCAGTTTTCAAGAAGAGGCTGGATGAATATTTGTCAGAGATGCTTTAGGCTGATCCTGCACTGGGCAGGGGGTTGGACTAGGTCTGTATGGCCCCTTCCAATTCTGTAATTCTATGATTCTATGACTCCATCTCCATATTGAAATAATTTTCATCTTGATTTTATTCACCTGCTTCATTAAGTACTGTAGTGTTATCAGATTGCAGAAAGGCTTTGGCTGATTTGAGAAACTTGAGCAGAGATTGGTTTCCTTTAGCTTCTTTTTATTCCCTTTATTTTACCACCTCAAATTTCTGTCTGCCTGATTTGTATTTATAGCCACTACCAGACATGGCAGCATGGACCATGTGTGTTTGTGACTCTGAGTGAATTAGGCACTTAAATATAACCCTACAATCAGGGTTACCAGTCCCTCACTGGGGGCAAGGGCCTGATTCAGCCCCAAATGGGCCAAAATTGGCCTGCTGAAGAGAGTGGAGCGCTCCCAGGGGCAGCACGATGCCCTGCATGATGGCATCACTTTCTGGAAGTGACATCATCACACGGTCTGGGGGCGCGGATTAGGGTTGCCATCCCTCTGCCCAGGGCGGGGATCCCCCGATCCCACCCTTTCCCTCTGTGCCCACTCACCTGGGTGTGTGTGTGTGGGGGGGTGCACGTGGCATGCCCCCATTGGGGGGCACACTCCCGTGCCATGAGAGCGAGCAGCGGCAGCAGAGAGAGAGCAGGCGGAGGTGGCAAGAGGAGGCCGCTCTCACCTCCGCGGCTGCTGCAACCTGTTCCCTTGCTGCAACCTCCACTGCTACCACCCCTGTGATCATGCATGTTCAGAGCAAAAACAACAACAACAACATTTGAAAGGGAGGCAAGTGATAGTGATGAAAGTGCCCAACTTCCCCTCCAAACCCACGTTTTAGAGGAACTGCTGAGGCTGCCTGCGACCACAAAGTGCAAGGTAAGCACTTTTGGGGAGTGTGTGTGGATGCTGAGTTTTCATAGTGACTCTGCATGCAATAAGTGAGACAAGAATGGGAAAGATCGACTGTGTGGAAATGGCCGGAATCTTTTTCTGGAGGCCCATCATAGCTGGCAGCACTGTGGTTTCCGGAATGTTTCCTATCTAGTATTAATTAAAGAATTGCTTAGTTTCAGGTTGCTGCTTCATGAACTTTTACAAGTATATCCTGGGGAAATACACATCTCTTGTCCTTCTTATGGTGCATATAAATGATTACCAAAACCTTCAGAAACAAAAGAAAGAACAAAAAGAAACTGGATGTTAATAAAAACATTTTTTAAACTGCAGTTCCATAGTTTCTAAAAATTATGTTGGTGCTTGCAACCTTCTTTATAGGAGCGTTAAGACTAGAGGGTTTGCTCCAAACTACTCCTAGCATTTTTAATGAATTTCCTCTGAAATCTATAGTAAAATCTCCTTTACCCTCTCCAGAACTGGCTCATTGTTAATTAATTAATTAGATGTGTTGATTGCCCAGTTGTGTTTGAGCTTCCCTTGCACTGTGCCTTATATATGGAGTGAAACACAAGTATATAACTTTACCATTTAGATCTACCATAACAAAATATCTTGTATCATAGAAACCTAGTTTGTGAAACAGACACACTAATGCAGGCAGAAGCAACCGTGCCTTGGACTTCAGCCTAGAATGGTGCAGTCACTGGCAAACAAGGGATTTCAAGATGATGTAATTGCTCTGTGTCTCCTTGGCCTTTCTCACTGCTGAGCAGCTGCATTCATCTCAGACTGACTTTGACACAGGAAGCTGTTATGCTGGTCTGCAAACAGATTGCACTAGGAAAAAAAGTGTTCTTGAGGAAAGGATGGAAGCATGAGAGAGACCTTCTGTAGCCTGAGCATAACGTGAGCATTTTGAACGTAGAAGACAAAAACTCAAGTGTCAGTAAGTCCCCTCAATGTCCCTAATTTCCCTCTTGGGAAGACTTACTGCCATGGAATGTAATTGATTTATTACCTCTTGTGTTTTGGCTCCCTGGCAGCAATCTGAAACCTGATTCTTTTTTTGCCTGCCAGAAGATTCTCCATATATTGGCATGACAAAGTCTTAAAATTATTACCTGAACAATTTACTTTCTTCCTCTTTTTTATTTTGAAATATCAAGCCTGATAAAGAGTTCTGGTGGACTTAAAAGCTTGCACACTATTGATCCTAATAAAAGTTATTGATCGGGTTGATCCTAATAAAAGTTATTGCATGGATTGTGTTCAGGTGATCATCTTCTGCCTTGACAATTTCAGCCTTCATCTCTCTTCTGTTCTTCAGGAGTCTCACCTCTGTCCAAAACTCCATTGCCAAAACCATTCACTTTTTCATTGCTCAGTCCATCTGACATCCTTCATTAGATCCATTCACTGACTTTCTTCTGTCTTATATATTCAACCACAACTCCTTGCCTTACCTGTCAAGCTCTTCATGGCTTTGCCTATCTGGTCTTCCATCCATTCTTTTTTGCTGTATGGCTGCCTTTGGCTCCACTTCTGCTCTGCCGCCTTCTACTCCTCAGAGGTCTTTTGCTCTCTCTCATGACTCTAACCTCCCTTCCCTGCTGCCCCCTATCCATCGGACTTCATGCTTGAATGTTAGTGTAGTATTATCTCTCTTTCCTCCCAAATCCCTCTTGAAAATTGAGTTTTTTGGTTTAACCGTTTGACACTCAGCTGTAACCAAGACTTAATTCCCTTTCTCAAAACTGTAATCAATATTTAGATACATTTATCTGCATTTTCTCATGTTTTATCACTTGCTACCCTCTCCCTTTTTTCTCCATTGGTGAAATTGTAAGTTCCTTGAGATTATTGATCTGCCTAGTTTTGCTTATGATACTTGGTAAGGTTTAATATGCACTGATAGGGTGGTATAAATATTAGAAACCATTTGAGGATGTGGGTGCTTCCAGTAGGTATTGTAGTGTGCGCTAAAGTGACATTTTCCTGGGCTCTGAATTTTACATATAGCAAGTATAATTAAAGTTGGCCACTGCTAGGCTGGAAAGGGAGGGTAGCATATGGGTGCATGAAAGGAAGGCTCTTTATTCAAGACCAGTTCCACAACTCTAGCTCACATCCACAGTGTGGGATGAATCCTTGCAGTGGCGCGTAGGTCATGGCTCCTGGTGAGTGAGAAAAGCAGGCAGGCAGAGACAGGGATAGAGTATTTAGAAATGCTGTGCAGAGTTCGAAGAAAATATTGTTCCTGTCAAGTAATAAAATCCCAGGGAGAATACAGTGCTTAGTGGCTTTAACTATTTGGTCTTTCTTACACTTGCTTTTCCCGTTTCAGAAGAATGGATTGCTCTTCCTGATTTTCCAGATTACAATAAATGGGGTTTTTCTATGATTGCACTAAATAACAAAGTTTACATCACAGGTAAGTGGTACTCTTTTTTTTGATAACAGGACTTGTCTCATACATTAATTTTCTGGTGGGTCTCTGGGGTATTTGTTTTTCTGCTTTTCAGATATTAAAAAGAAAAATTAAGTTATGGTAATCAGAGCATAGTCAGCTAAAAATGGTAAATGAAACCAAATGCTACCATATTTTCCAACATATATGGACTTCTAATTATGCAAATTTTAGAACGCTTGCAGAAATCTAGGACCAGTCAGTGAAAACAATGGAGGTGAATAGGTGTTTATTCTGTGCTTTAAATTGGTGTAATGAAACAACTACTAGCCTTGTGTGTGTGATCGATATTTCTTTTTTCAGGTGGCTCAAGGGGTTCACAGAATGACACGTGGTCTACAACCCAGTCATGGTGCTTCTGCTTCAAGAAAGGTGCCTGGAAGCCCATTGCTCCAATGCTAAAGCCTCGCACAAACCATGCTACTGCTGTTCTCAATGGAGAGATCTATGCAATCGGTGGTAAGAAATAGGATCTGTACGGTGGGACAGCCTCACTCTTTAGGCAAGACATCAGCGGCATGAATGATCACTCACCTGGTCCATATAAAATGGACCACCTGCACTGCCCAGAAATGACTCCTCCAGAAATCAGAAGTGGCTGGAGGCAGGAGGCACCTGGAGATATGTGGGCAATCCCTGAGGAAAGGTAGAAAGACATGCTACTGGATGCATAAATGAGGAATGTGATGATGAAGAGAGCTGCTTCTGCCATGGTTATACAGGCTGCTGAAGATGCTATATATTCAGTACCCCCTCCCCCATCAGCCTTCTATCCAAGGGTTAGAGAGAGGGAGAAAGATTTGTGAATGTGCAGCTATCCGAGATGAAGAGTAGATTGCTACAGTAGGAGACTCACAGTGTAATCTTAAGCAGAGTTTTACATCCTTCGAGGCCATTGAAGTCAATGGGCTTAGAAGGGTCTAACTGCATAGAATTGTACTGCTGATGTGTATCCTTTAATAAGCTTTTTGTACTTTGAGCTCCTAAATATTCTCCTATCCAAGCAGTATATGAATAATAATACTTAGCTTTCACGCTGTTACAGCATCATGTGAGACCATTTTTGTGTGCTCCATGAAATGCTGCAGCTCCTAGTGTCAGCCTATGTAGAATAGCTGAGATAAACAAATACCCTATGCATATCAGGGCCATGTGAAACATATTGGCCACTTATACATGGCCTGTTTGCCCTGGGATGGATATTGTTGGGCAGTGGGTTTTTTCCAGATTCCCTGTAGCATTGCATTGCTTTCATGTGGTGTTTCCCCTGTCTTTTCTATGATCTTACCCAAATCTGCTTTACTGTGATGTTTGGGAAAGAATACAGCAAAGCTGGGATGGCTGCCATGTAGGCTGGAGAATCCTACTTTCCCTGATCCTGCCCATATCAGCACCATTTTCTCTGCCCCAGGCCCCGTGATTAGGCTTGCCATCCCCTGCCCCCACGCACCTGGTCAGCAGGAGGAAAAGCATGCACAAGCTCATGTGCTCCCCCATCATGCCAGCAGCAGAGGAGCTACAGGGTGAACTGAAGCCCAGTTCAGTAAAATCACCTCCAAATGGGAGATTTTTACTGAACTGGGCTTCTGCACGTCTCACAGCTTCTCTGTCACACTGGAAAATTATGTCCTTTTCTGGCACAATAGGGGAGTGTGGGAGCACCTGCACACAGAGGTAAGTACCCTGCTGCCCCCAGTCCCCTGCATACCTGAGGCCCCTGGCAGTGGTGGTCACTCCCCCCGCCACCAAGAGTCTTTCTGAAGTGTTTTTTTTTAAACAAGTTATTGACATATTGATATCATATATCTAATTCTCAACCAGGCCACAGAGTGTGGATTAATAGATTTGCAAAATGAAGCTATGGACAGATATGGCTAGGTTGCCAGGTCCTCTGGGTTCCAACTCAGGGGACAGGGGGTGTCTTGAGGGGGTGTACTTGGGGGGGGTCTCATTCTGGACCCTTTGTTGTTGTGCCAGGAATGACGTCATTCCCAGTGCAACAACAAAGGGAAGCTCATCCCTGCACAGGACATTGAAGAGTCTGGAGCCCACAGGAGCGTGCTCCAGAGCTCCCAGGCTTGTTATCCACACCGGGGGACTGGGAACCTTAGTGATTTCTCTATAAAACTGAAGAAAGTCTCAAGTTTGCAGAAAAAGCTGAAATCTAAAAAAAAATACATTGGTGGATTAACCCCCTCCCCAATAACCTCTAGCTTTAAAAAAAGAATGCTCATTGAGCTCTCAGTTGCCATCTTGGAGGTTGCTAGGCAACCACAATATTGCTGAGCCTTCCAAATGTTAGTTTCTGTAAATCGAAGCCATGGAGGGAGTGCAGGGGTGGAATTAGAAGCAAAATGAACCCAGGAATGGTTCCTGTTTCCCTCCCCTTTCATGTCTGCCGATGGAGGAGGGTTTGCCAGGGAAGGCCCAGTGGTGACCACTGGAGACTCACTACCCACACTACTTGGTCCAGTGGACACCACACAACAGGACCTGGCCCAGTGGCTACTGTGCTACAGGGTCAGTAGAGTTGCCAGCCAAGTACTGACAATCGGCAGGAGTATTTGGCAGGGGGTAGAAACTTGGGAAGCTATGTTGCAACGTCACTTCCAGTGAAGTATCTGGAAGTGATGCCACAACTTTCTAAGAATTCCCCAATCTCTATAGCAGAACCATAGATATGTGGGGAATTCTTAAAGCATTGTGACATCATTTCTGGATACAACAGGTGCAACATTTATCCTCCCCCCCTCATTTTTGCTCCTTTAGATCTAAGAGCCCCAGTGGGATTTGAAGACTGGGGGCGGGATATTACCTACTGCCCCAGGCAGATGACATCTATAGGGCCCATCCCGGCCATCTACATTGCAGAGGTCACAGAGACTTTTCCTGGGGGTAAGGCTGTCAGATGGAGGGAAAGAGGGAATGCTGAAGAGAGGAGAGCAGATGAAGGTAGTTGGTGGTGGGTGGGAAGAAGAGAAAGATGCAGGGAAAGGGGAGAGGCTATGGGGGCTGCCAGGGAAGGGAAAGAGAAAATGGTGGAATGGAATACAGGTGAAATTAGATCCCCCCAACAAGTCGTTGTGGGTCCTCCACTTGTATCAATATAATTCTTTGTCTGTATATCAGTTACTGATTTTACAAAGAAAGAAAAAATGGCTGCCTTGGGGAGGGGGGCATGGTAAATGTGAGGAAACTTGTTTGCTGTACCAAGACAAACTCCTATTCTCTTTTTTAATTTTCCATCTGAGCTACAGGTACCACTGTGGACATTGTGGAGGTGGAATGCTACGATCCATATAATGACAGCTGGTGTTTTGTCAGCCCTGCCCTGAAGTATGTCAGCAACTTTGCCATAGCTGGATGTCTTGGGAAGCTGTACCTGATAGGCTCTTGTGCTGTCAAATACAATGCATTAACTCTGCAGTGTTACAACCCGGCCATAGGTAAGAATGAATAGAGGGGCCTTGCCTAAAAGGCTTTGTTGAAAGTAGCCAAGCCTCGGCTGACTGAGCAGCTGTGGAAAGGGGCAGTTCTTTCTGTTGAGCAAAGCTGAAACAGGTCTCTTGAGGAAACAGAGGCTGTTCAGGTGGCTGCGGGTGGTGGAGCTGGAGGGGTGTGTGTTGGTGCATGAGAGTGGAGAAGGGAAGACCGTGGAAGGGTTTGGAAGGCAAAGGTACATTGTTGGGGCACCATCCGTTGAAAAGCAAGCCAGTGAGAACCACTGCTACCGTTTACAGGAAAACCCCATCCTTGGGTTTGTTTCTTGACCAAATTAAAGTGTTATGGATGAAATTCTGGGAACCAGCTTTTAGATCGGAATTAGGCATTGCTCTGAATTGCCTGCCTGTGACCTGCTTTGCATGTTTAGACTCTATTGTATTGGCATGGCTTTTAATTTTATTTGTGATGTGTAAGGTGTAAAAATTACGAGGTGAAGTGAGAAGGAGTTTATAGTGTGTGACTTCTTGCAGCGGCACACAGCACAGGAGTTTCTTCTAGATAGCATTAGAAATTGTTTCTGTACTTCGGACTATCTCCTTCCTTATTTTAGCTCTCAAGTTTCCTCTCAATGTTTGTTTAGCCAGTTGCCTATACCTACACATCAACATGATGTCATCATGTAACAACAAAGATTTGAGAAACTCTCATCTAACATCAATTTGCTCCTTGTAGTCAGTGAAGATTTTAAGTGCTGTGTGTGTGTGTGACTCATGTTCAGATTGTCTGGGAAACTTTGGATAGTAGTCATGGGATAGCTGCTTGCTATTTGGTAAACTGCAGCTCTGCCTATTTTCATCTCATGTGATGCTATATAGGAGGAATGGTATTCATCACATCAGCATGCCATTTAGAACCTCCCAGTCTCGCTGTGGTGCATTCCACAACTGATCATTCTTCAGGACTGCATCTCTGGCTCTTTACATTTGAGTTCACTCAGTACCTGTTAGCTACCATTCTCTTTTCTGTTCTCATCAATGGAAAAACCTAAATTAGACTTAGGGATATATAATCTGCTTTTTGTATTGATTTGTAATATGACAAAGGCAGTGGTGGTAACAAAAATGATGCAACAAACAAAGTACCAGCAATAGCTACCTGTATGGAGAACACATAGCTCATGTCCTGACTCATTGCCAGAGCAGGATATCCTTTGAAAAATGGCTGGATTCCAGCTGCAGACAGCATGCAGTGAGGTGAACATGTTTATAAAATTATACATGGAGTGGAGAAACAAGATAAACAGAATTTTTTCTCCCTATCTCATAATACAAAAACTCAGGGGATGTTTATGAGCAGTAGATTCAGAATAGACAAAGCAAGTACTACATTACTCAGTGAGTAATTGAATTGTGAAATTCACTGCCGCTGGACATAGATGCCACAAGAATAGATGGCTTTCAAAGGAGATTAGATGGATTACTACAAGAGAGTTCCATCAATGGTTACTAGCCATGATGACTAAAGGGAACCTCCAATTCAGAGGCAATGGACCTTTGAATACCAGTGCTAGGAGGCAGCATGAGGAGAAGACCTTGGCCTCTAGGTCTTTTTCATTGGCCCACCAGAGCAACTGGTTTGGCCATTGTATGAAACAGGATACCAGACTAGATGGTCCACACCACTCATCTGATCCAGCAGGGCTCTTCTTAGGGTCATGTGAAGACTTCACAAATCCTACTGCAGGAGTACCATTTTGAGCACAGTCAGAAGGCAGTGCACAGAACGAATAACAGTGTTTATTTAGTGTTTATTTTTCTTTGGTTGATGAGAAATTCATATTTGGGGTTGTTCCTTCTTTGACCCAAATAGATCACTTGCATACTATTTTGAACAAACTAGGGGAAGATGTTGTGTTAAAATGACCCCCGTATGTAGGTCATAGAAGGCTGGCGTGCTATAATCAACATATCCTGATCTCACCGAGGCTGAATTTACATGTATACAAATCTATTGATATATTGGGACATGACCAGAAAACCTTCAAATAGCTCCATAAAAGAAGTGTCCAGTGGCACCTTAAAGATCAACAGAATTAATTGGATCGCATCTGGGGAAGTGAGCTTATGTTGGAATGAACGTTGTTAGTCTTTAAGGTGCCATTGGACTCCTGTTTTATTTTGCTGCTAGAGACTAACACAGCTATCTATCTAGAACTGCCTTCAAAGAACTGTGATTGAAAATCCCTTCTAAACGGTCACCCCAAATCCTTCTCCATTTCCTATGAAATTCTTCTGCCATTCTAATCAGAAATCTTTTAAATATGTGACAATGTCCCCCTTTCTTAAATATGTTGAGGCTTTTAATGAAAATGGTGGACTTTTTTTTTAAACAGATGTCTGGAGTGTCATTGCCTCCCCTTTTATCCCAAAATACCTCTCTGCTCCCTGCTGTGTCGCTTTGCATGGAGTCATCTATCTTATTGGAGACAACACAAAGAAAGTCTATGTGTATGATCCAGATGCTAACATATGGCAGAAGGTAGGCAAGAGTGGGTAAGCTAGAAATGACTTGAAGCAAAAATAGAGGGGTGCAGGGTCAGACTGGGACTGGAGTGACAGGGGTTCAGGTCTCTGGTCAACCATGAAACTCACTGGATGTCTTTGAGCCAATCATGATATCTTGGCCTAACCCAAACAATTTTATTCTGCTTCTCCATAACTTGAAGTGGCTTACACAAAAATAAAAGTACTTCAATGTACTAGAAGAGTAAATATTAAAGCAAATTAACAATTGAGTACAAAACAATGAAAACAGTTAAAAGGCGGCGGGGGGGGGGGGCACACCATGTACATTGCCCTGAGTTCATTGGTTAAAAGGCAGCATAAAATGTAATCAAATGTACAACTTTGGCTTTACCAAAATTTACATTTCCAAGTAGAAGAGAATTACTACACAACTCTGTGGCCTATATCCCATAGGATGATTGTAGAGGGGTGAAAAACCTAATCTCTCCTCTTTTCTATTATACTTCTTAAGAAAAGTAACAAAACGTAATATAGCCTTTGGTCACCAAAGCAGTCTTTAGTGGACAGACCAATTATCATGTTCGAGGATGGCAGGGAGCCCATTCCATCATGAGGACATCTCAAGCAGCAGCACAACACAACCCTGCTCCCCTGGCCCTCTTGGCTTTAGCAACGATGTATGTAATGTTGTTGGAGAGTTGGGTTACGCAGCATCATTCTCAAATCTTGCTGCAGCTGTTCATATGGCGTCAGTGCTCAGCTGACCGTGTAGCATCCACTCCAATCTTCAGGACAGGTGCAGAGTGAGTCCTGCCAGTCTCTCCATCTCCATTTATTTATGACTAATGGTCAGGGTACTGTCAGTTTCCGACCATCCATTGGACATACTTTTGACAGTGGTCTCTCACACTTTCATTGTTACTTCTAATCTTTTAAATGCTTTCTCAGCAAGGAAATGGGGGGGGGGGGGGTTTAACCTGGAAATGCAGTTGGAAAGTGGCTGTAGCTCAGTTATAGTACATGTGCCCCATATGCAGGTCTCAGCTTCAACCTCAGGCAAATGATGGGAAAGAGTTTTCTCCACCTGAGACCCTGGAGAACTACTGAGTTAGATGGATCATTTATGCTTGTATTTGGATTTCTGCTATCCATAGCATATTGTATTGTTTATTAAGTGTCCCGCCCATTAATCATATTAACCTACACAGTGTAATCCACTTTGAGTCAGTGAGAAAGGTAGACTATAAATAACATAAATTTTAAAAAGACCTTTTCCTGCCCAAGTTCACTCACTGCTATTTTCACTTCATTCTCTAGGAGAGGTAATAGGGGCTGTACAGGGTCCTGTAACTGTATATGTTATTGTACATAATGGTTGGTAGGCAGGTATGTAAAGGAGAGACCTTGACTTTGACAGTTCTTGGGGCTATACCAGTGGAAGTAAGTCTTTTTAGCAAGTGTGCCATACCCCAAGGCAGTGTACACTACAGTGTACCTGTAGTGTGCTCTGCAGTACACATCAATGCCTTTGTTTGCCTCTAGTCTACTAAGCTGGCAATCAGACAGCAGTATAGTTATACAAAATCAACCTGGGGTGCAGGGTGCAGTGCTTCAATGCCACCTGTCCCTATCCACCTATCTCACAGATAGCTACTGCAGTACCATTTGGTGGTATATGCAACAGGGTAACCGGCACTCGGGCTACACTTCGCATTTGAACATGGGTTTATGAAAGTGGCAGCTTAGCCTACAAACAATTCTTTCTGATTTGCTCAGCTTAATAGATAGAAGACACTGCTGTTGTAGTTTCCTGTATGATAAGCCCAGGCTTCTTGTTTTGTTTCCCTACTCTGAATATAAAAAGTTTTAGCCTAACAATGGTGCTCTGCTAAGGCAGTTGAGTGCACTGTCGCAGTACCACTGCTAGGATTCACAAAAGCACTTCTACTGCTCTTTGCAGCATGGTACCATACCAGGGCCCTTGAACATCTATCTATTGCTGGTTCTTACAACAATGCTATGTATAAAAGCTATTTTTGCAGAAAGCTGGTTCATAAAACAAGACTGCTAATAATTGTGTTGCTTTAATGCAACACATTTTTCTGCTTGCATTCACTGTGATTCATGCATCAACTCAGCTGAAGTTCTGCCAAATATGGGATAGAACATATAAGAACTGCGCTCAGTTATTAAATATTTCAGTCCCGCTGAAAGTTTTGCTTTGATTCTTTGTAAGTAAACTTCAAATCTTCTAGAGAGTGATGTAGTCACAAGGGAAAAACTACCCAAGAATACTCCAGGTTATTTCCCAATACACGCAATGCAGGGCTGTGTGAGAGTTGCTCTACATGAGGCTTACATGTGAAGAACATGTGTGGGGAGATACAATGTTAGTTAGGGAAGGGTAGTTTAAAAAGGCAGAGCCAGCAACAGGGCAGAGGCTTTGCTATACACTGGAGCTGTGTGAAGGGTCTGTGAAATGCCAGAAAGGAAACTTCAGCCCATTATAACCTCCCCAGGTCCAAGCTGATCTCTGGAAGGCAGCTCCAGTCCATTTCCATCCCTGGCTGCTCTCTGGCTGGGATCCCACACAGTTTTAGACTGGAGAGGTGAAATTGACAGAGCCTTCCCAGAGGCGAAGATGAAATTAACAAATCCTCTGAGGAGGGATCTGCACTGGCTCTGTCTTCCCAAACTTCACTTTCCAGCTAACATTGTGTCTCCCTACACTTGATGAAAATGCTTCAAGGCATCTGCTATAGAGTGCGAATGAGCAAAAGCCAAGTACTCCCCCCCCACACACACACTTCATGCAACATGGATACTTTGCTGCCTCTTGTACCTAATTGTCGGAATGGCTGCTGTTCCTATTTTTAACAGTTATATACCCAAATGCAAATCTTCTAGAAACTGGGTTTGAACTACAATGAAATTTTTGTTCCAATGATCAATTTAAAAGTAGAGCTATGAGCTGGACAACATTATCTTTCCCACAGCAGAGTGGGGATGCAACCCCCTGCCCAGATCCTAGTTCGACACTCTAACCACTACTCCACAGTGGCTCTCAAGGTAATAGCAAGTATATACTTGCAAAGGCCCTCTCTTCCAATCTGAGGGTGGTTCAAGGGTGTAGGAAAACTCTCATGCCTCACTGTTCTCTCACATATCTGGCCTTCTCTGCTGAAATGGTGGCTGCCAGTATAAGTAGATTTCACATCCCATGTAGTAAGAAAGACAAGTAAAAAGGTCCATTTTCAGACATTTGCGATAAACAGATTATCTAGAACCAGATGTGTACCATATCCAGTTTTCTATATCTTAAGGAAGAACCTTACAACAAATAAGTCACGGGCCAAAGAACTTGATTAAAGTTATGTCTTTCAGCCACTAGATGGCAGCATCTAATTTTTACAGCAGGCAGATGAGGGGTTACAGAAGGTTTTACAGCAAGCCTATTTATTATCACTGAACAGGTATAAATAATATGGTGCCATTGACTGCATCATCTGCAATTGCTACTATTGTACATATAAAATCTACTATAATCCAAATGGCATGCCACAGTAAGATCATACATAACCAAATAGGAATGATTTATTTATTAATTAAATAATTTTTTTATATTCCACCTTTCCTTGGGGCTCATGATGGCTTATAAACCATAATTTTAAATATCTTATTTTGAAACCAACAAAATAAATCCCCAAATACCGCCCCCCACACACACACTTAAGAGAGATCTGCTGTTTATATCCCATTAAAAGCTCTGGCAGATAAAATGGCCTTCTAAAAGTTTGTAAAGACTGTCCCCCCTCCCTTACCTCCTCAGGGAGCTTATTTTCATAGTGGGAGCTATAATGGAGAAGGCATGGACTCTGGCTAATGCTAGGTGGGCAACCTTAAGTGGGACCAGTAGGTGGGAAACTGAGGACCATTGTTGGCAAACAGAGAGCAGAACCACAAGTGACAAAAGGCACAGATTGGACACTTGTCTGCTTCCCTCAAGTTTTGATGGGAAATGTAGGCATCCTAGTCTTGCAGCTTGGCTCTCTGACTGCTGTCCAATGGACTTTTCAACTGTCACTTGTCCAACATTCCGCCAAGCTGCCTACATTTCCCATCAAAACTTGAGGGAAGCAGACAAGTGTCCAACCTGTGCCTTTTGTCACTTGTGGTTCTGCTCAGAGATATGTGAGAAGAAGTGGCCCTAGGCTCCTAGCCTATGACGGGCTTTAAAGGTCATAACCAGCACGTTGAATTGAATTCAGAAACAAACTGGCAGCTAGTGTAGCTGTTTTTAAGATAGGCAAGATATGTTCTCATTGGCTAGCCCCTAAAAGTAATTGGGCTACCATGTCCTGAACCAGCTGAAGTTTTGGGGTTTTCTTCCAGGGTAGGCATAGAATGTGTTACAGTAGTCCAACTGTGAAGTTACAAAAGTTTGGATAAGCATGGCCAGATCAGCTGAGACTAAGAAAGGTGAGAGTTGGCAAGCCAAATGCAGATGATAGAAGACGCTCTTGACGATGTCACATTTTTATTGGCAGGTACAACAGCTCCACACCTTGCATGAAAATGGAGGGATGGTGTCTCTTGGAGGTAAACTGTTTGTTACAGGTGGACACTGGAAAGGTATGGATGGTGACTATCGTGTGGAGATGGAAATTTATGACTGTGCCAAGGATATCTGGACAAGAGAAGGCTCCCTCCCATGTTTATGGCTCTACCACAGTTCCTCTTCTATTTTCATAGACACTTCAAAGTGGAGAGAACTTTTCTTGGGAAACCAAGTGTGACATGAGAATATGGAACAAGGCCTCAGAGGGCAGCTTCTCCTATGAAAAAGAACAGACCACTTTTCAGTATCATGTTTTTACATTTTCTTTTACATTCACCTTTTTGTTTTCCTACTACAGCCCTTTCTGAGTTGAACCAATTTGCCCAAAGATTAATATAAATAACGTTAGTCACAGCTGGTGCATTAAAAAACTAGTGGTAATTGTAGATGAAGATTTATAAAGCTGTTGAGAAGAGGGGGTAGGAGTGTGGTTAAAACCATAATCTTACAATCAGCATATGGTCAAAGCAAAACATTTGTATTAATGCTAGACTACTAATGGTAAAGCAATACCAGTCCTACATGTCACTTGCAGCCATTGTCTTCACTCAAGAGAATATTTACTAACACGGATAGTATAACATGTGATGCCCTGTAAATGTCTTCCATTTCTAAAATTGTACAATGTACCTTTCCAAAAAAATGCCACAGCTAAAATAGGTGAGCTCTCTCCACAAAACTCAGTAAGAACCTGATGCTTATTGTGAAAACGATGCTCACATAGATGAGTTCCATGGGGAAAGTGAATAGTGCTTAAGCATATTGATTTCAGTAGGTTTAAGGGTGATTAATTCTGTGTTGAATAGTGGCTGGACCCTGAAAAGTGCCAAATATAACATGGGCCAACCCCAAGTCAAAACCAGAAGTTTTGCAGTGCAAACTGGAGGTCATAGTGAGTAATTTGATGGGTGCATTAGTGATAAACTTGTCTGGGAAAGCTATTTCTCTGGTTAATCTGAAATTCCCATGTTATGAATATTTCTGTTCTTCGTTAAGTAAATTTCTGCTTGATTTAATTATCTTGTATATTAAATTATATTAAATCTGCCTTTGAAATGTAGATTGACATATTTGATATCCTTCGTGTTGGTCATCATTAGTCATAATTAATCACTATAATCGAGAAATCTGAGAATAACCCCATCATTTATCATGTAATGCTTTTAACTGCAGTTGGTATTTGTTCAAATAATTGTATTTTTAATGCTAGAAGTCCCTTTCCACCCTCATGAATGTTATATATAAATAAACATTTTTTACTGATTCGTGATGTCACAACTTGCATTACATGTATTTTTTTTCTTGGTAGAATTTATTTTAGGAAGGTATTATGTCTTCAGGAATAAATAAATATAGCAGATTCTGGGTTCAGACATCATTAGCTAAAATTAGCCTCCTTAATCTCATCCATTCAAAGTACTTGCAAGCTTAGCTTTTTAACAACCTGCAGTAGAGTTGCTGAAAGTTCCAGGGCTGCCGAGAGCTCCAGTGGGCTCCTGGACAAAGATTCCATCTCCCACCCCCCCCCATATGACCCTGATCCAGACCACTTATCATAAAGCAATTACTTGGGGCTTATTATTACCATTAATAGAACAGGAGGTATTCAATAGGTAAGAAACATTAAAGGGAAAGGGACAAGAAAGAACAGATTTTACTTATGCTTTGCATATTGATATAGGATATATGCAAAAAAATCAATCAAAAAATCACTTTCAAAAAACAATCACTGGCACAGGTGAACATTAAAGGAGAAGAGATAGACTGGAAGAAAACTAGCTGATAATGCTTTGAGAGCTTTTTAGCTAGCTAGTTCAATGACATTATCGAGTGGAGTTTGGGGGTAAGCTGTCTCTGCTGCCAAGGTTACCAGAACTGACAGGTGACTTTGGCTCACTGAGGATCTCAGGCAGTTGCCTGGAAGTAAACCCCATTGAATAAAATTTATTGCACACATTGTGAACAATGAAATAAACTTGCACATGAGAATCTGTTTCATTTCTTTCATTTTTATTAATTCAAATTGAACTCTTTCATTATTGGATTGGTTCATATGGTTTTGTTTCATTATTGTTTGTTATAGATTTATAGATTATACAACTGTGGGAGGAACTGAAAAGGACAGGATCAGACTTCTGAATGAATCTGATAAACAGAGAATGGATTTGAGATCAGCAGGAGGATATTCAAGAAATACAAATGTCCATTCCATGTTGGTCAAATTACAAACTGAAAAAGAAAGGGAATTGTCTAGCTTCACACATAATCTAGACTGTTGATTCTAGGAAGGACTGCACTAGTAATTTATTTGGAAAGCTCTTAGTAAACCCTTATGTTGAGTGGTGCTCTCTACCAAGTCCCTAGAATGCTACTATGCTTCATACCATACTTTCAAAAACTTGAATCTTCCTGAGTTTACCATCTATTTATCTAATAAGATTTCCAGGGGTTTTCCCCCTCAGACAAGATAAAATTCCTTTATTTATATTATCTTTAAAACAAATATTTCAGCTACACCTCTGTTATTACATATAGAGAATGGAGTGTAACATACAAAGACACACCTAGCTGAGGTGGACTTCTGGTCCAGATCTGGTTCTCCTGGTATTAGCCAATACTGGGTACAGAACAACTACCACAGGCAGTCTTTACTTTGCTGTTATAGATGCTACAATCCAGCACTTGAACCTAGCTGTGGATTGTAGAATTCAATAGTCCAGGCTGCTTGCATTAGACCATGGCAATAAGCCTCTTCAATGTATGGCACCCAAATGGTCCTTTTTGAAGTGGAAGAGCTGCTTCAAAAGTTACAGGGAAAAAAACAGTATGTAAAGCCTATGAAAGTTACCAATTGTGGTTTACAGAGGCATATTTGCCACATGTTTTGACAGAGGAGAATGCCCTTCAAACATTAAAAAAGACAGTCAACTCATAGTAGAATACTGGGGCTCTTCCCACCCACCCCATGAAATAGCCAAGTTCATTTATTTATACCCCACCTTTCTTCCTAATGAGGACCTAAAGTGGGTTACATTGTTCTTCCCTCCTCCATTTTATTCTCCCATAAACCCTGGGAAGCAGGTTTGGCTGAATGTGTATGATTGGCCAGAGGTCACTAAGGAAGCTTCCCAGGGAGACTGGGGATTCAAACCTGGATCATCAGATTGCTGCAGCTAAAATAGGTAAGCTCTCTCCACCTAAACTTTCAAAACTTTAAAGTATACATACTCACAGTTTTACCCCACTGTGGAAGAACATGTACCACTTGTTGGACACATGTACGCATGGTCTTTTTCTATCACATGAACCTTGGAGAAAATTGTTCCTCCAGTTTTCTAGCTGAAATGCAGCACTGAGTGACCATTTTTCCACTCAGAAAGCCACTTCCTCCATCTCATCTTTGGGCAGATTTTCAAATAACAACAACAACAACAACAACAACAACAACAACAACAACAACAACAATGACTAAAACAACTGTATTTATATATCGCTCTTCTAGACATATTAGCGCCCCACTCAGAGCAGTGAACAAAGTCAGTGTTAGTATTATCTACACAATACAGCTGGGGAGCTGGGACTGAGAGGAGGGGCTTACTCAAGGTCACTTGCTAGGCTCATAGCAGTAGTGGGATTCAAACCAACAGAGTGCTGATTCGCAACCCAACCACTTAACTACTATGTGTTGGGAAGTATTAAAAAACAAAGTACCAACAAATGTTTAACCAGATAGAAATTCAAGGTAGTTTTTAAAAAATGGACCCCTCCCCTCCTGACGTGTGAGGAGGTATGAAGAAAAAAAATCTTGATCCACTTTCTTCAGAGCCATATATCAGTGAAGGAGCAATGGTGGAGGAAAGCAGAGCTCAGGCTATAGCTGAAAAGCCTGTATCCCTTCCTGTCAGCTGTTTAATCCAGAAAATATATATATATATATATATATATATATATATATATATATATATATATATATATATATATATATATATATATATCTCAACTCATCCACTACATTCTCACTCTCTGATCAAGCTGTATGAGATAAGTTAACCGACATTTTCCCTACAGTCTCCAAGTGGTTATCAAACAGCTGGTGCCCTTTGATAACAGTCTTTGGCAGGCACCTGCCAGCAGCTGCCTGTCAGAGTACCTGGCTGTTGCTGAGTTCTTATTAAAAAGGAGGGTGAACAGCTGTTGAAGGTGCTGGCAAGATGGGAGGTCTGGACTGTCATTCTCCTCTTCTGCCATTAAAGGATAGTAGCTGGACATACTACTCCACCCTACCTTCTCATCTCCAAGTGCAAAAAATATAACATACCAGGGGGGATTCTCTCTATACGTAGCATATGAAAGGTAGCCAGCAATAAGAACTATTGATCACAACAAGAGGCTTCGTCCAGTTAGAGTTGTTCTCACTGTGCATTACCACCAACAGCTAGCACAACAAAAACAGACCACAACATACTGAAACACCTCATCTTACAGCTGACTCACATGAATGCTGTTTTTAAGACAAATGACTTCCACCATGCTAATGTACATGATTGGTTTTTAAATGGGTGCAACGAAAAAAATCAAGAGGTTTCCTACAAGGAATGGAACTGTTTCCTACAACAGTTTCAGTATTAAGAAAGACAATGGGGCAATGATGGGGACTGTAAAATTATGCCAGGTTTTGATAATTCTTTCTCCCCTTCCCAAGATACTAGAACTCATCATGGGCACCCAGTGAAATCGATGGGCAGCACATTTAGGAAAAACAAAATACCATTGTGTAATTGTGGGACTCAATGCCCCAACAGCTAGTGATGGCCACTAGCACAGGTGGCTTTAAAAGGTGATTACACAAATTCATGGCACCATGATGGCTAAATGAAACCTCTGAATACTAGTTGCTGACAAAAAAATAAGGCTTTGGCCTCTGTGACCAGCTTGCAAGCTTTCTAAGGCATCTGACTAGCCACTATGGGACTGAAGGCGAATGATTGCTCGGATCCAGCAGCATTCTCCTTACGTTCTTATTTTTTAAAATTTACATGATAGTATGCCTTTCTCACTGATGCTCAAGGTGGATTACGCAGTGTGAGTCAGTACAGTTCATTTCAAAGATATTTCAATAAACTATGTAAAGGGGTATATAAATGCAAATTTGTAAAGATTTAAAACCAACAGGAATTCAATACAGAATTGAAGAAATGCTGAAACAGAGCATAAGCAATCCTAAGACTGACACATTAAACAACACAGAAACTACACAGCCCTTAATTATTGACAGTATAAGCTGTCAGGGCATACACTTTTAAATAAAAAAATTAAACAGATATCAGAGGGGGCTAATTTACCTTGGTTTATGACCTTAAGACACAGAATGCTTTAATTTAGGAGGGAAGCCATATACGTTGACTGTCCTTCTACACAGCTTTCTTTTCAAGAACAGATGGCATTTTCGTTCCCATGACTTCATCTGCTCTGGTCCTTCCCTTCAAGGAAATGGGAATGGGTGGGGGGAGAGAGAACAGCTTGGTTGTATCACTCTGCTGGGAACAGTGGGCCAAGGCAATGACATGAGAGCACAAGAACGAGGCTTAAATTTCATTGGGGCAGGAACTGGAGAGGAGAGGAAGAGTTCGATTTTCTTCCCTCTTTCCCCCTTTGGTTCTGCATTTATACTCAGTTATAGAGATCCCCATATGTGACTAAAATCTGGTCCTAATAAAAAGAAGGGGTTTTCAGGAAAAAGAGTCATGAGTATTTCTAGAGCAAGGTATTATATAATAAAGTAAGGGACCCACAAGGACTTGCAGGGGGTGTCTCATTTTCTCCACGCCCCATGTCCTCTTTCCCTTCCCTCCCCCCATAGCCTCTCCCTCTTTTCCTGCTTCCTTCTCTTCATCCCACCCTCCATTTTCTGCCCCCGTCTTCACCTTTTTCCTCCCCACCCCGCCAGCCTCTCCCCTACAGTCCAGTTACATGGTTCCAGCTGAGCCAGGTGCAGCTGCACGGTGGGGAACCTGCAAGGACTGCTGGGGGGGGGTACTTTGTTTTTCCCCATATCCCCTTCCCCACACTATTTCCTCTTTTCCTCTTCCTGGCAGCCTCCATCTGCTCACCTTTCCCTACATCCCTCTCTCCTTCAAACCCACTAAACAACTTACCTTTTATCTATGCCCCATGGATAGAGTGAGGGGCCTTGGATTGGAGAGATCTGCAGGCAAATCTTGTTACATGTAAATCTCATTCAGTGATCTTGGGTGTTATTATCTCTCTGATTAACTTCACAAAGACGTTGTGAGGATAAAGAGAATGTGCAATGAAACTGTGTATGCTGCCTTGAGTTGTTTAGATGAGAGTTCGCATAAAAATGGAATAAAACACTTTATGACCCTCATAACAAACTTATGAGACAGAATAGGCTTAGACAGGGCTCATTTCGAGGGGGAACACGCAGGAACGCAGTTCCGGCAGTTCCCCAAAGAGGTCACATGTCAGGTGGCCTCACCCACCTGACTCTTGGCCATTTTGGGCTTGTTTCAGCCTCGATTGGGGCCAAAACGGCCCAGATCGGGCCTCTGACGGGTGGTGGATCACTCTCCCACTCAGCAGCAGCCCGATCCTGACCATTTTGGGCCCCTTTTTGGTCATTTTCAGCCTTTTTTTGCCATTTTGGGCCCAATTTCGGGTCCAAAACAGCCAGGATAGGTGATATCAGGGGGTGTGGTATATGCAAATCAGTTGTGCAAATGACACTTCTGGTGATGGCAAGGGGCGTGGCTTATGCTAATGAGTTCCTCCAGCTCTTTTTCTACGAAATGACCCCTGGGCTTAGACATTATTTGCCCAAAATTACCCTACAAACTTTTTGGATTAGCAGTATAGAAATATATAGAATGATCTTGTCTTGCTCCCTTAGCACAGATGGGATTATTCCTCATTTATAAAATCAGAATGTCAACATGGGACTCAAGAAAAGCATGTTGTGAGTGGGGGCAAAAAGGCTGTTTGTAGGCCACTGCAACACTTTCCTGTTGAGCTCCTAGTTGCATTTGAGCTGCAAAGGGATCCCCAATTGAGTTAAGCCATTTTTGGAATTTTGAGAAAGTGGGCACCACAACAAACATATTTATTTATTTATTTATTGTCTGCCTTTCTCGCTGACACTCAATGTGGAAGTGAAATACAATAATATAATCAACAGCTAGGACATTCATGGAGCAAAATACAATTATGAACAATAGGACACTCCATGAGCAGATACGATAAGGTATGGTAGCAGAAAATTTGAAAAAAAAGCATAAAGCTGAGCACAGAGATGAAATCTTTCTGAAACAAAGTGTAGCTAATTAACATGGCATGTTTAGCTATGTGGAAACTCCCTAGTAGGAGCATATCTACATCAGCAGACAATACCCAATAGCATAGTTCATGGTTCCCGTCCCTACTAAGGTACCTGTCTGAGCTATTTTTTTACACAGCTCTATAATATGGGTAGGAAGTCCTCCTGAATAATTCAGTCCTGCATAGTTTGAGGAAAGTGGGGCCTCCTCAGGCTGGCCAGTCCTGGGAGGGATATGCATGCTCTGTCTAGCTCCTGAGAGTAAATGAGCTGCAGCGTTCTGCATCAGTCTCCAATTGATTTTGAGGGGCGACCTATGTAGAGTGCGTTATAGTAATCTAGTCTTGATGCTGTTGTGTCTTGAATCCAGGAGGCCAAATCGACTGTGTCAAGTTAGGGGGCCATCTTCTGGGCTAGTCGGAGTTGTGAGAAGGCCTTTTTTGCAGCTGCATTTACTTGCTTCTCTAGCAGCAACTCTGGGTTCAGTATAACCCGCTAAGCTCTTAACTAAGTCAGCCAGGATCAACTGAACCCCATCAAAGGTTGGAAGCACAATGTCCTTCAAGATCTCTGCTTTTCCTACCAGTATCACTTCCATCTTGTTTGGGTTCAATTTCAATGTGTTTGCTTTCAGCCAATTGACAACAACTGACAAGACGCGACTCAGAGTCAGGACTTCTACTACATCACCAGGTATTCAGCTAGTGAGATATAGAGCTTGATGTCATCTGCATTTTGATGGTATCCAATTTCATAGCTACTACTGAGTTATCCTGAAGGATTTACACAGAGGTTGAATAACATGGGGGATAAGATTGCGCCTTGTGGAACCCCCCTAAGATAATTCTCACAGTGAAGATAGCTGGTCTACAAACGCAACCCTTTGAGTACATTCCATAAGGAATGATTTAAACCAGTCCAAGGCACATCCCTCAATACCTATTGCTGCCTCCAAATGCCTCAGCAAGATGGCATGGTACCTATCTTCTGTAGGAGTGTTTGTGAGGTCTGGAGACAGATATCTACTTCTGACAATAAGATTGCATGGTCTAGTGTGTTGAAGGCTGCAGACAGATCCAAGAGGAGCAACAGTGAAGCATGGCTTTTGTTTATATTCAGGCGGAGGTCATCAACTAGAGCCACCAGAGCTGTCTCCGTCCCATAGCCTGGCCTAAAACCAGACTGAAAAGGATCCAAAGCACAAAAGTTGTCCAAGAAGGCCTGGAGTTGGTCAGCTATTGCTCTCTCAACCACTTTGCTCAGAAAGGGCAGATTAGAGACTGGGCGATACTTGACTACATCATTTTTATCTAAAGATTTTTTTTAAAGTAGAAGGTGGATGACCACCTCTTTGAGAAGCTGAGGGAAGGTGCCTTGAGTTAGTGACTGATTTATGATAGACATCCAAGGGCTCCTTTATGTGGTCTTTACAAGATTTTAGCAGCCAGGATGGGTAAGGATTCAGTGTACAAGTAATGGCCTTCACAGATGCTAGAATTCTCTCATTACGAGCTGTGGCCAATTCCAAAATGGCTGCCATTAAGTGCTGAGGCCAGTCACAAGATGTTGTAAATTTGCAAGCCAAGCTTCCATGTATGATGGAGGCATCTTTCTGAATGGGTGATCTCTTCCAACAGAAAGGTGATGCCTTCTGGGCTCTTCCACAACTTCCACAATGAGCTCTCTCCACTGCTGGAGAGCTCATTGCTGCCTTCCTTCTCATCAGACTATGGATGCTTGTTCTTAATGGGTATTGATTATCATCCCATGTCGATTAGCGTCTTCTGTGCTTAGTTAATATGTGATGCATCATTCGCATACTTCCAGCGAGATCAGTGGGTGATAGTGAAGTGGCCAAGGATGCTGTGCCCGCCAGTGCTCTTACACAGTTATCTGTTTCTACAGCTATTCCTGAGCATTCTGCTGTGCTGCTGGGAATGTATGGGATCAGGATAATGGTACTCTAAACTTTGCCTCAGCAGCTGCCAGGATAGAAGGACAATAGGGCTGACCTACCTGTTACTCAAACCAGTGCACCACACTCCTTGGTAACCTCTTAGCAGTCCTTGTTCAGTATAAAAGCTAAAATGCTTTTGTTGTGACATCAGCAAATAGAGGTCAACTTTGCATTTTCATGAGCATTCTAAATTCAGAGCAGCTGAACCCTTTGTAGAGGCTTCATCCTTGTCTAGGTCTTATTAACATGGTTTTGCTGAAGTCCTAAACCAATTTGATCTGGCCCCTTGGCAACCTCTATGAAATCATCAGTATTTCTCACTTTTGGAAAATAAAAATTTTCCACATGGCACCACCAAGCACATGATGTCCACATGAGCTTATATTACAGGGGTTTGACTAACTCTTCAGCCTGTCGGTTTTTGTGATGATGTCATAGCTGTGGATAAAGAATCATGCCAGCTCGGTAAGGCCGGGCACTCTACTCCACCCCTTAGCTGCTAAACATACACTACAATCCTAAGCAGTCACTCTAGTCTAAGCACATTGATTTCAATGGGTTTAGACTTGAGTAACTCTGTTTAGGATTCCACTCATAATGAATTAGGGTTCCATGCAAGTATACAAAATAGAGAAAGGAAATTGTTTTCTTTACAGAAAAGTGCTTCTGTGACAAGATGTAAGCCTATGAATCAGAAAGGTGTTTAATCAAAAAGGCTCCAAACATAAATATCCATGTTTTGACCTGTGGAACTCTCTTGTTCTTTAAGCAACAAAAAATGATAGTTTCAGAGCAAGAAATGAATAACAAATGCATATATATTGTTCTTAAAAAAGGGATTTTGCAGACATAACCATAGCTAGCATTACATCAAACTGGGAGCAATATAGGATGAGGAGAAATAAACACACACCTTCCCGGTGAATTAATCTTGCTTTTGCAGAGCATTTGGTTGGGACCTCGGAAACACCGCTAGCACCCACTTTGTTTTGTGCCTGCCTCTCATCACTTAACTTGCCCAAGCGGCATTCTTCACTTGTTACCTCCCACGCTGCCTCACAGGCGACCCCATTTCAACGTGGGCTAGAAGCATGAGGTCGTTGCAGTTTGCCTCCGCTGCCAGTAGGTGGCTCTTCAGATCCCCTAGTTCTAACCTTAATGTCACGGCTGTGGATAAAGAATCACGTCAGCTCGACACCCAGAAGGAGCGCTTGTGAAGGCGGGGAATTCAAGCTTATTAAAGGAAGGGAAACCTGCAAAGAAACTTAGACGGGGGAGGGATGGTGATATGTTCTCGTCCGGAGGGCATTTTTCACCTCTGGAACCACAACTCGTAGAGTACAAAAAAAAGGAAAGCTGCAAAGAAGCTGTTCAGACAGCCAAAACGATGCATGGAAGAGGCAGAGGAGGATTTCTGCAGTCTTCATTTTTTTAAAAGCTAAAAGCGGATCCAAGAAGAACAGGGCAAGTTGCTACGACATCAACTGAATGCTGCTGTTTTTCACGTGTTCTTTCTGAATTATAAGGGTTTGTCGGTGAGGCCCTATTAGGTGCTTATTTCCATCCATTGCCGTCGTATCATAAACTTCCTTCCCCAACTCAGGAAACTGTTTTAAATTTTTTTCACCCACTGGAAACACTGGGCTCTTAACCTGCTGTGGTGTGAACTTAAATGTTTGTCCCACCTTTCTCCCCCTTCCTTTCTAAACATATTTTTGCAAAAATATCAACGTTCTTGATTTGGATATTGTTGGACACCTCTCCCCTGCAGTTAATTATCCTTTGTGGAATTCCCTCAAGAATATCCTTTGTGGGACTCCCTCAGCCACTGCCTGTTCGAACATCTATAGCCTAATTTTCTTTCTGCTTTTGAGAGGTCCCTGGCAATGTCTAAATCCAGGGCTCTGTCTCTATAGAAACATCTTTGCAGCTGTGTGCCAGAGGATGGCAGGCCCACTCCTTTCCAGCTGTCCATTTCTACTCTTGGCTATAGGGGTGCTAGAAATGGCTTCTTGGGCTGGCTGTGTGGAAACTGAGAAAAATGGCAGCAGAAGGAGCCATGAGAAGAAATCCCAGTGGAATGAATATCCCACCGGACAAAGTGCAGGCAGCCTCCCCTTAGCATCATCCAATGATCCGGTAAGCACATACTCTCTCGGCTTGCTCAGGATTTTCAGTCCACCCCTTGAATGTAGCTGTTTTCTGATTCATTCTCCCAATGAGAGTAGCACAGAACTAACACTGGGTAGTTGAGAGAAGCAAAAGCAGTGCCCTGTGAGGGGGCTGGATTTCACTTTGGGATGTTATGTGGAACAGTACTTGCATGGGAAAGTGTGTGTATCCATCTGTATTTTCAAATATCTCTAGTGTGTGTGTGAGTAAGTATCATTGGGCTCAGTGCAATTTATTCCTGAGGATATTAAAAGTGCAGAGTTGTTGGATTGTAAGCTTAGCTGTAATTCATTTTACTCAGCACTGTTTACACTGCCATTTCAGTATGGATCTGACTACTGCTGTTCTGTAAGAATACTATCCCACATTCCCTTGTACTGAGGGAGAGAGCATGGGAGATAATGCCATTTGGAAAGGACATTCTATGTAGTTATTTTTGTCCAAAAGGACAGAAGTCTTGCTTTGAACTCCCACACTCTTCTCTCAGATACTTTGAACTATAGTCAGAGGGATCTGAGCATGTGTTCTTATGTCCAAAGACCAATATGCAGCAAAGGTGCATCGTACACACACTGATGGGCACCCATCAAGTAAACTGGTTTTAGTTCTAAGTAAACATGCATGTATTAATTAGGTTGTACATCAATGAAAGCATATATTTTCAGAAATACTGATTAATTTTACTTATAGCAAAAGTTGATGTTTTATTTTAATGTATTTTTAAAAGTTATATCCTGCCTTTCCATTTACATAGATCTCTGGGGCAATTTACATAAAGTCAATATACAATTGTAATAATAATCTACAGTCACAAAACAATAGCAGAATTATTGACTGATGTAATTTAAAAAATTCTCTAATTATATCTTGCCAAAGTCCTTAATAAACAAAAACAGTTTTTACCTAGCACCTAAAAGGTATAGTGATGGTGCTTGACAAACATCAGGGGGAGGATATTCCATAAACAGTGTGTAACAACAGAAAAAAGCTCAGTCTCTGGTAGAAACCCACATAATCTTTGAGAAAGGAGGAACCTGAAACAAGACTTCAGAAGATGACGTTTAACAAATGGGCAGATTCATAGAGAAGACGGTTCGTCAGATTTGTAGTGCTTCCCCTAGTAAGATAATGCTAAACAAGACTGCCAAACTCACCAGAATCCTGAGAATACAGTGGGTCCATAAAAGGTTTTGCAGATGTTGCAAGCTATATAGGGCATCTACATGAGCCTTTACCACTGATGTGACATGAAGACATCATCTTACCAAGTCAGCGCTGTAGGTCTATGTTCATGCATGGTATAGCATGCTCTAGCACAGCAATCCAGAGACTTTTACTGGCTGCCAAACTGCTTAATCTGGTTAAGTTAAAGAATTGTGCCTTGACTTTTTTTCTTTGCTGAAACTTCAAGCACCTGAGGGCAGGAATTTCTAATCAGGGAAATAGCATGTGTAGAGGGAAGAGTTACAACTTATGTTGTATGCCCAGATCCATATCAGTTAAACTGTAGATGCTTTTTGAAGCTGTCTTGGCACTACTGCTTTTTGATACTTCAGCTTTCAGCACTGTGGACAGGATTTTGAGCAGAGGGTGTGGGTTGGACAACCAACATTTTAGTTCTTTTCCAATTGTTTGGCTCTATGGGCTGTTCCATACATACGTATGTATCTTCTGATTTCTTTAGTACTCTTCATTTTGTGACTTTGAAAAGTGTCACATGTGAGAGGATAGAAAAGGTCTAATTGGATCGATGATGAACCAAGTCCAAGATTATAGTAAAACAAAATTATAGAGAATATTCAATTCCTGTCCTATGCAAGCTTCTCCTTTCTCTCAAAATCCTATCAAAACAGTATCTTTGTATCAGATACTGAAGGTGAATAGATCACTGCTGGTGTAGATCATGAAGCACTTCCACTGTGCTAAAATTCCTCTTCTTAGTATACAAAAACTCCTATACCATGGTGGTAAAATCTTAACAGCGATTTCAAAATAGAACCGCTCCATCTCCCTCAGATCTGTGGGAAACTTACAGGATTTTTTCATTGGTTTGTATGGATATTCTGTAGTCAAGACAGCTGTGCAAACCAGAGGAAAATATTCCTTAAAGATTTACTGGCCTTTTCCCAACAGTTCATGCTCTTTTTTAAAAAAAATAAAACTATTAAAGCAGGGAATGCTTGCAAAATCTGAGGATGTCTTTTAACATATCCAGTATAAAAACATTTGGCAAAGCACACTTACTGCTGAGTAATATGCAAAATTGCAAGCTTAGAACCTTTCTCAGGCTTTATTTCAACACTCTGGTTTTTGTGGATGCATCCTTTAGGTGAGCTAACTGTATAAACTGAACAGATAAGAGCATCATGTTTGGGGATTGCAAATCCCTCCTGAATAATGGTACAGTGAAGGCAAAAAGATATAGATGTGAGGCCTGAGGAAGTAGATCCATTGCTCGGAAGAGTCCAGCCTACAACATTTGCGCTTTATAATCGCTTTTCTTAACTGGTTCAGAAGGTAATAAGTGCTTCCTTAAAGGATAGCGTAATGTTGGTCACTCAAAGGAGCAATTGGAAATTTCCTCTTGAATAAGCTGTCCTTGGATGCAGTTGGCCTTAATAACTACTGGTAACTAGGCCAAAGTGCTTGAGTATGTGGTGGTGGAACTACTCCAGGCAGTGGATGAAATTGATTATCTAGACTGATTCTGACATTATTTTGGGGACTGAAACTGCTTGATTATCATAATTGATTATCCTAAACGTTGCTTGACTCTTAGAGTTTTAAAAGCTCTTTCTTGAGTATTTTATTAGAGAATGGTGGTGTAATGTTTTGTCATGTAGATATTTTTGTGTGTTCCATTTCTGTTAATTAATGTGGGGTCTTCTTGACTGCATGCTTGCTAGGATTTAAAATGCTGGCCTCTAAGGGAAGAAAGAGGGGGGCTGGATGGGCAAGTGAAGTGTGTTATGATTGGATGGTAGCTTTACCCTAGGTGTGGAGTTTTAGAGAGTTCTTATGAGGGACAGTTGTTCAGAGAGCAGGTGAGAGACAGAGGAAGATTGAGTTGATGGAAACTGAGGTAAATCTGTGTGTCCTTTCTTATGGATGATATTAACCTAGGTGGCACCTGAGGGAAATAAATCTTTGTGACTAGGTCTGTTTAGAAAATATGAAGAAAACGTGTACCTCTATTGCAGATAGGTAGTCTTAATAAAATCATAATGCTTTTGGAGCTAGCCTGAAACCATTAAGCATATGTACTTATAAATAAACCCTAACTAAAACACATGGTTTATTAAGAATAAAGGATCCCATTTTACCTCACAGCTACACCATGCACCAAATATACCAAATATTCTGCAGGTTAAACAAAGAACTAAGACAAGGGCCTTTGGTGGAAGTGAAAATCTAAGAGAACACTAACCAAGTCAGGGAGGCAGCACAATACAGGTCTCATAAAGGGAGTAAAACACCACAGGTGGATTAAGAAGTTTCAACAAATAAATAAATGCTCCTTGCTGTGTTTTTAAGACCAAGAAGTGGTTTTATGGCCATCTCTTTATTTCAGTTTCGACAAAATATTTCTGTGAACAGAAGGTGGGATGATTTTCACAGACTCTCCTTATACTGTTTCAACGAGCCTTTTAAGTTGCAGCCAGAGGGAGAAGATGAAGAATTTACTCCACTGACAGATCCCTTCTTTTGACAGAAATGTTCCACTGGATCCAACTCTGTTCATTTAGAATATTGTTATATTTTGCCTCAAATGTAAAGCAGCTTACAACATACGATTATAAAATATAGAATGACATAACATAAAAAACAAGCAGTGGTGTAGTCGAAACAGTGCACCAGCAGAATTTAAAACTAAATCAATATAGCAAGTATTGCCCAATATCTGAGCACAGTCTAAAGCCCAGCTCAGTCAGAAAACAGAATTTGTGGAATTTGGCATCTCTTTGGGAAGGTTATTCCCTAGCACAGAAAAGGCTGAAGCTATAACATAGTCACTGCAGATCTCCTGGAAGTAAGACAACCTTTGGAGGAAATGCTGGGATGGCCTAATGTTAGGAGCAGGAAGAGGCATTCCTTTCTGGGCATCAATCAGTTTGATGAGGTCAACGGAATGACGAAAGGACAAAAGATTCTGAACTGAACAAATGCAGGACATGTGAATGCACACATGCATATAGCAGTTCTCATAAAGATGCTGAGCAAAGATCATCCCCAAAGAATGTTTTTAAAACACATTATCTTTTTGTTTTAATGCTGCATTGTTGGTACTTTTTGTTTTTTCTTTTACTTGAAGGAAGCTATTACAGGAAATACTCATATTGACCCCCGGGATGCCTGGATGTTCTTTATGAAGCAATCAAACAAAGGAGCAAACAGCAAAAAAGGAAGCAAAAGCAAATCCAAAAAAATCAGGGTAATTTTGTTTTAATACATCATTATAGCATTTTTCTGCCCCTACATTCACGGAAGTTTACAGTTCAGAGTAACACCTGATATATACCACAGAAAGGGAAAAGTAAAACCAGAAAATTCAGGTGATAATTTAAAAAATCTGTTCCAAAATTATTGGATAAAATGACCATTGCAGGAGGTAGCAGGCTGTGTGTGCGCGCAATGGCAAGCAGCAGTTGTTCCCAGATGGAGGAGCCTGCTGTTTCACTTCTCTCTTCCGAGGTAGCCAGGTAGGATAATGAAAGAGAGAGAGAGAGAGAGAGAGAGAGCGATATGCCCCTCCCCTTTTAACTATTTAACTTTTCCTTTCACACTCCCTCCCCCAACACACAAGTTTTCCTCAGCAGGGGTAAAAGCAGCTTAAGAAAAATCGCAGTGATTTTAGCACAAAAACATTGCAAAGGAGAAGACTTTAATAGCAATATGGTAAGCAATATAGAGTCTGATACATGGTGAGCTCTCAGAGTTTGACATAGCAGGCCTGCCTAGCTCTTGATGAAAACTGGTGTAGCCTTCTTAAATGTAACTAGAAGTGCATAGTTGGCTTAGCAGTAGTTCAGAGCCAGATATGTGCTTTAAGAAGCCTAGAAGAATTATAGCAGGGAATCAAAAACTTTGTAAAAAAGAGGGTACTTATGACTCACTTGAGAGATGAAGCTTCTGTATAATTTAGACCGGAAAGAAGTAGGTTGGCACTCCATCTTTCTATCCCTGCTAAATTGATATATAGATCTGAGAGCCAGTGTAATGTGATGTTTAGAGTGTTGGACTAGGTCTGGGGAGATGTGGCTTCAAATACCCACTAAGCTGACTGGGTGACCTCAAGCCAGATGTGTTCTGAGGATAAAATGGAAGTACATTGCCTGAGCTCTTTTAGAAAGGGTGGGATAAGAAGGTGATAACTATGTAGTGTAGCCAGTTCATTATTGGGATGGATACATCCATTGTTCTAGGAAGACTCATTTTGTACTTTAAGAACCTGATGAAACTCTTAATAACTTGTCACTCTGGAGTGAAGTGCTTCTCAGGAATGTGAGAGGGGCAGGGCTTTTTTTCAGCAGGAACGCAGGGGAACGGAGTTCCGGAACCTCTTGAAAATGGTCACATGGCTGGTGGCCCCGCCCCCTGATCTCCAGACAGAGGGGAGTTGAGATTGCCCTCCGCGCTGCCAAGCAGCACGGAGGGCAATCTAAACTCCTCTGTCTGGAGATCAGGGGGTGGGGCCACCAGCCATGAGACCATTTTCTCCTAGGGCAATCCACTGAGTTCCACCACCTCTTTTCCCAGAAAAAAAGCCCTGGAGAGGGGTAACTACATGTTGCTATCTAGCTGAGCCACAAAATTGTGTGCTTTTAGAAAACTAAATAACTCTCTTCTGAAGTGGTTGTTCATTTTTTAAAAAGGGCTCAGGGCTCAGTTGCACACATTTGTCTGTAGCAAGTAGTTAGCCCCTTCATGTGCTTCTTGCAGTATTCTTTCCGCGTATAGAATGACACCCCGTAAAGGACTGACACCTGTGAGCCAAGCTACAAGTGACGAATTACACTTGCCTGGCAAGTGAACAGACTCACGTGTATTCCTCCCTGTTCACTTGCCATTCACTTGCGCTCTACTTGATCAAGTGGAGAACAAGTGAACGGCAAGAGGACAGGGAGGAATACACGTGAGTCTGTTCACTTGCCAGGCAAGTGTAATTCGTCACTTGTAGCTTGGCTCTCAGTCTCCTTGCAAACCAGGCACATTATGCTGTCCCACTTCTCAAATTCTTGGCATTCTAGTGTCAGATTGACTCCTAAACAGTCAAAAGAAAACTTGTTTTGACATATTTGCAGTTAATTTGCAAAAAAGTCACAGTCTAAACCTAAAACTGTTGGAATCTTCCGTTGGTCCAAAATGTTAGTTTATTGTCAGGGGATGGATACAGAGATCATATCTTCCCTGTGCTAAAAGATCTCCACAGGCTGCCTATCTGTTTCTGGGATCAATTTAAAGTGATGATGCTAAATGAGTTGGGGCCAGGGTAGGGTACTTGAAGAACTACCTCCACTTGTATTGTCCAGCCCTGCCAGTTAAGAGCCTCTTCTTGAAGCCCTGCTTGCTGTGCCCTGTCTGCAGAAGTAAGGTGGGTGATAACCAGAAAGAGGGCTTTTTCTGTAGCGGTGCCTTGCAATGCCTTACCCTTTGAAGCTTACCAAGTGCCTGCCTTATTTCCTTTCAGGCACCAAACTGTTTTATCCAGACTTCTAATTGAGCAATTTTATCTTTTAAACATTTTGTAGTCTGCTTCTGGCCCATGGAAAATTTTGTCTTCATCATTTTATGCTGCTCAGTATTTGTTTTATGGTGCTGCTGTTTGGCTTATATTAATAAAACCAGCCTGCTTTTTTTAGTGGTTGGTTTCTGACAGTGTCAGCCTGTTTTTTAATGGTTGAGTTTTAATGGTTTTATTATCTTAGTTGTAAGCCACCTTGAGCAGGTGTCTGAAGGTGGCATACACATTTTCCATATAATAAGTCACTTGGGAAAACATGAACCCTTTCCATTCCCATACTAAAAACTTGCAAACCAACTTTTGGCTGACATAGAAGCAGCTTTTAGAGACCAAAGATTTGGATAGTTAACCATAGCAAAATAAAGAATGTTTGTTCTAAAGCGGCATTTATTATCCCATATTTGGATTCTAGTTTGGCATTCCTGGCCCACCGGGTCCACCTGGTCCACCAGGACCTCCTGGAGCCATAATTAACCAAGAGGAACTGCTACGAGAATTCCGATTACTGCTTAAAGGTATGAAACAAAAATTGCACTCTCTCATCAGGCATACTATAGTACTACTAAGCCAACATGTAGAGAATAATGAATCAGGCCTTTGTTGATTAATGATTTATTGGTAGGCTTATCTTTTGTGAGTTCTGAAATTTTAGTTTTTGTATTATTTACTTCTTGGGAAAATATAGACCCATCTATAACAGATGATTTTACCGCCAATTGTTAAAATTCAGTCACCGATTGGTCAACAGTTAATGTTCCTTGAGTATGCTAGATTAGCTATATGAACCACTTCCTACCCATTGCTGACTTAGGTGAGAGAGTTTGGAGAGGCAAGATAGAAATAATATAAACATGCATTAAAATGTACTTATATGAACAAATGAAGTGCCTTTATTACTTGGGGCCAATCCTAACATAACCTTATTCTGGAAGGCAAATTCAAGTTGGAGCCAGGCAAAATTTCCACTTGTACAAGAACTGTTGCATAAGTAGCAATGCAAGGAAAATACTATGGTAGCCACTTGTGCTAGGTCAAACCTATTGTATCCCCACTTGTATTTTCACTTGTGTAAGATATTGTGCAACCACTTTCTGGCCACTATGATATACATGGAGAAAAGTGCTAGATGTTGCACAAGATCTTGTACAAGTGGAACTGTGAAAGTCCATTTATGTTTCCTCTTACACACTGCTGGATCCCAGCTAGTATACTAACACATTGTTTTTCACACATATGCCTAATAATAAAATTCTTCTGGGGTGAGGGTGAAAATTATGTTGGTATCCAAGTCAATGATGGCCAGTTCTCAACTCTAAAAGGGTGTACCCTGTATTATTTCAGAGACCTGTGGAACATGCCCTTAACACTGATTTTTCCATGGGGGACCTGGAACCCCCACCCTCTACCCAAGATGCATTGGGCTGAACGGGAGGTAATGAGTGATATCATGATAAGGGCTGTCTGGCCTCCAAGATGCTGTAACATAGTGGTTAAGTGATTGGGCTGTAAAATCAGTACCGTGCTGGTTGAAATCCCACTACTGTTATGAGCTCAGCAGATGGTTTTGGGTAAGCCACTCCTCACTTGTATTGTCAGGATAATAACAACACTGACTTTGTTCACTGTTCTGAGTGAGACAATAATCTGCCTAGAAGAGTGGTATATAAGCACAGTTATTATTAGTATTATTATTATTAACTGGGAGGATCATCCCTTCCCCCAGGCTGGAGAAGTGAGGCATCCTTGGAATATTTTATGCAGATAATTTGTTTTATGCTTGCTTCTTGAGTGGCGGTATTTCATTGTAATATCAGAAGGTTCCATTATTAGCATTTAGGGACATTGAAGCCCAGGCTAGATGCTTACATGCATCCTGCTTAGTAAATGAGACAATAAATTGGAGTGGTTAATTGCACTAAGACCTAGATTTGCATCTCCACTCTTGCCGTGGAAGTTTCCTGAGTGACATCAGGGCCAATCACTGTCTCTCAGCCTTACCTATCTCACAGGCTGGTTGTTGTGAGGATAAAATCGAGGCAGGTAGATTTATGTTGTAAATCACTTTAGGTCCCTGCTGGAGAGAAAAGCAGGGTATAAATGTCTAAAATAAATGGCAATGCAAGCTTTGGAATCTTCATGCTCTGAGCCCCCCTCTGAGAGGCAGCCAATGAAATGGAATGAGGAAACTGAGCATGAAGTTGTCGTATGATGCGTCATCTTTTACTAGAATGTTACCAAGGACAGGCAGATCAGCAGCAGTCATTTGTACCCTTAAACATACAACTTGGCCCTGAGCTCAGCATTCATTCCTTGATCTCCTTTCCTTGCTTCTTCAGAATAAGTGGACACTTTATTCCATTGCACCTTGGTTGTGTAAAAGAATGCAGACAGACCAACTACTGGAATGTCCTGTGTTATGATGGGTGTTGCGATTACCTGGTTCTGATTACTATAATGCTGACTATGCTGACCTTGCTATTGTTGAAAGCAAGTAGTTTTGACCTTTAGTTCCACAGAGAGAGTGATTAGACCCATCCTTTTCAAGTGGTTTTGTGTTTTGGCTGCCCAGGAATAATCAAGGAGCGGGAAGAGATGAATCTGAAAACCTGTGACAACTGCCAGGAAGAGGCAGAGAGGGACAGGAGAGAAGAGAACTTCTTGACTCAGATAATTGGCTCACTGTTGGCAAGCAGGGATCAGGGACGAGTGGAGGCAGCCTTTCACTGCCGGACCCGGAAGAACATTTCCATTGAACGCCGGACCCTAAAAGAACTTCATCTTTACTACATAGTAAGTAGTGAGGGGAAGGGAATTATCTTTAGCTGGGTCAACATCACTTTTCTTGCAAACATCAGCAAAAAGGAAGACGGTTTTTATCTCGATACCTCTAAAGCAGAACAGCCAGTTGCTTAGACCTGCCTGCTGTTCCTTATTTAGTATTAAAACATAAAGTTCCTTTACAAACGCTTAGACCTGCCTGCTGTTCCTTATTTAGTATTAAAACATAAAGTTCCTTTACAAATGCAAATATAAAAGTAGCTTTAATACAACAGTATATTCTAATGAAATACTGTTACTGTTCTAGGTAGGTAACCGTGTTGCTCTGCAGTATAACAGCAGGATTTGTGTCCTGTGGCACCTTAGAGACCAACATGATTTTTCAGGGTGTAAGTTTTGAGAGTCAAACCTCCCTTCTCTTCTGATACAGCAAGGAGTGGAGATTCATGAGCCTTTGGAATATAAAGTCTCAGGAATCTCCACTCTTCCCTGTATCCAGAGAAGGAAGCTTTGATTCTTGAAAGCTTAAACACTGAAAAAGCTCGTTTGTCTCCAAGGTGCCACGGGACTCAAATTCTGTGTTATTGTTTTGACGTACATGATGAGATGCCATTTTCATGATCTTGAAATGTGTTCCTTATTCTGGTGCTCTTCAGGGTGGCAACACTTGTAAATCCAAAGCCAGGATCCTCAAAAATCACACATGATTTTATTTAGGATCTGTAGAAATACATCTTGAGTGTGACTTCTGAGCTATTATAGAGGGTTCTGCAACTGGGTCAAAGCTGCTTTCCCAAATAAAAAAAACCTAGTGTGTTAGAATGTGAGAAGCCTTTAAAAATGTTAATTTACCTAATAAGCCCTAAAAAGTCTCACATTGTAAAATTTTACCATATTTTATTTCTTATCTTGGCTAAGCACATGTTAAGAAGTGACACAGTCCTCCTTTCTCTGATATATGAATATGTCAAGGGGCCCAGTTTGGACTTCTGCTTCCAAGCATAGTATTTTAAGCTAGACAGATTTTTCTTTCCCGTGTTCATGAGCTGTTATTTCTTTGTTCCTAGCCTCAAACAGGGGAGATATTCCATCGTGGCCTAGGGCTAAACCTTACCAATGGTCAATACAAAGCACCTCTTAGTGGATACTACATCTTCACTGCTACACTGCATATTGGTAAGGGCTTAAATTAAGTAGTATACTAAGCCAAGTTCTTCGGCATAGAAATACTAATCAGTGTGGGATTGTCTGATGATATAAACCAGCACAGGGTGAAAAGAGTTCACATGGACATGCAAAGGCCAGTGCTAAACAAGAAAATGTTGTGAATGGCCAATTCATTGTTAGAACAGTAATGGGTCCTAGAAATCTGGTTCCATAACCTGATTCTCTTCCCATACTTGATGCATCTCTTGCATCAGAGATGGAATAGTGGTTTGGAGATTAGATCTGGACACCATTAAGTCTACCACTTGCTCAACTTTATGCTCAGGTACAGGTCTGGCCACTTCTTTTTAATACAGGAATGAAGGGTCTGAAGGCATGACCTTCCTGGCTCCTTCTACCTTTCCCTTTCATTGTAAGAATGCTCAAGAACTTGACTTGCAAATGAAGTAGCAGTTCCTCTTCTGTTTAAATACAGAATTCAACTGGTCTTATTTCATATGTCTACTAGAACTGCTCGATTTAGCACCCCCCTCCCCTTTTGCAAGGTCAAAACTGGAATATTCAACTTTTAGTGTATTTGATTCTTCTCAAACAGCTTTCAAAGTGTTGGAAGTTTCTATGTATTTAGTACCCACTGTTTAGAAGCTGAATAGTATTCAGAACCCAGCCCATACAGATGACCATTTTACCAGACATCAGTACTTGATGAATTATTGTCTGTGGTGCCTGAGTTGTCTATCATCCTGTTCTATGATAAAGTAAACTCTGCCGTAGACAACCAAGTTACTCCAGACAATAATACTTAGCCCAGTCTCTATGAGCTCACAGCATTGTTCAGTGAGTAAGCCAAGCAAAGCAGATGGGACAGAAGGGAGGGGTTCAATATTTGCTTTATCTATTTAGAAAACGTGCATTACTCCACTCTAGAGACCAACTATGGATTTTTTGGCACCGCTGTAATGGAGGGACCAAGGTTAGCTTCTGAGAATATGTTGTATGAATCAGTTTCAGCTAGTCCTTTACTTTTTTTTAAAACCTGCTTGTTGAAGAGGTAATTTTTAAAAAAGATGTTGCAGCCAGATCCTGCTACTTCAACTTTCATATAATTTGTTCAAGGGAGCCTTTGATGGCTAAGTTGACGGCTAAGTTGACGGCTAAATTGAATAAATTGAATAAATAAAATAAAATAAGTGTGCCTTGGAGAGGCAACAAATTGCCAGAAGACTGTTGCTTTGTAGGGCTCTTAAACACTAGGGTATGAAATAGTTTAAAGCAAGAAGACAAAACTCAATTATGCAGCGGTTGAGGACAAGGTTTTCTTTCCAGCTGCAGGTACTGTGTTCTGTGCCTGATGTGTTTCTGCCTGTTGCAGCCAACAGGAATCATTCAAAGAAAAGTCAGCCACGCACTCAAGATCGCCTGCGCTTGCTGATCTGTGTCGAGTCACTGTGCCAGCAAAACATGTATGTATAGCAGAAATAGTCTAGCTTGGGCAAGAAAATACGGGTTTCTTTCCTGACCTGCTCCAAGAGCTGAGAGTGGATTGCTATAGGTTTTTTATCCTCTCAACAATCCTATGAGGCTAACTATGTTAATAAAGGCCTTGTCCAAGGATACCTTGTGAATTTACAAGCAGACTCCATGACTGGGGTCTTCCACATTCCATTCACCACACCCTATTAGAAAGGGTTGTCACCTCAGCCAAAGCTGGAATCAGATGTGACAATAGACAGGAACAAAGCAGAGAAATGTTAGGTAGATGCATATGCAGTGGCTACACTCATCTTTGTAGTGACCCACCTGCCCTGCTCGTGGTAGGCATGATGCACTTCACAGTAACACCTACTTGCTTAAATATAGCAGGTGGGACATCATGGACACCCATGGCATGTTAGAAAAAGTTTATGTATGAAAGCTGTTCTGTACAGGATCTGTAACTTTTGCAAGCCATGTTCCATGTGATGCAGCCACAGTCTCTCCATTAGTATGGCACATTCTTGCTGGCTGACTGCCTTGGGCTAGAACCTCCTACTGTTTGGATAAGTCAATTATCTCCAACCCTGCTGCAAGGAAATCTCTCTAGCAGAACTCCATCTGTGACCTCATAATGAGTAGATTAAGACATGGTTTCCCCCACTGAAAATATTCAAGAATGATTTTATCTTCTTTTCCTGCCCTACACTGTAGGATGTTCACTTTCTGTAAATAATCCCTTCCATTCTAGAAACATGTCTGTCTACAGCAGGAGTGTGTGGGAAGTGGACTAAAATCTGGTTACACCTCTGACTTTATTGAAAAAGATTCAAAAAGTCATCTTCAGGAAAAAAGATTTCCCTTTACAGATTACATTTTAAGGGCAGACATTTTTTTCTTTGCTCGCTATACTCGATATTGACTCTTCTACACTACACATTTGACAAGTTCCAAATTGCCTTATCACCCCAATCACACCCAAGGTTACCTGGATACACATGTTGATTCTTACCTCCTTTCTTAACTTGGCCTGGTTTGGGAGAGCCTGGTTTCTGCATAGTATGACATTTTCACTCGAGAAGTTAGTCAGTCCCAACACAAAATATTTTAACTTTAAGAGTACAGCATGCAGTGGAATAGTGCACAAAATGCAGTAAGCAGTAGTTGCTGCAACCTTAAAACAATAGAACACTACAAGGGCTACTTGTATACGGTTGTATACTGTTTTTTAAAAAAGAAGGGACGTTCTGTTTTCTGGCAGCCATTACTCTTGCTGAAGATAATGGTACTTCTTTCTTTCAGTTCTTTGGAAACAGTGAGTGGTATGGACAAGAACAGCAAACTTTTCTCTATCGCAGTCAATGGAATTCTCTTCCTGCAGGTGAGTATTGTACCTAGCATGGAAACCTAGAGCCCAAGGGCAGATACTTCTTTAAACCTCTGGCAACTGCAAGTTTTTGAGATGTTTACATTTAACAAATGGTTCTTATATAGTGGTTTTAAGAAGGGTATGTATGTCAATATTTGCAAGTTATTTCTAAAGTGGTAATTTAAAGATACTATAAAAGCTTTAGTTCATCCACTCACATTTAGCTTCTTCATTGCAGGCTGGCCAGTATGCTTCAGTTTTTGTGGACAATGCAACAGGAACATCCCTCACAGTACAAAAAGGGTCAGACTTCAGCGCGGTCTTCTTGGGTCTCTAATTGGCCCACAGATGTGAATCACTAAACTAGAAACTGGCCCTAAGCTACGTTTGTCCCCTTCAGTCACATGGGTCTGACAACAAAGATAAGCATGCGGCACCAGCAAAACTACAGAGCAGCACAATTCCTGCTCATGCAATACAAGCATGCCACATACTGCTGTTCCTTGGTTAAGTATTTGAGGTGAAAGAATCTTGTAACTGCCATATTGGTTCAGTTTCTCACTAAGGGATTCTAATCTACATAGCAAAGAATTTTTGTGTAGAATCTTTCACCTGTCTGGTCTCTCAACTCAAGAAGTGAGACGCGCTTACTGTCGTCGGCTGCATCGCTTGCAAGACACTGTCTACCCAGTTTGGGAGAGTGCCGTTATAAAGTCTTGTGGCCTTAAAAAAAAAAATCACCACTACATGGTACTCTAGCTCTGAGTCCAGGAGAGCAGTAAGATAATACTTTGAACCATAGCTGGTTAATGTGCTCAGCCATGTATCCATCGAGCACCGACATGACGAAGGAATAAGAGTACTTCTGTTTCTTAGTAATTATTTTTGTGTGTGGCTGCCAGAACTGCAGAGCGATATCTAAGAATTTTAACACCGCACAGCACCACCCTCCCCTACTACAGTACCCAAGGCACGTAGGCAGGCATTCAAAATGTTCTTGCTTTTTTATTTTCTAAGGGTGGGGGGAGGAACCCACACACTTATCTACTTTAGTCTGAAAAGATACTGATGTAACAGGTCAGCATGGCTGCTGTTATACATTATTTACACTGCCAAGTAAAAGGCAAGAACTGTTTAATTAGAGCAACTTTCCTCCTGGAACTACCAACTCTGCTTCAATGTGTTTCTTGACCCTTGATGGTCCATAATTGCTACCATATAGGCAATCTCACTTCAAATACTCAGCAGATATGCATCTCCAAGTACCGAATCTTTATAGTCCACAAAACAAAGCATATTGAAAAGCTCCCAGTGTGTAAGAGAGCTAATGTGCCTTCCTTGTGAAAGAAATATTTGATGTAGGGGACTATTCCAACAGGAGCTTCCCTCCTCCCCCGTTTTTTAATCATCCTGTATGAGGGCTGAGGAAGAAAGGCAAATAGCCACCACCACCCCTAAAAAAATTCAATGTTGTGTAGTTACAAGTAAGCAAGAGAGCAGGAGCACCTTCAGAAGAGGTTGGTAGGGTGCTGGCCCAAGCAAGTATATTCCGTTACTGGAACATATCCATGTACTTTGTGAACAGGGTTAATTCCCAGTAAGCGGAGTACCCACCCTTCTCTCTCTGGCAATTCCATCTAGCCTGATAAGCCCACACTGGTGCCCTGCCCTGCCACATGAGCACAATTAGTTGTCGCCCTGCAGCTCTTGTAATGCTTACATTAATATATGCTATAGAATGTTATGAGAAGCTCTATTATATTCAGAAGCGTGTACGTGTGTGTGTGTGCGCACATGCGCGCACTTGGCTTGTTAAATGCATTGTATTTAATTTTAAAAGGAATACATGAAAGAGCTGCAACTGCAACAGGGAAACAAGCTCTTTTATGTAGACTCTCAAAAACACACAGATCCCACCACACCTGTAGGGGCTGAAGGTAGTCATATTGCATCAATTTGGTTTTAGACCTGCTGATGCTTCCCTTGTTCCAGAAGCATTCCATGTATCCTTCATTTTTTAGGGCCTGTGAGAGAATGCTTAAAAATTGCAAAACTGAACTCTGTCTGCTTCTGTTAGTTATTACTGAAGCACAGGGGAGAAAGAATTAATGTTCAAAACACACTTTCAAATCAAGCTGTGCTTTCTCTAGTTAAATTACCTGCAGTCCTACAGCAACTCCTGTACATCATTACCCTGACCTGCACAGCCCAGGCCAACAAATCTCAGCAGGTAAGCAGTACCAGACCGGATTAGTACTTGGTTGCTACACTGAGGCAGGCAATGGCAAACTATTTCTGAATGTCTCTTGCCAGGAAAACTTTATGGAGATACCCTAAGTCAGGTGTGATTTGACAGCAAAGGGGGGGGGGAAAGATCAAGGACAACCCTTCCATTCCTTCTTTTTAAACAGGGCATTAACAGTGTGTTCAGCAACAAAACTAAGAATTTAGTAATTCATTATACATGATTGCTTATCATTTATGATTGAAGTGGTTTCACATCACTTCAACCTTTTTCAGGGGTCAGGTCATTCAGCCAACTGGCCAAGATCTAGTGGTGACCACTCATCATGTACATACTTGCATAAACTCTCCATAAAAATCTTTAAATAATTTGTGTGTTTCATAGTTATATTTTGGAAATCTACTTTTTGTAAACTCTAGCCAGTTCTCATTTATGGAGACTATTAAACATTTCTGTGCAGCCAGCTCCATATCCCCAGACCCACCACTTCCTCAACCAGAAAGTATAAAACCTACTAGCTGACCTTGGATGTATGTATACAGTCATTGGTACAGACTCATATGGTCATATGGCCTGCAGAAACATCCAGCTGAGTTCAGTGATCCTTATTTGCACAAATTCCTAATGACAACAACAAATTTCATATCTTGGCAAGGAAGCTTCTTAAAGATGTTTCTATAGGGCATGCAAGAACTTTACGTGCCCTACTTTATACTATCTTTCATAACACACACATAGTGTGATGCAGCAATGGATTGTGCTAGCAACCCCAACTTTTCCCACAGATTTCCTATACATGGAAGTAAAACTCCACATGGTTTTAAGAGAAGTGTACTGGAAATGTCAGAATTTATGGCTCGGCTAGTTTTCACACCTTGCTTTCAGTTTTGAACTTTTAAAATGTCACTTGGAACAAATTATTCAGTACATCAATCCTTTACTCTCCAGTCCAAACTATATTTTTTGTTTTAATTTGTATTAACAAGCCTTACTGTGCTCCTACAGATATGACTGAGTCAAAACATAAACAAGATTCTTTTTCATTTGGTTTCAAGATCAGCCCTGGTTTATGCTCCATTTTCTAAGAAGCAGCTAACAAATTAGAAGATTCTGGTAGATTACAAATTAGAAGATTCTGGTAGCATACTCTAAGCAAAATGTATGCTTAGAGAGAGAGGATTGGGCGGACAGAATAACTATTTTCTGTTGGTGTCAGTGGGACTGTCATCGGAGTACTTACCTCCAAGTAAGTAAAAAGACTGAAAGATTATGAGGCCATGAATTGGTTTGTCCACAGCTCTTAAATCCAACCACTCTTCTCTTCCGTATTTCAATGCCCGTGTGTATTTTAATAAGGCATTTAAACATGTCTGCACCCATTAATAAGTAACATCAGACACTTATATTTCAGAATCTAAGAGACAAACACTAATTTAGAAACACCATTACCTAGCTTAAATTCTATGAAACAATGCACTGATCTGAGCAGTTAGAAAAACCTCCTTTATTTACAAATAAGAGCACCCAGAGGGGGAGGAAACCACAAACCCTTAGAGACACACGCACACTCACAGACACACTAATTTGTTCCGTAAAATTCACTGCATGTTGGTAAGGACACCATTTCTGCAAGTTTTCCATCACTGTTCAATCCGGACTACCACCACTGTGACATTATCCGCTGATCCTCGCTGCACTGCTTTGTTGGCCAGCCTATTACAGGCTGCTTCAGACCTAGCATCAAGTGCTGATTTGGCCTCTCTTGTTGGGATAGTATTGTCCTATTGAAAAGTGAGAAATACACAAGGCACAGAACAGGGTTGTTTTCTCCATTTACCCTTGGAATGGTTAAGAGTCAAGTACAATGGTAATTCAGGCTCGCAGTAAGTTACTTGCACGGTCCCAGGAAGGCAATTTTATTTGTCACCAGAAAGCATACCCCCCTCCAACCGTCTCACACATACTAGTATAATATTTTAACGAGTAGCAAAATAAAGGCTTCTACTGCTAGAGTTTATGGTGGTGGAGATGAAATAACAACAGAACAATTAAATCAGCCCTAGGGCCAGCGCATGCAGAGAATGCTTCTTTTTCCAAATCCCAGTCCTAACTTACTGTACTGGTTTACACATGACTGGGTAGGTCCAACACCAGTGTTAAAGCCTTACCTCCAGCGAAGACATGATGAAATTCACAGCTTCCTCTGGTGAAAAGACTTTGAAGAGACCGTCACAAGCCAACAAGATAAACCTAGAAAAGCGATTGATCACCAAATTTACCCAGAACCTTAAAAAGACAAGGCCATAGCTTTTCTTTTGAGGCCCCTTACAGGTATGCCACTTGCGTTCTTCTCGCTCCTGGGCCAGATTCAGTTTTACCTGTCATTGTGTGTAAGTTGGCAGCGTTTAATATCTGGCACAGAGATGACCCCAAAGCGCTTGTACTGTCCATCCCCAATGGAGCGAGACACCTCCAGGACTCCCAGAACACGACCTTCCCTAAGAGGGTGGGGAAAGTATGTCATCAGTATGTCATCAAATTAAACCTCAAGTTGTCTTCTCTAAATTGAGAAGCAGCTCAGGACCAAGCAGGAGTGTATCCTAAGGAACTTTCCTCCTACACTGCTTCATACTACAATCTGGTTTAGAATCCTAACTGGTGGTGAAGAAACAAACCAATTTGTTAAAGATGCCCAAGTTCAGACACTACAGTAAAGTCTGAAGCTTTTCTAAACAAGGAATTTGAATTAGGGGGAGCAGGGAGTGCCCAAGCCTGAGAATAAACTAAGTTTGTACTTGTCACTAGTTCATGATACCTGACCTGAACCTCAAATCTGAACACACACAGAGCACATCACCAATACATCTTCAAAGCCAGAAGACACACCTATCCAATGATGTTTCATATGTATGTTAGGCTATGTTTAAAATTATGGCTTCCACCAGCAAAACACAAAATACCCCTAAACAGAGAGCAGCATTGTGCAAATGCCAGGTATGTGACACACTATGGATGAATATATGCACAAGGGTATGGAATCTGTATTATCACTGCTATTCAAAAACCCCTCCCAACAGATTAATTGCTCATTCCCAAGCCTTCCCTCTGTTTATTACCTGACGTTTCCCCCAGCCTTCTGGATTCTCATCCGCTCATCGTACTGGGTTGGATTATGTTCTTTACTGAGACTTAAGGCTGTATATTTCTGACTCTCTTCATTATAACGGCACAGAATCGCCTGCGCTGACAGGAGAACCCTTGTGAGCAAGTACGGCAAGCTCAACTGAGTCTCTTGCTTTGAAGAATGCAGGATGCAACTCTCCTTGAAACCAAGCCCATAGCAAGTTCTCAGCAGATTACTGCGTTGCATGCTTCCAGTCTCATATAGAGATGGTCAGGGCCACCAGGGATTTCCTTGCAATTAGCTTGTATTTAGAAGGAACTTAAATTTAACTGGATCTACAGCGCCATCTAGAGTTCATTAAGAAAATCCAGACAGGAGCACTAGCTGCTCCAAGATGCATTTTCTCCCATCTTGGGGAAGCACAGTGGGCATTTGGTGGACAGACTGCAAGGAAATGCCTGTAGCATGCCTGTGCCACAGTAACTTTTGATGGAAAGGATTACCCTCATTCCATGAAAAAGAAACATACCCAAGTTGGACCCAATGACTCAGCAGAGCTTACCCGGCTGTCTCCAAGGTTGGCAATATAGAGAGTATTATCAATCACCAGAACACAGGTTGCTGTGGAGCCATCCTTCCAGGCAGGTTTCCTTCAAGCATCAGAAGTTTGAGGGCACAAAAGGTGATATAAACCCTTCTTAGAGGCAAAATTCAAAGCACAATACATTAAGAAATAACCCCCATGTTCAGAAACTGCTCTGCTTGAACTGATATAGCCCATGTGAGAGTTTGCATGCCTGAATACCAGTCCTGGCCTCCATGCGCTTTATAACTCCTGCCCCATAGTGGGTAGAAGGCTATGGCAGAACACATCCCAAATTTTCAAGTGCAGATACATGGGGAGCATTCAGACCTACACCACTCCCCACCTTTGTAAAAAGATCCAGTCTCATGAGGGTGTTGCCACATGCCTTTTCTGAACACAGTGGGTTCTGTATCTTTGGTGGACGCAAACTTGTATGCTTGGTACATTTATACTTACTGGCTGGAAGCCTGTCTGAGAAACTCCTCATCTGTGTGTTTGAAGGTATCCAGAAGGCACCTTCTTATCGTCTTCTCCACACTGGGTATCTCTCCTGTTACATAATCCCAAAGAAATAAATCACCCATCTCTCCCACTTGCTTGACAACAAGAATGATATATTATGCAATGAGCACATTTACATTAGTAAGCTCATTAATTCCACAATCACAATGAGTTTTACAATTCAAGCCCAGCATCAGGCTCAGTCTTGCTTACTACTAGAGACAGCACTGAAAGCTACAGCTTGCTGTCTCAGTATGTAAATTTTCCCAGCATTTAATACTTGGATCTCTTTCCCGCTGAAATGTTATCTTGGTTCAGAATGTAAAGCAAAATTTTTGCCTGCAGAGGAGATAGCTGCTGATGAAGCTACTACCACTTTCTTCAAGTGCAGTTCAGAATTTTGCTGCTACTCCATGTTTGCAGTCAAGCAAAATGTTGCAACGCACAATATATGTGGAACATTAGGGAGCAACATCTGGCTGCCTAACCAAGACATGCAATGCAATTCCTAAGCTATACTGTAAGAATGTATGTGAGTCCCACAAGGGTGAGGTAGCACGTGTTCACCAGCATTATGCACTACAAGAAAATTCTGGAAAAAGCCAAGTTCTCCCACTATTACCCACTAATAATTCTTGAAGGAATTATGAACATAGGAAGCAAGATAAAGACTTTCATTACACTCATTTCCCATATTCATGAAGATACACATCACTTATACTCATGGGCCAATTTGAAGAAGTTACTGTGGTAGCTAATGGGTACCCCTTATGCACAAGTTCAGTGACTTCTGACTAATCTGATTTAGGTGGGAAGTGAGTTTGCAGCAACAGACATCAAGGAACGATGCTGGCTCTCTCAGCCTCTTACCTTTGGGAAATTTTCTGATCAGGTTTTGGTGCAGGTTTTGTGCTGCATACTTTGATGCTCTAACTCCTCCATGGCCATCAAAGACAGCAAAGTATGAGATGCGGGTACTGGAAGGGAAGATACACAAAGACAGTCTGGAAATCACTCCAAAACTGAAAACAAACCAAATTTACTCAGACTGTCCTTTTCGGTGAAGTAGAATCAGTAGCATTTCATTTTAACTGGGAACAAATTAAGCTTTCCACTGATCTTGTGGACACAGCTGCATCTCAATGCCTGTGAACAAGGGATGCAGCAGGAGACTCCCAATCACAACAAGGATACACAAATAACTCACATTTTTCAGTGCCAGAAGCACCCCCCAGAAATCCAGCAGTAGAAAGACTTCAGCATCTGTACCAAAATCATTAAACACCTTACTCCATTTCATCAGGCCTTCAAAAGGGCCAATACTCTTCCCAGCAAAGATTATGAAACCATACAAAAACATATCCAGAGGGGAGCATCCTTTATACCTAGCTCACACTTCCATTGCTCCAGTGGCCTCAAAGCCACTTCACACATTACCAAATTGAAAATACTTTTATGATGGAATTTTCAAGAAAACTAAGAATGTAATGCAAAACAATCCTGCTCACAAGCTTTAAGTTCTTCCACATAGAAATTTGTTAATGTGAGAAGCAGCATCAACATCAGAAATCCCGGCCAATAAAGCAAAAGTTGCCATGAAAAGAGTCAGCTAGTCTTGGTAGTCTACAAATCCCCAAGTTCCTTGCCTCTTGCTAGTTTATGCTCATGCCACTTTGGATCTGCACCTATGTCTTTATTAATAAGGAACCCAAATAAAGCTGCTTATTTCTGATGCATTATTCAGATAACTTGGATCCAATTTTCTGCTGTAGTTCTTGAAGCAGCAGAAGCTGGTAGAAACTGAGAGAAAATAACTACAGAACTGCAAGGCAGAATTAGTGACCAATAATCAGACCACAAATGAATAAGCAACTTATAAATCCTTGGCTGCATGTGACAGCAGAGGACATCTTAGCAAAACTACAGTGCGAAGAAAACCACGCCCCAGCATTAAGAGTATGGCAAAGTTTCTGACTCACATCTGAGAAGGCAGGGGGTTGCACTCCTCTGTGATATCATTCAGAATGACGTGAGCATCCTGCATCTCTTCTCGCTCACCTTTCCTCTCTGCCACATAACCCTTCAGCCCAAGAATACCTGCAGAGCCTAAACAGAAAGAGCAAAGGTATATGCACAATTCAATCCTTAAGGCCCCTTTTATACAAAACCCATTAATGATCATTTTATATAGGAAACAGTATTCTAAAAATTCTTGAATAGAAATACTCTAACTAGTTCACATAGAACACGTGTGTAGTGATTTATCCTCTGACAATTACACTAGTTTCTTTGATATGAATAAACCACATGTATACCTTTCAAGACAAATAGAGGATTATAATGATGGCAACAAAACAGAAGACTTGGACAAAAACAGCTAGCTCTGAGACAAGCACACTTCCAAGAAATATTCACTAAGAAATAAAAAGACAAAGACAGAACACAACATAATAAAAAAAAAACTATTTGACTGAGAGAAAACCTGTTGGTCACACTCCCAAATCCTGAGACAGTACTAAGTTGGATTACACACAGCTGCACTACAATCAAGGAGAGACCATTATACAGTAGGCACATTACAATTCAAATGAGAAATTCAGTGTGACTTTTTGGCTGTTATGCTCCAAATTAGTTCAGATCAACGAAGAAATTCAAACACTGTATGGCTAAAGCACGCGAGTAGATACACCGGAGTCATGTGGCACAGTGATAGGAAAGGCTACATGGCATGATGCCATGTACCTGATGCCAAAAACACACTGCACAAAGAGGCACAATACTCAGTTTGGGTCACGAAGGCCTGCATTCAAATCTCTATTCCACTGTGATGATTCTAGTTCACTATGGCCAAATGCCCTTCCCTTCAGAGTTTGCAGTTGTAGGTATTATTTTGTTATTCTAAGCTGCGTGGAGGACCACATTAATAAATAAAAAACAATAGCGTAGGAATACTGCCAACCTAACACGGTGATTCTGAAAAAAAAAATGTGACAAGAGGCAACTGAGCGATTGATGAGTAAAAAGGACTTGAAGCCCTGTATCTTAAGAAGGGAAGGAAGGCCGTCTATTACAGATAAACTATTTAGAAAAACTGCCCACCAGGGTCTTTCCCAAATCTGGCCACAAAAGTAGGATGTCCTGAGGAAACCATCTCCGCTTTGCCCTAGATTTAAATCAGTACTAAAATGGAAGTATTTGGCTTCAGATTGTCTGAAAACCTTTACAAACTTTCTTTTCCACAAGTTCTTCACTCCCATTCTTCTCTCTCTCAGTGGACCTCCTCTTCACTCCCTTCCCGTGGCTCACTGGAGCAGAAACATCCTCTGTGGAGTGAGAAGCTGGAGAACAAAATAGTTGTTATTATTACAGGTCCTACTGTCCTCACATTTACAATGAATACTCCCTTTTCAAGACCACTGCCTGTTTCTCTTTTAGCCATATTGCTCATGATGCTGCAATTAGGTGGAGACCTTTCCTCCACCCCCCACCCCAACCAGTCTTCCATTTAATATCAAAGCCAAATGAAGCTTTTATGCTTTTTTAAAGTTAAGGTTTCATTCTTTCAGCCACTAAAATCTAAATGCAAATGACTTTTTAAAAGAAAGGCTATCTGTTAATAGAAGAAAAGAACCTTCAGGAGGAATGGAGACACAGTGCAGGATCTCTCCACTCTGTATTATCCCTTCAAAAGGCTATGTTTCTTTAAGAAAGGTAAGACTACTCAGAGTTCTGTTACAATATTTGCATGCAACCTACAGTAAAGTCCATACTTAGTGTAAGTCCCACAGAAACCAAGAGGACTTACATTCACATAAAAATGCACGTAGCAATGATTCTCTAGAATAACTTCAACAGTGCAAACTGTGCAATTGCACAATAACAAATATGGAAGGAAAATGACATGCGCTAATTTCCAAAAGCATGTTTGTTTAATGTTACATTACATATACTATGGCATCACATCTAACATTAGTGAATAAGCTGTCAGTAAGAGAACACCGCCCAAACAATACCGCAATTCCCAGGAACTCCCGACTTTCAGCACAACCCAGAGAAAGTCAAACAAAGTCCAACTGATTTCCAACTGTTTATGGGCACGGTTAACTAGGATTGAACCAAAAGGCAATTTGCACTGAGACTTATGTCAACCACTGGGGCTTTTTTATCCAGAGGGTGACAGAAGAAGCTGTGTACAGGACCAAAAACATTTGCCCATTCTGAGCAATAACAGGAAGAGTTGCCCTTTTGTCTCTAAACTGACTCTGTGAAACTCCTGTGCAACCAAATGAGATGGGCAACATAATGACATAGAGGCATCTATGTCACCTGCACGATGCCTAGTTAGCCATTTATTTAATTTAATTATTTAACTGAATTTATATTCTACTCTCCCCGGAAGCTATGATGACATAAAGCAGCTGCACTGTTTTAAAATAATCGAAATGGTGCCAACCGGATGGTGAACCATCATTAAAAAATATGCAGAAGAGACAGTGGGAGGATGGGAAAACACATTTCACCTTCTTTCCAATGTCAGTGTTGAAAGAATTTTTATGTGAACATCTGATAAACCCCTGGTTTATGCAAGCGGGATCTGAGATGTAATGCGAGCGGGATCTGAGCACATGTAAATCTCTTCCGACATGGCACTAATGCGGCAAACCATGCCAGTGCAATCTGTGGCAAAAAAACAAACATGAAGACTGCTGCAATCACTCACCTAAGTTGCCACTACTGGCAGGTGGGAGATCATCAAAAAGTAAAGAGCCTCCTGCTCCTGAAACAGAAGAGAACAGCTGTCCAGAACTTAGGTCACACATCACTAACTCCATTCTCAGGGCTTGTGATGGGTTAAAAAAAAGATTTCAAAATGTTAAATGAGTTAAAGCAACATTAGCATTTCATAAAGATACATTAAAGTATGTTTGCAAATGACATTTTGCAAGCAAAACTCACACAAATAAAAAACAAAAATAACAGATCTCCTTAATTGTATACTATCTTAACCTCAGCCCTGAAAATCATAGAAATCTGTACTATTGTCTCTACACACTCTGCTGTCCAATCAAAAGCAACAGACAGTGGCTGAGAGCAACCTTTAAGCAGGAGGCAGTCTAAAGCCTCCTCCTAGTCTGTGGAAAAGCAACTTTTGTATGATCATTGATTTCCCCCCCAAGAAACGGTTAGAAAACCTGGATGTTCTGCTTCTGAGTGCAGCTGAAGAATGGCAGCAAAGATGAAGTTAGGCCTGTAGTCACATATTTTAATATAGGGAACCCTCATGCAGCAAAAAGTGTCAGAAATAGATAAGTATTTTTAATACACACAAAAGAAAGAAAATCATACCCAAGTCAGTACTGCTAGCAGATGGAAGATCATCAAAAAGCACAGGCTCTCTCTCTCCTTTCTCTAAAACAGACCAGATCATAGTTAGAGGATACACCGACCATATGGGACAGGTCAGTTAAGTCTTTAGGAAAAATACTTCATCATCCCAGAATAAATTGTGCATCCCTCTCAATGCTGACGGAAATCACTGTTATACTCAGCATTTCACATATAATGTATATATTTTAACAAAATTAATATTCCACCTTTCTGCCCTCATATTGGCCAGAAATGTAGCTAACAAACTAAAATGTATGTACTAAAATCACATTATCAGACCATTAAAATTAACCAAAACACATCTTAAGACTAAGCCTTAAGATCATAGCCTAAGAAATCATACCCGTACCTAGCCTAACAAATAGTTCTGCAGAACTCAAAAGCTTGCCCGGGGCGTTTGTGCCATTTGGGTTGGCCCTAACAAAAGCTGCTGCTGGGTTGTAGTTCCTGGCGCCCAAGCAGCGGCGCCCTGAGTTTGCACCCCTGTGCTCCGATCCCGTCCGCCCGCGGGCATCAACCGAGATAGGGTCGCCTGCGCATGCGTGTTGCCAGAGCGGGATAATCCTCGCCCTCCAAGCACGGCAGCGCCTGGAACCGGCGTGATCGTGCGAATGCCCCCCGAGCGCAGGCGCGTACTCCCTCACGGCCAGCACTTCAGGAGGGCGCCTGGGCACAGACTCAGATCTTCCAAGCCCTCGAGGCCGGCGGCCGAAGCCCCACGGCTCTGCCTGCACCCCATGGTGGGAGTCCGAGTGGCCGCTTACCTGCTGCTGCTTTCTGAGACGCCGGCTCCGGAAGGTCCCCGAAAAGATCCATTCGGCGTCAAGCTGGGCAGCGGCGGCGGCGGCGGCCGGCCCAAGCCGCTTCCTCCTCCTCCTCCTCCTTCCGCAGAGGGCGACCTAGCTGCCAATCACCCTGCGAGGCGGAACCAAGTCTCTTCGTTCGTTCTTCACTCGTCATTCATGAAGAGGCTCTGGGTGGTTCTGAAGCCTGACAATCACTTTCTGGGGCGTGGCTTAGGACAGCCTTCCCTTAGTGTCATCGAAACATCAAACAGACGTGGGTCAACCATCGAGAAGGGCGGGCTAGAACGTTCTCTGACGTAAGGGGACTTGTCCTCCACAGGGCAGGCTCCGCTTTTTACGGGTGGGGGCTCAGATGGACCGTGGGGCTGCAGGAAGGTTTGAGGCTGATTGAGTTCGGAACTCCAGAAAGGAAGGGCTCTGTTGGTCGGAGATGCATTGAAAATAAGGAACAGTCTTGTGGCACCTGGCAAACTTAACTACGTTTTTATTTTATGCCCCGCTTCATCACATGCATGGAGCCTATGATTATTTTTGCTGCAAACTTTATAACCAAAGTTGCAAGCGGGAAAGTTGTAGTCCCTGTCCCCGGGACTGGAACGCGTGTAGCAGTTGAATTAGCCCCCATCGAAGCTGTAACTTAGAGGGGCTACTGTTACGTTTGAAAGTCCCCTAAGACGCTGGAGATACCATAGGGTGAGAAAAATCCCATTTTCTGGCAGCGGAGCTTCTGAGCTTTTAAGAGCAAATTAATTTCTCCCTGTGCATGTTGTTGGAAAGCAACTCCGAGTTCAGTGGGATTTGCTTCCTCAAAATTAACCTATTGAACCAGTAGTGGCTAGTGGAAAATACTGATTTTACCTGAAAAGATCTGGGTTCAAGTCTCTGCTCAGCCATAAAGGTTTGCTGGGTTTCCCGTGGGCCATACCTACCACACAACCAACTATAATTGATTTGAACAATATCTTTACAGTCAGCCACTAACTGTTAGTGTAAATAACTGTGTATTGGCATTCCGGCTCCTTGCATGGCTGTTGGTTTTTCCACACAAACTTGTCCTGCTTCAAGTTTGGCTTAGAACTTTGGTAGAAGCCCCCCCTCCCCCAGTCCAAATACACATGAAAAGACTGTGCTGCTGGCTGGGCTGTCTAAATGGTGGCTTCCCCAAGCATCCGTCTTCAGTCACAGCAAGGAAGGTTGATGATAAATAAAGTAAACCATAAAACTCATGAGACCTCTGAGAATCATTGCTCTATAGCACATTCACCCAGGACTGCTTTTTCTGACTCTTGTTTTTGGAAGGAGTATCACAGTGGTATCTGTGTGTCACTAGAATTGCACATTTGCCCTGTTCCAGGAACAGTGTGGTGCTTCCGCTGTTACCCAAATACTCTACACCTGACTGCCCCCTGACTATTGAGGCATCCCTCTTCCTAGCATGTCAAGTACAGACACGTGTAACTGCAAATTATGGGATCTTGGCTATGTATACTGATGTCTTGGATCTAGGCAGTGCCTCTTATTGGAGTGGTGAGATTCCCAGAAACAAGCACTCAGAAATCTAAATAAAATCAAAATCCTTACTGAGAAACCAATAGAACTGGGGAATAGTGACAGGCACACAAGAATCCAAACACTCCTGGAAGCACACACACAAACAGTGAAAATGCTAAACTTAACACCTAAACTATAAACAAAAGTGGGGGAAATGAGCGCATACGACATGCCCTGTAGAATGTGGAAATCCTGTAGAATCTTAATGTGAAGAGCAGAAGAGTGGACTGTAGAGAAAGAGACCTACTTGTGTCTCCAAGGAACCTGTGCCAAATCAGATAGGAGCAGTAGCTGGACAATAAGAAAAAACTGCTGCCAAGTTCTGGAGGCTATGAGTCTCTCTTTACATGAGATGCCTGGGTGCGTGTTCATCAAATGCCAGGAGACACACTGTTAGCTGGGAAGTGTAGTTTTAAAAAACAGCCGGCGGATATCACTCCAGAGGGGATGGATTCTCTCACGGTCCTCCACTACCTCTGGCAAGCTGGACTGTCTCCCCTTCCTGAGCCTTTACCCTGCCACCCTCGCTGCTTAAAACTTTAAATTAATGAGCCTTGGCAAGGCAAAGTCTCCATAAGGGGAGACAGTCCAGCACGCCAGAGGTAGTGGAGGACCGTGAGAAAATCTGTCCCCTCTGGAGCAATCTCTGTTGGCTCTGTCATTTAAAACTATGCTTCTCAGCTAGCATTGTCTCCTAACACGTGAAGACTTCTGAAGTATCAGAAGTCTTGTGTAGAGACACTCTATATTGTAAAAATGCTGGTAATGCTACGATCAAGATGCTCCTTGCTCAGGATTGGGTTGGAGTCAAAAATTTTGAATTCTTTTGGGTGAGTTAAAGTTAACTGTCAAGTGGGAGAACGTTCAGGATAGTTCTGGCAACTAATACAGATGTTCATGATCTGGAATGTGCTGGTGATAGGGTGAGGCCCAGAGTGACAGATGGCTGTCTTCAGGAGGAGGATGGGTTTATGATAAGGCTGAGCACCTGCTAGATCTGGCCCTGCATTAAGTCTATCAGAAAACCTAATTCTGGAGACTTGCCCAAATTTCAAGCAGGGAGGAAGCTGATATGAGAGCCTCTAGATAGACCCAAGTTAAGCTAGGCAGCTTCCCTCTATTGTCTGCTTGGAAGTGCTCAGGGGCTGTTAAGAGAGCTACTGGAACCTCGCCATTTTACTCCTCCTGTGCACAGTTGCTGGTGATTTTAGGGGATTCATAAAGTCTTGTACGTGTAGTTGGAGAATTTGGGGGCTTTTCTGGCTGGGTCCCCTTGGTTGGGTATCACTGCGTTCTGTGCATTAATAATTCGATTTATATACCGCCCCTCAGGATGACTTAACACCCACTCAGAGTGGTTTACAAGGTATGTTATTAATATCCCCACAACAAAACACCCTGTGAGGTGGGTGGGGCTGAGAGAGCTAGAAGCTGGATTACTGAATCCAGAAGTTCCTCCTTCCCAACAGGTGATCCACATACAGCCAATATCTGATGGTTAATGGTATGGGGCCTTGACATAGTTTAGCATCAGCATGTTTTTATCTGGCCTTAAGAACTGCTTGGAATAAGTTTAGGATGGGGAGATGTTCTGTTTTCTAGAAAATAGTCCAGGAACCAGAAGTTTATTTTAACGCTCAGCCCAACCCCTCCATAGGTCATGTTAGCGCCTTTTCTCAGGAACAGCGTCATAGTTACAGAGTACATGTGCTACAGCTATAGCTGGGGGGTTATGTATAATAAGAATTACTAAAATGTAAAATCCCTTGCATACAGCATTTAAAAACAATTAGAGGGCAACATTTTTCACACATTTGGTAGGGTCAACAGGGGCAGAATAAAACAGTTTCATGTACAGTTCCAGTTCGTCATCCTAGATATGAGAGGAAAATTCTGATATATACAACCCTTTAGAGAAAGCTGCCTCATGGGCTGGAAAAAGTGTCAAACTAGGATCTGCGTGATCCGAGTTTGAATTGTCACTCTGCCACGGAAACTCAGTGCATGACCTTGGGTCAGTCACTTTCTTTTAGTCTACATACCTCACAGGGTTATTATTGTGAGGCTAAAACAGAAGAGGGTAGAATGATGCTGTAATGCACTTTGGGTCCATTTGGGAAGAAAAGAGGGGTATAAAGATTTTAATGAAATATAAATAAAAAAATACAAATTTGTATTATTTCTAGATTACAGAACTTTTGAAAAAAAAATTGTTTTCATTAGCAAGACACATTTGTTTAAGAAAGAGAACAAGGAAGAAGTCCAGTATTTGCATAAATGCCACATTTATTTCTTTAACTGAACAATGCCTTAAGTGTACACAAACAGTATTAAGACCCTATTTCCAACACTCATTATTTTAAGACATCAAGAAAACTAGACTTGTTACTTCAGTATCGTTATTTATACAGTGGTAAAGGGTGTGCCCACAGCAATCACATATATACAAAGCAAGAGAAATGGTCTCCCAGCACTTAGAGATGATGTCACAGGAAGAATTCATGTGGACAAACTAGACAATGGAAGCACAGGCAAAATAAGATTAATTTAAAAAAATTAAACTAACCACAACCTCCTTTATTATACAATAGGATCTTGATAATGAGTCACAGCTCATGAATGACAAAGATCCTTCATACAGATCATTAGATACACGACAGAGAGATAGTAAGAGCATATCAGACATTTCAATGTCTCGAGTTGTGCAGTAGGGTAAGCAAGCACCCCAGTCCCCAGCTAACTGCTGTCTCCACTCTTGTTCATCTACGTGTACGGCAACGCTTTCAACGATTTACAAGAATACACATTATGCAAACAAAAACCTGCCGTCCTTTTGACAGAGGGCCATTTAGAGTTGACCATTTAGAGAGAGAACCATTTAGAGATTCACTCTTTTGTGTGAATTCCTTGTCTACAGCCATTCATTTAATGGAACAGAGAGAGTTGGATGTAAACAAATGAGTTTTGCCCCTTATGCAGTTATGGAAGACCAGGCTGTCACCAATGCATTTATTGGATCATGTTTCTCTTTTGGATCATGTTTCTTTTTTATGATACTGTTTTATCTCACTAGTCCAGTGGGATCAACATGATGGTTCTATGAAACAGCATAGAGTTGAAAGTTCATTCTTTTGAATAGGTTTATTTGCAAGACTTCCCCAAATATGTGTAATTCAGAAACTCTATGAATCTTTTTTCTCCTGACAAAGACCTCAGCTCTTACTGAAACTAATGATTTAGTATTAAAAATCTTTCCATCTTAAATGTAGTAGAGAGGATCAATTAAACAAGTCCAGGGTGCTACTGAACTCTTTTTGATTTTGCTACTACAGACTAACACGGCTAACTCCTCTGGATCTATAATCAAAGGAGTATCTTCTCAGGTATTGATAGGTCTAGTGTACCAATATATTGGCGATTTAATATTTGGCAATGAATGAAACAGTAATCTCAGCAGTAGAGAGGAAGAGTAAAATGAAATGCAGGATTATAAAAATAACATTGTAATAACTTCTGTAACTATTTTTCACAAGGTTCTAAGGATCTCCACAGTAGCAGGAGTTGTATTTGTTAGATAGATGATAAATAAGGTATTGTCAGTTATGAATTCAAAGATGATAAATTTAAGTCACTTCAAGACCACATTCAGAAATTCCCATTGATTTTTATTTAGGGACTTTGGGTCAAGTCTTTAATCCTAAACTCCGTTATGTTGTCTGTGGGTTTGCTGGCCCCAGCAACATAGATCATTACAACTGATCTCAGTCTAACAAAGCATCCCATCAGAAACATGGTCTTCAGGCTGGCTGACCTAAGCCATGCTCCTTACAACACAGCCCTTCCAAACCCCACCTTCCTTATTTGTAATGCAGGAATTAGACACATTTTTGTTTTCTATTCTAAATCAAATAAAAGCAGCCAAGGAAAGATACTGACATAACTTCTTCATTCATTGCCAATGTCATGATGTAACAGCTAAGAGACTTTAAATGGATATAAAGAAATAAAGCATTTTAAAAGTCCTGATTTTGACTGAAAATTACGGATTTTATATATGTCGGTATTTCTGGACCCCCAGTTGAAAATAGAGGCAGCCTACAGGGACAGATCTTCAAAAGGCATAAATACCTCAGTACCTGGATAGCCCATGTGAGACTGATCTCATCAGATCTTAGAAGCTAAGCAAGGTCAGCCTTGGTTACTAATTGGATGGGAGTTCACCAAGCTGATCAGGTCCAAGGATTTGCTTCAGCCCCTAACTCCTTTTGAGGAAATGATTTGGAATGGGGAAGATGGTAAACAGGGTAGGATTTCAACCCTTTACAAATTATTATTAAGGGTGATACATAAAGACCCTCTGCTATACCAAAAAAACCCGGGTTATCTTGGAATCTGATTGGGAAAAAACTGGTTATCTCGGAATCTGATTGGAAACATATATGGAATTCCCCTTCCAACAAATCTAGTTGTAGGAATATTATACTCCAATTTTACAAGCTGCTGTCCAATTGGTTTTTAACACCACATAAATTGAATCAGATGAACAGGTTATTGAGCTCTCTGTGTTGGAGATCTTGCAAGCAGGAAGGCATGACCCTACATATGTGGTGGGAATGCCATTTTGTTCAGGAATTTTGGAGAGTGGTTCACAAAGAGATATTCAACATGATGGGTCTTTTGCTGCCATACTCCAGAATTTTTCCTATTGGATTTTTGGCCCAACTCTGTGTTAGATAGGAATACCAGATGTCTTGTCTCGATATCAGTTGCCTCTGCTTGTCTGGTCATTGCTGGGAATTGGAAATCCCTCAAAGGCCCATTGCTAAAAAAATGGTATCAGAAAATCTGGGAGCAATATTTGATGGGTAGGATTATGCATAATCCGTTTTTTGGGAACTTGCATATGGCAGTCCCTTTATTTGAATATGATGAAATATGGAAACCAATTTTAGATGTTTTAAATGCCAAAGAAGTAATTCCCCCAATGCAACAAAGTTTAAATGCTTGTTTATTGTAATTCTTGGGTTTTTAACAATTTGCCAAGAGTGGTTTTGATAATGTCTTTTATGGCTTAGTTTTAATCCCTTTCTTGTTTGTATTGTACGGTTTTATCATTTCTTGTATTAAATTTGGATTAAAAAATTTTTTAAAAAACTAATTGGATGGGAGACCGCTAACGAAGACCAGGGTTGCCGAGGCAGGCAATGGCAAACCACCTCTGATAGTCTCTTGCCATGTTAAACCCCACTAGGGGTTGCCATAAATCAATTCTGACTTGAGAGCACCACACACACACCTAATACCTAATTCTATCAAACTCTGAAAGCTTTCCAGTTTCCAAATTAGAGATGGGCACGAACTGGAAAAAAACGAACCGTGCAGTTTATGGTTCGTTGCATTTCATGAACTACGAACTTTCACGAACCTACCCCGGTTCATGAACTAGTTCATTTGGTTCATGAAAACGTCACATCCAGTTCAGCAAACCGTCACTTCCAGGCCAGCAGAAGCCCACTTCCAGGTCAGCAGAAGGTCTGCAGGAAGTCCATCCCCTGTTGCCTAGGAAACTAATTGATCGGTACCAGGCTGTCTGCAGTGACAAAACAAAAAATGAAACAAACAAACCAGCCTAAAGTTCGTGGCAGTTCATCAGAAATGGGCTTTGACGAACCACTGGTTCGCAAACCATGAACCGGCCTAGTTCATCACGAACTTTGATTCGTATTTTGGTTCGTGCGCATCTCTAGTACCAATGAGCTTCTTCTGGTTACATCTAAAATCTAATTTTTTAATAGACAGAAATTCAGATGCTTTCCTTAAATTGTCTGCAGATTTACATTTAGAACTTTAAAGTATTATAGCAATAACTCAGGACATTTAAAGAATCTGGGTTTCAGCTGTCATATGCTAGATGACCATGAATTATGTTCATAAAAGTACTGTAGTCAGCCACTCTGATCTAGTGCTCAGTGAGGTCAATGGAACTGTTTCCAGTTATTTCAGCCAGTGCTACATCTAAGTAGAATGCAAGAAACAAAACTAAATGTTCATTAGATGACACCTGAATCTGTGGCCCTGGTTAGAAATTTAAAGTGACTTATGGTCTCCACCAAGGTCTTTTCTCCTCATTTTGTAGACAGGGAGGGTAGATCAAGGGGATACAAGAGAAATAAAAATATAACTTGACCAACTCTTGTACGTTCATCTTGAGGGGCTGTAGAAGCTGTACAACACACAAAAGAAAACCATCTCAGACTGTGAGCATTTAATGAAGTTTGAATTTTACTCTAACATTTTTATTTTATATTTTTTTAAAAAAATTATTTGCAGACTGTATCAGGCCAAAGAATAATGCTCATCTATTTAAAAAAAATACTGATCCCAAATAAGGTTTTCCTTCCTGCTGGAAATAAAGTTTTACCATTTTAAACCTTTTGTGTTGTGTTTCATTCATTCATTCATTCATTCAAGTCCCACTGATAGCATGCACACCCATTAAGCAATTTTCAAAATGAAGACAAAGCACACGTACATACCCAGCAACAGGCATTGTGGCTGAAACTGAAATATACCACAAATATTCCCCTTCCCACTCCTGCCAATAGGCACAGCTCATCAATTTATTTCTTGTCTTAGTAAGGGACTTGATATTGTTCCTATTGTCTCAAAAGAGACTCTTTGCCAAAAAATAAAATGTGGATAGTATGCATTTTGATTGATTAGGTGGGAAAACTCTGTGCCATTTGATCCCAGACAGGTCTTCACAAAACTATCATATGAGGCATAGTCTGAGAGATAAATGTCTCCTCCAAAATAGTTTAATTTATGACTTTTACAGCATCCTGCCAGCTCAAAAGAAGCTACATCATCTCTGTACAAATTTTTCTCTGTAAATGCTTATTTATAGAAATGCAGGGCATGATATCAACTGCAACTCATTAACCAGAGAGAACACATACTTAGCATCTTGGGCTATACAAAAAAGAATCTGTGTGTGTATATAAGATACTGATGAGTCCTCTGAGAATTTGCCTAGCCCTGCAGGACAGGACAAAAGAGTACACAGCACAAGAGAGGTCGATTCCCAGTTTGGTGAGTAGGAATATAAAGATGTAGTCTCTGAAGTTCAAATCAGATATGACTGAGGGAAAGCAGGGGAGATCTTTGGGTTTGTTCATGTGCCTGTCAACTCAAATGGAAAGTTTCTGGATCTTTTTTTTTTTAAATCAGGAAAAGCATTTGTCTCTTAGCTTAGATCCATTGCTCTGTGTTTTTCTTCCAGCCTGGTCCACTTTGCATTGGAACGGGGCTGGGAAAAAATACAGCAAGATAAGAAAGGGGAGAGGGCAGTTTTAGCACCTGGCATCCACATGCTCTATGTTCTGTTAATACCAGACATGTCAATAAATATCCACGAATCCCCCTTTTCACATCTAGTTTGGCACTTTCCTCATTCTGACCCCATCTCCTCCATAGACATATCTCTCCTAAACCCTAACAATTGTTTTGTCTTTAAAAAAATTAATTAAAGTCTTCATGTTTATTTAGACACCGACTGCTGTTACCAGGGTCCCAGCGCTGGGAAGAGCACATGCTTCTCTCTGACAAAACACAACTTACTTAATGCATGCAACAGTCTCCTGGCTTTTTTAAAAAATGAAAAGCAGCCTAAAGAGGCTAAGAGTGGTAGAATGATGTGGCCATTTTCTTACTCAAAATCAACTCCCTCTTACTTTGTCTCCCACAGGAAAAAGATATGGGCCTTCATGGAAAAGAAACAAGTAACTTCACACTAGATTATAGCCTCCTGAAGCTGCTTTTCATTTTTTTTAAAAAAGGTGAGGGAATGTTCACACACATGCAGTTGACAGTAGGCTGATGTAAAACAATAACCAACTTGGTAACTAAGGCCCATAACTAAGGCCCATAACATGGGACTTTCTTATAGATAGCATGATTGCTCCTAACAGAGCAACACTGTGTTGAGTTACTCCAGTCTAAAGCAATTGTCTTAGACTGGAGTAACTGCATAGGATTACACTGTAAAAAAAAAAAGCAGCCAAAGATAAAACATCATAAATGTAACATCTCAGAATGACATATGGGCCCCTCTCCTTTTGCTCCACTGGCTCACTCTACATGTTTTTCTTTACCAAAAATGGGATGATACATAATGTATGCACATAAATGTGAGAAATAAACATAATGTACATTTTTCAGTGACATAAAGAGAAATAAATACTTTATAAATATAATTTCATATTACACTTTCTTGCACAAGTAAGTAGTTTTGAAAATGTCAATAAGTTATGAATGATCACTATACAACCCTATAACTTTAACCTCCTTTCAATAATAATTCTACATGATTTGTACCTTTCAAGCTTATGCAAATTCCTGCCTCTTGAAATTGTTGCTTTAAAAATAAAAAAATAATAATTAAAAAAGCTCTTGCTTTGTTACTGGTCATATGTTACCTAAGTCACCCAGTACAGAGGTGGGTAGAAGATCACATGTGCACAAGAATTCATCATAGCCAGGGAGTACCAGACTAAAGGTACCATCTGAATGAGTTTTGCCAATGAAGCTGTAACTTTTAACTCCATGGAGTAGCCTCTGGGGGAATGGAGGACAGGAGAGATCCAAATTTAAGACGGGTCCCTTCAGAGAGCATCCATGATCTTGATCCTGTTTGAAAGTTGGGGTGGGGTGGGAATGTTTTGAGGCTAAATTCTTGTCTGGGCAGTTCTTCGTCTAGACAGTTTGGATCTGTGGGAGAAAACAAGAGAGAAGAAAAATAAAAGTACTGGGGGAAGGAAATAAAGCAGAGGCAGAACTATCCTCCAGACCACTTCAGAGAGACCTGGAACAAGCCTCTGAGCTAGACCAGGGAGACTCAGCATTGTTTAACTTGGGGCAGGGATGCTCATCGCAGTCTTTCCGCTTTGAATGTTGCTCTTGCTGCAGAAGCATGGCTGTTAAGATATTATTCACCTTATTGATCCAGCCAGGAGAGGGTTAAATGCATACAGCCAGTCATGCATATCCTTGTCATTGCTTGCCTGTAGTAGGATTCCACGGTGCTCTGTGCACACCGCAAATGTGTTGGGTGTCTAAAATGGGAGAAAAAACATTGCAATTAAGAATGAGCAACAAAGTAATAGGGTACAGTGGGGTATACAAGAGAATTTAACGCATGGCAATATTACTGTCCAAATCTGATGGTCCCAGAACCTACATTTGGTCTGTTTCAAACCTATAATCTGGGGCTGTTGAGACTATTCATGCTATAGCAGTCTCCACTTTCAGAAATGTAAATATTTATGCACACAATATTTTGCAAATATAAAAGTCTGAGAATTAAGTTCCAAGCATGGAACTGCCAATGCTTATTGATTTAAAGTCCTCATGGCAGCTATGTGGAGGACACCAAAACTTTGTAAAGCTTGAATCAGTCTTTAAAGAATTTATGCAAGAGATCAGGATCTGAGCGCTCTTAAATAATGTCTTCCTACAATTCCTCCTCAGGACAGCAGTGCCAGTAATGCCTTGGGAAAAAATAGTAGACTTCTAGCTCTCAACAGCAGGGCAAAGTTAAACTGTGGCTGAGTGTAAAAGAGAAAAATGATGTCCTGTGAACCACGTTTAAATCTATGAAGGGCAAGTCAAACCCCTTCCAGGCTCACAAGATAGACTAAATTGGAGGCTTTGGCACGAACTGCAATTTCTGCAAAATTTTACGGCATTTCTATGTATATTCAGCATGGTTTCTGAGTATAATTAGGTCTATACTGATTAGTTAACTCATTATGTGTGAAGGGGATTAGACACTGAAAGTATGAAGTGAAATGCCCCTTAAGTAACATAGTGTGGAACCAAAGATGGCCTAGGTATAGCCTATTTAGCAACAGTTCTTGTCACACTTCTTAGGGCCAGACTAAACAATACATTTGGTCCTAAGATTCTTCCATCTATTTTCCTTCATTTCCCCGTACTTCTCATTTTCATTGGCCTTTAGCCATTGCTGTGATCCCTTCTTTTCTTAGATCAGCCTTTTTATTATGTATTAATTTATTAATTTAATTATAGCCTTGGGCTATAGTTGTCGCTGTCTTGTTTTGCATAACCCATGATCTTGTTCTTACTTTCAGCATTGCCTGCTGGTCCTCGCTGTATTCCACCTGAGCTGATGAGAGATTTAGGACAGCCCTCTCCACAGAGTCCTTGTCACTGTTGTAGATGTAGACATACGGGCGTCTCACAACTACGTAGCGTTTCACCCAGCCATTTGTGTGGGGTTCCAGGAAATGTAGGTAACCTTTTCTGGAGACAATGGGGCTGTAGAAGAGACACATTGGTATTATATTTTGTAATGGTATAAACATTTTAAATAATACCATAATTTTGCCTCAGGTCAAGATCCTCTAATCTGTTCAAACTTCTGACACACAAATGAAATCCTAAATGATGGTTTTGCATATAAATTTCTGGCTTACTTTCTCTCACCTTGCATGGGGATTCTTTCCACGCAGAGAGAGGTGCATAGGAAGTGAGATGCTATTTTTTAGCAACATGCTTCACCATGGCTGAGAGTTCAGATACAGAGGCGAGTCGGCCTCCTGACATTTGCACATTCAGCTGAGCATACACAGTAAGCTCCTACATACATACAAGCATATATGCACAGACTCCTCCATGAGATCAAGAATGTTGCAAAAATCAGAGTTGTAACTTCATGGAGGCATCTAGTGAACACAACACACTACTACCAAAGTTTTGCTGAATGCATGGACTTTGGATGGCAACTCTCCTCCACATAAGTTTAGTGAAAACGCAGAACAAATATTTGAAGAGTACTAGAGAGTTAGATTTGCCTCTGCTCCATTGAGGAAATCCTTGAAAGTGGCTAAAAGGGAAATAACTAAAGTGGATCCTTAAGGAAACCTGCTGTGGTCCACCATAATTTGGATGATGTAAGCACAGAATCTTGTGGAAGAGATGCAGTTCCCATCCTTAGCTCAAGAGACTGCACTGCCTAGACCAGAAATCTACGGAAGAATTCTGGGACAAATACACCACGGATTGTCCTGTGGTTATTTATCACCCCCCGTCCCCCGCAAAGCTCCCCATCTTCTCTCTGCACCGTGAGAGGCAGTTAGAACACTTGACCTACCCTTCCACCCTGCCTGATGTGAAAAAATGAGTTCTCCACAAAGAAAAAGCAATCTTGTTTGTAATAACGTTGTTTTGGTTATGTATAGAGGTTCTGTAATGGGATAGCAGAAGGGTTTCAGATTGTTACCATGTATTTTCAGTTGGTGAAACAAGTAACTGTTGCTAAGGTGAGGTTAAAAGGTCATTAAAGAAGAGGTTTTGGGCTCAGAATAGGTTTTCTATCAGGAGGGATACTTTGAGGGGGCTCCTAAAGACTGGATTCCAGACACAATAAGAAGCAAGGCTTGAACAAGTGTCAGTAGCTGATTGGATGGAACCTTAGGACAGTGTTTCCCAACATTTTTTCCATGGATGAACCGCTAAATTAATTTTTCAAATCCCAAGGAACCCTTTACCCATGAAAACGTTTACAGGTCAGAAAAAGCTGATAGTTGGGAGTGCAATTCAATTACTGCTAAATTATTGTCAAGAAAATTTATTTGTATTTATTTGTAAAGAGCTGCTCTCTGTGTGTGAGCTAATATAACCTTAATAACATCAATAGGAAGGATATTTGGAATTTTTCAAAGTATTTCCAATTTTTTATTTCTTGTGGAACCCGATGATGTCCTTTGGAAAGCTGGTTGGGAAATATTGCCTTAGGGAGAGCGGTTAGAAGTGGTAGGGCCAAGCTACAAGTGATGAAGGACACTTGAGCAGCAAGTGAACAGACTCAGGGCCAAGCTACAAGTGACGAATGACACAGGTTGGACACTTGTCAGCTTCCCTCAAGTTTTGATGTGAAATGTAGGCATCCTAGTCTTGCAGCTTGGCTCTCCAACTGCTGTCCAATGGACTTTTCAACTGTCACTTGTCCAACATTCCGCCAAGCTGCCTACATTTCCCATCAAAACTTGAGGAAAGCTGACAAGTGTCCAACCTGTGTCATTCGTCACTTGTAGTTTGGCCCTCACAGGTATTCCTCCCTGTTCACTTGCGCTCCACTTGCGCTTGAACACTATGTGATCGAGTGGAGCGCAAGTGAACAGGGAGGAATACCTGTGAGTCTCACTTGCTGTTCAAGTGTCCTTCGTCACTTGTAGCTTGACCTGTAGTGAAGAGCAGCAGCGAGAAAGAGAGGCAGCAGAGAAGCAGCTGGACGACAGATCTTCAGGAAGAAGATATGAGGGACAGGATTGGCTCCAGCTCTACTTCTCCTGAAAGACAGCCAATGGGAGCGGGTGGAATGCTGGGCCAATGAGAGTTAATGTCTGTTGAACAGAGAAGCTTTGGGGAGCTGCTGGGGGAGAAGGGCTTTTGACTCTGCTGAGAGAGGCAGCAGAGATATTGTGGCCGATTCCAAACCTGTTCTGATACAAGAACTATTCCCTGTTTAACCACATTTTATTTTTAAGTTTTAAAATCATTCACTCCTATGTTTCATTTTGTAAATGAAGTTTATTTTTGTTTTGTTTAACTCTGGCTGGCTTGAAATTGTTGGCTGAGGGAAAAATACCACACTCAGGCCTCAAATGCTCTGTTCACATTAAATAGGACAAGTTTAAATGGTGGCAGCATATGTATAGGGAAAGAACCTCTAAGTTCCCTTTCACCCAGTAGCCCTGAGTTGTAGCTGGGTGATAAGAGGTAAATACAGAGAAGGGGCTGCCTGTCTGGTGGAGCTTCTGGAAGAGGAGAGAGGGGACCATGTGAGGATATGGGTCAGGGCTCTCTGCCTACTCAGTTGGTGGCTAGACAGGTAGTGTGTGGCAACCAGACCTTACACGCCTGGGAATCGCCAAACCTGTGAAGGAAGGTTTTAAGGTGTGTGGTAGGGTGTGTGAAAGGCTGAGAGAGGGTCATTGCCATAGACGGTGATAATCTGAGACCTTCCAAGAGGTGAAGGAGCATGAGGTTAAAAGACATGGAGGATTCACTGTTGAAGAGAAGGCAGGAGAAAGAGCACAGATAGCCTAGAAAGAAGGTAGAAGATCTGTGGCTGAAAGAAAATACACGTTGCGAATTACCTGAGGATGCTCAAGTGTAGGATTTTATGTATGGTCCTCAATTCACGTGCAGGTTGTTCTTGCTTAGCACATGTGAATGCTGCTTTCATGCGAGCTCCCTTTGTGTGATTGCATCTGCAAGTGAGTCCTTTGCTGTGAGAACAAGTACTGTGGGCTCCTTTGACTTGCCAATTTGCATTTCTTTAAGGTGTGAGAAAGTGTGAGAAAGTGTCAAGATCTGCACTTCAATGAATGGATGGGGAAGTGTGGGAAACTGGGATACTTTTAGCAGTTGAGGAGGAACTGATATTGAACGTGTGAATGTATTCATGCGGAACAAATTGAAGTGTGACTGTACGACTGAGTGCGTGGAAAGTTGGAGGAGGGACATGTGAAATGAGGTTCACTTTGGCATCCCTAAGTACTTAGCAACGTGTATTTCCACCCTGAGTCTGCTTGATGAGATGGGAAGAGTGCCTCAGCTGGCTGGGAGGAAAGTGTACCAAGTAGCCTGAGGCAGTCAGGAGCTGCCAGGCCAATCAAAACACTCTCCAGCAGTAAGCCTGTGAGGTACTGGTTGGGTGAAGGAATAGAGAAATCTGGCCTTTTTATTTTAGTAGGGAGAGCCTCATCTTGGCAAGGGTCTTTCAGTGAGGGACTGAATGACATGAAACTTCGCTCTGCAGTTTTTAAAAAAAAATAAATTATATTTTTCCCCCTATTTAAAACTTTACTCTCTATTTCCCAGGGATTTAACCAACAATCTGGTAAAGCTTGCAAACGTTTGGAGCTATGTATGCAACCGATTTATCTTTTAAAGACTAGTGAAGACTCCTGATCTTTATCACATCTGTTTCATGGCCTCCCTTTGAATTTTGTTTCTATGGGCAGCAGGTTCTTTGCTTGTTTCATCCAAGATTTATTCAAAATGGAGCTCAGGAAGGAGTTCACAGGCTCCTCAGAGACATGACAGGCAAATTCAAGAAGTTACGTGGGGAGAGTAATGTCTGTCCAAATCAGCTCTGGGGAATGACAGAAGGGCTAGAATTTTTTGAAAATCCTATTTACTCTTCCATTTCCAGCTTGGAGGTATGGGGCTGAGGTGTATGGAGGAATTTGCAAGATGGGGAGGACTATTATGCTGTCCCTCTCTCAGGGATCAGAGGTGGACAATCAAAGAGTTAGACAGATAGAAAGGTCAGGGATCTGTTTATCCTTGCTTTCTACTATCCTACCACTATCCTTTGATGTGCACATTGTATTCTTAGGGACTTCCTCTTCATTGCACCATATCTTCCTCTTTGTCACTCACGCTTTTCCTTCTTGACATCCACTTTAGGCTAGAGCAAGAAAGAATCCTATCTCTTCCCTTTCCTATCCTGTATGGAGTTCCAACAATAAATGAACAAGTTTGTTCCACATGTACACAGGTACATACACACACACTTATCTGAATTCTGTACAATTCTGCTAACAGAATTCATCTGGCTGCTCACTTGAGTTTGCACAGTTCTCTAAGGGCAAAACTAAAGTTCTTCTCAAATGAAGTTCTTCTCTGTTATGCTTTCTTTTCTTCCCCTATAGCTGAAAGTCTTTGGAGAGCCTATTAGAGCTCCTGTTTTCTTCAGAAGCAGTAAGATGCCTGGCAGACCTGTGGCGTAGTCTTTTGCAAGTTGGTTTTGATACTGCCTCCTTGGAAGGGACCTTGCCTTAGCAGACTGAAGCATAACCTCCAAGGGAGAAGGATCCACGTGATTGGCTCTGCTCATGTGGTTCAGGGGAATCTCTCTACAGTGAAGGGCATTGCTTACAATACACATGAATACAGCCTTCCAAGTGCTTACATCTCTTTCCCATCATTTCAGCAGCATTACCTTTTCTCAGAAAAAGCTATGCTAAATTTTAAATTACTATATGCTTCAGCACTGGAACAATTTTCTTCCAAAGGGAAGATGCATCAAGAAACAGAAATGTATTATCTCTGGCCTCTAGAATAAAACTGGACCATCATCCAAACCCTTATCTCTAAGCCAAGTACAGAACCCTTTCCCATAGCCCATAGACTGTACCTGACCCGAATCTCTTGAATATCAGGGACCAATAAACGTTGGGTCTCCTTTTCATCCTCAGGTCCATAGGTAGGGGATTTCTTGGGTTCTCCTTCAACTGCAGGCTCAAGGTCAGGGCTTTCCACCCTGGGAGAAAGCTGGAGAGTTCTGCAGGGGGGAAGGCAGCTATGTAAAACTTCAATTAAACTTTGACAAGTCCTCCCCCCCCCCCAACCTAAGCTTGTATAGGCTATGAATCTGAGCATATAAAGGATGTAAGCCAGTTTGAACTTCTTAGCTTTACCGCTTCACTTACCTGGTCTCTGTGACATTGTACCGTCCTTCAACCAGTGATGGGCAGGTGGAGGAGGGTGTCAAAGTAGTACCTCCAAGGGCTGGCATGGAGGGGTCCCTCAACAGGGTCACAGACATTTCCGATAGCTATACACACAAAAAAGGAAACCATAACTGACGCTTTGCTTTACAAAACACCAGGCTCGAGATTCATATGTACTTGCAGCACGCAGTAAGGGAAAAAGACAGTTAAGGGATGCTCTTTCTCACTGCATTTATGTTCCCAAGACATCTGTCCTTCATTGATTTTGGATCCAGCCCCCAAATACTAAGAAAGTTATTCTTTCCTTTTCATCCCCAAACAATTCTCATTTTAGCTTCTCTTTGCCAAATGAGATAAGATTTCATATGCAAATGAAGAAGGCCCTATAAGGGTAAATTCTAGCCCAGAAAAACTGCCCCACTTCTTAAAAAGAGACAATGTCTCTTGGATCCATCCGGAATGGAGATGGGCATGGAGAAATTCAACACTTTGCACTTTCTATTCCTGAAGGAGAAGTGCTATGTGCCTGATCTCCAACTGGCCACTCTGGCACAGTCACACAGCATCCTTTCCAACAGAATATTCCCTTCTTACCTCTTTCTCTATTAACAGGGGACAGAAGGGAAGTGTGAAGTTTCTCATACCTTGCTCTCACTGGCGCTTACACAAACATGGCTGTGGCTGTACTCTCTGTTGAATGTGTGGGTAAGGAGGCGCAAGCACTGTAGAAAAGAAAAAAAAGGAAAAGATCTAGCTTGTAGAACAAATATTTGACCTGACTCAAGAGTCAGTAGCAGGGCAGAATTAACCATTATGCTAAATATGATGTAGTGGAGAGTTCCAGCCAGAGGCAATGTCTTTCATTCTCCAAGAATGTGTTTGCGTGGAGAGGGAACATATCATGTTCCTCACATCAGGCTCTTTCAATAATCTATTAATAACATGGTGGCAGATTTGTGCCAGGGAACCATCAGCCATACTTGCACATATAAGTAAATTTTAAACACTAGTAGCCTGTCTGCATGAAGGCCACCATAATCATATTCTTTTAATGCAGGGACTAGAAGTCCAAATGTCCATGTTAGATCATTCTATCTCCATCTTCTGTGTGCAAAGAAAATTTAGCACAACGCTTGCATCTTCTAAATAAGTGATTCACAACATGGCATCCCTGGGCATCATAGTTCCACTGATGTGGATTACAACCATTAAAAACATTTATAATGAAATATGTGCTTTAGGACAGTTTAAAACCAGGCAATAAAAACAGTATGATATAAATATTTTAAAAATTCACAAAATTGCAGCGACCGACATCTTCATGATGCACAGTTGCTTCTTGTGCGAAGTGCCCTTTTCTCAACTCAAAGAGCTAATTATTACAACAGAAGGTGCTTCAGAAGAGCCTAGGAGGCATCTCTTTTGTGTCTGGAAGGAATGCACATTCCAAAATAGCTGTTCCTATCGTAGAAGGATGCTTTTCTTGGAACCTTCTAGTATTTATTACTCCCCCATCTATGCAGCCATTTTTTTTACTGGTCCTGCCTCCCATTGCAGCCATTTTGTGGTGGCTAGCAACTAGCACAAGAAGGAGGGGGCAGGGAAGGGGGGGGATGACATAGTGCCAACAACACAACATCACAGCCTGTGAATACCTGGAAATAATATCATAGCACTGCAGGGATGCTCTAGGATTCATCAGAACATTATGGTAAAACTGTTTTTTCTTCCCAGCCCCACTGAATGGAGTCAGACAGAGGAGAGGGAGGCCAGGAGTCACCCGCTGAAGCAGAAGATGGGGCTCTCTACTCACATTACCCTTCCCGATAGTCCAAAAGCAACAACAAACTCAAGCAAGTTGGAGAACTCTGTTCTAAAGCATCCATTTGTGGTCCTTCATATTTAAAAGGCATTTATAGAAATGTTGCCATTTTTTTCAACAGAACTTGGAAGCCACAGTGCTGCCTTGTTGCTGCTTCTGAGACAGATGCTGCTATTCGTCAAAAAGTCCAACTGACAGATAGACACCAACAGAAAGCTTAAAAACCTCATTCAGCTTTTTCTGTAATTCAAGGATGACCGTTTATTTCAGAGTCAAGACCATCCTCGGACACACTGTCACTACTTAGCTATCAGTATAGGCATTGCAAGACTACAGGTATAGCTATGGCTATCACATCTCGTACCGAAGCCGAAGATGAAGTTAAATGCAACCTTTCAGGAGAATGACATGGTGCTATCCCAGACTCCATACCTTGACTGCCAGTTCTTTCTGCCTCTCACTGGGAGTGTCCAGTGGTAAAGCCCTTCCCTCTGGGGTACCATCTGCTGAGATGGGAGATGAGACACAAGATGTGCTACGGGAATCGGAATCTTCACTAGAGCTTGGGGACAGGGAATCCAGTAATGAGCGCTGAGTTGTCTCGAGCTTCTCACGCAGGAGCAGATAGTGTCTTGTTTTCTCAACCTTTAGAAAGAAACCCCTAACAGGATTAGGTCATTGATAAACACGTAGAGAGGTGTAATTTCACACAGAGATTAATCTAAGTGTAAGAAATAAGGTATATATCACATCACTAGGAATGTTCTCTACATTTATCAAACATCACATCCTGCCGCACTGTGTGGACAGTGGATGAGGACCAGGTCTCGGGGCTTGAGTCTTACTTCCTGCAGAAGGCTCAGTTTCTCCAATTCCCACTGGTGATCCAAGATAAGACTGTCACTACGGGGTCTCCAGCCTGCCAGGTTCTCCTCGCCTCGCACATAAGCCACTGATGTGTCAAGCACACGCCTTCGTCTTCTTTGCATCCCTGTAGAGGGAAATATTTCAACCTTTATAAATGCAGAGGAGTTAGCCGTGTTAGTCTGTAGTAGCAAAATCAAAAAGAGAAACTGGTCAGATATATAGGTGGAGGAGGGGAGGAAGGAGTAGATGCAAACAGTAGCTTCTGATATGGAGATCAAGGAAGTCAGTTACTTCTGATAATGAGATAACCATTCATAGTCTCTATTCAATCCCAGCCTGACTGAGTCAAATTTACATATGAATTCCAATTCTGACCAGTTTCTTCTTGCCCTCCATGCATCTGACGAAGAGAACTGTGATTCTCGAAAGCTTATGCTACAATAAAGTTGGTTAGTCTTAAAGGTGCTACTGGACTCTTTTTGATTTTGAACCTTCATAAAGTATTTGCTTGTGCCCAATTTGTGGAAAATGTTTAATGGATTGATTTTAGACATATTCCCATAATGGTTTTGCTCGATGGGTCTTAGGGTTTGGTTTTTACAAAATAACATCCATATGTAAACTGTGCATGCTGTGCCACTCTCATCCTCAACATGCATCCTTGGAAATGGCACATTATTGACTTTTTACAGATTTATTGGACCAGCAGCTGTGTAGTATAATATCATAAAACATCTGATTACGGCAGTTCTGACACTGGCATTGCAGGTAAATATGCAATTGCCGATGGTTATAAGTGGGATGTTAGGCCCAGAGGGTCTAGTGCTATAATCCTTTTTCTTTAAGCACAAGCCCAACATTCTCTGTAGACCTGTCATGATGACAAGGCTAATCTTAACCTTTCAGGTGAAGCAGAAGATAAAGAATAGCTTCTCACCAGGGCTGCCTGCATCAGCCACCCGGCAAAGGCTGAGCTCATAGACCCCAGTCACACGGTTACTGCAAGAAAAAAAGGAGTAAAAAGTTAAAAGCAAAGCGAGAGAATAAATGCAATTCAACACATAAGACACATCCAGCAGTTACTTCTTACCTACTGACTCTCCAATGATTTTTTTTCTTGGTTGGTGAGGTGAACACTGCTCTTTTAATGCTAATTCCAAAATGTTACATCCCTATAATCAACCTTAAATTAGAAATGTGACGCTCATAGATATGAATGTTGCTTATCGTTTAAAGATGCACGTATGCTAATGTAGTGTAGTGGTTAGAGTGCTGGACTAGAAGCTTGAAGACCCAGGTTTAAATCTCCACTCTGCCACAGAAGCTTGCTGGGTGACCTTGGGCCAGTCACACACTCTCAGCCTAACTTACCTTGCAGTGCTGCTGTGAGGATAAAATGGAGGAGAGAAGAACAGTGTAAGCTGCTTTGGGTCCCACAGGGGAGAAAGGCAGGGTAAAAATGAAGTAAATAGATTTTTAAAATATGCATATTTCTGCTGGATCAAAAATGTTTGGTTGGTTTAAGTCTGCCCTTCCACCAATGGAAAATGAGTGGATGCTTCTTTACCTCTCTGAGGCCCGTAGACTTCCGCTCCCAAAGAGGTTGCGGATGGATCGAGAAGCAGGTAGTTTGGCATCTCTGGAGTAGAAAACCATGCAAAAGTCTTTGGTGATCACTGCTGGCTGAGTGCAATTCTCCATCTGAAATGGAAGGACATTTGCTAGTTACACAAGCATGCTCCCTTGGGATATTCATGGTTGTTAGTATACCTTGAGTTGTTCTCAGTTATAAGGTTCTCAGCATGCCTTGAAGTTTACATTCCTGTTAACAGAAACAGTTATTTCACCTGGGACACAACGTAAGGAAGATCTGTGATATTAGTCATTTCTGTTAAGAAATCCTTTCTATTTCCTTGGTTATTGCATAACCTGAGCATCTCCCCCCCTGCCCCCCTCAAATAAAGGGAGGTGAAAGCTTGCTGTTGTTGCTCTTTGGACAGTTTTTTTTCTGCTCTGTGAGATCTCCAAAGCCTCAAAATATCTTTCATGGAAGGAAGAAGAACCAGTCGTTCTGGCTCTAATTTAGAGTGTCCCTGTTAATAAAACGGGCAAAGAAATGCATTTTAAAAAATGACAAGGAGAAGCATTTTCCCTGCCTCATCTACCTGTCATGCAGCCGTCATACAAGACTGGGCACCTAAGAGAGGGCTGGTTTCTTATTATTCATGCCTATAATTAAAACACTGCTTTGTCCTTCAGACAGCAGCACCCAATGCAAGTCAGTGTTTGACTTCATATCCTTTAAGAATTCTTGTCTTAATGTCATAGCAACTTGCAGAGAGGCACCATGTAGCTCTAGGTCACCATGATTCATTCTTACAATTCATCTGGATATGATACCTGACATTTAGGGGCAAAGCACATGCAACGTGTGGTTTCATGTAACTTTACTCAACATTTTTTAAACAAAAAGCAGTTGCAGGAAGCTGTAATTTTTCAAAAAAGACCAGTGGATGGGTAGGAGGTGCATAACCCTTTTGCCCCAGACCATTTCACTATTGCAAATCATTCTTCTCATCTGCCCTTTTTGCCCCCAGAGAAGAAAATAAATGAGGACCTTATCTTTTCCCCTGGTGAAAGAAAGGCACTTGGGAGATGGAAACAGTCAAGGGGAAAGGGTAAGCACCTCCTATGCACTCACTGGTCTTTTGTAGATTATTGCAACTTCTTATGGCTGTTTTTCATTACACAAAAAAACCTGGCAAATGTTTAATTTTTTTAATGGTGAAAGTTACATACAACTGTGGCTGTGCCCAAACAGCAAACACTCTCTGTTTTGCATTCACTACCACGATGTTTGCAGAGATGTGCATTGGCAACAAAGCTTCCATGTGGAAACTTTCTATGCCCATTCCTCTGTCAACTGCCATTTTGAGGCCTTCTTCACCTGCTGTATCACTACAAGGCTTTTTTAAGGCTTTAAAATCAGTAATTGTTATAGCACTATAGTAATTACCAATGATTTAAAAAGCGCCCCCCTCCAATCCAGTGATACAGCAGAAAAAATGGAGACAGCTGACAGAAGAAAAATTATGGAAATGTGGGTGGAATCTTTGAAGACCCAAACCTTCCTATCTAGATGGTATGGTAACACACTCAAAACTGTGCTTTCTGAGAAAGATTAGAGAAAAAAATGGGAAAGAGCATACTGAGATTAGGGAAAGGATGACTGAAACACAATTCAATGACAATGGCCCTTTTCATACTGCTTACCTTCACTCACAACGATGCAGAACATCATGCTAAAAATGCGGAAGATCACATTTTCTCATTCGACATCGCGCAAATCTTGCGTGAGAAAACACGATCTTCTGTGTTTTTTGCGCGATGTTCCACATCGTTGCGAGTGAAGGCAAGCAGTGTGAAAAGGGCCCAAGTCATGTGAATGCTCAAATAAATAAATAAATAAATAAATAAATAAATAAATAAATAAATAAATAAATAAATAAATAAATCTCCAGTGTGGTAGCCGAAAGGGAGAAAAAACTCTGTATGGAAGCAGCCCATATCTCATATGTAGTTTATGCCTGAAAGAGTAATTATGGGATATCATATATCATTTTACTGTCATATTTAAAGCCAAGCTACATTTTAAAATGAGCATCCATTTGTGGAAAGATTTCAGCTGAATAACAAAAAAACCTTCTACAAGGAGCAGAGCAGACCTTGAAGAACTGCTTTTTCCACAACTGTCATTCTCCGCAATACGGCAAACATTTAAAACAAAAACTGAATGGTGACATTTTACACAGAGCTGCCTTGTCTCTCAGGAAGATACTCACTATTCAGTAAGACAGTACCCAAGGCTTCTTCCACTACTGTCAATCAGAAGCAGCCTTTCTCCTCTGTGACAAGCAGTGACTTTGGCATTTTTTTCCTTTTAGTAATCAGTAAGTTTCAGTTTCAGACTTTTGTCCTCCTTGGTGCTGCTGCTTTTAATACATTTCCCCCCCGCTTCCCTTGTGGCACAGAAAATGTAAATACTTTTATCAACTTTTCACATTTGGGGGAAGACTTTCAAAGTCTTAAGTACTGAAAGATGTTGAACATCTGTGCAGTTATTATTAACATGCTAACCTTCACAGAGAGTCCAGCCTAAGAAATCCCATGTGGTGTGTAGTGGAAAGAAAGTTGTATAGGAGAGATGCAGGATCTGTTCTCTTCTGTGTTATGAAGCTGACAGGGTATCCCTGAGCAAGTCACCCTCTCTTACATCAAAATGAGCTAACCTTTTATAAGCTGCTTTTACTAATCTAGGCCCTGTTTGCTCCAGTGGGCCATACAGTGTCCATAAAAGAGAGACAGACTCAACTCCTTGATTGGAATGAATTAAACAGTTTTAGACACAATGATCATCCTTAATCATTGTTAACAAGTCTAAGCTGACCTCCTTTATTAGTCCTGAAAGGGGAAAAAGACAGGCAAAGAGAGGGTGCCTGTTTGGTTTTTTCCCTTTCCAGGGCTAAAAGCAACACAGGGGTGCCACTTTCAATTGGCAAAACCACCTGTGCAGAGAAGGAAGGCTAAATCCCCTTTCTTCCCCTCCCTGTGGCTTTAGTCCAAATCAATACAGCTGTTATTGCCCTTTATAAACACTGGGAAGATCTATTCCTGGATCTAATGACATCCTATTGGTTTCGCCTTTAGTAAAAAAGGGTTCGCTTCAGTGCTATGTCTGACCTCCAGGGCTATTCTAGTGTTCTAAAGTAGTGTTATCTTTAAGCAAATCACAAGGAACAAGACTGGATAAGACAGTGGGGGCTGGAATAAGTGAAGATAAAAGCTTCCCTACAAAACCCAACTCCGTGTGGCATATTTATGGGCAGTGCTATGAAGGCACTGATTATTCTTGCCTCAATGTATGCTGAGAGCGTCATGTAGATTTTCTCTCTGTATGGGGTGACCCGGTTCAGCAGCAGAGAGTTGTGCATGGAGCTATCCCATGCTGCTTCAAACTGGTAAAAGGTCCTGCAAGGAAACAGCAAGAGGCTTGTTAAAAAAAACCCTATCAACCAACAAGCTACATGGAGAGAATTATATAGACAGAAATATGCAAACATGCACACGCACAAACATCTTTGTGCTGAATGGATGCAGCTATCCTGGAGTGCTTGGCTCAAAAATACTCCCTTGTTTGTCTGCCTGTTTGTTTGAAAGGACAGTGAAAGCACCAGTAAGAATTCTCACAGCAGGTGCTTATGCTATGGTTTTCTTTTTTGGGATGGATGTCACATGGACAGAAATGAATTGAGATATGCTTTTAGCTACAAAAGAGGATGGAATACCAAGAAGGACTGCGAACAGGAAGGCAGCAATAGAGAGAGAAGTTATATGCAGGTGACATTCAATAACATTGGTTCTGCAAATATCTGATTTGTTGAAGCTTGGCAGACAAAGTGGCTACTCATTTCTGGTTAAATAGTCCCAGTGCTGGTGATGCCACAGATCTATTGCCACACCTTGGGCTGTAATTTAAACATACCCTCTGTAAGAAAAAAATGGACAAAAAATGGAGCAGGAGTGTGAGTGTGTGTGCATGCGTGCATGTGTGTGTGAGAAAGAGAGATTAGGAAAGCAATAAGAAATAATGGATGTTCTCTTGATTCAAAAGTTAATTACAGCTGGTTCTTTTCAAATTTTGCCTAAAGCACTCCAGGGCCACATCTCTTCAGTCAAATACAGTGCAACATCTACCCTCCTTCTCTCTGAAGGAGGTGCTAATTTTGGGCAAGCATGTTAAGAAAAGAAAAAAACAGAGTGAGGATGCTCAGTGCTGCAGCCAGTTCCATCTCTCCAGAAGCAGTTGGCATTTCACATCTTGAATATTACTTTTTCAGATGCTTCATATGCCCATATAAGTTGCTTCATCTTTTTTATTGTTCAATTTCTATATACAGTCATAGCTGCCAAAATCAAGAGACCTACTTGAACTCTAAAATTTGATCATCTACATTTCCCTTCTAATTCCTGATTTTAAGGGAACTTTCCTGACCAGCAATTACAGGGGAGTTTGCTTCTTCCCGGCCTCATCTCACCCCTAATACTTTTTTCTGTTCAGTCACTGATATCCCAGAACCTCTTGCCAGGTACACCAAGTGTCTGATAGATTGGGAAACAAAACATTCAGCATTGGGCCTTGTTCTGTAAGGGATCAAAGCAGTTTTCAGAGTCAAGCCATTACTATGCATAATGCCTAACCTGCTTTAGGCACCAATCACTGATATAATTTACAGTGCTATGCCAAACTATGCCACTTCTGAAGTTAGGGTTGCCATAAAGAACATCACACATGGCACAATCACATATGATCAAGGAATGGGAGTCGTTCTAACGCAGACATATGTTCTGATGAAATATAGATAACCCTATTTCCCACTTGCTCTTTCATCAGCATTTCTCACTACAATTGCATTCCCTTTGTGGAGTCCATTGGCTCAGATTAAATGTTTTGGATCCATTAAAAGACCATTTCAGAAACCTCATACAAAAGCTGATCAAAATATCAGGACTTTCTCTCATTTCTGTCTGAGCATCCTCATGTTTCAAAAACATTTCCACATGTACATTCCACCATCACAGCTCACCGACACTCAGTACCAACATAGTCAGAAGCCTCTTTAAAGAGAAGCCAGGCCTCTTTGTGGGAGATGATGATGCATTATGCTAGGCCCATCTCTGAGAAAAAGATGTTGGCTCTTGTTGAAGAGGACCTGACTAGATGTTGATGCACAGTTACTATCTCATTCTAAACAATGCATGTTCATATTAAGAGAGAACTGTTTTTGAGCATCTTGCAAAAATCAAAACTAAAAGAGTCGTGAGTAGAATCACTGAGACACAAGCAACTCTGATGGGAAAGTAGCAAGATTAGGAAAGAAGGACTGGTGAGGGTGGGGAGCAGAAACAAGTCAGAGGAGAAAGAGTAAGGCAGAAGGGAATCAGAACAAGCAGGAATGTGAGAGAAAAGTGAGATAGAAATACCTAGTGTCATTTCCGAGTGAAATGCTACAAGTGAAGGCAACCCAAGACAAACACATGTACACATACACAAAGAAATGAAAATGTCAGAAATCACTGTTTATATGGTGTCCTGTGGACAGCTACCTGGGGAGGCAGCTACACTGAAGGGCATAAGGAACTGAATGAAGTCCAGCCACTGTTATTGTGAATTTGGTGCAGGTGAATAAGCAAAAGAGAATCAACAAATACAATTCCCCCTTCATTTTTATGGTTGAAGGGCAGGGTCACAGCATGAAATTCAGCATGAGCTAACACATATTGAACATTCCCCTCTCATGCATCAGAAGAAAGTCCTTTCACTTGGGTTTCCTAGTCTTGCATTATCAGTGGGCAGAAGATCATCAAGAATTTGCAGGCTGTGGGGCATGCAGTCTTATCAAAATCTGATATTCACAGTCAAAAACTCATGAGTAAACCCAAAATGGGGAGGGTTTCTAACCAAGATTTATCCAACCAACAGGTGCCAAGTAGAAATGCATAATCTAAAACACATTATTAGGTAGATGATGTTTCAGTGTGCTTTTTCGTTAGAGACCCAGTATTCGGCATAGCCAAGAGCTTCAGAGGAAATGTTGCTGAGTATGGCTTACAAATTTGGAAGTGAGGAGTACTTTTGGCAGCATGCAGTGTAGTGTTACAATTATGGAACCTTAGGACTGCCTGTGAAATGGGCATTCACAACGAAATCCTTTGGCATTCATTCATTCTTCCAACATCTGCTAACACTGAGCCAGTCAACACAGAGTCACAGCCCCTCTCCATAAATTGCTGGCTTTTCTGCACAGATACAACCTTCCAGCAGAAGAAAACTATACCCAGTTTAACTGTTGAATCCTATCTGTTCCCACGTGTGCCTTTCTGAGGGGAGACACACACAAAACGCACTCATTTTTCAATGCAGCTGGCATTATTAATATTTGGAAGAATGTTGAAATACATAGGCAACAGGTTAAGTTTGAACAGACATGTTGGCTCATGCATCATATTGCTGAGTAGGTCAGCATACTTTAAATTCTGGGACTAAGTCCAGAATTTGAACTCTGGAAAATAAGGTAGATGCATGACTGAAGTGCATATTGCTTTTAAAGTTGGTAACTTGCATATCTAATTTTTAAAGAAGCTATACAATCAAAGCTGGTAGCTTCATATGAAGCTATTATGTAGGAGTTAGCTACATGCACCACTCAGAAAGCCTTGTAATTGGACCAAAGTATTCATTTCTTGCACTATCGAGCAATCTCCCTTTCCCCCTTGCAATAAATTGCCTTGTTCTGCTGGGCTGCAAACCAATGGGGGGCTTTTAGGTACTGCTGACAAATAATTCACCAAAAAGACCTCATAACATCAGGGATATAATAAAACAAAGATAAGACATAAAGCATGATATTAAGCATGGTTATGCAGAAGCAAACTTAATTGAGCTTAATGGGCTAATTCATGTTACAAATTCTATGTAGCCGCTAGGAAGACTTCATATACTACATGCAATTGGAGTTTCGTACCTCCAAGGAGCATGTATGTCCCATTCTGATTGCACCCATGGTGTACATGGAGAAAGGGATTCAGCCTTCTCCACCCCCTGCTGTTTTCATATCCTAGAATGGCCCCAGAGGGCTGCTATTTGTTCCACTGCAAAAAGTATGTATAGCCAGGTATGCTCCTTAATTTTTGCAATACAGTGAAGAGCAGGTTCAGTCCAGCCATTCTGCTTAGCAAAATTTGAACTCTGAAGCCTTCCTCCATCCAGCCTTCCTACACTTTAAGTGACTTCCTCTGGTGGAAGAGCCATTTAATTTGGAAGAAGGTTTCTGAGGCTGTGGGAAGGCTTCCAATTTTGTTGAGCATAATGGCTTGATACATTCCAGCAGCTCCCCAGGGCAATTTCAGGACCCAAAAACACTGCAGTTATAATCAGAGTTAGGCAGCACACATGTCTGAGAGTACAAAACATTCAGTGTACATCTGATACCAAGTGTCTTTGTAACATGTTAACTGACTCTTACTCCCTAACAATTGTGCTTAGCATTGCAGCCTTTGGACGATTCTTATGGTACATAGGTACCATAAGGTACATAGGTACCATAAGGTACATAGGTACCATAGCTGCTGTTTCCATGAGATCAACCTTATGTTGCACCAATAATGTTTAAAACAGGGGAGCTCTCACACTGGCTCCCAGGAAGATGCAAAGTGGCAAGCATGGGAAGTGGCCAGATCACCATCCCCTTCCACATAGTTCCTTATTTCAAACTTCTTCAGTGTGAGTATCAGCCACGTGGAATCATCGATCTTGCAATCCAAGTAATGCAAAACTCAGCCTTTAGTCACTATCTATTGATGATATCATGGCCTCTCATTAGCGTGTGGAGCCTAACTGGAATTTTGACTACTCTCCCTGCCCAGTAGACATCCCAAGAAGAGAATCCAGAATATAATTAAGTTTCATGAGAGAATTTGAAGGATAATTGAATCCTGGATGACAGCTCTCCAAGTACTGACTTTACCATGCTTTTCTGGATCTAACAGGTAGCCTATATGCAATCTCTGGTTGCTCTAGTATGAAGAGCATAATGAATTTTCTAGCTAGTTATACTTCTACAACTAATACCTACAAAATGAATAAATGAAGTAAATAAACAAACAAACAAAAATCAGGCAGAACTACAGAATGCCTGCATGACACTTTCTGTTGTGGTAACATTAATACTGGAAATTGTGAAAGTACCTACATGCCCCAGTTCCTTCTCTGTGGTCCCCTTCTTCCAAACAGTATTTCAAAAATGGAGGGGGTTGGTATGTGTGCTTGTAAGCACATACAGGCAAACACCAAACCAGAGCTTAGTACTATGGTGTGTACGTGTGTAAGAGAAGGCTCAGCAGCTTGTGAACATAGCTCTCTAGAATTGTTTAGCATGTTCAACTCTTTTTAGCAAATAAATATATGAAAGCAGACCAGGCAAAAATGTAAAACTAAAGTAGGTAGTTTTGTAGAACCAAGCACAATGGAAACTGAATTATATCATAAGTACAAGCAGAAAAGAGGGCAACAGGTGACCAAGTTAATAGGATATTTGTATTGTAGGGCTAAACTAGATGTGATGATTGCAGAGCCATATGTTTAAACCTGGATGTACCCCAATCACATAGAAAACAAGGGGTGGGGTCTGATTAAAAGAGCAAACAGGACGTAGGGTGCTAAATACTCTCTCACCTGCAATTACCTGCAATCTGTCCCTCCCCACAGGTGATTTTACTCCTAACTTGGTTCACTTCTGGTATTGAAACCCAGCTGAGGGGAACGTAGCACCAGAGGATAGGCATTGGAGATGGAAACTGTGGATGGGGAAGGGTTCTTCACTTTTATTAATATGCTCCATTTGCTCTTCAGACTTGGCTCCTCTGCATGGATCATCTGCCATCATGTTCATCTTGACCCTAAGGTGCTTCCCAAACAAGAGTTAGATCAAGATGCTCTTACCCTACCACAAATTTGTCTTATAGGTGCTACTGGACTCTTGCTCTTTTCTACCAAACATGAGTGTTTTTGAGTCTTAAACACAACATTATTCTCTGAAGAAAAGGATAGATTATTTCCAAGTACAAGCTACTGTGATGGGCATATCAGGTTATCACAATGTGCACCTGCACAAACTTATGCTCCATACCAGCCAAAACTGGACGTTCATCAGAATTAACTACGTTTCAGCTCCATTCTACAGTATTTCCAGTACATAATGTCTCTATTTGGGGAGATCAGCTCCTATTTGTCTTCTTCTCAGGTACTGAAATTTGGTGTGGCTCCAGAACATTTCACTTAGTGCTTTGGGAAATTAAGAGGTGTGGGTTTTTTTGTTTCGTTTTGTGTCTGAGGATGATGCCAGCAGCCTGCACCCCAGACTTAGCAGGCTCAGCCTCGCAGGGCCCTCATCCCACTGCCAAAATGCTCATGGGGGCCCCAACTCCCTTGCCAGCCCTGGCAGAGATCCGGCACAGCGTCAAGAAGCCTGCAGCAGCCCACATCCCTACTGACACCTGCCATGCTCAGCCCTGCCCCGAGTCAAGCAGGCAGCCCCCCCTCATGAGGCCTCCAATTGTTTTCCAGCTATTTCCACTGTCCTCAAAACTGGAGACTGTGTTACGAAGTTGGATCAATAGTTCATCTTGCCTAGTACCCTCAACAGCAACCTTAATGGCTGTTCTAGAGCAGAAGTTAGTAAATTAAGGATTAGGAGCCCATAATAAGAGCTTCAAAATTTGATCAGAGTTGTGGCACAGGCTACTTAGCTGTTCCTGTCAAAAACCTGTTAAAGTGCTTGAGAGCAAAGTGCCACTAAGAGCCATTAAGAACAGCAGAATAGGAAAGAGAACCACATCTGGTTCTCCTCCTAGTTCTGAGAACTCCAAGTTGGATGTTGCCTCCTCCTGTTTCACTGGAAACAGGAAGAGCTGCTGTCCATCTTGGAGTTCTCCAAATCAGGTAGTTGTGGGTGAAAATACTGCTCATCCCACTCTACAGGAGTGAGAGCACTAAGAAAACTCCAGTTTCTCCCATTTACACCTATGAAATTTATTCCACAGCTATTTATGCTTTCTCTAACAAATGTAGAAGGTCAACAGCAAGAGCTATCATGCACCATGATATAACCACAGTCTCTACAACCAGCTCTGATCAAACATTTATCATTGCACAGTGGCTTACAATCACAGCAAGTAAACCGCTGTTTACACTGTTCTGTTTTCTCTCCCAAGTTCAAGGCAGTGAATCAAACAGAGTCCTAAGACAATTTGTTCAAAAATTATAACATCACACACATTCTTTAGTACTAGGAATTCACAATCCTAGTCCCTTAGCATTCTGTCACTTGGATCTAAATATGTGGGGAAATCTCAACAGGGTCTAAAGGCAAGGAGAAACTATGTCCAGGTAACAAAAAATAACACTGAGTTGAGGGCTGAATTTTGAGACAACAGAAAGAGAGGTGGAGGCGTTGTGCACCAGAAGAGCAGCCAGGCCAGGGTGTTTCAATTAAATTAAATTGAGGACTGACTTTCACATATTCATTGTGTATTATGAACAAGATATGAACAAGGTTCTAACTCTTTGGGGGTACTGACTTCATATAGTCTGACCTCTTGAATGAGGCAAGCCAACAATTTCTTGTCAGTAGTTCTAGTCAGTAATTGTAATTTATTTAGTCAAGTATAGCTCAAAGGTTTCCTATGACTGTCTACTATGTTTCTGTGTTCTAAATGATCAGTCAGTTACACAGTTAAAATGTTGTAGGCATTTGGTACGTAAGTCTGTAAGGCTGTCTCTGAGTGAATATTGTTCTGCCTGTTTGAAGAAGGTGTTATCTCAAGACAGCTGCTGCCCACAGCATCTATCAAATGAGGTCTTTTTTCCTTCTTGTCTTTCACACAGTAGTATTTTCCACCACGCTTCCCAGCTCAGCCAACTCAACTTCTCATGCTGCCTGCATCAGCTCACAAACTGCTTTTGAGCCAAAGCTGGGAGGTGGGGGATGGGGTTTCAGCATGTTTTGACACATCAGAAAATTTACAACAGCAGATAAACAAAAGAAAACCCAGCCAAAAGAACAAAGGTTGGGGGGGGGGGCTAGAAAGCTGGGTTTTAAAAAAAGAAAATAAAGAATCAAAACCCCAAACAAAATGGAATAAAAAAGAAGCCCTGTAATGCAGAAGAGAAAGAGAAAGCCAGTGTACTGGGATAGGTGAGGGAAAGTCAGTCCATAGCATTGCTAACTGCAATGCCAACCTGAATGAGGATGCATCAGGAACATAAGGAGGACAAAGAAAATGGGAGGGGTAACAAATAATACCTAGGCATATCCGAATCAAGAAACTGCCTGCAAAAATACAAACAATCACATGGTTAGTGTGTGTTCAAATGGGTGGCGATAGCAATGGCAGCAGCAATAGCAGCAGTTCTACCATAGTGCAGATCTTCAAAAACCCACGGCCTACTACAAGCAGCTCCTGCCTACCCACCGGCATGCCACTCCAAGCTGCAGCTGAAAACAGCCAAGCTTCCAAATCACTCAGATAAGGGTTGGATTGGATTATATGTTTGCCAATCAATCCCCTCCACATGGTAAGAAGCAAGGGAGAACTTGCTTGCTTCTTCCACCCCACCAACTCTGTCTCTGAACATGTGACTTATTGGGCCAATCAGGCATTATTGGGCCATCTCAATCAGGCGTACAGATCATGCGATCAATTTCCTAATAAAATTCAGGAATCTGTTATGCAGTGTGTACATGTATACACTCAATTTGGATGCTAATCCTCCAGGCTGATCTTTGGAGCTTTGGAGCTGGCGCAAGTGTGCCAGTTATGCTGGGCTGGTGGGTGAGCCCTTGCTCTCTGGCATCTGGGACGGTGATCAGCAAAGGCAGTGTTTGTTCTAGCCCACAGGCTCAGCTACAAGTGTGAGGCCTCACACACTGAGAACCACTGTGGTGTTGTAGATGAGGTACTGGAGCTCTTCTGTGGAAACAGGAGTCCAGATCCATGCTCAGCGATGTTCTCTGGGTGGGTTAATCAAAATTTTGATCAAACTTAATTTATCTCAAAAGGATCCTGTGATGATAAAAATTGGTGAAGCTGATATATATCACCTCAATCACAAATATGACAAATAACAGAACAGTCCTTATGTATTGACATGGAAAGACTGGCAATTTGACTAGGTTCTGCCTCAATCCTTGGAGCAACAGTTGCCCAGACTTTTAAAAGGTCTGACTGAGATGCAGAGACCATTCCATCAAATGTGAAGAATCCTAAACGACCAGGTGGTAGCTGTGTACTGCCACTGCAGGACTGAGGAGGTTTAATGCCCTGACAGCAAGGAATGTCAGAGTTCTCCTCTTATTTTATAAGAAATGAAGCAAATGGAAATTTCCCTGGCTGTTAAAATGGAGACAAAGAGTAAGAGATCCTCAAAGATGGTAGCTTGAGGTTGGTTTCTGGGAAAGCAGTCAGATTACACCCAATAGCAAAGCAGGGAGCTGAAGCAGTAAGTTCAAAAGGCAAGTTGAGGATATTCCTCCCAGCCACAGGATCTGCTCACTCCAGCAACTTTAAGATTCAAGGCAAGTCCCCAGAGCCCATGCAGAATTGAAGGATGGGGCATCTGGAAGAGAGGGAATTTTTCCATGTCTTCCTCAGTTGTTCCAGTGGCTTTCCCCTTCTTCCTGCTCCTGCCAATTACTGGTCATTTTGGCTAACTCTGAGATGTTGGCCAACAAGGAAGGCAGTGGTATAGTTCTCCTCCATGAAGGCAGCTGGGTACAATGCTCATACACCAGGTAGAGATACAGAGAGGAGAAAACAAAACACAAATCTTCTTGCATACGAAGTTCCCTGCCCCTTCCCTAACAGATGGCTTAAGACAATCCTTTTTTTTTTCTCTTGGTCTCTATGTTTTATATATTTACATATTTATTTTAACCATATATTTTACTTTATTTATTTTACTATATTTAGCAGAGAATGGTAGCTCCTAAATAATAAAATGTAAACAAACCAACATGTTCTAAACCCAGTAATTTCTGTGTGTTCAAGTCTCTTGTCCAGAGCTGGAGCGTTTGAGTGAGAAAGAAATAGAAAAAAAGCTACACCCAGATCATGCAGTTAAGCTTTTGTCCAGTCACCATGGCACTGCATAACAGGAATGCACAATTAGAATAGTTTGGGTTTCATTCCTTTAGGCAAGATCCACCATACACCTGAGTGCTTTCTGGCACATGGAAAATCTGCACTTACAGAATGGATTTCCATCAGCATAGCAGGATTTCTTTACCTCCCCCCTCCCACTGCACTGCATAATGCCCCCTGAATTGTTGCTCCTGGGGTACAGGGGACTCCCACAAACAGTAGGGGGGAGTTTGAAGTCTGCAGGGGAAGTATTTGGGGGAAATCCTCCCTTTCCACCAGAAGACATTTTCCACTAGAGCCAACCCATTAGCTTCCTTCATTCAAAATAAGACTGTTTCAGGTAACCAATATGCTTATCTCCTGGACACCAGCAAGCCAGTTGTTGGCTCTTCTTATCCCCAGTAGCCAAGCACGCTAGCAAGTTCAACACAAGGAAAAGCAACGGTTGAGCAGCATTGGTGGTGGTAGCATCAAACAACTGTGATGTGACAAGAAGGGCTTCCAGGCTTGTAGTCTCTACTGCTGGATAAACTGTCATGTGGAAATCCCTTGATATAAATTATTTTCCCCTCTGTATTAATCAAAGAGACAACATCTTAGCTGATTAAAGCACAGTGTAGTTGTGAATAGAGGGACATTGTTATAAACCAGCTGGACTTGTTGGATTAGGTTCTTCATTTATTATATATGTATATATTTCTTTATTAGTCAATTGATGGTTCATTTGAAAGAGAAAAACCCTGTAGAAATCAATACTAATAACAGCTTGATGGGGACAACCTTGTTTTTTTTTTAATACTGCCACCCTGCAATGCATCATCTTTGCTCAAGGATGACTCACCTCAGACAATTCATCTTTCCTTTCAACTCTTCTTCATCAGCTTCTGCTGTTCCTCTCATATACTAACACTTTCCCTCATCCATAGGCTTACCCACATTGCACTTTGTCTCAGTATTTTCACATTAAACCTGTAGGGGTTTTGCCAGAGGTTTGGGCCAATGATGTATGTTAAAAATCTGACAGGAAAGGAATGTTGAAGGACAATCCCAATAAGAAGTACTTCAGTATTTTATTGATGATGAAGTAGACCTAGCTGCTTACAGATCTTGGCTTGGATCATGCAGAAAATCTCCGCTAAGGGATTTCCATCTGCAGAGCAGGACTTCTTCACTTCCCCCCTCCTGCTGCTCATGAAATGTTCTCAAAAACGCTGATCCTGGGAGACAAGGGAATCCCACAAACAGCATGAGGGAGGAGTCAGAAATTTGCAGCAGGGAATCCCTTTTTTGACTCCCCCGAAAGGTGAGAAAAAGCTTGGAATGGAGTGCATGTTGCCTCCTGCCTGCTGCGCTTCTAATATAAAATGTGTAATAGCATTATTACACTATCTATGCTACCGAACTCCATTTTATGAATTACCAGCACCACAACGTAATCTTCCATTTTCCAGGATTCGCTCCCAGTCATAAAGTGTTTGATGAAAGCACCACTACTGAAGTACCAAGGAACCTAGAAAAATCTCTGAGCAACTGCTGACAAATCCTAGATCTCTCGTGTTATCTTTCCCTGGGACATTAGTCCCTATACAAAACACGGAAGCAGTAACAGGCCTTTTGAGCCATCCCTACAAACCTCAGTGAGCCACAGGATTGCTGTTCAGTCACCTTGCAATGCTGGACCTGAGAAGTATGATGGTTGTTGTCATCTTAGGCAGCAAGCAGAATAGTTTGCCACCAGACATTACCATGTGGCTGCACGAAATCCTGGGTCTGAACTCACTCAGAAAGCTATATGAGAGACTAGCCCTCTCTTCTCTTATGCTGCCGTTTCAAAAGGTTTCCAAAATGCCATCAGAGCCATTTTAATGCAACAATGCAGTTGTTGCTGTAATGCTGCGGTGTACCACCAACAGCAGAAAAATGCTAAATAAAATGTATTAAAAAACAAAATAACAAAAGGTTTAACCATATTGTTGAGAAGTTCTAAGTGTGCATTCAATCAAAAAGGAAAAAGTGTAGGTGACCCCACAGAGGAACCAGTTGAATGTAGCCTTTGTGGGTGACCCCAGCAGATCTCATAACTGCTAAAATCCACAGAACAGAGGCAAAGGCAGGCAGGCCTGAGCAACCCAAGGATCCAGTTTAAATGGCTGTTGTCTCCTTGCCATTCTGTGAAAAGGTGGCACCAGGTCATGGCCAAGACTAAACAAGATCTAAGGAAAATTAGCTCATCTGTCTGGAAAGTCAGCTACCAGCCTAGTACAACTCTTGTCAGGGAGATGCTTGGGGAAAGTATTTTGGACCCAGTGTTTTTTTCCCCTTGCTACTCTGGACTCTGAGCTAGTCTCAGCATGACTTCAGCCTATTGGCAGACCTACAGTAAGGGGGAGGTGCTTTGAGAGTAAAGTCCACTCTCACATATTGATGGCCAAACTACATATTACCTGTGGTGTGTCAGACAACAGGTAAAATATGGCCCACCATGGCTATTTTGGCTCAGGAAAACAGAGCAAGAGGAAAGAGTGAAGCTTTCCCTCTTCTGAGCTGCATAAACTGTACAAGTGCTTGGGAAAGTTAGCTCCCCAATATGACGCCTGTTTGCAAAGAGGGTATCAGATTGGTGTTCCTGAGGTTCACTCGTGTAGCACCTAACGTGCAGTTTGGCTCACATTCCCTGAAGACTTTCAGGGATGCCGTTATGCCCCCGGTTATATGAACAGGGCATGCTAGGAGAACGCATGGCCAAACTCACCGATCGTCCTGGGACGGGGGGATGTAACCTGATGACAGTATGTTCAAAGAGAGAATGTTGGGGTCAATGAGGGATTCATCTCCTTCTGGGGTGTTCCTAATCCGACCTGCAAGTGAAAAATAATGCTCAGTTAGTTTATCTTTGCACTGCCTGAAGGGAAGTCAGAAAGAACATGTCTCTGAGCCTCTAAAGTGAAGCAAAGCTCTTTAAATGGGATACAACCCTTACACCTGTCCTCCCTTGTCAATGTTGGGGCCCAATCATAGCCACACTGCCAATGCATTTCAACTCTTCTCACCATATAGATCCGTGCTGCTTTGTGAATAAAGAAGAAGCAACAGAGGCCCTATCGCACCATAACTTCACATTACTTCTCTCAGTATAATTTGGCAACCTCTCAGAATTTACCAGGATAAACACAGATAATTACTTTGACCCAGCAACGCTGGGCTAGTCTATCTCTCCCAACAATGAACAATGCAGTATGGGTTCCACTGTACTAAATTCCAGCATCAACTCTGGATACTGCCTGCCTGAATTGATAAACCGTAGGGATTTTCTTATGTTCTAGCCAACATGAATGCTTACACGCCTACATCACCCACGGGCCCATGATGCTGTTTTCGACCCTCAGTGGATCACATCAATATCCATAAAACAGCCTCTCAAGTTCCAGTAGAGTTTAGGACAATGGCTGCTCTGCTCTGTTTTGTTCAGGCAACTGCCTTGACTTCAGCAGTGGCTGAGATTCAGAAACAAAAGGGGGTCAGGCACAGTTTTGCTTACCCACAACCAGCTCTCGCACTTCCTTCCAGCGGATGTGGCTGCCTGTCTCATGTACCAAGGTGACTGTGATCCTCCTTTGGATACCCTGCCATCCATCATGCCCAGAGAGAAAAGGGACAGTTGTTACAAGACTTGTGACTAGGTAATGGGCCATGCGGAAAAAGCCCTTTAGGGTGATTTTTTTCAGGTTTTGTGAAAAGAGGGGGGAAATGCTTGCCTCCTTTAAAGTGACTACAGCTTGGTCAGGAAAGGGGAAAGGTTGCATTCCCCACTGCATTTCACATCCTTTAAAGTGGCCCTTCAAGGAGGAAATCTGCAGCATGGTCCCCCTCCTCCCTCCCAACAATTTACCAAGAGTGGGGAAGGAGCGCAGATCCTTCTGTGGATCGTTTACTTTGAAGTCTCATTTGCCAAAAGAAAATGAGGGTTGTAGGTTGTGTTGCCAGACAGCTGCTCTAAAAGGCCAGTTTGGTGCAAAACATGTCTTTTTTTTTCTTTCATGAGGGATAGCTTGTCTTTGGCTTTCCCTCCTAAATCAGCAACTTTTACACAGAAAACCAAATCACCTAAAAATTTAGTGCAGCACTAGTGATGGGTCAGTGTGCTCAAGGGATGGGTCAGAAAATACCTGATGTAACAGGAATGTTCCATGGCAAGGCATTCCTCCACGATGATCCACAACAGCAGGAATATAGCTGGAAAAGAGAACTTCCATGAGACCAAATGTGGAAAGTCTGCCCCTATCACCAAGCTCTAGAATCAATGCAAGTAAATCTACCATTAGTGATCCTCATCTGTGCTCCCAATGTTATCATGCCAAAGATACATCCACATATTAGTATTTTTTTCCATGTAACAGTTGTATGCTAGCTTTGCATTGATGTGTAATCACCCTGGGCAACCACACCATTGTGATTCTGAGCCACAAACCCATAAAGAGGCCCGTATTACAGAATGGGACAATTACTGCAGTGTCACATCACAGGGGTCTGCATGCCTTCAGGAAAAATGCTGGAGTTGGGATGCCTTGCACAATCCAGCCTTTGGTTTCAAAGCAAAGATTTCTTATCTGGTACTCATGGGGAATGGGGGGGGGGGGTGTTACAGATTAACCAAATGTGCTGGATATTCAAGCTTATTGGTCTGCCCTGCCATCTACCCAGATGAATTCACATTGACCAAACCTCACCCTATTGGGAATGCCACAGAAACAGCCCCAATTCTAGCAGGACCTTTCCTTCCTCCTGAGCTTGCCCTCTTGGCAATGCCAGTTGCCTCAGCATCCTGAATAACTGAGCCCAAGATAATACAAGGTTCCTCCTCAGCCCTGGTGGGGTCTTTTTACAATATTTCCCTCTTTTCTGTTACAGCTTGCTGTGCCTCACTGTGGGTCCCTTCATACTGGTGTGCCCTCCACTTGTGTTCATCTTCCCAGGTAAGTACCACTTTCCCTTTGCAGGCTCCTTCCCATGCCAGACTTCCAGCCCCTCCCTTAGTCCTGGGACCTTTGGGGCCTCCCAGTTCACCCAGGATAGGCCTCCTGCCTGGGCCTATGCCTTGTCCCAAGGGTCCTTTCCTGTGTGGTTGGCATAATGCTTGCTCTTGCCTTGGACCTGCTTGCCTATCTGTGGCTCTGCCTCCTGACTGCCTTCTGCCAGCTCACCTCCTCCTTTTGATGGCATGGGCAGCTAAGATGGGCCCCACAGTGAGCAGCGATGGGCCCCACCCCTCCATTGGCAGCAGTCTGTTTCTTCCAGCCCAGCCATGTTTATTTCCGGCTGGGCCATTGGGAATACCCCACCCTCCACCCAGGAATACCCCAGGGCCACCCAGCTGTCCACATGAGGGTTTATCACACAAACCTCCACTTTAATCACTGGTAGAGATACCCTCAGTAAGTGCACTGAAGCTTTGGTTAAAGCCTTCTAGATGGGTGAATCTTCTGGTGATGGTTTCTAGAACTGAAAGTTAACCACCCTCCTTTGCCCTCCCCTATGTAGCCAGAGAGAGTCACTTACTCGCCATTGGCCTCCAGCTCACAGATCTCAAAGAAGACCATCAAGTCGTACTTGCACTGGCAGGGGCCAATGCTGGGCCTTGTCATGGCACTCAGCTTTGTTGCAGGCACTATAATGGAGAGAAATTGGAATTTCAAGGCAAAAACAAAGGCAAACAAATCCAAATGGGAACTTTGTTTCACTGCACCACACAGAAAGGGTCAGGACAGCCAGATCCACCAGCAGTGACTTTTTAAGATGGAAAATAACCAGGGCTCAGACCCAGCTGGGTCTGGAGAAGGCCTGTGGTTCCAAATCTATGGAGAGAAAGATGGACAGGGCTGTGCTAGCACATGCACAAACACTCAGAAGATTATATTCTGAAAACATTTTCTCCTGAAGTGAAATTTATTTTATATTGAACTCTATTAAAGTCAACAGCATTGAAGTCTGAATAACAAATATGAAAGCAGGTAAAGACAATTTGCACAAGACAAGACACGCAAGGAAGGGGGGGGGGAGATACTATTAACATCCATGATGCCACTGAGGCCTGAAGAGAAGAATCAATCCCCTTTGAAGGGCTCTTTCGCCAAGGGAGGAGGGAGACTGTAGACCGAGCCACGTAGCAGCTCCTTTAAAAGGCCCTATTACTTCGAGTTCAGGGTATCACTGCTGAAGTAAGTATTTGAAAAAGACTGCCCACATCCCCAAGCAGAGAATGGATTCTGCTGAAAACCTGTCACACTGTGCATTTTGCTCCAGAAATAACAACAACTGTCATTTATGGCCCACCTTTCTCATTGAGACTCAAGGCGGATTACACAGTGTGAGAGTAGTACAGCCAGTATCAAGGGCAATTTCATAAACAATGAAGCTGGGACATTTCTCTCTCCCTCTGCTGTGTCAATGGAACCTTTTTTCCAGTTGTGTTATCCTGTGGAGAGCCATGTATGCTGCGCATGTGTTATAAATAAACAAAGTTCTAGGCACTTAGAAAACTCTTTGATAATGTCCAAAGATTTAAGGACAGAATGGCTGGCTGAACAAATTCACTGCTTGAGTTGCACCTATATGCACGCCTGCCCCCAAGATCCAAACAGGAATCAGCAGGAAAGCACACAGGCCACGCAATTCAGAAGAGGCACACAGTGGGATGGAATATCCCATGGACTCAGTGATCAGGGATATCCTGCAAGGAACTCACGGGTGTTGTGGATTCATTCACATTTTTGTACAGATTAAATCTGAGAACAACAATGCTGTTCTGACGTCCCACTTCTGAGTACTGCATGAGTGCATTTCCCAGGAGCCCTCTAAGACAAGAACCCGGAATAGCAGCTGTCCAGGGACCAACCAGGCTTCTGAGGCTTTCTCACAGTACAGGGATGCTGCAGGCCCAGGATTCTCCCCCTCTCTTATTAAGGAGGTAGCTGTATGAGCAGCAGGCAACATATGTTCAGAGAAAGCTTCCAGGAGTTGACCAGCAAGCATGGTGAGTTCCAAACCCTTAATCGCCTGGAGGGATTTCATATTTTCTTTACAGGAGAGGCAGAGAGACAGCCAGAAAGCACAAGACAACAATTAAACAATTACACACTGATGCATGTAGCATAAGCAGAGTGCTTAAAATTCACAGGCAGCTTATTGAGTGTCTGTAAACTTTACTCTTACTTTAGGTTTAAATGTTATATGCCATTCAGGTCAACAGCATGGCCGGCATAAAGAATGATGAGTTCAGCCAAACTATTAACACACTGAGATTTGCAGCAGGGTGCATGTGTGTGCTCATTCTGATGATTCTTTGAATAAACTTGGGTGTTTCAAGATCTCAGTTCATCACCTATTGAAGTATGTTGGTAATCCAGCCCTACTTATTTCACTAATGACTGAAACAGCCTTAGAAATAGGTCCATAAAATTAGCTGACCATAAACTATTTTTTTATCTTATCTGCCTTCACCCACATTAATTATCTGTGTCCTAGATGAAAGAAGATAAATCCCTCATGAGGAGCTGTTCGCAAGCACAGGCTGAGAGAAGAAACCTGTAAAAGTCTTAGAGATTATCAGAATTTCTTGTGATGGGGTCGATGAGGAAGAAGCCAACTTGCTAACCACTTGAGTGAATATGCTGAAAAATTAGGTAATTAACAGTACATGCCTGTTGTACTGCAGCTCTGGTGTTTTAGCTTTTCGTCAGACCTAGAGGATTTCTCTATAACAAAACTTGGAATATATTTTAGTGCCATGTTGTTAATGCCAGTACAAACCCCACTAGCATTTCCTAATGCATAGCATACCGAAATGCTACATTAAGGGGGAAGGAATTCAACTCATGGTCATTTCCTCTCCCCATCATTTAAAAAGATTGGGGTTTTTAAAAACCAGTAAGCTAAGAAAAAAGTGTAAAAAGGGGTTTTAAAAGGTAAAGGTAGTCCTCTGTGCAAGCACTGAGTCATTACTGACCCATGGAGGGACATCGCATCACGACGTTTTCATGGCAAACTTTTTGTTGGGATTTTTGCAAGTGTCCTACGTTCAGTCATGAAAGAGTTAAATTGTTATTCTGTTTGTTTAGTCAGATAGCTAGTTAGCATAGAACCGCTTAGGCCTCGAGTAAATGTTCTCGCCATAGAAAGGGGAGTCTTTAGTCTTAATGAAGGAATCTAGGATTGTCTATTGGATGAGCCACTTTATTGGAGGGCAATTAGCTAGCAACATATACTAAGATTTTATTGCTCTTTGTTCAGTCTTTGCTCAGTCTCAGTCTCTAAGTTTCTATCTCTAAGATCCTAGTCTAGCCATCAAGATGTAGTTAGTTAGCTATTCTTTATTTTCTTACCAAATGTACCCTTTTTCCTTGTTATGTAGTAAAGTATTTTTCTAGAGCGAAAACCACAGAAATCTGTCTACGTATTTCCAATGTGCTAACATCAAACTCTGCTACTTTCTTATCTATTTTAAATCTCACCCATCATCACTTTTGTTACAGGGTGGTTTGCCATTGCCTTCCCCAGTCATCCACACTTTACCCCCAGGAACCTGGATACTCTTTTTACTGACCTTGGAAAGATGGAAGGCTGAGTCAACCTTGAGCTGGCTACCTGAACCTGGCTTCCGCCAGGATTGAACTCAGGTCGTGAGCAGAGCTTGGGCTGCAGTACTGCAGCTTACCACTCTACGCCACAGGGCTCTGTAAGAAGGGGTTTACACAGTTAATTCTCTCCCTATCCCTGCAGCTGAAGGGCCATATTGGCACCTAACTGTTAACTGAAGGACCCTGGAAGGTTAATATAGTGAAGGCCTGCTGTGGAAACGGCAGAGGAGCAGACAATTAGCTGGTTATTGGATTGCTGAAGGAAAGCATTGGGCAGACTTAAAAGACTTGAGAGAAAAATGAGCAATTTCTCTTTTTTTTTTCCAGGAGCAGACAGGAAATGAGTAAAAGTACATTAACTGAGGGGAAATTGATTTAAGAGGATTTGACAGGAAATTAATTTTGAGGAAAACAAACTGGAGGGAAATTAAGAAAAAAGGAATATATATTTCTGAGATTGGAAGCATTGCTTGGGTAGGTAAGAAATGCATTTGCTTGATATTGATTTTATGGGGATCAATTAAAAGGTGCCCAAGATATCACTGCAACCAGTCCTCAAGCCACAATGTAATTGCCTTTGCTAACATCAAGCAACTTCAAATAGTGATCACAGTGATGGGGAATCAATAAAAACAGTGTTACCAGTGATGTCACACAGCATAAGCAACGGAATTCAATACTGATGAATGATCCTTCCTATGAATCTCAGTGTCTCACAAGCATGAACTCTCTCTACCACTGGAAATATACAAATACTTGAACGGAAATGTGCTTGCCCCAACATGGAGCGTCTCATCTACATAGGTTACAATGGGACAGCTCCACTCCTTATGCGATTCCTTATAGGAACATCAGAATAAGAAGCCACCTGGTGTTAAACCTGATGTTAAAGTAAGTTGGACCTAAAATTAATAAAAAATATATTATAAAAAAAAGCCACAAAAATGTTGTCAGCCCTAACTTCTTTCCTCCATCTCGTCCTTCCAGCTGTTCCCACTAATAACCATGCTAAATGAAGAACAATCTCTTTCCTACCTGGTTTGGACAATGGCATGACCCGTGGAAAATGACGTCGGGATGGTCTTAGGGGGCTGTAAAAAACAAGGAACACAAATTAAATAAAGGTAACACAGTGAAAATAATGTGGGTTCAATGATGGTCAGCATGGTAAAAAGGCAAGCGTGCTGAGCTTTGACTAGAGAACTCTAGGTTCAAATCTCTGCTTAGCAATGGGGCTCCCTGAATGAACTTGGGCCAGTCTTTTCTCTCACCTACTTCGCAAGATTGTTATGAAGACAAAATTGGGCCTCCCTAAGCTCTTAGGAGGGAGGGCAGGATAAAGAGAGAATGATAGCACCCTAAGCCACATTAATAAGTGTCAGGATCTGATCACTTGACTTTGCACCCAGGGGTAGTGAGCAGCAGTCTTCACCCACCCAAGAACCTTAAGACTAAGCAAGGCTTTTAGTAGCACATACCCACGTACTTCTGACTGGTTTACATCAAGTTCTCATGGTTGCTCAGGCCAAGACCTGCAGGACTTTAACAATGTACAAGCATTCTGTGTTCTTAGGCCATTATCTAACTTACACTTAGCTAGACTAGAGCCAGAAACAGGAGCAATTCTGTGTGGGTACCACTTGATATTCAGATGATACTTACCTGAGGACATCCTTGCAGAGAGGAGGGAAAGGATGCTGCTGGTAGTGCCCAAATACTTCAAAGACAATTGGCTGGCTCTTAATGTACTCAATGAAAGATTTAGTCACCTCCACTGCAATCTGAGTGACAGGGCAGAAGAGGTTAAGAACACTTATCAAAGATACATAAGTGGAAATATTGACTAAATAGTCAAAGCTTGCTAGAATAAATCACATACAACTTCCCATCGACTTACAGAGCAATACTAAGCAATTCTACCCAGAATCCTACTCAGGTCTTTTTGGGAGTAAGCCCTCCCTCCAAAAAGTAAGGATTGCACTGATAAGCTCTGAACCAGGAAACCTTATGCTTAATTTTAAGTATGTGACTTATTGGAATGCTCATATGCTGGAACTTTAGGCAAGGTTATTACTGAATCATTAATAAATAAGACCAGTACATTTATTACCAATTTCTACCATTGGTCAAATAAATTTTTGTACTAGCCTCAATTCTACATTTCCTTAGTTTTTCATACATCTCACCCCACTGGATTCCAAACAAAATTATAATCTTTATAACCACAGGTCTTAAAACAAGCTACTTTCTCATTCTAACGCCATAGGAGCAGCATAAGACGTTCTTAGGTAAAAAAGTACACACAGTCAACTGCATCTAGTAAAAGGTAGGGTGGACTTGGAAGTGTCCAAGTCTCAAAACTATAACAGATTAAGTGTGCAGTTTTGGACGTCATGATCTTTCAGTATCATCTGCTCTATGGAAATAATATTGACCAATTACTGCACAGGTTTGTTGTGATAGTATCATAAATCAAGAAGCATAATCAAGATGGCAGTTACAGCACAGTAACCAGGTTTCAGAGGAGCAGACACCTCTTCCAGGAAACCAGTCATCAGGAAGGATAAAAGCTAAATATAATAAATCCTGAGTCAGCAAATAAGTCCCAAAGAAAAGCACTACTTTGCAGGCATTGCTAAACAACTGTACTGGGGTGGATTGATCATTAAGGCCACTGGGGAAGTCTTGGGGGGGAGGGGGGGTTGATGTCCTGGGAGGCTGCTGACCTCCAGGTCAAGCCCGGAGATCTCTCGGATTTACATCTGTTCTCCAGACTACAAAAATCAGTTCTCTGGGAGAAAATAGCTGATTTGGAGGGTGTATTCTATAGCACTATACTCTGCTGAGGTCCCTCCCCTCCAAATTTACAGGAATTTCCAATCCCAGAGCTGGCAACCCTAGTCCTGTGCAAAGTGAGCTACAGCTACTGTGAACTGGTGGCCCCTGCAAAAGGGGATAGGAGCTGCTATTGCACGCCAGCATCCCCTGCCTCATAGAAGCCAATATCCCCCACCCTGTATAGGGCAGGCAGGTGCATGGAAGGCAAGAGCTGCCACAGCAGCAAACCAACAGCCCCTACCCTGCATAATGCAGGCAGATGCAAGTCAGGTGGAAACCGTAAGAAGCCTGCGACTTTCCTCCCCCTCTTCCTCTATCAGGGGGCCCTTCCCAGGCCTGCATTTGCCTCCCTGTCTGCTCCTGCAAATTTGCCTTAAGCAGGCAATTCCATTGAATTCAGGCAAATCAACACAAGCTGAAGAAGTGTGCATGGGTTGCTGTGAGAAGAGTGCCTGGTACACTCTGTTTGAAACAGAGAGATACAGTCCTTCAGGTATTTGGACCCTAGTTGGTGAATGGCTTTGAAGGTAGTATCAGCACCTATATATAATCTATATTATGCATGGATGATATCAAAACTTCAGAGGCAACCATTACTGATTGCACTTATTCATGCAGTCATGTGTGTGCATGTTTTTAAGACATACTGTGACTAACATTAGGAGGTTGTAGAGGTGCCAGGTCCCCCAGGGGTGGGGGCCAGTGGGCACTTAACTTTCATGTGTGCAAAGGAACATGCATGCTCTTGTGTCCACCCAACACACCAGAAAATGATGTCATTTTCCGGTGTGACACGGAAACTATGGATCATACTGGGGGGCAATTTGCCTTCCCTCCTGCCGGCCAGGTGAGTAGAGGGAGGGGGCAGAGGATCCCACCCCTGGCTGGGAGATGGTATCTTTATGAGGTTGCCAGGCCTCTAACATAAGGAAGGCACCTCAAACTCTGCATTAGCTTTTTTCTTTTCCTTATTATTCAATAAGCAGTTGTAAACACTGTTCTCATTAAGAGGCACCACCATTAACACTATACCTCTACACCTAGCACAAAGCTGGACTTCCAAGACAGTATTTCTGTCCTGGGTGCAGGCTCTGCATGAGAAGATATCAAAAAGAAGCAGCTCTGGAACTTGTACTAACATTTTGAACGTGGTAGAAGCCAAGGGGTGGCCCTCGTCCTGTGTTCTTCAAGGGCTCTGTAGAGAAGGCCTCATCATGGCGGTGGATGAAGCTGTAAGAAAATACAGATTTTCTACTGCTGTTAAAGATACTATTCCTAGCCTTCTTATGTTGGACTCTGTTCGCATATTACTTCATTGTATATAAACACCTGTTTAGTTTGTTCATAGTGGACTTCTAATACGACAGAATTATAGGAGATTTTTTATATTTATTTATTTACAAAACTTATTTCCCATCTTTCTGCCCAATCAGACCAGTAACAATACTAAACTGAAGTAAAACAAAATACAAAATGTGTGACTAAAACTATTAAAAGGCAATAAAACAACATTAGAGGGGGGAAAACAGAGTAAGGTCTTAAAAATCCTTCTAAAATCATAAAAGCAGAGACTAAATTCTTAAATCCAGAGGAGTTAGCCATGTTAGTCTATAGTAGCAAAATAGCAAAGAGTCCAGTAGCACGTTTAAGACTAACCAACTTTACTGTAGCATAAGCTTTCAAGAATCACAGTTCTCTTCGTCAGATGCATGCATCTGACGAAGAGAACTTTGATTCTCGAAAGCTTATGCTACAGTAAAGTTGGTTAGTCTTAAACGTGCTACTGGACTCTTTTCTAAGTTCTTAAAATAATTGTCTTATAAAAAAAGATGACAAAATTCCACAAGGCAGAAGAAAATCTCTAAAACACAATGACATAAAAGCACGGAAGTTAGTAAAAGCACATCAGGGATGTGAGAATTAAAAAAACTGGGAAAATCACCTGAGCCAAAAAATTGTTAATTTGGTGTCAAGCAAGCTTCTGTGAGGAGGGAGTTCCACAACTTAGGCACCACTCATGAGAAGGCCCTTCCTTTAAAGCTGTCTTATCTAGCCTCTGAGAGTGGGACACCAAGCAGGGCCAGAGAATGAAATCTCAATAGGTAGGTAGGCTCATAGGGGAGAAGGCAAACTTTCAGTTACCCTTTGGGCACTGAGACCCCAGACCAAGTAATGAGGATTGGCAGGGCAGGATATATCTGCAGGTCCCCTTGAAGTGCTACCTGCCCTCTTTTTTCCCACAGTAGTCAGTGGCTCCCATCAAGTCACTGACATCTGTAACTGGAAAGACTGCTGAGGTTGTGGCAGAGTCATCAGTACCTGAGCAGCAGTGGGGAAGGGACAGCAATTATAATGATGCTTTCAACTGCAGCATCTTTTTATCCTCCTATAAATCAAATGGGCACACCTAACAAATCAATTCCAATACAAATTACCTCTTTTGGAGGGGGGTGGGGGTGGGAATACACACTCACACTGTCTGATTGTCACTTTGTCAGTACTGACAGCAATACCCATCTCAGTTATACAATCCCGACTATTGTGATGGGCTGGGAGAGGCTGCTAGAGCAATATAAATGAAGAAGTAGTTTTGCCCCACAGAATTCACTAAGGTTGCAATCCTAAGAACACTTTCTTGGGAGTAAGCCCTGTTGAATAATATAAAGCTTACTGTTGAGTAGACCTGCTTAAGATTGCTGTCTAATGGACACATCACTAAATGAACAACTTGTGGAATCTTTAAAAAGAGGAATCTTAATCAGAGTTCTACCCTTGAATGACTTCAATGGTCTTAGGAAGGTATAACTCTGCTTAGGATTGCACATGTAATGTTCATACATGAAAATTATTCTGTATCAATGCACCTTGAGCTGCCACAACAGGCTGGCCTCTCAGCATATGTACACATGTGTCAGATGCAAACACATGATACACATACAGAAATGGCTACATACAAAGGAATGTAAAACAGCACAAAATCAAGAAGTCCTAAATTATTTTGGTGATATAGTGGGCAATTTTCTGTAGGAAGTAAGCAGGAGTAAAATGGTAATAGGAGAAGAGATGTTTAACTGCAAGGGATCTCAGTTCAGAACGAATAGGGTCCTATTCATGTATATTCAAGCATCTGTCTTTGGAGTGTCTTCTGACAACAGAGCCAAAGCCCTTTCAGTTTCTTGCAGCAAATACCAAGGGAAACTCCTGTTGATTTTTCTTTCTATGCAAAATCTAGGTTGGAATAAAGTCTGTATTCCAGACTTTACGCTTGACAATTTTAAATACCAGAACAATTTTGAGAGACAGTAAATTCTGTTAAACCAAGGGAGGATGGACTAGCCAATGAACTGTAAAAGGAGTGATCAGTCTCCTAAGCCGCCTGTGCTTCCACTTTGAAATTCTCTGATCCTTGGTAAAGTGTAAATGAGAATGAAGGACTGTCTCTTACTTAAACTGACAGAAGATATCTGCATATTCAGCTGAGATGCTAGAGGCCTGCAGAACAGTCACTCTGAAAGTGAAGATGCTACCCAACTTCAAGTGATCCAGGGCTGCCTCTAAAGGCCCATCCATAGCAGATTTCTCTGGACTGTCTAGAAGAAGATCCTCCGGAGTAGCTGAAGAAATATAATCATAAAGTTGTAAACAACGTGAAAAAGTGTCCTGTTTTATATCCCCAGCAGCACTGGGGGAAAATGTTGCCCATTCTAACACTATTGAATACTAAATCTCACAATGGAAATACTACTTTTTACAAGCACAATTGAGCTATCACAACCTAACAGTCTTGCGTAAAGAAGTTCTAAGGATAAAAAGAAACTGTGGTAGATTTCTCAGTGTAGAGCCCAGATTCTCATTTTATTTTTATCAATGTAGAAATCAATGCTCTCGTCAAGGAAAAGCACATAGAACATACTGCTCAACTAGTCAGACAACTGCTGTTCCTTTCTCCTTTACACACGGTGGAGCCAACGTCTGTATCATTTTAGTAAAGACTGTTTCAACAGTCTCTTGCTCCACTGCCTTTATTTCAGCATACAGATAGAAACCAGCCAAGAAAGTCACTTTTTTCCATTTTCCAAATGGGAAGATCCAGTAAGTGGCTCAATTTTTTTCTTTTCACTACTATACCCACAGCTCCCCTTTCCTTGCATGGCCCCAACGGTCCTTCACCTGCACAGGTGTTGTTGTTGACTTCATCTGCTGATGGGCCTATATCAGTTATTTGCCCCTGTCCCTCTACAATGCGCAACTCCTCCTGAGAGGTTCCTGAACGGGACATTCCCACCACAGGACATGACTCGGACTGGAACTATAAGGAATCAAAGAAAAGGGATAGAATAAAACAGAAAGAGTTGAATGGCATTATTAGCTTCCTCTTTCAGAGATGTATTTTTCACCTCTCCTTTTAATCCAATTAATATGAAAGATGCAAAGCCATGCTTCTATAGCCAATTGACACCAGGTGATTGTATTTACATTAGTAAATAAGAATGATACAGATTTGTAGCTGCGGTGCTGTGCTGTTGTGTATTTTGCATGAAATGGGGCACTAGCTTCCTCCTCCCTTCTCCCACACAACTAGCAGGCCATGGATGTTCAAGACTTTAGATGTTTCTATAATTAGTGGTCACATCACACAAATAAAACAAACCACTTAGCTCTGTCCAGGGCCGATTCCAGACGGCCCTCCCCATCCCGAAACGTCGCGCGTCGCCGCGGGTAAAACGCGAAATATCGCGTTTTCTCGCGCGAGTTTTGCACGACGTCGCGCAAAACTCACACGAGAAAACGCGGTATTTCGCGTTTTCCGCACGACGACGCACAACGTTTCGGGACGGGGAGGGCCATCTGGAATTGGCCCATATGTTATAACCAGCAGCAAATGTAAAGCCATCTATTGCTTAGCATTACAAAACAACTGGATGGATGCCAAATAAATGCTATGGGGAGTTTAAAACTGGAGAGATGGGTGCCATTGGCGGTTCTGAGAATAATTCTCCCCCCCGTCTCAGTTCTGAATTTGTACAACAAACTGGTTAATTTATAGATACAGCCAATGCATGCCATGTCATCAACTCCAGGGGACGAGGCACAGTCAGTGCTGCCTTTTATTCCATACCTTCTCAAAGTGTTGATCATCGAAGGAAATTTTGGCTGTTCCAGACTGTCGCACTCCTGAGCCATAATCTGGTGCTTCTTCATCCGCTGGAATCAGGAATGGAGTGAAAAGTCAAAGCCAGGAAAGAAAAGGTTATACTTCACAACAGTCTAAGTGTCAAAGCCACATTCTCTTGCAGTCTGATATTTTCCACATGTACCCGTTTGTCTGGTTAGACTTATTCCTCCTGCTACCATTGAATTTATATATTTATTTTATTTAAAACATTTCTATTCCACCTTTCACCCAAAGAGAAGCCTCAAGGCAATGAACGTTAAAAAATTAAAACATTTCAACATTAAAACATCCAGACCTTACAACAGCATTTACAGTATTATTAATAAAAACATTTATATGGTGCCTTTCCACCCAAAATAGGGTGCATAAGGCAGCGAACAACAAATAATTAAAATATTAAAATGATATATAAAATACATATATAAATACAATAAAATATATATACACACACTCATACACAACAAGGGAGGAGGACCAATTGGGGGTACAAAAGTTTCAGCGTCACAACCAAGAAGGCCCTTTCTCGGGTTGCCACCTGTCTAGCCTCATCATGACAGGAGTGGGCAGGTAGGTTCATATGGAACAAGGTATGCTGGCCCCAAGCCATATAGGGCTTTAAAGGTCAGCAGCACTAGCACCTTGAATTGGGCCTGGAAGCAAATCAAGAACCAGTGCAGATGGAACTAAACTGGAGTGATACAATGTTTGTACTCCTGGTGTTCTTAAGAGGGCGATGGCATGGCTTACGTGGTGAGCAACATATAAATGTTGTGCTACACTCTATGCCTGGCAAGGAGTCCCTGCAATTCAGCAACAGTTTTGGATGGCAATCATGACACCTGCACTCCATGCCACTTGGAGCAGCACCTTTGATAGCAGCCGGTGTAGAATAACAATATGTGTGCCAGAGAGCTCACTGGAGTGATGCTAAAGGATAAGTATGGACAACTGACACCCTTCTAGTTGTAGAGTACCCTATGTGTCCTGGTGTGATAAGTGGAGAGATAATGTTAAGGTAGAGGTGGACAACAGGCGTCCCAGGGGCTCAACCTGCCTCCCAAGAGCTTCTCAATTGGTCCCTCAACATGAATTTTCAATCACAAGGACACTCATTGTTGTGTTTCAGATGCTTTTTCTGTCATAAGCAAACTTAGTTCACAGGTGTGTCTTCATGGAAAGAAACACACATGTGTAAATAAGTCATCCACCAATCAACTATCAAAGACAGTTCATACCATCTCTCTGTCTCCTCAAATGCAACACTATTCAATGGAGTCACATTCAGCTGTGACCCACCTGGTGCTGAGTAATCAGATGATATACTTATATGGGTGAATCAATTATTGATTCACATGTCACCTCTTCCACTCCAGTGTGATCACTGACAGGTGTTCTGGCAGAGCCTTCCCTTTATCATGCACCATAGTTGCCCTTTCTGACAATCTGTCACACGGCTCTCTTATCACTGTGCCACAGCTTCACATTACAAATGCGTTGCTCACCAGGGGATATAGAGAACGCCTGCAGAGGAATGAGAACTTCACCTTCCACCACTTCACCTCTTACCTGAAATAGCCTGAACAGCCACACGCAGGAATCCTTTAACTTCCCCCTTCTCACTGACAATGGCAACACGGTGGACCAGAGGCACAGGGTACAACAAGTTGCTGAGATACACAAAGGCTCTGGAAGGGAAAGTAACATAGGAGAGTGGTCACTGCGCCTCATGAATGCACTTCTCCAAACATATGCCATAGCCGATGGCAGCTGGGATCACAGTTCACCGCTCACATCACAACATGGTGCTGCAAAGCAAAACTAAAGAAAGGCAGCCACGGCCAGCCGGACAGAGAGGGGGACTCAGCGTGCTTAGAACAGAGTTCCTGTACTGAGCAGTGAAGCGAAAGCGTAGCGAGTTAGTGAGCGCTAGCAGAGCATACCTCTCATTCTGTCATCTCCCATGGCCGAAGGGAGGGGAGGGGGGCTGTGCTGGTGCAACAAGGAAACTAGAAAAAGGACTTCTGGCATGAGAGACAACTAGTACCCTGGGTGCTGTAAATCGTTCAAGGTCCTGCTGCTGAGTAACAGTGGGGCAAACAGGACAGAAGAAAGAGGAAGCAAAAAGCAGGGATCAGAGAAAGGGACAGAAAGAATGGGGTAGGGAAAGCAGAGGGTAGAACAGAAAAGTGCCCAGGAGAGTTGTGCGGTTCTTCAAGAGTAGCTTTCCAAGATTTGAAAGACAAAGGGCGCTGAATTTCAAGCCTGCTTCAAATGAGATCTTTTCTCATGCCTGTACTGCAGGCACCCCTTTTCAACCGACTAATCTACAGGCATGAATGGTATCCCCACCTAGTAACAATCTATGGGCAAAAAAAATCACGGCAACACTGGGTGACAAAATTTAGTATCTTTGACATAAATAGCACCTTCTGCCATCTTTACCCAAACTATATGGTTGACATTCTAATATTTCATGATGCTTGCACTGGGTTATTCAGGACTTCTATAGTGCTGCAGCAGCTAGTGACAGAAACATTAGTCCTTATGGAGGAAAGAGATGCCCATTTAGCTGCAATTCAATTGCTGTTTCTATCAACCTGCATACAAGTAGGACAAGCCTCTATGATTCAATGCAGGTATAATGAACATATAATAAGGGCTGCCAAGAGCCACCCCCGCCGCTGGACTCTAGTCCAAAACAGGTATCATCATAACAAAACAAGTCACTTTGCTTTCTGTTACTGGTGAAATCCTACTAGATTCAGCTGTTCCTTCTCTTCCTTTCCCATCCTATCCCTTCCTGTGGCTGCCTCAGAAGGAAAGAAAGAAGAGCAGGGGCAGATTGGACAATTAAAATGACCTTAGTAATAATTTCCAGAGTGGTCCCATCTGTGCTTCCCATCAGGTTAACTGTGAACTGAGTAGATCTTTTGGGAGTGATCCTAAGCAGGTCTCCTTAGAAGTAAATCTCATTTTATTCAGTGGGGCTTATTCTCAATCTTTGTTTCCTGTGCATATAGGTCTTTTAAGGTGTAACATATACTAATTCATTAAAAAGCATCATAGCTCAATAGCATTCATTTTAACAGGAATTACACCTGCTTTCCTTTCTTACAAATAAACATTTCCCCATGTGTATAGCTATATCTACATACTGAGAATTTACTTCACGCATCTGATGAAGCAGATTCTGACCATGAAAGCTAAAACTACAATATATCTGTTACTTTTTAAGGTGGCACAGATTCCTTTTTGGTTCTGTCACAACAAACTAATGTGGCTACACATTTAGAATTTTTCTCTTCTAGTTACTTGTTTTGTACCAAGACTACACTGCAACTTAGCCCAAGAGTTTGTCATCAGCATGGGCTGAATTCTAAAAGACAAATACTTCTGAGAGTGCATAGAATGCTTTTGCCTTTCTTCCCACACACTTTAATAATCCAGTAGTATGGAAGCATTATATTTTTATAATTGTTATTTAATTTTATTTAACTATGTTTTATTTAATTATATTTTAAATGCTTCTGTAAAAACGAGGCTCGGATAACTGAATGCTCTGTACCTCTCAAAAGAATAAAGCACAGTGTCTTGGAGCTTTCTGCACAGGGTTTTGTCATCAGTTTAGGCCGGCACAACTTGGATTTATCCCGATTTCCACATGCATTTTTTGCCTTTAACTTTTCACTTTGGTTTTTTTGGTTTGTTTTCCCAGTTCTTTAGAGACCACTTTTCCCCAATCTATTTTCTTTTGAAGCCAATTCAGAGTCACCTTTGTTCCTTGAGTGTAGTATTTCTTTTAGTTTTGTTTGTCCAGCCCACTCCAACCCACCTCCAACCCACTTTCTGATGATTGGTTGTTCATCATAGTCAAACTACTCCTCCCTCCCTCCCCCCTCCTTCCCCCTTCGGGTTTTGCTTTCTATCTTTTTTAATCATTAATTTCATAACGTTATAATGACCTAACATTACATTAATAGATGCGGCAGATTCTCTGATTCCCAAGCTTTCATTTTTTAAAAAAATAAGTCTCTAGCCCCTTCCCTTGTGGGGATATAAGGAAAAAGACATATCTCTGCAACAGAAGGGGCCAGCTACTTACTTTTAAAAAAAACAAAAGCTGGTGATTCAGAGAATCTGCAGCATCTATTATCAGAATGTTATATTGTTACAACACTATGACATTGACGATTTTTTATAAAAAATTGGAAAAGCCCTGGGTGGGGGAGGCGGCTAAGCATGCGCTAAAAATAAAAAAGGGGAGGGGTGCTTTGATGCCACTAGTGATGCAGCACCCTCACTTGAAAATCCTGATTATTTAGGGCACGTGAGAAGAAATAAACAGACTCTCCGGCTGTTAAAATGCAGAGAGAGGGTAGGCATGCAGAAAAACTGCACCCAAACAAATTTCAGTTCTTGTGGCTTGACTGCTAAGAAAATCAGGAGTAAGCTGACTGTGGGAGAAGCCATTGCTGGATCACGCCAGAGGTTTCTCTGGTTTAACATACTATTTTCACATTGGCCAGCCACGTGCTTCTGAGAATCCATAAGCAGGGAAGGAAGGAAAGAGCTGCCCCATACAGCTGCCCTCCTAACTGGAATTCAAGAGTATACTGCCTCTGAACATGGACATTCTATTTGGCCAGCATACCTAATGGCCACTCACGGACCTGTCCACCTCTACAAATCTGTCTAATCCCTTTAAAAGTCTTCTAAACCAGTGGATGTCATCTCTTATAGTAGTACATTCAAAAATTAATTATGCAGCATGTGATATCCTGAAACTACTGCCAAACAAGTTCATATGGGTGAACTCTGCAGTGATGCAGAAAAAAATTCTCACTCTTCATTTTCTTAACATCAGTGTAGAGCTTATAAACCTTTACACTCATATACTTGTATATCTATAAAAGCCTTCATAATTGTCTAAAAGAAACAGGGGCAGCTTTCCTCACCTCTTTCCAGCCAAGCTGTTCTTGCCAAAATACCCTAACTTCTATTCTGGAAATGACGTTGTTCTCTTTTTATCAGCCCCTAAAGATTTTTTATAGCATCTACTCAGTTTGCACAGCCTGTGTTTCTCAGTATTTCTCTCTATAGCCATGTGACTAATTTTGTAATTTTATATTTTTACACAAGTGTGTGTGTGTGTGTTTCTACCAATATAAGATGCATTTCTTACATCTGATGAAATGGGCTCCAGTTGAAACTTAGTGCCTAAACTAGCAAAGTTGCATTTACAAAAGACCAAGGATCAAATGTCCCACCAATACAATAACAGTAGCCACTTTTTAAACAGCATTAAAAAAGTAATTAAAGCACTTCTAATTATTGGAGGGGGGGGGGAGATGGTACTTCTAATTTTAATTTCAGAGTTAACATGTGCTTTAACCAAGTCTTTAAAAAAAGATGCATTTTAAAATCATAAACAAATTATAGGGACATATTTAAGAGACTATAGTTTCCTATAATATAAACTGGAACTAAGGCATTCATTATTCAAGTGATATGATATGATATGATATAGATTACAATACATGTAACATAGGTTTTTTGTTTTACTATTAAGTATGTTCAGCACCGGTGAGAGAAATAGAATGGGGGTACAAAATTCAGGAAGCGCAAGTCAGCTTGAGGTAGAGTTGTCACATTCTTGATGATGGTGGGACATCTCCCTCCCACCCCACCCCTCACTGCTGCTCAGCCGGGCAGAGGGAGGAAAATGGCAGGCAAAATGGGAGGCGTGATCAGCTTTCCGGGTATGATGTCACAACATGAAGTGACTTCATCATGGCAGGCGACGGTAGCATTTGCCCAAAACTCTGTGGCTTAACCACAGAGTTTGGGGTGAATGCTAGAGTGTTCCTCCTGCCATGAGGGCCTGTGCTTTGTTAGCAATGATTTTTAGCAAATTGTCCATGGCTGCAAAAGTTTAAACTACTTGCCTATCATGAGATGTTGCTAAGCCCATCAACAATTTTGGTATGCCTTCACTCCCCGCCCTCACTTTCAATTAATCTGTTTGTTCCCCCCAATTTTATTTTCCAGTCTCATTCCTCATCATCCCTACCCTAGGTTATGTGAAACTAAAGGAGTAACCCCCCCACCATACACACTGTCTGTGCTAGCAAAAATGGGATGGGAGGAAACCAGAAGCTCTTTCTCCCAACCCCCACAGTGCTCCCTCACAGCACCAAGCAAATGAGGTTGTTCAAGGTGAGTTCCCCCAATGTACATTTGACTGTGAGTCTGGTCACACACCTGCACCCAATGTGTGTCGGGTGTATAATGTATTTGAGCAGTAAGAGGAAGATCGGGATATAATCTGTTAGAGTTCCATTCTAACAACCCCCAACAACAGCACATTATGAAACAGGTTGAAATCCAAAAGACTGAAGAAAGAATCATTTTGAGAGCTGGAGAGATTGAGAGACAGAAGCAGTCAAAAGGGAGAGAGAAAAGGTGAGGTAAGGCTGGACAATGAGGGAGAAGACTGGAGAAGGGAAGGCAGAAAGAGGCTGTGTATCATTAAAGGAACAGAGTAGGACAGAGGCACTAACCACAAGATTGGTGAGGTGCAAAGACGGCATGCTCAGACCAAAGAAAAGCCTTTCAAAAGGAAGACAAAAGTGAAATAACCCCCAATTTTGCTAAAGCTTTGGAGATAGAGCCAGCAGCTAAAAAAATAAAAAAGGAAAAAGAAAAAAATCAAAGACAAGGATCCAATCAAAGCACACTTCACGAGAAATGTGAACGGCACAGCTGCTGCATGGGGGAGTCAATTTTGTCTGACTCAAAATACCCCCAAGAACAGTTCATAGGATTGGGGGAGAGGGTGTTCCCTCATGGAGCTATTTGGTAGTTTGGCCTGTTTTGAAATCTCAAATCCCCCAAGAGGAGAAAAAAAAGGAAGAAGCCAGCTCTTTCGGTCTGAGACTGCAGGACTCTTCCCCATCTCCTTCACTGGCTTTTCTAAGCCCTTTTCCTCCCTTGCCTGCTCCCAGTTTCCTGAATCCTACTTAAAAGCAAAAGAAAAAGCTAAGGGCTGCTATCTAGTGCCTGAAAGAGCCTCACCGAGAATAAAACGAAACCTGGTATAAAACGGCTTCTGAGCCATGTGCTCTTGTATGAGTGGCCCTGTGAAGGACAGAGGGTCAAAAGAGGAGAAATTATTGGACCTGGCTGAATAAAATGGATAAGGGTTTTATATTGTTAAGATCCCAGCCAAGCCTCTAGGACAGGCAAACACCAGCCAGCAGGACGGTGTCTTGTATGTATACATTGCCAGAACTGGCCAATTTTCTGCTTTTTTATGTAAGGGTGATGAGGAGGGGTGTTCTACATTTACTATCCGCCAAGGCAGTTTGTAGACTCAAAACAGCAAGGAAACTACCATATACAGAAATGGAGACTGACCAGATTTACCTCCCAGGAATAATTTATCTGTAATGAGGATCTCCGTTGAACATAGAAATATCTCCATTCCCTTACCAGCAGAAGAGTTAGAGCTAATGATGCGGGATGGAATACTGTATCCTCTCAGTCACAACCTGGAGTTCATCTTTGGAAACTAAGTCTCCACTGATGCTGTGTGATGAGATCCTAGCCTCTATCAAAGTTGCACTCTATGCTATATAAGCAAGAGATGCTTGCCCTTCTTCTTCCTAAATGGGTTTTCTTCCTTCTTGTAGAACATACCATCAGACTTTCCTGTGACACCTTTATTTCAGAGGTACATCTTTGTTCCTGCCTTACCTTCTGTTTGAGAAGCAACTGTAATGTCCATTATCCTCATGAACTTCGTTGCTCAAAAAGCAACGACTAGCTTTATTGGAAATCTCAACAAATGTGACAAATTACTGGAACTATGAGGAGATTATGGACCTGTTTATGAAGAAGTTTCTATACAATATGATTTCTAGAAGAGCCTCTTGCATCTGAGACCTGGAACATAAAAAAATTGATGCCCACTAGAAAAACCTAATAACTGCAGAAACTTAGTTTCTGCTGTCATCCTCTTACATGTGGCTGCATCTCTAGAAAAACTCTCTCTTGTTTTCCTTACTGCCAGCTGTCTCACTATTGGTTAATCCCTCCTTAGGCATGCTCAGACACTTTTTGTCCTCTTAGAACTTATCTGTCCCTGAGTGCCTTAACATGGGAATGGTGTCAGAAAGCAGGTCTCTTATGCGAAAGAGCTAGTTCCTTCCCAGCATGCTCTCCTAAGACCTCACCAACCTTCCTACTAAACTGAACAGGGGGGAGCGGTCGTAAAATGGATCCCGGCCATCATACAGTGGGTACTCCGGAAAGATGTCTTCCTCCAGGTCCTCCTCCTCCTCCTCCTTCCCCACGTGCTGCTCGTCAGCAGGCTCGGTGATGTCGGAGTCAGGGTTCGAGAAGGTGGGGGAGGGGGTGAGATCAGCCATGCGCTCGCTCATGCATGTGTTGAAAATAGGAGAGCTGTTGCAGCCAGAGATATCTGAACTAAGGTTAGTACAACAAGATAGGAGACAGGTTAACACCAGCTATTCCAAACACACAGAGAGACTAGGCTTGCTTTGCCTTTTCTGTTATACCAAGCAGCAGTGTTAATATGGAGGGGAAGGGAGGAAACCTTCCAAACCAAACACATCTAACACAGGAGCCACCAATACCATCAGCTGAGAATGGGGAAGAACAATTGCAGTGGGACTCCCTCAAAGAGTTTCACTGAAACAACTAGGTAGCTTTGTGAAGAAAGTTTTTTCTGGCCCACTAGCATCACCCCACTGTGAATCTTGGCAATAGGTAATACCTCAGAAACACCCACATTTGTTAAAATTCAGTGGCATGCCCTGTCAACCTGCCCTCCCACAATTCCCAGCTGATGACATTACATTTTTCCAATAGTTGCATGGGAAGCACATGAGAACACACATTATATACTAGGGAGTATATAGGCAGATATTTACACTCAAAATTACACATACACGCACACACACGAACACAAATGTACAAATCCTACATCAAAATTCTTAGCTATATCCCACCTTGAAAACTATATTTTCCAACATAATATTCACTCCCAACCAACTAGGAGGATCTTCTATATAGTACTATGCCATGGACTACAGGACAGAATCCCACAGCATCTGTTGGTAATGGGTCCAACTTCTTACAAGTAAGAAGTTTTGCTTATAGGACTACAAGCCTATACAATGAGGACTATGACGGTCCTCTTGGATCACAGATATTACAGGTTAGAACATCTTTTTGGATCTTGCTGTAGGAACTGCCTGCCATCAGGGGAAGTGTTTAGGAGGGGTGTATTTTGGGCACCATGTAGTTGGATATCAGTTATAATTTTGCAAAAAGGTTGTCCATGCATGTGTGAGCAAGGTGACAACACAGCTCACACTTTAAAAGAGTGCTTGCACTGATGTAAATAGAAGACAGCCCACTTAAGTTTATAAATATGAAGTGCAAAGAAAGTTCCTTACAAAGAATCAGGTGTTATACTGTTGTCTTAATAATCTAGTTCTCCAGTGCATAGAAATCTCTGCCCAATTGAGGAAGAAGCAGTTGTCCTGCATGGCACCAGCTGCCTTTACTTAGCCATGCAGTATTTCCTTCCTTTGTGTTTCTCTGGCTTGGCATGATATTTAGATGAAGGTAGATCAAAGCTCTCACCTGCCAACCAGCCTGAACCATGGAAAACGGTCATAGAAGGGGTCTCCGCCTGTCACTACATTGTCACAGTCTTCTATAACACTAGAAGGCACTTCAGCCGCCCGGTCATACATCTCCCGCATCAAGTCCAACCTCTGTCTGCAATGGAGGAGGAGGGGGAAAAGTCAACACACAAAATGGTGGCTGTGAATAATTTCCCTCTGATCTACTTGCATCCACACCACTATCTTACATGCACATCCTCAGAAGATGATTCTCTGCTCACTAAGGACACACTAATAAAAGAGGGAATCTCCTCCGTCCCTTGGTTAAGAAAGAGTCCCAAAATAACAACGGTTTTTTATTCATAATTTACAGCAAGGAATATTCTCTACAGATTTTGCACCTATTCACACAAGCATGGGTGGCTTTCATTCAGCATGCACAGAGAAGGTATTCACATGATTGCTCCGGCATCTGCAGAAACTAGATTTCAGCCTGTTGGTAGGATCTGGTCAAAATGTGGAATTAGCCGTGACATGCCAAGGCTCAGCCTAGTTTCGGCACCTGCTAGCATGGTCATGTGAAATCCCTGCATAAGATCAAATAGCGATGTGGGTAGTTATGGTGCCTATCCTGGCTCACAGAAAACACAGGTTAAAACATCTTGTTTGATTTTGCTATAGATAACTCCAGCTGTTTGTGGCAACACTGGCATACTTTGAACATTGTGCACAGAAGATCTGTTTTGTGATCCTGCTAACAAATCCATAAAATATGAAGCAGCCATGTGAACAGGCCTAAAAATAATCTATACTGCAGGTTCCATCTCTGCTTGATAATAGGTCTGTATCAGTTTGCATTTCCCTTTGTATCTGAATGGTCATGATGACTTCTGTCCAGGCAAAGTAAAAAATGCTTTCAAGCTTAGATGCTGGGGTGCTATTAAAACATCTCAATCTACCTGAGTTTCTCCAGTGTCCAGTAATGAGTTGCTCCATTCTTCTGATCCTGCACCTCCACAGCCACAATGGTCCTTGGGAAAGGACGTTTCTCACGGTCTTTGGCAGCATCCGGAGGCAGCAAGTCCGGAGGCAGAGGTGAGTACAGGGTGTCTGTGAGGAGCACGAACTGAAACTGAACCTGAAAGTAAGTAACTGTAATTAATATTGGTTCCTGCCAGAGGTCATGACTTGAAGCATCCCATTCTCTCCCACTGCAGCTATGATACCAGGATCACAAAGAAAAAAGTGATCTTGAAAATGCACTCTATTTGAGCAAGGTTAGTAGCAGCTCTGATCACAGTGTTTTTTATTCTGAGTCTTTTTTTTTTAAACAACTCTCAGTATTTACACAGAGGCACTTTTTGTTGAACAGGATGATTAAAACCTCTCTTTTGATCTTGCTGTAGAATGTTGCAATCCTCTGCACGTTTACTTGGGTGTAAGCCCTATTGGTACACATGCATGGAATTGTGCTGCACATCCCTTAACACATTCATACAAACTGCCAGATAATATGCTGGTTGCCTGGATAAAGACTCCAAAGTAATGAAAAGCTTTTTAGACTACTGGAACTTCTAAGTTAAAAGAGCTGCCTTAGAATAAGACCTGCTAGGGACAGAGAAATGTGTATTTACTCATTTTCTTTGTCTTCCTCAATCCATTGCTCTACAGACTATGTGGGTGGCCTTTTTCCTTCTAATACATTCTTTACTATTTTTAAATGCTTGTAGTTGTTCTCTGTACCCCTTAGCCCATTGTTCAAACATGCTGTTCAAAATGAGTGCTGAGGAAACAAGGTTGTTAATTGCTGGACTGCTAATTTCCTGAGACTGTGCAAGTATGGTAAGTCATTCCGTGGTAACCAGCTGCTAGGCAGCAGCAGACGTAGTCACTAGGCAGAGCCTTTAAGCGACACTGCAGAAGAGAAACAAGTGCTGGCCCTGTTGGAGGATAATTCCCCAAATTACCAGCTGGTGGCAGTGAACCAAAGGAGAAATGAGAGAAATAACCCCTCCAAGGGCTATGTGAGCTGGGAGAGCAGCACATTGTTGGGCAGAGACTGAGAGGGATGGTTATTGGTGACTATTTGCCTCAGAGCGCCACAACAGAGAGGTGCTCACAGGTCAGAGGACCATTCTGCCACAACAGTGTTATGATCATCAGTCCCTTTCCCTTTATAAAGGGCCTTTCTGAACCATTCTGTTTTAGTATAGCCATATTTCCTTTATAAGAAAGCATTCCTGATGGTTTCACATTATATACAAATGTAGTGTTCTGGCTTCCCATTGATGCTCCACACCCATCTGACCCACGGCCAGCATTAGCACACAGCAAGGGAAGGAAGCAAGGGAGAAGGGCAAGAAGGGGAGCCTAGTTGTGGGCATAGGGGGCCACTAAGCACTCGCTGCCCAGGGCCCCCCAAAACCTGGGACCAGTCCTGACCCCACCTAAAGAAAAGCCAGCAAGTGCAGCTTAGAAATGAAACCACTCTTGTCTTCAGCCAGCTCTCACTATCTCCAAGCCTCTCCCTGCTCTCAGCCCCAAGTTTGCCTGGCAACAGACTCCTCTCCTCACCCCTGCCACCAGTCTCTTAACAACACAGCAGCACAGCGAGCCCCTTCTGTGTATCCCTAAAGAAAAAGAAAGCAACACTACTGAGCTGTCCAAGTTATCTCGACTGTCTGTGCTCCTGCAACAAAGTGGTTTACATGTGACCCTGTTTACTCTATTGCACAGAAACAGTAGACTTGGGCAGGTCCTGGATCAATGGAAAGAAAAAAATAAGTCTGCTATTCTGCATGCACCACCATTAAAGGTTCCCTGCTGCCTTGTCTTGCCCTGCTGAAAAGTTAACCAACACTATACCTTTTTTACCTCATCTAAGCAGACTAGGTTAGCAGCAGGGTCTCTGGAGGGAAAGAAGTAACAGCAATGGAGCTAGGACTCACTGATCATCCCCATGCTGAACCTTGGTTTCACCAACTATCCAGAGTTAAAATAAACCATGATTTTGCATTATTTCTGAACTGACTCAGACAATAACAGTGTCTGCATACCCACTCTCTCCACATCACTCACTGCTGTCTGTCTTTGTCTCTTTTGCTTTTCTAATGTGCATATTCTAATGTCTAATTTGTAATATTATAATTGTAAATGAGAACCAGTGTGGTACAGTGGATAGAATGTAAGACCCAGCATTAAATTCCCACTTAGTGAAGTTCCCTGGGTGGCCACGGACCAGCCACTCTATCTCACCCTAACCTATTCCCAAGGTTGCTATGGGGATAAAATGAGGATGCAGAGAAACAGATACATTAACCTGAGCTCTTTGGAGGGAGGGATAAAAATAGATGAATGGAATATGAGAGTCTGACCCAAATGGAATTCTATTTTATACTGATAAATAGTCTGATGATGAAAACATAAAGGCCCTCTTATCCTCAATTGTGAGAGAAACAGCTCACCTTCTTCTTCAGTTCCACACTGATGGCATTGGCCTCTTTCAAGAAAATGGCATTGCCCCACAGCAGATCCCGGAGAGATGTAAACTGGTACCATTTCCACTTTCTAAAAGCCCAAAGTGCCAGCTCAAACTCCCGTTCAGTCCATTGTACTGGTGGGAGACAAAGAATCCACAAGGTCACTCTCTTCAAAGAGCAAGTCACAATACCTGATCACACCATCTTCTGCTCAAACAAAACGTGTGAATGACAAGAGAGCAGAAAAACTTAGTTTTTAGCCACGTGGCTCTAGAACAAACCCTATGAACTACTAAACACTCTATTGGAAAAAATATGCTCAAATGACTGGTTTAGATCTAGACTAGATGTTTCAGCAGGCTCAAGGATTTCCACTCATGGAGCATGATGGTCTTGCTTCTCCCCCACAATAGCCTAAAATGCTCCCAGAAATCCTGTTCTTGCAGGAGAGGGGACTCCCCACCCCCCCAAGACCAAGATTTCAGGGGACATATTGTCATGCTCTGGGAGGAAAAATCATGCTCTGAGCAGAAAACCTCAATAGAGAAAACTCTCTCAATAAACCACCTTCTCTGCTAAATTATTTTTCCAATGACCATCTTAGGAAGGCCCCAAAGAAAGCAGATGTCATTCTGGTGAACAGCTTGTTTGCAAAACCTTCCTTTATAGACTTTTGCTCCTGCATCCGTCTGAGCCTCCATATCATACATGTTCTTCTTGCACTGATTTGACTAGCTTTGCTTCTGAGTAAATCTGCACATTACACTCACAGACTAACTAGATGATACGCTGGGACTTGTGTGTCAGGCTCTCCCATCTTAAAAATAAATAAGTTGGGAGCTCTGGACACAGAACTGCTAGCATATAATCTCCATAGGCCTTTTCACAGCCCACTACAGGCACCAGTCAAAGCCTATATGCTCACCGGTCAAAGCCTATATGCTCACCTTTTTACATTATACAGTCTCAATCTCTCATTCAAAAAAGTGAGGCAAGAACTAGCTAGCAAGGTAACCAATGAAGCAATGCAATGTGGTTCTGATTCCTGTAAATGTCTTGGGTGCAGCCAGACAAGAAACGATTCTAGCTGCAGTAAATGTACCTAAAATATACTCTGAAAACAAACTGCCATCTGAGTCATCCTCCTCCCCATTGCATCATCACAGACTGTATTAATGTCAACAGATCTTCACAGAATGTAAGTTGCAGTGATACTTGAAAGAGCCACATTGCCCTCTTACACAACTGTATAAAACGCAAGAGTGGTTTCTCATTTGGAACATCTGAGCACAACATACTATGACAGTTGTCAGGGTGCACACATATATCATTCAGTGTTCATCCCTAAAATACATGGAAGCTGAGGCCTGGTCATTGATTCCTTGTATTTGAAGGTACAAACAACAAAAAATACATGAATGAACACTTCATGATTTTAACATAATGCGTCTGCATTTGTACCTCATGCAGATTGTTATATGCCAGGCTGCCCATAACAGCATTTCCTGCCACTGAATTCATACCTTCATCCTCAGGCTCTTCCTCTTCCTCATTAGCTTCAGGGTAATATCTTGAGTCCATCTGTTTCTGTAAAGCCTCCAATTTACTCTCATAATCCTAAAGGAATGAGCAGTTAAGCATTTTTATTGTCCTCTCAGTGGCTGTTGTGCTTTGATGCTACATATTTTTGTTAGAGTGAATCCAATCCCTGAAATAATCTAATCCTTCTATTTTCTTGTTCATAACCAGTTCAGTTTACTGGACTACAGAGTTTCATGAGATCATCCTCCATAGAGCCTATGGGAACACTTCCAGTCTTAAACTGTGTGGGACATTAGATGGGGACTATATGAGGTCCTTGTCCTTTGAGGTTTATAATAAACCTGTATAAGGATCTGCTTTTTATCCCTGCTACAAACTAAGTGCTACAGTGTGTTTGGAAGGCTGGCTCCATTTTGGAACCAATGATCTCTTCCATCAATTACAATGCATTGTTATCTGCATACTGTTGCTCTCTGTGCCACGTACAAGTCTTTGCTGCTCCAGCAGATAATTAGCCTCTTCTCTTTCCTTTCGATATTGGTCTTCCAATTCCTGAAGCCTACGTGGAAACAGAAATGAGAGAATAGTCAGTATGGGTAAATTACAGAGGACTTCCACATTCTCTGTCTGGTGTCACTTCATCTTCTCCACACTCAAGCTTCCTTTGAATTCTCCATCCCGACCCTAGAACTCTTCCGCATACCTCTGTTCCATCTCCTGCTTCATGTCAATGCCTTGTTTCTCCAACAGTTCTCTCTGGGCAAAAGCCCAATCCACTGGTTCTGCAGGAGTCTCTGCACAAGGAGTTCTCTCTCGCTCTTGCCGTGCTTGCTCAGGATGGTTAAATCGGAATACATGGCTCTTCCCCATGATTATACGATTTCCTGGGGAGGGGGGCAGAGGGGGGCAGAGGAGTACACAGAGCAGTGAAAGTGTGCTAAGATTTCAGTGTATATGAGATCCCTTGCTAACATGCTACAAAGATGATCCACAGAAGAGTTTATACAAAAGCTGCCCCAAGTAAACAGAACCCTACAGACATCCAACCCTTATAATGACTTCAATGCAAACCAAACTTGACAGCCAGTCGGTTTAGGACAATAAACCTTCTCCTTAGAAAATAAATCCCATTTTTCCATTCCTGTGTGGTGTACAGTTGCATCATTTGTAAGGCTCCTTTTCATAACACCTATAACACCTTTCTCTTATTCCTGAGTCTCCAGTCCTTTCTCCTGGAAACAGTAGTGAACGTACCTGATCTCAAGATGCTAGGTTCTGTTACTTTCTTGCCATTGACATAGGTGTCTGCCCCCTCACAAGGTTCTAGGGTCACCACTGCTGTGAAAAGGACACAAGTGGAATTGGGGGGTGGGGGTGGAGGACAAAACGACAAGTGAGCAGTAGTATACACAAGGAACAACCATCTCCCCAATCATTAAAAATACAGGCTGATTGGTCTACTTGTTGACCAGGGAACTAAGCCCTCAGTGTTATAAGAACACCATTCCTTCTACATACTGAACTAAACCTTGATAGGCATGGTTGGGCTTTCATTTTAAATATCTACCTTCATTAGGTGTAACAGCTTGATAAGTCATGGATTCCAGCACACTAAGGCAGAACCCATAGGCTTAAAGGGAACTATAATTTTTGTAAGCTGTCATCAAATTTATTAGAGGATGGGGCAAAAATATCTCAAATAAATGAAGGAAGGATTTATACTGCTGTAAATTCTATGTAGCCATGGGGTTTACTCTATTTGGGGTTTCAGCCCAACCTAACAGAGCTAACTGGCTTTTCGCCATCTACAAATGGGGCAATTGACTGCAATAAATCCATGCCAGTTTGATCCTATAATGATTCAGCGGAAGGTTAATTCAGATAACTAGGAGCTACATATTTGCCACTTGTGTCTTATATTGTACCACTGGGAGGTGGTCACTTGTATCATCCAGCTGCTCAGTTACCTAACTATGCTTTTCAGCCCAAAGAAATCTAGGGCAAGCAATACCAACTTTGCCTTGCAGTCAGAGGCCATGTGGTAAAAAAACTGCATTATAACAAGGGCAGCCCTAGCATGAACTGCTGTTCTTCCCCTCCTCAATGAATTATTCATAAATAAGCAAGAAGTGGTCCACCTAATTGTTTGAAATTTTGATCACTACTGAAATTTTTATGTTTTCCTCAAAATATTAAGAGCAGAGCTAAACCCAGCAGTTAGTGAACCTGATCATTAGGTTCTGGAGTAGCACGTCAGTATTTGCCTACATATCTGCAGACACCACTTTCTGTAATCCTGATTCAGGATTTTGCTGGATACACATCCTCAATGGAAAAAATTCATCTTTATATACAGCATCAAACAAAATAAGTATCTGTATATTCAAGAAGAAATACGGAAAGCAGCCTACAATTTCCTTGAGGATTGTGTGTATGCACAAATTTATGGAAGAGACTAGTTTTCCAGAATTTAGATTAGATAAATGCTTAGATTTCCTGCCAATCTAGAGCAGAATTGTATGCTCCAACCACATCCCATTCCCCATTGCAAACAACCTTTCCAGAACAGACAGTCCAAAACACCTCTAGCAAAAAGGTTGCCAGAGAAACAGTATTTTATGTTTAACTGTGAAGTCATCTTCCTGGCTTCCTACCTTGCCTTGTGAAATGTTTGTTTCATATCAATTTGCACATCTCACAAAACCTTCTAGCAGGCATGGTTTTCTTCATATTTCCCACTGCTACTGCATAAGATAAATGGGAATGTTCTTGCTGTGTGTAGCACTGTTAACAATCCCCTACAAACAGCTGGAAGGCACTTAAGCAGAGAAATCCAGCACAGCAGCGCAGAGAGAGAGAGTTGCAGTTGTACTTAAGGTCTGCACGGAGCTGACAGAAAGCAGGGGAGGAAGGCATAGCACCACACTGTTTGCAACACTGCTAAGCACTCCATATGAAATGAAAGTAGCACTCTTTATACAGACTGGAGGGCAGTGACTTAGGCTGATGCCGCTGAAAGCATTTCTCAGCTCTTCCCCTTTTGCCCATCTCCGCTGGTAAAAAACGAAAAGGCTTATAACAGCTTTTGGACAACTATTAGACAAGCAAAAGGTTGAATTATGATCACATTCAGCCTCTCTGTGTTTTATGATACACATGTGATCTTGATATTCCAGAAGCTAGAATATCAAAGGGAAAGAAGCCCGCAAATGGTGCGGCTTTCTTTATGGGGATACCTTCACTGCCAGCCTTTGTGTCACTTCGAAAAATGCAGTGCTCTTCTTTGATGAAGTGCCCACTGAGGACAATGTCCTGCCTCCTCTCAGCATCCTCTCGACCAACCCTGTTGAGGACAAAACACACTAATTCAGTGATAAGCTTTCCAAAATAACAAAACATTCTGACTGTTCTTCTGAACAGCAGAAAAATAACAGAATTCTCTGGACTCCCCATGAGCAGGCATGATGGACTGCACTTAACAACAGATTTCCAAAGTACAGCAAAATCAGAGAGCTGGGAACGGAAGGGTTAACGATTCCCTAGAATGGAGAGCTTGAGTGACTGGCTGCTCCCTCTTCTCTGATTGGTCAGAGTTATTTTTAATCCATACCAGAAGTTTCCGTCAGATGGAACCAGTCAGTTGGTTTTCTAACAGGATTCAGAGTCAGGGAGCCTGACAAGAAAAGTCAGACAGGTTCACCTTTAGAGTGAAGAGAGAAAACTCCTTTGCCTTAACTGTAGTATTACTGTCCTGAGGAAGAATTTCTATCTAAGAATTCAAAGTCTAAGTATCAGCATAAGCTGAAGCATGCTTTACACAGACACCAGAGAATTGGGAGTGTGTTTTGGCAAGAGTGATTGGGTAATGGTTTAATACTCCCTTTCAAGCCAAAAAGAAGAGGGGTTATATCTTCTGAGGAGAAGATTAATTCTGGCCCAGTTTTCAAAGGGGGTTTGGCTCTGAGGAGGACTCCAGGTCTGTTTTAAAGGGAAAACAGTTTTAGATGACTCAAATGATAGAAATACCCTCTAGTTTCAAGAAAGGAGTGAGTTAGGTCCACAAAGAAAGTGACAAACTCCAGAAATGTGAACGGTCATAGGAAACTTCCTGAAGAAACATTGTTGCTGTAACTAAATTACTAAGTAAAACACCTCTCACTGTTAAGAACCAAGATATATGAAAATTAGCAACAGAGCCAGTTATAAAAATAAATACAACAGGCGCTAGCAGCGGGGCCAAGGCCTTGCTGCCACCACAGAGGCAGCAGAAAGGCCGTGGGGGTGGGGGCTCCCCTGTGCTGCACATGAATCCCTGCTGGTTCTGCAGCCCTGCAGCTGCCACAGAGGCAGTGGGAAGGCCACAGGAGAGGGCTCCCCCATGCGGCGCCTCCCCACTGGCAGGCCTCTGAGGGGCTGTGGAGGCAGCAGGGAGGTGCAGCATGGCTTCCCCTGCACTGTGCCCCCCTGCTGGCTCTGCAGCCCCTCTGAGGCCTGCTGTGCAGGTGCACCACAGGGCCCTCAGTGCACCTGCACCAGGATAAGAGGGGAGTTACAGGGGCGCGCCACGGTGGGGCACAGGGGAATGCTGTGCCGCCCGGGGGTGCCCCCCCTGTTGGCCAGATAAGTGGGGTCAGGGGGAGGAGGTGGGAACAGGTGGAAGCAACCCTACTGTTATGTGAAGTGTATTCTGTAATACCAACAAAAATTTACCTCCACATTTCCATCCCCTGACTATACTTACTCAATCCCTGCCTGTTAATTAAAGTTGTTATTTCTTTTTGAATATTATATAGTCTCTAGTGCCATTTTCAACAAAAAGGAAGAAGGCTTCTGCTTTTCCCTATCAAGTTCCTGAGCTGAGCTAAAAAGCCAAAATTATATCTGCGTCTCAGGGTGGAACAAACAGACTTTCAAAACCACAAATATTAACACACTACTTGGGGCTGCTCAGTTAAAGCAGGGAAACTGAATTTTGGCATGAAAATCTGCCTTACACTGGGGAGAGTGAAGGGGACAGGGGTCCATCACAGCTGGAAAACTGTTAGAATGCAAAAGTATAACACACCAATTCTTTTTGTTGTTTCTATTTGTTTTTTTTGATTGGTTACTTTTGTTGATATTCCTTTATTCCTTCCTTTATTTAGTAGTTTTTAGATGCTTCTTCACCACTTGTCATAAGTTGTTTTAATTTGAGTTTTTAGCTGCCTTGTGGATAGTAACAATCAAAAAGTGGGATGTGTGTGCATGAAGTGGAGCCAACTTATGGCAACCCCATAGGGCTTTCAAGGCAAGAGACAAACAGAGCTGGTTTGGCATTGCCTGCCTCTGCGTAGCAACCCTGGGCATCCTTAAAGGTCTCCCATCCAAGTACTAACCAAGGCTTGCTTAGCTTCTTATATCTGATGAGACTAGCCTGGGCTGTTGGTTAGGGACCTAATGTATGATATTCATATTTTAATAAATAAAATACATTCCAGCTCAACTGGATCAGCAAACAGTTTGCTTCTAACCATCATTCAAAGTTATGATCTAGAAAGGCCTAATCTCACACCAAGTCTATCTTAGCAAGGGCCATCTCCCAAATAGGCTTCTGCACCAAAAAGATTATCACAACGCCATGCTTTGGATCTCACTTTTGCAGGAATTTAGATCCAAGTTAGGAGTGCAGCCTTTTGTGTGCAGTAGCCACAACTTTGGAACTCTCTCCAAAGAAGTCCATTGGGAAATTACTCAGGCCCCATTCCTATACAAATGTACTTATGTATAACTAAATGTGCCAGGAAATTGATGAAGATATATATTCAAACATATATTTGATTTAAAGCAACTCAATTAAGACAGACAATGTCCTCATTTGGATGAATTTTCCAATGCACATCTGGATAATTATCCCGTTTCCCCCTGTGGTTCGGGATCCAGCAAGTGGTATGCGTGCAGATGCCTGTTTTCACATACAGAGCTCCTAATTTGAAACAAATTTCTGCCAGATTTTTTAGCTCTGTGGCATTCTGCCTTCTTAGTAGTTAGGGATACAAGATCAGCTGTCTTAATCTCTATATTTATGTTGCTGGTTTCCTCCTCTGCTTTGTGTTTTTTTAAAATAGGGGGAAAGGTTAAAAGAGATGTTTCAGTATGAGTTATAGATCCAGAAGAGTTAGCCGTATTAGTCTGTAGCTGCAAAATAGTAAAAAGTCCAGTAGCACCTTTAAGACTAAATACTTTTATTGTGGTTTTGAGAACCACAGCTCTGACGAAGAGAGATATCTGTGATATCTCCAGTTAGACTTTAAAAATAATACGCCTAGGAAAGGCTTTTGACTATAGAGAGATTCTGCTAACTACTGCAGACCGTGTGGAGTTAGACATCCCCCAAAGCATATCAAATAATTTCATAAAGCTTCGGAAAACCATGCCAGTACTACAGAGCACAATGATGGACATCTGAATGCCCAGGAGTTGAAGTAAACTATATAATCACCATCCCTTACACCTGAACCTGGCAAAGCTGTTATGGTTATCATCTACATTACCTGGTTATCCCATCTTTAATGTAGTATAGAAGGCACTCAGACATCAGTGGGTCCTCGTTTAGGTTGACCAGATGTGGTGTCTAAGAGACAAACAAAAACATAGGGGAATTTAGTTTAGTCTTCAAAATTAGAGGCCCATCTGTGTCCTTCCAATATCTATTCATACTGTGACAGTAACCCAACTGTGTTAATTGATTAAAAAGTTTATCCTCCTTTTGATTAACTTGAAAAACCAGGATTCAGTGCTTTCAGACTCTACTGCATCCACGGCCATCCCTGCCGGACCTCTGTATGTAGGAAGCTTACTGATGGTTAGAAACTGGCTGCAAAACATTATCTAGGAAAACTCTGGACTCCGGACTCATTTTAAGGTTTGGCACAATTGTATTGCCCTAAGAGACCTCTGATGCACAACTTTTATGTTTATTTATGTTTACATTAATACTTTGTTTTAGTAATAATACGTATTTGTTCACAAAATGAAATGTTTACAAAATATTAAATGTGTATTTGGAATCCGATCATATTTTCTCTTCCAATAGATTATTTTAGACAACTATTCAGAAAATAGTGTAGATCACAAATGTTCATTTCCTGATTCACTGCACAGAATCACACTTCTAAGTCCACTAAAATCAATGGGCTCTGAATGATATAACTCTACTTAGAATTGCACTATTAATATAGTTTGATTTTTTTATTTCTGCTATATATCATCTCTTAATCAAGTAGTCCTTCTGTTTCAATACTGTCCTAAATTTCTAGTATTTGTCACATATAGTCTTTGCTGCCATTTTTTCTTTCTGGTTGCTCTCAGAAATATACCTTGTAAAACTGGTTTCTGGTCTTTCCTGAGCATAGATACAGGCATTTCATATCGAAATGGTTCAAATGAAACCATATCCAAAAAGCTTTCAGGGAGAGATAGACAAATATTTAAAGTCTGTATTATTCCTGTCACATTTCCAATATGCAAAAATGTTTGAATTGCAAATTCTATTAAATCCTTGAGGCATAAGACGATTGTAATGAGTTGGACTCCACATATTTGTTAGCAGTGGCTCTTTTCTTGTATGCAAGGTCATCCTCTGACACAAGCAAGAGGCTCTTCCAACATCAGTACAGGAACACATCCACAGGGTCCAGCTATACACGTAAACTTTAACTGAGCTTCTCTTAGACTCACAGCCAAGCTACAAGAGACGAATTACATGCGGAGGAGCACGTGAAGCGAGTCGCAATGTTAGCCGGGAAGCTGAGTTTTAAAAGAGATTGGAAGGCTTTGTTAATTTCCCCTCTTTACAGAGCCAGGGAGATAGCTGCTCAGAGGGTTTGTTAATTTCCTCTTTGCCTCCTGAAGGCTCTGTCAGTTTGAAGAGGAAATAAAACAAACCTCCTGAGCAGTGATCTCCCTGGCTCTGTAGACAGGGGAAATTGACAAACCTTCAGATCTCTTTTAAAACTCAGCTTCCCAGCTAACATTGCGACTCCCCTCATGTGCTCCTCCTCGTGTAATTAATCTCTTGTAGCTTAGCTCTGAGTCACAAAGAAAAGCCACTTATAATTTAAAAGATTCTTCTGCTATCACTTTAGATAGTTGTTTTTAAAAACAAGTATCTCCCAGCTGTAATTAAATCCAGTGTACATAGGACGTAACCACATAAAATGTAAGAGATCCAAGACTGGATTCCCTTGATTTCATGGTAGTCCTTGATGTCATTTTAAAGCAATCAGGTATCATGTACAATGAGTTCTGAGATGTATTCAGAATGTAAAGAAAGTGGGTCTCTAACAGTGCAATCCTAAACAAAATTATTCCAGTCTAAGCCTACTGATTTCAATGGGCTTAGACTAGAGCAACTGCTTAGGACTGCACTGTAAATTAGGTACTTAAATACAAATAGAATACTTCTTCAGGTCTAAATATGGTGTCCCCTTCCTTGATTATTTAATTAATAGAATCTGTCTCAAATTATCACTTTCATTTGCAAAACATAAGTATATTCTTTAAATACCAATCAATCAATTACAACTTAGATGTCTGGCAGCCCCACTATAACCCTGAATCCTCACAGCAGCAGTAACACCCATGACTGAGTTCTGTTGTTGTGTCTCCAAACCCTCAGTATATGAGGCCTCCCTGCCGAGTGGAGATAGTTTGACACAGAAATCTCTCCAGTAGTGAACAGCAGATAGAGAGACCTTGAAACTCATTTGGCTTGTGACATCAGGCAGAATATACCAAGGCATGCGGTTCAATAAGCAAGCTCATTATATCACCCTTGGAAATCATTCTAATTATGTAATTCAAAGAAAGCATGCAGAATGTTGCTGTTTCTTCTCTTTTCCTATATACTAAGGTCCTTGTAAGCCAGCTCTTTTAGCCTCTCTGTACAGTTCATAAAGTTTCTTGGCATAGGACAGTACAACCAATATTTGAAAAGGAGTCACACACAGATCATTTCAAGACAACTCTCTGGAGGACCAACCTTCTTGGGAGAATACATCCCTGCACATTCTAGGAAAACATCCTGGGGCTTAAATGGCTGTGACTCTATGGTAGAATTGGAAAGAAAATTGTGCAATGTGCCAAAAAAAATCATTTTCCTTGCCACATATGACTCCATTTTAGAAGTCAGCAGAATGAGGCAGAAGAATCCTGAGGTAGAAGCAAGGACTGTACCACTTTAGATTGAAGGTTGAGGATTCCAATTTGGAGTTTTTTCCCATGGATAAAATTTCATGCAATATGCAGAAAACAAGAGTTGTCAACTCCAGGTTGGGAAATCCCTGGAGATGTGGGGGTGGGGAGGGGAGGGGAGTTTGGGGAGGGGAGGGGAGGGACCTCAGTGGGGTATAATGACATAGAATCCACCCTCCAAAGCAGTCATTTTCTCCATGGGAACTGATCTCTGTAGCCTGAAGATTCTCTGTAAATCCGGAAGATTTTCAGGACCTACCTGAAGGTTGGCAACTCCACAGAAAACCCAGACCAGCCAATTTCTTGGTATGCTTGTTTGCCATGAGTAGCAATTGGTCTTAACACTGGGGAGAATAAAACAATCTAGGTCTACAATGACTACGGTCATCTTCAGAAGCCCTGCTTCAGGTGCCCCTTAGGTAGGTGGCAATCCAAAAGAGGTCCTTCTCAGTAGTGACAAAAAACTCTGGAATTCTCTCCCTATGAAGATTCCTTTGTTCCCTTCTGTTGCCATCTTTTGAAAGCAGGTGACGACTTTTTTGTTTTGTTTGGCGTTCCCTCAGTGTCTCCTCCTTCCCTGCACAGTATTTTAATTCTTGTTTTTGTTTCTGCATGTATTATAACTATGGTTTTAATTGTTTTAATGAGATGGGGTTGGATGGTTTTAATAGTTTTAAAATGTGGTTTCATTATGTATGTTTTAATTTGTTATCCCCTCAGTGGTCCTTGTGAGGGAAGAAAGGCAGGCTAGAAATTTTGTAAGATGAATGAAAAAAATAAAGTTTCGACTTGCAATCTGGAATGGTACAGCCCATTCTACCTACTCAAGAATACACTACTTCATTCTGCTGCATGTGTAGACTAGACCTTGCCATTTTCTTATCAAAGGCATGCTTCTTTCTAGAGAGTAGAAGATTAGGGTTGCATTGAATGATGTGGCTGGGCTGGGGAAACCAGACCACTGGGCAAACCGAGGCAATTGCCTATGGTACCAGAGCAGGGGAGGGATACCAAAATGAGGCTTGCCAGTGGCAAGGGCTAGCCCATGTGCTTGGAGGTGATGCTGGTCACCTGGGCTGTTTGCGTGGCCCACCTCACCCCCATCCCGTAGCCTGCCCCATCCACACTCTCAAGGGAGGGAGGAAGCTTACTACTCGCTAGGGTTGCCAGTAGTGTTGCTAGGTCAAGGCAGAGTTGTTAGAGCTTGGCAACCAGAGGGAGGGTTGGAGGTGGGGAAATGAGAAGGTGAGCAACTTTGGCTACATCACACAACATCATAGAGTAGCTCTAGGAATCATCTCAAACTCTATGGCAAAATAGATGTTGCCAACATGGCTGGGATTTTTTTTCTCCTGCTGTCGCTTAGAGCAGCAGGCAAACGAGCTTGCCAGCAGGAGGCCTCCTGCCATAGTGGGAGGCCTGGCAGCCCTAGATGTCAGTCTAGGAATTGCCAGAATTTCCAGCAATTCCTAGAATGACATGATGCCACTTCCAGGTTTCCTTTGGAAGTGACATCATGTCATGTGTGATGCTGGTAATTTAAAAAAATTCTCCTGCCACTTAAAAGAGCAACAGAAGGATAAGCAGGTTGCCATCACGAGGTCTCCTGCAATGGCAGGATACCTGCAACAGACAATTCCGGGAATATATATTAAATTATCAATTCTTTATATTCAGTGCAAAGGTGCAAAGTGCAAAGTGCAATTATATAAATATTCAAATTGATAAATATAAATACAATAAGAATATCTGATTTCTCTGTCCCAACGTGCAATAAATATGATAAAAGTTACTTGTTTTATGTCCAAATCGTTATGAAGAAGATTTTTAAGAATCAATGTCCGTAAACTGTATATGATGAAAACTTAGCAGCATACAAGGTTGCAAATGGAGAGTCCCGATGTAGATGCTGGGTGACTCCAGTCCAAACTGAAAACTGTTCCAAAAGTGCCGACGGGATTATGCGTGCATATTTATACAATTCCCGTTTCGTATATAACATACTTCTTCCTGGGCACAATTAAACATGGACGGTCCCCAATTCACTGGTGACTCAAATACTGCTGCTTATACCTTCTTTTCCCAACTTGGGAAAAGAAGGTATAAGCAGCAATATTTGAGTCACCAGTGAATTGGGGACCGTCCATGTTTAATTGTGCCCAGGAAGAAGTATGTTATATACGAAACGGGAATTGTATAAATATGCACGCATAATCCCGTCGGCACTTTTGGAACAGTTTTCAGTTTGGACTGGAGTCACCCAGCATCTACATCGGGACTCTCCATTTGCAACCTTGTATGCTGCTAAGTTTTCATCATATACAGTTTACGGACATTGATTCTTAAAAATCTTCTTCATAACGATTTGGACATAAAACAAGTAACTTTTATCATATTTATTGCACGTTGGGACAGAGAAATCAGATATTCTTATTGTATTAATTGTATATTTATCAATTTGAATATTTATATAATTACACTTTGCACTTTGCACCTTTGCACTGAATATAAAGAATTGATAATTTAATATATATTCCCGGAATTGTCTGTTGCAGCTCTTTACTATCCAGGTGGATTCCCTTGGTTCGTTTAGACTTTATGGCAGGATACCTGGCAACCCCTGGGACTAATGTACCCGAGAGACCTCCTCCACTCACATGAGCCTGCTCATTATTTATTTAATTATTTCATTTTACCCTCCCTTTCTTCTCAAAGTGGAATCGAAGTAGTTTACACCGTCCTCCTCTACTTCATTTTATCTGAGATTTTCTTATAATCTGAGATTTGTTACTGATGTTCTAATCTATGTTCCCCCATTAATAGAAGCCCTGTTAGTTAGAGGGAGTGCATATACAATCTGTGTACAGTGTTCATGTGATTTTTCTTTATAAATGCAATGTGTGCTCCTCATGGTATATTCAGTGCACATAGCTGAACATATGGTTCTCATTTTCATTTGTAAAGTGAACATACACTTGCTGTTTCTCACAGACAGATTTATATGCATATATACAGGATAGATATACATTCACCATTGGTTATGAACAGGGCTAGAAGTGGGGTTGGCTGATATGTGGTACAGGCCTCTCAGTTTCCTCAGAGACTAGATTTTCCGCCCCAGGAAGTCTGTCATGATTTCCCACTCCTGGCCATTTGTCAAACTCATTTCCATACAGAGGGGTTGTGATGTTTGTACCTCTTGATTTGATGATGCTTTAATCTGTTCTATTTTTGACTACTGACTGGCTGTTGTTCTCACTGTTTTGAGCTACCGGTTTATTGCTTATGAAGGCATTTATGCAGCTGCTGGTTGCTAGGTTTTAGATTTCTTAGCTTTTTGCATTATAATAATTTATTTTGGTCTTCAAGTGCAGTTTTTAATAGCAGAAAAGTGGGTTATAAATATCCTACACAGATAAATAATTAGAAGGCCAGAAGAATTTTTAAACTGGCATGTATTGCACAGTTGATATATTTTGAGAGTCATCTGAGCACTATAAAAGAGACTGAAACAAAATCCTACCTTCTTAGGAGAGAATACCCCCAGAGTACCACCATCTTCTCTCATAGCTACTCCCATTTCTGCAAGCAAAGCTTCCCTGCAAAACATCAAAAAAAGAACTAAAATCTTGAAAATTCTGCCAAGACCTGGTCTGTATTATGGTAAGAAATGAAGAAATACCACAAAAGAGAGCATGCCATACTCTCTAGATGCAAATGATGTTACTGTATGAGCAGGTATTAATGAGAGGGGAAGACGTTGGCAACTATTAACTTTATGATAGTAGCTGAAAAAAGGGGCAAAAAGGCTGGAGAGTAGGTGGGAGCTGTTCAGTACATGGAACCATGAGAGGAGGAAAAAAAGAGGTGTGTGTGAGCATAGGCTATGTCTGGTGCTGCTCCTTCAGCAGCCCAGCCTCTTGCCCAGACCCCTGCAGTGCTTCGCTATCCTCTACCTGCTGTGGGAGATGTTTTGAACTGAGCTAGTTGCCACTCACTTCATTGCCAACATCTGCTATTTTCTCACATCTATTCAACCTGGTGCCCCCAATCTCTTGGGCCTGCCCTGGATGGGTCACTATACGAAGTAAATTTGAGCCTGTGGGTCACACCATATTGAACCACTGTGCAACCACAAGGAGTTACAAGGTTTTTATAGCAGGTTCTAAGGAAGAGAAAGAGGCTTGATAGCAATGTGAGAGCAGACCCTCTAGTCTTAGTTTCTTGGTGACTATATTGGGATGGAGGAAAAGATACCTGCATTCAAACATTTTACAGGCAATCTGTAGCGTGTATTAAGATAAAACAATATGTGCATCTTATCAGCTCAACTACACCCAATCAGTCAGGCTCTTGAAGTTATCACAAAGGGCCCTGTAGGGACTGTTTCACGTGCCAACTTTAAAATGTAAAATGCGTGGCTTACCACCATTGCATGGAGACTTTTCCTGCCACTACAAGAAACTGCCACCACAGTCTGGCAGTTGTTTCAACACTCTCCAGAGGATGGCATTAACTGACATGGTAAGACACTCTTCCATTTAATGTGTATAGTGGCCCTCGCTGTTGTGGCCAGGGCTGCAGGGGGTGGGGACTAGGGGTACAAAATTCCAGGGGGCCTAGAGAACTTGGGAACTCATGGAGCTGGGCAAGTAATGTGATTTCAGGGTTGCCAGCTGCTCTGCCCTGGCAATGAGGGGGGTAAGGGGGTTTTACCAGCATGGGGGTGATCACTGGCGACATAATGATGTTGCCAGTGATGCTATGATGTCACTCCCAGAAGTGATGTCATCACTTTGCCAGGGCCACTGGAACTGCTCTGGTATTTGGGCAGAACTCTATGTTTTTGCCCAAATACCAGTGCTTCACTTGGTCACATGATGATGTACTTCCAGGTGCATAATGCTTGTGCATTGTCAGCAGCATGATGACATCGCTGGCAAGGGCCTGTGCTACCTAGTAAGTCCCCCTAGTTTCTGCCTCTTTCCCCCACTGCTGGCCAGGCAAGAAGCAGTGGGAAACACTGGGTGGGATGGGGAATCCTCTGCCCCCAGCAGATGCCTGGCAACCCTACGTGATTTGTTTTTATATGATGTTTGGGTTGAATCTTAGGGGTATATGGAGTTCAGGGGAATTTTTGCCTGTGGCAGCTGTAGGCAGTCACATATAGCAAAATAAAAGGCTGAAACCTGCAACACTCTGAAGTGAACTTGTATAAATAACTTTTAGATTCCTACCTCTCCATACGTATTGCTTCTGTCCTACGCAGTTTTTCTTCCCATGTTTCATTCAGCTCAGCAATTATCTTTTCAGTTTCCTGCAGAGTATAAAAGTAAGCATTGATACTTCATGATGGTTACCGTACAGGACTAAAATATTTCACCTCCAATGCATTAGGCTCAATTCACAATTCTTTCTCTACAAGGTAGCAATCAGAATTTTCACACCATCAGCTCCTTACATTTGCACAACATACATGCACATAGCTAAGCCCTGCCTTTGCAAGATGTAATTTAAACAGCTCAATTAATCCAGATTCTTTCCTATATATTCTTGCTAGATTCACAATATGTAAAGACCACATATTGGAAACAAAGAATACTACATAGGCTGCATTCACACAGGGCCAATTCCCTGTTGTGCAGTCACTGCCACTGGAATAGTTTCAGGTAGGTAGCTGTGTTGGTCTGCATTAGAACAGCAGGATTTGAGTCTAGTAGCACCTTAGAGACTAACAAGATTTTCATAGTTCAAGAATCAAAGCTCCCATCTTCAGGTATCTTTGAGTCTCAAAAGCTTATACCCTGAAAATCTTGTAGGTCTCTAAGGTGCTACTGGACTCAAATCCTGCTGCCACTGGAATGTACAAGCATTTGCAGCAGCAATGGAATGTCCATAGGCTTTTCTCAGTGCTTTCCTCAGTGTCCTTCATGCCCAGCACACACATCCATGCTGCTGGAAGAATTTCTGCTGGATTTTTAGAAAATCATGAGGGAATACTGAGGGAAAATGGTACCGGCATGGGCAGGGAGGCTTGAAAATTTGCACCTTCCCACCCATGTGATGGGCAAACCTATTATGAATATGATCGTTCCACAAAGATCATACCAAAGGAGGTTGTGGAAAGACTGCAGCAGAATAACGGAAAACCGAGAAGATGGATGATCTCAATGTCTAGGAGATGCTCTAGGGGGGAGGGGGGCCTTCAGTTTAGGAGGCAAGGCAGAACAAAATATCCACGTGGGACCAGCTTGATAGTCTCCATGCTCTCAAGTTACTTCTTACACTTCTGCAGCACTTATGTGGCCTGCGTGATCTTGGTTACCTTCAGTCTCTCAATGGCCTCCTCACTGCCTGGAGCAAACATGATACGTTCATGAAGACTGGAGACGGAAGCAGCTCGGCTGGACAAGGCTGAGAGGGAGGAGGATGGGCTCATTCCCACCAAGGCATTGGTCACTGTGGAGAGATTGTCATGGCGTTGACTCATATCTGCCACTCTACGATTATCATTATTGTTCTCAAAGTCGGATATGTCTATGAGGTCCAGGAGGGGAGAAAAAAGAGGGGGAAAGACACAAGACCAGAAGAAAGAAGGAAAAGATAGAGAAAAGAAATGCAGTTGGGAACAGTGACATGATGCAATGAGGAGAAAGGTAGAAATCCAACGAAAAGATACACAGACAACTAAGTAGCAATAAGTGCCACGGCAGTATCCTCACACCAGCAGAATAAGTCATACTGCACCCTGCAGAGTTTCTCTAAGCAACAGCATAACAGATTTCCCGCATCCTATTGCTTTCTAGCAAACTGACAGCATACTAAAAATCTGGGTTACAATCACTGGCATCTCAAACAGCGAAGGGGAAATCAAGGCTGTAAAAAAGGGAATGAGAAGATTTCAGAAGCTGGACGGCATTCGCACTCAGGGCTGGGTTTTCAGAAGCTGAAGATAATGGAGGGCTTAAGCGGCATTGCAGTTGTGAATATCATTGTGATATTTTGTTTCTGAAGCTACATTTATGATCCACCTACATATCTAGAAAGATGTTTGAATACAGTAAATCATGTTTGTCTGAATGAAAAAGCAGGGCCCGTCAAGCTTGTTTTTACCTTGATGATATCTTGTTTTTACCTTGAGCGTTATTTTTATCTTTGTTGATGGATTGTTAAAATGTTTTTTTGTGTGTTTGGAACTTGTTGTTGTTTTGTTAGCTGCCTTTATTTAAGGAGATAAAGTATTTCAAAGAAAGAAAGAAACAGAGAAATGGCATTTAGGTGAAAGGGATTTGATTTTACACTAAATGAGCGTAAGAACCTTCAGTGAGAAGGAAAGGAAATGTCCAAATTACAAAAATGTTACAGTGTGTACATAATCTAGGCAAAACTAAAAAAACCCAAAGCAAAACCTAAGGGCAAAAAAAAAATGTATATGGAAATCAGGAACTAAAAAACCAAGCAGGATGGGGCCAGAAATGCCAAAAAAAAATAGTGCAGAAAACCCCCATGTTTACTTAGAATTGAGACCTATTGATCTCAAGAGGGTTTACTTTCCAATGATTATGCAGCCTTAAAATATTAAAATGTCTCAAGCCTACACATTTATCTAGACTTACTTCATGTTACTTCTCAACATTCCTTTTGCCATCTTTCCAACTATCGCACTATAAAATTGCAAGCATTGAGCCATTTCCTGGCTGCTTCCCTACATTTTTTAAAATGTAAAAGGTGTACCAACCAAACGGAACAGGATCCACAGGCTATGATGAATCATATTTCTTTCCTATTGAATCATATTTCTTTCCTATCATGAACTGACTACAATCAGGTGTCAACTGTCCCAAAAGATTCCTATTCTTTCATATCACATCATAACTATTAATAAACACATTTAAAATCTGCATCAGGAAATGGGAAATATAAAAAAACAAAAAGGGCCGGAACACAGACAAAATGCCACAGATGCTCCTCATGAACCTAACAAAGATTCACACGTGTGTGAACCTCTAAATAGGTAGCATCAGTAAGTTTTGACAATTCATGAAAACTGCATGTTTGCAACACATTATTTTTACTAGGTTTACATACAAAAATATAGTTTTGACGAAATTTTAATGCTTTAGAATTTTATGTGTTAGCAACTGCATACAGCTTGAATTTAAAAAATATACCCAACCTCCAGTTGCTGGCAAAGGCCTGTTTGAAGAAGCTAAGGAATTAGGGCAACTAGTAGGACGGTTGTGGAAGCAGGATTCCAGGGGGAAAGAATTAAAAAAATATAAGGCCTTGTCTACTTACAGGAAGTTCTTATAATAGAGTTCTGGCAATTCCTGGAGCTAGGATGGATGGTGGTACAACCTTCAAGCTTCATCATAGAGCATTTTCTAGAGCTACCCTTTGTTACTTCCAGGTAGCTTTAGGAATTGTGAGAACTCTATGGTAAAAGCCTTCTATATGTACATGAATGAAGCTCAAGCTCTGAATGAGTGGTTTTCTTGCTTGATGAGGGTTCCTTCTAGTATTACTTTTCCTCACTTGCCATTTAAGACATGAATAAGGAAACAAGCAGAAAATAGTCAAAGACAAACATCTTTTTCATGTTAGGAATGTCAGGACTTTATACATGATATGAAAAGTCCACTAGAAGGCACTGAGAACTTTTTAAAACAGAAGTTTTATTTTCTGACCGCTTCCCTACACATATTTTTAAAAAGGGAACAACCAAAGCAGCCCCCAGACTCCCCTGGTAAATATTTTTGCAACAATTGATAAACTCTAGCCTTGCAAAACAGGTAGAGTCCTAGATGCAGGGCCTGAATGTTGTCGTTTCCTCTGCTCCTGAATTATTCAGTCTATTCTGAGGCTTGGTTATAGTCCAACTCAACCTGGTAAGCAGGCATTTCTCTCACCATAACAAAACTTTCTGTTTAAAGATGCCTTCCTTGAATCCCTTGAAGATCAAGGAGAGCTTTCTCTCTGCTTCCTCCATCACTAACCCTGACAAAATCTCCTGAACGGAGAGGAAGATCCTTGAACAAGGAGTAAAGCTTGAGTTCAGATGAACTGTTTCTTGGCATTCAGCTTTGTAAAAGGACACTGCCCAAACCAAATGGAAAGTTGATGCTGCTTCAAGTTAAAATAAACTATTAAAGATTCAGGAATGGAGGAAAATATGAGGTGAACATGATGGCAAACCATCTTAAGCCATTTGGGATCAGGAAGAATTTCAGTTCAGTATATTATATATCTAAAAGATTTCTGTGTCTTGGGCTGTACTCTGCAAAATGAGAGGCACAGCCTGTGCAATCCGAAGCAGCAGCATGGGACCACCAGCTGGAGAGTGGCAATTGAGTGCTGAGCGTCTTCTGCCTGAGAGCTAGATCCAGTAAAAAATAACATCCACACTTGGGAAATTCTGTTTTTCTGTGTGCCTGCAAGTGGGTGCTAGCTATGTTGCTGATTTAAAGAGAAACTGATCACAAACAAGGCAGCGGCTGCAGAGCCTGCTAGCATGTCAGCAAAAGCCAGATCATTTTGTCCACAGCAGATGGATCTCTCTAGCAGCATTCCTAACAGGTACCCATACAACCCATAGGAGGGCCAAATGAGACCATCAGTAACATTTGTGCTACTTGGGGCCTGAAGCAGATACTTTAGTGCTTCTAGGCAGGCTGTTTCAAAACACGCACACACACACACACACTCCAGCAAAACATATTAATAAGAACCAGTCCCAGCAGAAGCAGCAGCAGCAGCAGCAGCACAAACAGCAGGGAACACAGTTACAGCATACAGAAAGGAAACCTCAAGAGCAAATTCCACCAAGAAGATTTTAGAACAGCAGGCAACATGGCAAGATTTACCGGATAACTGAAAGGCAAAGATCAGTTAAGATAAAGATTTGTGGAGATAAAGTGGATTTGTGGAGATCAGTTAAGATAAAAGACATTGTGGAGAGGAAATTTGTATCCCCTCCCCAGGACTTCCAACAAAAGACACAAGCCAACTGGCCTGGAGCAGGCTTTGCAGAGATTATATGGATCCACAACCACAGTGTTGGGCATATGTCAATCAAGACATGGGCTGAATCCACACACCCACGGAGCATCCCGGCGTTGCGCTAAATGTTTGCTAAGCTCCCGGAAGTGTAGCGTCTTTCTAGCGCGATTTCTGAATTGCGCTAGAAAGATGCTACACTTCCGGGTGCTTAGCGAACATTTAGCGCAACGCCAGGACGCTCCACAGGTGTGTGGATTCAGCCCCAGTGAAGATCCTATTTACCGCTTCCTTACATAGGATAGATGAAGTTGGGAAGATCTTCTCCATTCATGATGAGGAAAAAGAGGGTAGATGTAGCAATTTCAAATCTGGGGCACTTTATGGAGAAAATGGCCATTTTGTGCAAGGGGATTCTAACTAGCTTTGTCAGCTCTGGACTGAGAAACTCCTGGCGGGTTGAGGGCAGAGCCTGGGGACGATGTAGTTTGAGGAGGAGAGAGACCTTAGAGGGGTATAATGTCACAAAGTCCACCTTCCAAAAACAGCTATTTTCTCCAGGGGAACTGATCTCTCTATTCTGGAGATCAGTTGTAATTCTGGGAAACCAATCTCTTATCATGGCTCTGTGGTTCTTGAAAACAACAAGCACCCATTTAGCATTGTAGAATGGATTATTTCTAGTGCCTCTGTTTTTTTCCTCCCCCTCTGAATTTTTATGAAAATATTTGTAACTAGCTCAACCCCTGCCCTGAGCAGCTAGGAAGACAAAATTATTCTAAATGGCTTTTGCTGAATTGGCACATGGGCTATTGAGTCCATTTCTCATGCTGTACATATGTTCCTTTGCTATGACCAAGTCTGTGAGAAGCAGTGAAGCACATAAAAATACCAGCAATGGGGAATACACACATTTAGGTCCTCCTGGAACAGGATTGGCTAAGAGAGATAGGAGAAAGGTGGAGGGAAAAGACAGAGAAAACAAGAGTAGGTTCATCTTATAGGAATAATGGAACAGCATCTAAGGGCCTTTCTATGTTTCCAGAAAATGCGGATTTAATTCTTAGTGAAGCATTAGCACTGCAGAAGGTGATCATACATCTTCTAAATGAATGGGCGGAGGGGTGTGTGCAAAAGAAACTAAAAAGTTTCACACAATGGAGAGACTGTTGTAGGGAGGAAGGAGCAACCTTGCTGGTGTGCAGTGATTACACATGCACTATCCAATGTGTCCATGACACTTATGGCAGCCACCTTCCCCACAGTGCCCACGTTCACAACTGTTGCTCTAGCTGGGGTGGGGAGTAGATTATATTGCTGTTTGGAGGCTGGGAGAAAAAACAACAACAACTCACAACAGACATTCTAGCTGAGTGAAAAGGTGTTTGGATCCCCTGCAGCAATTGAACATTATTTCCCATTTGCTTGTAATGAAATCATTGAGTAGAAAGGCCCTAAGATGTATGTCCTTCAAGTCAAATTCTTTCTCCCTCTGAGCAACAAAAGGAACACTCACAGGTGTTTCTCCACATTTGCTGAGAGAACCCAAATACACTGTGACAATTCTGCTAGGCCAGTAGATAGCTCAGCAAAGGAGGTGTGGTCAGGAATGCCCATAACAGGTTAACACTTGGGGGCAATCAGCAGGGAACAACAGGGACAGACAGTGTGGAGTAGTGAAAGCTCCAGGAACAGAGTTAACTAACTTACAGTCATGTTCCATATTACAGAAGTACTTGTAAGTGACCTTAAGTTGTTCTGTGTGATGGTGGTTTTAGTACAGTTATGTACTGAGGCTCAATGTGCGGAGTAGGCAACATGAGCCAGTGTACACTCAGAAAAGCCACCATGTAGAATAACTTAAAGCAGCTACCACATGCCTTTAGTACTGTTGTTTAACTGTGGACCAGGAGGGCAGTGAAACAGACAGTAGAACCATGCAGAATGTGGATCTTCTGTTAAGGGAGGTGAAAATGACAAGGCATCGGCAAATGTCAACCACAGCCCAAACACAAAGGCAACTTACTGTCAATAATGTCTCCCAAGCCCTGGGCATACAGGAGATCTCGTAGACGAGCCACTTCGTCCTTCAGTTCTCTGATCAGTTTGTTGTTAGGATCTTCATTAATGACAGCATTGCACCTGATCTGCTTAGCACGGTCAGCATACCTAAGAGAGCAAGGCATATTCTGGGGAAACTGTAAAGGCCTGCTGAAAATGCCATGCAGTATGGCACACATAGAAGAGGACCTCAGCAGACCATTAGACAGGGGAACATGTTAGGAGTGCACTGGACAGGGAGTTCCTAGTAGCACTTCAATAGGAATGCAAAGCATATTTTCATTAGATCAAAGGAGGGGAAAGCATCTCTTTCATTCACTTGCTTTTGAACTAGACCTAGCCTCTTCTATAAGGTCAGCAACCAGAACTGAATTAACGGATGTTCAAAAGGCTTATATACAAAGAACTTCAGGTGCTACAACAAGTTCTTTGCATATAAGCCTTGTTCCTCGAGGATTTCAGTGAGCTACCATGAACTTGACTGTAGGCAAGAGAGATGGAAGCAGTCTTGATCATTTGCTTTTGAGCATCCCTTAATTCAGTTCGAATCGATTCAAACTGCATTAAGGGATGCTCAAAAGCAAATGATCAAGACTGCTTCCATCTCTCTTACCTACAGTCAAGTTCATGGTAGCTCACTGAAATCCTCGAGGAACAAGGCTTATATACAAAGAACTTGTTGCAGCACCTGAAGATGTTCCTGTGACATCATTGGTCAACAGCAAGGCCTATTGAATGCCTGATATAAGAAGAAACTGTATTATACCATCACCAAGGAGCTATGGAAAAGTTATATGCAATGAAGACAGATAGAAAATGAGTATACAAGGGTACATTCAAGTTAGCTCAATGTATGTGGCTCCTGAAATCAATGCAAGGGTAATAATTGTCACCATTGGAAGATTTTCCTGTTTAATATCTATTTAAATATATGGCAAATACACACACTTATAAGGTGTCTAAAAGATAATTCACCAAATAAGCTGTCTAAAAGATAATTCACCATTGCAGTTATTGTAAAACTATTATGGAATAACTGAGTGATCCAACTGGCTACTGGTTAATACAAGCTCAGTGCTTACTATGGAAGATGTCTGAAATTGTCTCATGTATATATATTCACTGAAACCCACATTTTCAAGTTTCAATTATGCAGATTTTTTCACTATAATTCACTTTATACATAGCTCCAGTGCAAGCAAAACTTCAGTTTCATTATCCAAACATTTTTCATGCTTCCCAGAAAATTTTACAAATAAAGGTGTCAAGACCAGTCTTAATATCCTATATGGCTCATCTGCTTATGAGACTTTGGTTCAGGAGTGTAAGTTTCCAGAGGCCAAAGTTCAATCTGGTCTCCTAATTAGCTACACTTGGAGTCTGTTGTTCTCAAGAGAAAATGTCCTTGGGCTGCAGGGAGTATCAGCCTCCAGCCACCCTCCCTGGTTTCTCATGCTAGCACTGTAGTTATCCAAGTGTGCCCTGACTGACTGACAGCTGTTGAAAAGATCGCTTCTCACAGCAGTGTGGGTCCACTCACTCTGTTCAGAATCATTCTACCAGCATGCAAGAGAGGTTCTTTACTCCATGCCAGATACTGAGATGACCAGAACCGCCTGGCATGGTTTTGCACTTTCCTTATTAAGCCTGTGAGTATGAGCAATACCTGGAAGCTACATCAGAGATGCAAGTTAGCAAGCCTTTTAATGTCTAGTTAGACATAGTCTTAGCCAGCATACACAAGCTGTTATTATTTTCTTTGCCTATTGCTCTGTGCTTTAATAGAGTGGTTCCCACCCTTCATAAACTCTCCCTCATTTGAACTACTTAATAAACAAAAGATATTTTACTTTTGGTGTCAAGAGTTACTGACTGAATGTGTGCCTATACTCTCAGAAATGAACCCAGAGGCTGAGGAGTCTCAAAACTAAGGGCCAGACCCCCATAAAGCTGCTAGGAGTTTCAAGTGACTATGGGTTCAGTGCTTCGGAATGGTAGCAGGGGCTCTCTAGGTCTAGACAGCTGGTCTTGACAACAGTATACAATCTATTTCCCATCCCCCTTTAGAGTATAAGAGGTTTTGCACAGATCCTACCTTAAGGTACTGAGAGTCTCATCATAGTTGATGTCAGCAGGGCTGAGAGCAGCAACCATAGCAGTTCGAGAATTACCACCTAACCCAAGAACACACAAAACATTGGTTGATACCAGGATAAATGCATGTGCTACACTATCTTAATCTTCTTCCTAACACTGTTCCCCAATATCCTTTCTGTATCTTCTCCGTATCACTTTTATACTGATCTTAGGGCATGGTTATTAGACAACCCAAACCCTCAACATCACAATCCCGCCTGAGTGAACTGGACACAAGCAGAATACTAGTACTAACTATTATTGCCTGGAATATATTGTTGAAATTAAAGATGGCAACTAGGGGACTGTACTTCAGGTTTCCGATTCGGGTTTTTAACCCAAATCGGGCTGCATTTGGAAAGATTCAGGATTCCCAAATCAGCTTCAGCATTGTTGAGCCGATTTGGAAATCCCGAAGCAAAGCTTCCCAAAGCGATTCGTATCACTTTGTGAAGCTTTGGGCAAAGTGGCAGCAGCCACAGCACTTTTCTAGCTGTTTGCATTTGCAAACAGCAAGAAAAGTTTCAAATTTCCCACCCCACCACTTTTTCACCCGACGGAAGGGGGAGGAGGGAACCCCCCCTCCCATCAGCTGAAAAAGCTGTCGGTGTTTGAAAGTAGCAACACTTTTCTTGCCACGCAAGAAAAAGGTGTTGCTGCTTTCAAACACCCATCACTCAGCTGATGCAAGTGGCAAGAAAAGTGTTACTTTGAACTGGCTTCCCGACCTGCCACTTTTTTTAGCCAATGGGAGAGGGAGGGTGGAACCCCCTCCTCTCCCTCCCATCTGGTAAAAAAGGCAGCAGGATGGGAAGCTTGAAAGCAATACTTTTCTTGCTATTTGCAAACAGCAAGAAAAGTGCTGCTTTGAGCTTCGGCATACTGTGTAAAGATTCCCAAATCTTTATGGCGCATACTGAAGCGTTTAAACACCTGAATCCTGAAGCAGCTTGCCATTTTGGGATTTGGGTTATCCTAAATATTTTTGAGGTGCACACCCCTAGTGGCAACGCTTCTGTTTATTGGAATGTGCAGAAGATTTTTCTCTTAGACATCATATTGTTGTGGGGATAATAATTACATACTTTGTAAGCCACTCTGAGTGAGTGTTAAGTTGTCCTGAAAGGCGGTATATAAATCGAATGTTGTTGTTATTATTATTATTATAAATAATAGGGAATAAATTTGGTGGGATTAAAGATAGAACTGAAATGAATGAAGTACCTAGGTTTTCTCGAAGAAGCCAGGTAAGTACAGAGTCTCGGTATGGAATAAAGTCTGTCTTTTTCTTCTTTTTATTCTGCAGGGAGACAGAACACAACAGCAGATTCTGATTCTGGTATATGCTGATTTGAAGAGGACTATTATACAATTAAATTCCATCATACTAAGTCAATAACATGCAGCTCACAGATGTTCTCTTAACAACAAGCAAGATATGGAAATTTTATAATATTGTAAGAGACATTCAAGTAACAGATATTGATCCATACTGGGGATCTTATTAAAAACAAGCTATTTATGTAGATTGCCAGAGCTTCCTGCTCTGAAAAGGACTTCTGCGTAAAGAGAACAGTCATGATGTCATTTTCCAGAAAAAGGATGAGCAGAGTGAGCAAAGATAAAAACAGAGCTATCAGGAAACAAGGAAGTGTTTTCAAGCCTCAGGAAAATCTTTGTTTTTATATTCAGAATTGTTCTAGTTAAAATAAGATAGTCTTTCCCCTTAAACCCTGTTCCACATGCAGCTAATTCATGTGTGTTTTCTATCCATAAAAATTTTTCATAACATTATCGAAAATGTAAAAAAGGCTCTAAAAACAAAACAATGACCATATTTACATTTAACAATGGCCAGATGATAATCAAGTAGTCACAGTGTCTGCAAAGAAGATAGTGGAGGTAAGAGAAAGATGACAAGTTTGGCAATTTTTGTGTAATCTAATACAGAAACCGTACGATCCTTAACAGAGTAACAGCCTTCTAAACTCACTGAATTCTAAGCTCATTGACTTCAGTGGGCTTAGAAGGATGCAACTTTATTTATTTAGGATTGCACTGAAAGTCTCACAGGGGCTGGCACAGTCCAAAATCTCCTCCTGTGACCTATAATTGTTTGTTTTTACACAGTTACAGGCTTTTGTGATTGGTCTTGACAAGAGTCTCAAGCTCTCCTGCTTAGGAACATTGGCCACCTCTCCTTTTAGCACAGCCTTATTAATTTCATTTACTTTGGCAGAATCTGAAAGCCTGGCTGTTTCATGATCACAGAGCCCTTCACTGTCTGCTAGTTAATCATATCATGTGGTTTAGGTGCTTAAAATGTCATGGTATAGTATGACTCTCTTTTCCTACAGTATGACTCTCCCCAATCAAAGGTAATTACCTTATTTGGTCCTGAATCCTGAAAAGAAATCAGAGATAGTGATGATAATTTCATAAGCATGACCAAAAGAGGTCAACAAGAAAAATTAAGAGATTAAAAAGGTAAGAAAATGGGACAACATTCTGAATCCTTACAACTCAGACATTTCTGCTTGGGGAAAGGCAGGCATAAGAGGTCAATAAATAGTGAGACAAAACAGTTAACCTGCCCCGCCCCCTGCTCCCACGTTCTTGTCCCATTCTAAAGTATGGCCTGCACTGGCTGCTATTTCTTAAGGGAACATGTGTGGGAAATCCCATCAAAGGCCCTTTCCACATGCTCTTATAGGGACGGCCCACTCACGGAATGCTGCCAGCTTTACTCCAGGAATCCAGACATCTCCATTTTCAAAACAGTTGTGTGCTGTCTGGCTTCCATTTTTTTTGGCACCTTTTCTTGGAACGCACTTTCCATGGACCCAGAAAAGGCACTGAAAAAATGGTAGCCAAACAGCCCGCAACCGTTTTGAAAACAGAGACATCTAGGTTCCTGGGGGAAAGCTGCCAGTGTTCTGTGAGTGGGCCGTCCCTATAAGAGCATGTGGAAATGGCCAGAGTTTCAGCACTTTGGTGGATTTCACACTAGGAGTATTCCGCACCATTTATGAGCAGTTTTTGTGGTCGTGTCTGCTTCAAATTGGCACCAGTGAATTTCACATCTAATCAGAAGCTCTGAATTTGCATTGCACAGCCTGGCTAGACACCTGCCTGGAAGCCCCTGTTCAGTTTCAGACTTTTGGGGCATTGCAGTGCAAGTCAGCATTTTTTTTTTTAAACTTTGAGCATGTGTGGTAACGACCCTGCATTACATCTTCGGACAGACAAGCCTCTCCCCATGCCGCCCCTTCAACCAACCACCCCCACCTCACTCTTCCTGAAGTAAGGCAGGACTTGCCTCCCCAGGGGTTAGGCATGGTGGGGGAGGGATCAGACTCATACCCGCCTCTAGCTCTGCTGAGACACGCCGAGCCGGGGCTTGGCGTGTCTTCTGAGGGGCTGCGAAATGTGTGGGGACTGCACGTGCATGCACTCCAGAGAGGAGGGGCTGCAGCAGCTCTTGAACCTGCCGGCACAATTTGGCTGAGCTTAGCACGCGGGCTGCATGAAGTGGAGAGCCAGTTGAGACCCACGCCTCTCTCCCTCTCCCCCTCTCCCTCACACCAGTAATGTAACCTTAACATCCAGGCCACTCACTCCTCCTCCCCCACCTCGTGCTTTCACTCGCTGGCTTGAAAAGGTGGAGGGGGGGGATGAAAGAGTTGCCCTGCCACTCTGACAGCATTTTGAGAGATGCTCTTGAGAGAGGGAGAGAAAAGGAAATGGATCCATGCTGAGGAGAAGGGGAGGAAAACAACCCAACCCAGCTTAAAGAGTAAACAAGCAATGCTCGCATGAAACGCGCCAGGGAGCAGGGATAGCACATAAAGCGGAGAAAGGGGAATGAAGTTAAAACAACCCCCCTCCCTTTCAGGTCCCACCCAAAGGAAAAGTATATGTCAGAGTCATAAAGTAAGAGAGACTGTATGTGCAGCCAAAAAAATGGCGAAAAAGAGGAGTTCAGAGAACTGAGTTACGTGGGTGTGGTTAATTTCACACTAACCAGTCAGCAACCAGGGAAAAGAAGGGGGAGCGCTGCAAAATATTCGCACTGGCATTAATCGAGTCTGCCTTGACTGGGCAGCTGATTAAAAGTTAACATTGGGGTATATCAGCAGGGAGAAAAATCGGGGTAATGGGAGAAAAGAGTGGCACCGCATCCAATGACTAGCTTGCAAATGTGAAACCCCTGCAAACATGGGATGTGGAACAGGTACAGACACGCTTTAAAACCTGAGTGCGAAAAGTACCTTTGTCTGGTTTGGTTCAGAAAAGAAGCCAAATATCTTGACTAAGCCAGCAGGCCGAAAACAAAAACACAAATTTTTCCTTCTCCATTCTACAACCAGTGTAACATAGATTACTACGTTCCATTAATGTTTTCTGCTGGTTATCAGCGATAAAGTAGCTGTTTTTTGTATGCTCTCTCTGGACTAGAGTACAAGGATTACCTTTGATCTTAAAACCCATTTCTATTCTGAACTCTTGGGGAATGTGTGAGTATACAGCAGCCATACCAATAATTTATCCAAAGAACCAGCCCTGAAGAGTTTTAGGTCTTCTGGAGCACGTCATTCATATCTGATTCTAATTGAAGCTTTCAGAATATTTGCAAACAAAAATAAATTTAAAAATTCAAAATGTAGCACTTAAAATTTTTATTTAGTCTTTTAATTTATGATTTACAACAATGTTGTGGATTGTTTTGTTTTTTATAAAACACTTTTAGTCATTAGCCTAGCCTAACTTGAGAAAACCAGATGAATTGCAAGTGTCCAATTTTAATTCTAAAAAGTATTAAGTTGGCTGTAGACAAATATCCCCACCCACTCATATCAGTGGAGCTTACCATCTCAGCCAGAGCAGAAATCACCTTCCCCAGCGTAGTCAGTGATTTGTTGATGTTTGCCCCCTCCTGTGTGAATGAGACAATTCCAATTCCACCATCGAATTTTTAAAAAAGAAATCATTTTCACACCTCACTGTATTTTACTTGGCACAACCACCAGGATCCAATGTTACTCTTGAGTTAACTTCTATGACACATATCCCATAGTGACAAGCAGCTTTGCCCATTGTTCTCCCTCCCCAGAATGAATGAGTGCTGGTAACGTGAGCTGGCAATATATAGCTATCCAATAAGGAATTAGCAGTAGTCAATGACATAGAAAAGAATGTGATATGAGCTAGATAGGTGACAGAAAAGGAACAAATAGGGAACAATGATTACAAGGATACTTACTCCAATTGTTTGCTATATATATATATTTTAAAATCTTGTGTTATCAGATCAGGGCTCAGGGTGTCCAACTGTATATACAGCAAAGGTACGTATATAAATACCTAACTTAATTTGGGCTCTTCTCTTACCTTCAGCCTTGTGCCTTTTGCTCCTGTGGAGTCAGCCCGTTCACTGCCTGCAAGATCCACCAAACTGATTTTGCTGACCTAAAATCAAAACAAAAATTATTGCCTGTGATACCCACCACCAGGTCTATCTGGAACAAAAGAAAAAAGACACTTTGTCTGCCATTCAGACATTATAAGGTATACAATTTTTTCCAGTACATAGAAGAATCTCTACATTAGGTAAAAATAAGATAGGACACAACAATCTCAGTTTAGTCTTCACTTATCTCTGGGATGATGCACATATTAACTGTCTAGAAATACTAAACAGTTCAGCAGGAGAAACATTTTGCAAACTGAAGGGCTGAAATCCAGGATAACTCAATCCATCTCCTGCTTGGCATGACCTCAGCATGCACTGAAGATATTTAAGTGTTATAAGCTTTGAATGTCTTCGCTAGACAGAAATCCTTAGTGCATCTCTTCTCTTTGTTCCAGGCCAGACAACTAATGGCACTGAACCATTATAAAACCTGTGTCCCCCAGGTTTTATTCTTTCCATACTCTCCTCAAGGCAAGCTATAATATATGTAAAGGATAGCCTGTCAATTGATGAATAGGAAAAGTAAATAATAGCAGGTTCATCTTTTAAGCATTTTTTCAAAGCTGTGTTCACTCCCATTTCTTTTATAGTTATCATCATCCCTTCAAGCCCATTCATTCAGTTAAGCCACCACCTCTTGACTGCAGTCAGAGGAACATTATAGTTCAGAAGGTACCAAGCCAAGCTCCATCCAAACTCCTCCTGCTGCCAGTCTCTGTTAGCCTGCCCTCATTCACCTTCTCAGTAGTGATGTCAGTTTCAGCATCATGCCGTTTTTGAGTGAAGATAATATTGAAGACAGCATGAGAGCGACTGCTGGTTTCATTCATGTTGGTGGCAGCCACTGTCCTGTGGAGCAAGAATAGCAGGCAAGAACTCAGTCTATTGCCCATTGGACCTGATAGAATAATTCAATGCTATTGGAAGGCTCGTCTCTAGGATCTCAATACTTCCACTCAATTGGGAAGCCTGGTTAACAAAGGTACAAGCAGGCAACCCCTACTCTAGAGCTAACAGTACTTGGGCGCAGAAACAATCCTTTAAAATTACCATGAAAAGCAGCAAAAACATTGACAAGGTACAAAACAGACGGTACTAAAGTACTTTTTCCCAGTAGAAGAGTAAGGCTACATGTTTGACAGCTATTACGCTGTGCTTCCAATTCCACAGGTAGCAGGGAACATTAGACAAAAACCATGTACAATCATTGCAAACTAAAACCTCAAATGGAAGCCTAGATGAAAACTTATATCGAAAAGTAAAAGAAAATATGGGCCGTTTCCACACATCTTACCTGCCTGAGGAACACTGCGTGAAAGACCCGGAAGGGTTTGCGCAAAAACTCCTGGATAACAGCGTCTTCCTGGTGCAATTTCGCACGAGAAGACACTGTCTTCCAGGAGTTTCGTGCGATGTTCCGCAGGTAGGTAAGACATGTGGAAACGGCCATAGATGCTGTAAAGGAAAAATGGGTAGAAGTGAACAATATTAGGATTCCACCAAGCTGCTCAATCTTGCAAAATATTGAAGTCATGACTCCACCGGGAAACATCATTCTGAATCCAGTTACAGCTGCCTGAACAGTGGCCATTCCTTGTGTTAACTGTACTAGGCTTACTCCCTTCGAAAGGTTTCCCAAATCACCTGGATATCTCAGCACTCTACCATTTTGCCCTACATCAGCTCTTTATCACAAATAGAAATAAGACTGGTGAGATGAGCACTGAATAACAACCAAATACATGACTCCACTGGAATATAGGATATGCATTTCTTTTTTACCTAGCTTTGTTCCCAGAGTCCATCAGGTCCTGGATGTCATTGTAGGATGTGACAGCTAATTTTGATAGATCCTCGACATATGGACCAAGGAGTGGGTGCTCTCTCACCCTCAGGTTCCCTTTATTCTTGGGGTTCAGGAGGTCACGCACACGTTCACAGTATATTTCCATGTAGCTTACCTATGGGATATAATATACAGAGTATGAGAATGACACTATAAGAAATCTCAAACAAGCAGTAGCACAGGGGACAACATGTTGTGTACATACACACTCTGCAAGTCACTTTTTTAGAACACTGTAGCAGTCAAAGGACAAAAATCATGTAGGAAGACCCCACAAAAAAGAAAACCTATAAAGAAACCAAACATAATCCAGAAAAAATGAGGAGGCATAAACTCAATTGAAGTGAATGGGATGTAACCTCTTTGTCCTCAATAACTGCTGAATAAGAACTTCAACCAGGCACTCTAGTGGTCAAATGAGTGTTCCTCAAAAATTCCTGTGAAACTCAAGGAAATGTGCAAAGGGAATGGCACTAACAGCAACACTGAAAAGGACTGACAAAAGTGAGCTGTTTGGTAAACATAAGAGACACGTCATTTCTGAATATTCAGAGAAGGTGGACATGCAGAAGTTCCCTACAAGATTAATATTGACAGGAATAAAAGCAGTTCATTGAATCAATACCAGGAATGGACTGGCCGTTTAACTTACAGGGAAATTTCCTGATGGGCCACTGGTGGCCAGGAACAAGGAGAGCCAAACCCCAACAGGGAACATTTGGCTCAGCCCCTTTATCAGCAGTGGTTCTTGGCAGAGTGCCAGCTCATTAAGTGTCCCCTCCTGCACTGCTGCCAGTTTGCAGGAAGAAGCAATGGGTGAACTGATGCTCTGGCTAGTTGCGCTGCAGGGGCCACTCAGCTTGCTTCAAGGTCGTTTTTGCTTCCCTGTCTGCCCTGGGTCAATACCTGAACATACGGGTAAAGAAGCAGTCCTCTAAGACAAGTGCCTGAAGCTAGTCTATCCTAGAAGTTAGTGCCATGCTAATTCAGAGCATGTTTAATACATTTTAAGTAACTTTTTGTCTCCACAAGTAGATCTTATTTCCATGCATGTTCAATAACATCATCACAAGTTCCCTGTTGCCCCCAGAATACTAAAGATTGTGGACAAGTATCTGTTATACCTCCACTGAGTAAGACATATTGTCATTCGTTGTGTCATTGATTCGGGAGAAGAGGTCCTCACATAGCTGCAGGGAAAAAAAGGAAGAGAAGGAGTTGCATGTATTGCTAACAATAACACCATTTACTGGAAATCCACCACAAGAATCTGGCTGCCAAAGATATTTCTAACTATTCAACAATAGTGTCACTCACAACTCTTGCCACTCCACTGGGAACTGTGGCCACTGGCCAAGCATAACAATTTTAGATGGTAGCACTGCTACAAGGGTGATTGCTCCTTAAAAACAATGCTTAGCTATATATACAGAGAGAGAGAGAGCGCGCACTAAGCATATCTATATGCATTTTTCCTTACAGAGCTTTCTACCAATTGACTGAAGTTGTCTTTACTATTCCTTAACGGAAGTGTGAGCATTATTGAGGGCAATAACACATGATTCAAATGAGTGACACCAGACAATGATAGGTACACGCAATTGGAAGGTTTTGCAGGAGGTGGTTAAAGAGAGATTTCTTATTGCAGGAGCTGCCAGTTACTGTTGCTTTTGGTTCTCCTCTAGCTTCATCTCATGTGTGCATTGCTAGTCCAAATTAGCAGTGATCCGAAAAGAAACTGTTCCTTTGCATATGTAGAACAAAGATAACTGGTAATCTGATTCCTAATACTGATTACCTACAGACATGTTCATGTGGAAGCACTCTAAAAGGCAATCTCAGGACTCCATTCTACTGGACCCTGATAAAGCAGCACAAGATAGGAGAAGTATACCCCAGCACTCCCTGCAGTGTCACACAGGATAGCAGGTACAATCTTGGGCTTACATGCAGCTGTGCATGATACAAGTATTACATACCAGCAGCCTCTGTGATATTTTAAGGGAGCCTGGATTGAACATTGTTGTCAATATTAGGCCAACTTGACTTCCAGCACCCATAATTTACTGGCTGGAACAAATCCCCTTTTTAAACAGAGTTGTTAGGACACAACTTACTTCCAAATATTAATAGATAGGTGTCCGCGGGAAGAGACGCACCCCCCCCCCACCCCGGACTCAGTGTGCAGCAATGCGGAGTGTGCAGCGATGCAGAGCCAGGGGAGCAGGGAGAAGGAGCACCTGTCACCAGCCTGGCTGCTGCAGCAGTCTAATGCTCAGCGGGGCTGGGGAGAGACCCAGCAGCTGCAGAGGCCACTGCAGTGGTGTGACCCACCGAGCCAGAAGGGGGCTCGAAGGCTGCCAGTGGAGCCATAGAAGTGGCCAGGCATGCTGGGCCTGCACAGCAGCCAAGGAGTGGGGCACAAACCACAGAAACACCGGCACAGCTGGCAGAAGAGCCAGGGGCTGCCAACCTCCAAGCTGCAGGAGCTGCAACAGCTCTGGAGAGCGACACAGAAGCACCAGGAGCAACGGCAAGCCTGGAAGCACATGCCATGCCATGATGGAAGCCAAGCCACATCCACTGGTGGGGGCCAGCCAGCCCCACCACAAAGAGCAGCCAAGGAGGCATGGGGAGGGGCCAGGGGCCCGACCAAGCCCCAGGAGAGGCAGACAGCCCTGGCCATCACCAGGGAGGGGACAGGGCGGCCACAGACAGGTAAAGTCTGGGGGGAAGGGTGGGAGTCTCCCCCAGGTGGGCTATATAAGGGTGAAACACAGGGTGGCTGATGAGTAGTTGAGATTGGATGCAAGTGAGAGTGGAGGTGTCACAGAGAGTGAGTGTGACAAGGCAGAGAGAAGGGCATAAGCTAGCTGATCCACCCTGGTGAGGGGAGAGAGGGAACCAGGGTGTCACCAAGCCTCCTCCTCCCCACATTTCTGAGTCCAACCCTGTGCGAAATCCAACCTGGATTCGGGCTGGCACCCTCCCAGGCTCCGATGACCCCAAAGAGGAGCCTGACAATAGAGTTATTTGCTGCCTATGGAAACTGTTTTGAACATACTTTTAAATTGAAATAATACAGTATTTATGTAAAGTCTTATAAAACTCCTGTAATGAGGTCACTCAGTTTTGCCAAATAAGCAGACAAATTTTTCCCAGGGATCTCGAGCAGAAACTACAGATCTCACTGGCTTTCTGAACTCAGCTCCTCTTGTACACAAATGTACTAAAAATTCCACAAGCTGGTGAGAAGCTGCTTTTATGTAGCAACCTATATCAGCTAAAAGGCCTCTTTGCCATTTTGACATTTCCTGTTGGGACCAGCCTTCCTCTTCATTCCTTCCTCTTCATCAAAGTATTTTGACCATATTTGGTAAATGGTTCCTGATTTTGTACACGGTGATACTGCACCTAACTCACTACACACTAGGTGGCACCACATCCTTCCTTTCCTTTCCGCCAATGAGTCACTGATTTTCATGCCCATTTTCACCCACCAACTTCCTGTCTGTCATACAGCGATTACAGCCATGCTCCTGTTTCCCACCTCTCTTTCATCCCAAAGAATTCCTTCTTGGCTCAGCATGTATGCTGCCAATTTCTTGTCACAATTACCTGGGGGATGATGCCTTGTTGGTCTTTCTCCTGCCTGCCCATCATAGTATAGGACTTGCCAGCCCCAGTCTGGCCATAAGCAAAGATGCAGACATTATAACCTTCAAAAGCATGCTGCAGCATCTCCTCTCCAATATCCCGGTACACCTGCTTTTGAGAGGCATAGTTGATATCTTCAGGCTATTAAGAAAAAAGAAAACGGGGAACAAGGTGAGGAAGAAAGGTAATAAACAGAAGAAGAGAGAAAACAATACAACTTCTCCCTTTTCCATAGTACTACTAGAGACTATACATACATGAAGCTGCCTTATACCGAGTTCAACCACTGGAATACCAAGGTCCATATTGTCTACTCTGACTGGTAGCAGTTCTCCAGAGTCTCAAGTGGAGGTCTTTCACATCTCCTACTACCTGCTTGTTTTAGCTGGAGAACCTGGGATTGAATATGGGACCTTCTGCATAAAAAGCAGGTGCTACGTCACATCAGATCAAAATTGTCTTGCCTTCGGTATTAAGGCAACAAAAATGATGGGGTCGGAGCACCTTATCTGTGAAGACTGGGGGGCTTTTCAGTTTTGTAAATTACAATTATCATGAAACTGGAGAGTGGTTTATAAAATTATGTACCTAAAATGTATAAAATTATGAGAAAGATATATAGTTTTTTCCCTCTTCATAACAACAGAATAAGGGGTCACCCAATAAATTGATACGCAATCAAGTCAGAACAGACAAAATACTTTCCCCACACAAAACTCCATTAACTTGTAGAACTGACTGTCACAGGATTTAATGATATCTATGATTTCAAAAGGAAACAATGCATGGAAACAAGTAAGTCCATCAATAGTTATTAATCACAATGTCTACATGGAATTTACATGTTAGAGGCAGTGCTACTCTGAATACCAGTTGCTAGAGCGGGGCAAAATAGGTGCAAGCTTTGAATATTATGTCCTGCTTGTGGGTTGTCCAGGGCATCCAATAGGCCATTGTGGGAAATGCGATGCTGGACTAGACAGACTGCTGGTCTGATCTGCAAAATCCTTACATATTTCTGGAAAACTCCTGGAGAAAAATGAGCACCCAGTGAAGTCATCATGTTTATGGAAGTCCATTCCATTACTGATAATCAGCCTTGTGTTTGCTGCAGCAAATCACATACATACTTATGGGAAGTATGTTTATAATATACTTGGAAGACGTCCTGATCAAGATCCTGCTCCTTTAATGTGTAATCCTGCAGGGCAGTTAGGATTGCCACATCCCAAATGGTTCCATATTCTACATATTATACTTTACATCTTCAAAAGATGAGAGGAGATCATTATATATATATATATATATATATATATATATATATATATATATATCATTCCCAGCTATAATGCTTTAAGTATGCAGGAGGTCTCCTTTCCTATGCTGCAACTGCGTGGAGGATATTCTGATGAGGCAAGACATTGATGTGAAGCGACTCACCATACAGTGTAACTGTTTTCAGCAAAAAACTATCAAAAAGTGGCTGGCACTGGCTGCATGAATATTGATAGAAGCACATGGTCCACACAGCTGCACTATAAGCTACCACCCATTTGCATATATGAATCAGCCTGAGAAATCCTATGCATGTGCAAATATTCTGATCACGGCCAATTTTCACCAGACAGGAAGTATTCAATCAGTTCCCATCCACTTTGTAAGTTAAGGTCTAGCAATATGAAAATGGTTGGGAGGTAGCAACCCAAGGGCAGTAAATACAATTAAGGCAGTGAGAGAAGAGAGCACCTTAAGGGACAGCTATCCCCTGGCCTAGAGCTTCCCTCCTCGGTTCTGAAACAGTGACAGCATTTAATTTAATTTATTATATATAATTTAATTTAATTTATTATATTTATATTCCGCCCTCCCCGCTTAGCAGGCTCAGGGCGGATAACAAATACAAACATCACCCAACCATTAAAAACATTTAAAAGCATTAAATAATACATTAAAACATTTAAAAGCATTAAATATTACAGTTCATACTGCATAGTAGTTCATACATGCCTCTGTGTTTGCATAGGGGCGATGGAGGGGGGGGACCGCCCGGCGTCAACCATACACCTGGCGGAATAGCTCTGTCTTACAGGCCCGGCGAAATGCAAGCAAATCTTGCCGGGCCCTTGTCTCGCAAGACAGAGCATTCCACCAGGCCGGGGCCAGGACTGAAAAGGCCCTGGCCCTGGTCGACACCAGGCGGGCCTCCCTAGGGCCAGGGACACTTAAAAGATGTTTTCCACCAGAGCGGAGAGTCCTCTGGGGCTCATAAGGTGAGAGACGGTCCCTCAGATACGTCGGTCCCAATCCGCGTAGGGCTTTGTAGGTTAACACCAAAACCTTGAACCTGATTCGGTACTCCACTGGCAGCCAATGCAGCTGGCGTAGCACCGGTGTAATATGCTCCCACACCGGTGCTCCAGCAATGACCCGCGCTGCTGCATTCTGTACCAGCTGTAACCGCCGGATCAGGCCCATGGGAAGCCCAGCGTAGAGCGCGTTACAGTAATCCAACCTAGAGGTGACCATTGCTTGGACCACTGTAGTCAAGTCATGGGGAGACAAATAAGGGGCAAGCTGCCTGGCCTGCCGAAGATGATAAAAGGAAGACCTGGCAACTGCAGTGATCTGGTCCTCCACCTTCAGGGAGGAATCCAGAATCACCCCCAGGCTCCTAACTCTCGGGGCCAGTGTAAGTACTGCCCCATCAAGTGTAGGAAGCCGGGGTCCCAAAGCCATCTCCCCACGACCCACATACAGGACCTCCGTCTTCGTGGGATTCAATTTCAGCCGACTTTGTCTCAACCAACCAGCCACAGCCTCAAAAGCACGCTCCAGGGCATCAGGGGCCGATCCAGGCCGCCCGTCCAACAGCAGATAAAGCTGGGTGTCATTCGCATATTGGTGACACCCAAGCCCGAAACTCCGCACCAGCCGGGCGAGGGGGCGCATATAGATATTAAACAATAATGGAGAGAGTATCGCTCCCTGTGGCACACCACATACCAGTGGCCTACGAGATGACACTCTCTCCCCAAGCGCCACCCTCTGTCCCCGATCATGGAGAAAGGAGACCAGTCACTGCAGTGCTGTCCCCTGAATCCCCACATCTGCAAGGCGGTGGGTCAAAAGCTCATGATCAACCGTATCAAACGCTGCTGACAGATCCAGCAAAATCAGCAGTGCTGATCCGCCCTGATCCAGATGTCTGCGGAGGTCGTCTGTGAGGGCGACCAGCAATGTCTTGACCCCATGTCCCGGGTGGAAACCCAACTGGAAGGGGTCTTGTCATTTGCTGCCAATGACAAGCTGAATTACAGTATGTGATTGCATTTGGTTGGGTAACTGGAAGATGCTGAAGAAGGAAGTTGATCCAAATACTTAGAAAAGGGCGGCTTATCTATTATCAGCTGAATCACATAGGATGTTGTGTCATGGCTTGGACTAGCCTCAGTTTTCATTTTCTTCCATGTAGAATTAGTATCATAATTGAAACAATCGAGGAATTTGACTCTAACTGATATGGCTCTGAGAAGCAGCATCCTATAAAAGCTCATATACTTGACTCAACAACCTTTCCTAGATCTTACACGATGGGTAATACAAGGACCCACAAATACAGTCAGGCAAAGTCAGTAAAGCAGCTGAGTCACTTTCTCCCTGCAACTGGCCTGTGAACGGCTTAAAATTATTTCCTGTTTGAAATAATTCACTGAATAATTTCCTTGAATTATTTTTAGCCAGATATTAATTAATTAATTCCTTCATTCATTCACTCACTCATTCATTCTAGATAAAAAAAATAAAATTCAGGGCTCATCTGTTCAAAGGTGCCCCCCAAGCAAATACACCCCATTCTTATGTGCTAATGTCCACTTACAGTTGTGTGAGACCAATAGGAATAGTCAAAACTGAAACTTTTGGGTGTCTCCTTGGGCTGCTTTGGATTAATGATAGCTAGAAAGAAATAGAAAAAAAAACATTTTAAGACATCAATAAAACATTCACATAAGTCCCTTTCGGTCATTACAATCCTGGTGCTATTAACTGTGCATACGAAATGAACATGCTAACTGTGATCCTCCCAATATGTGCAATCACCATTTTTTTAAAAAATAGGCAACGTGGATTTTCAACCTTGATACACACATACTAGATCCCAGATTAATCTAGAGTATACTATGCATGTTCTGGTATGCTTGCTAGAATATATGTGTGTGACCCCTTTCAGAAGAAACATCAGTCATGTCAAGTGTCTTGAAAGGATTGCACGCAGCACATTCGCCTGTCATGTTCACAGACATAACAAATGAAAATGGCTACAAAGGATGTTCAAAATACAGCTTCGTTTAGAATAGCAGAAGGAGGTCTTTGCCTTTGGCTTAGAAACTGATCTAAACTTGACTGTCAAACAAAGACTGAGAGCCAAGCTACAAGTGACGCCTGACACAGGTTGGACATGTGTCAGCTTCCCTCAAGTTTTGATGGGAAATGTAGGCATCCTGGTCTTGCAGCTGTAATGGAGAGCCAAGCTGTAAAACCAGGACGCCTACATTTCCCATCAAAACTTGAGGGAAGCTGACAAGTGTCCAACCTGTGTAAGGCGTCACTTGTAGCTTGGCCCTGAGATGCTATGGATTGTTTCCTTGCAGCATCCAAATACCCAAAGCCACATCAGTACATTCAGCAATTAGCAGTCCAAAGATCTCCACATTAATAAGTCCCTAGGTGTGGTCAGGGTGCATCGGACAGGATATTTCTGTATTATGTCAATCGATGAATGCATCTCTGGTTTAGCAAAGCAGAATCAGGTGCCAACTTTAAGATGGAAATATCTGAAGAAAATACTATAATACAAAACCAGAGGTTTCTTCTACCCTTGCAGTTCCAATGTTTTTGAAGACTCATGTCCTTTATGAAATGAGGACTCCTCTATAGAGAAGCTTCACAATGTCATGTCTATGGAATTGAGGGTGGAAGATAAGGCAAATCCCCCCCAACTCATAGATTCAATTATGTTCTCAAATTATCCTTTTCAGTTTCTTTTCTCCATAAGGACAGATACGTGCTTAGTACTGGACCGCTAACCCTAACATGTCCTCTACAACTACAACTCTCCCATTGTCATTAAATGATTGTGATTTGTTTGTTTTCTTTTTAAAAGTTTTGGCTACATAGATTTCTTTATATCAAATCATACCCTCGCTTTAGGCAAGTAAACGTATGTCCATTCTGGCATCTCAGAACATCAATACATTCGACTGCAATCATTACCACCAATACATTCATGCCCTGCAATATGTAATAGAACAAAAGAGGTTTGCTTGTATTAACTGCACTACTTAATACAAGCAGGCCAAGCCTGTGCAGACTTGGGTGAGCGAAGGCCCACTGGACTTGATCCAAACAGCTTTTCCACTGCCACAAGGAGGAGGAAGGGCACTCATCCATTTTCCTCCTCATTCTCGCATCAACCTGCATAGCTCTTTTGTCCATTCAGAACCAATTATCCCTGCTCTTGAGACCCAAGACAGGTAACAATGATAAAATCAGTACAAGATAACATAATAATAAAAATAACAGTATTAATTCAACCAGCAGAAAAATCTACTAGAAACCAGCAGAAAAATCTACTAGATTTAGAACAAAGTCCAACAAAGATCACTGCTTTTCAAGACACTTTTTAAGACACCCACTCCTTGGTCCACTTGAAGAACCAAAAGCTCTAAAGAGTTGTGTACAGAGGTTATATACTTGTGCAAATTATTTGTGCAAATTATATTTGTGCAAATAATGACAAGATAGTGCAAACAGAAGTACGAGCAGCCTGTCAATTTAAAAGTAGAAATAAAAATACTAGGGCCATCTTAGATTTCTTGATCTAGAGTTTTTACTCTTCCTTTCACCTCTTTTGATTAAGATATTACTTCTGAAACCTGTTTAAGTAAATTGTTCTTTGATAGCATGTTGTGTTTAAGTATACTATTTAGCATTTTAATATCTTTTTAAGTTGTTAGCTGATTTGAGCTACATAAAATGATGTAATCAATTTAAATTTAAAAAATGAAACGAATAATAAACCAAAACAGATCCATCAGATGCATCTTGGCAATTTGGGAACTATTTCAGCAAAGTACAGTCCCATACTCTTATGATCTGGATATGCTTGTGAATACTGCACCATGCAGACAGAGCTATTTGTATGGATCTTTAAGGTCCCATTTCTGTTAAACAGATACATGGTGAGTCCCACACAAACGACCATGTTATTCACAAATGCTCTTCACACCATACTACCACACATGAGATGGAGCTGTACATGTATTTTACTTAAATAATTTATATGCCACTTTTCCATGCTCAAAGGTGCTGTCCAGTAATGCCATCCTCCTGTCCACCCCTACCCCCCAGCCCTGCAGCAGCAGGCATGTCCTCAGGTCCTGCTGCGCTTCTTGTATTAGTACCTCAGCTGCAGGTCATCTATAGAACTCCAGGCCACCTTCACCATTAGGACATCAGCAGCCGATGCCCAGGCAAAAACCCTGGGGAACAGCCACCAGTCACCCAGCTGATTCACCCTTCTCCTGCAGCTGCTCAGGCAACTCAACCTCAGCCAAGCTCACAGGAAGTTATTGACAGCATGAGCTGGCCAAGCACAGGCCCTAGATTGGCAAGGGAACCACTGGAAAGGCTTCAGAAGCAGCAGAGACGAGCCAGGCAAAGAACAGAGCAAACACCCCACCCTGGGCTGAGAAGGAGTGGATGGAGCGGGGAGACTGCAGAGTCTACACAGCTCTCCCATCAGATAGACTGGGAGAAGAGCCACTCAAGGAGGCTGGGTGAGGACTGGAAGAAGACCCAGAGAGGTGGGGCAAGGGGAATCTTTTAAAGGCAGGTTCCTGTGAGGGCTAAGGAGGAATTGTAGGGAGAGGCAGCAGGAGTGTGCTGTCACTTCCAGGGCAGGAGAAGGAACAAAGTGGTGCAACCCCCTTCTCTGCCCATCTGGGGCTGGAGGACACCTGCCTGAGGAGCTGGCAGGTTGGCAGAAAGTCAGGTGGGGGGACCAGTGAAGAGGAGCCTCACAGGTACCTAAATAAAAATATAGTGAAACATTCAAGGCCTCCTGGAGGACTGGGGATGTGCCACAAGATTGAAGAAGAGCAAATGTTATCCCAGTCATTAAGAAAGGGAAGAAGGATGACCCGGGAAACTACAGGCCAGTCAGTCTGACTTCTGTTGCTGGGAAGATATTAGAACAGATTTTAAAGGGATCAATCTGTAAGCATCTGAAGGACAGATCAGTGATCCAGGGAAGTCAGCATGGTTTTGTTCCTAACAGATCTTGCCAAACCAACCTGGTTTCCTTCTTTAATTGAGTGACCAGCTTACTGGATCGGGGGAACTCTGTTGACGTGATTTATCTGGATTTCAGTAAAGCTTTTGATAAGGTCCCCCATAACATTCTGATGGGCAAACTGGAAGACTGTGGAGTGGACTATAGGACAGTTCAGTGGATAGGGAACTGGTTAGAGGACCACACTCAAAGAGTGGTGGTCAACGACGTTTCATCAGATTGGAGGGAGGTGTCCAGTGGGGTGCCGCAGGGCTCGGTTTTGGGCCCGGTACTTTTCAATATTTTTATCAATGATCTGGATGAAGGAGTGGAAGGGCTGCTCATTAAATTTGCTGATGATACCAAATTGGGAGGAGTAGCAAACACCCAAGAAGACAGAATTAAAATTCAACAAGACCTGAATACTCTGGAGTAGTGGGCAGCTGTGAATAGGATGCAATTCAACAAAGACAAGTGCACAGTATTACATTTGGGCCACAAAAATGGGAAGCACAAATACTGGGTGGGGGATACACTTCTGGGCAGTAGTATATGTGAAAGGGATCTTGGGGTAAGAGTGGACTGTAAACTAAATATGAGCAGTCAGTGTGATGCGGTGGCAAAAAAGGCTAATTCAATCTTGGGTTGTATCAAAGGGGCCATAGCGTCAAAATTGCAGGAGGTCATAGCCCCTCTCTATACTGCCTTGGTCAGGCCACACCTGGAGTATTGTGTGCAGTTCTGGAGGCCTCACTTCAAAAAGGATGTGGACAAAATCGAGAGGGTGCAGAGGAGAGCGACGAGAATGATCAGGGGTCTGGAAACTGAGCCCTACAAGGTAAGGCTGAGGGCCTTGGGAATGTTTAGTTTGGAGAAGAGGAGGTTGAGGGGGGGCATGATTGCTCTCTTTAAATATTTGAAAGGACGGCATTTGGAGGACGGCAAGGAGCTGTTCCAGTTAGCAGCAGAGGGTAGGACCTGAAGCAATAGGCTTAAATTACATGCACAAAGGTACCGGCTGGATATTAGGAAAAACGTTTTCATGGTCAGAGTAGTTCAAAAGTGGAATCAGCTGCCTAGGGAGGTGGTGAGCTCCCCCTCACTGGCAGTTTTCAAGAAGAGGCTGGATGAATACTTGTCAGAGATGCTTTAGGCTGATCCTGCACTGGGCAGGGGGTTGGACTAGATGGTCTGTATGGCCCCTTCCAACTCTATGATTCTATGTTTTAAACCATAATTTAAATAATACAAAAATTAATTAAACAATAACAATTAAAATAATAGTTTCAATACAACTGTAATAGATCCAGAGGAGTTAGCTGGTATTGTAAATGGTTACTATTATTTTGTGTTATCACAGTCCACCAGATGTTTGGGCTGGATTTTTTCATCCTTTACCAACATGAACTATTATTGTTATTTGCTGGCTTCACTTATATCCATTGTTCTGTTTCTCTGTGATGTTCCTCACTTTTCAATGAGCTATACCTGCGAAGGAGAGTTACCATGTTTCTATCTAGTAAACTAGGGGTGTTCATTCTGAAATTCTCAAGCCAAAAATATACATGAAAATCACTGCTTTTGGTCATCATTATGATTTTCAGAATGGTTACAGAAATCTGGGATTTTTAGGCATTACAAAACACACACAGTGTCACACACACATCTTGGTAGTTTTTTCTGTTCAGGTACTTAGCAGCAGCAAGCATTTTGTTTTTCATTGATTCTCCAAATTTCCCAGGCAGTGGCCTGAGGAAGGTGGCTCCTAGCCAGCACAAGCCAGGCACAAGGCCCAGCAGAGTGCAGTCCTGGGTTGCTACTTCTCCTTCCCTCCCTCTTTTATGGGGGTGAGGCCATTTTTTCCTCTGCCAGTAGGATGGCTGGATAGATACTACTTGGGAGATTTTTTAGTGGACAGGCAGCTCTAGCTCCCCAGAAATTCTGCGTTATTTGCTTGAAAAACAGCCACTCCAGCCCCCTCCCAAGTCCTTCATAGGGAATAATCACAGAACTGTGGTTCTCCTTCCCTCCCTCCTTTATCAGTTTGTGAAAGGAAGTAAACCACAACAACAAAGTACAGCAAACTGTTTTCAGTGGAAAGGTTAAAAGAATGTCAGCCAGTCCCTGTCAGAGAAGGAAAATGATATGAATGCAGACAAGTTTTATTTTTAAATCCTGGTAGCTGATCAGTGTTCTTCTGCTAGGCTGCCCCTAGACTGCCATTCCCCACCCCCACAGGAATCAGTAGAGAAGTGCACCTGCATCAAGAGGCATCTACTTAGGGGTCTGCAAAATCAAAGCCCTTTGTTCGATCTGCTTGAAGTGTAGGGATCTTTAGATTAGAGGGAGGACTTTGTTCTGTGCAAAACTGGTGCTATTATCTTCATAAACAGCTGCCTCAGACCTTCAAATACATTCCCCATTGAAAACAATGGTCCTGAAACTCAGAAACCCAAAAAAACCATGCACATTTGCATCCCAAACTGGTAATGTTCTACTCAGAAATCAGCAATCACAGTAAAAATTTCTCCCTGATTCCTGAATCCAAAATTATAATGAAATTTTTGTCAGTGCACACCTCTACTAGTAATTTCCATTTATAGCAACAATGTAAAACAGCCACGGGGCTGCTTTTTTGCTGTGACATAAGATGTTGCATTTACCCAGGAAATTGCTGAGGATCTTTTCCAATAGATGGAGACTGACGATTCAGAACAAGCTAACTTGAAGAAAGAAAAGCAGAGGGAAGCCCACCACAGTCCCTCACAAGAACTTGCCGAGTTCAGGCCTGTGTAGAAAGAACCTCCTAAATAACATCTAGGAGCTTTCCATAAACATTGTATCCCCCAGCTTAGATGTATATTTTTCTCCAAACACAATGGCACTTTTGTGCATCCCCTAGATTTCCCCCAGCTTGGTACATTTTTTCTGAAATCTGCTCTGGTACATCCTGGAAAGATAACAACAAAGCAGAGGTGCCAGCTGTGTTGATGGGAAAGTCCTGATCTCCTCCACACTGGTGCTCTTTTCCCTGCCCAGTTCCCTGAATTTATTTTTAAAAATTCACATCCTACTTTCTTCATAATCAGGAGGACCCAAAACAGCGTATCATATCATTTACCTCTCCTCCACCTTATCGTCACAATGACAACTTTGTGAAGCAGGTTAGGCTGAGAGATTGTGACAGTACCACAGTTGTGGCATGCCACATCAGTGGGGTTTTTTTTAAAAAAAAATTGGTAACTGACATATTGATATATCAGTTACAAAAAAACAAAATAACCCCCTGCTGTGGTGAGGGAGGGGAGAATGGTCTTGCAGGAACTGGGCAGGAAAAATGTGGAGAAACCTGCCATGTGGAAGCCCTGTTAACATTTGCTGAACTGAGAGCTGCAGAGGCAACAAGGAAACCATTGGAAAATGTTCCACTGTGGAAGACCCCCCTTTTTATGAAACTGCTCCAAATTCTAGCTGTCTGTAACTATAACAAAATATGGGGTTTCTGAATATTACAGTATCATCTATAAAGGCAAATTGCTACAGATACAGTAGATGAGGTAATAACTTTCATGCATTCCTTTTTTTAATACCACACAGAAACAACATTGGTTCGAAGCACTTGTGCAAAGCCAGCTTTAGTAGAAAGAAGTAAAATGAATAAACTGAGCTTTGCCCTCCTTAGCAGGATATCTTAACCAATCTTAAATTGAGGTCCATCCCTGCTGTTAAACACTGCCACCAAACCCTTCTGTGAGGGACTCAGATGTACTTGTTGAGCAAAGATGACAGCAAACACTCAAAAGTCAATGGACATGTGCATCAATTACTTGGGCTAACAACAGACGTAGCTATGATGAGTCTCCCACACGTCAGAAACAGAAAATGACTGAGTGTCCTTAATTTGAGCCACTTGTCCTTAATCTCTTAATGAAAAACTATCATGACTCATAGAAGTTCTCAACAACTAGCTAACAGCCCAACTTAATCAAAGGCTCATAACTCAGTAAAAAATCTCTCTCACTCACTCACTCACTCACTCACTCACTCACACACACACACACACACACACACACACACACAGAGGAACCATGTGGTAAAGTACTGAGAGAAATGTTTTACCATATGCCTAACTCTATGGATTAATTCCCCTCACTTCCTCAATATACCACTTTGGTCTTAGGATCTGGCCCCAGAGGGGACAAGGGGTAGTCTGTCAAATCTGGAAAAGGCACTGATTTTGTAATTAGGATACTTGGGCCGTTTTCACACACACTCGTAAGGTTGCGCAAAACTCATGGAACAAAGCGGCTTCCTAGTGTGATTTCCGGGCACGCTCCCCTTTAATGGTGCAATGACATCAGAAATCGCGCCATTAAATGGGATCGTGCCAGGAAATCACGCTAGGAAGACGCTTCATTCCATGAGTTTCGTGCAATCTTCCGGAGGCTTTGGCCATGTGGAAACGGCCTTGATTTTTAGTTACTAAAAATATTGGCTAGGTCAAACAACTTGAAGTAAAAAAATTCACCAGCTCACAATGTGGTAATGTAGCCCCCAGACCCTTCCTTAAGGAGGGGGCCATTTTTGGGTCTTCACTTTGGTTCTAACATGGGCTTTGGGCTAGAAAATGGAGCCTGCATCCTGCTAAAGCTAAGCTAACAGCAGTGGCAGTGAGTTATGCCAAGCACAAGGTGGTGAGTAGACATGGGCACGAACGGAAAAAAAAACCCCGAACACCCTGTTCGTCATTTGGTGCCATCCACGAACAACGAACAACAAACATGGACAAACATGAACTGTTCCCGGACATGTTTGTTGTTTGTGGGGGGCCAGAACCCCACCCCAACCCCCCCTTAGCCCCCTTCCCCTCAAACCCACTTGCCTTTAAAGTTCCCTTTAAACTATCAGCTGGCAGGTGGCAGGAGGGGATTCCCCCCCCGCCGCCTGCCAGCTGATAGTTTAAAGGGCCCTTTCCTGCCACGTGCAAGGGGCAGGGCCCTTTAAACACCCCACAAAGTGACCTTCCCAGTGTCCAATACCCACCAAATTTGCAGGGGACATAGTCCTCACTGTCCTCTGAAGACCTCCAAGTTTCAGAGAGCTTGCACCCTGGGAAAGGCATGATCCATGGGTCTCCCCATTGGCTGCCATTTTCTCTTCACAGTGGCAAAAATGGGACTCTCTGCTGGAAGTACATTGAAGGGTTAAAGCCAGAAGGAAAGCCAGAAGGAGTTCAGACAGAGTTCAGTCCCTCCCTGCCTCCGGTTGCCAAGAGGATTAATTGCAGCAGGTGCCAGACTGTCTGGCTTGCCAAAGAGGCTTGCAAGGACCACCTGTTCATTTAGGATGGGGCCTCAGGAAGAACAGAAGATTAGGCTGTTAGTTGGTTTTTTCTGTTCATAATGCTGTTTGTGCCCATGTCTAGTGGTGAGTTGTTAAGCAGCAATGGAATGCGGACCGATCCTCCCTACACCCCACATCAGTCTGATTAAATTGGACGGCCATTCTCCCCAAGGACTCTGGAGCCTCCTCTCTGAATAATTTGGCCCTAATGAATGACCTAGGTCTCCAAGACAATGAGCAATGGACTGCCCCATCTAGTTCCTCCCCTTATCTTAGTGACTGGACAGGAAGATTCCTGCCCTCCCCTTAATCTTGTTATTCAGCCCCTCCCTTTAGGGTGGTTTTTCTCCAAACCTCCTCTAGGAAGCATTTTTAACTTTTATGCAAACTAAGAAAACTCCCCTTGTCAATATCAGCCTCCTCCCCACTTTAAACTTGAGTGATTCTCCAGAATTCGATTTTCTGATAGCCTTAACGCAGAACAGGATCTAGCCAGTGATCAGCCTTATCACAGACCCATCCTCCTCCTAGAGACAGCCATCTGTCACCTCCTAGTCTTTTGTTCACTTATCATTACCCCATCTTATAACCAGCACATTTCAGAGCATTAACATCTGTATGATAAATATTGCTCCTAAATCTCCAATGCTTTGCAGCAGTTTTTCCAGCAGGTTCCTTGGAGACATGAGCTGGTCTCTCTCTCTCTCTCTCTCTCCTCTCCCACTCTCATATCGGGATTCTACAGGATTTCCACACTATACAGGAGAGGTCATATCCCCCTACCATTTTCCCTTACAGACTGTTAGAGAAAGGTTTTTGGTTTGCTGCTTTGCAATTGTGCTCTCTCTCATACACACACACATATCTTTCTTGTAACCTCTCTTTCCCTCACACACACACACTTGTAACTGTGGTTTGATTTGGCTTATGTGATCTCAATAAAAACCCTTTTCTTTTAAGAGTGCTTATTCCCCCTAGTTATGCTCAGTTCTGTGCTGGAAGTAGACTTTGGTATACACTGCTTAAAGATCCCTAAACATTGTTTTAAATACCCTGCAATACACAAGTTTGCTCTGAGCTAGCAAAGGGATGACTTTGCTTGTTACAGTGCCTCCAAGTGTGTAGCAAAGCCTAAAGCCAGTTCAAATGCATAAGTAAACTTAAAACAGATATGGGAGGCAGCAAAGTTGTTGGGGATTCAATGAAACAGTATAGAATCTTGGATGTGTATTTCAGAATACTTTGCAATGTTACAAAAGATGCCAAGGTACAATTGTCAGTTTATGTGTTGCAGTAGCTTGGGGCAGCAAAATTCTTCACCTGGGTTTTGGCAATGCCACAAATTCACATGAACTATGCTTTCATAGTTAAGAGACGACCTTCATTGAGTCAAGTTTGTGGAAGAAACACATTATCAAGATTGGTTGCATCCTGCCGACACGTTAGGCTTTGGGAGATCAGTACATATATTTTCCTTACCATGAAGAGTAAGGCAACCAGCGATGGATCAAAATTATGGGACATTTCTTGGCTCAACAGCAAAGCATATGGTTTGCAAGCATATGGATCCAGGTCTGATCTCTACCAACTCCAGTTAAAGGATCATGAACAGCATGGCTGGGAAAGCAAGGAATACAATTAAACAGTCTTGATAGTCACTGAGGAGTGGTGGCCAGAATGGTGGGCTCTAGGACTGGGGATATTCAGATTCCAATCCCCACTCCTCCATGAAACTCATTGGGTGATTTTGGATCAGTCACTATTATCTAAACTACTTCACAGGACTGTTGTGAGGAAAAAAGGCAGACCATATATGCTGTATTCCTTGGAGAAAAAGCAGGGGGAAATCCAGTAAAATCTCAGTGAACAAGTATATACCAATTGAACTTTAGGACCATTTCATTCCTTTGTTTTGAGCATCAGTTGCGATGCTCGAACATGCACCAGCTAGCAATTCAGTATCTGAAGCACTTGAAACTTGTCTCCAAGAACAATGCCGACATTGTACTTAGGGGGCAAATTTGGGATTCTGCACCATATTTCTCCTCTGATGTCAAGAATGTTACCATGGCAATCCAAGAACTGAGACTGGCTTGCTCTGTCATTCTCCTTTAATTGTTTATTGCATTTTAAAATAAGAGCGTCACAGCAGGCAGGAGCTCAAACAGAGAATAATGGCAAGCCTAAGAATAACAATTACATAATTCTAGGCATCAATTTATCTTTCAGAATAAGAAGTCGGTGTTGAGTGGAAAATGAAATTCTTAACAGGCAACTGATGTGCCATGAAAATTAGAAGAATCTAATCATGCAGGCTCCTCTGTGCCAATGGTAAGCTAGTTCTTTAGGTTATAGAGAAAAAAAATAATTAGAGAGAACACAAAATAGAGGAAGGCTGTTGCACACCCTTGCAAAACTTGAGAACTAAAGACAGTTGTGGTACCAGGAAAACAGCCCCATTTATTGTAGTGCACTTAACAACCCTGAAACAATTTGCCATAAAAGAAGAGCAATGCAAGTTAAAATGGCTGCCATTTGCACTAGAGTTTGTCAGTACTGTCTGGCTCTCATTGTTTCTTTTTTCAGGTGCTCCCACTACACTACGATACAGACAGTTACAGCATCCTCACAACTGAAGCTCAAATTTTAAAAATCAGGTAGTGCAGGATGTATCCTTTAGCTTTGTGTCCTGCTGCTCTGAATGTTTAGCAAGTTATTTGATGCTTTTGAAAACCCATCTCAGATGCCACTTACTGCTCATCGCATAATATGCATTTAAACTACACACTGCAGGCTATTTATGTTACACAATGACAATGCATGGCATGTAAGACACATATGGGCTTTCTATTGAGTGCACAAACAGAAAGATGTAATCACATGTACTTGCCTCATTCACACTTTAATGTTTTAAAACAGCTTGTGTAGTGTGAGAAGGAGGCTTATTCTAATTGTTTTAGAGATTTGTTTTAGCAGTATTTATCAAGGGTGTGCAATTTAGACTTGGAAATATTCAGAATCACTTGATAATGCTATAAGACACACATATATGTCTTATATATATTGGCTTATATATATATGTCTTATATATATTCCCTAGTTGAGGAAACAAGAAATACAACCTAGGTTGGACAATGGGGGAGGGGATGCTGAAGGGAAGAAAAACGGCTGCTTCTCCAAGCCCACTGACTTCCCAATTCCTCTGGTTTGAGGTGAGTAAAAATAAAATAAAACTAACCCCCAGACCCTCTAGTAATTTACCCTTTGCAGATAGTACTTGAATAAAACTAGGGCATATTTATTTAAGAACAGTGGGAAAGGAAGACAGGGCCTTCCTCTTAGGTCTTTCATTTATGCTGCGGCTTTCTGTGGTGGGTTGGGTTGCTAGTAGGGTTGGGAGAGCACACCAGGAGGACCTACCTCAGTCCCTTTTGCACTGGGGGGCATAACATCTCACTATGAAGTCAAGCCAAAAGGCATGGAATTGGCTTGCATGTGGCCATTAATACCTCTCATGTTTGGTCTGCATCCCCCCCCCTCCTTTTGTCATATCTGGGCAGCTCCGTTCGGGCTGGTTCTCAGGTTGAGGAGGCAACTTTTTTAAAACTTTTAATTGCAACAGGTATGGATACAAATGGGGTGAAATTGACCAGCCTCCTGGTTAACTAGGAGGTGAAATTGACGAAGTTCAGTTAATTTCAGTTGTGCCATCTCTCTTCAAAAAGAATTAAAAGGGAACTTTCCCATCCATGCTGTCAAACAAATGCTTCATCAATTTTGAGATGGATTTAACATTTTTTTTAAAAAGGAAAGAGGATAGGAGAAGAGATGGAAAAGAGAGTGCCTGGATAGATGAGAGTAGCCAATTGCAATGAATTGGGCTGGCAGGGGATGGGAAAGGGGGGGGGGGGAAGAGGATAGAACACCCAAAACTGGAATAAGGAGTGTGCATGGGAAAACAGCAGGACCGCAAAGCAGGTTTTTCAAAGAAGTCGTGGTGTAAGCACTCCCAGGAAAGCTGTGGAAAAGCCACATAGTTGCTGGAGTTACCGCCGGCGCCAGGGTTTCTGGCACCAGCGGCCACCCTCCTGTGCACACGTGCACAGTGCGCGCACGCCCCCCCCGGACTGTGTGATGATATCATCACATGATGACGTCATCATGCAGCAAAGCTGGGCCCATTGGCCAGCAGGTGGCTGGGGTGGCACGAGGAGGCTGCCTGCGCTCCGCATGCCACCCCGGCCGCCTGCCGTGCCTGGCCCGCGGCTGCTGTGCCCGGCCAGGGACGTGTGGCGGTGACAGCACGGGGCTGGCCAGCTGCAGCAGCAGCTGTGGGCCAGGCACACCAGCTCCGTGGCGCACACCTCTGTCCTCGGCACCCCCTCCGGTGCTCACTCCAGCCCTGCGGTACCCTCCTCACCACCTCAATGGTGGCACTGGCCCTGGCTGGAGCGACTACTCATGGCAGCAAATCTGGTGCAGATGGTCAGGGGAAAATGCTGCAGTATGGGAACTGAAGCAGCAAAATAAACCCATGCAGACTTGGCTTGCACAGCGTCCATGTGCTCTGGAGCACTTTCTTGTTGTGCTGGGAATAATGTCATTCCCAGTGTGACAGAGAAGTGACGGGTCTTGTGATGGGCTGATTTGATAAAAATCATTCCCCAATCTAATGTTTGAGGCCAATCTTTATCAAATCAGCCCTGCACCCAATGAGCAAGCTGCAGGGCTCACAAGCCCATTCACGTGCCTTCCACCCACCCCCACCCCCACCCCCGACAGTCAAGTAAGAGGTGGCGGGGGATAAAGACTGGGAGTGGGAGATCTGGGGGGGGGGGGAATGGGAGTCCTAGTTGTCAACCTCTTGGCAGGGCCAGGAATTCTCCCAAAACTACAACTGATCTCCAGATCACAAAGATCTGTTCCCCTGGAGGAAATGGCAGCTTCACAAGGTGGATTTTATAACATCACATCCCTACTGAGCTCTTCCTCTCCCCAAACTCTCCTCTCTTGCTATCTCTTCATATCATGATCCCAGTCCGAATCATTCTCCCTCCGCTCCAGCATGTGATGATTAAATATGAAAAAGCTAGACAATGCAGAAAGATGCATATCTAGTTAGAATCTCAAGCTTTCTTTTATACCAGTCACCAGGCTATGCTGATCTCTACACAGGAACAGTGTTTTTTAAGGATGCAGCACATCGAATATGCTTTGCTGCATCACAGTTTATTCCTTTGGAGGTACGTACCGCTGATGCAGTTCTCAGTTTTGCACATATTTATCTTAGCTGCAGATCCCCTTGTGTGATGCTTAACCTTTGCCCCTAAACTGTACCAAGCACGCAACTGAGAATAATGCATCATTTTACTCTGGTTGTAATTTAGAGGGTATCAGGTCCCTTCTCAACTAACAACAGATATTTGATTTTCAATAAATAAAAAAGAAACTGGAAGCGGATGATGCCATCATAATTTTAAACAAAGTGTTAAAGAAAAAGTCTCAAGTCAGCCAAGCCTTTTCTTTTATCTCTTTATCTACTCGGCCCCTTGAGATTCTATCCAATTGTGCCCTTCTCCTACTGCTTGCAGGAAGTTGCGGGGGGGGGGGGTTAGTGGGGGTTGGGAGTAGACATTATCAGTACTCTGGAACTGTAATTTAATGTGAGAAACCAGCACAGAGGGACAACAGCTACCAGCATCTTTTTCCTTGCACCATTTTCTGATCACAATTGCTGCCTCCATGGAGGAATTTTATGGGCATCTATATATTTTCTCTAGCAGGGAGTAAAAGTAGGCTGAGGAAAAAGGCAATAAGCTGGAAACGTAGGAAACAGGGAAAAATTAAATAGCACATCTCCCCCATTATCCACCCCAGCCTCCCATGTTAGATGGCAGTTCCAGAAGCTGCATTTTGTTTTGTTTTTTAAAAGTTGGGGGAAATAATCACAGAACTAATCTGCCCAGAGAAACAGCAATCTAATAAAAGCAGCTTCCATTAATTTATTTAATCCTTTTTTTTAAAAAGGCCATTACCACAATTTATAGCACTGAATTCTATTTTTATGTTGCATAAATAGGCATTTTTGTTTGAGCTGTACCTATCAGTCCCTTTCATTCAAGTTCTGATGGACAGAGGAAGAGAATAATTGTATTAGATGCTTTCTTCTTTTTTTCCAAAAATGAATACCTCTGAACCATTTAAGCCTTGCTTCTATAAGGATAATTACTGATCTCTTGGTTGCCAACCACTTTCTAAAAACACCTGATAGGCACCAGGAAAGGTACTGGTGGGTGCCATGGTAGCCATGGGCATTTCCGAAGCTGCCATTTCCTCCAGAGGAACTGTTTTTTGTCTGGAGATCAGTAGTTATTACAGGAGAATTCCAGGTCTTTACATGCTTTTAACAGCCAGGATGGGAAGTGAGCAAGTAGGGGCCTTCACAGATGCCTAGGTCTTGTCAATATCCAACATTACTGGGTCAAAGCGGTCCATACATGAACCAGATGGTGGCCGTTTCCAGATGGCTTACCTTCTGCCACTCCATGCCGCAACGTCGCGGCTCGTGCTGGGGAAAGCGTGAAATATCACGTTTTCTCGTGCGAGTTTTGCGCAACGTCACACAAAACTTGCGCGATATTTCACGTTTGCCCCAGGACGAGCAGCGACGTTACGGCATGGAACGGCAGAAGGTAAGCCATCTGGAAACGGCCGGTGTATTATATTACAGCTGGTATCCAGAGCTTATATACTACCTGTGCTTCATGCTGTCTAATGTCAGTTCTAGAACTGATTATGTTCTGTTTCAGCAATTCTTCAACTCTATATTGGATCCTTGCTAATGCTATGTCTTTGTAAACTGTATTTATCTTATGGCATTGTCTATGGAAATGTCCTTGACACTGTATGGAAATGTCATTGATATTGATTGTACTAATCTCACACTATGTAATCTGCCTTGAGTCTCAGTGAGAAAGGCGGACTATCAATGACATAAATAAATACATGCACACATGCATAAATATAAAGACAAGTGTCCTGACTCATCATTGCCCAGCCCAAACTCCTGGACCAAGGAACATGAAATTTGGGGAGAACACCAACTACGAAGGGCTTTTAAGAAATTTACCCCCTAAGGGGGTAAAAAGTGGTAAAATGTGTTTTCCCAAAGGAATACAGCTTCCCTGTGTGGTTGGCAGGCTGCTGCCTGTTTACTCCCCCACCCAGCTCTCTCTGACTGAAGCAATGGAAAACATGCATGAATATGCTGGAATTCCATCCTTCTCTAGTAAGAACATGAACATGCATGCATACATACATACTAGTAGCCAGGGCTTTTTTTCTGGGAAACGAGGTGGTGGAACTCAGTGGTGGAACTCAAGACCGCACAATGATATCACTTTGGGTCAGCCGGAACAAGGGGGGAGTTTTTTAAAGTTTAAATTTCCCTCGGCAATCTAAACTCCCCTCTGTCTGGAGGTCAGGGGGCGGGGCCACCAGCCATGTGACCATTTTTAAGAGGTGCCAGAACTCCATTCCACCGCGTTCCTGCTGAAAAAAAGCCCTGCTAGTAGAATGGAGGAGTCAGGACAGGAGAGGATAAAGTCAGAAATACCCTCAGACTTATTACTTTCCCAGATATATCATTAAGGAGGCTCAGCTGCTCTCCACAAAGTAGCTGTCAGCTTTCTCTGACTGAAGCAATGGGAAACAGAATATCCAAACAACAAATCAGCTAAATACAAAAACGTCAGTGTTAGGCAGATGGTCTTCACAAATGCTGCCCGCCTGGAGTGTCTTTCTGGATACCTTGCAAAGCAGGGCTAACATAAAGACCTTGTACACATCAATTTACAAAAGCTAGTCAGCACAGGTAAGTTAAACTAGTATCCTTCAAAGTAGGAGATTTGGTCTCTTTTACAGATTTCCAGCCTGTAAAGCCCCCAAAGCCAGGGACAGCTTCTCCCGGCAGGAATTCTATCCTTCTCCAGTAAAAGGTAGAGACTAGGGAAATCAGTAACATTATGTTTGATTGCAGGGTTTGCTCATAACTACAGAGTCTCCAACTTGTATGCCCACCAGCAGCTTAGAGATCCAGTTATTTATCATTGCCTCCACCTGCCCCTACTCAGGGCTCAGATCCTGCTACCAGGATTCCATAATTCGTGCCAGCAGACACTTTATTCTTACTACAAGTTTTGGGAGAAGTAGGTCCTCACCAAGGAACCTGTTGTTCTTATGGAGCACAACTCTGCCTCCTTGGTCCTTCAAGGGGGCCAGGGCCAAGTGTTTTCTGTCTTCCAATCAGGTTGTCAGCCTCCAAGTAGTGGTTGGAGAATTCCCAGAATTCAATTTACAACTGATCTCAAGGCTACAGAGATCTGCTCCCCTGGAGAAAATGGCAGTTTCCCACAGCCTGAGCAATAATGTCATTACTGGAAGTGATGTCATCACACAGCACTGGAAGCACACTCTGCCTTTCCCCCTGCCAGCCAGGTGAGTGGTGGCAGGAGGCAGAGGATGGGAATGAGGGATCCCCCACCCCCACTGGGGGACCAGCACCCCTACTATCAGGTCACAAAGAGACAGCACAGCAGCCTCTGGTGTGTTGAGTTTGCCTGTGGGAAACTTCTATTCAGATTCCAGTTTTCTCAAGTAATAAAATGGTTCATATACCCAGAAGTAGATAGGCTACCAGGGTCTCTGTGAAAAGAAAGAAGGCCCATCAACTGCACAATTTGTACTTGTTGTAAGATCCCATTGCTGCTATGTTAAGGGGCAAAGAAGATGCTTTGTACTGTGGAATGAAAATATGGTCACATGGATATTATGTAAACATTCCTGGGTTTACCAACAGCCCCATTATTTCTGGATTCATGGTACATGATCCTTCTGCCATGCTATGGACAGGATATCAAGTTTGTATTTGCAAAGGAAGGGTGCAAAGGAAGGATAAAATTTGTATTAAAAGGGAGAATTCCAGCAACGACAGTTCATATTGACACTGTAGGACAAGCTCTATTAGTGCCAGTCTAGACACCATTTAAAGGCACAGAAAGGCATACTTTCCTTTGCATCTGCTCATACTATTTTAAGGACTGAATATCACATAATCACAGAGTTGGAAGGGGCCATACAGACGTTCTAGTCCAACCCCCTGCCCAATGCAGGATGAGCCTAAAGCATCTCTGTTTGAAGGTATGTGACTACTTAGCTCTCCAACCTATTGCAAACCTCTCCGAAATACTGAACCAAGCCAACAGTTAAGAGACTGCTTCTTTCCCTGATTATTGCTCTAAATGGCAATCAAATGATCCCCCTTGAACTAGAGAGGCTGTTAGCAGCTCCTTAAAGTCATCAAGGCATTAAACCATAGGAGGGGGCATTAGCAGAACATTTAGCATTAAGCACAGCAAAGAACCTTGTTCAATCAGAGCCCAAATTAATTTAAAATTATCTAGAAATGTTAAAAAGCAGCCTTTTCTCAAGAGGCAAAAAAAAAAATAATTAGGGAGAGTCAAGTGGTCAAAACTTCAGGCTTTCACCTGCTTGAGTGCTTAGCTATGCCCTTTCACACAATAAAGCATCATACATCATTTCAGACTGACAGTTATTGAAATGATATCTAAGGTTATAGGCAAGAAGCTGGTCATGCAGCAGAAAGGAGTCTCTGGACTCATCTCCATAGCAACTGTACACATTCCAGAAAAATACAGAGATAAAAGCAGTAAAACTGTAGGTCCCTTGAGAAATTCATGATAAACCTTCCATGTATATGGACCCCCTTTGTTGGTGTAATGTTTTGCATCATCTTCAAGATCCTCAAAACCAAGCCTGAATACAAGCAGAGTGAGGCATTTAAATGGCAGACAATTTTAAAAATGGGATTAATAATACTAAATGGTTATAAGTTTGCCACCTGACAGTGGAATGCATATATTTTTCATTTACAATCCATTCAAGCCTGGGTGTATAACCCAGAGGGTGAAATTAGAGAGCACTGTTCTTCTTGTGTCTTTCAAAGACTCTCTAGCAGTAAATTCCTAAATCCTTAAATGTTCCAAATGGATATGTAGTTCCTATTTTGAATCATCATTTAAAAACTGAAATGATTGCAATTATTTATGTTATTTATAGTCCGCCTTTCTCATTGGGACTAGAGGAGGATTGAACAGTCTATTATAAAGTCTTCTGGCAAGACCTGAATTTTTAAGACAGAAAATGTATCTTAGCTGTCAAATATCTTATATGCTATATATATTCATATACCCCACTGTGATGGACAGGACTGGCTCTAGTTCTGCCTCTCCTGAGAGACAGCCAATGGGAGCAGGCAGAATGCTGGGCCAATGAGAGTTAGCGTTTCTGTTTAATTCCAATTTGTTTATTAATTTAAAATCCATTCATTCTTATGTTCCATCTTGTAAATACAGTTTCTTGTTGTTTTGTTTAACCCCAACTGGCGTGATATCATTGGCTGAGGGAAAATATTCCACACACAGGCCTCAAACACTCTGGTCAACTAAATGGGCCAAGTTCAAATGGTGGCAGCGTACATATAAGGAAAGTAATTTCTAAATTCTCTTTTCCCCAATAGCCCTGGCTGAGGGGAGGTGCATACAGGAAATTGGCTGCCTGTATGGTAGAGCCTCTAGAAGAGAAGAGATGGGGCCTGTGAGGAGTTGGGTCAGGGCTCTGCTGTAGTGGAGACTAGACAGGTGGCGTGTGGTGAATAGGGGAGTGCACGAGGGGGTGGGGATTCAAGTTTTCCACTTCAGGTTTACCCAAAATAGGAAACTGTTCCAGAATAACCCGAACTTCGAAGTGGCAAGCCGCTTCAGGATTTGGGTCTTTAAATCGCTTTGGTATGCTCCGTAAAGAGCATACCGAAGTAAGGGCAGAAGCTTTGTCCCAGCCCCCCACTTATCCCCACCTCCACCCCACTTACCTCTCAAGACCATAGGGAAGCTCAGTTGGGCGGCAAGAAGGTGCACTGCTGCCACCTCCGCCACCGCGCCGGCCACCTGGGCAGTGGGGAAGGCCGGAGCTGGCTCCTCCGCCACCTGCACCACTGCCACCTCCACAGCAGCCAGCTGGCCAGTGGGGAAAGCTGCAGCCGACACCTCCAGTGCCAGTACCACCACCTTGTTGTGGGAAGGCCATGGGAAGGCTCAGGTAAGTGGGGTGCTGAGAGGGGGGCCCTTTTAAAAGGCCCCGAAGCTTCCCGAAGCAACCTGAATTGCTTCAGAAAGCTTTGATTCAGGAACCCTGAATCTTTATGATTTGGGCATTTTTCCTGAATCGGAAACCTGAAGCACACACCCCTAGTGGTGACCCAGCCTTTACCTGCCTGGGAGGGCCCAAACATGTGAAGGGAGGTTTGGAGTGGGTGGCAAAGCATAAGAAAGGTTGTGTGAGAGGACCTCCGCCATACCCACATCATATACTTTGCAACCAGGGACAGTGGTGTCTATGGTTGCATCCCTGCATTATTGGTTATAGTGCTATCATTGCACTATAGTGATCATTCACAACTGGATTTTCCTGGGTAGACTTGCAAATGATCACTACAGTGCACCAGTTGGGTGGGAACTGCTCTTCAGATAAACATTAAGGCAAGCACAATGACAAATACAGTTTAAGTATTTCTAAATTAAAACTAACTGGCTAAAAACTTTAAGATGGCTGTCTAGCAATCTCTGAGTTGGCTCATGGCTGACAGTTCTTACCAAAGACTTTAGCGTCTAATCCATGCCAAGTGGTTCTTGTCATGCTGGAAAGCAAGAGGTATGGAGATGAAGCCTCTCTCACACATGCTGGTAGACAGATACTAACTAGAGAGGTTCCACAATACAAACAGCCATTTTCAGGCCTAGATTATGTCAGCCACAAGTGCCATGAACCTACATAGGAATCCCATTCCCCCAGAGGGGGTGGGGGATCCCCTGCTTTCACCCTCCACCCCCCGCCTCCACTTACCTGGCCTGCAGGGGAGGAAGACACAGGAATGGGCCTCCCAGGTGTGCTTCTGAGCAGTGCGACATTACTCCCAGAAGCAACATCATCATGCGTGCCCTGAGAGTGCTTCTGCACTTTTCAGCGGGCCAATTTTGGCCCCCAATGGGACTGTTTTAGCCCATTGGATGCCAAAATCAGCCCACTGCAAAGAGCGCACTCACACACCTATGGGCCCGCCAATAAGGTGCCAGGTCCCCCACCTCCTGCAAGGAAGCTAAGGGGACCTGGTAACCCTACATGAACCAATCAGGGCGTAGATATTTCATTTGAAATGATAGCATTAGAAATATGGGGAGTGCTGACTGAAACAGATTACAGCTGTGCCCCACCAGGTTTCCCAAGGCCAGTTCTCAAGAGATTGGTAAGAACTTGCAGGTGGGGTTCCCAAGTGCCCGCTGGTGGTGAGCAAACTCCCAAGGATTTGCACCTTGTCCATCAATCTGTGCAAGCCTGATCAGTGGCTTTCATTACATTTGGGTTGCCAATTCAAGCATGGGAAATTCCTGGAATTTTGTGTGTGGTGTCTGTTGAGGGAGGAATTTGGGAAAGGATTTCATCTAGAAGCTATATTACATCATAGAGTTTGCCAAATGAAGCAGCCATTTTCTCCAGAGGATATAATCTCTGTTTGGAGATCATTTGTAATTTCTGGGAGAACTCCAGGTCCCACCTGAAAGGTGGCAACCCTAATATGGCCATAGGAGTAAATTTTGAAGAAGCCGTGTCACTTTTTATTGTTCACATTACAGAGTGCATCCAATAGCAATAGTAACAAGCTAGATTATCCATGGGAAAAACTGCATTTTCCAGGAACAAAATATTGTGCTGTGAATGTTTAGAAACCTTACCTTCAATAAAAGAACTGTCGCTGATGGGAAAAATTTGGATCTTGCACATCCACTGAATAAACCAGAGGGAGTTTCAAAGTTGTAGAGTTCCAGCAGAGGAACCCAGAGTGAAAACGTTTCTGTGGGACCCTCATAACATTCTGTTCAGTTGTACATTTGTCCTAGTAAAGACCTCACTCTGGGGAGAGAATGTTAATGTTTCTCTGGAAGTAAGACAGTGGCCCTTTTCTGTCAGAGAAGGAAAAACATTCAGTACAGAGTGACTGCTTCATGTATGGCATTTCAAAGGGGAAAAAAATAACAAAAGTGGGCTTGGGGAAATGAAGGAGATTCGGGTTTATTCCAGAAGCTGGTTGGAAAGACTGAATTATTACAGTGTTTGTCCCCAAAATAACAGAAAGGGGTGATGTTACAGGAATGAGGAAGGAGGCAATGAGTCTTAGGAAGAGTGGTCATTCAATGGAAACAAAGGAGTAAAGCTGGGAATCAACATGCTGCAGCTGAAGCCAACTGAGCAGAGTAACAAACAGGGAAGAAATGAATGCAGAAGTATTTACCCTTCCCTTTCCATTTCATTTTTTCTTCTCTACTTGTGCTCAGCAGTGTTTAATCAATTGCTTAAAAAAATCTCCTGGAATAGTTGTACTGATTTGCTTACTTTATTTTTAAAACTTTAAAACCTTTGCTTTTGGACCTTTAATCCAGGTCCTTCTTACTTTACCTTATACCTCAGGAGGGCTTTGGTCACCACCAAAACTCTTTTTTATTTTTGCTCACACAGAGTTTCAGGTGTTCTCTATTTTACCCCAGTTTTTACTTCAAGAACACCTCCCCTTTTGTGTTTGTGTGACTTATATATTGCTGCCTCCCTGGCTCCCACAAAATGTTTTTGCTGCCTTTTTCACGTGTTTACTAGGGATGCAGGTTCTCTAGTGTTTTCTTCTGCTGCAGGTTGACAGAGCGGCTTTTTTCCATTCTTTTGCATGGAAGTCTTCTTGCAAAATGAGTGGAATACAATCGCGCATGTGCCAAGTAAAAAAAAAAAAATGAAATGGAGGCAGGCGATTTCAGGCTACAATGATAAAAGTGCCTGATCTCCACTCCTAAACCGCTTTTGTTAGGGACTGTTTGGAATCTTACATAAAGAAGTCTATTATATACTATAATATATATTATACTAGCTTGATACCCATGCTTTGCTACAGTATTTAACTAATTTAAATTCCATGGGTATGTAACATTTTTTTGTAGAGTCCAGTAGCACCTTTAATGATGCTACTGACGAAGAGAGCTCTGGCTCTCGAAAGCTTATGCTACAATAAAGTTGGTTAGTCTTAAAGGTGCTACTGGACTCTTTACTATTGTGCTACTACAGACTAACATGGCTAACTCCTCTGGATCTATAACATTTTTTGGTTTGTGTGTGTTTTTTTTTAGTTGGTTTTGTAGTATAATAGCATAGTGCCTGAGCTTCACAAAGGTGTTTTGAATAAAGCGAAGCATGTTGATGCTGAAAACCAATGAAGTGAATTTCAAAATGTAACATTTATTGAAGAAATTTTAAAAGGGAAAGATAGTAGTACAATAAATAAAGTGACAAAATAAGTTAAACTGGGTTTTTTTTCCTACTGAAGGACCTCTTTGTAGACCACACTGGTGGTTTTCCCCTCAGGCTGCTGGGTGAGCTCACTCTGGAGCAGGCCACGTAGAACTGCCCATGTGAGAAGCAGTCCTCCCTCAACTCAAATGATGTGCATATTTCTTTGCTGCATCTCTAAGTTGCTTCCTCTTTTTAGCGTCAGTGTACCTTGCATGACGTCTGCCAGGCGGCTTCTTGGGGGCAGTAAGAGGTGATAGCTGCGAGAGGTGTGAGGTGGAGTTGGACTGAGGGAAGGGTGATGGGCACTTCAGCAGGTTCATGTGAGAGTAGGTTCCCAGTCTCCAGGTGGTAACTGGAGATCTCCTGGAATTACAACTGATCTCCAGGCAACAGGGATCTGTTCCCCTGGAAAAATGGCTGCGATGAAGGGTATTATACCCCACTGAGGCCCCTTCCCTTCCCAACCCCCACCCTCTCCAGGCTCCATCCCCCAAATCTCCAGGAATTTACAAACTTGGACCTGGCAGCCCTATGTGAGAGGTTCATATCAAAATGGCCCCTGGAAAGGTTGTGCACCATCTCTCCATGAACATTTGAAAACGTAGTTGTCATAATGACTTTTATATAAAATCTCTATTCAGGAGTCTTGTACTGTCTTTCTTCAACTGTCTGCAGTTTCCTTTACTTGATTTTTACCTCAGAACACAGAGTTCCACAGCTGACCAATCAGAGAGGGGGGGTGCAAGCAGGTAGGAGCCTGCCAGCCCCACAGGAAAGCCAGGCCCCACAGGGACACTGCCAACTCTAGTGAACTTTTTAAGGGAAGACTGGGAGGTGCTTTTTACGTCAGGACACATTGAATGTGTCTGTGACTCCCAATAGCAACTGCATACTGTTTAGAATGTGGAGGGTGAAGACCAATTAGGTAGCATACACAAATAACTGGGCTGATTGGAGCTCACAACATTCCACACCTCATTTCCCTCCCCCAACCAGAGTGAGTTGGAACACAGAGGTCATTTGCATATGCCACCTGATTGGTCCTCACCCCCTACATTTAAACACCCACCAAGAAGGGATTCTAAGACTTTCACCCCCTAAGGGATAAAAAGGGGTAAAATGTGTTTTTCCCAAAGGGATACAGCTTCCCTGGGTGGCTGGCAGGCTGCTGCCTGCTTGTGCCCCCTCCCACTGCCAGCTCGGCCACTCTTCCATGATTGGGCCACCCTTTCAGGATTATTTGCATATCAGCCCACATATGCAAATGATCCTGAACGGGTGGCCCAATCAGCAGCCTGCCAGCCACACAGGGAAGCTGTATCCCTTTGGGAAAAACCTATTTTACCCCTTTTTATCCCCTTAGGGGGTGAAAGTCTTAAAATCCCTTCTTGGTGGGTGTTTAAATCATGAAAGGAATGTTCTCCTCAAATTTCATGTTTCTATGTCCAGAGGTTTGGGCTGGGTGTTGATGAGTCTGTCAGGACACTTGTCTTTATATATACAGATGAAGAATATATAATATATGAAGAAGTCTTTTGACACTGCACCCATGGGTAGTGTTAAATAGCATTGGCAGAAAGGACAGGTGCACCAGGAATCACTGGGAAGAACTAAAAAGAAAACAATGGTTATCAGAAGGACAGAGGTGGAGGCTCCAAAGGCTCGGTAAGGCTCATGTTAACCAACTGAGGAATAGAGAGAAGAATCAGAGAAGAATTCTAAGAGCTGGATATCCAAGTCTAGGGATGCTCAAATACTGGCTGTCTTGGCTTATCATTGTTCATCAGTTACCAATGAGGAACTGATTATCAGTCAGTTTACTGTTCACAAGCAGTTTCAGCTTGTTCATCAAATATGGTTGCCAGCCTCCAGGCAGGGTCTGGAGATCTCCCAGAATTACAAGTGATCTCTAGCCAACAAAGATCAACTCCCCTGGAGAAAACTGGAGGATGGACTCTCTGGCATTATACCCCGCTGAGGTCCCTCCCTCCACAAACCCCACCTTTTCCAGGCTCTACCCCCAAATCACCAGGTATTTCCCAAGTCTGAGTTAGCAACCCTATTCATCTGGTTACTTTTCAAGTATCCAAACAGTACAGTGCAATTGTCACTGTTTCACTCATGTACATTCTTACTGAGCCCAATGGCCATCCTACGTTCCCCAAGTCCATATCTTCAAATATATTTCAGTCCACAGATAATAGCCCAGGCCATGCTTTTTTTGCTTGCTCTCCTTAACCTAAGGCCTGGGCAGACAGAACCGCTGAGCTGTTATGTGCTATGCAATCCAATAAAATCTAAAAGAAATAGCATTCATTTCTAGCTGAGAGGATTAGCTGCATTGTGCTTCAATCACTGCCTTTGTCCTACAGGCAATAAAAACCTCACTGTCAGCAGGTCTCTGGGACTGTTAGCAGTCCTGATGCCTGCTTCCATTGGTACTAAAACACTAACAGCAACAGCACAGACCAGAAAAAGAAGCTGTACTCCAGGAGACACACTGACAGGGCTAGACCCTCACATCTCTGTAGCCCCCTCCTTGCTCTTATACATTTGAATGAGGGTGATAGCAGAATGAGGGAAACACACATCACGAAGGAAACACAGGGTTTCCAAGATGATGTGGTATTCAGCTTGTCCATCTAGTAAGTCAATGATGCTCTCACCCTCTGGAGATAGAGGACTGAGTTCAAGAAGCCAGGAACAGGATTGCAATCCTTAGACAAATCCAGTGTTGGAGGACAAGTGTTCATAGAATCTTTAAGTGAAGGATCATGACAGTGCCCTCAAAAAGATTAACATGGTGACTTGAATGAAGGAACAGAAGTGATGTTCATTAAATTTGCAGGCTATACTAAATTGTATGAGGTAGCTAATACAGTAGAAGATAGAATCAAGATTCAGGATGATTTTGACTGGTTGGAAAACTGGGCTATAACAAAATGAATTTCAAGAGATAAATATAAAGTTCTGCATTTAGATGGGGAAAAAATCAAATGCATACTGATAGAATGGGTGAGACTTGTCTTGGCAGTAGTACACATGAAAAAGATATAGGATTCTTAGTAGACCATACATTGAACATGAGTCAACAGTGTGATGCAGTAGCTAAAAAGGCAAATGAGATTTTGGGCTGCATCAACAGAAGTACAGTGAAGATCACATGAAGTGATCTTTGCTCTGGTTAGACCTCATTTGAAGTAATGTGTTAAATTTTGAGCACCACAGTTAAAGAAGGATGTTGACAAGCTGAAGCTTGAAGGAGGGCTACAAAGATGGCGAGGAGTCTGGAGACCAAGTCTGTGAGGAAAGATTAAAGGAGTTGTATATGTTTTTACTTGGAGAAGAGACGTCTGAAAGGTGACAGACATCTTTAAGTATTTGAAGAGCTGTCACATAGAGGATGGAATAGAGTTGTTTTCTGTTGCCCCAGAGGGTCGTACCAGAACCAATGGATTAAAGTTAAACCAAAAGAGTTCTGCTGGGCTGCATGCTGTCATAACAAGGAATGACGTGGCACAAAGATTGTTAATGTGACTCTTTGGATCCTGAGGAGTTAAGTTTTGATACCTTGAATTATCTTGCATTTACCCTGATCTAGGCCCAACCACATGGAATCGTTTATGGAAATATCCTGGATTTCTGAAACGTTTAAACCGATGAGATCAACTGATATTGTTGACATTCTTTTGAGGAACATCCAGCAGATAGCCCTAATTATTTTGGAAGAAAGAATTGTCAACGACTGATAGATCTTTTAATATCAAGAAGTAAATTTTGAAATGTGCCTTTAAAAGTTATTGATTTCACAGTTTAAAGCCACTAAAAGAATTACCTCTAAATATAGCATTATGATAAAGAACTGTAAGTTATTTGGATTCTAACTCCATTCTAAGTTCTTCCACAAGTAGTTTAAGGAAGTGTTGTCAGAATTTTGTTAGTGGGTCGGAACCAGGCCTTTTTGGCCTATGTTAGAAATAAAGAACCAGCTATAGTTTGGGGAAAAGAAATCTTCCAAAAGCTCTACCCCTGCAGAATAAAGTTGCATTTCCTGGGAAGATCTCACCCTCTGTGACAGAGAATAGATGAGGCCATAAAAGTTGTTAATTGTTTGGGACCTTTTTGAGTCCTCTGGCCATTTTCATATAAATCACCAAAACAGCAAAGGTAATAAGGACCAGGGCAAACAGCAGATCTCTGGGGAGAACAGGATATGCCAAAACTACTTCTAGTGGTGTGTAAACATTCCTTTGTAATTTACAATGCATATCAAAGATGCAGTCTATCTTAAGAGGTAACAGATGTGTAGACTGGTGTTTACATGAAGACCCCTCAACGGAACTGTCTTTCAAGAACAAAGACAATGTAATTGATTAGGATGTTAATGAGGCAAGCCTTTGATATCTCCTTATAAAAGAGGGACAAACCAGATACTCGGGACCCTTCTCTTGTTAGAGGATAGGGACCTCACTGGTCCCTGCTCTCTGCAATGGGGGGGGGTCTCAAGGATCCTTGATTGGGGGGGGGGAAGATATCTTAATTGTTTTGTATTATTGTTATGTCTAACTAATGATTTTGTACTCTGTATCTATCTCTGTAGTGTTCTAGTGTTCAGCAGAGATGAGGCCCTGAACTGGCGCCTTGTTTCTCTGCTTGTATTCTCCTTTGCCTTTTTAAATAAAAACTTCCAGTCTTGCTTAAGACCTTTTTGCAGCTGGCACATTATTCTTAGCAGAGACATCAGTTTAGTAATAGGGAAAGATCAATTGAGGTTGCACTCTTTACATGCCTACGGTAAGAGGCAAACCCAAGCAACTGGTGGACTAGTCCCCAGTTGCAGAGCAACAATTTCCACAACAGGAAGCAGGAGCTACGACTCCAGCAGGAGATGACTGAAGTTGGCCAAAGAGAATGGACAGATGTCATAGCAACAGTAATTGAGTGCTACTGAGTGGGCACCTTCTTTACAGTAACTGTTCCAACAGAGTTAAAGCTTACAAAAGACACAGACAGTTCAGAGGAGCCAATGTACAGAGAGACTTGTAAGAGCATGGTGTTTCAAAAAGACTGTTGCTCACAACTTAGCTAAGGCAAAGCCTTAAGATCAGGTTGACACTAGGCCTGGAGAACAGTGTGCACTCATGATCACAACACTAAGAGGGATACTTTTCTTAAAGCTCTTACAAGAAAACAGATACCTGATAAACCAGAAGCCTCTGGGGTGTATTGAGCATAGGGTTGCCAGCCCCTCTTACCTCCAAATAGGGGGTGGGTCACATGCATGCATGGGGGCCCAATTCATTGTTCTCGCATGACCTCTGGAGGCCCCCAATGATGTCACTTCCAGTTGAAAAACAGAAGTGATGGAGTTTCTCTATATATGGGGCTGATGTGGCCCCACTGAGACCCTATTGTTTCAGGTTTTGAACCCAAAGTGCATTATCAGGTCCTCCAAAGCACATGCATGTGTGATTTCAACACATGTTCTAGTGACTTCCAGCCTGCCTTCCCTCTCCTTCCCCTCCTCCCACCGGCCAGGTGAGCAGGGCTGGTCAGGGGGGTGAAAGTGAGTGCAAGGATAACATTAGGCTGACACAAAAGTAACAGAGATGTGACACATAACAATGCCAAGGAGCCAAGCCAAGTAATACTGGTTAACACAGCCCGCTTGTTTGCTGGAACACAGAAGATGTTATGTGAAGAAAGAGGAGCAGAGGGTTTCTGGATCTGAGAGGTTATTATGAAAGCAACTTCACACAGTAACTTAGTGGGCTTTGCTTTTAACTAGAATGGATAGGAAGGAGGGTTCTGAGGACTAGAATCATATTCCATATAACAATTTTTACCTACTATTATTCTGCTGTTATTAAATATTTTAATTGCTAGTTACCAGTGCATCCAGTTAATCTCTCCTCTGTCTATGTATTGCCTTGAATACTTCTAGTCTCAATGCAAATCTAGGACATCATAGTTTATTCTTTTTCTTCTTTTATTTGTGTATTTTAGTTTATTTAAAGAATGTCAAACACCATGCTTCAATAAACTTTTGGATTCATTTCAGTGTGCTGTTGAGCCTGTGTGTTCCTTAACTGATTCAGCATGAGTCAGTGGGGCAAATAAGTCTCTGATCAAATATGGTGACACAGCGCGAGTGAGGCTGCAGCTGGCAAAAGCTTGGGACTCTCTGGAGGTTAAATCTCTGTTGTCCAAAATGATTGTGTCCAGCATTCCATGGGCTGCAAACAAGGAGGATGAATTACCCTATGCTCACACCCCATGGAGCATTCCTGCCAGGGTACAATCTTTTGCTAGCAAAAGTTTCTTTATCAAATTGGGCATAGATCCTCTCAGTTGACTGTCCTTACATAAAAAGCAATAGGTATTTCAGTATTTATGTGATTGAAGACAGCTCTAATACCAAAGGGAGAAGCATTAGATGTAATGGACAATGGCCTCAGTCCATCTCAGAGTCCATAGCTTCCTGATGTTCTTCATGCTGGCGAGTCTGCTTCCACTAAGCTCCTTTAACCGGCAATAGGTGAAAAAGTTCTGCTATGGGATTTTATCTTTCAAGAATCTGTGATAAAAGCTGATTCATCCTATGAACAACTACAGCCTACATTTTAGGTAGGACAACATTTATTGCCTCTACCTTCTCCTCAGTAGGGTGGGTTCTGGATGTAGCGATTCAGTATGCCAGGAAAGTGATACTGGAAGATCCAAAATGACATTTCTCATCCTTAATTCTGATATCTAATTGATTAGAACTCTATAGAAAGAGTCACTCTGTCAGTTTCTCTTCAGATGGATCGATAATGAATGCATCATTAAAGTAAAGAACTACACCAGAGATTCCTGCTAGGAGAACTACAATAAACTGCTGGAATATTCCAGATGTTGAAGAAATTCTAAGCTGGAGGCACCTGACACAGAAATCTCCTCCATGTGTGATCAGCAGCAGCACTGACATCCTCTATCAATTGGTGATAAGGCTTGAACTAGATCAGATGTAGGGGGTGGACCACCTTATTCTCCTGGCAGAGCCAACATTAGGTGGTTAATGACATGCACTGGGCACAGGTCTTGCTTAGGTGCTCTGTTTACAGTGCACTTGTAATATCTTGTTTGCATAACTGGCTCAAGGACTCTTTGAGTAAGGTTGATATAGCTCTGTATCGGACTTTGGGTATAGAAAAAAGGTACATTTTGGGTCTTCATAAAGATGGGTGCTATTGCAGGACGAGTATAGAACATTATATGGCCCAATTTGAGACACAGCAGCAGCCGAAAAACAACTTTCTCCTTAATGAAAACCAGAGAGTCTGGCCTCAGTCATTCTCACAATTCCAAAAGATGCATCTGCAGCAAGCAACCTATCTGCATCAACAAGATATACTGTGTTGTGAATAGAACACAACAATATTTCTAAAGGACAGTTATTTACATTTAAAAACTATCTAGAAAATTCCATTTTTAATTTAGATACAGCTGGTAACAAAACTATACTGAAACAGGCTTGCTGCCCTCATCTCCACCAGAGGCAACAGAAGGCTATTGTCAACCTTTCTGCCATTTTTAGGAAAGAACTCTGAAAATGAACTGATCACAGTATGGTAATGTTCCCTTCCTCAGCTTAAATCAGCAGCTCCTGGTGGCTTGAATTTAGGATGATTTCATACAGCAGGCTAAGTGCTGCTCCTTCCCATAACGCAACTGTAAAATCTACATTAGCTACAAAGTATTTATTTATTTAAATTGCATTATCTTTTACATTTCCTCCTGTAGGGGTAACAATCGCAAGCACTGTGAGGATAGGCTCTGGCGTATTTTTAAGTGTCTCCGGAAAAAAGATACACCGATTACTCACTTGTGGTATTTCCTGTCATCTGTATTATACATTTGGAATCCTTGCCCATTTCTCGGGAGTTGAAAGGACGCACCCGCACAGCCACCTTTACAGAAGCGCCTGCCATTCTGCTAGTCCTCCTGAAGTTTTCTCCTCTTGATGGGATTTTAGTCCTGGAAATGCCCTGGAGGAAACCAGAAAGGGATGTTAGGAATGGCTCTCATGCTGGTGCAGACTAACCAATGAGGGTTATTAATGTTCAGAATATTAATGTTCAGAAACACTGGAGCTCCTGAAAAGAAAATATTCTCGATAAGATGAAAACAGTCAATAGGGTGAATCTTGGAAAGTCCTATGAACAACAGGCAGATAGACTACATGGTTCCTTTCTGCCATGTGCATAAACTGTGTATTGAAAGCTTTTGGAAAACACAGCTTGGATTCAACGACTCCATTTAGCTGAGTCTTTCCCTTCACACAATGAAATTTTTGCTAATACAGAAGCCTCTTGCATTGGTGAAGGGCTACTTATTTATTAACTTAAAGTAAATAAATGAAATGAAATAAATTATTTACTTCATTTATAGCCCACTTTTCTTGCTGAGACTGAAGGCAGATTGCAATACACACCCACATGCATACAATCATACAGCATAAGACATCCAATAAACAGTGCAATAAGATCAGGAGTACAAAATTAGAAAACTGGGGGGGGGACCCTGTCTGAGGTGTGACCAACCATAATGCAGAAAGTGGGTTACCAAGGCTGAAGAAAACACAGTTATAACAAGGTGATATATACAATACAATAAACACTGCAATAGACTACAGCCCTATTCCCTTTTCAAAACATTCTCTTGAGCTGTTCCCTTATACTACACTTCTAACCTCTTTATAAAAATACCCTCGTGAAAATTTCTGTTTTGCACTTTCTGTGAAATGACAGAGATGTGGACCAGAGAAAAGCACCACTATAAACTTCCAAAATGCAAGATCAGTCTTTGCTTTCCTGATATTTTCAAAAAGTATATAGTATGATCATTTGTGTGGATTAACTATGGGGCTAATCTGAAGCACATGCTTATTTGCCTCCTTAGCTGGTTCCAGGGCTCATGCCTCTCTGGAACCAATTTTTGCAAATAAATAATGGGGTGGGTCATTGTGGCAAAATGTGGTACTTTCTACACATAAGTTAAGCCCAAAGAGAACAACAACAGAACATCACTCTTAGTCACATACAGTTCCCAGCTCAAACCAGTTCTGTGTATCATTAATGATACATTAATGCAACCTATGCTGAACAATGATACTGCTCTCTCACAGGCATTGGAAGGCAAAACTCTGGGACCACGGCCTGCAATAAATTAAGATGACAACTCTGTCCCCTTGTTCACTCCAACAAAACAATTACTGGACCTAACAACACCAGCCATATCATCTCAGGTTCATTCACTTGTTCAGCTTCCAACGTCAAATATGCCATCTAGTGTCAGCAATGGCCTTCAACTCTCTATATTGGACGAACAGGCCAGTGCCTTTGCAAAAGAATAAATGGACATACTTCTGATAGCAAAAATCACAACATCCAAAAACAGTGGGATCTGCCAGAACATTCCATCACTGAGAAACTTTAAAGGAAAATTAGAGTAGGAGACTGCGGAAATTGAGGAACAATGGATTCCTCTCCCCCCCACCAAGGTTGAATCAGGAGGACCCTGGATCTGTGTCACACTGCAGATGCTAATTTTCTGTACTTTGCACCCCTGCTCTATCAAGCAAATTACAACATGTACTATAGCTAGCTTCCTGGAACTCTAATTTGTAATACCCGTCTGACCCTCTGCCTGGATTATAAAGACCTCCCCACTCCTTATATCTGATGAAAGGAGCTTTGACTCTTTGACCGTGGAAATCTAGTTGGTGTTTATGGTGCTACTGGACCCAAGTCTTCCTCTTCTACATATTCATTTACCCTCTTCTCTCTAGGTAACCCTGGGTCAGTCGTTATTTCTCAGCCTTAAAGTGCAATTCAGTGCAGAGTAAAAGAAATGGGGAGCCACAGCACCTGACTGTTTTGATGCACAACCTATACTCCGGACAAGAGGCTACTGTCAGGAAATAATATGGGGAAACAGAATGGTTTGTAGTTGACAAGGGTGTCAGAGAAGGATGCATATTATCTCCCTCCCTACCTGTTCAACCTCTATGCAGAGTATATCATTAGGAAAGCTGGATTAGCTCTAGAAGAAGGTGGAGTGAAAATTGGTGGAAGGAACATTAACAATTTGAGATATGCAGATGACACCATGTTACTGGCAGAAAATAATGAAAACTTGAAAAGGCTTGTTGAAGGTTAAAGGAGAAAGCATCAAAGAAGGATTACAGCTGAACATCAAGAAGATAAAAAGTAATGACTACTGAGGAATTACACTATTTTTTGTAAAGCTGACAATGAGGAAACTGAAATTGTTCAAGATTTTCTATTCCTTGGCTCAATCATCAACCAACAGGGAGACTGCAATGAAGAAATCAGAAGAAGATTGAGACTTGGAAGAGCAGCTGTGAGGGAGGTAGAAAAGATCCTTAAAGATAAACATGTCTCTCTGGGAACCAAGATCAATATAATCCAAAGTATGGTATTCCCCACTACTATGTATGGATGTGAAAGTTGGAGGGTGAAGAAAGCTGACAGGAAGAAAATTGATTCATTTGAAATGTGGTGCTGGAGGTGAGTTTTGTGAATACCATGGACAGCCAAAAAGACATTGGTGCTAGATCAAATCAAGCCTGAATTCTCCCTAGAAGCTAAAATGACAAAACTGAGGCTATCATTCCTTGGTCACATCATGAGAAGACAAGACTCTCTGGAAAAGTCAATAAAGCTAGGAAAAGTGGAAGGCAGTAGAAAAAGAGCAAGACCTAAAACAAGATGGCTTGACTCAATAGAAGAAGCCACGTCCTCCAATAATACACATACAACTCCAGTCCAAGCCCAGTAATATGATTCTGCATAGCATGGCATTATATGCTACTTTACAAGGCTGTTCTGATGAGATAATCTCATTAAGTTACTTCGCACTTCTTAGACAAAGGGCAAGATATAAATATGATTAAAGAATAAAGCAGATGAGGAAGTCTTTAAGCAGACAACAACTGTATATAAAAATGCAGGAGGTTAGTTGGTGTCTGTTATGTATCATTCAAGCTTCTATCTCAAACAAGGCTACTGAAGCCTGCGCCGTCATTGGTTGTGTATTGCTGGTAGCAGCCAATCAGGGTGGCACGATAAAGCCCAATCACTGTACTGTAAATAAGTTATAATGTATATAGTTGATGCAAATGAGGGTTTCCAGTTATACATGTTCTTATTGGGTGATAATATAGTTGGGGCGTGGTTTAGGGGTTGAAGTTGTGTATATCTTTGCAGCTGGCCACCTATGCTTTCAGTGATGTTCCTCACGAATAAAGAGCTTCTTGAAATCACTCCAACATCTGAACCCACTATATAAGTGTCCTTACATTCAAAGTATATTTCATTTTCTTCATCTCTAAACCATTCACATTGTCAAAGGATATTATGTTAATGTGGCATAATTTATTCTTAAATGTGACATTTCTCAGGTGGTCAAGCTAAGCCAACTGAACACTAGGTTCTCTAAAAGTCATCAAGAGCTTTTCTTGACAGATATATGACAAAGAGAAAAAGATCTCTTCCACAGGGACAGGATTTTGTGTTTTCTCCATTGCTGGTGTGGCTACAGAAAAAGCTTAGCAGCAACAGGGCTTCCACATGGCAGTTTCTCCCTCAGTTTCCCTTCCCCAATCCCCCAGCAATGGCCATTCTCCTCCCTTGGGCCACGAGGGCTTCCACTACTTTAAAAAAAAATCAGTTGTACTTAGGATTGCCCTATTACAGTATGGGTCATTTCACCCTCTCCACTTAAGGAACAACTTGCCTTATGGCCAGTTTTTGAGGATAAAGAGGAGCTCTACCACATCTCAGGATTACAGGAGTGATGCTGGAAAACTTGAAACACAATTAATTACTATTATCCAGCCCATGTTGTTAGATCAGCCAAAAGAAGAGCTTATGAAGTTGATAGCAAAGAATTATTAGGTGAAAAACAACATTGAAAGAGTAACAATATCTCATGTGCTTTAGATTTCTCTCCTTTGGCAGATGTCATTAAACATATTGTCTGTAATCTTTGGCATTTAGTTTCCAGCTTACCTGGCTGTAAAAAGAAACCAAAAATAGGGTTTAGAAAAAATAAAAGCATTAGAACAGATATGGCAATAATCAAGGAGGATTTGATATAATAGTTATTGATCACTTTAAATGTGGTTGGGGCTGTGCTGTGTGTAGGTTAACAGTGGAACGGAAAGAATACATACATCCTCAGAAAGGGGAACACTATATAATTAAAGTCTTTTACTAATTGTGAGTCTAAGAATGTTGTATATTTAGCAATTTGTCCCTGTGGCCTCTGGTACCTAGTACTAGAATTATAATTGCAAGTTCTTAGTCCACATGGTGAGCTGTGGTAAATTATGTGTATTTAATTTTATGTGAATGTAAGAATTAATCTATTTTGTTAAATAGCAATTTGTGGAACGTGACTTGATGAAGTGGTTGAAACGCATGGAATACCGGATGTGCGTAGGCAGGGCCAGATCGAGGGGGGCAGGGGGGGTAGTCTGCCCCTGGCACCACCAGGGAGGGTGCACCGGGAGCAGCTGCCAGCTGCTAGAGGGCACAGACAGCAGCGCGGGCAGCCTCGCAGCCCCCCGCACTGCCTTTCGCCTGCTCCACGGGACAGGGGTCGGCTGGCTTGCCGCGCACCCCCTGTCCTGCAGGGCAGGTAAAAGGCAGCGCGGGGGGCTGCGGGGCCACCCATGCCATTCGCCTGCCCCGCAGGTTGCTATGCGCAGCCCGTCTTTCCTGTGGCAAGTTCGAGCCCGCAGCATCGGCGGGTGGCAACGTGGCTCCTGGCCAGGGAGCTCCGGCTTGGGGAGCCGCCCGCGGGATCTGTGGCCACCGGCCTTCTGCTGGAGGGGGCGACAGGGAGGTTCTCAGCAAAGCCGGCACAAGTGAGAGTATTGCCCGCCTGGAGCCTCCGACGGCGCCTCTCAGCGGGGCAGCCATGCTGGGCTGAGCCCCCCCCTGCCCTGGCAAGGTGCACTGCACCTGCGCGGCCCTGATGGCGGCGCCTCCTCGGCTGCGTGGCTCCACTTCCCACAGGCGAATGGCGCGGGTGGCCGCACTGCCTTTTGACTGCCCTGCAAGGCAGGGGGTGCGCGGCAAACCACCCGCCCCATCCTGCGGGGCAGGCGAAAGGCAGCGCAGGATGCTGCGAGGCTGCCTGCGCCTGCCCCACAGGACAGGGGGCGGCCAGGTGCCCCCTGTCCTGCGGGGCAGACGAAAACAGCTCTGGGGGCTGCGAGGCCACCCGCGCCATTCACCTGTGGGGAGGCGAATGGCATGGGGGGCCTCCCAGCCCCACACGCTTCCTCCGCCATCCCGCGCTGTGTGATGATGTCACCAAAGTGACATCATCACGCAGCGCGGGGAGCACGCACGCACGCTCAGCCTAGGGTTGCCCCGGGCGCGGGCAACCCTAGATCCGACACTGTGCATAGGTCATGCTTCCATCCATACAAGGACTAAAAATTGGACTCTAATGATGTGGAAAGAATATCTTTTGTAATACAACAATTTTGTCCTCACATATCCACCTGTATATGTATATTGATGTAATATATATTCAAGTGTTGGTATAAGTAAACCTAGTGTTTTCACTTTAAATATCCATTACATGGTGTTTTTGCTGTATTCTTCAATGTTTACACCGTGGTCCAGCTGTATTGTATTGCGCCACCTGGAGAATGGCAGCCCTAGTGGGAGTTTTCTTGCACTTTGGCCGTTTCCACACACATTGAATAATACACTTTAGAAATCCTTTAGAAGTGGATTTTTTGTTTCACACACGAAAATCCAGTTCCAAATAATCACTAAAGAGCATTGAAAGTGCATTATCCCACATGTATGGAAGCAGCATTTATGTGGGGCCAAAATCAGCCCCAAGCAAAGAGTGGGAGCGCTCCCACAGCTGGTGCAATGATATCATTGCACTTGTTGGGAGTGCACGCACAGCACATATGCCCAAGGTAATTGCCAGTGATAGGCGATTGCCGGGCAGCCTGCAAACTCCCACCAGTTGCTGGTAGGCAAGCAGGCAAACTGCCAGGAAGTTGCCCACCACTGGCAGCACTGTGGTAAACAGGAAAGAAACCCACTTCTGAAAAGCATTGAATTTAGGGCAGATAACCCACGTGGAAGACAGCAAAGACTCTGAAATGTTCATCCATGGGAAGTTTGCCTGGTCTCATCTTTACTGGGGTTTGTTGGTAGCCAAGGAAATCCCTCTTTGAGAGAGGGTTTAGTTTCTCATAATTGATTTATTATGATACTGTGTACTAGTTTAATATGCTGGAGTTATTGGATTATAAACTGAGTGTTGATTATGATTGGCTTTTATATTGTGGTTTTATTTTCTTGGGAAGCCATTTTAATGGAAAGACAGACCATAAACAAGTAAATAAAAGTAAGGAATTAACTTCTGTTTATGTTATTAACTACAAACCCGTACTGGATGCGACAGTCTAGAATATCTTTTTCCTAATAAAGATAGAATTAATTCTAATAAGGATGTTATATTTGATATACTGACTGCCCAGCTGTATAAAAAATGGTTAAAAATGTTTTGAATGCTAGAATGAATGTTAGAGACAGCCATCACAGTTGCAGGGAGAACAGACTATAAATAAAATAAATAAAAATAAATAAAATAATGTAGACACCATCACCAAGAACACCTCGCTATACAGCACCAATATCAGCTCTGTAACTGAAAGCCTCATTTGAGGATCTGAGGGCCAAGCTACACATGACGAATGACACTTGAACGGCAAGTGTATTTCTCCCTGTTCACTTGCCCTCCACTCAATCCACTTGCCGTTCAAGTGTCATTCGTCATGTGTAGCTTGGCCCTTTGTGGCAAGGACAGAATAAGGTAAACTGCTCTGAACATGTGTGGAAGAAGTGGCTGCTTTGGAAGGTGGATTGTATGCCATTATACTCCACTGAGGTCCCTCAAATCCCCAAACTGCGCCTTTCCCAGGCTCCAACCTCAAATCTCCAGGAATTTCCCCATCCAGAGTTGGCAACCCTAGTCTGGTACTGGTGACTGCACCATCAATCTCCTCATTTTCTCCCATTGATCAAGTGAATGGCTAGAAAGGGGCAGGACATCCCCCACTATGGTTGCCAACCTCCAGGTGGCAGCTGGAGACATTCTGTAATTGCAACAGATCTCCAGGCCCACCATAGTAAGCCCACCATAGTAAGCCCAGGAGCGGGTCATCCCTGGCTTGGTTTAGGTTCTCTACAAATGGAAGGAACCAGACTGTCTCAGGGACAAAGGAGAAGGTATTCATGGTTGAGAGTCTGGCAGGTTACATCCAAGGAACTTGGGGGCATACCTTGGTCTAGGCCTATCTCTGAAGTAAAAGTGTAGCAGCAGCCAGAGACAGTGACTAAAGGACCCTGGGGAGGGACCTATGCATGGGGAGTGGAGGAAGGTGGAGGAAGAGGGAATGCACTGGTGGGGAAGCAGCTCTTGGCCCTAGAGGATGTGACAACTTCTTTATTAACTAAGTTTGGTCACATTTTATAACTCACATAATAAGAACATGAAACTCTCCACCTTGGTCTTAATATACTGTCTTCAACCCTGAGTTCTTTTACTGAAGAATAACATGTTATACTAGAAAACACATTATCTAAATACGTTTGGCAACAAATTTGGAAAGATGACATTTCAGAGAGGATAGCTGAGTAGGACAGAGTGTTTAAACCAACCTACACTTGCCAATTCTTCCCTGCAAAGGCTCTGAAGATAGTTTTTTCCCCCACAGACAAGTTTTTTCCAGTCTTGGAACACAGCTGATAGGAAACAATTTTTAAAAATGCCCAGGGTGCATTATCAGTCTGCCAGTAGGACCACTCCCAGCCTCCACTCCCCGCTCCCCACCATCACTCACCTGGCCAGCAGAGGGAAAGCGCAGAGAATGGCCCCAGGAAGAGCTCTTGCACACTCGGGAGCTCTTCCTTGTTGCGCCAGGAAGTCCCCCCTCACGTGCACCCCCACGACCCCCACCTCCACCCCAAGTTCACCGTCAGGGGATCTGGCAACCCTACTGGGAAGCCAGTAACCAAGTGGCAGCCATTGAAATGATTTGTGCATGTATTCTAAGTGCTGCAGTTTCCCCCTCTGCTGTATAAAGGCCTATCACTTATGTCCAGGGATGAGATAAATGGCAGCCCTTTTGAGGCCAAGGTAGGTATATGTCTGGAAAGAACTGCCCTGACTCACCAGCAAGAGGTGAGTGAGATTGGCCCTCAGTCACTGACTATTCAAAGGCAAAAAACATTTTCCCTGTTGAGTAGCCTGGTTATGGCCCGCCCAGTCTGAACTGGGTCTGCTCTCTAGATACTCAAAGGACAACTTTTTCCTTCTGAATAACTTGTGTGCTGGTCTGATCCAAATCAGTTCACATGTTGGCTACTCAAAAGGAGAAAAACTTTTATCCCAAAATATTTTGTGTACAAGCTCATTCTTTTTGGGCCTGAGGACATGCATCTTAAAGGAGGGAAAGGTTTGCACACAGGCTCTTGAAGAATATTATTGAAATATTGTAGTGCCAATTAGAGATGGGCACAAACCAAAATAAGAACCAAAGTTCGTGATGAACCAGGCCAGTTCATGGTTCGCGAACCGGTGGTTTGTCAGAGCCCATTTCTGACGAACCCCCACGAACTTTAGGCTTGTTCATTTGGTTTGTTTTTTGGTTCGTCACGGCAGACAGCCTGGCGCCGACAAATCAGTTTCCTAGGCAACAGGGGATGGGCTTCTTGCAGACCTTCTGCTGACCTGGAAGTGACGTTTTCATGAACCAAACAAACTGGTTCATGAACCAGGGCAGGTTCATGAAAATTCATGGTTCATGAAATGTGACAAACCACAAACCGCACGGTTCAGATTTTTTTCTGGTTCATGCCCATCTCTAGCGCCAATAGGTTGTGCTGAGAGTACAGAAAAAAGCTTCTGGATAGCCCAGGACAAAATAGGTAATCTTAATCAGAAGGAAAGGGGTTATACAGAAATCAGAAGAGAACATAAAAGCAAGGGATGATGTCAGGGCTAGATACAGAGTGGTATTTCTGAAGAATGCTGCTATACTGGCAAAGTGGGTAATGTGACTCAGTCTGAGAGAAAAAGCAAGACTCTCCCACACAGCATCTGCCCTTCGATTCCAAGTTGCTGATCTGAGGTGGGGGGCGGGGGGACATCTTTCACAGATTAAAAAAATTAATTCCAGATGTAACTGTCTTGGTAATTTCTATGCCAATCAAAAATAAACATTTTGGTTACCTTTCAAATTGGAACAGACGTTTTGTGAGGAAGTCAAATTATAATCAGAACAATTAAAGATCAAGCAAGGTGCTGTAAAATACATAGAGCTACCATCTCATCTCTTTAGTTTCTCTTTCTGGTAATACCAAATACAAGCAATGCATGACACGACTTCATTGCCTGGAATAATGACATTGTCACACACAAATTGTTTAAGAAAGAGAAAAAATTAGAGACTGGGCAGTGGCCACTCCAGGGCTATCTACGTTGAATCTACTGTGAATCTGCAGTCACAGCTTTTTAAACAGACATGGCAACTTTCAAAGTGATTTCAGCCAGAGAGCCATTTGTTCTTCCTATTTGTACAAGAATTCAATTCTGCAGAGTGTTAAGTGGCTAGATATTGTGGCAATCAAAAAGCAACCATGTTGCCACCTCTCTGTCCTGTTGTACGGAGTGCTTGTTGGGTATCCCCTGAGGCAATCAGAAACCACACACTCCAATCCCAGAGTTTTAAGAAAAGAGTTTTTAAAAATGTGGACTGTATTTATTTTTAAATTGTTGAATAAACAATTAAATGGATGAATATGCCGGAAGTCCTGAGGAAAAAGGCAGACATATATCTCAGGCTGATATAAAAGGAGAAGTTATACAAACTTTAACATTCAAAACAATCTTTCCCTACACCACAAAGAGATAAAGCATTTGGAGGGGAGGGGGGAGTGATAGAAGCATCGAGCAGGTTGGAAACATGACCCTTTCAGTGTCATGATGATTGTACCATTTTACATTAGAAAATTTTATTATATCACCTGCAAAATCACCAGCATACAATACGTGGCTCATTATTTATGGTAAGATTCTCAATTGGTAAATTTATGGAGCTGTCTCTCCTTAGAGCATGATAGTGTCCCAGGAGGAGAGGATGGGAGACAGCCAGGAGACAGCCACCCAGCCACCCCAGCAGACCCCCAGGGCCTGGACCTACCTACACAGGAGGGAGGGAGAGAAGCCCTACCTACTCAAGAGGAAGGGAGAGAAGCTCCCAAGCCTCAGAGGGCTAGAAGGGACAGGTAGAGGCCAACTAGCCCCACCCTCCAGTGGAAGGATAGGGGGCCAAGCAGGGAGAGTGGGGTCAACCCTGAGGGAGTCAGAGCAGAGGGAGAGGGCAAAGGCAGTGGGGACAGGGCCCCAGCAGCTATCCAAGAGGAGGCCTTACCAGCCACAGCAGCTCAGAGCCATGCCCCAGCCTACAGCCCAGCTAGAAGGCAATAACCTGGCTCAGGGGATGCCAGGAGCAAAGCAACTCCAGGTGGAGCTGCCTAAGGAATTCTGTTGGAGAAGCTGGGCAGCCAGCCAAGGGGCCATAGCAATCCGCTCAGCCAGAGAGGCTTGACAGCCAGCCAGCGACACACAGCTGTAGTGGGACAATGATGCCAAATCAGCTACCCCAGCTGCAACTGCTTGAGGCAGCCCAGGACAATGCTGGAAGGCAAAGGAGGGGTGTGGCCTGGCAGGTGGAGCCTGGGATGAGGGGTAGGATATAAGGAAAGTCTACCCACAGGGTGTGGTGCGTTAAGTAGTAGTGATGGAGTGAGAGCAAGGAGGAAAGTTGATGGAGGAGGAAGAGATGGTGGAGATCAAAGGGGATGAGTGGTGCAGGTTGAGCAGGCCAATGAGTGGACTGAGAGGGAGTCTGGGTGAGGTATACTGCCCCTCCTTCCACAGAGCAGGGGTCCTGCAGCATCCCTGACACCCCTTTGGAGCCAGGGCTGGACATGCCAGTGCCCCACCCAGCAGCGGCCACTGCAAGCCCTGACACATAGCTGGTAAGATTTTTGCCCAAGCTACAAATAGATCATTCTCATGTAGGATGGTAGCTTTTGCCAGTTAGAGAAGCAAAAGGCCTTTAAGAAAAATCACTGATTAATCCCATGGATCAAGTTAATTTAGCAAGGATTACTTAACAAGATTTCCCCTAATCTGTAGTACTGTCTCCTTTGCAAACAGCCACAGGACCCTGTTTTCTGGGGAGAACTGAGTACTTAGTGGCTGACCATCAGCCTCAACAAGTGATAAGTAGACTAATTCCCAGGGCCAAAACTGGTGTGGTGAGGAAGATATGTGATTATATTTTCCCCTCCCCCTTTAACTTTAGAGCATGCATGAGTTCTGATTTTTTTATCAGAGCAGCAATGCTGGGATATAAGAATGATGGTTCTTTCTAATTCTCACTCTCCAGGAAGCTGCTGTACCTATAAATTGCCTATATTTTTTCTACTTCTGGGCTAATTGTTCTGGTTGAGGTGATTGACATGAGTAAAATGTTAGAGCAAAATGATTAAACACTATCTCTCCTGTCATCACTGTTCCCATCAAAATCACAGCCTCCATCAAAATCACAGCCACCAAGGTTCACTTTTTAAAAAATGGTGGGAGATTTAATCATAGATCTAAGGCACCCTGCCTGTTTATTTATTCAATTTAATATCCTATCATTTATCTTAAAATCTGGTATTCATAGAGTTCCCGAGTGCCTTAGAGAAGCGCTGAACAAATTATAGGCTGAGTTCCAAATCTAGTCCATTGGAGTTTTGCATCTGGCCCTCAAGCTGTTTAACTGTTTAATCTGTCAAGTGCATCAGTCCACTGAACTACAACATCAGCTGGGGTGGGGGGATGATGCTCTTGAAAAATTGTTTAAAAGATTGAGGGCCACCAAGAGCACCAAAGTGGGAGAGAGGACCACTTTTTGGATCTTCACCCACTTTGAGGGCTCCACATTGAAAACGGGCTGATCTAGTTTCCAGCACATAACAAAAAAAATCCAACTCTAACATAGAATTTTGGCTCTTAGAATCATCCATTAGAGGTTTCCTAACCTACATCTTGTTCATCAGTCACAAGAATGACTGGCAAAAAGGTCAGTGGAGAGAAGCAGCTAAGGTTACCATTCCCTAGTGGGGGTGGGGGAATTTCCTTGTTCCCATCCACTGTCCACCGCCACCACTCACCTAGTGGGGGAACAGATGCTTCACTCAAATCAGCCCAGTCACTGGGTTCCATGTGTGTGATGACATCACTTCCCAGAAGAGATGTCGTAACACAGACTGGAAGTGCATGCGCAAAGAAGAAGAGTAAGGTGAGTGCCAAGTCTCCCCACTCCTGCTGGGAGGGTAAGGGGACTTGGTAACCCTAGTAGCAGCCATCAATTATATCTCTACACAGGCTACAGAAGAGGCCAACAGTGCTTCAGCCTTTCATTTGTTTCCTTTTACTTTTTACTTTGAGGGAATAACTGTCATGCCTCAAGAAATCAGAAAACTAGTCCCTGCCAGGAGATTCCCTTATTAAAGCTGTACATATGACCTTCGCTCAAATTCTCCTCTTCCTGCTGTATTCTGTATTGAGCTGAGAGGCAGCTCAAAAAAGAAAGAAATTTTGGAAAATTCAAAACCGTGTTGGGAGAAGGAAATGTCTCTCTCCTCGTGGGTACTGAACCTGCGAGCATCTCTTTCAAAGTAGTATGGAATTAGCTCAGCCTGGCTTCCCTGCACATCTGAGTAACTAAACATGGCCTCCGGGGGCCACCCCTAGGTTTGTTTTCGGCATAAATAATTCAGTGAGGTAAGTGCACTGATCAGCTCAGCCACATCCAGGACTCTCTGCTCACTGCTGGAGAACAGCAAGCATCAGAGTAGCCAAGGAGGGGTGAAACAGAGTTGCCAACCTCCAGGTGGGGTTCTCCCAGAATTACATCTGATCTCCAGACATCAGTTCCCCTGGAGAAAATGGCTGCTTCAGAAGGTGGACTCTATCTATAGTATTATATGCTGCTGAGATTCCTTCCCTCCCCTCCTTAAACCCCACCAACTCCAGTATTCACCCCCAGATCTGCAGGAATTTCCAAACCTGGGGTTGGAAGCCACAAGTTTTCTCAACTTTTCTTCATCATGATCCAGCAATCAATGTGTTTGTTCTGCTGAAAAGTCAACAGGCACTAGCCTATTCCACATAGCTATAGTCTTGAACTGTAAACCACGGCCGTTTTCACACGTCTTACCGGCTGCGGAAAATCGCGCAAAACTCTCAGAACGGCATCTTCCTGACATAATTTCCCTTCATTTCTGACGCCATCATGCTATGAACCAGAATCATGACGGGAGACCACGCCAGGAAGATGCCATCATTCCAGGAGTTTTGCGTGATTTTCTGTGGCCAGTAAGACGTGTGAAAACAGCCCATCTTAAACTCAGGTGGAACCAACCAGGCCTGCAACTTTATAACTCAGTCCAGCACAATAATGAGGTCTTGGCTGGAGAAATTTCTGGAGATTTGGGAGTCATGTCTGGGGGGGCTGGGTTCAGTAGGGATGCAACATCATAAAGTCTGTTCTTCAAAACTGCCATTTCCTCCTGGGGAATTGGTAGTCTAGATATCAATTGTAATTCCTGGAGAACTCCAAGCATCACCTTGAGGTTGGTAGCCCTTTTCAAAGATAGAGAGCAGATAGACATAAGGCTCTCTGTCTTACAAGATGATTTGTGTAGTGTGTTCCATTCAATAATCTTTGTCTGTAATACAGCATGATACTTCCTGTTTAGTTGTACCTCTCTATATACGACATGTTCAACCCTTCCTTCAAAAGTTCAGGGCATCATTCATGGTTCTCCCTTTCTGATTTTTATGCCCACAACAATCCTGTGAGACAGGTGAGGCTGAGACAGTGTGACTGGTCCATAGGCTCTCAGTGAGCTTCATGGTTGTAGCAGGGTTAGAACTAGGGATGTGCGCTTCAGGTGTCTGATTCGAGTAAAATACCCGAATCGGACCCTATTTGTAAAGATTCGGGATTCCCGAATCAGGGCCAGCATGATAGCCGTGATTCAGGAAGCCCGAATCAAAGCTTCCACAAAGCATTCGGGTTGCTTCGGAAGACTTAGGGCAACTTTAAAGGGCCTTGTGCAAGCAGCGGTTCCCCTTAAAGTATCAGCTGGTAGGCAGCTGGGAGAGTCCCCCCTCCACCGCCTAACAGCTGATAGTATAAAGGGACCTGCCCTTGCAAGCTGGCAGGGCCATTTAAATTATCAGCTGGCCACGTGAAAGCTGATAGTTTAAAGGGACTTGCTGCTTCCAAGAGGCAGGTAACTTTAAACAGCCCAACCCCCACCCTCATAGCCCTAGCCCCACCCCCCCAGCCGCCCCAGCCCCAGCCCTCCACTTACCTTACCTCTGATGTTAGGGGCGGGTGGTGAAGGCCTCCTCCACTGCCTTGCAGACCTGCAGCAGAGGAGAAGGAGAAAAACGCCCTTTCCGCCCCTCAAATGGTAGCTGCGGCTGCTATTTGAGGGGTGGAAAGGGCTCTTTTTCACTTCTTCTGCTGCAGGCCCGCAGGGCAGGGCAGAAACCTACAAAGGAACCTCCTGCCCCTCAAATGACAGCCACAGCTGCCATTTGAGGGGCAGAAAGGGCCCTTTTAGGCTTCTTCCGCTGCCCTGCAGGCCCACAGGACAGTGGAGGAGCCTCCCGCCCCTCAATTGACAGCCGTGGCTGTCATTTGAAGTGCAGGAGGGCCCTTTGCAGCCTCCTCTGCTGCCCGCACAACAGTGGAGGAAGCCTAAAAGGGCCCTCCTGCACTTCAAATGACAGCCGGGAAACATTCAGGAACACCCAAAACCCGAAACGGCAAGCCGCTTCAGATTCGGGTGTTTGAATCGCTTCGAACTGCTCCGTAAAGATTCTGAGCATTCCAAAGTGACTCAGGGGGCTGAGTTTTCTCCCAGCACCTCCCCCCAGCCATCACCCCCCTGCCTGTTTAAGCACAGGTCCCTTTAAACTATCAGCTGGCAGGCAGCAGGGGGGATTCCCCCCTGCCGCCTGCCAGCTGATAGTTAAAGGCCCTTGCAAGGGCCCTTTCCAGCTGATAGTTTAAAGGGACCTGTGCTTAAACAGGCAGGGGGGTGATGGGTGGGGGGAGGTGCTGGGAGAAAACCCAGCCCCCTGAGTCACTTTGGAATGCTCAGAATCTTTACGGAACATTCCAAAGCGAATCAAACACCCAAATCCGAAGCGGCTAGCCGTTTCGGATTTTGGGTGTTCCCAAATGTTTTTCCTGCTTTGGGTAAACCCGAAGCAGGAAACCCGAATATTTTCAGGCTGCACACCCTTAGTTAGAACCTGTATCTCTTTGGCTCCTATAAACTCTCACTACAACACTACATTGGCTCTGGTTAGTTGTACTAGACCTATTCATGAATCAGAATATGCACTGCTTTCATACTGAGGATACTAACTAACAACCTATTCTAAGGGAGAGGACCAAATAGGAAAAGAAGGTACTCCAGAATAATGGTTCTCATAAATAACAACAACGTGCTTATATACTACTCTTCTAGCCATATTAGTGTCCCATTCGGAGAAGTGACCAAAATCAGTGTTACCATTGTCCCCACAAGACAGCTGGGGAACAGGTAAGTAGCTTACCCAAGGCCTCCTGCTAAACTCATGTCAGTTGTGGGATTTGAACCAGCAGAGTGCTGATTTACAGCCCAATCACTTAACCACTATGCTACAGCAACTCTCTAAAGAATCCATTAAACTGAAGCAATGGGTACTAGCTAGTCAGCAATTTTAAAATACTGACTGTTTTTGTACATGGCAACCTTTGAGAAATCAGGATATTGCAGGTTTGGCCATTATAATTTTGAATGCCCCAAGCATACAGGAAAGGACATTTTCCAACTTTTCATTACATATTCATACTGGCTGCATTTAGCTGCTTTGATCTGAGAAATTCATTTTTCTGCTCCTACAGGCTAGCTAGCAAATGGAGAATGAGCACTGGAATCTGACATTGTAACAGGACTCTTATTCATAAAACTTCAACAATAACCTCAACACTAAGCCATCCAAATATCACACAATACTTTAAAAGATGATAAAATGCACGTCTGAATCCATCACAATTGGGAGGAAATTAGATTTCACAGGCGTATGCCCCCAGATAGATATTAAAAACTGAGATTAGTGCTGCCAGTATGCCTTTTCCCCAGTGCCTCTGGCTCAGAAGAGTTTTAGAAACAGGCATGACTAAGGGCAATTTTTTAACAGAATGCAGCTGCAATGGAGGTTGCAATGCAAAGAGGGACTCATAGGCAGAAAATGGTTATTTCTTCTCCAGCCATTTCCCTTTGAGAAATTCTCATCTCCCCCATCCCTCACAAAGCAGCTTTTATACCCAAGGTGCTGGGAGGCGATGAGTACCTGTAAATCTCCCCTCCCCCCAGGTTAAATCATTTGCACATCTTGTTTTTTTGGCAGGGGGCATCCAGGAACAGAGTTCTCTCTCAGACCAATCCTGCCCTTTAAATTACAGCCCTTGTGGCCAGATTATGTTAAGAAAAGATCATTGGGGAAATATTTGAAGCCTCCATAGTCTAGAAGCGGAAGACATTACAAGGAATCACACCAATTTCCAACCCCTATATTTCCTTTATAATGCTGATACAAAAGGGGCATGGGGTGGGGGCTTAGTTATCAAGGGAGATGCTTAACCCTTTCCCTTTCAGCCTATTCGCTCCTGCAAATATTCACTGTGCCTATCATTTTCCCCTCAACCATGTTTGTATATTGCAAATAAGCCTGAATGGGGGAAAAAACTGTTGGAGCAGGCAGAGGAGCAATTAAAAACATAATCTCCTGCCCACTAGCTCTAACTGCAGTTTCCCTCCACAGTACAGTCCTGTTTTCATAGCCAATGTGCTGAAGGCTACATTTTCTATGCAGTTTTGTGATTTTGTATCCTCACTGAGGAACTCTTATCCCGCCCACTTGCCCCCACATACCCAGTAGAGGAAAAGTAGATAGGAGATGGCAAAAAAAATTTGAAAAAAAGTTTAAGTGAACAGATTAAGAAATCTGTCTTTCTTCTCTCCCATACCAGTCCTCTCCTTTAGAACTCAGTTCCAAATGCTGCATTGTAAAATTTTGTTTTTCAAATCTGTAAAAATAAATATAGAACTACATGTAATGTCTAGTTATATCCTGTAAAGTTTAGGGCAACCCTGACTTTTATAATTTGCCCTAAACACTGGGTTAGGATTAAGGTTGCCAACTTCCTGGGGGGGGGGGAGGGAGGGTTGGAGTTTTCCTGGAATTACCACTGATCTCCAGGCTACAGAAAGCAGTTTCCCTGGAGAAAATGGCAGCTTCAGAGGGCAGACTCTATGGTGTACCCCAGATTCTAAGCGAAATCCCTCCTTAAATTTCCCCTTTCACAGGCCCTGATCCAAATCTCCAGGAATTTCCCAGGTTGGAGATGGCAAACCTACTTAGGATACTGTCTAAATCTGCAGCTAACCACAGCCCTCCAGTGCTATATAAACCCATGCAAAGACACCAATGCATCAAGTAACAGGGCATGTAGCATGAAGTTATATTGCTCTGGCCTCATGTTGTATGCATTTAGAATACACATGGAGAGACTTTGGTGATGGGAACCCAAAAGAAAGTGCACTTGGCAACAAAATGAAATGCTAAGCAGAAACAACTAAGACAGACAACAAACACTGTTACTGCGTATGTCGAACACTGCTTTACTGAGAACTCTTACAGATACTTTATCACGACCAGGGCTTTTTTTCAGCGGGAACGCAGTGGAACAGACTTCCAGCACCTCTTGTGTCCGGTGGCCCCACCCCCAATCTCCAGACAGAGATCAGTTCCCCTGGAGGAAATAGATGCAGAGGAGTTCTCTGTGTTAGTCTGTAGTAGCAAAATCAAAAAGAGTCCAGTAGCACCTTTAAGATTAACCAACTTTATTGTAGCATAAGCTTTTGAGAATCACGGTTCTCTTCGTCAGATTCTGGAGGAAATGGCCGTTTTGTAAGAGGGTCCATGTGTTTCTCCCTCATTTCCCTCTTGAGAGTTCCACCACCTCTTTTCTCAGAAAAAAAGCCCTGCTCACAACCCAGACATTGAAGGGGAGACCGTATTTCCAGAGCTGGGGATACAAGGACAATATACTCCAAATAGGAAAGCAGTAGCACCACTGCAATCTATTTAACAGGCAGTTGTTCTACCAACACAGCAGTCCCTCTCATGGGCAGTGAGGGCCAAACTACATATGTTTTCAAACTAGTCAGCTCTGGGTTCTCCAGATCTGACTCACTTTCTTCACAGGCACACAGCTGCTGCAGGGAACAGCACTTTATGAGGGGGCTCAATTCAGCATGGGACCATGACATGCAGTCTTTCTGAGACAAAACAGCCCCTGGAGGAGTTACTTGCACCATTTTGTACATCAGCTTGTTCCTAACAGCAGCTGTCTTTGGTGGCTCCCATATATCACTGCTAGCATCTGATAAGCCATGCAGCTTTCAGGCAGGGGGATGGCATGGATAGAGTGTGAAAGTGGCTGGGGTGACTGGGAGCAAGAGGCAGGAATCAACCCCTTGGTACAAGTGGGGAACAGTGCATGGGGGACTGACTCCCCCCCCCCCAGAGGATGGGCTTGCGGGGCAGCCAGTCAGCATGAGTGGCCTTTCCCATGCCATTCTGTTTTATGGGACAAACTCTCAGCTGCACTTAGAACTCTGTGCTGCCTGCCTCAGGACTCTCTCCATCTGGAATTTGAAGCAAGAGTTTGGGATATGTTATACCTGTGGCTATACATAGCTTTTGGCCGTCATCTCTGCCCCGCTTTACTGTAGGTTTCCCAACTTCTTGGTGGGGACTGGAGATCTCCCAGAATTACAACTGATCTCCTGAATACAGAGATCAGTTCCCCTGGAGAAAATGGCTGCTTTTGATTCTATGGCATTACACCTCACTAGGGTTCCTCCTCTCCACAAACTCCACCCTCCGCAGGTTCCACCTCCAAATCTCCAGGAATTTCCCAACCTGGAGTTGGCCACCCTATTTACAAGGCTGGTACCAGCAACGGGGCTGCTGGGAGACACCTAATATCTTCCTATGCTGTGTCTTGCTCCTGCAAACCTGATTGGAGGAGTCATTAGAGAACTGTTCCTAAGTATGCAAGGCATGGGTTCCGTTCCAGCCTCTCCCTTCTGTTGCGTTGCTGTTGGGCAAAAGGTAAGCATTGCCTTGCCAGCATCCCCCTTTAGGGGAGAACCAAACCTATGGCTCCCATTTGACCCATGGACTCCTTTTGCATTGAGCTATCAGACAGATGACAGGAATGCCTTTAATGAAGATACACTTGTGGGCTCTCACATTGCTACTCTATAGTGCCTATATTCCCCTCACCCAGAAAGAGGGTGCTCGGCTGCAGGCAGGGACTCAACCCCACATCTACAGAACTTCCTGGAGTATGTTTGCTGCAGGACTCCTACCACCCATGCTGCCAAACTCCTTACAGGAGAGAGTGCTTTATTCCTTCCCTTGGTGTATTCTGCAAGTGAGTAGTTCTGCCTCAATGTAAGAGAAGGTGTGCAAGCACATCAGTGTGCACTGGATGGCTGTCCCATCTGCCGGGCATGGAGGTGTTGACAGCATGCTGTTCCATGAATAGTGGCTGTCTGGGGTTGCTACAGACTCCCATGCCATTGCTTCACTCTCTGTGGTTTGCCAAAGGGCATTTCTGTTCATTATTTCCTCTCTGCAGAGTGAGCGTAGGACACTGACTAGCAGTGCCCATACTGAACCAGGGACATCGAGGTCCTAGGATAGGGAGGTCTATGTCATAGCAATTCTGCAAAATGGCAGTATCGTGCGGGTACAGTGGGAGCTTATCCCATTGACTTAATGACATTTGAGGCAGAGAGATGTCAGTGACATTATATTTGATTCATGGAAGCAATATTAATTTACAGCAGATAAGAATCTGGCTCTGTTCCTTAACTGTCAGAATAATTTGTACAACAGATAACTGGTGGTTGTGTTTGTGGTGTGTGTTCTATTGTTGAGCTTGATGAGACAGGGCTGGAGGCTGATGTAACTGTTCTAGAGACTGTGACAATTGCTTAGTTCTGCAGGGAATTAGTTTTGTCTGATCCATTGAGTTCTGAACTGCATCAGTTTTTCAGTTCCTGTCCACTGAACACAAGACAAACAAGCATATATGGAATAGTGGGAATAACTTATGATTTCATTCATCTTCTTATTTAATGTCATCACATTTTCAATGAAATCTCTGGACGACAATTACTAAAGAATGCAATGTTTTCCTCCCCTTTATATTAAAAATAAATCTGATCAACAAGAGAAAGTAAAAGAAAACTCATGAAGGAGAGATGAGTAGTAATCAATAATTAATAGTGCAATCCAAAATATGTTTACTCAGAGGTGAATTCCACTGAGCTCAATGGGGCTTACATCCTAGTAAGTATCCTTAGTATTGAAGCCTCTCATGTATTTCTAACAGGGCTGCCCTTTAGCTGTCCCATTGTGCAGCTCTCAACACAGCAAAGCCATTACTCTGCTGGACATGTTTTAGGATAAAGAAGTACCTTTGAACTTTTATCATCTACTTGACTTGGGACCATTCTTTTCACAGCTAATTCTGTAGCACCAGACCTTTAAATTCTCCATCGTTAAAAGCAATATGGTAGCCAGAATTTCAAGAGGTCAAAAGCCTAAGAGTACTGTTCTATAATTCCAATAAATTGCTGATATTTCATGTCTAACTTCAGAAGGCATTGATCAATCAACTAAAAAGCTTTATATCCTGCCTTTCTTCCCCCAAGTGTAAATTGCTTCCCAATGGATAACCGTCAAACAGGCTTGAACCACAAATGGTATAATCAAGATGTCACTTTAGACATCAAAACAGGACACGGGAAGGCCCAGTGAGGAGATAAGGAGCTGCCTTATACTGTGTCAAATCACTGATTCGTCCAGGCTACTATGATCTGACTAGCAGCAATTCTCCAGGCAGACAGATTTTACCCAGCCCTACTGCATTGGAAGCTGATTTCCTCACAGTGCAATCCTTAGTAGATTTTTACCCTTCTAAGTCCATTGAAGACTCTGCTTAGGATTGTGCTGTCAGTTCCATATGAGTGTTAAATTCAAGCTGTACATGGTGGGTTAAAATGAATCACAAGCTGAATATGAGTCAACAGCATGACATGGTTGCTGGGGGTGGGGTGGGGAGCAAATGCTATTTTACTTTGCATTAACGAAAGCATTATCTGTATAATATCCAAGGTAGCTAATTTGTGGCCAATGGAATCAGGTACTCATAAGAGGACAAAAGGAAAATATATTTAAGGAAATGATGCTTGGAAATGCTATGATCCATGCAAGCCATTGTAAAAGTAAAATTGGCTGACACAGACCATAGTATCTACAGCTCCCCCCGTCGTTTGGTGATGGCCTTGGCAGTATAATAATCAACTACTCAGGGAGCATAGAATCCTAGGCCCAAGATGTGAGGAAACGTTTTTAAAAATCTAAGACCAAAAAGAAGTTATAAAAGTAGGTCACAAGAGTCCCTGATATAAACTTGAACTGAGCCAAGAAAAATATCCTGTTTTTCACAAACCTATCTGGTCATGAAAGGCAGCCATAAGACATAAGACTCTCTTCATAATGATATAAGAGTGTGTGCAGCCCAAAGACAGGCCCCTGTAGATGGGTGTATATTTGTATCATTCAGAAGTCTCTGAATACAGCTCAGAAGCATGAGATTTTGTCCATCTCACTTCAGTGGAAGTTTGAAAGGTTGAAGCAAAAATAGCAATAAAAATGATGAGTGTCCAGCTGTTGCAGGATCTAGGATGAAATTCAGATGAACCCCTTCTGCATTATATGTTTTATTGCCACACTGAGTTATTTATTATCCATCATAAAGGGTCTATCATTACAGCAAATGCAGATTCCCTGCAATACTGTTTTTGACTCCTTCTGGATGAGGGGCTTACATTATGAAATGCATGGATTAGCACAAGAAAATAACAGTATTTAAAAATTTCAGCTTCTAGAATACAAGTTGTCTTTTCTCAGTATACTATAGCAAGGACAGTAGCGTAAAGTAATTGAATTCAGCCATGTTGTCATGCCATTCCTAAGATGGTCTCAAGTGACTTCAAAGAGGGCCATGCAAGCTACATCCAGAAGCATCACTTCTGTCACATATCTAATGTCAGCAGGCACTTTTGTCTTCTCAAGATCATTTGGGAAGATATATAGTTCATATCTGACATCTTGCTGTACAGTTTCCCTCTGTCTGAAAATGTCAGAGAACTCAGAGACCTTTGATGCTCAGCTTGGGTGCTGGCTTGAGTCATGGTCCTAGGAACCATAATTTATACTCTCTATTTACCCTCCATATTCTTCCAACTAAAATACTGGAATGCTGCTGTACTAGTACATAGGCGAGTAATGCTGTTACTATAGCAGTGCAGGCTCCAAACCCTCTAAGATGGCTGATATCCAGCCAAGTACTCCACCCAGATCAGAACTGGCCATTTTAAAGGGATCTGAAAGTTTTCCGGTATCAGACAGCTTCTTCCTCCTCAGTCAGACGTCAAAGGGCCACACCTTTGTTCAGCTACTGAAGGCTTCTTCCATCTTCAATAAAAGCCAGCATTTTTCTGGGATACATATTACACTACAGACTTCTTGTGGAGATTTTGTGAGATCCCCCACCTCAGCCACATGGAAAACAAAGCTATGCAATATGCCTGGAGGCTCTAACAGAGGCAAACAGAGAGTGAAATAGATCGGCTGAGGAAGACATTTTGAATTCATTCTTTCCCTCTCCCTCTCTTTCAATAAAAGGGGCTAGGGACCGAATTCAAGCACAAGAATATGAATCACCAAATGCTGAAACAACCCCAGAATATGGGATTCTACTGATTGCGTGGCCAGCCCTCACCCAGCCCTCATGACTCTGCATTCTGTCCAGGGCTGTCTGTCACAGCCATTGGCGCAGGAACGTATGGGGTGGGGTGATGTTTATTAGCAATGCATAGCAGTGTCCTGGCTGTATGTCTTTCAGAAGCTCACAGAGCAACTGATCTTCCTTACACACTATGAGAGCCTCTCTTCATTCCCACAGGACAACAGAGGTCCTACCCTTGTACCGAAAGAGAAAGGGTGTCTCCCCTCTTTATGATGGAGCAGGGGGGGAAATACACAAGTCACAAAACATAGGAGAGTAATCCCATATCACAAGGCCATGCCAGCTGATATTTTGTGTCTCCTATGCAGAGCACAAATGCACCTCAGCCCAATCTGAATAGCCTACAACTGCCAAAAAGCGATGTCCCTTTCCAAGGGATGCTTCCCTTTCTCCTCCCATCCCCATGTTCCAGTCCAGGATACTGTCCTTTTCCACGCTGCCATTACCGGCCATGACATCACACACACCCTGCACCTTTTTCTCTGTGGTCTGACAGAAAAATACACGATAGGATTTGCCCTGACATCTCTCTGCTCTTTCCTTAGTACCCCATCACACAACCTTAATAGGAAGTAAGGGTGTTGAGAGGGCCCCTGAAAGGACAGAGGCGCACGCACACGCCCCATGATTGTTTCCCCAGTGAATTCAAGGCAGCATCGCCTGGAAACGGGTCCATTGTCCTCTCTTGAAAGCCAGCCAGCCAGCCGCGGGGGTGGGGGAGGGGGGGAGATGCACAACCAGCTGCAATTCAATGCAGAATGAACAGGATCTACTAGCCTTGGAACTCCGGAGGCCTCTCCCGCGGGCGTCCAGGCCAGGAGGGGGTCAACACTGCAACGGGGGATGCAGATCTCAAAGGGCGAGGAATGCGGGGTGGGACGCTACAAGACAATGCAAGGATGCGGCTTACCTCCTGCGGGACTTAAAAGCTCTCCTCAACCGGCACTCGCTTGGAAGAGGCTGGCGCTGGCATCGGAGAGATTCCGGCCGCGGCTCCTGCCAGCCCGACGAAGGGAGATGCGCCTGCAGGTCTCTCTGGCGTTATGGTGCTGATGCTGCGCTCCCCAGGGATGCGCGATTCCTGCAGGTTCACTCTGCGACCCACCCCTTCACCCTGCCCGTCAGCTGATTGGCTGGCGGGCCAGACTTGCCTGTTGACCGCAGCCACCAGCGGGAGGAGCTCCGGCTGCGCTCGGGCTCCTGCCGTTGTCGTCGCCGCTACAGAAGAGGGCTGGGCACGTGACCTCCCTGCTTTGAGGCGGGCGGCTCCTCACTGCGGAACTGCGTTGCCTTGGCCCCGGGGGAAAAGACCCTCCTTTGCACTAGGCAGAGGACAAAATGCCTCTCCATTAAGCCCCAGGCACGGGTCCTCAAAGAACTGACCAAGAGGGAGACAGGACTCATCCCAGTCACACTGCTGCACCTGCTGTATGGTAGGAAAGAAACACTCCCAGCTCTTGCCTTGTATTCATACAGAGGCAGCCCAAAACATTTTGGTGCCGGAGTCAGGAATCTAAATGGCATTCCTGCTTCACTACACATATTTACGGTAGTCAGGATGGGTGCTACCCCACCTGCAGCTCTGATCACTTACCCTTTTAACCTAGGCTTTAAAAATATTGTTTATTTTGTACATTTTATCCCAATCTTTATCCAAGGCGGTTAGGAAAGTTTAAATCATTCTCCTCTTTTCCATTTATCTTCTTCACAAGAACCATGTGAGTTAGCGAGAACCATGCCCGAGCCAGCAAGAAAAAGAATGACTGGCCCCAGATGCAATCATCTTGGCAGAGTGGGGATTTGAACCTGGGTCTTCCTAAATCTTACTCTGATACTCTAACCGCTACATCACATTAGCTCTTAATTTACTTACGAGCATTTAAACTTCGTGACATAAGAGCTTGCACTTAGATTAAAGGTAAAGGTAGTCCCCTATGCAAGCACCGAGTCATTACTGACCCATGGGGGGACGTCACATGGCGACGTTTTCTTGGCAGACTTTTTGGTATGGGGTGGTTTGCCATTGCCTTCCCCAGTCATCTACACTTTACCCACAGGAAACTGGGTACTCATTTTACCGACCTCGGAAGGATGGAAGGCTGAGTCAACCTTGAGCCAGCTACCTGAACCCAGCTTCTGCCGGGATCGAACTCAGGTCATGAGCAGAGCTTGGACTGCGGTACTGCATCTTACCACTCTGCGTCATGGGGCTCTTCTGCATTTAGATTAAGAATGATTTTATTTTTTAAAAGATCACTGGTAGCAGGTGGCACCATCTCCAAAAACAACACTGTTCCAGATTTTACCCACTTGATCTCCCCAGCTCCATCCACCAAAAAATCCCCTTGGCTCAGGATTCACGCTTATGCTTAAAATGTATTTACATGTTTACTTCATTTATATCCACGTCTCCCCAGTAGAGACCCAAAGAAGCAAACATCATTCTCCTGTCCTCCATTTTATCCTCATAACCACTCTGTGAGGCAGGTTAGGCTGAAAGTCTGTGATTGGCCCATATATATCTTCTAATTAAATAAAAATAATTTACTCCATTTCTCCCCTCCAAATTCACAACCGAGCTGGATTTACACATCCAGGAGAATGAATTCATAATAAAGTGGTTAAATACTAAGGTGGTAGAATGTACTCTAGAACTTCAAATTACAGGTGAGGCATACCACTTTTTAATACATTCCTATAAAAAATATGCTTCCAGAAAAAAGAAAGTTATCACATCAGGAAGAGATGTTTCCTTGTTATTCTGCTCTAATATGGAGGGAGGTGACTCCTTCCTAGATCAGAGATGTGCTGTGTAGTTTGCATCACTTTTTTCCCAATCTGCTATTATAGCCAGCCAGCTATTCTATATGGCAGGGGTGGCCAAACTGCAGCTCGGGAGCCACATGTGGCTCTTCTAGACATATGGTGCGGCCCCCAGAGGTCTCTGAGTATCGCAGTGGCCATACTTTTTATTTTAGTCTAGTTTATTTCTCTCCTCCCTTTCTTCCCTTTCCTCCTTTCCATGTCTTTCCCTCCCTTTTCTTTCTTTCTTTCCATGTCTTTCATATTTTCAATAAAAATGTCAGAGCTGCCAGGTCTGACTCAGAAAATATCTGGGGACTTTGGAGGTGAAGGCTAGCAAGGATGTGGCGTGACTTTTGTGATGTCACTTCCAAGTCAAAGGTCAGGTGATGGCTGTTCCCAAGCTCCACCCCTTCCGATGATATCACTTCCAGCATACTGCATCAAAATCCCACCCCTTCCTGTGATGCCACTTTCAGGACACTCCCCCAAACCCACCTCCTCATCTGAAGTCACTTCAATGCATCATGTCTTGCGACTCTTAAACATCTGATGTTTATTCTATGTGGCTCTTACATTAAGCCAGTTTGGCCACCCCTGCTATATGGCCCACTGACGTATCAGTCTGTGAATTGCTAGGAGAGTAACATTGCCATGGAATTCAGTGAGGATGAGGGAAGAGAAACTTAACCCTGAAAAAATGGAGATGCTACTAGGAGAGGGGAGGAACTGGGATATTTCCTGTTCTGAATGGAGTTGCACTCCTCCATAGGAGCTGGTTCATAGTTTGGGGTGCTATTGGCACCGGGCCTCTTATTGGATTAACAGGTGATAGTGGAGGCCAGGAGTGCCTTTCATCAGCTTCAGCTGGTGAGCCATCTGCAGCCTTTTCTGGGCAGAAAAGATCTTGCCATTGGTGTGCATGCCCTGCATTAGATTACTACAGTGCAGTGTCTGTGGGGCTGGCCTTGAAAATTGCTTGGAAGCTACAGTTGGTACAGAATGCTCCGGGCTGTGGTCAGAAGGCTGGAGTGGGTTTTAGTGTATGACTCATGGGCTGTTAAGCTTGAATAAACTGGATAATGGAAACTCGACTGGAATGGGTCATTAGGACCGTATCATTCCAGCCTCGTCCCATCCATACCTGCTCCCAATTTGCTTCTGGGGCCAATTCAAAGTCAACAAGGTATTGACCTTTCAAGCCCTATAGGGCTTACAGCCAGCATATCTGAAGGACCACCTACTCCCATATGAATCTCTCTGGTCATCTTCAGAGGCACACCTTTGGGTTCCCTTACCATCTGAGGATAGATGGGTGGCAACTCACAAAAGAGCCACTTGTGTCATGGTGACAAAACTCTAGAACTCCCTCCCCAGAGAGATTCATTTGTTTCTTTTTATTGTTGTCTTCTACCAGTCAGTCAAGACATTTTTGTTTGCTTTGGTGTTTCATCACTAACTTATTAGCCCTTCTCCCTGTTTGTGTGTTTTTATGTGTTTTATTTATCGTGATATTTAACTGCTTTAAATAGTGTGTGTTTTAAATGCTTTTTAATAATCTGAAATATTTTAATATTTACTACATTGAGGACCCTGAATTGGTTGAAAAGGCAGCAAACAAATGTTTTAAATAAATAAAGGTTGGGTGGGTAGAAACGGAATAAAAGATTGGCAGAAGTTATGTTTGTTAAGATTCATGTGAGGTAGAGAATTAAAAACAGTCCAATAGGACTATTATTTATGTCCTGGCAACTTCGTTGCTGCATTGTTTGCCACCTGGAGTCCAAGACGATAGGAATGTTTTAAATCAATCAAAATGAATGCTACTGTCCTGAAAGAAACAGGGCAAAGTAGTAGAGATGAGGGGCAAAAGAAGTCCTGTGATGATGCAGAGAGAGAAAAAGAAAAGTGCTGTAGGATGCAGAGAGAACAATCGTCAATAGAGATGAAGGATTAGAGGAACCTGTATATTGGTGACAGGGAAGAATCCTAGCATGTTGCATAGAGTAGAGATCATGGTTTGGGGTACAGAGAAAAAAAGGTAAAACTCAAAGATTTGAGGAGGTACAAAGAAAATTGCAAATTGATTTCAGTAATAAACTTAAGTATGTGCTCAGCACTATTCTCCCATTGAAATAATTATACCTGAACAAGTGGGTGACTCACAAGGATTTGTCATTTTCTCCCCTAGTATTTCCTCTTTTCCTTCTCTGAAAGCCCCCATAGCCTCTCCCCTTCTTCTGTTTCTTCTCTCCTTCCCACCTACCAGTCAAACTACCTTTATTTGCCCACCCACATCTTCAGATTTCCCTCCTTCCCTCCCTCTGGCATCCCCCCCTCCGCCTGACTGAGAAAACTCTGTGTGGTTCCAGCCACTCCCTATACTAATTCCTCTTTTCGTTCTCCTGTTAACCCCATATCCTCACCTTTCCATGCTTCTTTTTCTCCCCCCTCCCAAATCTTCAGTTATATTTATTATTTCCCCTTACTTCTATTTTATCCTCAAAACAACCCTGTGAGGTAGGTTAGGCTGAGAATGTGTAACTGGTTCAAGGTCACCTAGTGAGCTTCCATGGTAGAGTGGTGATCCTCTCCTAGATGCTAATGTGAAATTCTACAATATAACAAGGCAATACCCGGTACAGAAGAAAGACTACACAATGAAAAATCACCCGGGTATTTAGAAAAATATTCAGTTGTTATTATTTAACAAAAGGACAATCACTATGTGAACAATTCATACAAAGTGCAAACAGTGCATTCATATACTCTAATTATCTCTAAGAATGTCCTTATCTCATAGTCCAAACCATGCAAGGAACTCCATGCCCCGCTCTGATCCTCATAGGAACAAGGCAAGTACTCCATGGGTAGAAGAGATGGTAAGTATGAATCACTTATGATCCTTAATATATTTGATGTCTTACAGGTGTCTTCCCAGATGTTATTTGTAGTATCCAACCAAAAAGCAGCCCTAACTGCAACCGGCTAAGCGGCAGATTTCGTCCTCATGACTTCCTCAGGGGCTGGTGGACCACCTGTACTCATAAACGTATGTCTCACCACCCAAAGAGCGACACGTGTATCAGTACTCACGTGTCTCACTGTACTCACTGATACACGTGTCGCTCTTTGGGTGGTGAAACATACGTTTATGAGTACAGGTGGTCCACCAGCCCCTGAGGAAGTCATGAGGACGAAATCTGCCGCTTAGCTGGTTGCAGTTAGGACTGCTTTTTGGTTGGACACTACAAATAACATCTGGGAAGACACCTGTATGGAAAGAAAAGAGAAGAAAAGACATCAAATATATTAAGGATCATAAGTGATTCATACTAACCATGGCCGTTTCCACATGGTCTATAAATAGCGCGAGACTCACGGAAGGCTGCCGGCTTCCTCGCGCGATTTTTAACACCATCCGACTACAAAACGCCATAAATCACCGTTTGTGGCGTTTTGTAAACAGATGGTGTCAAAAATCGCGCGAGGAAGCCGGCAGCCTTCCGTGAGTCTCGCGCTACTTATAGGCAGTGTGGAAACGGCCCATCTCTTCTACCCATGGAGTACTTGCCTTGTTCCTGAGGATCAGAGCGGGGCATGGAGTTCCCTGCATGGTTTGGACTATGAGATAAGGACATTCTTAGAGATAATTAGAGTACATGAATGCACTGTTTGCACTTTGTATGAATTGTTCACATAGTAAATGTGAAATTCTAGGCTTGTAGGAAAGAGGACTCTACTCGAATATACAACCAAAAGGTGAAACCACACAAGTAGGGCAATTAACAATCAACGTAATATCAACTTGTATAAAGTAGTACTCTTAAGTATGACAATATAAATAATTAAACTCAGTCCAAATAGACAACCAGTGCATACAGAGGTGCAGAGTAACAATCACTAATATAACAGGTAAGTAGTCAATCACTTCACTTTACGAGGAGACTTTGGTCTGGAATACACGTTCTCACTCACCCGAGGAGGACGACGTGCTCCTGAGGGCACAGCTCCCTTCTCTGCTAATCAAAGAAACCACCTTCAGAAGAGGATTGTTTGTGAATTTGGCATTGTGGAAAGCAAGTCCCCCAATCTGAATCTTAAATGTATTGTGTAGTTTGGCTGCAATTGGCTGCAATATGGCTGCAATTCTAAGAACGCTTTCTTTGGAGCAAGGTGTTGCCAAGCAGGCCCCCTCTCCTGCTTTAAGGCCTGCCATGGACTGTGTTAAAGTTTCCTGCATTGCTGCTTTACTGCTGCACCAAGATTGCCCTGCACGTGTGTGCTCTAATACACTTGTCAGTTTCCTGCCTGCTTGTTAATTACCTTGCTGCTGCAATAGACTGTGTTAGTTTCCTGACACCATGCCTGGATAACTGCACAAAGGACTCTCTTCCTGGGCAGCCCTGCCTAGACCTATATCTGGACCTCCCAGTGTGTGTTTGGACTTTGTTACAAGTGTGCCCCGTGCCTGCATTGCCATCTGCCACGGACCGTGCCTGTTCCCTGCTATGGACTGTGTTTTACGTGCTGTTCCCCCTGCCTCCATGGAAGCCTGCCTCATCTGGGCCCAAGCCGCTGCTAGCAGCCGGGCGCCTGCCGGGGAAACCTCCAGCGAGCCTGGCTAGGCGCTCCCTGGTCAGTTCCCGCCTGGACCCTCCCGCGGGCCGGTCCCCGAGCTTGCCCTTGCTACCGGGCAACCTGCAAACCAGCCTCCGCCATGCCCTGCCGGCAACCATGTTCTTAGGCAGCCAGAAGACCGAGGGAAGAAGCCTGCTTTGGGAAGCCATTTCGGCGAAGCGGACACACCACGTCCGCAGCAAGAGAACCTCGCCCCGCTCTGCATATCTTAGGAGCCGCCCCAGAGAAGAAGCTAAGTGCCGACCATCCCAAGCATTTAGAGAATGCATCTCAAAGAAACCTCCGCATTCCAGAGCTGATGACATCAGGGCAAGCCCTGTCCGCTGGAACATCCTTTCAGACCACTCGGATTTCCCCCTCCCTCTTTTGTCCCCTCTTCCTGAGTTGTCACTTATCACAATCAGATTCCTAAAGTGGCCCATCTAAGCCATTCAGTAACCCATTAGAACCCTTTGTTTTAATCTGTGAGAACCACCAAGTACAGCACCGGCCCCAGGGTACATTCTAGGGTATTTAAGCTGGTCCCTCAGACCACATGGTGCTCGTGCCATTCCCATCCTGTCCCATCCAGGCGCGTGCCATCCCTATCCAGACCCCCTTGCTGTCTCTCTGTGGATCCACTGCTGGCATTGGACCACCTCGCTGTCGTGTCTCTGCTTTGCTTCAGGATTGTGAGTATTTCCCTTATCATCGTTGGGTACCTGCAAATGCGACCGTCTCTATATTTCCTACTCTGTATTTCCTAGTCCTTGTGTGTTCTCTTGTATGTATGTGCAAGTTCAGGCTTACGCCACACGATTAGTAAATACACGTGTTTATTGAACCTATTTGTAGTCTGCCTCTTTGTCACTAGAGTGTTTGGAATCGGGACCTCCGTAAACATTGGTTAGATTCGCGCTAATTTTAGTTCCAGACTGCTGAGCTAATTTCCCCATTATAAAAAGCAGTTCTGGTAACAAAGGCCTACTGAATAAAATGTTATTTGTTTATGTGTAAACCTGCTTAGGATTGTTTGCTGTATTATATATCTCTTTTCACAATCTCCCAACACTTAAGCCTATTTCAAAGCTGTGTCAAACCATCTCAAGAAATAGGCTGAATTTTGGGAGTGTACTGGGGAACAAATTGTGGCACTGTTGATAGATCACTGCTGTGGGACAGTGACAGTCAAAGTCGATAGAATACAAAAACATGAACAGAATTTTATCATAGAATAATGAAAGTGTGAGAAATAGCTGCTGGGTTCCACCTCAGAAGTTCCACCTAGAGCACTGAAGCCTATACTGTACTGAACTATAAAGGCAAATGAGGCAACTGCCTGGGGTACGCATGGGTGGGGTGGAAGGTCAAAATTTCAGGGATACTTATCCTCCCACCAAGCTATGTAAACATGCGAGAATGCCATTGCCTGCACTGTTTAAGTCAAATTGGTGGATTTGCAGTTTGTTTGTTGCATTTCAGGAGATGTCCGCTCATTGCCAAGATTTAAGACACAGTTGTAAAAGTGTAGAAGTAAAGAAAAACAGACATTTAGAATGGAAGTTGTTATTATTTAAGCAACTCACTTTTTTCAGTGAATTTCCATGATATAAACTAGGCAATGGAGTGAGGAGGTTAATTGCATCCTAATCAAGTCGTGATAAGTTAACATGTTTGTATGGTATACACAAAAGTGGAGAGGCGAAAGAATTCCCCCAGGGTAGCTAAAAGCCTTGGTCTGGCCCTGCAGAGCACCTCAACAGCAGCAGCAAGTAAAGAAAAAAGCAGAAAGTCTGTTGGCACAAAATTAAATAGTGCAGGCAGCAGACCTCCAGAAGGCAGCAGACTATGTCCTGCATGAAGAGGTTTTTGGATGAAAATAGCCAATGCACAGTAGTTGTTTAAGCCACCCAACTTCTTGCAAAAAATTCCTATGAGATGGAGTCAGGAAAAAAATCATGACTAGCAGGGGATATTTCCCCCTCGGATTTCATATTTCTTTTCCAGTCAAGTTCATTTTGTTTTTAGAAAATGCCTCAGTTCTCCCCCTCCCCCACATCCCACCCATCCCCATAATGGATTCTCTTCTGTTCCAGTCATCTATTTCTTCCTGTCTTTGCATATCTCACTCCTGTGGTGACAATGAAAAGAATAATAGAAAATAATTTCTACAATAAGCATCCATCTGACATAAGAAAGATACAACTCAGACATGTCTTCCTTTCTTGTCTCATGAAAAAATATCAGCTTGTGTTTGTTCCAGTACCTGTTTCATAAATCTAATAACAATACCAATTATTTTATTTCTCAAGCTCTTCACTCTTTCACACCAAACCTTTTCATTTTTCATTCTGCCTGCTTAAAAAAAATCTTTGATTGTACCCCAGGCATCCCCTAATATTCTTATGGGGACAATATTTTATCACTTCAAGGCTTTGTGTTTGCTTCTGTTAAGAGTCCATCCACTTTTAGTTAATGCTCCAGACCTGATTTGTGGGTCTAACTCCACTGATCACATCAGGAATACTCTGATTTAGTCCCAGGGCAAATGAGGCCAGGCCTTCATCCCTATAGTTTCATGTCCAATTTCTTCTGGCTGGAATTTGCTAGTCAGAATTTTTACATTGCTATCAGATGGAAATATTCATTAACACCAACAAGAAAAGAAGCTTATATCCCAAGTTCTGTAGTACCAGATGTTGAAAGCAGTATACGAGTCATCTCTTGGTTACAACAAATCCATATATTCTTTTCCAATGAGTGTATGGATCGCTTTCAAAAGGAAACTGCAAAGGAAAGTTCTGTATCTCATGTTGCCTACTTGTAAGGTATAAAATGAAGAGCCCCATGGCACAGAGTGGTAAGCTGCTGTACTGCAGTCCAAGCTCTGCTCACAACCTGAGTTCAATCCTGGCAGAAGCTGGGTTCAAATAGTCAGCTCAAGGTTGACTCAGCTTTCCGTCCTTCTGTGGTTGTTAAAATGAGTACCCCGTTTCCTGGGGGTAAAGTATAGATGACTGGGGAAGGCAATGGCAAACCACCCCATAACAAAAAGTCTGCCAAGAAAACGTTGTGAGAAATTATAGGCTAAGCAACAAGGGTACCTCAGATATACACTCTGTTAGAACCCAAGACAACTCAGGAGGTATTAATTCTAATGCAGTATGAAATATATCCGATTTAATAAAGTGCTAAGTGCAAAAACAATGTGTCAATCAGTGTCATAAATATCAATCTCATAAATACTTCATACACTACATTTCATATACAACATTAATAAATAGTTGAAGGAATACCGAACTAGCAACCTTTAGTGAATCCTGGTTAGAGCACCAACATACTACAAATGAAATGAAGGTGTCTGTATTGAGTGTACTGGGAACAATGGAGCAGGGTAATCATGCTCGTAGGTTATTACAGTTAGAATGTAAGTGGATATACCGGTTGAACTGTATAGTCCCTAATGGACTAAACAATGAAATCGGCTACTCCAGTTTCCTATGAGAAGCATTAACTTGATACTGAATTCTATGTGTGTCCTTTCCTCTCTGTGCGTGTCCTTTTGCCTGGGTATATTGTTCTGTTATTCCTATGTAATAAGTCATGCTGTGTTTGATATATCTTTAAATGATTGCTATAGTGGCTGGGTTACTGTCTCTTTAAATGACTGTGTATTTAATTTATGTGGGGTGAGGCTATGTTACGGCTTCTACCAACTGTGTGATGTGACTTGGAGCTTGTGGGGAAAGTTTGTCAAAAAATCTAGGATAATAAATGACAGAAAAGTATATTGGCTTCAGTGCGTCCCATGCAGTCATGCTGGGAAAAGGTATTGGAGCTGTTGGTTAAAATAGGTAGAGCCTTGTTGACTGAGGAGACTCTCCCTAGGACTTCTTTGGCCAAGGATGAAATGGCCAATTATATGGTGGTCTCCAATTTGCTATTTCTGCGAAAGGTGATAGTGTGTGTGGTAACAGAGCAGCTCCAGGGCTTCTTGAATGACACATCTACGCTTAATCCATTTAGTTTGACTTCAGGCCTGGGTATGGAACCAAGACAGCTTCGGTTGTGCTGGTGGATGATTTTGTTTAAAGTCGGACTGTGGATAGCCATCGCTGTTGATATTGTTAGATCTATTATCAGCCTCTGATATATTTGCTCTTATCCATCATGGATTATGGAGTTGATGTTAGGAGAGTAGTGTCAGCTTGTGGCTAGATAAGGCTCTTCCTACAGGTTCCCTTTCAAAAGCAAACAGGAGTCCATTGATTGAACAAGGAAACTTTACTGCAGAAAAGGTCCATTATAGTCCACTGTCCTGAATAGGAGACTCAGGATGGTACACAGTCATTGTTACCAATGAAGGGCAAAGCATGAGGTACAAAGTAACAATACCCATCTGGATTTGCCTCCCCCCACAGTTCTCAAAACAACATCTCTCAGTCCTGGGAAGCTGCTCTCCTTCAAGGCCAATGCTTGGTGGAACGGTGTTAGACAAAACAGTCGCCTCCGGTGGGAATGCTGCCTGGGAACTGGTGCACCTGGGAAGAAAGCACTTAAACACTAGAAGCATTAGAAAATGGGGTCAGTACAGTTTAGATATACACTGGACCTGACATTCTGCCCCCCTTAAAACAGATCCCCCCCTGGTTTATATGGGTAGCGAGTATGAAAAGCTTTGGTTAATCTAGGAGCATGAACATGTACAGAGTTCACCCACTCATCGTACCCAGAATCAAAGTCCTTCCATCTAATGAGGTAAAAAAGCTGATTTCGTTTGAGTTTAGAGTCCAAAATTTGTTGCACCTCATAGTGTATTTGGTCGTCAATCAAAGTTGGAATGGGTGGAGCTTTGATGTGCCACTTGTCATCGGTAGGAGCCCTTTTTAAAAGACTGACATGGAACGTATCGTGTACGTGGCGTAAGTTCTTGGGCAAAGTTACAGCAACAGTCACTTTATTTATTATTTTGCGCACAGGGAAAGGTCCCAGGAATTTCAGAGCGAGTTTGCGGCTTGTCTGAGCTAGTTTCAGGTTCTTTGTGGAAATATACACATGATCTCCAGGTTGTAAATCCCATTCGGCCACACGATGGCGATCTGCGTATTTTTTGTAATCCAGTTTGGCTTTTTCAAGATGTTTTTTAATAAGAGTCCATTGTTGCGCCGCCTCCCCCCACCACGAAGATACATCTGGCAAATTAGAGGAATGGAGAGGGGGAGCGTCCAACGGGAAGGGATTGAAGTGAGCTCCATAGACAATTTTGAAAGGGGCCTCTCCAGTTGAAGCGTGTACACTGTTGTTATAAGAGAATTCGGCCAGAGGGAGAAGGTCTACCCAATTATCTTGTTGGAAATTAATGTAGCAACGAAGAAACTGTTCTAGTATCTGGTTTGTTTTTTCGGATTGTCCGTCGGTTTGTGGGTGGTGGCTTGAGCTGATGCCTTGCTCAATATTCAACATTCTCAAAAGCTCCCGCCAGAAGTTGGCAACGAACTGTCCGCCGCGATCCGAAATCACCTTGGACGGAAAAGAATGTAATTTTACGATGTGTTTTAAAAATAAATCTGCTAGTTTTCGAGCGGTGGGTATAGCAGTACAGGGAATAAAATGAGCTTGTTTGGAGAACAGATCTACCACGACTAAAATGCAATTATGTCCTTTTGAAATAGGTAGATCAGTGATAAAGTCCATAGATATTATTTCCCAAGGTCTGTTGGGTGTTTCCAATGGTTGCAGGAGACCCGGAGGTTTTCCTTTTCTGGTTTTGGCGCTGAGGCAAACGGGGCAGGAACTAACATATTGGGAAATGTCTTTGCGCATGCCCGGCCACCAGAACTGCCTTTGGATTAGATGCAATGTTTTCAGATACCCATAATGACCAGCAGTGGGAGCATCATGACAGCGCTGCAAAACCTCCAGCCGGAGGCTGTCTGGGACATAAAACTTGCTCCCAGCTAGCCAATCCCCCTGTGGGGATTGGACCAGTTTGTTTCGCGGAGCCTTATCCCCCTCCTTTTCCACCTCAGTTTTAAGTTTCGATTTCCACTCCTGGTTGGCCGGGAGGGGCTGTTTGGCTCGACTGCGAGTAGTCACCACGCCCCCAAGTTGCGTAGGCGAGAAGACCGTGTCGACAGTCTCCTCCCGTTTGCTCCTGTGTTGGGGCATGCGCGATAGGGCGTCCGCCAAAAAGTTAGTCTTGCCCGGGAGATAATTTAGAGTGAAGTTGAATTTGGAAAAGAATTCCGCCCATCGCAATTGCTTGGCATTCAGTCTGCGTGGGCTTCGGAGGGCCTCCAGATTTTTATGATCTGTCCAAACCTCGAAGGGGTATCGCGCCCCCTCCAGCCAATGTCTCCAATTAGTAAGGGCTGCTTTTACTGCAAAAGCCTCCTTCTCCCACACATTCCAATTCCTTTCCGCCTCCGAAAATTTTCTAGACAAGAACGCACAAGGCCGCAACTTTCCATCCTCCCCCTTCTGCAGTAAAACTCCCCCTATTGCCGTATCGCTGGCGTCGACTTGCACTATGAAAGGGGACTGTTCGTTGGGGTGGGAGAGGATGGGTTCCGTTATAAATTGCTTTTTCAGGCATTCGAAAGCAGTTTGGCAATCGGAGGTCCATTGTAGTTTGGAGGAGGGTTTTTTAGCTTGGTCCCCTTTATCTTTTGTTTTCAATAATTCTGTTAAGGGGAGCGTGATTTGGGCGAAATTTGCTATAAAGTCTCTATAGAAGTTGGCAAAACCCAGGAAGGATTGTAGTTCTTTACGGGTGGTGGGTGTTTGCCATTCTTGAATCGCTTGTATTTTGGTTGGATCCATTTTTAAACCCTCTTGGGAGATGCAATACCCAAGGTAAGTGAGTTCGGTTTTATGGAATTCACATTTGGACAACTTGATGGGCAGTTTATTATTCATCAAGGTGGCCAGGACCTTTTGTACCATTTGAATATGTTCTTCCTCTGTGTCTGAATAAATTAAGACATCATCAAGGTACACCACCACCCCTTTGTACAGAAATTCGTGCAGAACTTCGTTTATCATGGACATAAATACAGACGGGGCTCCCGTCAATCCAAAAGGCATAACTAGGTATTCATATTGTCCGAGGGGCGTATTAAATGCGGTTTTCCACTCATCCCCTGCCTTGATACGGACGTGGAAGTAAGCATCTTTTAAGTCTAATTTTGTAAAGATCTTACCTTGGGCCACGACGTTGAGAAGGTCTCGGATGAGTGGTATAGGATAGGCGTTGTTGGTGGACACTGCATTAAGTCCTCGAAAGTCCGTGCACAGTCGTAGTCCCCCATCCTTCTTTTTCACGAAGAGAACCGGAGCGGCGTGGGGGCTGTTGGCTGGGCGGATGAACCCTCGTTGGAGGTTGGTGTCGATGAATTTCCGGAGCTCTTCTCGTTCATGGAGACTCATGGGATAGAGTCGTCCTTTGGGCAGTGAGGCTCCGGGTAAAATTTCCACCGCACAGTCCGTTCGTCGGTGCGGGGGTAGAGTATCAGCTTCCTCCTCGGAAAAAGCGTTTAGAAAAGGCCAATACGGTTCGGGTATTTGGTTGATTTCTTCTTGAGTAAGAAGGGCCTTTTCAGTATGAGTTGGATCATTGCCCCAGTTTTGGTTCCAACGGTGATTTTTGCAGTTGGCATGACTGAAGGTGATACATCCTTGTGCCCAGTCTATGTAGGGATTGTGATCACATAGCCACTTGCTGCCTAGAATTAACGGGTATTTGGCAGTGGAGCTGATGACAAAAGACCTCTTTTCCCAATGTTGTCCCATGCCTGTGATCACTGGGATGGTCTCAGTGGTAACAGGGTTCATATTGGTGCCATCCATTTGTTCAAAGATTACTGGATTTTGTAATTCCCGAGTTGGTAAGACTAGTCCATTGACTAGAGCTGGGGCGATGATGTCTCTCGAACAGCCCGAGTCGATAAGGGCTTGCACTCGGATGTGCATTTTTCTCTCTGGGTTGATTAGAGTTACTGGCATGAATAAGATGGACCCAGGCGGCCGGTTCCGTGCAGGGACGGGCTTGGGGCGGATCTGTCGTTTGGGCCCTTTTACGACAGATCCATCTCGTTTCCCGACTGGGGGCTTTCTGGATTGACTTCTGCGTTTGGGGAAGCGGGGTCGTATTCCATAACTTCTTCCGCTTCCAGTCCTCTCTCTGAGGCGGGCCTTTGGGAAGCGCCGCGGCCTCTGTTCGCGCGTGGCGCGGGAATCGGGCGTTGGAGAGTAGGAAATGGAGCAAGGGTTGGGCGCCGTAGTTGAAGCGGAGGTCTTTGCACAGGCCGGTAGGGGCATTGTGCTGCAAAGTGACCGGCTTGTCCGCATTGCAAACACAGCCCTTGTTGCCATCTAGCATCTCTCGCTCCACGGGTGGCGTACCCAGCTCCCCGTCCTCCCTTCTGTAAAGTCAAGGGTCTTCTTTGTCCCGTTTGTTGTTGTTGTTCAACCAAACGGACTTCCAAAATGCGATTCTCAACTTCGCATGCAAGTTGGATCCAACCTAACAACGTAGGGGGATTGTCCTGCATGAGGGCTCTGTCCAAAAGTCTCGGGTTTAGTCCTTGCTTGAACAGAATGATTTTGGTGGACTCCTCACACCTAGGGCATTTGGCGGCCAATTGTCGGAATTTCGTGATATAGTCTCTCGCCGACATGCTGCCCTGTTTAATGGCTTGCAATTCTGTTCGGGCCCTGGTTTCCTCTAAGGGATCTTCATATTGCGCTCGAATAGCATCCACCAACCCCTGGAGAGTATTAAGTTCCGGGGCCCCGATATTGTATAGTCCTACATACCAGTCCGCTGCTTTGCCTTGTAAGCGGGAGCCGAGATGTTCAATTTGACTGGCCTCGCTGCCGAAGAGGTGTCCCCACCGGTTGAAGAATTGCACGACTTGCACTAGGAAAAATCCCAGTTTGGCGGGATCCCCATCAAAAGTAGCTTCCAGTTTCACCCAACCCATCGGGAGGTCTTGCCTCGGAGCCGGTGCTGGGTAGAAGTCCGTCGGAAGCATCAATGGCACTTGAGGTATGGGGGGACCCGGTTGTGGTAGCGGTGCTGGTTGCGCTGGCGGCGGCATCACCGGTTGAGCCGGGGGTGGCGGCCTCGGCTGGGCTGGCGGTGGTGCTCTCGGCTGGGCTGGCGGTGGTGCTCTCGGCTGGGCCGGTGGCTGCAGTCGTGGTCGGACAGGCGGCTGCAATCTCGGTCGGGCTGGTGGTGGCAATACAGGAGGTGCTGGCAGTAGCGGTTGAGGTGGAGGTGGCCGGTGCGGCTGAGTAATGACCGGCCGCTGAGGGACGGGTTGGTGGGGTCGTAGTGGTGTAGGCCCCACCGGTTGGTTCGGAGGCGGTATTACGGGCTGCTCAAGTGGCAAACGTATCGGTTGCTGCGAAGGAGTTAGTTGCGGTCGAAGCGGAAGGGGCCGCAGCGGCGAAGGCCTGATGGGTGGTGGGCCGCGCGGGCTTGCCCCTCTCGGCGTCGTGTCTCTGGGACGCAAAGGCTGGTCTTGTGGCGTCGGGGCGCTCGGGGTTTGTTGAATGGGAACCACTTCTAGCGGTCGTTGCGGTAATTCCTCCTCAGAAGGGGCCGGAGGCTCTTCCGTCTGATCCGGCCGAACTGTCGTTGGAGAAGCGGGAGGGGGTATCACCGTCGTTTCGGTTGGACGGGTTGGCCCTTCTTCCTCCTCTCTAGGCTCCTCCGCTGGAGTCTCCTTGGGAGATGGATCCCCGTCCGATTTAGGGGTTTCCGTCGGAGTCTCTCCAGGTACCTCAGCTGGAGTATCCCCGTGCGGCGGGGTTTCGTCTTTTCTAGGGAGTTCTGCGGGTGACTCTCCCGGTTCTCCAGGATAGTATTCCTCCTCTCCCGAAGGCAGCGGCTGCTGCGGGGCATCCTCCACTGGATAGGACATGACACTTTGGAGGGTGGCGATTTGTACCGCCATTTCTTCAGGTGAGATTCTCTCCCCTGCCCCCATCGCTGAGATTAGGTGAATGGCATGAGCCAAACTTTCCTCCATATCAATCAGCCTAGCTTCCAACTGTTGCATTCGGCTAGGACCCGGTTGCCCCATCACGGAACCTCCTTCGGTTGTACTCACCGGGGAAAACGGCCCCCAAGGCGGAGGATCTCCTTGATCGACTCGTGATCTCGCTGCTAGGATTCCTTTGGCTAGGCCCGTCACTGCCGAGATGCCAGAATCTACAGCATGGGTGCGACTTTGCATTTGCACCCAACTATGTTCAGGAACTTCCGTTGGCTCTTTCCATGGGGCAAGTTCCGAATAATCCCAACTCAGGGCGCCGCGGCGAGATGTGTTCCCGTCCGTCTGTTCGGCCGTCCTGTTCCAAAACAGCCACGGTTGGCTGCTATCCAGCTCAGGGACAGTCTCTAGGCTTCGGCGTCCGTCCATCGAAACTCTTAGATGAAGCCCTCCGGCCCTGCGCTCTCGCGTTTTTCGGGGTCTGGCTCCCCACTCCGACGGGGTGGGTAGCGAGATCAAGGGGAGAGCGGTAGCCGTCGGCCTTGTCCCTTCACTGCTGAGGTCGATGAGAGGCGGTGTAGACGTCGAAGCTCCAGCCCCGGCTGGCACATGAGATTCTTGGGGTTGCACTGTTTGACTGTCGGGGGACGCATACGGATCAAACAAAGGATCCCTGTCCGGGACTACCTTGGATTCCGCTGGGCCCGACTCAGGCATGATTGGTAACAAAATGTCAGCTTGTGGCTAGATAAGGCTCTTCCTACAGGTTCCCTTTCAAAAGCAAACAGGAGTCCATTGATTGAACAAGGAAACTTTACTGCAGAAAAGGTCCATTATAGTCCACTGTCCTGAATAGGAGACTCAGGATGGTACACAGTCATTGTTACCAATGAAGGGCAAAGCATGAGGTACAAAGTAACAATACCCATCTGGATTTGCCTCCCCCCACAGTTCTCAAAACAACATCTCTCAGTCCTGGGAAGCTGCTCTCCTTCAAGGCCAATGCTTGGTGGAACGGTGTTAGACAAAACAGTCGCCTCCGGTGGGAATGCTGCCTGGGAACTGGTGCACCTGGGAAGAAAGCACTTAAACACTAGAAACATTAGAAAATGGGGTCAGTACAGTTTAGATATACACTGGACCTGACAAGTAGCTCCACCTGGCAATGTGGCAGCCCCTCCTAGTGAGGAAAGGCAGTTATCAGTCTGCAAGTGGAGCATCACAACATGGTTCCCTGCCTTGCCTGGTATGCTCAAAATGCCTCTATAGCTTCATTAAAGCAAGTCCTCCATTACAGCAAATCTCCAGGAAGCTGCTAACAAATAAATACTGTCAAAATAAATTTTCATGTATAAGTAGCAACTTGCAACTGAGCAATAGCCCTGCCATTTCCCAGTAGAAGAGAATGAGCTTCTTTTGCACAGCTATCTTGTGAAATTTTAAGAGAAACTTTAGACCATTGAATAATATAAGAAATGGCAGGGGTGGGGGATCATAAAACACGGGCAGCTCAATCCTAACCCCCAAGACAGCGTCTCGCTCGTGCATCAACGTAAATGGGGTGCTGCTCCATGACTCCCTATGGACTTTTGCAGGAGAGTCCCGCTGGCGCCTGAGCGTGGAAAGGCAAGGTGTGGAGCGCCCGCCCGCCATTCCCCTGACAACCCTGCTTAAACCAGCCAATGGCCACACCCCTCCTCTGACAGGCAGGCGAGGGGCAAGCAGCGGTGCAGCCAATGGGGAGGCTGTGATCCTCGCTGCCGCCAATAGCTCCCCCCCTTAGAGAGCAGGCATCCCTGCCAGGGAGGACAGCAGCGGTGACAGTGAAGATCTGGATTGAACACCCACCCTCTCGCCCATCCAGCCTCCATTTCCCATGAGGGCCAGGCCATGGCTGCAGCTTGGTGTGCCTGCAAATCCATGCTGCCGCCGCTACCACAAGAAACAGGTTCCCCTCCTCCCTGAAAAGTGGGACCAGAAAGCCTGCAGCACTTGGGAGCAGCCCCCAGGATTTGGAGAGGCAGGGGGGGGCGGGTTCTACAATGAGTGATAGGAATGCCCATTGGAAACCACGCGAGAGGCCAGCTCCCTGGGCCAGGTTTTCCAAGTCCATCCCTGCTTCCGCAAACAGCGAAATGGAGGGTGGTTCATCCTTCTGCAGGCAGAGAACATCCGAAGATGTCGCTTCGCATCCCCCACTTCCCTGCAGTAACTTCTGCCTTTCCCTCTGCCTGGCTTATCAGACGCCAGCAGTTCAGTCTGTCAGAGAATGAACGTCCTCAGTGGAGCATCCTCCCTGGCCTTGCCAGACATTCATGGGCCACAGTTCAATTCCCACCCCACTGCCTGAACTTACATTGAGGGGTGGGAAGGGGTCAAGGGAGCCGGACAGGGCGCCACTTGATACATGCTCCTCCTGGCAGCAGAACCCACCCCCTTGATCCAAGCCTTGAGCCAGGAAAAATTTGTGGGGATGTGTGAGAAGACGTCCCAATGGGGAGTTGGGAGGAGCGGCAGCTGTTGTCAAAGTCAGGGGAGCGAGTGAACAGACAACAGTTTCTTATTTTTCAACACATATTTTATTAAACTGGAAAAGGTGCAGAGGTTCTCTGGAAGTATTTCCTGCCAACGTGGCCAGGCTGCGGGCTGCCTTGGTAAACTGCTCCCTGTGCAGGACATGAATGGCACATGTGGAGGCTTACGGGGAGCTCAGACAGCCATGTCCCTTGGTCTCCCAGACAAGTGGCAATCTGCCTGCAAGGGAAACAGACACATGTTGCAAGTGAACCAAGCTAGTGTACGGCTGATGCCAAGCCCAGTCTGCAACGTTTGGGAAAGTGTCTTTTGGATAAGAGCTGTGGCAGCAGCTCCACAGGTGCAGCTCGCAACCACATGATGCAGGACAGTGCTTTGTCCTGCATCATGTCACATGATGGTGTGACCGTGCTTTGCCTTGGGATGATCTTATCCCATTAGGGAGAAAGTCAAGTGGCTGAGCACCCTTCAGCAATAGGGTATTATGAACACCCAGTCAACCCAACCACTGGCCACACCTCCTCCTCTGCCGGGAGGTGCCCCAGCTGAGTGAGTCTGATCACAGCTCCCACATGGGTAGCAACACCCCCCCCCCATTGGCTATGTCAAATGCAGTTTTCTGGGCAACTGCCACTGGGGCAGGCAGGAGCTGCCGCCACTGCCCCCTCCCCTGCCGAGCCTTACCTGAAGAGGCTAGTGGTCAGGCGAGTTCAGGAGAGAGGGGGCAGCTGGCACAAATTAGCAAGCTAGGTTAGCTGCTGCCCATCTTCTTCTTACTTGTCAGTTCTCCCTTGTTCCTTACCAAGCTGGAACTTTAGAGTCAGATAACCTGCAAGGAGGCTTGAGTGGTTATTGTTAGACAGATATGCTGGACTTTGCCCTTCTTCCCTTGAGCGAGTGCAAAGTTCTCCCAGTTTTCCTGCTAAGTCCCCCAAGTGCACTCAGTGCCCACCACCATGAGTACCCTATCTCCCACCTCATGCACAAAGTACTCATGACAGAAGGCTGATGGGCAGAGCCTTCGGCTCTGTGCGTACCTACCTGAGGTCATGAGCAGTGCAGCCGGAAGTTTTGTAGGGTGCGTGAGCAGGTGATTGGGTGCAGGGAGGGAGGCTCGCCCTCCCCAGAAGTGGATGCGGATTGGCCCCCGTGGTAGTTCCCATCCTATGCTCCTTCGGGCCACGGGGGCAGGGCTGGGCGCCGGGAGAGGGGCTTGAGTTTTCTCATTCAATGGGCGCCTATGGGCTACACCTCCTTTTTTCCTGGCGTAACTTTCCGCTGCTGCAGGGGGCGTTCCCAGGGCTGGAGTGGCTTTGGAAGTGGACTAACTTGTGCCCCACCCCCGCCCTGCCCCCTCCCCTGCCAGTATGGGGACTTCGCCAGACTTGCACCTCCGCCTGGCCGCCAAGTGTGCCTGCCACCGGTGACCCATCTGCGGTACTGCGCCTTGGGCGGGCGCTGGCAGAGAGGGGTTTACATCAATGTAAGTGCCATTTATGCCCGTGCAAGGCTTAGTTCTCTCCCTATGCGGTTTCTGCCCTGCTGCTTAGGATTGCACTGTTTGTCACTGATTTTTTTTTTGTTTACTAAGGAAAGGTAACTTTCTGTTTGCAAAAGGTCAAGCAATTAACTATTAACCCTGCCAGCACAATCACTAACCTCCAAGGTCTCTGAGTAGAACACAGAAAATTAATTTGTTTTATCCACTCATTTTGTACCCTGCCTTACAGCCTAGATCAGATCCTGAGCAATCCACTGGGCAGTTCAGAAGTTTTCTTTTCCTCTAACCCCTCATGTAAAGGTGCACAAGAAAGCAAGAGAGAACTATACCACTGACAAACAAGGAGCAATACCTGAGAGATTTGTTCCTCATCTCTAACCTAATATGTCTAAGAGAAGCAGCATCACACCAACTGGTGAGTGAGGGGATACTGAGCAGAAGGAACATAGAATAATTCTGTTAAGAGATTCTGGGCTGAAAGTTCTTTTAGAATAATGAAAGTAAGCATTATCAAGACTGCGAGGAGTCTATTTATCAAGAGTGGCCGTATTCCAGCCATGATCATTTTCACACTAACAACTATCCATTTGGGAACCAATGGTCTAGATTTAATCTTCCCAAACAGGTAATCAGCACCATTAGTGCAGCATAACCATCTATTTACTTTATGTAACTCATCCCAACACTATGAGGGGAATTATGCATACACATTGAATCTTGTTGGGTGACCTTGGGCCAATCAGACACTCTAAGCCTAACCTTCTTCACAGGGTGGTTGGAAGATAAAAACAGAGGAGAGCAATGTAAGCTGTTTTGGGTCTCCATTGGAGAGAAAGTTGGGGTATAAATGAAGTAAATAAATAAATAAAGCACATGTGGTGCCTAACTGTGTTCCATTCCTAATCCAGAACGGGACCCATACCTGGAAACCTGTCTCTACATGCAAATTATCCTTGCTGGATTAAGGAAAGGGAGCATTCAACATAACTATATACCTGATTTGAGTGAATTTATAATCTCATCCTGGATTAACAAAATCAAGGTCTTCTTTAGAAAAGTAACCAGCATTACTATCCTTAAAGGCACTTCCTTAGCTTCCTAAAATGATAATCTGAGACAAAGAAAATTAATGAAGAATCAGATTCTGAAAGTGTCTGGAATCAGTATAAGAATAAATTGCTTTTTAATACTACCCCACTGAAACCTGTTATTCAGAATGTTTTCTTATTTGTTAATAACAATTAGGAAATTATATTTTATGGGCCTAAAATAACTTATCATTCTTAAAGAACTGATTGATGACAATAATATTAGTTATCCCTTTAGCAGTAGTCAAGAGCGAATGCAGTGTTACTGTCCTCTTCTGTTACTAGTGGTTACAGATCAGACACCTTTGGACTCGGATATGCCTATATCCAGTTAAGAGAAACAGGTCCTTCTGAAGAATTAACTGAAGCTAGTTATAAAACAAAAGGTTATTTTCTAAAGATGAAAAAAAAGATATGGGAATTATTTTTAAGTCAAATTTGACAAAAGAGGGGAAAGATTATTTGGGTGTTTCTGAGAACTTCTGACAAACCTGCTGGGTCACTTCATTTTTTAAAAAAAAGATACAAAATACAATACCCATTTCAGAATAATACAAGCAATAAAATGAATTCTTAAAATGAAATACATTCATATTTGATCATCTATTATCAAATAAATACATCATATATTCTTAGTCTAACCTACCTCACGGGGTTGTTGTAAGGATAAAATGGAGGAGAGGAAAGTGCTGTAAGCTGTTTTGGAAAGAAAGGCAAGGAATAAATGAAATAAACAAATAAATATTGATGTGTTGCTAAACCAAATATACATGAAACTAATCTGTATCTTTAATACCACTCCTGTTTTTCTATTCTCTTAAATTAAATATTTAGCTATCAAGAAAAACCCTAAAGCCCACAATTCATTCTTAGTAGGGATATTACCTGAATTAATACCTAGCATGCAATGAATTCCAGACCTGTTCACCTGTTCCAGACCTACATGACTATGTAGTCATATACTTGATTACCCATTTCAGTAACTACTCCCATAACACTTTTTAGGTATACATTCTCACATCATGTGAACTAAACATCATGCACCTCACATATCTAAAAATTTGGATTCTTTGACTTCTCAATTTTATGTAATTATTTTGAGAAGTCCCAGTACATTTTGATATATTTATCTAAATCAAATATTTTACTTTTCTGTAATAACAATTTTATTGTTGTGAAGAGATTTCACTTTATCAAAAAATTAAAAGGAAATTAAAAGGAGACTGCCAAAGATGGAACTACATGATCTAAAACCTTATAATAAAGGGGGGGTGGAATCTGATTTCATTCATCTTCCCAAGATTCTTCTATAGGAAAGACAGTCAATACAAAATAGAGTATATAGAAAATGTGATCGTGTATAATGTGTATAATGTGTGTGCAACAGAAAGACTGAAACTTGGAAAAGATGTGAACTTTTTCTTTTACTGAATTCTACCTCTTTACTAATTTCAATTAAGGGTCAGCCAAAGTGGATGTGGGGTCAGAGGTTGTGGCTGTGAGAAGTGACAAGGTGGTGTTGGATGGTACCATTGGTCCAGCAGAGATTGTCATCTCTAATGGCAAAATAGTTGATGTTCTGCCAAAGAGAAGTTGGGTCCGACCCAGTGGAGAGAAGGCAAGTACAAACTAATACTTTTGAATCTAGATTAAAACCATGGGAATTCTACATGGTTTAGTACAAAACAAAACCGTCAAACTATGTGATGAAAAGCAGAATAATAAAATATCTCTGTCAAGGACTATTGTTATTTAAAATGCTGAGATTTCAAAAGTTGATCATTTCTTTTTCCAGGATATTTTGAATTGTTAAAACTCCATAAGCTCAGCATTTGAGATGTTTTACAGAATTTTATAAAAACAGAGAATAATCAAAATGTTTCATTGTTACTCTATTCTTATGGGAAATACTGAGACAGCTTGTATTCGTTTCCTGAATAGAGTTCCCAACTAATACCAACTGCCCCAATGAGCATAATTACAGGTATCTAAAATAAGGGCTCAACCCAGTAATCCCTCATCACAATGAGCATGGATCTTTGCCACTTTCCAGCAGTCTCTTTAGAGAAAGAGCCATGGTTCACTGGTACGTAATCTGCTTTGCATACAAAAACTCCTGGCTTCAATTCGCAGCTAAAAGGACCACATAGTAGGTGATTTGGAAGCTGTCTACCTGAGAACCTGGACAGCTGTTGCCAATCAGAGTAGACAATACTAACCTCAAGACCTCAATAGTCTGACTCAGAAGGCAGCTTCATATATTCATGTGATTCTGATAAACTTGGTTCAGGGACAGGGTGTGTGACAGGATGGAAGCTGCACTGAAGAGAGGCCAAATGACCCCCTTCTCCCTCTTCAGCAAGTGCAGCTCTGTAGAGAGAAAAGGGGCAATTTTGCCACTTGGCAGCTACCGTAGCAAGAATGATGTGGGTGTGACCCTGTGAATATACTCCCTTGAGGTCAAAAAGGACTGCTGGAGGGAGAAGAACATGGCAAATAACACAGCATCTGCCTTTCTCTGATGGATCACTGGTCTAACCCCACATCTATTCCAAAACTTCATTTTTCTCAACACAGTTTTTCTCAATGCAATTACCAATGGCACAATAAGATATAACTAGACTGAAATGTATTTACAAAAGAAAAAACTAAAGCAACTCCTGAGCTTAATATTTGAAGAAGCAGCTTTTAGAAGGGAACTAACCCAGCACCAAACATTACATCCCTGAAAGCTGATTATCCACTCAGTTACACAGGTTTTATGCTGCTGTGACTCCATTGACTTTCTTCAGAAACAACTGGAGAATGAGGCCTATGGGCATAATGTCAGTGAGGGGCAATGGAGCAATTTATAGCTAATGCACTGTGTATGGGTAAGATGCTCTATTTTTACCCATTTTCTCCCGAGGGCTGGACTTTTGTTTGTCTGGTCACTGAACCTTTATCACAAGATTCTTCTGATCACAGTGTGAGCCATACTGCTTAGGTAATTATTGATTTATTCTGTTTGCAATTTGTCCATGAACAGCCCATGAGTTTCTCTCACTGTTGAGTTTACAAAATATATTTGGACAGAAAAGCTTCTGGTGCTCATCCATACAAAATACAGTCCAGGAGAGTCATCAGTACAAAATACAACCATATAATACACTAAATGGATATTAAAATATGTTCATATAACTCTGCATAGTCATCAGATTACTGAAATGCCAGCATAGATCAAAATAATTATTTCTGTAAAGATGTAAACTAAAAAACTTGTTTTATATACTTGCATAAAACATAACTTGCATACCACTATAGCTAGCTAGCAAATAAATAGCTAACTGAGATCATATACTTGAACTATAGAACAGCTAAGGGTGTTACGAACATGCAGTCAACCCAGCCGCTGGCCACACCTCCTCCTCTGTTAATGTCACCTAGCAAGTGTTCATTCTGGCTGCATCCTCTCCCCTGCTGACAGCTCAAAGCTTGTAAGATTTTTTCTGTTCCTTTGATAATTAACCTCATCACTTATTTAATCCCATTATTCTTCAGTTAAGCACACCACTTTGGTTCAATGGAATATTTTCCATAAATGTTTTGGACAAATTCCTACTTAAACATTCCACAGAAAAGTTACATCTGCTAGTTGCTGAAATTACAACAGCTTGGTTAGTTTTGCTACTTTTCTATGCATAGGTTTGCCAGCTCCAGGTTGGGAAATTCCTGGAGATTTTGGTGCTGGAGTCAGGGGAAGATGGAGATTGGGGAGGGGGGACCTCAGCAGGGTATAATGCCATAGGATTCAACCTCCAAAGAAGCCATTATTTTCATGGGATCCCTGTGGCTTGGTGTAATTCTGGGAAATCTCCAGCCAGCCCCTGGAGGTTGGCAACCCTAGTGGAGGCATGTTGTGCGGGGGAGGGGGACAGTTAATCATGTGAACTCTCATCTCACATGAAGGTGCTTCTGCCTGCCCTGTTCAATAGATGTGACAGACCTTCAAAAGAGTTTCTAAATATTCTAGTTGTGTAATTGCATGCCCTTCCTCACTGCAGGAGCAGCATGTCATCAACATGACAATATCCTTTCTTCATTTTTTATATAATCAGCTGATTTAAAAAGTACTTGTCATGGAGAGGGAACCAAAGCTGACTAACATAATGACCTACTTCTGTCTTTTTGCCTTGCTCAGGCCAGAGATGTTGGTGAATTTGGGAGAGGCAGGCAAGCACTACGGGGGCAGGTATCTTGAGGAAGAAAAAGTGCCCACTTCACATGCTTGCCTCTACAATGTCAGTGCCTCCCCAGCCCAGCTTCATAAACAGCTCTGGCCTGTGCAAGTCCTGATGGATTCATAATCCAGGCTATTTTTCTCTAACCTTGCAGAGACACTTTCATCTTCCTCCAACAGCTGAAGGCCCAAGCTCAACATAATGTCTTTCCAGCTCACCTTGCCCAGACAGGCATGAATATGAAACCTTTTCTTAGTGGCTTTTTGCAGTACTTTACTTCATCCACTGATAGGGTTGCCCGGTGTACGGTATTCACCAGGACAGTCTGGTATTTTGTGGACTATCTAAGGGAAAAGTTCTCTAAATACCAGATACCTATCATTGCCTCCTCCCCTCCCTCCTGCTTCCAGGCAGCTTGCCTGCCTAGTCTGGCTGCTCAGCCTCCTACGTGCCACTTCTGGCTGAGGGAAGTGTCTAGACAGCCCAGTCACCCAGCATCCTGTGTGGCACCGGTGGGAATGGACAGCCAACTCAGGTGTCAAGCCTCCTGCAGCTGCACAGCGCCACCTGGGAGTGGCCGGCTAGTCCAGACTCCCAGAAGTGGGATCAGCGTGACTACATTTCTGCAAGTGACATTATTGCGCTGGGGGCAGGAGAGCACGCACGCTCTGCATGCGTGTGAATAAAAAAAGATAAGTGTTGCCCCTGGGGGACCTCATCTGGCAACCCTATCCACTGAAAAAGGTGCCTGAAAAGAAGTAAAATGGTAGCACACCACATTGCAAGTACTGATCCCAATGTACTGATTGCATGTACTACACCCAATGAAGTGCAACTACAACTGATCATGCCACAATAAGTTTTGTTGGTCTTTAACTTGCTATAGGATTCTTTGGGTGTATCTACACTACAGCTCTGGGTGAATCTAAATTACAGCCTTAAAGTGGTTTAATAGTGCTGTACATAGGACAGGAAAATAAGAAAACATACCACAACTAGTTTTAAAATTTCCAAGTGTTAACAAAACCTTAGGGGGGGAAAGAATCCTCTATGTTTTCAATCCTCTGCCAGTGTCACCTTCCACTATTGCTGCTGGCCAGTAGATAACCTTCAGGAATTCCTCCACTCCCATCACCATTGGAACATTCAGTTCTCTTCTGCTGATGTGACCGTTGATTCCTGAAGGGGGTGGATGCATCTTAGTCTGGCCTCTCAGCTTTGACCATTTTTCCTTGACTCTCCCCGGAGTTTAAACTCTTGACCAAGCCTGCACTCCAGATGGTGTTGCTCTCAGCTTCACTGACACATTCAAAGTCCTTCACTGCATTAAGTGTATATCCAAGAGGGATAGTTCAACTAACCCTGGTTAGTACTGGGAAGCAGAAGAAGGCAATGGTAAAGTACTTCTGCTAATTTCTTACCTTGAAAACCCTATGATGAGACAATCCAAAATGAAAAAAGATAGAATGCTGGAAGACAGGACCCCCAGGTCAGATGGCACTCAATTGGCTATTGGGGAAGAGCCACGGACAAGTACGAATAGCACTATTCTTAATGATGGTACGGGATTAAAGCCAAAAGGATGTCCAGTTGCAGATGTAAATAGATGCAAAAGAAACATCCAAAGCTGTGCGACACACATAATAGCAACTTGGACCATTAGAAGTATGAAGCCAGGTAAGCTAGAAATTGTAAAACAAGAAATGGAACATTTAAACATTGCAGTCCTGGGTGCTAGTGAACTAATGTGGACCAACTCGGGACATTTTCAGTCAGAAAACAGCAGTGTTTTACTGCGGAAATGAAAAGAAATGGTGTTGCTCTAATAATGAGGCGAGACATAGCACAAGCAGTCAAGAGCTACAACACAAAGTCTGACCAAGTAATATAAATCAAACTTCAGAGAAAGCCTGTTAACATAACCATCATTCAAGTTTATGCTCCAACTACAGATTATGAGGAAGAAAGTGAAAATTTTACACAAGTGTCCAAGAAGAAATTGATCATACATCTAAACAAGATATGCTGATAATCATAGGTGACTGGAATGCAAAAGTAGGAGGTAAAGCAGAATCAAACATAGTTGGAAAATTTGGACTAGGATCACAAAATTAAGCAGGAGAGCAACTCGAAGTTTGTGAAGCCAATAACCTGTCCATTGCTAATACATGCTTCAGGCAATCAAAAGATGATTGTATATGTGGAAATCACCAGGTGACCAATACAGGAACCAAATAGATTACATAACTGGAAGAAGATGGAGAAGCTCTATTCTTTCTGCTAAAACAAGACCAGGAGCTGTTTGCAATACAGATTATTAGTTGCTAATATAAAAAATTAGAATAAAGCTGAAAAGAAACATTAAAAGAATCATAGTGCAAAATACAATCTAAATAATATTCCTGAAGAATTTAAAGACCAGGTAAAGAACAGATTTGCAATACTAAGTTTAATTGATCATGAGCCAGAAGAGCTATGAGCTAAAACCAGAGATATTATCAAGGAAGAAGGTGCAACGACTATTCCTGTAGCCAAAAGAAAGCAGAAGCCTAAATGGATGACTGAATAAACTTTTAAAATTGCTAAATATAGACGAGAAGCAAAAGCAAAAGGTGACAGAAATAGGGTCAAAATTCTAAATGCAACTTTTCAGCTACATGCGCACAGAGACAAAGAAATCTATTACAATAACCAGTGCAAAGAAATAGAAGACAACAAGAAAAAAGGAAGAACAAGAGATCTGTTCCAAAAGAGCCAAGAATCTGTCAACAGGTATGGAAAAGAAAACAATGGCCCAAGGACCGGAAATGCTCAGTCTACATTCCAATTTCAAAAAAGGGGGATGCCAAAGAGTGCAGCAACTATCATTAATTTCCCATGCAAGCAAAGTGATGCTCAAAATTCTACAGCAAAGACTCTTACCATATATGGAACGAGAAATGCTAGACATTCAAGCAGGATTCAGAAAAGGAAGAGGCTCCAGAGATCACACTGCAAATTTACAATGGCTAATGAAACATACCAGGGAATTTCAGAAGAAAATCAGCCTGTTTTTTATAGATTACAGCCAAGCTTTTGACTGTGTAAATCATGAAAAGCTATGGAGAATCTTAAAAGAAATGGGGGTGCCACAACATCAGATTGTTTTGATGCACAACCTGTACTCTGGACAAGAGGCTACTGTCAGGACAGAATATGGGGGAAACAGTATGGTTTCCAATTGGCAAGGGTGTCAGACAAGGATGCATATTATCTCCCTACCTGTTCAACCTCAGTGCAGAGGAAAGCTGGATTAGATCTAGAAGAAGGTGAAGTGAAAATTGGTGGAAGGAACATTAACAATTTGAGATATGCAGATGACACCACATTACTGGCAGAAAATAGTGAAGACTTGAAACAGCTACTGATGAAGGTTAAAGGAGAAAGCACCAAAGCAGGATTACAGCTGAACATCAAGAAGACAAAAGGAATGACTAATGAGGAGTCACACAATTTTAGTAACAGTGAGGAAATTGAAATTGTTCAAGATTTTTTATTCCTTGGCTCAATCATCAACCAAAAGGGAGACTGCAATGAAGAAATCAGAAGAAGAATGAGACTTGGAAGAGCAGCTGTGAGGGAGCTAGATAAGATCCATAGAGTTAAAGATGTCTCTCTGGGAACCAAGATCAAGATAATCCAAACTGTGGTATTCCCCATTACTATGTATGGATGTGAAAGTTGGAGGGTGAAGAAAGCTGACAGGAAGAAAATTGATTCATTTGAAATGTGGTGCTGGAGGAGAGTTTTTCCATGGACAGCCAAAAAGACAAATAAGTGGGTACTAGATCAAATCAAGCCTAAATTCTCCCTCGAAGCTAAAATGACAAAACTAAGGCTATTGTACTTTGGTCACATCATGAGAAAACAAGGTTCTCTGGAAACGTCAATAATGCTAGGAAAAGTGGAAGGCAGTAGGAAAAGAGAAAGACCTAAAACAAGATGGCTTGTCAATAAAAGAAGCCACATCCTCCAGTTTGCAGGATCTCAGCAAGTCTGTTAATGATAGGATGTTTTGGAGGTCTTTCATTCATAGGGTCCCCATAGGTCGGTGGTGACTTGACGGCACATAACACACACACGTTTTCAATGCTCATCATCTTATTGCTTAACCTGATCAAATAAGAAACAATAATCCTTAAGGTATCGAGTCGGGGTTTCTTGAATTCCGTGTATGCTTCCTAGGGGTAATAATGAAATAGTTCGTTGACAAATTAGGGACCTCCCACAAAAAAGTACAATTTAGGAAAGCATTCCTGGTTCTCTAGGAAATATAGCTAATCTCAAGTCTGATCAGCTGGTCTGATTAAGAAGTCTAGCCTTCCAACTCCTGATGATCAAATAAATTGTTGTATGTTTAGAAACCGTAAGAAATGTGAGCCACTATCCGACAGAGCACGAGTATACTTCCTTTATTATGTACAGGATTGTTGCTGTTGGGTTTCAAGTGTGCATCCTGGTTTCCAGCCCTTTTAAATGTTGTGCTGTCATTCTTTCAAGCTTTCCATGGCAACCCTCAAAAGCCGCATCTTTGTGCTTTGAGTTAAAATCCAGAATTCTAATGAGTCTGTTCAGAACACAACTACTTTCTAGGCAATATAAAACTTGACATTGTTCCAGTACTGGAATTCATCTTATTCATTTATTTTACTTCATTTATACTCTGCCATTCTCCCTGCTGGGGACCCAACACAGCTTACATCATTCTCCTGTCCTTCATTTTACCTTCATGACAACCCTGTGAGGTAGGTTAGGCCAAGAGTGTGTGATGGGCTCTGCTTGCCTGCTTCCATGGCAGAACAGGGAATCAAACCTGGGTCCATCACTCTAGCCACTCCACCACACTGGCTCTCAGAAACTATTCTGTAATTATATGTACCCAATGTACATTGTTTAATGTAATGAGTCCACTGTGGATCCACATGCTTTTTTTATTATTGGCCAGGCATACAACCTGCTGAAGGAATAACATTTTTCATTTCCATCAGTAGCTGGCTGTGCAGAATGCTCACTGGCTGGCCCTTGTGGTGTTTATGAAGGCACTTCCTGTTGGAAATACAATGTCTTGTGTACAGAGAAGGCAGAAGACACAGAATGCCTGCAGGGGGCAGCAAATCTGACAGATATACAGCAAAATAAGATCCTTTTTTCTGCCTCTCCTGTGTCCTCCTTGCATGTTTCCAGATTGATATTCTTAGGCTACTTCCTGCTTCTTCCCGGAAGTCCCTCTCTCCCAGTTTAGTAAGGTAGTGTCTATTCTGTTTCTCTGCTTTATGTCAAAGTTTGTAGTTCCTGAATAAACTCTCATTCACTCCTTAATCAGACTCAAGATCATTCCTATCCTAAGATATACCAGAGCCTACACTTCCCACCTCTCCTGCCCAGATCAAAGTCTGAAGGGTTTTTTTAAAGTGGCTTTTTTAAAGGCAACAGATAAGTAAGTGCTTAGCCAGATAAACATGACAGCCACATTTAAGCCAACAGCTTGTCCTAAGCTTTTGTGTGTGCGCGCGCGCGTGTGTGTTCCGGCAGTTCCCCAAAGAGGTCACATTTCAGGTGGCCCCACCACCTGACTCTCAGCCATTTTGGGCCCGTTTCAGCCTGGATTGGGGCCGAAATGGCCCGGATCAGGCCTCTGACAGGTGGTGGATTACTCTCCCACTCAGCAGCAGCCCGATCCTGACCATTTTGGGCCCCTTTTTGGCCATTTTCAGCCCCTTTTTGCCATTTTGGGCCCAATTTCAGCCCTGGCCAGGATTGAGTCCAAAACAGCCTGAATAGGTGATGTCAGGAGGTGTGGCATATGCAAATCAGTTATGCTAATGACACACTTCTGGTGATGGCAAGGGGTGTGGCATATGCTAATGAGTTCCTCCAGCTCTTTTTCTACGAAATGACCCCTGGGTAGAGTTATGTGTACTCCTAGACTCATGACCCCTTCTTTTACAGGTGCTAGATGTTGGAAACCTTGTGGTCATGCCTGGGATTATAGACCCTCACGTGCACATATGTGAACCTGGATACCCAGCTTGTGAAGGATTTAAGTCAGTGACTAAGGCTGCAGCTGCAGGAGGCATCACCACCATTGTTGACATGCCATTGTACGGTACCAGAAGGCTGGGGGTCGAGGGGGATATGGAGGTGCATTACAGACGGGCAATCCTGAGCCCAGTGCAGTCCACACAATATAGTGCCCAGTGTTGGCACCATATTATCCTTCATTTTTATGAGCGCCAGCACAGAAACCAAATTATCCATCTGTTTAGATATGGCCCTATGGTGAAAAACTTGGAGGGCCCCTCAGCTCATGTAGCTATGAAAGCAAATAGATAACAGACCCTTAGTTTTGACCAATTACTTTTTGTTGCTTTCTGTATCACTATGAGAAGCCTTTCTTTGTTCCCTATATTCCCATCTTAAAGGTTTCTGGCAAGAGTTCCAAACAAGACTTGTACCCTGTCAGTAGGCAAAGCTGCTCAATACAATTCTTAAATGCCATGTGTGGTCCTGCAGTGCCATCTGCTGGCCAATTCAAACACTGTGGTTTATTTCATCTAGGAACAAGGTGCACATTCAATTTTTAAATCAAAATTCAGGCTGCCAACTCTGGACTGGGAAATTCCTGGAGATTTGGAGGGTGAAACCTGGGGAGGGAAAATAAGGATTTGGGAAGAGGAGGTACATCAGAGAAGTATAATACCCTTCCAGGGCAGCCATTTTCTCCAAGATAACTGATCTCTGTAGTCTGGAGATCAGTTGTAATTCAGGGAGATCTCCAGGCTGCACCTGGAGGTTGACAACCCTAATCAAAATTCACATTTTTCCTTCTGATTCTTTTCCACATATATACATATGATTATACTACAACATCAATAACCCCCTCCACATTCAGCTTTTTACATTTATTCATTTGAGTTTAGAAAATATCTATCTTGCCTTTCTGTTATTAAAAGTAGCACATTAGGCATCTCTGAAAAGGATAAAAACAAATAAGGATAAAACACAAAAACAGAAATATTAAATAAAATAACAACATAATAAAGAAAATGAATACCAGTGGCTCAGGAAATAATACTAGCAAAGATCCTCTGGAACAAAAACAACCACATGCATAAGGAAGCATATGGTCCATGAATATTTGAAAAATTTAAACAAGTGATTCTGAGGAAAGGAAAACATGATTTTCATAATTATCACATTATACACAGCAAATTACATCTATGGGAAGATTTCTACTCAAAGTAGACTGGAGGGGGAGTATTGGAAAGGAAGGGAAAGAAGAAAAGAAAGCCAGAGTTGTTTATTTATGCATTTAAGAATATGTATCGTGCCTTAAACACACAGCTTGATCTGCTGAGAGAGCTCATCCTCCCCCAAACGCCCTCTGAAATAGAACTATCTTGCATGCCTTCCTTATTCTGATGATAAATATTTCTCTTATTCTGTCTTTATTCTGTTCTCCGATGCGATAGGGCCTAGAATTTATTTCATTATTTCAACATTTTCAAATAACTTTTCAAGACATGTAAACACCAGTTATGAAAATCAGGGGGCAACGTGCAAGGAAAAATGGAAACCTGGATATAAGTTGTAAGGCGTAGTGATCAGCATCATATGCAAAGCTGAGGAGCTTCAACATATATTTTTCTACCTGATAATGAAAAACGGATTCCACTTAGGTTGTTTTCTTGTATTAAATTGCATGTGGGTTGTTTGGTGGAATTCAGATGATTCTGCTAGTTTAGCTTAACTGATTGAATGACATTTCTGGAGAAACTGAACAGGCAATTAAGGATACCTTGATGGGACTTTCAGTGCAAAGTTGATAAGAAAGTTTTGTTGTAAATTGTGGTCTCCTTGACAGCAGCATAAATAACCTGCCAGAAAGGAGAAGCCGTTGTAGGATTCAACTGACTCCTCTACAAAATGAGAGGGGTTCCTTTTCTCTGCACTATGCTATGTCCAAGTTTAGGCCAGATGAATATGAGATTTGGTTCCTTGGGAAATTTCAGTTAATGTATTAAGTGCTTAAGATGCATTAGGAGCTGAATTTAAGTGTGGTAGCAACACTGGACCAGAAATGAAATGGGATACACAGCTCAGTAGCCTTCTGGGTAACATCTCCATCTCTTACATCTCTCTCCATCCCTTAGGTATAGCTGTCCTCCAACCACAACTCTGGCTGGCTTGGATAGCAAGCTACAGTCTGCCAAAGGGAAGTGCCATATTGATGTTGCTTTTTGGGGTGGCATCATTCCTGGAAATCAGGTTTGTATCCAGTTGGTAACGCAACTGTATCAAAACACCTCTGTTTATATGTTTGGGGGGGAGGCAAAGGGAACAGGAAGGATTCCAGACACAAAAGTATCCCTCCAATCAATGAAACAGAGTGAAAATATGCCCTTCCTTACCCCAGAAGTTTTAAAGCTGCTTTCCATATTGCAGTGACATGCACTCTGTGAAAAATTATCTGTTTTGTTGCGTGAGAATGTCCACTGATGAAAATGTCTGCTTTTGCTTCCAAATGTGTGTTATTGGACCAAAATAGACTAGGTTGGATGGACCATCCAGCAACAGCTGCACAAGTTGGCTGGGCCTTAGTGGAGGGGTTCAGGAGGAGAGGCATCCCCCTAGCCATTGGCACAGCAGGACTTTTCGTGGTGGCCATAATGGCCAATCTGCCCCTGGCTGGGTCCAGAGGAGGACTTCTGCACGCAAAAAGGATTTCTGTTTAGAGAGGGCAATTTGCCCTGCCTCCCATTACAACCCACAATGCACTCTGAAATACTGTTCCTGGATAACAAGAGCCCCTCAGGAGAAGCATAAAGGAGGAGTTGGAGGTCTGCATTAAGAGGAAATATTGTTTAAAATCCTTTCCACCCACAGCAATCGTCTGTGGAATACTTTGCCGTTCTCCCATACAAAATCCCAAGAGAAGCAGCCTGGAAGGCCACAAACAATCTTAGCCAACTGGGAGGCACATGTCAGAAATGTTCTTGTCTTTTTAAGTGGCTGTTGAGATTCCTGTAATTTTGCAAAAAGTTGCAATATGAACTCAGTCCTTGATATATTTTATATGTCTTATGCAGTCACATCAAAGAGCCTTCAATCTGTATGCAATTATGAGTGTTCAAGAAATCTCAGAAAGGTTGTCTCCTTAGATGGATTCTCTCAGGGCAAGGAGGATACTGCCTTTGTATGGAGAAAGGGGAAGGATTTGCGATCAAAAGAACCACTGATGTGAGGGCAGTAAACTTGTGTTATGAGAACAGCACAATCACAGAGACACTTCTGTAAACTGGGAACTATTGATTTACAAAAATATCAGACCAAAGGCAAAATGGGAGGAAAAAGCCATTTCTTGTTTTTTCTTTGATTCTAGCTCATCTGTATCCTTTAGGTGATAAGAGCAAACTGGCTCCAGAAGAAATCATTGTGTATCTTGCTGACTCAATTTTGTGCTACAAAACTGTTATAAAGCTGCTATAAAGTGATTTTCTGGGAAATGCAGTAAAATACTACAGGATTCTCAGCGCCATCCTAAGCAGGTCTACTCAGAATCCTTCTCAGATCTATTCAGTTTAGTTTACTCACAGGAAAGTGGTCTTAGGATTGCATTGTGATACATTTAAAATGTGGACCTTTTCCTAGTGACTCTGAAAAAGAATTATTTTAGCTTATTCCAACCAAGTATATGGGCTTATGGGGTCTGTTCTTCTTCCTGCATAAATCCCATCATTGGTTTTAATGTGGCCTACAGTAGTACCATTCTTTAGCAGAAACATGAGGGAAGGGTGATTACTCTGGTACTTGTGCACTGATAAATAGCTTGTTCTAATTGTGGCTGGATGCCTGCAGCAATTTTAAGATACAGAACTTGCCCTACCCTCATAGCCATTCCTCTGCTGTCTTTGTTTCCATTTTATTACCATCACCTCATGGTCCCTGGAATTGTGTGTGCTTATTTATTGTCAGGCTGAGCTCCTGCCAATGCTGAAGGCTGGTGTCCCTGGATTCCAGTGCTTCTTGATGGCCACTGGTGTGGAGGATTTTTCCCATGTCTGTCTGCAGGACTTGCACATGGCAATGAATGAACTGCAGGACACAGACTGTGTACTCCTGGTAAGGGTCTGAGGCTTCTTGGCTTCTACTCCAGCATTCTTGAGGTGAACTACTAGTTTCCTATTTCTCTTGACAGTCTCATCACAATGCCTGCTATTTCCTGATTTGGATGGTAAGATTCTCTTCTCTTGGGCGCAAGTGACCCCAAAAGAGAAAAGAATGGAGATTTGTAATTTAGCTAAGCCTTAGGATACTACTATAAGCATTATCCTCCTTAGTATTTGGACTCTAGGAAATATCATCAGGACTTTTTTTCAGCAGGAACATGGTGGAACGCAGTTCCGGCACCTCTTGAAAGTAATCATGTATCTGGTGGCCCCGCCCCCAATCCCGTTTCCTCCCTTTGTGCAGCCCAAGGCACCCAGCTCTTTAGCGGCATGCTGAGCCAGAGCAGCAGTGAAACAGGAGTGGGCCCCGTGCCCCAGCTTGCCTCTACTGCTGCTTCCTCAAGTGCTTCCCCCCAGCCGGAGGCAGAAGGGAGCCTCCCCGCCCGTGAGGGCGCACCAGGCAGCAAAGCAGCAGGCATGGCCAGTCAGCACAGGAGATTTCCTGTCCTGGCCGCAGAGACCAGGTGCTGGTGCCTCCCCTTCCTGGTGCTCCTCTGCACCAGCCCTGTGCCCAGAGAACCTGAGCTCATGGGCTTGCTCAGTTCCGCCACCTTTTTTCCCAGAAAAAAAGCCCTGTCTTCTCTGTCATGTTAGACAAGACAAACCCTTTCCCTGCTCTGTCCAAGAAAAGGAAGGAGTTGTTATGACTGCTGATTCAGCACATAGCCTAGGTGGTTTGATTTTTTCCTTAGGACTCCTTCACCTGTTTTATTTAAACTCTCAGGTGACAGTAGCCGCCCTGAGCCCATCTGTGGGGAGGGCGGGGTATAAATCGAATAAAATAAATAATAAATAGTATACCTTCCCTCAAATTTGACAGTGATCAGAAAGGAGGGATGCTGCACTGTTATCTTTCCCACAGCACCTTTTGAAAGTTTGATGTTAATTATTATATTGGGAATTTTCTTCCCAGTTTCATGCTGAACAGGAGCCAAACCATTGGATGCCCGTACTAGATGGTATGTATAATGATAATTCTGGTCTGTATCTTTCCTTTTATCCCAGTAGATAATTAGTTACTTTATATACTTTCTTTTTTAAAAAATAATTTTTAATTAAATTATGCTTAATGAACAGTTACAAATGTAATAAAGGTAGATATTATACAATGATATCAAATAAGTATTCTATTACAGATGTTAAAGATAGCATACAATGATATTATAGTTTTCTTTCCAATGTTTACTACCTATAAAAAATAGTTAAATAAATGAGTAATTTTTTTTCTTAAGCATTATCCAAAGACCTGACATTATTATTGAAAAATCTTTATAATGATATAAGGCTCTGTTTCTATATTGATGATACTCAGTATATTGGTAAAGATAATATATAAAATAGACTTTATATACTTTCCAAAAAACACACACACACACACAAAGTCCCCAAGCCAGTTTACAGCACAGTATAAAATATTATAAAATCAATACAAAGCCATCAAGATAGAATAAAGAGTTCGTTTAAATTGTTAAAATACAAGATAAATCAATAAAATATAATACCATTTCTTGGTGTAGCTGTTATAGCATGGTGTAGTGTAGTGTGTAAGTAATTGAGCTGCTATTCAGCACTTTGCTGGTTTGAATCTCACTACTGCCATGAGCTTTCCAGGTGGCCATAGGTAAGCCCAGCTCCTCAGCTGTATTGTAGGGAAAATAGCACTGACTTTGTTCAGCGCTCTGGGTGGGCACTAATCTGTCTAGAAGAACAGTATACAAATGAACTGTTGTTGTTTTTGTTGTTGTTATTTTACCTCTAACTCAGTGCCCTTCTGGAGATGGTCCTTCAGGGACTCTGGGTTTTAAAAGTCAAAATCAGCACCTTATATTGCGCTCAAAAGCAGATCAGAAGCCAGTGTGAATGGCATAACACTGACTTAATATGTTTGCTACAGTGGGTACTTGTAAAGACACTAGCTGCCACATTTTTAGACTTGCCATCCCCCCACCCTACGTGGCCAGTGGGGTGGGAGGGAGGCACAGGAGGAGAGAAGCACATGCACATGCTCCCATGCTCCCCCATTGCTCCAGCAACAGAGGAATTGCTGTGTGCACTGAAGCCGAGTGCTGTGAAACCACCCCTTTGGAGGTGGTTTTCACAGTACTCAGCTTCAGAATGCGCCACAATTCCTCCATTGCACCAGAAAATGACATCATTTTCTGGTGTGACTGGGGAGTGCTGGAGTGCACACATGCTGTGTGATCGCACAGGAAGTAGGTGCCCTGCTGTCCCCACGCCCTTGGGGCCTCTGGGCACCCTAAACAACTGAATGTTCTGAGCCTCCTGCAAGGGCAACCCCATGTAGTGTGTTACAGCTGTCAAGATCTGATGTTACCATCAAGATGTGTGATTGTGGCCAATCAGCTGGGGAATATAGATTTGCCAAGGGACTAGGAACCCCTTTTTATGCCTCACCACATGCCTCTGATTGTCCCTTGGCATCCCCATATTCTTCTGAACTGAACTGCTTGGTTTAGAGATTACATTGCTTCATCAAAGAGATGTTTGACAAAGGATGGATAATGTGAAAAGTGAGCAAGACTGTTCTATTCCAGAGGGCCTTTGGAGGGAGGTAAGCTGTTTTAGCTGTATTAACTCTGTGTCCTGGCTTTGAACTCTGTATTTTAATTCTGTATTGGTTTTAACTTTTGGACACTTGTGATGTCTGTTATTTAAATAAATAAAATAATGAAGGACAACATCAATGCGAACAATAATGGAGGGTAAATAACAGTGGATCGTCTTCGTCCTTCTGTGCAGCCCCACATTGGGACTGCGCAGGCGCAGGCCAGCCGCGGAAAAGATTTTTCTAGCTCTAAGAGATGTGAGGGGGACGTTCGGATCCACCGCGCATGCGCGCCGGTGTTCCCGCCAATTTTGAATGCATATATATCCGAACGTCCCCGGCATTCCCTCAGTTCCTTTTTCGCCGCCGTCGAAAAGGTTCTTATTGTCTAGCGTTCGTTTCAAGCGTCTCTTCGGAGTTTTGGATCGTTTCTTCTGCTGGTCGGTTTTTTCCCCTTGTCATCTGTCGGGAGATACCGTTCATTATGTCGCAGACATCTTTGTTTAAAAAGTGTCATAAATGCGGCACTAAGATGACCCATTCGGACGGCCATGAGCTCTGCCTCATCTGCCTGGGCGAGGGGCATGTTGTCGAGCGCTGCTCCATTTGTATGTCCTTCACTCCGAAGGCAAGGAGTGATCGGAAGGCCAGGCTCCGTGCCTTCTTGTGGGATGCCAACCTTCTCCCCCCCAAGCCGTCAGGCTCTTCGGGAGATAGGCCGCGCTCCGCCGCTCCGTCACCGGCGCCGTCTCGTAAGTCGCCAGAGCCGCTCCCCTCGGAACCGACGGGGCAACCCGTTCCGGAGGCCCGTCCTGATTCCGGTTCCGGGGATCGTCCTTCGAGCCGGAAGGCCAAGAAGCGTTCCGCGCCCAAGCCGAAGTCCTCCTCCAAGCCTTCGGTTCGGGAGGCTGTTTCGGAGCCCCCGTCCAAGAAGGCCAAGGCGAAGTCGAGGGCCAAGGACCGTGCATTGTCCCCAGCTCCGACTGTGCTGCCTGGTTCTCCGGCCGAACCAGTCCTGATACCCGACGATGTGGTGAGTCTCCACACCCCGTCGCCTCCTTGCACGCCTCCTCCGTCGGTTCCCGAGGAATTTGTGCCGTTTCCGCCTTTCCCGGATCCGTTCCAATCTTTTGAGCGCTCCCTGCCGTCCGCCCCGGCGCCTTCAGAGGCCTCCGTTCCACTGCCGTCTACCTCGTCGGTTCCGATGCCTCTTCGCTGGCCTGCCCCGGTGCCTGCTCCTCTGCCCCCTTGCCAGCCGGTCGCGGGGGTTGGGAACATGACCTCCTGGCAGGATTTTGTGGCGTGGTTCCAGCAGTCGCTGCCCTTCCTGCAACATCCGTCGGTTCCGATGGTCTCCGTTCCGGCTCAGCCAGTCGGGCTCCCAGCACCCGCTCCTCCACCTCCGGGCTTACCTCTGCGACCGCCGGTTCCTGCAACTTATCCGTCGGCCCCGACCGCTCACCGGTCTTCGGTTCCGACGCAAACCTCGCCGGAGTTTTCGGATTCCGAGGATGATGAAGGTCTGGCGTCACCGTCGGAGTGCTCTTCAGACGCGGCCTCGGATCCTTCCCCGGATGACACCGTGGGTGGGCCCCGCTCATCGTCCCCGAATGACGATTACAGGCTATTCTCCGAACAAATGGTGCGGATGGCCGCCGCGCTGGAGATAGACGTCTCCTCCACGACCTCCAAGCCCAAGAGTAAGCTGCTGGAGGCGCTGTATTCCGGGTCCCCCGCGTCGGTGGCGTTTCCCCCTGTGGAGGATTTTGTTGATAACGCTCTCGCGCTCTGGCAGGCGCCGGCGTCCCTGTCCGCGACGGCAAAGAAGGTGGAACGGTACTACCGTTTAAAGCAAGATGATTGCCCGTACCTCTTCAATCACCCGAAACCCTCGTCGATCGTGGCTGAGGAGGGTCAGGCTCGGTTCCGTTCCGGTTCCTCGTCGGCCCCGGCGGACCGGGAAGGCAGGAAGCTGGATGGCGTGGGCAGGAAACTCTACTCATCCGCGTCTCTGGGATTCCGTATTGCCAACTTCCAGGCCATAATGGGATCCTATAATCTATTCCTGTGGAAGAGGCTGTCTTCTTACCTCTCCGACCTCCCGGAGGATCGCCGCCACCTGGTTAAGGCCCTCCAAGCCGAGGCCGTGAAGCTGTCAAAACAGCAAATGACAGCTGGCAAGGACGCCGCCGACTCTGCAGCGCGAGCGATGGCAACTTCGGTGGTCCTGCGTCGGCACGCCTGGCTCCGGTCCACGGCCCTGCCTCCAGAGAAGAAGGCGAAGGTGGAGGACTTCCCGTTCGAGGGGCCCCAGCTCTTCTCGGAGAAGACGGATGAGTCCCTCTCCCTGATGAAGAAGAATCAGCAGACGGCCAAGTCCCTCGGGGTCGCCCCCTCAGCCCAGTCGTCGGGTCCGAGGTATCGCTATGGTCGGTTCCGATCCTACCAGACCCCTTACCAGCCTTACCAGCAGCGTCAAGGGCGCTTCTTCTCGGGCCAGTCCTACGGTCACCGATCCTACTCTGCCCAGCAGCGTCACCCTTCCAGGCGCTCCGGCCGGTCCAAGGGCAGGCAACAGCCCTCTTCGCCCAAGCCTTCGACCTCGGCGCAGAAGCCCTCGGTCTTCTGACTGCGCCTGAACGCTCCCCCGTTGGCCTCCGAGGGTGCTTCCTCTGCTGCCCAGTTTCTGGACAGGCTTCGACCTTTTTTGCCCTGTTGGCAACGTGTTACTTCTGACGCTTGGGTCCTGTCCATTGTGGCCCATGGTTACAAGTTAATGTTTACGGATGCACCCCCTCTCTCTCTCCCTCCCCGTTGTTCTCCATGTTGTGATGTTGTGTTACACAATAATGTTATGGAGTTGGTTACCAAAGGTGCTGTCCGGGTGGTCAATGTCTCTACTTCCCCATGGGGATTTTACTCCAGATACTTCCTTGTGGATAAAAAGGGTGGAGGTTCCCGGCCCATCTTAGACCTTCGAGGCCTCAATGGTTATTTGAAGGCTGAGAAGTTTCGCATGCTGACCCTGGCGCGAGTCATGGAACTCCTGGAAGTGGGCGTCTGGCTGGCCATTCTAGACCTGAAGGATGCCTACTTCCACATTTCTATATTTGAGGGCCACAGGAAATACCTGCGGTTTGTGTATGGGAATTCTGTGTATGAATATACAGTGTTGCCCTTCGGGCTAGCCTCTGCACCCAGAGTCTTCACAAAGTGCATGGCCACCGTAGTGGCATACCTGCGGTCCCAGGGTTGCTTTATCTACCCGTACTTGGATGACTGGCTCCTGGTGGGACCCTCGCCTGACTCTCTCCAGGCCCATATTGCCCTCACTTTGTCCGTGCTGGCTAGGCTGGGCTTGGTGGTTAATGGGGATAAGTCTATCCTGACCCCAGGCATGGCCATTAGGTTTATTGGGGTCCATTTCAATTCCCTGCTGGGTAGAGCCTACCTGCCCCCTGACCGGTTGGCCAGGCTTTCCGCTTTGGCCCGGCATTTTATGCATTGCCGGTATCAGACTGCCCTTTTGGTTCAGACTCTGTTGGGCCTTATGGCCTCCACCACAGGGGTGGTTTTCTTTGCGCGCCTGCGTATGAGGCCTCTGCAAAACTGGTTTGTCCGGAGGTACAACCCCCTCACCATGGGTCAGCACCAGAGGTTTTCCATCCCCAGGGTGGTGCTGCGCTCTCTGGCCTGGTGGACTGTCCCTGGGAACCTGTCTGAAGGTTGTCCTTTCGGCCCCTTCCTAGCCGAGGTCACGGTTTATACCGATGCCTCCAACTTGGGATGGGGGGGGGCGCTGTGGACAGCTTTCGGCTCAGGGCATCTGGTCCCCATCTGAGGCATCCATGCATATCAACCTTCTTGAGCTTAGGGCGATCCGTTACTCCCTCGCTTCTTTTGCAGATGCCATTCGGAACAGGAGGGTTCAGGTCCTGTCGGACAATACCACGGCCTGCTACTACCTCAACAAGCAGGGAGGGACGGTCTCGCTCAAGCTCTGCAAGGAGGCAACAACTCTATGGAATTGGGCCATGGTCAACAACGTCCTTCCCAGAGCCGTGCACATTGCCGGGGATCTCAACACCTCGGCGGATGCGCTGAGCAGGGTGTTTCTGCCTCAGCACGAGTGGTCCCTAAACAGGGTTTACCTCGACCAGGTTTTCCGCACATGGGGCACGCCGTTGGTCGACCTCTTCGCCACTGCCCGCAACAAACAGGCCCCGCTGTTCTGCTCCCGGGCCGGCATTGGCCGCCACTCCCTAGGGGATGCCTTCCAAATACCTTGGTCCCCAGGGCTCTTTTATGCCTTCCCGCCCTTTCCGCTCCTGTACAAGGTTCTTTCCAGGGTCAGGGCCTACCGAACCCGCTGTATCCTCGTTGCCCCTCGGTGGCCTCGCCAGGATTGGTTCCCCCTTTTGCTCTCCCTGTCCCAGGGGCGATGCCTCCCCCTGCCTCACGCCCCGGACCTCTTAACCAGGGACGGGGTGTGGCATCACGATGTGGCTGTACTGAATCTGGCTGCCTGGCTTCTGGGCAACCGGGAATGAACCTCTCTTCTGGGGTGCTTGGGGTGATCTTGAATGCCCGGAAACCGTCCACCAGGTTGTCCTACCAGAGGAAGTGGTCACGTTTTTCCCGGTGGTTGGCCCCAAAGGGGGTTTCTCCCTTTAGTTGCCCGCTCCCTGTCATCCTGGACTACCTCCTGGATCTCTGCTCCCAGGGCCTTGCGTTTTCCAGTATTAAGGTCCACATGGCTGCAATCTCTGCCTTCCATGAGCAGATTGATGGGAAGACAGTTTTTACTCACTGGCTTTCCAAGCAGTTCCTGAAGGGCCTGTTCAAGACCTTCCCTCCTAGGGCCCATCCCATTCCACAATGGAGTCTCTCCCTGGTTCTCTCCCAGCTGATGCTCCAGCCCTTTGAGCCTCTATCTTCTTGTCCCCTGCCTTTGCTCACTCAGAAGGTGGCTTTCCTGGTGGCAATCACGTCCTCTAGGCGTGTTGGGGAGCTGTCTGCCCTGCGGTGTGACCCTCCCTTCCTGCAGTTTTTCCCTGGTACTGTCATGCTCCACACTAGCATGGAGTTTCTGCCCAAGGTAGTCTCAAGGTTTCACCTACAGCAAAAGGTGTTCCTCCCTTCCTTTTTTCCAACACCTTCATCCCCAGGGGAACGAGCACTACACACATTGGATGTAAAGCGTGCTTTATTGTTTTATTTGCACCGCACCAAATGTTTCAGGAAGTCTCCTGCCCTGTTTGTGTGTTACTCTGGCCCTCGCAAGGGCTCACCTGCTTCTGCCCAGTCCATCTCTCGCTGGATTGTGTCTACGATTAAACTTTGCTATCAGCATGCTGGAGTCCAGTGTCCCTTGTTGGTTACCGCTCATTCCACTCGAGCGCAAGCTGCTTCTGCTGCCTTCCTACGAGGAGTGCCGCTCCGGGACGTCTGCCAAGCTGCGACATGGTCCACTGCAGACACTTTCATCAAGCACTATTCTGTGGATGTGCATGCACGACGTGACTCGGCTGTGGGCACAGCTGTCCTGCAGTCCTTGTTCAAGTAGACACTCACACCCGCCCCCATTGGTGAGATGCTAGTTACTCTCCCAATGTGGGGCTGCACAGAAGGACGAAGACGATAAACAGGGTTTCTCACCTGTAACTGTTGATCGTCGAGTCTCTTCTGTGCAGACACACATTCCCTCCCGCCTGCCCCGCTGTGAGTGCTTGGTTTCTTCCATTGTTTCTCCGGCGGCTCAGGTGAACTGAGGGAATGCCGGGGACGTTCGGATATATATGCATTCAAAATTGGCGGGAACACCGGCGCGCATGCGCGGTGGATCCGAACGTCCCCCTCACATCTCTTAGAGCTAGAAAAATCTTTTCCGCGGCTGGCCTGCGCCTGCGCAGTCCCAATGTGTGTCTGCACAGAAGAGACTCGACGATCAACAGTTACAGGTGAGAAACCCTGTTTTTCCTTGGCCACCCAAGATCTTTGCAAAGATCTCTTCTTCTGAAATTCCTGAATTGTAGCCAGAACTCCTACTAATCTTCTGTATGATAAATAACAGAAACCTATACTGTACAATACAGGTTTTCAAGTGTGTATTTTTCTCTCTACTCACACAGATACTGTAGAGTACAGCACATTTTTGGACTCATGCCCTGATTCTATGGAAGTGGAAGCCACCCTCACCATTGCTGAACTCTGTCTCCAGTACAAGTGAGAAAACATCCTTCTTACCAGTTTGACCTTTTCTCTTTTTTCCTGGAACTTGATTTGGGTTTGTAAAGTTTACAAACTAATTATATCCCAATGTCTTGAGCAATCGAAAGGCACAGCTCCTGTATTTGGGACTGCTAATCACACAAGTCACACAGACTTAGCTTTAAAACACTGACGAAATAGTAGAAGATTTTAAATGGTCAGAACAAATGTTATTGGAAAAGTTTCTCTGAAAACAAATTTAGAAGAAGCAGCTTTTTCTTATTTAGTGAATTGATTTCATATGTCCCCTATCCTGTGCTAATGCTTCTTGAAGATTTTTAAGCAAATCTGACCCTGCTTTGAAACAAAAAACCCATGCTCACTGTAGAACCTGTCTACATTTGCCCAAGAAAACACAGATTAAAGTGATAGGCCAGAAAGAGACACATCAATGAAACCTGAATCATCCTCTGCTTTCAACCTTACAGAGTGCCATGCCACATCATTCACCTGTCCTCTGCTCAAGCTTTGCCCATTATCAAGGATGCTCGAAAAAAGGGAGCACCAATCACTGTAGAAACCACCCACCACTACCTTAGCCTGTCATCTGAATGCATTCCCCCAGGAGCCACATACTACAAATGCTGCCCTCCTATTAGGGGGAAGAGTAACCAGGTGAGGATTCACGAAATGACGGTAATTGGATCTAGAGGAAAGTATATCAGCACAAAGAACTGGCTTTTATCATTATTTAATGTACCGTTTTATCAATGTGTTTTTATCTGTAGGTTGTAATCCACCCTGAGCCTGTCCACGGGAAGGGCGGACTATAAATTTAATACATAATAATAATAACAACTACTACTACTACTACAACCATGCTAAAAATGTGAATAAAAAGGTGTGAGGATGTGTGCCTGAAGATTAATTTGCCCAGAAGAAATTTGTAGTAATGTCAACAAGAATGCAGTCAGAGTAAAATAAGCCAATATTTGTGTGATTATTAGTTAGGTCAGAATGCAAAATACAGGACTGCATGCCTGAGGAGAGTGTTACCCATGGATAATCAATATCCATCAATTTTGCCTTGATGTATTCAGTTTCAGTTTCTTAATCCTCTTCCAAAGGTTCAAGGAACCCACGAATGCCCTGGATTTTATGAAAAAAGAAAGAATTGATTATAACCAGCATATTGATGACATTGCATTCTAAATTGATAAACAATCTCTCCCAGCAACTGAATCTAGATATTAAATAGCATTGGGGGGAGTGACGATGAAACTTTGCAGTACCCACAGGATAATTCCTAGAGGATAAGACAGAAATTATACAATACTATCTTCTAGGGCCATCCCATCCAGTTAGAACAGAATCACGGCAAAGTAGCATCTCCTGTTCTCAGGAAGATTTGATAGTCCACCAAATGTAGCTAAGACAAAAAGAATCAATATGGTTGCAATCTTCCTATCTACACGTAGATGCGGAGCATCAAATAAAGCAGTTTCCTTTCCATGCCCATTCTGTTTTGCCTCGGCGAGTCGATGTAAGAAAGCTGTCACCTGCAACTCTGTTATTATTGTATTGTATCTTAGATTCTACCCTGGGACTTTTTCATTAGTATGTGGTAAATCTAATGTGTTTAACTCTGTTAGCTGGAATAGCAGGAAGTGAGTTTGCTCTGTGTTTACTGGCACTCTAATAGCTCGGTGATTTCATTTTGCCCCAAAAGAAAGGTGAAAATATTTCCTTGAATACAACCTTTGCTCTGGTTTTCTCCTGTCTTCAGGAAAAGCTGTGGGCAGCTTTGCAGGATGGGGAAATAGACATGGTTGTCTCAGCCCACACTCCATGTTCCGCAGAGATGAAAGATTTGAACAATGGAGATTTTCTCAAGGCCGAAGCAGGCATTGCCTCATTACAATTTGGTAAGATGTTTATGAGCTTCATCATTAGTTGGCATGTGCTGCTATTTTGCTCATTCTATGAAGAGATGCTGCTAAAAATGTGAAGGTCCTTTATCACAGCCAAAGATCATCCAACATTCAGTTGCTTCACATTTCTTTATCATAGCTGCTCAGTGCCCCATTCAAAGCTATCTCCCCCTAAAGTACAAATATATATTACTTCAGTTCAGTTATCTTTTTAAACTGTGTGAATCAACTGAATTAATTATTTTAAAAGGAAACCAGATGATGGAATGCAAACATAGCTACTATGAAGTAAGTCCCATCAAATTCAATGCATTTTTACGTAAAGTAGGGCTACTGCCCAATTGTAGTATTCTTAGCAGATGAGTCAGTTAAATCTGCATATATTTGTGAATGAAGAAATGATCATTCCAAAGTTAACAAATGTACTCGTTTATAGATGAAGCACATATATCACTTTAGTAAAGGCATTCCTTCCTATGTGAGAGGAAATGAGAAACCTCTTCTGAGAAAGTGTTTGCTATCTGAAGTTCTTGTAAGTAATTGTATTAAAAATAAATAAAATCTTCAGATCAGTATAGCTCTTAGGGACTCATATGTTCCCTGACCAGACATCCAATTTGCATAGTACACATCTAGCAGTGCTTCACCTCCTTATTTGCCTCTTACCTTTACAGAATCAGGTAGTAGTAGTATTAAAATAAAATGGGGAGATTGATGGAGTATGATGATCAGGGCTTTTTTCCAGGAAAAGTGGTGGTGGAACTCAGTGGGTTGCCCTCGGAGAAAACGGTCACATGGCTGGTGGCCCTGCCCCCTGATCTCCAGACAGAGGGGAGTTTAGATTGCCTTCCGCGCGGCTCAGTGGCATGGAGGGCAATCTCAACTCCCCTCTGTCTGGAGATCAGGGGGCAGGGCCACCAGCCATGTGACCATTTTCAAGAGGTTCTGGAACTCCGTTCCCCCGCGTTCCAGCTGAAAAAAAGCCCTGATGATGATTAATGAATACAAGGATAAAACAGTTGTTTTCATTCATTTTTGTTTAAAACATTTATATCTTACCCTCTTATAGCAGCTGGTCCCATTCTTACAGACTTTGGGCAAATCTTCTGATTGAGTCACAAATGATTCTTTTTTTCCCCCTTTTTTGAGAATGAATCTTACCAAACCAATATTTTCTTCTCCAAATTTTTACTGGAAATCACACAGGTCTTCCTCTCTTCTGGACGTCTGCAAAACCCAGAGGGTTCTCCTTACATGACCTAGTGCAACTGATGTGCAAAAATCCTGCTGTTCTGAGCAGACTGGAAGATCGCAAAGGGTCCTTGGGCCCGGGGATGGATGCCGATTTAGTAATCTGGAATCCAGACAAGGAGTTTGAGGTAATAATGGAAGCAGACATGGGTCAGGGAGGGGGGTTGTTGTGAGCTGTTTGGGGGAGCCTGGTTCAGAACAAAAGTTAATCAATAAAATTAAAATAAGACACAACATGTTGCCATTATGAAAAACAAGGCAATTCCATAATGCTGGGCAGAGAATAATATGTGTTAAAGTCCCAACAAAGAGCCATTTGCTTTTAAAAGTTTTTAATATAAAAGGCAACACTCAATAGTTATCACACTGTTGACCCTAGTCTCTGTTTTGATGGGCTCGTTTTCCAGGTTGTAGAAGCGAAGCAAGCTTTGTAAGATCATTAGCTTTGGCATCCGTTGCTTTCCTTTTATGTGATCCATGAATGTGTATTTCAAATCCCAGAGTATGGTTGGAAGTACATGATGAAGTAATTCTGATGAAGCTAAGCAGAACTGGGTCTGGTAATAAATACCAGGTAGATTCAGAAAAATGCTAGTTGATTTATTAATCTGATATCTTTGCCACTTTTCAACACTCTTGGTTCCCCAAGGAGGGTCGCAACAACAATAAAAACATTTCAAATATAAAATATGTAAAACAATTAGATTTTAAACATCACTGTAAAACCACCAAGGACAAAAATAAAAATGAACATGGCAAAGTAATCATCTGTCAGTCAACTGAAAGACATTCTAGAACACAAAAAGCTACAGGTTCCTCCAGGGGGCCTGTAAAGGTAGTCCCATCTTTCCCTTCCAGGGGAGAGAAATGCCCTTCCATGAATCTCTGGCTGCTAAACTTACCTAAAACAGGGCAAATTCTGACAGGAAGACCCCATTTACTGATCTCCACTGGGACGGGTTGAGATGGGAGAAAGTGATCTTTTAGGATCTATGTACCTATACAGCTTAGGGTTTTTAAGGTCAAAATTAATTAAGAGATTTTCATTCTCTTTGACACAGCACAAAGATTGAATAACAGGTTTGAAGAAATATTTTCTGTACTCTGACAGAGAATTTCTCTTTTTCTCAGGTGAATAAAGATCTAATTCATCACAAACAAAAGGTATGGAATAATATTGCCTCCATTTGTTTGTTCGTTGCTGTGATTTACTGCACTCCAGTGGCTGGCAGGAGAAAGAATTTTTCAAAAACCACCATGGGTGACAACATGCCATCACCTCCAGTAGTTCCCCTGAAGTGATGTCACATCTCTCTAGGAATCTCCAAAACCTTGCTTTTACCATATGGTAAAAGCATATTTTTTGTTGTTTGCTAGAGAGATGTTATGTCAGTTCTGGGTTTTACTGGAAGTGACATCACATCATCACTGACAGCCGTCCCTCAGTCTCCCAACCCACCACTGCCCTGCTGGCCTCCTGTTGGTGGCCAGGCCAGGCCTGGCAACCTAAACGGATTCTCACTTCTATGCCTGCCTGCCCTACCTCCATGATACTGGTGTGTGGGCATGTTGCATCTTAGATTGCGATTTTAACTTTTGTATTGGAATTATGAAATGGTGTATTTTATCTTTTATTGTGTATTGTTTTGATTTATCACACTACTATGTAATGTTACAACCAACTCTGAGACTGTTCATGGAGAAGGCAGGCAAGAAACCTAATAAATTCAAATTAATTCCATTTGTGCATGTCACAAGACCTGTTTACATGTTACAGTGAATGCACAGTGAATGCACATCCTGCATGTACATGTATACATCTGTTGATAAGAAAGTGCCAACATGCATTCACTTTGCAACTGAAACTAGGGACAGTACCTAGATAAATATAGGATCTGTATTACATGTTCATCTATACATGTGTTAAATGTAACATTAAAATTACTCAACAGGTCTCTCGTTTATTCCCATGGCATCTGAAACAACTGTTTTTCTCTTTTCAGGAAGACTCACTTTTCATTTTTCATAACTATGCAATTGTGATCATAAAAAGAAAAGCAGTAATTAAGGCCTCCCTTCCCTTGCCTTGAAATGATAAGAAATTAATTCAGTAATGGCACTCCCATGAAAGGAAATAATGAATTAAGCAGAAGCTGCTTTAACACAGGGAGGAACATTTAAAATGATAAAAGTCCAGGGAAGTCTCTGTAATGTTTTTGACAGTCCACAGAATTGGGTTGCTGGAATTAACAATTGTATTTAAGTACAATTATTGCCAAATCAGATCAGACGAATGTATCTGTGGACACAAGGAGTTTCACCAGCAATGGCATGAGTGAGAGGCATGAAAATATAGCTGTGTGATCTTAGGGGGAAGTCTCTGAATCAGAGCCGAGCTACAAGTGATGCCTGACATGAGTTGGACACATTTCAGTGTCGCTCAATTTTTGATGAGAAGTATAGGCATCCTGGTCTTGCAGCTGTTGGGCTCTCACTGGGTGCCCCCCTTCCCCTCCGCTGTGTGTGAGTGTGGGGGTTCAGAGCCCCTCTCCTGCCCCCCTCAACCAAGTCCACATTCCCATGGCTGCTGATGGCCGGCGGGGAAGAGCACTTCCCCTTCCCCACTGCCTTGCTGAGCATATGTACCTGGCTGTTCCAGGGCAGCGCGGCAGCCTGCAGGAGCATTCGCCAGGTATGCCTGCTTGACCAGCCCAAGCTCGGCGCCCAGTGAGAGCCCAATGCCTGCACTTCTCTCCTGACCACATGTTCTCCCTCCCACTCCAATTGGTCCCCATTAGAGTCCGCTCTGCAAACTTCAATTTAATGGGCTTTTACAGAGAGCCAAGCTGCAAGACGAGGACACCTACACTTCCCATCAAAACTTGAGGGAAACTGATACGTCTCCAACTCGTGTCAGGTGTCACTTGTAGCTTGGCTCTCAGATTGATTTCATCCAAATTCATTTTGCTTCCAGCTATTTTATGCACTTGACTCAGTGCATAAAGTTTGATCCATGGATATGCTGGCGGGAGGATAATTTTAATACCTGACATCTTCAGTCATGGCTGTTAGACAAACATATAACCTAGGATTCTACCTTTTATATTTTCATTATCTTTACTTCTTCTTTTATCACGCTAGCTGACTCCGTACTTGGGCTTCCAGCTTTGTGGTGAGGTCTTTGCAACTCTTGTCCGTGGCAGGCTGGCTTACCTGAATGGGAAATTTGCATCCAAACCACAAGGAGACCTACTTGTAACTCAAAGAAAAATGCCAATGAGAGTCCCTTCACCTTATTACTAGTGGAAGGAAAAGAGAAACCTACAAAGCACTGGCCAAACAAAGTACCCTGAGGACCAGAAGGATGAGGAATGCAAAGAAGCCATCCCGCAATCTGTAACGAGGACAGCTCACAATGAGGGCAGCTGCAGATGATGCAGCTATTTCCACAGCAGGTGAATAAATAAATGAATCTACAACTTCAGCTGATAGGTCAAGGATATGTGAGAAAAAGAACAGAAAAAGAGACATTCTTGAGTCAACATCTGGTCAAAACCTCATCCTTCCTTGCTTTCCTGTAAGATAAATAAAGGCAATCCAGACCAGTGGGAAACTCTGCCCTGAAAGATCTGGAATATTTTTCTGTTGTTGCTGCTTAATCTCAAAGCATTTATTTTGTTATTATCAAGTCCACTGAACCCCAGTGCTTTCAGTGAGTGGGACAGTAATCAGCCACATGTGTACAATCACTTATCAATAAAAGTTATCCTTTCTTTATGATCATTTGAAAGTAGATGGTGCAGAAGCTTATGATGCAACATGTCTATCCATGTTAAGCTAATAGGATTTAATTAAAAAGGGATGTCTGGTTAATATATCTGAATCATGCATCTTCACATTTTCATAATTTTCATTTAATGGAGGAGTACCTAAAGTCTATTTGAGACAATGTAAACTACATTGCAGAAAAAGAGACCTTCATGCAGCAAATATGTTCTGGTTTGTGATCAATGGAAAAGGCACAATATAAATATTGTAATAAATATATTAAATAAAACTTCTGCCTCTGCCATCCAAGGAACCCTGAATTAGAGATGGGCACGAACCGGAAAAAAACCAAACCATGCAGTTCGTGGTTCGTCAAATTTCATGAACCACGAACCACGAACTTTCACAAACCTGCCCCAGTTCGCGTGTCAGAAAACCATCACTTCCGGGTCAGCAGAAGGTCTGCAGGAAGTCCATCCCCTGTTGCCTAGGCAACTGATTGATTGGCACCAGCCTGTCTGCAGTGACAAACCAAAAAACAATCCAAATGAACTAGCCTAAAAGTTCATGGCGGTTCGTCAGAAATGGGATCTGACGAACCGTGGTTCGTGAACCATGTATCAGCCTGGTTCATGCTTAATTTTGGTTCGTATTTTGGTTCGTGCCCATCTCTACCCTGAATCATTTCACTTTTCTTTGTAAAAATATTTGACTTCACTTGAAATTCCCTAGTTTCAGAGACAGGCTGTCAAAATGAAAAGATGCTGCTGATGTGCTGTAGGGCACATCCTGCCAGACCATTTAGCCAACAAAGTTGGTAGCTGGCAAGGGATCATGCAGAGAAGCACTGAATGAAAAATGAGCAGGCTTAATATCAGAAACATAGTAAGAAATTCTGCTAGTAAAAGGAAGGATGCTCAGAATCAAATGACTTACGAAGAGCTTTTTAAAATGTAAAAGCCCAAAGGAAAATAGATGGGAAACTATCCAACTACTTAAGTCAAAGGAGCTGCACTTAAGCTAATTTACAGTGCAGTCCTGAACAGAGTTACACCCTTCTAAACCCATTGAGTCTAATGGTCTTAGAAGGCTGTAACTGCTTAGAATTACATTGTTAGAACCATTGGTTCCAGTTCAAAACTGATCATAGTTAACTGATGTCTATGCTAGATTTCTTCACCTGTCTGGCACCACACTGCTTAGAGCCAAAGGAATTTTTTTAAAGGAAACGTGGTAATCCTAATCTCAGTGCTGTATTTCCACCGCAGTGCTACTAGTACTGCACGGATTGGGGATGCTTGCAGGGGAGAATTTGTGAATGAGAAGAGTTAACTGTTCCCATCCTATTGCTTATTCCCTGCAAAAACCACCCCAAGCAATTACTTTTCCACAGCCCAATCCAGACCAAAAGTATGCTTCATTCATGGCAAAACAGTGCTGGGTGAGGTGGGGTGGAGGTTACAAGGAAGCTTTTCTGTGGCAGCCATTAATTCCAATGGTGTTTCCCACAGTAAGCATGCAATGTGGAAATGCACGTTTCTGAGCCCACAAGTTTGCATACACCTGAAGAGCCATAGTTGGTTGGGATTTCCTAACACAATATTATAACTCAGAATGAGTGTTAGTATTTTTAAAGAAAGAAAGATAAGGTAATTTTACTATAATATCAGTTCCAAACAGAGGATCTAAGTTTTCATTAGGGATCTGCTACTGTTTTATTTACACAAGACCCTGAACTCAACTAAAAATGTCCTGTGGTTTTAATGGTATTTGTAGTGCTGCAGTCCTTGTAAATAACATGATTGCTCAGCAAATTACCTTGCTCACAATGTTAATTTTCTCTTGAGTTGGACCTCCCCCACTCCATGTTGTTTATACTGATGATTTGTTCACAAGTTAAAATTAGCAGTATTTCAGCTGTGTGTTACCAGAGGTTATTCCCCCCGTTTCTTTACAGCTGTTGATTGTGTTCTAGGATGACTTACTTTACTTAAGGAAGACCTTGGAGAAGCTCTCAGGGTTTACTTGGTCAGCTACAACATCAAAGAAAAGCTCTGATAACTGCAATGTGGTCCCATGACACAAATTCACATGCAGCCCAGATAAATCAATAAAGCACAAAGAAAGATGTGGTCTAATAAAAAGTTAAATAGAGAAAGGCCTCAGTATTGTGCAGCAAATCACTGCCCAGTATCTATACAGATTAAGTGGACTCTTTGGAAAATTACAAACTTAAAAAGTTTCCAAGACCTTGAAGAAAATGAGTTAAAGACATGCTTACTATGGGCATCTGATAACATAAAGCTGCTCTGCAAGGCCATATAAAGGCAGAATCAAAAACATGCTGGAGGGGGGAACTTCTTCCTCTACACTATGGTCCCAAACTGAATTGGATCCCTATGTGGTGGCTTTAAAAATGTTTGGGAGCTCCAAATACAGAACCCTCAGCATTTTGTCTGGTTAAGCATTTAGTACCAGGAGATTGTGAGATACATTTGTATGGAACCTATTTCAGTGATTGCATGTGATTTACTCTATTTATATCCTGCCTTTTCCCCAGTAGAGGCCCAAAGCGGCTCACATTGTTCTTCACTTCCTCCATTTTATCCTCATAACAACCCTGTGAGGTAGGCTAGGCTCAGAGTGTGTGACTGGCCCAAGGTTACTCAGCCAGCTTCCATAGCAGAGTAGGGATTCAAACCTAGGCTTCTCAGATCCTCCCTCCAACACTCTCACTGTTAAACCACACTGGCTGTCATCAGCAAAATATTTCAGCCTGCAACTGTTCACTTATTTGCTTGAATGGTTATGGGTTCTTCCAAAGCTTTACAACTTGCTTATTGGGTTTTCTATAGTTGATGTTGGGTGGTTTGGTGGAACAAGAACCTGCATTTCTAGAGATGCCTCTTCTTAATTACACACAATGTCACATTTAGAAGACTCAGAGAGGGAGGGAGGATATTTGACTGGAGGGATTTGCATCATTTGTCACACATGTATCACAATTGCTATCTGCAACTGAATCTCGATCAACATGCTATGCAGTCTGCCATACTGCAGCCAGGCATACCCCATCTGCTTCCTTTTCTCTAAAAATAATATCCCACCGAACACTAATACATTTCAAACATTAAAGCTGCACATGCCAGAAATCTACCAAGCACATGAGGAGGGAAGGCTGCGTGGTATAGCTGATCTCGTCAGATCTCGGAAGCTAAATGGGAGACTGCCAAGCAAGACTCAGCAGAGGAAGGCAATGGCAAACCACCTTTGCTTCTCATTTGCCTTGAAAGCCCCTTGCTGGGGCTGCCATGAATCACTTGTGACTTGGCAGCACTTTACACACACATACTAAGCACATGAAGATCTTCTTGATGAGCACAGTTGTCATGTTATATGAAAATAGGCAATATGCATATTTTGCATGCACGTACTGCTCTGGTACATGCAAACTGGCCACTGTGTTTTTCAGGGTTTATGTTTGCATGTATCAAGACTGTACATGCATGATAAATACAAATCTTGCTCCTGTTCACACAACATGGCAATCACTTATCAGGAAGATCTCTGTTATTGTGCACTCTCAATACAAATACTGATAGAGTTTCCAGACTCCAGGTATAGCCTGGAGTTCTTCCAGAATTACAACTGTTCTCCAGATTACATATATAAGTTCCCCTGGGGGAAATGGCAGCTTCAGAGGGTAGACTCTGTGGCATTATGTCCCCATTGAGTTCCCTTTCCTCCTCTAACTCTGCCCTCCCCAGGCTCCACCCCCAAATCTCCAGGAATCTCCCAAACCAGAGTCAGCAATGAAGTAAATCAGTCTTCAGAGTCTGTTTTTTCCCAGGTTTGGACATTGAGAGACTATCAGGATGCAGAAGCACATTTCCTTTATTATTAGGAAATATGTTCAGGATTCCAGGAAACTCATTTTGCAAAGCATGTGTTATGACCCCCTTTATTTCTCAGTTAGTTAGATTTTGCCTTTAACCCTCTTCTAACTCCCTCTGGGTAGATTGCTGCCACCAGGAATTATATTCCAAAATAGTTACTTTAAATGTCCCTTTTAATAATGTGCTCAAGTGTCAGGCTCCTTCATGGGTCTGTGTGGCCCTGAGGATAGGAATGGGACACATAGGAATAATGTATACTCTGGGGTTAAAACAAAAACAAAATAAACTTTTATTTTTACAAGAAGCATATTGATTTCATACTATTTCTTAAACTTGATGGTTTCAAAGATAGTTATCAGTTCTTAAAGTTCTTTACATAGGCTCAGTCACACAGCTATATATAAATGTTCTCTCTCAAGCGCACACACAGTTTGCCTGCTTTAGACAGAATGAAATGTTCTCTCACAGACACATACAGTTCAGGCTTCCACACAGGTTGCCTGTCTAAACCAGAATCAATATTTCTCTCAGAAATGCATAGACACGCTTAGGCTGCACACACCTTGCCTGCTTTGCCCAGACTCCTTTCCTCCTCTCTCAGTAACTAAAAACTGCAGTTCACTCCGCCCACACTCTCAATCATCAACCAATCATCTCACTCACTCTTCCCTCTCTTTCACTCCCATTCTTCATCTGTACCACACCAAGCATTTAAAGACACACACACACTTAAAATCATTACAGCATGATTCATGTTTTTCTTGGTTGAATCTTTTACAATGATAACACCATAACACTGCATGGTGCAGTCAATCTAGAGGTCAGATCAGTCATACACATCACTTAAGGCCTATTGAGTAGTTCATTCCTTATGAATGAAAAAAAGTTCATTCTATGCCTCCTTAGCATCATACAGATGTTCCTAATTATTTCTGTTATCATGAAAGGCTTAACTGTTGCAAGTAGCTTCCTCCTTTGTGCAACCAAAGAAACAAGACCAGCGGTAGTGAGATTCTGCAACTACAAGGCCTCTGCTGACAATGGCAATCATCCTTGTATCGAATTCCTAGTGGTTAACTTCCAGTACCAGCATCTGTACATAGTTCACATCACTTGCTTGCTTCTTTGCTCTTTATGATACTTGTTTTCTTACTCAGAGAAGATGCACTTAGCCTCATAGAAGCGCATGGTGTTTGTCGGCTGGACCTTTTGTGAGCATGCTCCTCTTCTGTAGATTCAACAATAGTGTTTCTTTTGGTAATGAAAGCACCCAAACATCTTCATTGTAAACAGACTGTGAAACTTCTTAAGGTACTGCAGTAAAGGTATTTCGCCCCTGCTAAATCTTCTACCTCTCTTAACATTGCTTTATGGTTTCTGATTTTTACTGCCTTCAAAGATATTTTCCATGCCTGGGGAGTTTGAGGGGACACCAGTCTTGAATCTGATGCTTCATTAAAGCAATGAATAATCCAGTCCTTACGGACTTGTTTCTGTGATACTATGCTTTCTTTTCTTGGTGGGTCTATTTCATAACAGATATTTTTGTAGTTTACTGTGAAATACTCCATTCATTTCTTAGTCTCCTTCCCCTTTTATTTTTCTCATGGGCCACCTCTCCATATCATCATAGTAGCCAGATTAAGATCTAAAGGGACAAATGTATAAACATAGAACAAGTCACAGCCAAGGCTATACACAGCATTACTATTATATATGGTCCCTTACAGTCTAACAATTGCAAATAAAAACATAAGTAGACATGGGCACGAACCGGAAAAAAATAATGAACTCGCGGTTCATGGTTCGGTGCTGGCGACGAAACCGAACTAATGAACCACAATGAACATTTCCCGTTGATGAACCTGTTTGGTGTTCGGGGTTCAGCGGGGTCAGAATGGCCCCTGTTGGACTTAGAGAGCCCATATTCACAGGGAGTGTTTAGCAGGCTCTCCTCCAGCTAGCAACCAAGTTTGGTCAAGATTGCAATAGAGATCTTGGAGTTATACCCTCTCCGATCCAAGGCCCCCAGGAAACTCGCACTCGATACAATTAGAGCCACCAGTTGACGTTCGCCCAGTGTACAAGGGGTGTACTCGAAGGCGTGCCGCCTCCCCTCAGGGGGTGGGGGGTCTGGCTACTTGCCGGCAGCAGCCCCCATGTGCCCGCCCGCCAGGCCTCACAGGAGCGTGCATTTATTCCCGGCGTAGGCCAGAAGGTGGGTTATGTCGGCAGCCGCCAGGCCTGGCGGGGGCAGGGAGGTGGTGGCATGCCATCTCCCCTCAGGGGGTAGAGGGTCTGGCCGCTTGCCGGTGGCACCCCCCAGGTACCCACCCTCCAGGCCTCACATGAGCGCGCATTTATTCCCGGCGCAGGCCGGAAGGTGGGTGATGTCTCTATTGTTTTCTACATACAATTCTTTAACTATATACCATTCTCTAACTGTTAACATACATTCTCTAATGTATGCACATACATTCTAGTGTACGTACATTATACTTATACATTCTCTAATGTTTGTATCTTTCTCTGTTTTTGTTTTTCAATCCTTTTATCTATGTATGTATTGTGTTCTGTTCGATTCTATATCTATTTGTTGCATTCGCATTCTGTTTCTAGATCTAGAACAGTTGATATCTATGTACCCTTTTCTATCTGTTTCACTGTATCTCTCTCTCACTGTCTATTCATTACTTTCTATCTCTATCTGTTTCTTTCTATGTGTTTCCACCACTATCTATCTGAATCTATATCTTTCTATGTATATCTGCTCTTTCCTATTTCTTTCTATCTCTAGCTGTCTTTTTCTCTCTTTCTATAACTATATCATTTTCTACATACCTTTATCTTCATCCCTATGTATGTTTGTGTATCAATTTTTATCTACAGTTTTTATTTTTCAGTCCATCTTTCTATCTGTCTATCTTGTTCTGTCCAACTGTATCTATTTGTAGCATTCACATGTCATTTGGAGGGGAAGTGGAAAGATCCCCCAGCAACCGCGAGGCCTCACCTGAGGGTCCCACTGAGGAATTCTCTGGCGGCAGCCAACATCACCCACCTTCCTGCCTTGCCGGAAAGGATGGGAGGGAGATGACATGTCATTTGGAGGGGAAGTGGCAAGATCCCCCAGCAACCGCGAGGCCTCACCTGAGGGTCCCACTGAGGAATTCTCTGGCGGCAGCCAACATCACCCACCTTCCTGCCTTGCCGGAAAGGATGGGAGGGAGATGACATGTCATTTGGAGGGAAAGTGGCAAGATCCCCCAGGGCCTGGCAGCAGTCCTGCAACCAGAGGGAGGGAGAGACTAGAGCTCTAGCCCACCACTCCCACAGACCTGACCCAATCAGACACTAATAATATTGTGTGAGCCCTCAGCCGAGGTGCTCACTGAGCTTGGCCCCAGGGCCTGGCAGCAGCCCTGCAACCAAAGGGAGACTAGAGCCCTAGCCCTAGCCCACCACTCCCACAGACCTGACCTGATCAGGCACTAATAATACTGTGTGAGCCCTCGGCCGAGGTGCCCACTGAGCTTGGCCACAGGGCCTGGCAGCAGCCCTGGAACCAGAGGGAGGGAGGGACTAGAGCTCTAGCCCACCACTCCCACAGACCTGACCCGATCAGGCACTAATAATACTGTGTGAGCTCTCAGCCGAGGTGCCCACTGAGCTTGGCCACAGGGCCTGGCAGCAGCCCTGGAACCAGAGGAGATAGATCCCTATCCCAAAAATCTAAGCTCAATTATACTCTGTCTCTCTCTCCCCCGAAAGGCTAGCAAGTAGCAAGCAACAGCTCTGTCACACTCCACTGCTCGCTGAAAGTGAAAGCCATCCTGGGAGCCCAGTGCTTTTTATAAGCACAGGTCTCATAGAGCAACACAGGAGGTCTGTGGTTGGCCGTCAGAGCTGCCTATCAGGGTTTGCAGGGATGAGATTGGAGTGCCCATGGCTACAGAACACCACCCTCCACCCTCCCTCTCCTGGGTGTATTCTCCCAAGTTGTAACCACTTTGCTGCTACGTGGTTGGAAGGAAAACCTGCCGATCAAGGTAAGCTGGGCTTCGATTCATGTTTCCAGGGCGACAGAAGGAGTGCAGACAGAGTTCAGGCATTCCCCCAGCTCTGTTTCCAAGGGAATTAATTGATGGCACCTGACTGCCTGACTTCACAAACCTCGGACGGATGCAACAAACCGGGCTTCTTACGAACGCTGGTTCGTTGGCCTTGGACACTCACAAACTGCCGGATCATGACCAGACGATCAGGCAGTTCATGGGTTTTTAGCGTTCGTAATGTGGTTCATGCCCATGTCTAAACATAAGCATATTGAACAGTAGCTGAACTCACAAGCTAAAGATGTTTCTTTGAATTATCACAATTTACCTATTATCAAGTTACTTTGGATAAAAATCACATAAAGCGTGAATCTGTTCGCATATGCCTAACTATGGCATATCAAAATAAATTTTTTCATTTGCCTCTCATTTGATTGTTTTTATATGACTGTCCTATAATGTAATGTGGAGGAAATTGATTTTTTCCTTAATTTATGCTAATATATCAATAATGGTAATGGTAGAGACATTATTAGTATTAGTTACTTGTAAAGGAATTTATTAGCTTTCCAACGGTGCTTTAAAATTTGAAATTGGTCACTTGGTTAACGAGTTATAAATCAAATTAGAAAAGGTAGGGAGAATGGCTTTGGCCACCTTGATGACATCATGAAAAATTTAAGCTACCAATCAGAATGGGCTATCACGTCAAAATATTATACATAGACACACATCTTTCAGGAGAACAGAGAAGTTTTGCCACACTACATGATACTGATATGTCAATTTAGGTCCACAGCTCTTGACCCATGGACAAACGAGGAGAAAGATTGGGTATAAATTAAATAAAATCATATTACAGGGGGCTAGCAAGGTGCTGGAAGATCTATGAATGGATCTCCACCATGGTGGTTTTTATTGCTATATGCAGAGCTATATGCAGAGAGCCACTTTGGTGTAGTGGTTAAGAGCACGGGACTCTAATCTAGAGAACCAGGTTTGATTCCTCACTCCTCCACTTGGAGCCAGCTGGGTGACCTTGGGTCAGTTACAGCTTCTAGCTCTTAGCCTCACCCACCTCACAGGGTGTTTTGTTGTGGGGATAATAATGACATACTTTGTAAACCGCTCTGAGTGGGTGTTAAGTCATCCTGAAGGGCGGTATATAAATCAAATGTTGTTGTTGTTGTTATTCAGATTGGGATTGTGGCACAGTGAGGGGTGGGGAGCAAGGAAGATAAACCATTGTTGTTTGCCTAGTCTAAGCACCATTCCTCACAAAACTGCTTTTTTGCTTATTTGAGGGAAATATATAATTAACCTTTTTTTCTCCAACTGGCAGATCGTTCTGGCAGGGCTATTTCAGGTAAAGAAAACTGTAGGGGAAACCTAACCTCTTCCCTATATGACAGCCCTGATCCAAATTGGCATAGGGGCCTCCAGGGAGTGTATTTATTTATTTAAAACCCTTCTGTGCTACTTTCCCACCCAAATAGGGTATCCCAAGATGGCAAACATAAAAACATTAAAATATTTCAGCACTAAAACATAAGACATTCAAACAGTATTTAAAATAAAGGATATATAAAATATTTAAACAATTCAATAAAACATATCTAGTACTTAAATATGATGAAGAGCCATTCACAGGCTTTTCAATATCGTATCCAGTTTGATCCTGATCATCTTGTGAGTTCATGACTGAGTTGAGATTTGAACAAGTAGAATTTGCAGCTCATAGATTTAGTTATGCCATAATTGCTCCTAAATGGAAATCTGGGAGCGGGGCAGTCCCTCATGTAGTTAAATTTCCCTCATTTGGGAAACTGTATGGACTTAACACATCTGAAATATAATGGGTAAGTCTCTCTCTCGGAACTCTGTTCAGAGAATCACCCCTGTAAGATAAATGAAAGCATTTGTATGTTCAAAGCACTAAAGTGGAATTCTCCTGCTAAGTCACCACAGATTCTCCATGCATTGACATATATGCAATTCTTGCCCATTGTTTCAGACATTAGTGGCCACAGATTTGAGGTCCAGATGAAATCTTGTCACCTAAGGAAAAAATAGCCATTTTAAGTAAAACTTGTTAGAAGTGTGGAAATGTGAGTGTGAAAATATGTCATACCTTTCCCCCAATTACTAGTTGAACCTATTACCACAGGAAACAGCCCACAAACATTCATTAACATCTTTCTCTGCACCCATTCTTCAATCACACACCGCCCCATCCTTAAATATATGTTCTCTTTGCCTATCCCAACAACACCCTGAAGGAAGATTCATTTTACACAGAGGGAGGGCCAAAATGGAGTGCCCATCGTTGCTGTTTAAAAATATATATATATTAACTTGTAACATACAAACTATAATAACAACAATATTAAATACTTAAATCTCAACCAAATAGTAATACAGAGATAATCTTATCAATATATATAATTTTAAACTTTCACCCAATCATGAAATGAGAAACATACCTTTATAACAGTAACCTTCTTGGTATAGTTTCCCAATAGTTATGTTTACCAGAAACCCCACTTTTCCATTTCCATAACTTCTTGAAATCTCAGTTTTGTTAGTAAAAGTTCGTTTTTAGCGAGAAAATCTAAAAAAGGTTCCCATTTTGTATAAAAATTTGTATTTCTTGTTGGGTTGGCTTGAAGATACAGCTTCTCAGTTATTTTTTCCATCAGTAGGAAGTCCCAAACTTTGTTATACCAGGTGTTAATTGTAGGAATTGACTTTGACTTCCAGTGTGATGCCAGTGATGTTTTAGCTGCATTGAGTAATATTATAATTAGATCTTTTCTGATAGAAGGTATAATCAAGTCCTTCCAGATGCCCAAAAAAATTATTTCTGGCTTTAAAGGTATTCTGTAGGATGTTATATGCTCAATTTGAACTAATATTTTGTTCCAGAATTCTGTAATATAGCGACATTTCCTCCAGCAGTGAGGACAGTCACTTACTTCCCCACATTGTTTCCAACATAAAGGGTTAGTCCTAGAATATACTTGGGGTATCTTTTGTGGGGTGAGATACCAAAGGTTGATAATTTTATGTGATTGAAGGTCAGCATTAATGATTTGTGAGTTGAGCAAACCTGAGGACCATATCTGTTCCCAATCGGTGATTGGGATGGTGGTTTCACAGTATTTTTGCCATTTTTTGTGTAAGGCATTGTTTACTATGGCCGTCGTCACACGGGCATCTCTTCCGTTAAATTTACAGCATATAGCGTCCTACCTGTTATCGGCACCGTAACGTTTCTTTGGGTCACCTAACGGCTCTTCGCGCTACCAGCTGTCCACACCGAAGCACTCTGTTCTGTTCTCTCTAACCGCGCAGAAGCAGCTCCTCCCCATTTTTTAAAATTATTCTGACGTTTAATTCCGCTATAACGGAATAACAGCATATAAACATTCCGTTAGAGCAAAACATTACGACCTTTTTGTTTTTCCAACTTTGAAATTATATAAATAGCCCTTTGCCTGCAGAAAACTCCCTGTCTGACGTGATCCCCATTGCTGAAGACTCTGCCATGGCGATTGAGTCATTTTTACTTCAGCAGAAAGTTTGCATTGTGTTATGTCGTTATGGCATTATAAGGACATAATAAAATTTAAAAAAGGGGAGTCGCAGGAAGAAATTGATTCTGGGATTGAAGGGAGGGCATAGGACGTTGCCAGGCGAAATACATCGATGTGAGGCATTCACACTGAGGCACAAAATAGCGTGACTATCAAGCACCAAGCAGAAGAGAGAAAATCGCTACAGTGTTGGAATAAGGTGGGTGTTTGCCGGGAAATAGCACCATTTTAGCGCTAAATAAAAGCCCGTGTGACGACGGCCTGTGTTATTGGTACACACCAATAAGGTATACATCTTAGAAACTAAGCCTTTGTGTGTGAGTTCTTTCGTGTCAATAATTTGTTCAAAATCTGTTTTTGGTTTGGCTAATATTTCTTTTAATTTGATATCTTTTGCAAAATAACTTAGTTGAAAGTATAGGAACCAAGGTATTCTTTGTCCTATTTTCTCCTCTAATTTATGTTTCTCTAACAGCCCTGTTTTAGATGTGATATCTATCAAACAAATATTACTGTAGTCTATATTATTTCTTAATTTGGATATCCTTTGACTAAGTGCTGAGTCTTCTTGCGAAGCAATAGTAGAAAAACGAGAAATTTTTGGAATTAGCTTGTTCCTATATTTGTCCCATATTTTTAGGATTGCTATTAGAAATGGGTTACATTTCAATTCTTTGGGTCTATGCTTGATCGTTGTGGTTTTTAAACACAATTATAATAATCATAATTTGGATCTGGACCCTGGCATAGGGGCAGGGGAGTAAGCACCCTAGTGTCATTTTCCTGATGTAAAATAGTTCCAGAAAGCTGTGGCTTGTCCTGTTGAGAAAACACACACATACATTCTCCCCAATGTGGCAAAGAGCAATTCTTCTGGGGCATTTTAGATCAAGCAAAAGGCACGGGGGAGGCTATCCTCATACAATGGTCCCAATCCAAATTGGTCCCACACATGCTCGATAATTGAATTTTTTTTTAAAAAATCAACAGAATATTTTTTTTAAAAAAAATGCTAAGCACTCTGGCTACAGAACTCTCAGTAGTTCATCTGGTTTGGCCCTAAGAGCTTGACAATGGCAGTAGGTTGTAGCTATGCAAATTTAGTTGGGATAGCTGAAAAGTAGAAGAATGAATGAGGCAGCAAATGTTCCAGGAAAGTTGTTGAAGCTTCTTTCGCAGAAGGTTTGAAGGTTATGGGTATACACAAAATCTTGAGGCAGAAACATTTGTTAGAGGAACAAGATAATAGTTTGACTCCATCCAATTTTACATTCTAAGCAGAATCAGTGTTTACAGTAATTTTAACATCCTTTATGGTGTTTGACTCCACAAAGGGATTCTTCCTTGCACGGAGAGTAGGAAATTTCACATTTCAAGGGAATGTCCACACAAAGCTGAGCTCACTCTGTAAGCATAACTCATGGGCTTCCTGAGGCTTCAAACCAGATCAAGCATAAACTTTCAGTCCAGTTCAAAAGGGGAAGTAGATGATAGGGTTCTGCATGGGCATGCACTGGTTTTAATGTGCTCCCTGCAGTCACGTCAGCTGAAGGGAATGGCTTCTTTTTTAAAAAGAGAGCTCATATGAGCTCAGAACAGCATCCCAAGGGGAAGGAGCATTCCTGCGTTCCCCCAAGCCATTTTCCTGCTCAAAAACTGTATGTGAGAGGGAATTATTTTGCCAACTTTGCTGCTCCACATGGAAAATCAGTGAAATAATTCCCCTCACATACAGTTTTCATGCTAGAAAATAGTGTTGGGGGAAGGCAAGGGACAGTGTTAAAATCATGCATGTCTGTGCAGGAATGTATCATCTAGAGAGACCCAAATGGCTGCCTGCAGGTAGAGCATCCATCTGGATTTGCCAGCATCCCCACACCAGAGGGTGGGGATGAAGGTAAGGTCTACTTTCAAAGGAATGTGGCCCCGCATGGCTCTGCCATTCGCCACTCTTAACTAGACATGGGCACGAACAGCATTACGACTACAAAAAAAACCACGAAACAGCCTGTTTGGCTGTTTGCGAACAAGCTGTTCGTGAGGCTCCATTCTAAATGAACAGGTGGTTGTTGCAAGCCTCCTTGGTTGCTGTTCGTTGCTGTTCGTCAAGCCAAACAATCTGGCACCTGCAATCAATTCCCATGGCAACTCAGGCAGGGATTGTCTGAATTCCTGCTGTTCCCTTGGAAACCCTGAATCAAAGATTACTGAAACTATTTGTATAGCTTTGGGAAGCTTCGGCGTTTAAATGCCCATTTCTGAGCTGCTGCTCAGCTGCATGGAAAGGGGCATTTAAACCCCTGAATCAGCTGCTCGTTCGGGGCTTCCCTGATAAGCAGCTGAGTGCTGGCTGCCCCTCTCCTGGTGTGAGAAAGATGGGGAGAATCTCCCCACCCCTCTCGCACCAGGTCGCAGCAGCCCAGAGCTGCCAGCTCTCCCGGTGCTGAGAAGGATGGGAAGATTCTCCCCCCTCACACCAGGAGAGCCGGCACCACCTGGCTTCTTCTGCCCAGTGTCAGAGGGACTAGGAGATTCTCCTCGACCCTCTGGCACCAGGCAGAAGCAGCACGGGGTGCTTGCTCTCCCTGTGAGAGGGGGAGAATCTCTCCGTCCCTCTCTGCACTGGGAGAGCTGGCGCTGCCGGGCTGCTTCTGCCTGGAGTCAGAGGGACGGGGAGAATCTTCCTGCCCCACTCGCATGGGGTAGAAGCAGCTCTGCGGCACCGGCTCTGCCAGGTGTGAGCGGGATGGGGAGAATCTCCCTGCACCGCTCACACGGGGCAGAAGCAGCCCCGGGCCGATGGCTCTGCCGGGTGCAAGCAGGACGGGGAGAATCTTCCCGTCCCTCTTAGCACTGGGAGAGCCGGTGCTGCGGGGCCTATTCTGCCCAGTGTCAGAGGGATGAGGAGATTTTCCTCATCCCTCTGACACCAGGCAGAAGCAGCCCTGTGGCGCCAGCTCTCCTAGTGCTAAGAGGGATGGGAAGATTCTCTCCGCCCCACTTGCATGAGGTAGAAGCAGCCCCGCGGCCCCGGCTCTGCCAGGTGTGACTGGAACAGGGAGAATCACCCTGCCCCGTTGGCACTGGACAGAAGCAGCCCCGTGGTGCCAGCTCTGCCCAGTACAAGAAGCACTGGGCAGCCCCGGCTCTGCCCAGTGCAAGAGGGACAGGGAGAACCTCCCCGCCCCACTCACACTGGTCAGAAGAAGCCTGGCAGTGCTGGGGTGAGGCAGGGGGGGCTGGGGTGTTTAACAAAGCAGCCCCGGGCTGCCGGCTCTGCCGGGTGCAAGCAGGATGGGGAGAATCTTCCCATCCCTCTTAGCACTGGGAGAGCCAGCGCCGCGGGGCTGCTTCTGCCCGATGTCAGAGGGACGAGAAAATCTCCTCGTCCCTCTGACACCAGGTAGAAGCAGCCCTGTGGCACCGGCTCTGCCCTGTGCAAGAGGGATGGGAAGATTCTCCCCACCCCGCTTGCATGGGGTAGAAGCAGCCCCATGGCCCTGGCTCTGCCCAGTGCAAGAAGAACCAGGCAGCCCGGTTACACCGGCTTTGCCCCATGCAAGAGGGACAGGGAGAATCTCCCTACCCCCCTCGCACCGGGCAGAAGTCTGGCATCACTGGGGTGGGGCAGGGGGGCTGGGGTGTTTAAAGGGCCCTGCCGCTTACAAGTTGCAGGACAGAGCCCTTTAAACTATCAACTGGCAGGTGGCAGGGGGGAATCCCCCCCTGCCGCCTGCCAGCTGATAGTTTAAAGAGGGCCAGGTAAAGAGGGCCAGGTAAGTGGATTAGAGGGGAGGGGGGCTAAGTGGAGGGTTTGGGGGTGGGCCCCCCCACAAACAATGAACAACGAATATGTTCATGACAGCATCATGTTCGTCAATGTTCGTTGTTTGTTGTTCGTAGACAGCAGTGAACCACAATCAGCATGTTCGGGTTTTTTTCCACATTTGTGTCCATGTCGACTCTTAACCCTGTAAAGGGAACTTTCCCTTTTCGAGCCATCCACACTGTACAATTACAACCCAACTGAGAAGAGAAAAGGAAAGAAAGGGGAAAGGAGAGGTTAGGCCACAAAGAAGTAGCATCACAGTGGCTTTTCTCTAATTATATAAAAAAATTAAATCCATTATTTGATATCCCGTTTTCTTTTTTCTTTATTTTTGTTCTATAGTATTGTAAATGAATGCCTGCATAATTAGTGCCTGCATCATTTCCTCCATATTTTGACAGCATTCTGTAATTGACTTACACCAACATGTTTATTTCTATTTTTGATTTTAGGTTCCGTATTTTAACTACCTGGCCTGAACTAGCAACATTATATATATTAATAACAAATCAGACCACTGAGGAAAGCCCATAGGGCTGAAACGCGTTTGGTTTCTGTATATGTGCAGTCAGGTTTGTGACTTGGTTCTTGTATATGTGCCAACAATTTTATGACTCTGTGTAACTGTTGATACTAGGTCTCTAGGTTTTTAACTTTTTTCCATGATTTTTAATTGTTTATGCACTGTGCAATAAATAATCATATTTCTTTCATATTTTATATTTTCTTGGCCACTCAATCTTGTTGGTTCCCACAAGGAAGTAGCATCACAGTGGCTTTTCTCTAGTTATATTAAAAATTAAACCAATTATTTGATACCCTTTTTCTTTTTTATTTATTTTTGTCTCACAGCAGTGTAAATGAATGCCTGCATAATTATTTAGGATCAAATAATAGAATGTGCAATGAACATAGATTAAAACTGAGGTTTGGTTGTTGACAAACAGCATTGAACACAATTTAAAAAAGAAAAACCATAAGAATTAGGGGAAAGAAAAGGAGTACAAATCCTTGGAATAATACAAAGGGCAAGCTACTATTTTTTTGGGACAAGAGTGGATTTCTTCAGGCTCTGAAAAAACAATAATCAGGCAGGGAAAAGGAGACAGGCATGGTTATTTGTTAACCTGCTCCATTAATGTAGAATTTGCTGTAGTTGGCAGATTATTGACATGGATCACTTAATGGATGGACCCTGAACAACTACAATGAAAAATAAAACTCCTGTAAATTTAATTGACTTTAAATCGATTCACTGATTTAGGACACAACTGAACATCTGCAGAATTATTCTGTGCTCCTCTTTTTAGCTGATCTGTGAGGGAAGTAACTTTTAAAGAGGCTAGGCAAACATTATATTCCTGCCTGTCTTGTTCAAAGAACAAGGAGAAACATAATGAGCAGAAATTTTATTGCGTAATGCTGAAGATCTCAGCTCCTAACAGCTGCAGAATTCTCAGGCAAGACGGGCTCAAGGCTTTAAAAAACAGAGGAGTCAATAGATTGGAAGTTGTGCTGTTGACAGGTCCCTGGACACCTGTGAGAGAACAAAAACTGCTTCAACAGCCACTGAGTCACTGGAAGATTTTTTAGAAGAGGAGGAAAACTAGAGAGGGAAGTGACCCAGGGTTTATCATATCAAAGATCTGTTTGTTTTTCTTGCCCCTAAAAGTCAGCTATTTAAGTTCAGTGATGGCCAGTTCATTCTTGGTACTGCAGGCAACACGTTCGGCTCGTGGTCGTGTTCAGCTGCCTCTGCTTTTGAGCCAGTGTTGTTGTACCATGTCTTCTCAAAAACATCTGATGCCACCCCCTGCATGTCTACTACAGCCACTGTCTGTTCCAGACAGGCTGTTGCTGGGCCCTGGGCCCTCCAATTCCCCTCCCCGGATCTTGTCTGCAGGTGGTCGACAGCTGATAGGACATGTCCATAAAGAGATGATCCAGGTAAGGTCTACAATCTTGACTTCTCCTGTGGTTCCTTATGAAAGATTCCTGCTTCAGCTTTTCTGTACTGCTTTGCCAACTGGTCTCTTCTCTGCTTTCAGGCATTACTTGAAAAGGCAGCTTAACTGCAATTCAGCCTATAGCTTCTTTACTTTTTAAATTTTCTATTCATCCAGTTGACTAAGAAATGCAATCTAGATTCAACAATAATCCTTTATTCAACAAACTAGGAGCAAGTACATCACAGAGCATATGTAACTCTTAAATTTAATTCTTATAACAGATTATTGTTTAATTTTTGTGATTTTCATTCCTACGTACATCAGTCAAGATTACAAATATTCCTTTCAGCTCTATTTAATGTCAGGAAAATAATTGCTAACTGCTGGTTTGAGTGATTGTTGCACATAAATATAGATTAGTAGCAGCTCTCCATTATGCTCAATATGCCATGCAAAAGAATGTAGGAAACAGCAACCAAAATGGGGCAAAAGAAAACTGCTGACAATGGCAACATGTGAAATCAAAAAGAAAAATGTTCATATCCATTAATATCCATTAATTCCTAATTGTATCAAACAATATAATTATTTGATTCTTTGGGTTTTGTTTATTTATTTAGGACATTTTTAATCCCACCCTTTCTCCATGGAGCTCAGAGCAGTATGTATCATGCTCCCCTCTTTCACCCCCAACCACCCTGTTTGCATACTGTTCCATGTTGCCAGTATTGGCTTTATTGTGAAACTTACGTGTAGCCATACAAGTAACTTGATTTTTACAACAAAGCCAATAGAACTTCCACAGGTGGTTTACAGACATGAAAACAAGCAGGGGAAGGGAGATTGAAACTGCTTCTGTAGCTGCAAATAGAAAAGAACCGGTGTATGTCTGGGATGCACAAAACTCCCACAAGGACTTTGTAATGTGTAGGTGGAACCTTAGTATTTGAACTTTCCTCTCACACAAGAGCCCGGTACTCCTACGTAGGGTTGCCAGCCCATGTCTGGGGGTGAACACATGAAAGGGCATACAGTATTGCATGTGCTGTGACATGACTTTGAGAGAAAACCCAGAAGTGATGGCGGGAAGCTCTAGAAATAGCCAGAAACTCTGTGGTAAAACTTTCCCCAGAAGTGTCATCATGACACAGGCACTGCCACCTTAAAAAAAGCTTTCTCCTACTGCCACTTGCACTGGCAGTAGGCAAAGCATGTTGCCTGCAGCAGACATCATACCATAGTGGGAGGCCTGGCAAGTTGCAACCCTGTTCCTAAGTCATCCAATTTAGGAAAGAGAACCATGCACATTGCCCTGAACCTCCAAAGTGTTCAGGACAGTGTGCATGGTTTTGTTTCCTTCCTAAATGATACAAAAAGATAATAGAATTAGAAATAATAAAATAGAAAATTTATTTATTTATTTAGAAAATTTGTACCCTGCCTCACCTGACATCCTTTTTTTTAATTTTATTGGATTAGAAATTATATAAATATTCCATACAATCATTTCCCTTTAAATAATTTCAATTCTAACCCCCTCCCATTCCCCCCCTTTTGTTGACTTCCAACAGTTTTCCAACCCCTTGTCTATCTTTTTTTTCTTACTCATTTCAAACTTACTTTGTACTATTAAACTTACTTTCATTCTCTTCTAAGCTTATATATTATGTTATAACACAGTACTACCTTTATTCCCTTCCCCTTTTACCTTATAAGGCTAACTATTACATTTCTAGCATATATTCTTTAATAATATAGCATTTTATCCATTTACTATTCTCTTACTTAATCACGTCGATATTGGTCAACCAATTTGACCCATACTCCACATACTTCTAAATGCTTCTTATAACACTGTATGCATTCAATATATGTCACTCAATTTAACTTATATTCTATATGTTACTATATACTTCTTTCCCTTTTCCACATTTCTTATATTCAATCTATTTAAAATATAATTTATCTGTTATACAGTTATCTGCCAGAAATATATTTAGTTAACTTATATCCTTATAATTCTTATAATAACACCTCTATTATTTACTACTATATATGATAATCAAATAAAATAATTGCTTAGAACTCCTTGTTTAAATTCCCTCCCCCCGGTAAAGTCACTTCTCTCTTCTTTTATTGTATTTCAGTAATTTTCAAACTGCCACAGTTCGACTCCAACCTCCCATTTTTTCCCCAGATAATGTTTCAGCTTCTCCCAATCCATGTTAAACTGTCCTGAATCGAGATCTCTCAGTTTCCTTGTCATTTTGTCCATTTCCGCCATGTACAGCAATTTATAAATCCAATCCTCAATAGTTGGCACTTCTTGTACTTTCCATTTTTGCGCATATAAAAGTCTAGCCGCTGTTGTCATATAAAATAACAATGTCCTTTATTGTGCTGGAATATCTTTCATTCCCAAGTTCAGTAGTAGCAGTTCTGAGGTTTTAGTAACTTGAAATTGTAAAATCTCACTTATTACTTCTATTATTTCCCCCCAGTACTGCTTAGCTACCTCACAAGTCCACCACATGTGATACAAAGCTCCTTCATGCTTTTTGCACTTCCAGCATTTATTAGACATGTTCTGATTCCCTAACGCAATTTTCTTTGGTGTCAAATACCAACGATAGATCATTTTATAGACGTTCTCTTTAATATTGGTGCATGTCGTAATCTTCAACGTATTTTTCCACAGGTATTCCCACGCCTCCATTGTTATTTCTTTATTAAAGTTTATTGCCCACTTCACCATTTGAACTTTGACTGTCTCATCTTCTGTAAACCATTTTAACAACACTTTATAGGTCTTAGAGATTTCCTTTTTATCCTCTTGCAAAATTACCTCCTCTAATTCCGAATTCTCCATTCTTATCCCTCCCTTCACACAGTCTGAATTATAAAGATCTCTTATCTGTCTATATTGAAACCAGTCATAACTTGGAGACAACTCCTCCAAGATTCTATTCGCGTTATCTCCTTATACGTTAAACACTGTTGTTCATTATCGACAGTTCTCGGATCTAATACTTCATATGGAACCACCCAGGAGGGAATTCCATCTTGTAGGTAATTTTTATACTTCTTCCAAATTGTAAAGAGGCTTCTCCGAATATAATGGTGTAGAAACATAGAATCTGCTTTTACTTTGTCATACCACAGATATGCGTGCCATCCAAATATTTTTTTGTATCCCTCTAAGGCCAGTTGTTTGCGGTTTTTCAACTTCATCCAGTCTTTCAACCACACTAAACAAATTGCATCATGGTAGAGTCTTAGGTTGGGCAGCTGCATTCCACCTCTCTCCTTTGAATCCTGCAATACTTTCATTTTAACTCGAGGCTTCTTGCCTGCCCAGACAAAGTCTGATATTTTCCTCTGCCATTTTCAAACTGCTTAGAGTTCCGAATAATTGGTATTGTTTGTAACAGAAACATCACTCTTGGCAACACATTCATCTTAACTACTGCAATTCTTCCCAACCATGACAAATTCAGTCTATTCCATTTAATCAAATCTCGCTCTATCGGAGTCCACAGTTTCTCATAATTATTCTTGAATAAATCTATGTTCTTTGCAGTCAATTCAATTCCCAGATATTTCACCTTATTTGTTACTTCACAGTCTATTATCTCCATTAATTGCTGTTGTTTTTGTTTAGTCATATTTTTACATAGTATCTTTGACTTCTTTTTATTTACATAGAATCCTGCCAAATCTCCAAACTCCTTAATTTTCTCTATTACCTTTGGCATATTCTCAATTGGGTCTTCCACAATTAACATTATGTCATCCGCAAATGCTCTGACCTTATAGGAAAACTCTGCCTCACCTGACATCCTTGAGGTAGCGCACAACAATAAAAAACCAAGCTGACAATAAACCAAATCATACCAGTAAAAACATATCAATAAAACAATTCCAATCAACAGAAAATGCCAATAATAACAAGCAACAAGCAACAGCAGAAAAGCACATAAAACAAAGCAGACAAAAATTATGATGATGACGACATCAACATTTGACTTATATACCACCCTTCAAGACAACTTAACACCCACTCAGAGCGCTTTACAAAGTATGTTATTATTATCCCCACAACAATCAGGTGGGGCTGAGAGAGCTCTGGAAAAACTGTGAGTGACCCAAGGTCACCCAGCTGGCTTCAAGTGGAGGAGTGGGGAATAAAAACTGGTTGTCCAGATAACAGTCCCGCTGCTCTTAACCACTACACCAAACTGGCTTGATGAAATGGTGGATAAAACAGTCCTTGTATGGAGCAGACAAAAAAAAAACCCAAAACCCAAGCTAGCAGAGGTGGAAGTTTTTAGTTTTAGCCTGAGTAAAGAGAAAAGACCAGCATCTAAAGCAAATCAGGAACCTGAAGAGGAGTGCTATTTCAAAGGCGAGGTGCCATTCCTTAAAAAAGCCCTCTCTCAGGTCACCACCCACCTAACATTTGCACAAAGAGCAGGCTTTTGGAAAAAGAATTTCAGCTGGTGAGCAGGGCAATATGTGAGAAGACAGTCCTTCTATAGAAATTGACTAACTAACATATCTTGTGCTGTAATGAAATTTAAAAATCAAGAGCAGGGCCTCAATTCTCACTGTCACTACCCTGTAGCAACACTTTCAAAATGGTGTTCTGCCCTCAGTTCAGCTGCTTCAGGCTAGTATCTATGGAAGTGAATACATAACTATTTGTGGATGTGCAACAACATTATCTTTTCTCCAGTGTATATTACTCAAGATTCATGGATGAAAATACACACATTCTGCTGGCTTTTAAAACTCTGGTTGTCTTGTTTCTTGCCCTCAGATAATGAATGAGATCAAGCTGGGAATCCAGTATGCATTCCAGACACAGAACCCACTCACACTGGCTGTCAGTGGCACAGGCCACTGTGCCATGGAAGCTGCCTTCCTGAACATGGTGGAACAAGGAGACAAAGTACTAGTTGCTGTAAATGGCTTTTGGGGTGAAAGAGCAACTGACATTTCCAAAAGGCTTGGTATGTATTCACCCTTTCCTCTAACTTACAATTAGCACAAAGATTGTGTTGAGTAGAAGCTATGCTACTCTCACATATTTTCTCCCATAGTCATGCTGTGACAAGACTGTACTTAAAAGCAAGTTTCTGAAAATCAGAGAGCCAGGAGGGGAAGCGTTAACTATTCCCTAGAATGGAGAGCTTGAGTGACAGGCTGCTCCCTCTTCTCTGATTGGTCAGTTAGAACCAGTCTGAAGGCAGTCGGTTTCTGACAGAATTTGGATTCATGGAGTTTGACAAGAATAGTCAGATAGGTTCACCTTTAGAGTGAAGACTCCTTTGCCTTAACTGTCATATTACTATTCTGAGGAAGAATTCTATCTAAGAATTCAAGCCTAAGTGTCAGCATAAGCTGACTCACGCTTTACATATACAAGAGAGAACTGGGAGTGTGTTTTGGCAAGACTGATTGGGTAGTGGTTTGAGACTCTCTTTCAAGACAAGAGAAAAAGGGTTATATCATCTGAGAAGAAGATTAATTCCTGCGCAGTTTCTAAGGAAAGGTTGGCTCTGAGGAGGACCCCAGGTCTGTTTTGAAAGGAAAACGGTCAGGTGCATGGCCAGAGATTGTGGTGCGCCAAGACTGGCAGCTGTAGAATATTTGCCTTTGAAGGCAACAGATGTAGATGGACAGGGTTCATGGCCCCTGAGAAAGTAATTTGGTGAAATAAGTAAATCAGCTGGTTCTTGTATACCCCCACAATTTATGATTCCACCTGGAAAGAAAAAACAAAAAACAATAGGATTAAAGACTGCCTTCTATGTCATAGACTTACCTGTTATACAGATGTTCCCTGTGGACCATCCATTTCTTGTGCACTGTTGTGGAAATTGTTGCTCTCTGCAACCAGGGACTAGTCCACCAGCTGCTTGGGTTTGCCTCTTACCATAGGCATGTAAAGAGTGCAACCTCACTTGATCTTTCCCTAGTACTAAACTGATGTCTCTGCTGAGAATAATGTGTCAGCAGTGAGAAGGTCTTATGCGAGACTGGAAGTTCTTTATTTGTAAAGACATAATAATAATAATAATAAAAAGATCAGTTGGGCAAGGCACCAGACTTGGGCCCAGCCTACTGACTACTAAAGCACTATGAAGATAGATACAGAATACAAGTTAGCATGCACAATACAACAACATTACAAGATAACTACAGAAAAGAAAACTTACCCTCCCCCCATTCCAGAGCTCTGGGACCCCCCCATTGCACAGCCGCAAAGGCTAGCGCTAGCCTTTGCGTGTTGGCAAGTGAAGGGTACCAAGTTCTTGTTCCATCCCTCTTTTATAGGGAAATATCAAAGACTTGCCTCATTAACATGTTAATCAATCGCATTGTCTTTGTTCTTGAAAGACAGTTCCGTCGAAAGTCCTTCATGTAAACACAGGTCTACACATCCTTTACCTCTGTGATAGACTGCATCTTTGATATGTATTTGACTACATTGTAAATTACACAGGAATGTTCACACTTCACTGGCTGAAGATTTTAGACACCTTGTTTTCCTAAAGATAAGCTGTTTGTTGTTTACCCTTTTGGTGATTTATATGTAGAAGGCCAGAGGACCCTTAAAGAGGTCTCAAACAATTAACTTTTATGGTCTCATCTGCTTCCTGTGCAGGGGTGAGACCTTCCCAGACTTTATTCTGCAGGGACAGAGCTTTTGGAAGATTTCTTTTTTTCCCAAACTCTAGCTGGTTCTTTATTTCTAACATGGGCCAAAAAGGCCTGGTTCCGACCCACTAACAAAATTCTGACAACAATTCCCCCATTTGGGGCGGAACCAGCCCCACTAACAAGTTACTAATATTTGTGCCACCCATCAATCATTTTCTGGTGGGGTGTCAAACTTACTGAGGTTACTGCTGCTGCTCCTGAGGTGCAGCATTGAGGATCACATTGAATGAAACAACAAACCGCACATAGTGCTACAAGAACTACTACCATAATTATAATAAGGGTGTGTACTGTTGTCTTTTACCAGTTAGGCATGTCTGGGAACCAATCCCACCATGCATATTGGAAGTCTTGTGCCACTCTGTGGAATACTTTCACTGTGTTCTTTTGGTCCTGCAAGTGAGTGGTGATTCTGCCTGATTCATTGACATAGAAACAACATTCTTCTTTTATTAAAGCACACACTTCTCCTTGCTGAGCCAAAAGGATGTCTAGGGCACATCTATTTTGAATTGCCATTCTAGCTACAGAATCCACTTCTGTTTGCAAGTGGTTTAATGAGTCAATTGTGTCATTTTCTAGTTGAAATATTTCTAAGGAAGGAAAGAAAGCGCGGAGAAACTTCCAACCAAAGGACTGAAGTTCTACAAGGGGATTTTTAAATCCTCTAGTCTTTCTACTTAACCTATGGAGGAAACTTCCTAAATTGGGTATATCTGGTGTACTTAGAGTTGGACACGAAGTAATATTGGGAAATACATATGCTAAAGTGCACAGTCCAGCCCATCTGTGTGGCAAGGCTTTAAAGGCATTTTTGCCACAAACAAAACACAATCCTGGTGGTTGCAATTTTATTATAACAGCACTATCCTGTTCTGGGATTGGAGCTGTTGTGTCCCACAAGCTGTTAAAGAGATTACTACAATCTAGATCCCTCATTTTATCTGAGGCTATTGCAGCCGCTTCCCAGATTCTATAATTCCCATATAATTCCCACATAACGCTATCCTCTGAAACCATTCTATAGCTCCCCCTTGGATAACCTGGGTGTTGATACAATTGAGTGTTGGGACTTCTAGTGTTGGGTGAAGTTGTAATATAAGCCTGTACCCTTATTTTACATGGGATTTCCGAATTAAAAGTAGTTGCATTATATACATCAATATCATCATAACAAATATCTTGCCTGCATATACTTTGACCTGATTGCTTGAGGGTTGGAATTGGAGTTCCAAAATGTCTCGCATCTAAATCTATTATCTGGGCACATTTGTCTGGATTTAGGTATCCCATTCTCATTCCCCTTAGATTATTATTCCAAATACATAAAGGGTATACACATTTTTCATGGGTACTTCCCACCTCATTCATATCATATGTGTTGATAATTGATATCAAATCTGGGGTTTCCCAAATTTCAAATTGTGCAGGTACTGCAAAAAGGGTTGTTTCTTGTTAATTTTTCAATGCTCTTTCACAAATCCAGCAACCTTTTAACTCTGTTACTGCAGCTACTTTTGCAATACATTATAACAAGGATGTTTCAAGCACACAACAATAGTTAAAATACACATATAACTTAACAAACTGCCTCCCACCATCTTCAATGCTCAGGTGCATTCGGTTCTTGAAAGCAGTGTCCACAAATCCACTCCAACAGTTCTCCAAATTCCTCAGGGGCTCTTCTCACGTAAGGAATGGAGCTTCTTCTGATTAAGGGGATGTTGTATGCTTTACCTAATGGATCAGGATCTTCCCAAAATCCTGTGTACTGTGGCCTCAGCTGACTAGAGACCCAGAAAAACTTCTTAACTAGAGTGTTAGTAGCAAAAGTTCTTATAAAGAGAGTAGCAACAATGTCTTCTAAATAATCGTGCTCAAAAGCTTCTACATAGTAGTGTAGGCAGCCATCTGCTTGCCAATAACGGGTTTCTTCATAGCCATTCAGCAAATACAAGGACTTAGAAAATGATGCAAAATGTTCTGCTGTTGGATGATCAAAACTTGGGTGAAATTCAACTGCTGGGGCCTCTGTAGTCATGTGCCTTTTGGCGTGGTGGTTTCAGGGTTGCTCTGGATTGCAACAGGTACGGATGTAGCTGGAAACTTGCGTGTTCCTTGTCAGCAGTGGGTGACACAGCCTCTGCCTCTTCCTGGCTGCTTGGTGCTGGCTTCAGGAAGCGTCTCCGGGGAAACAACCTTTCCTGGCATGCGATGCGTGAATCCAGGTGTTGTTCCCCTTGACCTTTACAGCTGTTCTGTCACTAGAAGGACTTCAAAAAGGGCCTTCCCACTTTGGCTGGGAACCATACTTTTCTTTCTAGGCACCACACGTGATCGCCAGGCAAGACGTTATGAGAGGCCACATCAGCAGGTACTGATTGGGAATTCTGAACCTCTTGGTGGCTGTCCCTTAACATGATAGTCAAAGACAGAACATATTTAATAACAGCATTGCTTTCCTCTGTTATACTTTGCTATAAAAGACTGGAAAAGGTCCTCTAAATAGAATCTCATATGGTGTTAAGCCCTGCTTTCTATTAGGCTGTTATTTCTCAGGTGTAACATGGTTAAGGGCAATATATATCTATCCTCCCCATTCCTGTGTCCTCCCAAATCTTTTTCAGTTTGTTTCTGATGTCCCCCATTTTTTTTTTTATTATTATTTTGTAGCTTCTGCTATTTGATGTTTCACTGGGAAGCATTCTACCCATCCCCTAAACATGTCTACTACTGTTAAGCAATATTTAAATCATTTACAAGGTGGAAGCTTAGTAAAATCAATTTTCAGGTGCTGGAATGGACCATATACCCATAGATGAGCAATTTGTGTATGCCTTGGTTTTGCAGGTGTGGCACGCGTGGGTTTCCCTCTTTGCTTCCAGAGAGACTCCTGGAGCATACCAGAATTTTATTTGAATTTGTGCTGCTAACCCCATTTGTGCTGCTAACTCTCCCCCATCTCCACATGACTCATTCTATGAGACATGTGGACCAAAGCTCACACCATTTTTCTAGGTGCCCTTGGATTGAAAAGGTTCAGGGATACCCAGATCTGCCTGCACCCCCATCTGTAACAAGGGACCAAGGGGTTCAGCAAATTTTGCTGTTGTATCCACTTAATTCTTCCCCAAAACTCCCCAGATCTTCACATGCGCTACACAATACATAGCTGCTGCTACACCGGCTGTTGTAATGCTTCCAGCAGGTGTGCCTTAATTTTTTGCGTTTACCCCCGGGGTTCCTGCAGCCATAAGGAACCCACAGTGTTTTTAAAGTTTTCTTTCCACCCCAGGGCCCACACCGAAGGCACAGCGGAAATTTTTGTAAATATTAGCCCTCTTTCTCCTGGCAAGCTCACGTAGTTTTGCCAGTGCAAATAATACAAACAATTTTGCTGCTTAGGCACAAAGATGTGGGGGGGAGTGCCACTAAGTCCAATTCCACCTCCCCCTCAATTTACAATGGCACGTCCCACTTGAGTCTACAAGGAAATGTCTCTAATGTGAGAGCTTTGAAAACTGCTGTGGCTTTAAACAAAGAATTATGGGGAAAAGAATTGAGACCTTGCCTCCACTTCAAGGAGGGGGCAGGCAAGTGGACATATGTACATATCCAATCAAGCATTTGTGGACAAATTGGTAAATAAATCTTCAAAGGAGCAGAGCTGCCACAGCATAATTAATAAGTATTTATCTATTTATTTCTTTTTAGGTTACGCTCCAAAGTCTAATCCTTTTGTCTTCTCTATCAACAGAACAGCAGTGGCTGCTGCTTGCAAGCCAGCAGTCACTGGATCAAAAAAACCTCACACACTCACCACTGTCTCGTCCTGCCTAAAACAGAAAGGAGAGATCAGTGCAGGCTAATTTTGAAAACCCAAAGCAAAGGGCTTTATTGACAGCAAATTTCAGCTTCTTTCAGCTGACATACATTTCTGGTATCCCAGAGAGTGGAGGTCCGGAAACTCCAATCTCTGCAGCACCAGTATTTTAAAGAAATTCCAGCATCTCCTTTGTTTCGGCTACGGTCAATTTAAAAATCCCTTCACTCACCCAGGGAAAGGTGGACATCCCTGGGATGAAGGTGAATACTCCAAATCACTCCTTTAACACACTTATGTCAAGACTGAACAAACATCACATACCCTCAGCAATACGCACAATTGACATGTACACACATTGACACACACAATTGACATGTACACACATTGACACACACAATTGACATGTACACACATTGACACAAAAGATTAGGTTACTAGGCTGTAGACAGTGTGGTGTTGTCACAATCACTGAAATGTCCCAGGATCTTTCCACAATCCCCCCCAAGGCTCCCTCCTTTCAAAGAGCCTAAGCAAGTTGGTAGGGGATTGTAGGGGATTGCAGGCCCACATACACAGAAGCATTCCTAAAATGCACGCAGAATGCTCCCTTTCACAAGTGCCTCCACACTCCACTACCTTTCCCCCTTCAAAACACATAATCGTAACAACAAAGACAACTTATTTCAATAATAAACAGAAGAAACAGAGGAAAATAGATATACAGCTGGGCTCCCAATGTCCCTCTTGCCCAGATCCTTTCTTTTTCCACTGCAATCACCCCGTATTTCCTCCCATTGGTTTGCTAAGCAATCTCAAGCATACTGGAGTTGTCAGACAACCTCCTTTATTTACAAGCAAGCAATCACCAAACAACAGTATCACCTTTATAAAAACAGGCGCTTATACTTTCAAACTGACACACTCACCGGTTCCTTTTATAAAACAAGGTCCCGTTATCCTCTTGGCACGCACAAGCAAACGGGTACTTTTATGATTAAGTCCCTTATTACAAGCACACAAAGTTTCCCCTGGGAAGTGTAGTGTTAGTGCAGTCACTTAAAGGGAAATCCCTCCCACCAAAACAAAATCCAAGGGCCAAAGAAAAATGTTTCACTTTCACACTTCAAGCACGAATCAAACAGCCAACCATCACTCATACACACTCTCTACACATACTTCTTCCTTCTACTCCCAATATCATTTACAAGCAGTATAAGACAGTATATCACAGCAATATCAAATGAAAAATGCATGATTCAAGGAGAAACAGAAACACAGCGGGCAAAGAGCCCTCCCTCCTACCTAAGCAGAGGAGCCAAGCACTTTCTTCTCCACTCAGGCGGTGAGATAGTGGGATATTCTACTACTGGACCTCCAAGTCCTTTCTACTTCCTTGAATCCACTCCGGGTGGTTTAACTCCTTTCTCCCCAGTGGATAAGTACCGAATCCCCTTAGAAAAATCAGGGCAGGCTGCTTGGCAAGCGGCTCTCAAGCAGTACAATGGTTCCTTCCCCCTGACCAGGGAATATTAACTGGGCTCTGACTACAGTAAACCCACTTCACAGGTAACCAGCGACCCTGCACTGGTCCCTGGGAAACTACTGACCTAGGTTCCTTACTTTGGGCCTCCTAGCCCCTTCTTACTCTCTCTGTACTCTGGGCCTGCAAGCCCTGGCCTCCAAGCCGTTCCGAGGCAGCCTCCCACAACGGCTTGCCCTTCTTCTAGGAAAATAAAGTGATAGAACAAAGTAAAAAGGCAACTTACCAGTCTTCAAAAGTTCAAACGGCGAGAAGTTCGGAAAGGGGGCAGATATAAGCTCCCCCCCCAAGTCACAGCACCAAGTTGTTGTGGAAATTGTTGCTCTCTGCAACCAGGGACTAGTCCACCAGCTGCTTGGGTTTGCCTCTTACCATAGGCATGTAAAGAGTGCAACCTCACTTGATCTTTCCCTAGTACTAAACTGATGTCTCTGCTGAGAATAATGTGTCAGCAGTGAGAAGGTCTTATGCGAGACTGGAAGTTCTTTATTTGTAAAGACATAATAATAATAATAATAAAAAGATCAGTTGGGCAAGGCACCAGACTTGGGCCCAGCCTACTGACTACTAAAGCACTATGAAGATAGATACAGAATACAAGTTAGCATGCACAATACAACAACATTACAAGATAACTACAGAAAAGAAAACTTACCCTCCCCCCATTCCAGAGCTCTGGGACCCCCCCATTGCACAGCCGCAAAGGCTAGCGCTAGCCTTTGCGTGTTGGCAAGTGAAGGGTACCAAGTTCTTGTTCCATCCCTCTTTTATAGGGAAATATCAAAGACTTGCCTCATTAACATGTTAATCAATCGCATTGTCTTTGTTCTTGAAAGACAGTTCCGTCGAAAGTCCTTCATGTAAACACAGGTCTACACATCCTTTACCTCTGTGATAGACTGCATCTTTGATATGTATTTGACTACATTGTAAATTACACAGGAATGTTCACACTTCACTGGCTGAAGATTTTAGACACCTTGTTTTCCTAAAGATAAGCTGTTTGTTGTTTACCCTTTTGGTGATTTATATGTAGAAGGCCAGAGGACCCTTAAAGAGGTCTCAAACAATTAACTTTTATGGTCTCATCTGCTTCCTGTGCAGGGGTGAGACCTTCCCAGACTTTATTCTGCAGGGACAGAGCTTTTGGAAGATTTCTTTTTTTCCCAAACTCTAGCTGGTTCTTTATTTCTAACATGGGCCAAAAAGGCCTGGTTCCGACCCACTAACAAAATTCTGACAACATGCACCTGAAGGGAAAAGAGGAAAAACAGACTGTATCATCTTCAGAATACCTGAGGAGTAAAAGCTTGTATTATGTTTATGTATTATGTATTATGTTTCTCTCAGGTTGCTTTTACCTTTAAATTTGAATGTGATTCTAGATATTTGGAATGCTATTTAGAGTTTACCAGTTTTATCTTCATCAGTATTCACAGAAGCACTAAGTCACTTTACCAATTTCTGCTATCTCAATACCAGGTTGATTTATTTTTTATACTTTTGTCATAGTTATTCCCTCAGCTGTGGATATCCACTCTTTGTATTGTGAACAAAAAGGAAATGGGAGGAAAATCTGCCTCATGGTGGGAAAGTGAAGGAGGAGGTTCATCATACATGCCATTTCATCTTTACCAGGGTCTTTTACTGTGCAGCAGTTGCAATGACTTAAGTTATATGTTCTGTGTTCCCATCATAAGTCCAGAAGTATGTTGCTGTTTCTTAAAAACTAATAACCAACAGGATACACAGTTCCAGAGAAGTTAGCCATGTTAGTCTGTAGTTGCAAAATAGTAAAAAGTCCAGTAGCACCTTTAAGACTAACCAACTTTATTGAGGCATAAGCTTTTGAGAGCCACAGCTCTCTTCATCAGATGCATGGAGGGTATGAAGAAACTGGCCAGAGATATACAGGTGGTGAGGTGAGGGGGGGAGAGGATGCAGAGAATGAGGGCCATGTGGATGTAAATCAGTTGCAGAAGTCATGAAAGAGGTGGAGTGCACAATCCAGGCTGGGTGTGACCCCTCCCCTCCATTGCTGAATCAGAAATGGGAGGAAAATCTGTCTCACGGTGAGGAACGTGAAGGGGGAGGTTCATCTGCCTCATGGTGGGGAAAGTGAAGGGAGAGGTTCAAAACCTTACTGGTGTTGAACTGTAAAGGCTAGCAGATTTATTGCAGCGTAACCTTTCATAGGCTACAAGCCACTTCACCAGATGCATAATGTTATCTTCAGATAATAGGCCAACATATATACATGAGCACAGAGAAAACAGACTACTACATATTCCCTTCTGGCATTTGTTCTTATTTGTACTCTGCAAACCTTCTGCTGCTTCTTACATTTCTGTTGCAAGTGGCTAACACAGTGACCTCTCTAAGAGCCAGAGGAGTTAGCCGTGTTAGTCTGTAGTAGCAAAATCAAAAAGAGTCCAGTAGCACCTTTAAGACTAACCAATTATTCTAAATTGGTTAGTCTTAAAGGTGCTACTGGACTCTCTCTAAGAGCAACGAACACACCTCTCCTTTTCTTGCCTTCCATCCCAACATTCCTTTGCTTTCATAAATAATGGATTTAATGACTGAAAGTTTCTTTTCTATTCCATTTGAGCCTACTGTGCAAATTCCCATGGGACCTGACTGGACTTTGACAGGCTGCTGCTATGTACTCAGGTTAATACATGACTCATTTCAAACAGAAGAAATGTTTCTGGGGCTCTAACAAAACTGGCTGCAATCAGCTACACAGTCAGAGCTGTGCTTATGTGTTCTTTCTCCAGGACTGAAAACTGGACTACCCCCTCTATTTCTGTTACATGAAGGGTTCATTCACACTATGTTTAAAAGGCTGAAGATAATTTTAGTTTCTGTTAATGTTTAAATGGTTTGTATATTGTTTCGATTCTTTAATTTTAAGCCACCGCAAGTACAATGTTGTAGAAAAGTGGGGTATAAATAAATAAACAAACAAGTACGAGTTGCCTGTTTCGTTTGTGTTTTGATGTACTAAAACATACACGTAAACTCTTCAACCTGTGCTTAGATTGTAACTTTCCCCAAGGAACTCATGTTTTGGTTTCCAGGTCTTATTAGCCAGCCACAATATTGCATGTGTTTCTAAATACTAAACAGACATCTTTGTTTCAGCCTCCAAACACCATTCTCTTCAGACCTTTAAAGGGGGCTTATGTGGTCCCTATTATTTTTATACCTAGGAAACTGAGAGAGGCATTAACAATTCCATCTTAAGTTCAAGGATGTACCTCCGCTTAGGATGGTAGTGTAAGGGAGTCAATCCATGGCTGTGATAAGCAATGAAATGCATGTTGCCTGTTCTGAGAGGAGCCTGATGGCCTATTGGTGAATTCTTATTTAATAATACTCTCCAGGATTTATGAGCAGTTTCTTTCTTTTCTTCCCATTTACTGTGTAATATTTAAATAATATGATTTGTCATGTGTCACCTTGTAGGAGCAGATGTTTACCAACTTGTAAAGGCCGCAGGAGAGTATTTTACTCTAGAAGAAATAGAAAGGGTGAGTTGTGAGCAAATCACATTGAAAATACAGCAAAAATCTACCTGCTATTTGTTTGAAGAGAAACATGAATAAATTTCATTTCCTAGCATAATTGAGAAGGTAGTTGGGAAAATCTGCTCCTAGGAGACACCAATTAGGAACATATTTTTCCTGACTCCTCTTTTTTCAAGTACATGATTCCCGCCCCTCCATGTCGTCTGTTACAGAGCTTGGTGCAGCACTCCCCAGTTTTGTTTTTCATCACTCATGGAGAATCATCCACTGGAGTGGTTCAGCCATTAGATGGACTTGGAGAACTCTGTCACAGGTCAGTAGAACCGTAAAGTAACAACAGTTGTCTCAGAAACAAGGCAGCGAACCCATAATATAAGCTGTCTAGTTTACTGTGTATGCTGCAGCCTGCACCTTCCTGCCATTTTAAAGATTTTGTCTTCTAGCAACAGCATAGAAATAAACAAATGGAACACAGTTGGTGAAGTCTCTCCGCTTCTGCCTGTGCAAGTTTTGCAAACAACAAGGTGAACGTGTTCCAAAAGAATGAGGTATACTGTCCTCAGCTGCATATGATAAAGAATTAACTTTGGTTGTACGGTCTATGGACAGAGTGCTTCAGGCCAATGCCTATGAAAGCACAATTGCAATAGAGCACTATAGAAAGGTTCAACATTCCTAAGAGATACTAAAGGAAAATCAGAGTGACAGAGTAACAGAATTACAGAATTAAAATTGAGGGCTTTTTTAAAAACTTAGAGCTGTTGAAAGGTCACTGATATATCATCCACCTTTCCCACAGAGACTCAAGGCAGAAAGCTAGGAGAGTGGGAGACTTCACGGTCTGTTCAGGCAGGCTATTTCATAAGTTGGAGGCCATCTTATGCCACAGCCGTTGGAGCACTGGCAGGAGTTAGGCCTTCGGCCTTCCTTCTATGGTGGTTTAGAGGCATTGGGCTGCATCCTTAGGGGGTGAGCAGGGCATTCGACTGGCTCACCCCTGCAGATATGGGATGCAAGGGCCAGCCATCATGGCTGGTGCTGGAAGACCACTTGCTGTCCCACGGGCCAACATTGAGCTGGAGTGTTATGCATCAAACAGCAAGGGGCCTTTTGATACCAAAGGATCTGCTGCCCATATGCCTGGCCAATGCGCCAATCTGACTGTAATCAATAAAGTTGTGGCCATTCCAACCCAAAGGAAGTGTCTGTATTTCCTTTACCAGAACCAAGCCTGAGCATAGCACATAGGTGACATCGCTCATGGACAATGCACCTGAAGATGGCCCTATTCAGATGAGTGAAGCTACCACGGTAGAGCATAGGGGGAGAGGCTGTCAAGCCCAGGGGCTGGGTGCCAACCAAGGGCTGGCATGGGAGTGTCTGGTGGACAGGGTAGCTCACCAGCGGATCAGATAGTTCCAGGTCAGTTCACAGGTAAGGCAGTCCAAAAGCAAGGCAGGCAGGTACACGTCCAGGAGTCAAACCGGGGTCATGAGCCAAGAGTTCTGTCCATGGGGAGCAGGAGGCAAGGAAGGGTCAAGAGCTTCCAGGCACAGAAATGCACGTCACAGGGAGTGGGGTGAACAAGGTTGCTTCCACACCAAGCCCTACTCAATGGCTTCTTTTTATCCTTGTTCTCAGTTCATAAGCTGCAATGCAGGTGTTCCCTCTTCATCTGATTGCAGCACCTCATTCTCAGAGATAAGTCTCAGCTTGTGCTGAGCTTGCAAGCTTGCGCTCCTGCATCTTTCCCAAACTGCCTCGCTTTCCCAGTTCCTCCAACGGAACCCTTTTGAAAGCGGGAAGCACAATGTTCAGTTTTAATTTGTTCATTTTCAGTAATTTGACTGCAATTGTCAGGCAGTTACCCAAGATGTCTACTGCATCACCTGGTGATTTGGACAGTGAGATACAGAGCTGGATATCATCCACTTATCAATGGCATCCAATTCCATAGCTATGAAAGATTTCTCCTAAAGACTTTACATAGGCATTGAATAGCATTGGGGATAAGATTGGGCCCTGTGGAATCCTGCAAGATAATTTCCACTCTGAAAAGAAGCTGGTCTCAAACAGCAACCCTTTGACTACATTTCATGGGAAATGATTTGAACCACTGTAAGACACGCTACCTACTTCATCCTCCAAACACCTCAACAGGATGGCATGATCTACTGTATCAAAAGCTGCAGATAGATCCAGGAGGAACAACAAAGATGCATGGCTTTTGTCTACATTCAGATGGAGATCACCAACTAAGTACTCCAGAGCCATCTCCATCTCCATCCCATAGCCCAGCCTGAAACCAAACTGAAAAGGGTCCAGAGCACGAGTTATCCAAGAAGACCTAGAATTGGTCCACTATAGCTCTCTCAGTCAGATAGATCTGTCAAACAGTCACTTTTGGGGGGGGGCAGGCAACTTTTTTGCCTATGGGGGAAAGAGAGAGGGGGTTCCCATGTGTTTTCCCTCCAGAGTAGAAAAACCAAAAAAAGCTATCTGCCAAGAATTCTTAAGTGAAAAGCTAGTGAAGAAGAATGGGTTAAGCAGCCTCTCTTCCTAGCCACCTGGTGCCTGCTCTGTTTGTTTGGATTTTTAAATACATAAACAGGAAAGAATAACAGAAAACCACATAAAATACAGCCTATATTCTTTCTTTTATCATTTTAGGCATAATTGCTTGCTGCTAGTGGATGCTGTAGCATCACTAGGGGGTACTCCAATTTTCATGGACCAGCAAGGTAGGCAAGGCATAGAAATCCATAACTGTAAAAAGAACGTATTTCCATTTTAAATTGTAAATATCTATATGAAATGGAATGTATTTACTTCTGAGATTCTACAGAAGACTTGCTTGTCTAACCGTCCCTAGTAAAGGATCATGCTGGGAGATTGAAGCTCAGTTTTGGATTTGGTTCAATGATCTCTAAAGTAATACCAGCAGGGAAATGAAAAACTATGCAGGTCTATGTGGAGAGTGCTGTCAAGTCATAGCTGACTTATGGTGAGCCCTGGTGGGGTTTTCATGGCAAGAGACTAAGAGTCTCTCAACACGATACTTCTTACACTAGGATGCTTAAGTGAAGGGAGATGCAATGTTAGCCGGGGCGTGTAGTTTAAAAAGGCAGAACAGAAGGCTCTGTCAATTTCTCCTCTCTACAAGAGGGTAGTTTAAAAAGACAAAGATGCTCCTCAGAGGGTTTGTTAAGTAGATGAAATTAACAAACACTTTGAGGAGCAATCCAGCTCTTTCTTTTCAAAATACCCTCAGAGGGGTAATTAACAGAACCTTTGGCTTTTAAACTACGCCTTCTGGCTAACATTGCGTCTAACTTCACTTGAGTGTCCTAGTGTAAGGAGTATGATGTAGAGAGACTCTAACAGAGGTGGTTTGCCATTGCCTGCCTCTGCAACCCTGGTTGTCGTCGTATGTCTCCCATCCAATCACTAACCAATGCTGACCCTGTTTAGCTTCTGAGATCAGTCTCAACCGGGCTGTCCAAGTCAGGGTATGCAGTTTTATAAAATGGTTCTTATTGAATGACAGAATAGCCCAATGGGTACAAAGGATGTTCATATACAGAGTCTGCTTTATCTTTAGTAAAGAAATGAGAGTCCTTTATTTAAGGAACTCCACTTTGGAGACGAAAGAAAGATAGCATCCTAATCTATCTAAAGCTAGAATGGAGAGAACAGAAGGAGTTTAGATGGAAGGAAGGAAGAACCCCTAAGAGTAGCAATCTTCACTTCATAGGGATAACAGCAGAATAATAGAAAAGGACGCACAAGTTCTTAACCTATCTTGCCGACTCTCTTGTAGTCCCTTCCTGCTTGAAACCTGAGGCTAAGAGACCGCATAGCTATTCACTTCTAACACTTACATGGCAATTAAGAAAACAGAAATGGGTAGGCCATGGTATCCCCCCAGCTCTATGTACCCTGTATAGTTATTTTGGTTTGACCACTTTTACTGTCATAGATCCCCTCACTAGATTCTGGGGCTTAGAGCTTTGTGAGAGGCTATGAGAAACTCCCATCCCTCATCTCAGAACAATGCCTAGGCTTTCAGTGAAAGAGAGAATGAAAGTTAAATTAGTTTAAATGCATAGTGTGGACATGCCATCCAAATGCAATTTTTTTTTTTTTTATGTTTTAATTTTTATTGCAATTAAACTATTACAACGTACTAACATACACATATAACTATAACTGAAATAGTAACCAGTACAAAACTTTTGTAATACAGGAGGTAGTTAATTACATACAATTAAGAACTATGTAATACAACAAAACTAATAGGCTACAATATAAAGCTGCTAGAAAGAGTAATTGTTTGAAGTATTTTTGATTTAGGCTGGATATTATTCTTTTCAACATGTTCAAAGAATGGAAGCCATTTTTCCATGAACTTGGATTCTGTAGGAAACTGTTCGGCTATATACAGGTCATTGTGAGTTTTTTCCATTATAAAATGATTCCATAGTTTTTCAAACCACGAATCTACAGAGGGTGCGTGATCTTTTTTCCAAACCAACGCTATCTCGTTTTTTGCTACTACTAATAAAGTTGCTATCAATTCTTTTCTAATCATAGGTATTTTTAAGTCATCCCATTGATCTAAAAAAATGATTTTGGGATCCAAAGGGATTTCATATCCTGTAATTGTATTGATTAATTCAATCACTTTTTCCCAATAATTTTTTATAAAAGGGCAACCCCACCAACAATGGGCAAACGTACCCGTTTCTCCACAATTTTTCCAGCATTGTGGGGAAGCTGAGGGATATATATAAGATAGTCTCTTAGGCGTAAGATACCACCTGTGAATAATTTTAAATGTTTGCAACTTAGTTAGGATTACATTTGATCTAAATATAGTTGAATTCCAAATCTTATTCCATATCTCAGGTGATTGTTCTACTTTGCAATCTTTGGCCCAGCTGGATTGACAGAGAATTTGCTTTTTATTCAAAATACTCAATAATGTAGTGTAGAGTATGGAGATCATTCCTTTTTTTTGAGCTGTGTAGGAGCGTAATATCATTTCAAATTCCGTCATGGGAGTTTTCATTATTGTTTTTATGTCTATTTGTTCCATCATATTTTTAATCTGTAAATATCTAAACCATAACAGTTTTTGCATTAGTTTGTCTTCTATTTCTGATTTCTCCATCAGGCCTGAATTTGTAGCTATATCAATTAATCTTGTTATCTTAGCCTGTTGGAATATCTTTATGAAACCAGTTTCTTGACCTGGAGGAAACCAAGGCTGATTAACAAATGAGGAGAATCTGGATTTTTGTGGAATGAGTTTAGTTTTAAATTTATCCCATATCTGCAAAATTGCTAATAAACATTTGTTTTTATTAATGTTTTTGGGTCTATTTATTTGTTTGTTCCATATTAAGTCGTTAAAGGAGAATTTGTCCAATTGAATATTAAAGAGAGTGATCCATTCTGATGTAGTTTCCATAGAGATAAGTTGAAGTAAGTTTAGAAGTCTGGTTGCTACTTGGTATAGATTGAGATCTGGATAATTAAAACCTCCATCTCTAGATTTTCGTCTCAACGTGGAAAATGAAATTCTTGGATGTTTATTTTGCCATAAAAAATTATTGATCATTGTTTGCCATTGAGTAATTAGTGCTATGGGGATTATTACTGGGATTGCTCTGAAAACAAAAAGAAATTTAGGTAGTATAAATGATTTTATTAGATGGAATCTGTCAAACCAACTAAGTTTTAGTTTATTCCAATTGATGATTTCTTCCTTAATTTGGTTTGCTATTCTTTGATGATTCAATTTGATAAGATCGTTTAATTTAGAAGAAATATTAATGCCAAGATAAGTTAAATGATTAGAGGCCCATTGGTATTTATACTGTTTAGAAATTATATTTTCAGTATTTTTAGAGAGATTGATAGGAAGAATTTGTGATTTTGTTTGGTTTACAACCAGGCCAGATATGGCACCAAATTCAGATAACAAGGGGTGGAGATATATCATTGAATTTGTTGGGTTAGTTAGGTAAATTAACATATCATCAGCGAAAAGTGAGATTTTAAAAAAATTCTCTTTGATAGAGATTCCATGTATATTTTCATTTTCTCTTAAAGCAATTGCGAAGGGTTCTAAGGCTATGGCAAAAAGTATGGGAGATAATGGGCAGCCCTGTCTAGTGCCTCTAGTAATTGCAATTTTTTCAGAACGTAGACCATTAAGTCTAATGTTAGCTGTGGGATGCGTGTATATAGCTCCAATAGTGTTTAGGAATTTCTCACCAAAGCCTAGAAATTGGAGGGTGCTACATAAATATTTTTTCTCCACCGAGTCGAACGCTTTTTGAATATCCAGAGATAGGAACAATGCTTCAGTCCTGTTATTTTGGCAATACTCAATCAAATTTAGTGTTTTGTAAATATTATCTGTAATTTCTCTTTTGGGTATAAAGCCTGCCTGATTGTTATGGATATAATTGCTTATAAATGTGTTTAGACGTCTGACCAGAATTGATGTAAATAATTTATAATCATGATTAAGAAGAGATATAGGTCTATATGAATCAGCTTTTATTGGGTCTTTTCCTTGTTTATGCATAACTACTATATCGGCCATATTCCAAGTAGGAGGTAATTTACATTCATCCAAAACTAAATTGCATGTATTAGTTAGATATTGAACTAGTATTGTGGCATATTTTTTATAGAACTCTGATGGGTATCCATCAGGCCCTGTGGCTTTATTATTTTTGGCTAATTTGATTGCTTCTAGGGTTTCCTGTAGGGAAATAGGTTTTTCTAAAATTAATCTATGGTTCTCTTCTAGTTTCTTTACGTTTTTAAGTGAATGTAAAAAATCCATAATCTTAGTTTGATTGGGGTTTCTTGATGAGTACAAGTTTGTATAAAATTTCCTAAATACTTGCAAGATTGATTTGGAATCATGGCAGTTTTCTTTATTTTCATCTTGAAGTAGATGGATGTTATTTTTCAGATTCTTCTGTTTTATTTTATGCGATAGAGTTCTTAAAGCTTTGGGAGTGTTAAACCAATATCTTTGCTTAGACTTAATTAAATTTCTATGTACGCTGTTACTATCAAATGTTTCTAGAATTTTGCGTTGGGCGGTTAACTTTTGGTACGTTTTTTTGCTCCCTGTCAGTTTGTGCTTTTCCTCCAGACTTTTAATGGTTTCTACTAATTCCTGTCTAAATTTTAATTTTTCTTTGTTTATATTCGCTGAAAGCGCTATAATATGTCCTCTTGATACTGTTTTAATTGTGTCCCAAAGTATGTTAGCCTTTATTTCTTCAGAATTATTATCAGCTATGGCTCTTTCTAAAATCTTTTCTATTTCTTTAGCTGCTTGGTGATTGTAGAGTAAGTGTTTCGGCAGGCACCATTGTTTGGAGCTCTGTTTTTGTGTTTCTGAGGTTATTAAAACATTGACCCAAGAGTGGTCCGAAATTAAACATGATCCAATTTGGGAGTCAACCGCTTGCTCAAGCAGTGATTCAGAAACTAAAATAAAGTCAATCCTGGTATATGTGTTGTGCCTTTGAGAGTAATAAGTATAATCTTTTTCCCCTACGTGTAGGTGTCTCCATATGTCAATAAGATTGTGTTTTTTAAAGATGGGTGGTAATTTAGTCTTTTTATTTTTTTTGGTGGTACTTTTCTCAAAGTGTGTTTTGTCCCATTTGTAATCCATTATATAGTTTAGGTCCCCCCCCTGCTATGAGATGGCCTTCCTGAAATTTCTCCAGTTTTCCTAGTGTTTCTTCTATGAAGTTTAATTGTTGATTATTAGGAGCATAAATGGATGCGAAAGTGTAGCTTTGTTCCTGAATTGAACCTTTAACAAAGATAAATCTCCCTTTAGGATCTTTGAGGGTTTTTTTATGTTGAAATGGTAGATCTTTTGTAAACAGTATTGCCACCCCCCTCGATTTAGAATTACCTGCTGCATAATATTGTGATTGAATCCAGCTTGCCTTTAGAACGTCTGTATCATTATTTTTAGCATGAGTTTCCTGTAAGAAAATCACCTGAGATTTAGTTTTGGCTAACAAAGAAATAACTCTTCTCCGCTTTATGGAGTTTCCCAAACCTCTCACATTCAAAGTAGTTATTTTGAACTTAGAAACCATATTATGGTATATATAATTCTGCTTCTGTTATATAACACAAATTCCAACCTACTACAATAATATCAAACATCAAAAGGCATACAGTTTGGTATTATATTTTAATACCACTCTTTTATATCACGAAGACTTATAACTAATCCCTATATCTTATCTATAGGTACTGTTTGTTTGTTTGTTTATTTGTTTGGATTGATTTTTTGTTTATTTGTTTGTTTGGTTGAATGGTTTTGTATTTCCCTTAGGGAGTTTTCCCTTATAATTCTCCTTATTCTATTATTATTATTATCTTTAATTTTTAATTTGATTTTTTTTTGTAGATTTTTTTTTTTAGTAATATAATTAACTATATAAATATCTAGGTGCTGTTGTATTTCCTTATAAATTTGTTACTTCCTGTACTATTCTGAACTATATAACCCTTCCCTTCCTCCCCCAAAATCTTAAAACTTGCGATATTAATGAGTTTAAACCCCTAAATTCTCCCCCTCCCTCCCCTTCCCTACCCCTAAGATATCAAATTTCCTTATGAACACTCTTAACTAAATAACAATTTAACGATCAATTTAAGTGCTATCAGCTATTTGTAGAACTTTCAAACTGGGTCGTTGTTTATACGCCACAGTTTTGGAAAGTAAACTTCCAAATGAAAAGTTCTAATACCACGGAGCTGTGCTAAAGCCCTCACTCTCCCCCCCCCCGCCCCCAATCTCCATTTGTCTTAATCAAAATATATAAGACACAACAGTAACTGTTTTAGTTCATTGAGAATTTTCTGTTCTTCAAGATCTGCTAGGCATTTCTTATCGGGATCTTACTTCCCTTCTGTGGGGAAAGCATGTCCGTCGATTTCCTCTTCTGATTTTGCTTGCTTGTTTCCATGGGTATCTCCACGCCGATGTTATTCAAGAGTTCTGTTCCGTTCCTTAGGTTCGTAGCAACATGATGTTTTCCGTTCAAAATCACTAATATCTTGACATGATTTATCCATTTATATCTGATGTCAGCTTTCCTCAACGCATCCGTGATAGGTTTCAGTTCCTTCCTTATTAGTAGTGCTTCTCTCGGTAAATCAGTGTATATTTGTACAGGAGATCCATTGAATAATATTGAGCCTGATATTTTAGCTGTTTCAATTATCTTCATCCTTATTTTTTGATCAGGTATCTCTATGATTATGTCTCTTGGCACAGGTCTATTCTTATATGGCTTAGGAGTTCCAAGTCGGTAGGCTTTTGTGATTATGGTGTTTACTCCTTCTAGTTCTAGATGTTTTGTCAGCCATTTTGTGATTACAGGCATTAAGTTTTCTTTTGGTATCAATAGTTCATCAATACCCCTCAGCTTCAGGTGATTCTGTCTCATATTAACTTCTAGGTTGATCAATCTTTCTTGTTGGTTTTCAAATGCCTCATGCAGTAAGTTCACTTCTTTCTGTGTCGAGAAGTTTGCGTCTAAGGCTTTATCTGCTTTTAGGTTTGTTGCTTGCAAGTCCACTTTTATTTCAGCCAGTTGTGCCGTTAATGGGGCAATCAGTTTAGCAATTTGATCTAAGATTTCATTTTTTAGTTTATCTAGCTGAGGGTCTAGAGTAATGTCTAAATTATGTACCTTTTCAAATGTATGAGAAGGAAGTCCGTCGGCCATTTTGGGTCTCTCCTTTTCTGCTCCTTCGCTCTGTGCACTTTCCTCAGGCGCCGAAAAAAGCAGCTGCAAGTTTTTAGCTGCTTTTGGTAAGTTCTTTTTCTTTTTAGTATTGTTAATTTTCATAATATAGCTATCAAAAGTAGATTTGTGTCGCTTTTTTTGGAGAATTGGGGGTTGGGAGGAGCGGAGGATTTTCAGCACGCGTCCATCCCGGAGTCAGCGACGCCACGCCCATCCAAATGCAATTTTAAAGTTTTACATGTTTTGATAGTGCATTTTAAACTGACATAGGGTAGGGCCTCAGCATGTCTTAAGCCAGCCCTGCTCATTGGGGAGACAAGAAATAAATAATTTCCCGAAAAGCTTCTCCTTTCACAATGATTTCTGAATTTAGCCTATTGTTCTAGTACTGTACAAAACTACTAAAGAAGCACAGTATCATACAGAAGAATTGGACAGATAACCAGACTAGTTTTTGGTTATCTTCAAGTGGTAAACTTCTTGTGTTAGGAACTCTTAACAAATTTTCCCTCTATTAACACACAGGAATTGACATTCTCTACTCTGGTTCCCAGAAAGTCTTAAGTGCTCCACCTGGTGCTTGTCCCATCTCTTTCAGCTTGAGAGCCAGGTAAGGCTAGGTTTGTCAGATGCCCCATTCTCAATAGGATGCTGGGTACAAAATGCCTTTTGGGAAAAACAGTGGGAGGCCTTTTTTTTCTCCTATTGTACTAGTTAAGTACCTACACCTACAAATAATACAAAACCTAGTCCTGCTTGCAAATTCCAAAGTTAGAAATCTCATATTAAAAAGGTCTACCTTGCTTTCTATCAAATGGACCTCAGTAGTAGCTTTTAAAATCCTTAGGAATTGGCCAGAAATTTATTAACAGATTGCTTAGACCAGTGGTCCCGAGTGGAAAACCTATAGGCATCATGCTGCCTGCCAGTGGGTTTCTCTGTGCCCATTTGCTTCTTGCCCAAAGCATATAGCCAGTTCTGGGTTTCTTCCACTTCATCAGAACGAAGTGCTTTAGAACACCACCTTTGTATATGCAGGGAACATTATTCAGAATCTGCTATGCCCATCACAGTAGAATGCTTGGCTTGCAACTTCTCAGCATCTTGTAATAAAGCCCTGAAAACCCAGTACCATATGGTAACCATTTTGAGACTGGTCATGGCCCCCAAGGCAGTCATTTTGTGGTGGCACCCACTGACTGTCCTCAAAATTCCAAAAGTGCCAAGAAACGCATAGAATGGAGAGAACAGAAGGAGTTTAGCTGGAAGGAAGAACCCTAAGAGTAGCAATCTTCACTTCACAGGAATAACAGCAGGATAATAGAAAAGAAGAATGCACAGGTTCTTGACCTATCTTGCCAACTCTCTTGTAGTCCCCGCCTGAAACCTGAGACTAAGAGGCTGCGTAGCTGTTCACTTCCAACACTTATATGGCAATTGAAAAAACAGAAATGGGTAGCCCGTGCTATCCCCCAGCAATATGTACCCTGTATAGTTATTTTGGTTTGGCCACTTTTACTGTCATAGATCCCCTCACCAAGAAACTCATAGAAATTGGACATCCCTGGCTTAAACTCCATTGGTTTCTAACTGCACCATAGTCATGAACACTGGCTGTTAGGTAGTTGAGATTTGTCAGTGCAATCTGTGGTTCTTCTTCCGTGCACTATACTCTGAGGTAGAAAAGCAAGGGTAAGTGCTGAAGGCTTGTGAAAGGCATCATCATTTTATATTAGTGTTCAACTGAATGTGTGCAGTAGGCATGGTATCCTCAGTAAACATTAAGACCCTCCCATAAATTCCACAGTTAGCAATATTCCCAAGGAACCTGTCCTCTGTTATGTGTAATCAGGGTCATTTATTGCCAACACTCAAGGGGTTTTTTTTCTGAGGAAGGAGGTAGGCACCCGGGGCAACTCCCAGCAAAAAGTGGTGTCCCTGTCACTATATGCACATGCTCAAAGTGCACGCATGCTCCTGGGACTACATGATTACATCACTTCCAGGAAGTGATGTCATCATGCATGGTATGGCTGCCCCCAAGGGAGGGAGAGAGAGAGAGAGAGAGAGAGAGAGAGGGAGAAAGACAGTGTAGGCAGGCAGGCAGGCAGGCAGGCTTGGGCTGGAAGGGGGAATCCCCCTCCTCTCAGCTGAAGTTTAAAGCCCATTTGGGGCTTTCCCAGCTTTAGCTGGCCAGCAGGGAAGTCTTGGGCTGTAGGGAGAGGTGCTGAACTCTATTCCACCACGTTTGGGCTGAAAAAAAGCCCTGCCAATACTACAGGTGGTTCCTCAAAACTATGAGCAAATTTAGTTCCCAACTGAGTTCAATTGGCAGAAATGACCCTTGCTACACAGAATAGCCCAGCCTAAGCTTATAGCAGCAGAGGGGAAATAAAGTGGGATATCTAGAATTAATATTCAAATAACTGGCCTGCCAGAAAAAGTCACAAATGGATTTCTTAAAATATCCATTTTTTTCACTTTGTCAGGAAGAAGATTTATAACAGGAAGACAAAACCAACCTCCTTCTATCTGGATATGGAAGAACTTACTAAATATTGGGGCTGTGATGACAACCTAATACGGCAAGAGAGCTTCTGCTATAGCATCTGCTTCCCTTCCAAACTGCAAAGCAGCTGCCTGGTTCCTAGGAAATGGAAGGGCTATGACACTGTTATCCATCCTTACAGTAATACTGCCAGTCACCACCTGAGCCTTAAGCTACAGCCACAAAGCTGGATGAAAAAGTAGATAAGGGGGTGGGGGGAGGCAAATTTTAAGCAAATAGCAGGGAGATTAAGGGTTAAGCAGCCCCTTCTGCCTACTGTTCCTGTTCTCAGACAGAATATCCAAAGTTGCTTTACATTCAGCATTGATGGGGGGCGGGGTGAGAGATTGGGTGGGATTAGGAGCAATGCAGTTTGTACTTTCAGCCTCAGACTTTTCAAATTTAGAAGGATGGACAGCCTCCAATTTTTTATGACCTCCTGGCCTTAAGTAGATATTAGCACGATGTTCTCACTTGGTTTTCCTGCTCCTTATGAAATGGGGCTTACAAAATGGGTTTCAGTGATTCAGTTTATGGATGCTGAGCATCTCTTATGCTGCATGCATTTTTACAGGTATCATCATACTGCACCTATCAACACATTCTTCTGCCTACGAGAAGGCTTAGCAATTCTTGCAGAACAGGTGAGTCACTGCAGCAGTCTATAAGGCCCTCAGGCTATTAAAGAGGTGGTGTGGAATATTACATCAACTGTTTAGTTAAAAATGGAATTTAAGATCAATTTCAGACTTTGCACAAGCTTCATGTTTATAACAAAGGTATTATGTTGATGCGTGCTCACAGTAAACTTGCAAAATGCAATGGGGAGATACAAGTTTAGGACATGCCTCAGTCATAAATAGCCAGCTATAGTTGCATGATCCAACACATGTAAGAGTCTACATTTGCCCTTTGTGCTTTTAACTAGAGGAAACCTAAATGTTCGAAGGTGGCAGTGATGAGACTTCTGCTTAAAAAACCTTCATTGGCTAGGAACTAAGGCCAATTACATGCCTTTTCTAGGGAAGTTCATAGAGCATGTGATTGCACAGCAGAGCTTCCTGAATGACACATCTGCCCTTCACCCATTCCAATCTGGATTTAGGCATGGATTTGGGACTGAGATGGCTTTAGATGTACTGGGGGTGATCTTTGCTTAAAGTTAAATAATCTTCCCTGTTGATAGGGTTAGATCTTTCAGCAGCCTTTGACACAGTTGAACACTCCATTCTTATCCAACAGCTTGAATATGAAGTTGGTGTTAAGGGCATAGTTCCTTGGACTTCTTTTCTGTCTGATTGGACAGAAAGAGTCTCCACCAGAGGTGCAGAATCAATCGTGTGGGATTTTGCTTGTGGAGTGCCACAGGATTCTGTTCTCTCGAGAAACCACAAATAGTCCAGAATGCAGAACCCGATGTGTTACCCATTTTAAAATAGCTATGTTAGGTGCCACTTTCCCCCCCAAGTTCAATACAAGACCCTTGTCATGACTAGACATGGGCACGAAGGGGAAAAAACGAACAAGCTGTTTGTTGTTCATTGTCATCCACAAACAATGAACAATGAACAGTAACGAACATGACCGTTAACAAACGTGTTCATTGTTTGTTGTTCGTGGCCCCTTAAAGATCCCTTTAAACTATCAGCTGGCAGGTGGCAGGGGGAATTTCCCCCTGCTGCCTGCCAGCTGATAGTTTAAAGGGCACTTTCCTGCCATGTGCAAGGGGCAGGGCCCTTTAAACACTCCACAAACTGACCTTCGCAATGTCCAATACCCACCAAATTTGCAGGGGACATAGTCCTCACTGTTCTCCAAAGACCCCCCAAGTTTCAGAGAGATTGCATCCCGGGAAAGGCATGATCCACGGGTCTCCCCCTTGGCTGTCATTTTCTCTTCACAGTGGCAAAAACAGGACTCTCTGCTGGAAGTACTTTGAAGAGTTAAAGCTAGAAGGAAAGCCAGAAGGAGTTCATACAGAGTTCAGTCCCTGCCATTGTCAGGGGAATTGATTGAAAGGCCTCAGACTATCTGGCTTGATGAATGGCTGACAAAGGCAACGAACGAGGCTTGCAATGACCCTTGTTCATTTAGAATGGAGCCTCACAAATGGCTTGTTCGTGAACAGACGAACGGGCTGTTTGTGGTTTTTTTCTGTTCATAATGCTGTTTGTGCCCACGTCTAGTCATGACCTGTAAAACACTTCATTTGCTGGGATCCAAACATTTGAAGGACTTTCTCCTTCCATACGATTCAGTGTACCAACTATGATCCTCAGGCAGTAATTTGTTGGCTACCCCACTACTTAGAGTGGCATATCTGGCATTGACCAGATCCCAGGCCTTTTCCATCATGTCACCTACTCTGCGGAACGGGCTCTCTGAGGGGGTGTGAAGGGTAAGCATCTTTTAATGGGGAGGTTGGAGAGATTTTATCTTGGTTTTAGTTGGGAAATTTAAAAAAAATTCTAGGCTGCCTCGAACTATGGGGAAAGGCAGGGTATGAATGCTTAAATGAATAAATAAATAAATGTGACAGCAGTGTAATTGTTGCAAACCCTTGCTATTGTCATGGATATGGCTACAACTATAGGGGAACAATTGCTGGATATGTCTAAGAAAGTTGTTCAAGATATCTATGCACACAGAAACAGGGCTAGCCCTGCCCCATAACTAGACAGGCTATTGTTAAGAAAAGGTTCTTTAGGCAAGATATCTTTAGGTAGGATACTTTTGACTCATGTAATTGCTCTCCTTAATTGTCTTTGTACTTGTTTTAATGGGGCAAGATATCTTTAGGTAGGATACTTTTGATTTTTTTAATTCTTTTTATTAACTACATTAACTAACAATACAAAGGAAAGGAAGGGGAACAAAGGAAGGAAAGAAAAAAAACCCAACAACAACATATAACAACTACACTACACAGAATGCTTTCCCTTCATACTGCCATTATTTAAAAAATTAAAGCTTTGTATAATATTGATGGAGTGGTTGACCTTACAAAATGCAAATTACAATTCAAATTCAAATTAAGTTTTCCTCCCCCTCCTGGGTCCCGGACGCAATTCTCTCTGAGCAACTGCAGCCGCAGTGCTCGTTTCCTCCCCCCCCCCCCCTCAGACTTCTCCTTTTCTTCTTGCTTGGTGTCTCGCTGAAATTCCGGATTTTTGTCCTCAAAATCCCTTAGTTGATCTTCTGATAATATCTTGTAAGCTTGATCTTTGTAACTGAACCAGATACCTTCCGGAAATAGCCATTTGTACTTTATTCCACGTTCCCTCAGAAGAGCTGCGAGCTTTTTATACTTAAATCGTCTTTTCTGAACTAAAAATGGGACGTCTTTCAGTATCTTGACTTTGTTACCCAAAAAGTCCAGATCCGCGTTGTATGAGTTGTATAGGATAGTGTCTCGGATCCTTTTAGATGAAAAATCGATGATGATCTCGCGAGGCAGCTGCCGCTTCGTTGCATATTTTGAAGAAGCCCGGCGGACTTCCAAAATGGCGCTTTTAACCTCTTCTTTAGTTGCCTTCGCTGGTGTCGCCAATAGTTCCGAGACCAGACCCCATAAATCCTCATTTTCCTCCTCTAGGTAGGATACTTTTGACTCATGTAATTGCTCTCCTTAATTGTCTTTGTACTTGTTTTAATGGATGGTATGATTTCCTGTTGATAGTTATTAAGAATACTAAGTAGGTATGTTGTAATAATAAAGGCTTTAAAAGGAAGTAGAGACTCCATAATTATATTATTGTGTACTATACCCAGTAACGAACCAAAGATGTTATCTGTGGTATACCTCTTGCCAGTAATTAAATGGTCTGATATAGGAAAGCTAACTAGATACGGGCCGTTTCCACACAACTTACCGTCCTCCAGAACATTGCGCAAAACACGCAGAAGATAGCGTCTTCTCGCGCGAAATCATTCCAGGAAGATGCTATCATCCGGGAGTTTTGCATGACATTGAGTCTTCCTGGAGTGATTTCATGCGAGAAGACGCTATCTTCCGCGTTTTGTGCAACATTCCAGAGGCCAGTAAGTCGTGTGGAAATGGCCACTCAGGCTTCTTAAGTGCATGCCTGTTTCTGAATCAGGCCTGATGGGAGTCATCCAGAACACTTTCTCAGGAACAAGGCATCTTAATCCTTACAGTTGGAGTCACAGCACCAAAATAATATAGGCCTAAATCCACCTATACATCCCAAAGACTGAAGAATACTTGTTTTCATAAGAGCGGGAGGTGATATTTCCTCAACTGGAGGCAGAATACATATTTTTGAAGGCTGATGGCTGATTCACTTTCTAAGGCAGCCCTTGCCTGGCAAGTAAGAAACATTGTTGAAAGCATTTTTAATGATGTGGACAGAAAAACTGAAGACCGTATTTTACTAATTTCATGGGAATTTACTGGCTAAGAACTGGTAAATGATCTGATGAAGCCACTCTTGAATCTGACATTTCTAAAGATAAAGATATTGTTACTGTTTAAATGTAAAATATGGTGAGATACCTTTATTTTTCCAACACAGGGGCTTGAGAACTTCTGGAAGTGTCACAAGGAGAATAGTCTGTACCTGTGTGAAGGGCTGCAGAAGCTAGGTCTCAAACTCTTTGTGAAAGAACCGGTATGACTGATCAGGCTAGTCACACATTTAAGATCTGGGCCTGAGGAGGGTGAATGAGGGAATAACAGTCTCCCTTACAGAAGGCTAAGGCAAAGTGAAGGCTCTAGGTGCAGTGAGTTAAAAGGAATTAAGGGGGGGATATCGTATCAAAGGCAGGCAGGAGCTCATATCTATTAAGATCTATCAAGGGCAAAACTGTTTACTCTGACTGGCAGCTGGTTTTCAGAGTCTCCAGAGCCCTTTCACATCACCTTCTGTTTAATTTGACAAGCAAAGGATTGTACCTTTGACTTTCTATGAGTGAGGAAGATGTTGTGGCAATGAGCCATGGGCCTTCCTCATAGTTTATGTAGGCTGGAGCATAATAATAGTTTTTCCATGAGGAATAGCTGTTCCTAGTATGTACACTCATCCCAGTTTCAGCTCTAGTAAAGAGATTTTTTTAAAGATTTGCAAATACAGTGAGACAAAGGTAGTGTTATTTATGATGAGACCTCTCTGGATCCATTTTTAAATATTAAATGTATCTATCTTCAGCTATACATTCCATTATGTTGACATACCAAATGGATATTTGGTCAACAGACTTTATTGCATATTAGCCAATAGTTATTTCTCAAGTGAGAGGATTACACCCAAGCAAGGAAAAACATCTGAAGGGTGTGGACACGTGTGGTTCAGGGTAGTAGCAAGAAACACTTTTCACATGGATGGTGCTTATTTACCAAAGCTTCTGGAAAGTGCATAATGTTTTTACACATATCTAGTATACATCTATGTGGTTCTGATCCATTATTTTCATGTTTCAGGAGGCACGACTACCCACAATCACCACTGTTTCAGTACCTGAAGGATATGACTGGAAGGAAATCATTGAATACATTATGAAAAATCATGGGATTGAGGTTTCAGGAGGTCTGGGCCCATCAGCAGACAAGGTAGGTAAATCATTGTTTGTGGGGAGATAACAAATACTGTGAGACTTGCTTTCATGCTGTCTGGCTTGTTGCATATTAAAGTTTAGCAGATGAGAGCTTACAAGTTCACCAAAACATTATACCAGTGAAAAGTTAGCAGGTCAACCATGAGGCTTCTAGTCTATTTTTCTCCTTGTTATAGTCTTTTGTGCAGTGAAGGGAACATGCAATCCTCAACCTGCTTCCCAAAGTAGAAGAGTTCAAACCATGGATTTACTGGAAACACAAATAATGACTCATTGGGCCAAACTATTTGTTATGCAGGAATTCCATTATCAACTCTATCACTATTTTAATTTTCACCTAAACCAACTGAGCAGTTGATTAGATTTGACTGCTACAGAAAGAGTGCTGGAGTATTGACCTTCCCCCTACAATATTTTCTCAAATTATATCAGTGAACCACTCTCTTCCCCAGGCAATTTAGATCAGATGTTAAAGAATAATGACCCCCCCTCCTTCCCAAGCACTGCTGTTCCAATATAATTTGCAGGCTCCAACATTTGCCATTATACATCAAAACATCGTGAGATCTGACTGCAGACCTCTCTTCTTGCATCCCAAATTGCCAATAGTAAATGAAGTAAATATACCATGGTAGAAGTTACAAAAACATGAAATAGAAAGGGACTGGCCCCAAGAAACAGGTGTCCAATTAATTTCAATTCTGTATAATTCTCCATCAGAGAACTCTAAATGCTGTCACGGGGTGTCTGTTTTCCTTTTCCTACTTAAAGAACATATTTGTGCTCATGCAGGGCCAGAAATCAGTTGTAGTTAGTTCAAAGTGAGACTAAATATCAGAATGGAGATCACATGGTGAGAGGGTAAATACAGCTAACCCTATTTACAGGTATTGGTCAGGGAATTGTTGGAACTATGGGTTCTAGGGGTGTGCACTTGGATATATGCAAATCAAAAATAAACCAGAAGTTAACTGTTTTAGGCGGGCTTTGGGATATCCAAACTAACAAACATTTATCTCCTGGAGTATTTTGGGGCACCAGGAGAGTCATCTCCCTCTTTTTAGACTGTGGGATGTACGGTGGGATGTACATTTCTGATAAATGTTGCAAACAGTTAAAACCTCATTAGTTTCAGTGAACAGTCCATGCATTGCCTTACATATAGCTCATGTTCATGGCCACATCATATTAATGTACATCATATTCATAGTCACATCATATTCAGATACTTTGTGTCTCCATAGCATGTACTGATGATCAAGTCTAGGTAGAAGGTAAGCCTGAGTGGCTATGCACAATCAAAATGAATAGGCCTTTCCTGCACCTCCCACTCCTCTCCTTTGCTGCTGGAATTAGCCTCAAAAAGTGAAAGAAAAATAAAAGAGCACTGCCTTGCCTGGTTAGTGTCAACTGATAAGATCTTGGGCTGACACTAGGATGCCAGAACTGGTGTAGCACAATTGCTGGTTCCAAGGCCGCATTAAATTAAGGCCAACTTGTTAATGATAGACACTTGTTTTGAGAACAGGCTCCTCTGGCCTTGGTGCACAATATTTGCCAGGAAGAGAGAAACACTGTGCAGGGTCAAACCTCTCCATTCACAGATCAAACTGGTGGGATTATTGCTACATTGACAGAAGGGGGCAAATTTACAATCTACTCTTGTTATGTTAACTCTTGGACCTAGATAAACTATTTACGAATGCCGTTGAATAACTGATGTATTTCCCCTGGGAAAGAACATTATTGATACCGAGGTGCCAAAGATGACAAGTGTTCGTTCTCTGAAATTCTAAACATTGGGAATGTGGGAATGGACAACCCCAAAAGTTTCTGACTAATAGAACGTCCTTAGGTCATTCTCTGCATCCTCTGTCGACCAAGAATAAAGACTTTATTCTAATATTTGCTAATTAATCCGAAGGTATAAAATCTTATGTAATTACCCTACAGCTCTAAAGAACTGGTCAAGTTTGAGGGGCTTTTCATCCTTGGTAATTGTATCATTCTTCCTTGCTTATAAGCAAATAAAGGCCAGTAGTTATCCCCTTCATTGGACTTCAGTTCGTGTGTTCTTTATTGATTGGGCTAAGGTCACATAGGGTACCGCTTGGTACTGCTTGTATACATCAGACTTTAAAGGGCCATATTTTAAGTGGAGGCCAGATCTAATCTGATAGAAATTATTGGACCTTTACATTTTAAAGAGACTGAGACACCACTTAACAACCAATTGAGTAGATCTGGCTTCCAAGTCTAGATCTACCACCCATATTTAATAACAAAGCCATTATTTCTTGTGGTTAGACTTAGCCTCTCTATCACCCATGGAAAGTAACAGGCACATTATTTCCTGTGGGTGGCAGACATGGCCGCTCTACCACTGGTAAGAAATAATAGCTTCATTATTTCTGATGGCCTGAAGACCTAGCCTGGAGGTCATTACTAGACATGGGCACGAATGGAAAAATGAACACCCTGTTCGTCGTTCGTTGCCATCCACAAACAACAAACAACGAACATGAACTGTTCCTGAACATGTTCGTTGTTTGTGAGGGCCAGAACCACCCCCCCAACCACCTCCCACTTAGCCCCTCTCCCCTCAAACCCACTTACCTGGCCCTTTAAAGATCCCTTTAAATGATCAGCTGGCAGGCGGCGGGGTGGGGGGGTTCTCCCCTGCCACCTGATATTTTAAAGGGCCCTGTCCTGGCAAAAACAGCAGTGTCTGCTGGCAGCTAGTTTGAGGGGTTACTAACTGACCTTCCCAATGTCCAATACCCACCAAATTTGCAGGGGACATAGTCCTCGCTGTCCTCTGAAGACCCCCCAAGTTTCAGAGAGATTGCACCCTGGGAAAGGCATGATCCACGGGTCTCCCCCTTGGCTGTCATTTTCTCTTCACAGTGGCAAAAACGGGACTCTCTGATGGAAGTACTTTGAAGGGTTAAAGCCAGAAGGAGTTCAGACAGAGTTCAGTCCCTGCCTCCGGTTGCCAAGGGAATTGATTGCAGGTGCCAGCCTGTCTGGCTTGACGAACGGCTGACGAAGGCAATGAGGCTTGCAACGACAACTTGTTCATTTAGAATGGGGCCTCACGAACGGCTTGTTCGCGAACAGACGAACGGGCTATTCATGGGTTTTTTCCATTCGTAATGCTGTTTGTGCCCATATCTAGTCAAGACTACCCTATCAGCTGTTAGTCAGCTTCCAGACCTCTTTACATTTTAAAAGGCTATTCTATTCTATGGGGGGGGGGGTAGATGCTGCCTCTAATTTTGGTCTTTGATAGAAAACAATAGTTATTTAAAATTTAAAAGGGGCAGAGATACAGCGACACAGTTTGGCAAGACCAGCTTCCTCTTTCTCCCCCTGCTGCCTCTAGGGGGAGATAGGGCAATGGAGGGCAATTGTTAAAATGGTCCCCAAAATTCAGGATAACAAAAAGCATACCCTCCCCAAATCCAGATGCATACTTAATAAAATATTTTTGATGTGCACACTGTAAGACCGATTTACAGAATGTAACTATCACACTTTTGGACACTTCTCTCATCAGGTTCTTCGAATAGGATTGATGGGCTACAACTGTACTAAATTCAATGTTGACAGAGTTCTCCATAGCCTGGAAGATGCCCTTCAACATTGTCTGAAGAACAAGCTATGAGACCCCATCTATATTTCTACTCTCATTCCTCCTCCAATGCATTCAGCACCATGTCATCAACCATTTTTTCCATTCCATCACAGTTCACACAGCATTATGCATTGATAACTTCTGTACGTAAGAGAACAACTACAGTAAACAAGCAACAAAACCGATGATTCAAGTCCTGCAAAATTTCTAAGGGCCTTTTCACACAATCACTCAATGTACTTCTCAAACTAGTTTTTTTCATTAACTGTAATTACCATAGCTTACAATTTACATGGGAAACCCTTGTTTTTCAATGCATGTTATATTATGCCAGGGATCCCCAGTGTGGTACCTGTGGGTGCCATGATGCCCACCAAGTGTTTTTAGAAAGTGGATGGGGGCAAGTAGGGCTTTGACCAGCAGGGTTTCTGATTGGCTGTTGGATCTGATTGACTGCAGATTTTTTAAAGTTGTCTTGGCAGCAGGTGCCATGACAGCACAAAGATCTTACTTTCAGTCATGCAGTGAACCTGAGTGTATGCAAGAAAATGTTTTAAAACAGTATGTTCATTTTAAAAGGCACCCTGTTTTTTGGTTGGCTCTTGCTTCTTGTGGCAGTCATTTCGGCATAGGCTCCACCTCCTGCAGCAGCCATTTTGTGGTTGTGCCCACCATCATGTGTCAGAATTCCAAATATGCCCACAGGCACAAAAAGGTTAAGGATCCCTGTGTTATGCACACCACCATAACAACAGTGCATATTTCCTTTAGGTTGGGGTCTATCCATATGCTGTTGTTCCCTTTGTGTTTTTCTTCACATCACTAGATGCATCATTGTCTAAGTTGGCATGTGCACACAATCTCACAAGTAGGTCTCCCTAAGTAGATTTTCCCACACAAAACTTTAAAACCTTTCCCACCAGTTTTTTTTTTTTTGCATCTGGCTATACTGATGGGTCTGAGATCTTGTTCTTACCTCTTCTGGCTTTCAGTAGCAGCTACAAAGAGGTGTTTCACTCCAGGCACCTACTACAAGTTTCTGTATAATGAGACACTGAACACATCTCCTACTCACAACCGAGCAAACCAAGCCCAGAATTCTGCCAATGCCAGCGGCTGAATGAAGAGAGGTGGAATGCTAACTGGACACTATCAAAATGTGTTTTCAATACTAGCAAAATCTACATTCCCATAAATTAGTACTTGACAGCGCCATAGTCAGACAGAGCTGAAGATGTTATAACAGAGCCATTATTTCTAGTGTCAAGTATGTACAGTATTGTTCTCTGATCAGAAAAGGTGTTCGTGTCCAAATAGGCCATAAGCAACAACCAACCACTCTATGACTTACCATTCTTCAGCCTATTCACTGAAAGCTGGGGGAGGGGGAAATGAAATCTAGCCAAACAATAGAATTAGACCAAGTTGTGTTTAACACGGTGAAGATTCATTACTTTAGGGACTGAAGCAACTGTTTACAAAAATGTTCAGGGGGATGTGATGACCTTTACTCAGTAGAAGCACTGCCAAAGAAGAACAAATTCTTCCAACAGTCCTCCTGAACCCATTCAAGGATAAAGGAATATATTTCTGTTCCACACCTATTCCTTGCATTCCTTCAAATGCCTTTATTCATGCAAATCAAGTATTCTATACTCCAGCAACTGACAGTTCATAACCCCACCCTCCTTATTAAAAAGGCCAAACATTTCTAATATTCTTCTTAGTAAAAGGTTATTAATAAAACAAGTGTGGTTATTTTCAGTTTCTGTAAACAAGAATATAATTTTGTATTGCTGTCCCAGAAAGATAAGCACATTCACATTTTACATTATACAGTTCCAAATTAACTTGGACCGTTTAAGTCCAGTAAGAACAAAATACTGCTGTGGGTGTTCCCAGCTAAGGCCCAAATATTAGTGTTGAATATTAAGCTATTCAAATTGAGATAGAACCTACTACTTCCAGACCTAAAGCTTGCTGTGATGAGACTTCTACTCATTTTTGATTTTGCAAGTTCCAAGTATAAAAAAACATTAAAAGGAATTTCCCCAAGAGTCACTTAATATGCAATCACTCTATTATACTTGCCAGCCTAATACGTGGCTATTTTACTCAGAGATTCTATTGCCAAGTAGTTCCACCAATGTTTGTTTTCTTCTTGTGAAATAACACACATTCTTACATGTAACTGTTGTTTGTCAAGTGGTCTTCAATGCACGCACACATGGGAACTGCAGATGCACAGGCCAGCCATGGATGTTCCAAAGCTCCTAGAAGCTCAAGGCTGAATCCACACTTCCCTACCTTCTGCTTTTCATGTGCATTAATCACGCTGGATTTTATCCCGCAATGTCCCAGTCTGTGTTCACATCCCTTCTCTTACTGCCGCTGCCTTGCGCTATACTTCATCCACATCCCTGGTAGAATTGCGCAATATGGGGCGGGTTTAGATCCGACATCGCCGATGACATCACATTCATTTTTTTTCATTTTTTCATCAGATTTCCACTATAGCATTTTTTTGCTAAATTTCTATGGCGAGGCCACACCCCTATGATGCCTGTGATTGGTTAATGTTATTCTATGTCTTCTTCTTTGAAATCCATTGGACCATTATTCTGGCGGGCTAATTTGAACTGATATTTAAGGTGGGGTGACCCAAACTCTCCAAACGGGCAGACTAATTATTTGACGCTTGAATGTAATGTTAGAATGATGGATTTCCGCTATAATGGTAATTTCAACAGTTAAAAAAAATTAATTTTAACAGCCACCGATATTTCCAACTGTCCAGCATCCTAAAAATGACACGGAAATGGAAATGACGCCACCCCTTAATGTCTCTGCAGGGATTTTGGAGCACCCCGATTAAGATTTATGGCCGGGATTGTGCAACAATGCTGGGAAAGTCCCCTTTAAAAAAAGGGGGGGGAAGGGGGGGCAGGCAGGCATGCTGCGGAGAGAGTGGAAAAGCTTGATAATTGCACGGCAAAGAGGGATGGTGTTCCAGAAAGGCTGCAAACACGGAAGTAGGGTGGTTTGAAGGGGGTGGTCTCCTTGTGAAACGCTTCTATTTGTCCACATCCACAGTGAGAACCACACAAGAGAAGCGTTTGAACGCATGACAAATTCGTCTGAGGTGCAATGTGAAAGACGCAAGAGAATGGCAGGATTGAGGTAAAAGTATGTGAACAGCCCTCTGAGAAGCGAATAATAGGCGGGAAAAAAGTGGAAAACTTGAGACGTGGATTCGGCCCAAGTCACTTACCCCTCATTTTTGTGCATTTCTCTCCAGTGCACCTCTAAAAAGTGAGCAAGCATCTCCCTCCAGAAGTTCTAATGACTGCTGCTGGAGAATAAGTCATGGTGGGGTCAGAGGGAGGGATGTGTGCCTGCACAGAAGACCACTTGAGAAACGACAGTTACAAGTAAAAGCAATCTTGTTTTTATCGTCATGGATTCTGTGCAGTGCCACAAGGGAGATTAGTGAGCTAACTTATGCTGGAAGAGGGCATGATGCCAGAGTTTACATTGACAGCATAATTTGATGAATGCTGAAGGTGTTGACCAGGTAGCCGCTTCATAGATACCAACTAGCAGAATATATGTTTGAAGGCTCAAGATACAGACTGGGCTTGTGTGGTGTGCGCCCAGAGTTGTTGTGGGCAGGGCTGGTCAGATTGGTTGTAGCAGGTTTTGATGAGCCATAAAATCCACTTTGAGATGTTAGTTTCTAATTTCGGGGAGGGGGCTGTGAAAGCAATTAACAGATTGCTTTCACAGATCTTTGTGGAAAGAAGCTCTTTTGTCTAAATAAAAAGATAAGGCATGCTTGATGTCCAGTGTATGGAGTACTCTTTCCTTACTGTCCTTGTGAGGACAGCAAAAACACTGGCAGCATAATGTCCTGGTTAAGGTAAAAAATGGAAACCACCTTGGCTAGAAAAGGCAGGCTGTGTCAAAGGATGACCTTGTCAGGAAATATTTAAAGTAATGGAGGGTCCAATCTGAGGGCCTGCAATTCACTCACCCTTCTGGCAGTTGTGATGGCCATTAAAAAGCCGTTGTGGCAGACTGAAAATGAAGTGGACACGTAACTAGCGGTTCGAGTGGTCTGTACATGAGGGCAGAAAGGACAAGTGAGAGGCTCCACTGGAGAGTGGGAGTAGAGGCTGGGGATAAACAGATTGGCCAAGCCTTTAAGGAAAGCTTTACACTCTGGTTAGGCAGAGAGAGGTTTTCCTCCCACAGGGTGATGATAGGCGGAAATGGCTACCAAATGTACCTCGATGGAGGAATTAAATAGGCCATGGTCCTTAAGGAGTACCAAATAGAGATGATCCAAAGGTAAAAGAAACATGCAAGAATCAAGTTTGGCGTTTAGAGCCCGAACTGAAAAACGGGTCCATTTTGAAAGATACGATTTCCTTGTAGAAAGCTTTCTGGCTTCTACAAGAATCTGTCGGACAGAAGAGAAAAATGTCGTTTGGGAGAAGATACGAGCCAAGCTGTGAACTTTAGGGAAGTTATGTCATGCTATAACTGAGCCCCTGGATGGAGGAGGTCTGGAACTGGAGGTAAGGTGCATGTCCTGCCATGGGCCATTTGGGAGTGTGGCAAACCAGGCTTGCATCCACTAATAAGGAGCTATTATTAATCTTGCTGAGAGTGAAGGTTAAAAGAGATAGGGGAGGAAACGCATACAACAGACTATTCTTCCAACGGATCTGGAAAGCATCTCCTAGGGAAAACTTTCCCTTCCCTGCTCTTGAGCAGAAAAGAGGACATTTCATATTGGATGGAATACTTCAGGTGGAAAAATGGGGCACAGGAATTTCATTTCATAGAATCATAAGGTTGGAAAGAACCTCCACGGTCATCTAGTCCAACCCCCTGCACTATGCAGGACATTCACAACTACGCCCCACCCCAGTGACCCGTGTTTCATGTCCAGAAGATGGCAAAACAGTCAGGACCCCTAGCCAAACTAGCCTGGAGAAGTTTGCTTGCTGACCCCAAAGTGGCGATTGGCATTACCCTGAGCATGTAAGAAGGGGGCACTAGAACTAAGCAATAATGTAACCCTTCCTGCTCTCCCTCTCATGATATGGCTAGGTTTACAGAATCAGCATAGCTGTCAGATGGCCATCTAGTTTCTGCTTAAAAACTTGTAAAGAAGGAAAGTCCACCACCTCCCAAGGAAGCCTGTTCCACTGACGGACCGTTCTGTCAGGACGTTCTTCCTAATATTTAGCCTAAAACTCTTAATTTCAACCCATTGGTTCTGGTCCAACCTTCTGGGGCAACGGAAAACTCTGCGCCGTCCCCTACATGACAGCCCTTCAAATACTTGAAGATGGTTATCATAGCAACTCTCAGTCATCTCCTCTCCAGGCTAAACATACCAAGCCCTTTCAACCTTTCCTCATAGGTCTTGGTCTCCAGATCCCTCACCATTTTTGCTGCCCTCCTCTGGACACGTTCCAGCTTGTCTATATTGTGGTGCCCAAAACTGGACACAATACTCTAAGAGAGGTCTAACCAGAGCACAGTAGAGTAATATCATCACTTCGCGTGATCTGGACACTACACTTCTGTTGATACAGTCCCAAATCAATCGCATTTGCCTCTTTAGCTACCACATGACACTGCTGACTTATGTTCAGTGTATGGTCTACTAAGACCCCTAGGTCCTTTTTGCACATACTACTGCCAAGACAAATCTCCCTCATTCTATAATTATGCATTTGATTTTTCCTACCTAAGTGCAAAACGTTACATTTCTGTTGAAATTCATTTTGTTTCAGCCGTTTTCCAGCCTGTCAAGATCATCCTGTATCCTGATTGTCTTCTACCGTATTTGCTACCCCTCCCAATTTAGTATAATCTGCAAATTTAATAAGCATTCCCTCTATTCCTTCATCCAAATCATTTATAAAAATGTTGAATGGAACAGGTCCCAGGACTGATCCCTGAGGCACTCTACTTGTCACCCTTCTTCAAGAGGATGAGGAACCATTAACAAGCACTCTTTGGGTGTGATCTTGTAATAATGAAGGCTTAAAATGGAAGCAGAGCCTCCATAATTGTATTACACTTGTCCAATACCTGGTAACAAACCTAGGACATTATCTGTAGTGTATCTCTAGCCAGGAGTTATATGATTTGATTTAGGACAGCAAACTAAATGCTCAGGGCTTCTTAAGTGCATGCCTATGTCTAAATCAGGCCTGGCCAGTCATACAGAACAGACTGTTTGGCATTCCCAGACTGATCTTTGGGAGAACGAGAACCATCCCTAGATTGGGTTCTAAAACACCTTCAGCAAGATTGTGAAGGTGGTGGAGGTGCCTGTGAAACCCTGGAAGAGTGATGGGGTTGTTGAGAGCCATATCTAGGATACCTGTTGTAGGAGGAGTAAGGTAGAAGGGCCATTCTAAGTGGATTGGGACAGAGAGAAACTATGACCAGTGAAAAAGCAGTTACTCTGTCATCCCTAGTCTTTTCTAGTGCCTTGTTAGTTGTGAAGGAAAAAAGATCAGTGCTCTTGAAGGGCAAGTCCTCCAATCTTATCTTATGGTGAAAGGCAAGAGCAGTGGTCCTGAGTCACACATGCCTTCTGATTACTGTGGCTGGGGATATTAGTCCTGGAAGTACAATCAGCAATGTACCTGGCTGTGCTTATTCGTTTTTTTGCAAGCTGTCTTGCTTCCCCCTGTAACATCCTAGCAAATCCTCTGGAATAAGGCCCATCTAAGGGCCAATCTTTCCCCAAAGGAAACGTTGATATCAAACCATATTGACTTCATAGTCACCTATATGGAATACTAGAGCTGAGGAAGCATATACCTTGCTTCCAAGGATATCAAGTTTTCTGCCCTCATTGAGGGATGCTAAATGGCCTGTGCTTTTTGGGAGACCTTTACCCTGTAATTACTCTTACTACTGAACTGGAAGGGAGAGAAAAGGAACCCAAACCCATCTTGCCTAGTTTTGTACATGTTATCAAGCTTTTTTTTAGGTAGTAGGCATCAAAGCTGGCCGAGCCCAGACATTTTTGGTCACATTGAACACATCTCGTATGATGGGAAATGCCACAGGACCAGCATCCAATGATGATGGAACTGAAAAGGTGACCTCGATCTCCAGTGATCTTGCCACTATCATCATCTGTTCTGTTTACAACAAAGATCTTTACTGGGAGAAACAGCCAATTCCTTGATAAGGACAATTCCTCAGTGAAGACATCAGGTGGTGATGGCTCCGAAACGGTATCAGAACTGACATCAGAATTGTTGATCTGACATGATGGTTCCAAGAGTGGGTCATGAACACCAATTGTCTCTGGTACTGCAGATGGAACCAATGCAGACTTAATGTTTCAATTCCAGGCAGGAATGTATGTAAGGCTCTTTCTTGTGATAAAAATAAAGATGATGGTACACATACAAGGAGCCTTTGTACCAGAATGCATAGTACTAATGGTAAGACATATTTATATATTTGACTTATATACCACCTCTCCACCATATTTAGTAGTCAAGGTGGTTTACAATATACAAATTGTAATATATATAGTGAGTACTGGAACTGATGGTAGTGTCTGCGAGAGTATGATGGTGCCAAGAGACTGTCCGTACTGGGCAGTGCCATGGAGTCTTGAGTACCTGAGATATGAATTGGAGATGGAGGCAGTGGGCTATAGCCTTCAACATCTCAGAGTCGAAGGTGGTGTTCTTGGAACTAGTGTTGGATCCAAAGGGGGAACTGGAGCCAAGGAGGAAGACTTTCTCCCTGAGGACTGGGTCTACAAATGTGAATGGGATTTCTCAAGATACTTCATTTTCACTTTCTTGGCAGGGGGCTCTGATGGCTCCTGGGTGGAACCAAAAACAATGTTGATCAAACCGAAGTGTTCTTTAGAACCAGACTCAGGCACTGGGCTCATTAGTGGAACAGAGGAGGCATGTTGAGGGCACTCTGGTTCCTTGTTGGTGGCTGCTGGATTTGATGGGGTGGAACCTTTATAAAGCCGATTCCCTAATGCAGCCTTAAACTGAGATGCCCTTTTGTGGCATGCTTTTGTGGTGCATTATTTACACATGGTGCATCTTACAATGTCATGTAACTTCATTGTTTTATGTTTGATAAGCTTTTATATTCTGAAATTTGTTTCTATAAGTGGATGGTCTAGAAAAGGAAAACTGCCTGTTAGATGGAGTAAACTTGTGGTTGTAGACCAAGAACGCTTTCTCTTGTAAATATTCATGAGCATGTCCAAGACCTATACTTAAAAGATGGGAAATTAATTACTCTTGAGTCATTTATTAAACTATGTCTCCAAATGGGCAGCAACACCCTGGACACATGATCACATGATGCTGTCTTATACCGAATCAGACCATCAAAGTCAGTATGGTTTGCTCAGACTGGCAATGGTTCTCCAGGGTCTCAGTCTTACACATTACCTATATCCTGATCCTTATCGGAGGTTCCTGGGGATTGAACCTGTGATCTTCTGCATGACAAGCAGATGATCTACCACTGAGTCATAGCCCCTCCTACTTAATCAGCCTTGTTATTTTATTATACTACCATACTACAGATAAAGTGCATTCATTTCTATGAGGGTTAAACGTACAGAATAAACAGAATGGTGTGTGGATGGATGGTAGACATGGAAATCTTTAGGTCACCTTTAACAGCTAAGATTCTGCAAATAAAAAAGATATTGAGGTAACAGCTACAAATTACTGAAATATTCATTGAGCTTTAGTTATTTGCAGTTTGGCAAAGATGAGGAAACAACTAGAGTGTGAATAGAAAGTAGTGGGTACATACTTCGTAAGTCAGAATGGGAACAGTATGCAAACATTTTGCTTATTTTTTCCTAGAACAAGTATTAACACATTCCTTCCATAGTCTAATATTAAATATTACAATCAGTCACATTAATTATGAAGGTAAACACATGGGTTCTTGAACAAACTTATGCTTGTTAACTCAAAGTTTGTATTCGTACATCATGATAATCCATGGTTTTATCAAACTCCAGTTATTTGTGACTTCTGAAGGGTCCAGCAAACAGCAGTTTGTTGGCACCAAATGAAGATTTCAAGCTAGGATTTGTAGCTGGTTAGCCAATCAGAGTTTGAAGTAATATCTGAAATCACAGTTTATTGTGCAGCAGTGCTCCTTGAAACTGTCCGACTATAGGATTTCAGTACAGGAAAAATGTCCTCTCCTGCTGAGAGGTGGAAGAGACAAAAAAAGAAGTAGACAGAGTATATACAGAAACTGCAGTATGTCACCAAAGTCTGAAAGCAGCCCTAGCTTCTCAATAATCAGAAGAATCGGGTCATTTCAAATGAAAGGTGAGAATTTATATCCAATGTTATGATAATGTAAGCAAAGATTCAAAGAAAATTACTACTTCCTTAACGTTAAGGAGGTAGAAGATTAACTTGTTCTCTGAGTGCCTGAGAAACTAACAGGATGCAGCTAATTGTATAGAGACTGAATTTTCAAAGGCTTAAATTTAGAATATTCAGATTATCATCACGTCAGCAAAAAATATCAATGGGGACAAGCCATTTTAAATATGTTCTCCAGAAAAAGGTCATTTTTTTATTTACAGTGTTTTCTAATTGTACATATTTATAGCAACATCAAAAAGTATTCACAGAGCTTCACTGAGTGCAAAATGCCACTTCAATAATCAGCTATCATCCTAATATTTCACCAACCTGTTTCCCAAGCATTATCCAGATTGTCTTAGCATAGTTTCTATCCGCCTTTACACTGAAGGTCACGCTATTCAAAAGAAGCCTCTAAGTGTGAAGATGAAAATTTGCACATCTCAGCTGTATTCAAGACCGTTTGAGGCATATCGAGATTTCAAAGTAAATGGATATGCATATGGCTGGTGTGAGCATCACCACAATATCAGAAGTGCACGTGTAATAACAATCCAGAGTGCAAAAGCAGCAGCCAGGCTGAGGGAACCCTCCCCTCTTCCCACCCCTTGCGTTGGGGAGATTTGGACAAATCTAACAAGGAAGTGATTTTCTCAGTATTATTAAGGCTACAATCCCTTTAAATGATTTAAATAAGGCTTTATTTCTGAGGTACTAGGTTAGCAGGAAAGCACACACTGTGCAGACCTACAGAAGTCCAACCCCAACAAGCGTGTAGCAATGACACTGAGAAATGACATCACTTTTTACTATCCCTGAATCACTATTACTTGCCTTTCAGAGTAAAACTCATAAAAAATTATATAAAACTCTTTTTGTTTTGTTTTACAGCCTCCCTCCAAGCTCATTAATATTTCTAACCAAGGGTCAAATTCTATCTTTCATCTTAAAATAATCAATGTGATGCCTAAGCATGTAAATACTTAATTATAAATAAACAGGCTATGGATGACGGGTGAGTGAAATGAGATACACTGCCTCTGACTGGGGTTCTTGTCCTCTGAGGCAAAGACCTGTAAGCAGCATAGGCCACAGAAAACTCATCTGATGAACTAAAGGCATGAGACAGACAGCAAGTGGTTTGCAGACTCAAATGCCACTGTCATCATGCATACTACAAAAACAAAACAAAAGCAAAGACTCGTTCGTAGCCTATTCTTTGACAGGATTTCCCAGTCTTGTTTTCTATCACCATGTGGTTCCAAACAACTGCAACCAGGTTTTTTCCCCCACTACAATCCATCAAACACAGATTCATGTTATCTAAGAACAATGCAGAGTTTTATAACAAGTGTAGTTTCTCTGAGGCAGCAGTGGCACTGGCACGGGGTACTATATTTTTTCTTGCTGGCATAAGGTAAACCCAGCAGGTAGGATGATTTCCACAAGTTTGACCTTAGAACGTACTTTTTTTTAAAAAGGCTCCACCTTGGGCTCTCCGAATTCTGCTGTCCCAAGTCCAGGGAGCTGGAGCTTGCAACACATGGCAGTAAGAGGCTAGCTTAGTCGTATTATGTGCTACCAGTTATCTAAATCTCACCTCATCTTGTTTCAAAAGAGGAAGTATAGGTTCATAAAGCTGAGGTTAACAAATGCATATATTTTACTTAAAAACATTCATCTGTTCAAAATAAACTTCATGGGACAAAACTTTTTAAATAACATTTCAATTCAAATTGTATATAATTCTTTAAAGATTTCATACAGCGAAGAATGGTTTTACTCTTGAAAATCTGTAGAAAAAACACAGAGAGGAAAACAAAGCTCTGAGGTATCACACCCACCCAGACACAGCCATACACTGGCTGCAGTATAAGCAGAAAATTGTAGGCCCAAGGGGGGGAGGGGGGAAAGATGATTGATTGTTCTATTAGAGTTCAGGTAGCTCAGGGAAAAAATCCAAGAATAGTCCTCTGAGTAAGGGAACTACCTCAATAAAGTCCTCAAGTGCATTGGAGACCTGATCACTTAAACTGCTCCTGCCAAGCAGCTCCCTGCACGTGAGAGAAATGCAGCCCAAGGTGCCTTGTGCAAAAGATAAGGAATTAGGTGCGGCTATTTCCCATTATTCCTTATAATATAGCTTTGAGAGTTGTAAAAACGTTCAGTTTGTCTTTGATCATGCAAGATACTGCTGGAGTGCTGTCTTTGCCCTGCAACGAGAAACATTTTATCAGATTTTTTTCTGAGAAGACACAAGTATACATGGATACCTAGAATGATATTTTTAATACGCTCAATAAGATAAACTGCAGATTAAAATATTGGAAATTGTATTCACCTTAAGTACCTCATAAAATTATATGACAGCTGTTTAAATAAGAAATAGTTACTTCCAGTAAAACAGGAATTTAGGTATTATGCAAATATTAAATGCTAATCTGCAGTCTGTTTGAAGATCCAAAGCAGTATTACAAAATTCCTGCAGATTTATCCTAGTGTGGCCATGCCCTTAGTATAAAGCAAAAAGAGAGAATCGTACTCCCATGGAGCACTGATCCCTATGCACTATTTTCAAACATATCCCAACATAGCCATAAAATTTCAGACACCCTTGAAATAACGAGAGATTCAGAGGTTTGAGGTAAATTAAAGTGTTTAACCTTTCCTATGCACCCTACTGTAATGCACATAATATTTTCATATTTACTTCATTAATACCCTGCCTCCCCCACCCCCCGGATCAAAAGCTGGTTATATCCTTGTCCTCTCTTTCATTTTATCCTCACAACAACCCTGTAAGGTAGTCTGACACTCTTAACCACCACACCATGCTAGCTCTTTCAAATCTAGTTTTAAAATCTTTTTGTACTTACTTGTCACAAAGATTTGGATCTGATGACTGACTCAATTTGTGCAGAATATCTACTATTCCAATATCTCTGAGTTTATCCTGACGTTCTTGAGAACCTAATACAATAACATTCCACGTTAATAATATTTTATGTGATTTTCCAAGACAGACTGAATTTTTGCAACGTGTGCAGTACGAAGTTGTGCATGGATTAGAATGCCAATTAGTTTTTTGAGTGTTCATGGTATGTGGAGCTATCTTTCCCATGAGTATAGTACTGACGAAGCTACTTATTACTAGAATTAGAGTCCTCTTAGTGGCAGCCCCTGATTTCTGGAAGTTCTTCCAAACAGTTTCTTTTTAAATGTAACCACCAAAACCAGAGAAACAAGTTGTGCATTTGCACAGACCTCTCAAACAAATAAAAAATGCTGACTGAGAACTTGTGGGGTCATGGCCAACATTACAAATGGGCATTTAAAAAAAAGAATAGCCAAGAGGAGCAAGATAAAGCAATAGCAGGGGAAGAGAACATGATGATGGTGGCAGAATGAGTGGGAGGAGCAAGGCAGTGACAACTGAGGCAGGGCAGGGAAAGGAGAGTGTGGCAGGAGGAGTACAGTGGGCAGTAGTCGGAGATGGTATCAGCAACATAGGAGAAGAAAGTAGTGGTGTGGACGGGAAGGGACCAGCGTAGGTGGCTTTGAACAGAAGGCATACAAGGTGAGTTTTCCATTCTAAGCCTCCATCCCCTAGCCCCCCCCCCCCCCGCCCCAGGCACTGGCTAGATGATATGGGGAACTTGAGCTTGAAACACAAAGTGTATTCAATATACTTTCACTAATCAGCTTACTGGGGAATGCTTCAAGTTGAAACATACCCCACAACAGTGGCTAGTAGGGTGAGCTGGCTGCCCTCATTAGCTCTTCTCCCAGAAAGAGGTAGCTGGTAGGGGACGGTATTCCTTTCCCCTGGAAGTTCTTATGGGTCCCCTTCTGCATTACTTATTTCCATACAAATTCAATAGCTGATTAAACATGGTTGCACTTACCTCTAACTGATGTTAACTGAGTGGCCACCAGTGCAGCCACACATGGGTGCTGCGTATATGTAGGCCTGCCGCAAGAGAAACTTCTAGAGCTCTAAAGAAGGCCTGAGGATCTTCCCTAACCCTGTCACATGCCTGATTTTCCCACCCTTTCTCTGGTACACTGAGGAGGGGAGCATCTTCACTCAGTCCTCGCTATACTGTTGCTAGAGAGCTCGCTAGGATCTACACAATGGGAGAGTTCACAGCAGGGTAGAAAGGAGCGATGTGTGACTGCATTAGTAACCACTTGATGTGAGAGGGGCTCAAGAGCTCACAGCTTGTTTCTAATTATCTTAATTCTGCCAGCCAATAGTGTAGTTTCCATTGTGAATTTCCCTGAGAACTCCTTTATGAGGCTTCTTAAGTAATAATTCAGGGAAAGAATTCAGACCATATTTTTAGACTATGTTTTTCACATTTCTACAATTATAATTCCATTAATAGAACTGTCCAAGAGTACTTAGCTAGGAAAACTTTTTAAAAAATTATTAGGTATTCTAGAAAAACAGGAATCCCAAAACATGGTATATTGTTTGTTTTTCTCCATGTAAGTAATACATTTGCAATGGAAAGACAATGAACTACTATGTCAATGAGCTCCTACCTGGAAATGATTTCTACATGCTATATCAACACTAGTTGCAATAACAGACTGCTACTACAGGAGGAGGAAACTCAGAGCCATATATACAACTGTATTGTTTCAAAGCCTCAAGCTGGCTTTCCTATGGGAAATCACTATGATTGGACCAAATGTCTTCCAGACTCATTGGTATATGCATATTCTGAATGAACCAAGAAATGTGCTTCACCTGTAAAGTTTAGCAGTGGATATCAATGGGACACCCATTCGATGCTTATTTATCTATTTTACTTTATTTTTACCCAGCCTTTCCCTGCAGTGGGAACCCAAGTGGCTTACATTATTCTCCTGTTTTTCATTTTATCTTCTCAATAACCCTGTGAGGTAAGTGAGGCTGAGAGTGTGACTGGGCCAGGGTCATCCAGCAAGCTTAACTGCAGAGTGGGGATACAAAACTGGTTCTCCTAGATCCTAACCACTACACCATACTGGCTCTTATGCTTGTGTGCACACTTTCTTTTCTTTTAATCTTTTGTTCCCCATATGCAACAAGAACATTTGCTCTACACAACTCCTTTATTTCATCATTCACAGGATCAATCAGCAGTTCCCTTCTAAAATTAGTGCAGTTATACAGCCTCTGAACTTCCCATAAAAGGTCTCATACAGCACACCCAAGCACCACATCTTACCTTCTTCTTCATTCCATATAAGATTAGATACACAAAACATGGCAGCAAGTTGAAGTTTAGCATTCGAGTGACTCTAAATTTGAACAGAAAGCTATTTAGATATACACATTCTCAAAACAATTATAATTATCTGACTGTTGCTCTCAAATTGTCATCCCCAAAGCATATCAGAAAGTTCATTGCACAAGGGAGTGTCTCAGCAACGCAAGACAAGTGTTAACATGTTGTTAAGACACGAGTTAACATTATATTACAAAACCAGGACTTCAATATATGTTATGCTACGTTACAAAGGTGTACTGTTTCATTCCAGCTTTGTTTAAAAGTCACATGAAACCATAGTTTAATTAAACTAACAATGGTTGGTGTGATTGTGAAAATGCAACCTATTCCACTAACTATAGTTAGATTCCATCAAGCCAGGATGGACATCTCGCATCACTCTCAGCACAATGCAGGCAACAGTATTAGCTGACTCTCTGTGGGGAGGTGGAGGAAAGAGAATGGGCAATGTAATGAGCATTTGTTAAGGCAAATCCGAATGATCATCCGTGAGCTGAATCTTGGTTCATGCACAAATGGTAAAAATATAAACCATGTTTCCCATTATGTCTGAACTGTCAGTGATGATATCACCCTCCTAACAGGAGTGTGACAAAATGATCAATATACGTATTCCACTTTGCACATTAGCTGTAACTCCTATTTGCCCAGGCACCTGCATTTGAACCTTAATATAGCAGACTGAAAGCTTCTAAACCAGGAAGCTTCCAACTGCACTTTAACGCAAAGAAACACAGCACTTGAGCTGTGTTTGTGCTCATCATAGACAGAGGTTTATTGTGAAATGTGGCTGAAATATGTGGCCAAAGAGTGGCTTTCTAACCACATAACTTTTAAGCAGTCCTTGCTGTGCTACCTGTAATCAAAATATCAACAGGTCAGGAAAAACAAAGTCTGGCCACTAAGTCTCATATATAGTTACTGGTTTTTTCCCTCCTTTTAGACACAAACAAGTTCTGAAATGCTTGGAGAAGCTCTCTAGTAATTCTCTTACTCTGGAGATAAAAATAACTAAGAAGAGAAGGCATGTTCTTTCTCCTCTGAATGTGATGACATTGAAAACAGTAATTATAAAAACAACAACAAAACAACAGCACTGATAAAAAAGAGAAAATATAACATCAAAAATTGGTTAATTTAGTCCCTTTTGAAAGCCCTCCTGAGAAGAACTACCCTAATCTCTGGAGGATCATCAAGAAGAGTGGGAGTTACATGTGGTGTGATAAAGCTCAACAAAGACTTTTAAAATCACTATATAAGGACAGCCATCTTGAGAATTTGGAGCAAATATAAACTGGGACTATCACAGAAGACATCGCCTGGATTTCAACACAGGAAGCTTTTTACAGAGGTGAAATGACAACTAAACAGAGATGGTTGACATATGGAGAATTATTAAGAGTTCTCACAAGGAGACTGTAAACGGAAGACAAGGGAAGATCTAATAGCTAAAAAGTTATAAATGTCAATGGTACTTCTAGGCACAGTTACTAGAAAGGTTTAAATCAGATAAAAAACTACGATAAGACAGTTTGAAAAAAAGCTTTATACAAATGATGAACACGTTATTTCCAAAATGTACAAAGTTTTGTTGAAATTTGAAATGGAAGAAAGTGTGAAAAACTATGGTAAAACGCTCTAAAAATTTTGGGTATAATATACAAATGGACCAGTGGGTAAGGGGGCTCAATATGTGGGCAAGGGGGCTCAAATTCACTTTGAGTTCCACACTTAAAGAAAATTTTTACAAAATGATGTATCAGTGGTTTATTTTGGTGGTATAGCAAAAATGAGTAAAGGTATGTCAAATAAATGTTGGAATTGTGAATAACATGAAGGAACATTTTACCATCTTTGGTGGACTTGTCCCAAAGCAAAAAAAAATTGGTCACAAATTCATAAGATAATACAGAAAAGTTTGAAGATCAATATACAATTTAAACTAGAAGCCATTTGTTGGGACTAATGGACAAACAATTGGAAAATAAACACTGTATCTTATTTCTATACATGACAAAAACAGCTAGGCTTTTATATGTGCAAAAATGGAGAAGTACAGTATTGGACAACTGGATTGTGAAAATGATGGAGTTAACAAAGATGGCTAAACATACAGCTTTGATCAGAGATAAAACACTGTTTATTTTTATGGTTAAATGGAAACTCCTTATTCGGCTTTCTGCGTGAGATGGAAAAAAAACCCCAACTGATGATTTGTAGATTTGATTTCTAAGAAGATAAATTTGGGAAAAATAAATAGAAGAGGGGTCATAATGAAAAGGTAAATTCTGTAGATATCAGAACTATAACTACATTGTTTGTAAAGATATGATAGGTGTTGTAGAGAAAAATGAAAAATGAAATATGTATTATTTTTTCTTCTTTTCTTTTCCTTTCTCTTTTTCTATTATTTTCCCCCTTACTTTCTTTTTTTATCTCTGCCCTTTTTATTGGGCTTTTACTCTTATTAATTAAACAATAAGGTATTTGTAAAAAAAAAAAAAAGAGTGGGAGTTCCAGAGCTTGAAGGCGACCATGGACAGATCCCTCTCCGACATAAGCACCAGTTACATCCTGCAAGGCTGGCACACAGAAACGGCCAACTCTGGACAATCTCAAGCTACAGCGGGTTTCCCCCGCCCCAGATACCTGAGATCCTTTTAATTGAGAAGTCAGGAACTGAACCATACGTCTGCTCACAAAGGATGAGCTCTATCACTGATCTCTGGCACCTTTCCAAAGTGTTATGTATTAAAAAAGTAGAAAAATCTATAAAATAAAATTACATACCATGTAATACTTAATTTTTTGCAAGATATCATCATTTGTCATAATTAGTTCTTTTGCAGTTGTTCCATCTGCTATGTTGGCAAGTATACATAATGTCTGAAAGGGGGAGGGGGAGAGAGACATAACAAAAATAATCTATAACTTTCAAAGAACAGTACAGACACAGGAGAGTCTAGTCCCCTGTCCAGAATGCTCTTGGGATGCCATTCTTTGTCCAGCCCCCACAACAGATTAAGCATCAAAGGGTAGGAAGCACATTTACTCCCCTCAATCCTGAGGTTATCTTGTTTTAGGCTACAGAGCATTTCTCTCAAGCCCGAGGAATTCTTGAGCGACTACAGGATAAGCAACCTCTCATGCTCGCACCTCACAGCATTCGCTGATTTTGCTTCAACCACTCAAACTTCTAACTATAGCAAATAGACAGCTTGCACCTGAAAGCCTCTTTTTGATGCCTGGGATTCTTCTTGGCAATGTATGGGTAGTGTGTTTGGCACAATCCTAAACATGCAGCAGGTATTAATTCTGGAGGTTTTTGTTTGAATTTTTCTGCAAGGGCAGACACATTGCAGACCTTCTCCCCCTCAGCTCCATTTTTCATGGCTACTTATTACAACAAAGTCCCAAATAAATAGAAATGTATATATCGTTATAGATCTTAACATAGTCCAGAAACAGATCCTTAAATCCACAAATACGAGTCTAGTAATGACAAAGGAAATATTTCTACAAACTTGGGGGATTTGCTTCAGCTTCGCCTCTCCTGAGGGACAGCCAATGGGAGCCAATGGAATGCTGGGTCAATTGGAGTTAGAGTCCATTGGAGGGAAAAGAAGGCTTTTGTGAGACTGAGGAGGAGAAGGGTTTGAGATGCTGCTAAGAGAGGCAGCAGAAAGATAGCTGGCTGTTAATCTGTTCTTTTATATTGAAACCTTCCCTACTTAACTCCAGTATGGTTTTTAGTTTAAAATCCGTTCACTCCTATGTTCCTTACTGTAAATAAAGTTTATTTTTGTTTTGGTTGTTGTGGATTTTCCGGGCTGTATAGCCGCGGTCTTGGCACTGAAGTTCCTGACGTTTCGCCAGCAGCTGTGACTGGCATCTTCAGAGGTGTAGCACCAAAAGACAGAGATCTCAGAGGTGTAGCACCAAAAGACAGAGATCTCTCAACTGAGAGATCTCTGTCTTTTGGTGCTACACCTCTGAAGATGCCAGTCACAGCTGCTGGCGAAACGTCAGGAACTACAATGCCAAGACCGTGGCTATACAGCCCGGAAAATCCACAATAACCATCGTTCTCCAGCCGTGAAAACCTTCGACAATATATTTTTGTTTTGTTTGACCCTGGCTGGCCTGAAGTTGTTAGCTGAAGGGAAATATCAGACACATACAAACGCTCTGGTCACGACCAACAGACCGAGTGAATTAAATGATGGCAGTGTATATTGAAGAAAAGTAACTTTTGAGCTCCCTTTTCCCCAGTAACCGTGGGCTGTAGCTTGGTGAGGTGAGGTACACAGAGAGAACCAGCTGCATGTCTGGTGCAGCCTCTGGAAGAGGAGAGAGGGGAGGAAATTTGGTCAGGGCTCTCTACCTGCTATAGCAGAGGCTAGACAGGTGGCATGTGGTGGGGGATTCCCAGCCTTTACCTGCCAGGGTGGCAAGGAGAGTGAAAGGCTTGTGTGTATGTGAGGTGGGGTCAACCTATCCCCACCATACCAAGGTTTGTAGAAAAATACAAAAGCTTTAAAAGAAAAATTGGAGGTCTCAAAAATGCCTGGATCAGCTTGTGCAGACATCACAACTTAAATAGAGCAGATCTCACCACATGTCACAAAAGTGGTGCCACAAACACCATCACCAACAGTAAAAATCGGCTGAAGTGGGTAGAAGATGCTGCTGCCAGACCATCACTGCTGGAGCAGCAGCCACCTCTACCATAGTCATCACGTTAGCTCTGGAGAAAGAGGCAGCAATGCTGCATGCAGGTTGGTCAGCTGGCAGTGAGCAACTGGGCAGCCCAGGGAGTCAGTAGGGAACATGAGAGAGGCAATGGGCAGGCAGGACAGTAGGTAGTGAGAAGGGCAACAAAGCCGACATAACCAGTTAAGCTCAAAATAAGGACATGAAGGCAGCAGGAGAGGGGCCAGAAAAGGACAGTTCCCATATGCAGGCGGGAGAAATGAGAGAAGGGGTGGGGGGAGATGGGATTTTCCCCTTGAGAGTCTCCTGGATCCTCTATTTGTATGTGCATAGGTTTCTTTTACACTGGATACTAAACTGAGGTTTTCTAACTGCAGAATTATGATTACCTGAGCACAAAATTCATTGATCTTGTTGAGCATCAAAATATCCCACTATATATATATATATATATATATATATATATATATATATATATATATATATATATATATATATATATATATATATATATATATATAAAACATAACACTACAGTGCACGATACCTGTTCTTTGACTTCCACATTGTGCTCTCCTTCTAGAATGAGGGTCACTGCTTGCATGATTTGTTTTCCATGAGTACTTATTATCTGATCTATATGCTGTAAAAAGTAATAAATATGAAATTAGTAAACCACTTGTTCCAGAAGATTAAAAGAAAACATTCACTGAATAATTTCTTTAGCAGATGCCTCACTGTACAAGGCCTGACTAACATTAATTCCTAATGGCAGAACAAATTAACTTAAATTTACATTTATTACTTGGTAAGTGAAAACCTAACACATAACAACAACAACATTCGATTTATATACCGCCCTTCAGGACAACTTAATGCCCACTCAGAGCGGTTTACAAAGTATGCCATTATTATCCCCAAAACAAAACACCCTGTGAGGTGGGTGGGGTGAGAGAGCTCCAGAGAACTGTGACTAGCCCAAGGTCACCCGGCTTCAAGTGGGGGAGTGGGGAATCAAACCCGGCTCTCCAGATTAGAGTCCCGCGCTCCCAGGGGTCATTTCATAGAAAAAGAGCTGGAGGAACTCATTAGCATATGACACACCCCTTGACATCACCAGAAGTGTGTTATTAGCACAACTGATTTGCATATGCCACACCCTCTGACATCACCTATTCTGGCTGTTTTGGACCCAATCCTGGCCATTCAGGGCTGAAATTGGGCCCAAAATGGCAAAAAGGGGCTGAAAATGGCTGGAAAAGGGCCCAAAATGGTCAGGATTGGGCCACTGTTGAGCGGAAGAGTGATCTACCACCTGTCAAAGGCCCGATCCAGGCCATTTCAGCCCCAATCCAGGCTGAAACGGGCCCAAAATGGCCGAGTCAGGTGGGCGGGGCCACCTGACATGTGACCTCTTTTGGGGAACTGCCGGAACTGCGTTCCTGTGCATTCCCCCTCAAAATGAGCCCTGCACGCTCCTAACCACTACACCAAACTGGCTCTCATAAAAATATGAACCAATATTTACTGACATCAGTGGAACCATGATGGGGTCTTAGGTATGTATAAGATGCATTAATGAAGAGAGGTAATTTCCATTCAAAGATTTTTTTAAAAACCTGAAGGGTTAACATACAAATGTTTATCACTGAGAGGCTATCATGACAATAAACAGTGGAATACAAATTAAGAGAAATAACAGCTAAACTATGCATAGTTTGACACGCAACATTGTATATGCAAAGACAGACAATTTAATCAAAAGTAGACTCATACATCTATTAGAGTAAAAGAATCCAAAAGACCCAAACACTCAAAATAGAAAACAACAGTTATTCATAATGTATTGCCACTATATATTAATTCAAAATGAAAGGCACTCTTTTTTAACCTCTAATCTCAGAGTTTTTTTTTCAATAAATCTGATGTCATCAGCTGGAAATCACAGCACCTAGAGTCTTGATCGCTGAACTACACTGAGTATGGGAGTGGACCTGGGCTGATTGCAAGAGGAATTCCAACTTGTCTCTGGAATTTATTAGGAGATCTAGTAACAATATGGAAATATTAGTAAGGTCACACTAGTAACATTGTGTCCTGCTTCAGTCATCCATATTAAAAAAGAATGGTACGAAGAACTTCTTTAACAATCTCAGGAATGGGAAATCTCTCTTCATGGAGATGATGATTAAACATACTAGACAAGTTGCACAGAAGAGCATTTGAGAAAGATTTGGCCACTGTGGTGCATGCCCTGGTTACATCTAGATCAGATTACTGCAATGCTCTCTACATAGGGCTGTGCTTGAGAAGGGTTCAGAAACTTCAAATGGTGCAGAATGCTGCTTCAAGAATGTTGACAGGAGTGGGTCGTAGGGATGACATTACTCCACTCCCTATGACCCACTCGAGTTCTGGCCCATCTACACCGGCTCCCAAATTTGTTTCAGGGCAAAATTCAAGGGGCTGGTGTAGACTTTTAAAGCTCTATATGGTTTGGGACCAACATTCCTGAAGGACCAGCTATTCCTTTATGAACCTACTCGATCACTATGGTCATCTTCCAAGGGATACCACTGCCTTTTGAGATCAGGTGGTGGCAACCCTGAAGAGGGCCTTCTCGGTAGTGGCATCAAAACTCTGGAACTCTCTCCCCAGAGTGATGCATCTCCCCTTCTGTTGTCATATTCCACCAGTGGTGAAGATTTCTTTGTTTTGTTTGGCATTCCCTCAGTGATCCCTCTGGCTGTTTTAAGTATTATTTTTATGTTTCTGAGTGTATATTTTAGCTCTGGTTTTTATTGTTTTAATGAAGTGTTGGGGGATGGTTGGCTTTAATGGTTTTAAAATGTGATTTTTTTAATGTATGTTTTAACTAGCTTGATACCCGTGCTTCACTACGGTATTGAACTACTTTAAATCCAGTTACAATACTTATGGGTATGTAAGATTATTTGGTTTGTGGGGTTTTTTTTTAGTTGGTTCTGTAATATAATAGCATAGTATCTAAGCTTCACAAAGGTGTTTGAATATAGTGAAGCGTGTTATCCATATTCAGGAGTCTTGTACCGTCTTTCTTCAACATTTACCTGATTTTTACCTCAGAACACAGAGTTCCACAGCTGACCAATCAGAGAGGGGGGGGTGCAAGCAGGCAGAAGCCTGTCAGTCACACAGGAAAGCCAGGCCCCACAAGAAGATTGGCAACCCTAGTGAACTTTTAGGGAAAGAATGGGAGGTGCATTTTACCTCAGGACACATTTAATGACTCCCAATAGCAACTGCATATTATTTAAAATGTGGGGGGTGAGAACCAATCAGGCCGCATACGCAAATGACCTTTGCGTTCCAGCTGTCTCTGGGGGGATGAAGTGTGGAACGTTGTGAGCCCCAATCAGCCCACATATGCAAATGACCTTGAAAGGCTGGCCCAATCAGGGAAGATTGGCCGAGCTGACAGTGGGCAGGGGTGTAAGCAGGCAACTGCCTGCCAGCCATACAGGGAAGCTGTATCCCTTTGGGAAAACATGTTTTACCCCTTTTTACCCCCCTTAGAGGGTGTTTATATCATGAAAGAAACATTCTCCCCAAATTTCATGTTTCTAGGTCCAGGGGTTTGGGCTGGGCATTGATGAGTCAATCAGGACACTTGTCTTTATATATAGAGATTTGTTAGTTGCCTTGGTGGCCCTTGTGAGGGCAGAAAGGAGAGGTTGAAATTTTGTAAAATAAACAAATAAAATAAAATTATTTACTTATCAAGTCCTTATTTTATAACCTGATCAGTAATATCTGTTATGTAACAAGAGAGTTGAATGTTTTAGGCTGGGCAACCCACAAATCCACAGGCTTGTAGAACAAGGTATCCCCCTGCCTTTTGTGTAGGTCTTCTGCCACTGTAGCTCATGCAATGGTTATACAATCAGGCTGTTTCATACCTTGAAAGCAACTTTTTCAGAAGAGAGATTCATGGTTTTACTTACTGGACGAGTAGACAACAGGTTTCTAAGTAATCCCAAAGTCTTCATTAGTACATTTACATCAGAATCAGACAATAATTGGAATAGTTGCTCTGTACTCAAGCCTCGTAAAATGTCTGCTTTGATCTTTTGCTCTGCTTGAAATGCCATATTCTAAAGGACAGAGAAAACTAATCTTGTATTTGCAGTTACCCCAATATTTTTCACAAAAGGTCAAGTTTCATTACATAAGCTGTCACCATCTGTTGTATATAAATTAATTACAGTGTACAAGAAACGTTTCACAGCAGCAGGTTTCTATATATCTCTGAAAGTCTTCTTAGGGCTCTACAGATTTTCTATTTAAAAATGTCTCCATTCACCCTCATTTTAAAAATTTCTTATGGTATAGGTAATTTGCGATGCAACACTTAACAGTTACACCCTTCATCTATGTCAATAGGTTTAGACGTGTGTAATTCTGCATAGGTTGGCCCTGTTAACAATTTACTATTTACTGAAAATTACTACACTAAAACACAGTTTATTACACCAAAATTTCTGTCAGGAACTTCCATACAAGAACAAAAAAATTATGAGTGGTTTGATACTCTCTCTGAATACATTTTTATCATTTCATTTTCAACATTGCTATAGTGCCAATTTACAGAAAGGGTGTGAAATGTATAGCTTTTTCATACATACAAGCATGCTTACCATTAAAGCCCAAACTCCATTTACTCGCAAGGCAAGATTGTCACTCTGGGTTAAACTACAGAGGAGTTCTATGGCTCCCGATTCTAGAATAGGCTATATTGTAAAAAAATTCAATTAGTATGCAAAATCTCAATTGAAAATTGACTAAATTTACATATGTACAAAGAGAGTAGCTAGTTAAGTGCTCAAGACAATAAAACCAATACATAATGGTTTAGAATCTGCTTAAGCTTTCTATAAATGGGATTTAACACATATATAAGAAATACATAATATAAAACTTTAAAGGACAAGACAGGTAGCCCTGATAGTCTTTAATGTGCCACTGTTTTTTCTCTGTGGTAACAGGTTAGCAAAATCTTTCATAGACTTCCAACAGATGCATGCTGTTATTCTTACTTTGCAGATTATACAGCTATTTTTATCTATCTATAAAGACATGCATACAAAGGAAGTAAATAAACATGGTAAAAGGCTACAAAATGAAAATGCTAGAGACTATGAAATTTCTATGCAAAGCTCAAGTGTACACATGGCACACAAAATATTCTCCCCAGACAGATTTAGCTGAGGAAGCTACGCTCCAGGTACAAATTTAACCAGAAGCTTTTACAATAGCTCAATAGCTACCCTAGAACTTTGATACACTTTTCCAGGTGAAGTTTTTCTGGTCCCTCTGTTGGCCTATTGAAGAACAGTGAACATATTTTTCTTTCAACTACTAATCTTTTTGCTTTTTACACAGTTTGACAATTCTATTTTTAATGCCAAGAATTAATTTAATTTACTTTATTCATATCACGTCTTTCTTTCCAATGGGGACGCAAAGCAGCATACACTATTCTCCTATCCTTCGTTTTATTTATTTATTTATTATATTTATATTCCACTATCCCTGCAGAGCAAGCTCAAAGTGGATTACATCACAATATAAAACAGGTAGCATAATAAAATTAGATTCAATTTATAAAATTCAGTGGCACTCATATTGTCCTTCCCTCACTAAAACCTCACTAAAACCCGTGGGGTGGGTGGTGAACTGACAAATGTTATACAGACTGGGGGGCAGTGTCCCCCCCAGCAGGAGGTCAGTCAAAGAAGGGGATCCTCCCACCTCAACCACCATACCCCTGGCGGAACACCTCTGTCTTACAGGCCCGGTGAAAGAATAGTAAATCTTGCCAGGCCCGTTTTTCCACAGACAGAGAGTTCTACCCTGGTTGAGGCGAGACGGGCCTCCCTGAAGTCAGGAACCATCAGCAGATGTTGATTTGCTGAACAAAGGGCCCTCTGGGGAACATATGGTGAGAGGTGGTCCCATAGGTATGCCAGTTCCAGTCCACTAAGGGCTTTAAAGGTCAAAACCAAAACCTTGAACCTGATCTGGAACTCCACTGGGAATCAGTGCAGCTGGCGCAGTATTGGTGTTATATATGCCACTGCATTCACATGCCACTGCATTCTGGACCAGCTGTAACTTCTGGAGCAGGCCCGAGGTCAGCCCAGCATAAAGTGAGTTGCAGTAATTTAGTCAGGAGGTGACCATTGCATGGATCACTGTAGGAAGGTTGGTGGTTAAAAGGTAATGGACGAGTTGCCTGAGCTGACGAAGGTGGAAGAATGTACACCTGGTAACTGCTGCGACCTGGGCCTCCATTGACAGGGAGGCATCCAAGGTCACGCCTAGACTCCTCACCACCTGCACTGGTGCAAGCAGCATCCCATCAAGGACTGGGAGTCGAATCCAAGAGCCTAAGAGCCCACAACCCAGATACAGGACCTCCATCTTTGCAGGATTCAATTTCAGTTGGCTCTGTTTCAATCATTTAGTCACGGCCGCCAAAGCCCCGGCCAAACTATCTGGGGTGGTATCCGGCCGGCCATCCATCAGCAGATAAAGCTGAGTGTCATCAGCATGTTGGTGACAGCCCAACCCAAAGCTCCATGCCAACTGGGCGAGGGGGCACATGTAGATGTTGAATAAAATCGGAGAGACTATTGCCCCTTGTGGAATGCCACACACTAAAAAGTAAGGAAAATGAAAAAAAAAACACTTGGGGAAATAATCCTTAATTAATAATCAATTAATTAACAATAAATTAACAATAAATTATAATCAATCTTATAAGAAGTGCTTAATGCAATACAAAATTCAAATACATATATACAGTTCAAGAATCCATCATACTGAATCAATACAGGAAACAACATATAACACACGGCCATTTGGGGACTCTTTGGAGTTCCCCTTTTCATCCATCTATTTCCACCTGCTGAGAGAGAAAAAGAAAAAGCGAATTTGAAATTGTTGCTATCATGTATGGACTTCTCTCACCCTTCTAGATACCCACTTGCCCTTGAATAGACAGCAACATGGGGTTCCTCAACATTTGATTGATTTGCAAACTGTGAATATTTGAACATCATTAATAAGAGACGATGTTGAGAGACTGTTTGGAGGCTATGGTCTGTTGAAAGTGTTATATGTTGTTTCCTGTATTGATTCAGTATGATGGATTCTTGAACTGTATATATGTATATATACCCCCCATGACATTCTGATGGGCAAACTGGAAGACTGTGGAGTGGACTATAGGACAGTTCAGTGGATAGGGAACTGGTTAGAGGACCGCACCCAAAGAGTGGTGGTCAACGGCGTTTCATCAGATTGGAGGGAGGTGGTCCAGTGGGGTGCCGCAGGGTTCAGTTTTGGGCCCGGTACTTTTCAGTATTTTTATCAATGATCTGGATGAAGGAGTGGAAGGGCTGCTCATTAAATTTGCTGATGATACCAAATTGGGAGGAGTAGCAAACACCCAAGAAGACAGAATTAAAATTCAACAAGACCTGAATACTCTGGAGAAGTGGGCAGCTGTGAATAGGATGCAATTCAACAAAGACAAGTGCACAGTATTACATCTGGGCCACAAAAATGGGAAGCAGAAATACTGGATGGGGGATACACTTCTGGGCAGTAGTATATGTGAAAGGGATCTTGGGGTAAGAGTGGACTGTAAACTAAATATGAGCAGTCAGTGTGATGCGGTGGCAACAAAGGCTAATTCAATCTTGGGTTGTATCAAAGGGGCCATAGCGTCGAAATTGCAGGAGGTCATAGCCGCTCTCTATACTGCCTTGGTCAGGCCGCACCGGGAGTATTGTGTGCAGTTCTGGAGGCCTCACTTCAAAAAGGATGTGGACAAAATCAAGAGGGTGCAGAGGAAAGCAACGAGGATGATCAGGGGTCTGGAGACTGAGCCCTACGGGGAAAGGCTGAGGACCCTGGGAATGTTTAGTTTGGAGAAGAGGAGGTTGAGGGGGGACATGATTGCTCTCTTTAAATATCTGAAAGGCTGTTATTTGGAGGAGGGCAAGGAGCTGTTCCAGTTGGCAGCAGAGGGTAGGACCCGAAGTAATGGGCTTAAATTACATGCACAAAGGTACTGGCTGGATATTAGGAAAAACTTTTTCATGGTCAGATTAGTTCAAAAGTGGAATCAGCTGGCAGTTTTCAAGAAATGGCTGGATGAATACTTTTCAGAGATGCTTTAGGCTGATCCTGCACTGGGCAGGGGGTTGGACTAGATGGTCTGTATGGCCCCTTCCAACTCTATGATTCTATGATTCTATATATTTGAATTTTGTATTGCACTGAGCACTTCTTATAAAATTGATTATAATTGATTGTTAATTAACTGATTGTTAATTAAGGATTATTTCCCCAAGTGGTTTTTTGCATTTTCCTTAGTTCTTCCTGGGGAAGCCTCTTGGTTGTTTTTGAACACACTAAAAAGTGGCAAGGTGATAACTGCTCCCCCAGTGCCACTCTCTGTCTCTGACTGTGGAGGAAGGAGACTAGCCATTTCAAGGCAGTCCCACAAATCCTCACATCAGCAAGGCAGTGGGTCAAGAGATCATAATTGACCATGTCAAATGCTGCTGATAGATCCAACAATATTAGCAATGCTGACCTGCCTAAATCCAGGTGTCTATGGAGCTTGTCTGTGGGGTAACCAACACTGTCTCCACCACATGGCCAGGGTGGAAGCCAGACTAGAATGGGTCCAGGATAGAGGAGTCATTCAAGAAAGCCTGCAATTGCTCTGCCAATGCCTGCTCAATCTTACCCAGAAACGGAAGGTGCAAAACTGGGCGGTAACTGGACAAGTTGGTGGGGGTCCAAAGATGTTTTTTTCAGAAAAGGTCACATCACTGCTTCCTTCAATGCTCCGGGAAATATCCCAGAGCTCAAGGAGAGCTTGACAATGACCGCTAAGGAGTCTGAAGCCCATTCACACTGGCCTTCATCAGCCACAATGGGCAGGAGGTCCAGGGAACAGGTAGTGGGCCTCACTGCTCACAGGATCCTGTCAACCTCGTCCCAAGAGAGCAGACTGAAATTAACTAATACAGATCCAGAAGATGGACAAGGGGCCTCCAGCTCCTTTACTGTCTTAACCGTGGCTGGTAGATAGCGGCTGAGAGACAAGATTTTGCATGCAAAATAGCTCTCAAAAGCCTCACCACTAATATTTGAATTAGTAATTTGATGGTTTCCTTGCGACAAGGAGACCAGAGACTGGACAATTCTAAACAATTGTTCTGGGCATGAGCTTGTGGATGCAATGGAAGTAGCACAGAATTCCTTCTTTGTCACCTTCAATGCCATCTCATAGGCTTTCATAAGTGTCCTATAAGATGATATTGCTTCCACCTCCACCCTTGCTCAAGCCGTTTTAGCTCCTGCTTCATTGGACATAACTCTGTGGTATACCAGGGACCCAGCTGAGGGTTTGTGTGCAAAGAGGGTGACTGGGGAGGGGCAATTTCATTGATGGCATTGGAAAGACGGACATGCCAGTCCTCCACCTGCGCATCTAATGAACTGCCAGGGGGCACTGGATCCCACAGATCATTTAGGAAACCAATTGGATCCATCAGTCTCCACGGGTGAGCATAAATCAGCTATGCAGGGGGAGGGGGGCGAACTAGTCCACCCAGACGAGCCTTCAGAATGAAATGATCCAACCATGGCACCGCTTCAATCAAGTCCAGGTCCATATGTATCCCCGTTCCAAGGATTAGATCTAACGTGTGGCCTGCTTGATGTGTGGGGGCGGATACAAATTGAGAGTCCCAGTGTTGCCATGGAAGACACTAGGTCTGCAGACTATGTGGAAGTGGCATCATCAGCATCAATGTTGAAGTCTCCCAAAACTAGAAGTTTGGGGAACTCCAAGGCCCAGCCATCTACCACCTCCAACAGACTCGGCAGAGAAGCTGCTGGCGCACTAGGCAGTCAGTACACCAGACAGATTGCCAAACCCTCTTCAGCACCCCACATCAGGCCCACATAATCAATGCCAGGAATCTTTGAGGTGGGGAGTGGCCTGAAGGAGACTCATGAATGAGCATCGCCATCCCTCCCCCCAGCCACTTGTCCGGGACTGATGGAGGACAGAAAACCCGGGGGGGGGTGTCAGTTCTTTCAAGGCAACTGTCTCGCCCTCCTTCACCCAAGTCTTGGTCACGCATACCAGGTCCATCATATTCGCTGCAAAACAGTCCAGAAGCATTCTGGTCTTATTAATGAACCTGGCATAACACAGCATCAGTGTCAGAGAAGGGCTAATACTCCTAGCCCCACAACCAGCATACCTCAGGATGGGACTTTGGTTGGAAGGGCACCAAGCCATGCCATACCTCCGTGCCCTTCCTTTCCTAAACCTCGCTCCACCGCCATACCACCTCACAGCAACCCTGTGAGGTAGATTAGGTTTACTGGCTCAAGGGGAGATTCGATCCTTAATCTTCCAGTTTCTAGTTCAACACCATAACCACCACACCAGGATTGTGTTGGTGCACTTGGCATTCCCTATCACTATTGCAGCCACTGACTTCTATAGGACTGGAGGCAACTGAGGAAGGATAGTAGAAAGACTGAGCACAAATAATACTTTCAACTTGTGTTACATCAGCTGCTGAATTGTGATCTGCAGGTTTCATGTAGGGAATGGGCTTTCTCATCAATAGAAGTTTGAACTATGGTGAGTTCAACATTATTTTGAAAGTAAAAAAAATGCTGACAGTCAGGAAAATCAGAAGGCTGGAATACACTAGAAGAATTTCAAAGCTGACAACTCCTAAGTAGCTTCCCACATGTGTGTAAAGTGCTTGCAGGTTTCAGCTGACTTATGGTGACCCCACAGGGTTTTCAAGTCAAGAGATGAATAGAGGTGGTTTGCCATTGCCTGTCTCTATACAGCAACTCTGGACTTCATTAGTGGTCTCCCATTGAAGTACTAACCAGGTCTGACCCTGCTTAGCTTTCAAGATCTGATAGCCTGGGCAATCCAATCAGGGCAGCAGTACATATAGCCCTCAATTTTATCTTGCAATAGTCACAAGTACATTTTTCTAATGGAAAACCAACCTCTTTGCTTGGAGAAAATTCTAAAAGAAGATTGCATAGAGTTGAAGATGCTACCACTAGGATTTCATCAGGAGCATTCTGTAAGACCTACAGAGAGAAAGAATATAATGAATACAAACTATAAATATTACAATAATATGTGGAAAATGTTGCTTTTAGCAATTGCTTAACTAAACTTCCTATGCTGCCTACCAAAATCTGGATAGTCCATTTTAGCTGACCTTGGCCCAACTTGAAAATCAGGGAGTCCCAAAGACTGTGCATGTAGCTGATTCCAGGGCCATCGTCTTTTTCCCATCTCCAAAATACGGTTCCCAGGTATACTAGGACAACTGGAATGGGGGAAGACAAAAAAATCCCTCTAAATGCTGTAGTACCATATAGGGGTGTGCACCAGAAAAAAAGCTTCGGGTATTTAAATCGCTTTGGTATGCTCCGTAAAGATTTGGAGCATACCAAAGTGAGGGGGGAAGCTTACAGCCCCCCCCCAAACTCCCCACCCCTACCCCACTTACCTGGCCCCGAAAAGGGGTATTTAAACCCTTGCCAACAGCTACTTGGTGGGGATTTCCCCGACAAGCAGCTGATCCTGGGGTTTAAATGCCCCTTTCTGTGCTGCTGCACAGCAGCACAGAAAGGGGCATTGCAAAACCTGGCTGGCTTGGATCAGCTACTTGGTGGGGATTTCCATCAGCGGCTTGGCTTCCATCAGCATCTTGGCAAGCCGCTGATCCAAGAGAAGGGTAGCTCCTTTCCCCTCCGCTTTGGAGCAACAGGAAAAAGAACATTTAAATGCTCTTTCCCTTTCACTGCGAAGCAGCAGGGAAAGGGCATTCCCCCCCCCCTTGGATCAGCTGCCTGGCGAGTTGGCAAGTTGGGGCTTTGAAGCGACAGGGAAAGGAACATTTAAATGCTCTTTTGCTGTTGCTGCAAAGCAGCAAGGAAAGGGCATTCCCCCCTCCTTAGATCAGCTGCCTGGCTTTGCAGTGGTGGGGAAAGGGCATTTAACCCCCTCTTTAATCAGCTGCTTGGCGGGGATTTCCCCACCAAATAGATGATCCCAGGGTTTAAATGCCCCTTTCTGTGCCGCTTCACAGTGGCCTGGGAAGGAACATTTAAACTCCAGCCGGCTTGGATCAGCTGCTTGGTGGGGATTTCCCCACCGAACAGCTGATCCTGGGGTTTAAATTTCCCTTTCCCTGTTGCTTCGTAGCACCATGGAAAGGGGGATTTAAACCCCTTGACCTGAAGATTCCCAAAGCGATACAAATTGCTTCGGAGAGCTTTGATTTGGGGTTTCTGAATCGGGCCTGATTCAGAAATCCCAAATCTTTGTGAATTGGGTTCGATTCAGGAAACCCAAATCCGAAACCTGAATCGCATACTCCTATTATCCCTGTTTTCTTGGTGGGAGTCAGGACTTAAATAAGGTGGATGCTCCTCTTCCTCTATTCAGACATCCACTCAAAGTGCCTTCCTTCTTAATGGTGATGGAATAAACCCTTGACAGCCTGGGCAGATAATAATGACGTACTTTGTAAACCACTCTGATTGGGCATTAAGTTGTCCTGAAGGGCGATATATAAATTGAATGTTGTTGTTGTTTTCAAGACAACACAATCATTTTTCTATTCTCTCTGTGATTTCATCTGCTAATTAGTGACGTAAAGATGGTGCTACTAGACAGAGCCTGCAGAAACATAAAAGGCACTCATACCTGAAACACCTCGACAGAACAGCATTTATTATACGCTATGTTAGTATAGGACTCCTTCACCACAAAAGTATTTTTTTAAAAAAAACCAATACTTCATCTGTGATCTTGAACTTTATGGCAGTGATCCTTAACATGGCACCCAAGGGTCTCCATGGTACTTGCCAATTTATTTCCTGGCACCTGTTTGCTTCTTGCCTTTTGGGAATAGAATCCAAAGAATCCTGAATGGGGGTGGGGGAACCAAGGAGTTTCAAGTCACTCTAGACCAGCTGACTGATTATTCAAACTCATTCTGTCAGGCACATCACAGCTAAGCACCTTCAACTCTGTCATAAGCACAGACTAATTTATTTTAATCTCTGGGCTTGGAAACCTCTCTTTCTGAATACACAAGGAGCAAGCTCTCCCATATCTTTGGAAACCGAAACTAAACAGAGTCTCCTCCTCATATATATATATATAAACTGACCCCAGCTTGCTTCTTGTTCAGAACAACTAGCTTAGAACTTCCCAACATTATTTCATTGGCCCCACCCCTATAGCAGGTTGTTGTGGTGCTGCCTACTATCTTATATAATTCTGAGAGAAGTGCTCACAGAATCAACAAGATGAAGGACCCGTGATCTACAACATTTTTAAGAAATGGATGGCTGCTTGGTGCTAATAATCTGAACTTAAAGGGATGAGTAGCATGATGGTAATTTTACCATGTGCTAGCTCAACTCAAATTGCAACGTTCTCCGCTAGTGAACACTTTCTAAAAGAAATAAACATGTTCTCTACCTTGCATATTTGCTTAGTACTTGTCATTATGAAAGATACATAATTTCTGTTTACATACATAAATTTCTGTTTACTGAAGATGCTCTTATCTCTGACACCCGTCTCACCAACGTTTCTCCTACCAGGAAGGTGATCTTGAGAGTTAGTTCTTTGAGAGGACATGTCAACATGGGCTCAAAGGGTTCCTTTGTGAGAGCTGATAGTATTATATTGAGATTCCATGTTGGGAACCTGTGGATCTGTGGATGATTTATTAGCATGGTTCCTTTTAGGAATCTTTTAATATGTGGGTGTCTGGTAACTGACATCCCTTTCTTAGATCCCCTTATTGCTAATATGGCTGCCACTTGTCTTAAGAGTACTGATGCTAAGCCCTTTGTCTAAACCATCTTGTAGGAATAGTAAGATCTGTTTATTGGTGCGGTTAGTGGGTTCCGACCCCTATCACCAGGAATTGAACGTTTTCTGGGTCTTATTATAGGTCTTACTTGTTGAACTTTTTCTAGAGCCCAGCATTGTTGTGATAACTTTTTTTTTTTAATATCCAAAGTCCTTCAATTGATCGTACTCAATTTTCAAGCTGTTAGGTGCAATGATGTCAGATCTGGATGCTGTAGTTTCCCTTACGTTAACAGGTCCTGTCTGAGTGGTAACTTCCACAGCTCTTCTTTGATAGTCTCTTCAATTCCTGGAACCATGGTTTTGTTGGCTGAAAAGGTGCCACCATTATCATCTCCACTTTGTTCCACTGACTCTGTTCATTATTTTTATTGAAGGAAAGGCATAGGGTCTGAGGTCAGTCTTGGTTTAGTGCATCTGTACCTATTGCTGATTGTTCCTTACTCCTGGAAGAAACTTTGTTACCTGGTTGTTTGTGCTGTTGCAAATAAATCTACCTCTGATTTCCGAATTTCAGGTATATTTGTTTGAATACATGTCCATTTAGCTTCCAATCTGTCTGGTCCACAGAGTTCCTGCTCAACCAGTCTGCTACTGTATTCTGTAGTCCTGCCACACGTATTGCTTTTATCAATTTTAAGTTTTCTTCTACCCAGAGAAAATCTCCTCTGTTTCCATGTTCAGCATTTTGTATCTGGTGTCCCCTTGTCTGTTTATATATGCCTTGCTCTTGTGTTGTCGGTTTGCACCATGACATGTTTTCCTGATAGGCTGTCCTGGAATTCCCATAGTCCTTTCTTGATTGCTCTTAATTCCAGGAGGTTGATGCTGTTTTTCTTCTCCTTGTTAAGCCATGTCCCTTGTGTCATCTTGCCCTATGTGTTAGCTCCTCACCCATCAGGCTCGCATCTGTCGTCATGACTACCCTCTTTGGTTCTCTGAGAGGAGTCCCTTCAGTGAATCTGTCCGGATCTGTTCACCAATTCCTCTCTATGCTCAGAGTATCTGGTATCTGAACTGCGTTCCGCCATTTGTTTGTTATGATCTGAAATGGTCACAAGAAACCCCTGAAGTGGACATATGTGTGACCTTGACCATTGGATGATGTCCTGGCATGACTCCAGCATCCCCTGCCACTTGGCTAGTTGCGATACTGCCACTGTTTTCCTTTCTTGGACTAGGTTTATCAGTGAGATACTTCAATGTTGTCTCTCCTCTGATATAAGGCTTTGTCCTTGATTGAATCTATTATTATTTCCTGGTGCAGAATCCTCTGTGTTGGTATGAAACTGCTCTTTTTCTTGTTGACCACAAACAATGGATGGTCTTGTTGACCATTGGATGATGTCCTGGCATGACTCCAGCATCCCCTGCCACTTGGCTAGTTGCGATACCGCCACTGTTTTCCTTTCTTGGACTAGGTTTATCAGTGAGATACTTTAATGTTGTCTCTCCTCTGATATAAGGCTTTGTCCTTGAGTGAATCTATTATTATTTCCTGGTGCAGAATCCTCTGTGTTGGTATGAAACTGCTCTTTTTCTTGTTGACCACAAAAACCGTGTCTTTCCAGGCAGTCTGTTTGTTTCACTGCTTCCAGGCCTGAGGTTAATGATGGTAGGATGGTAGGCCTTTGGTAGGATGTCACCCAGGTATGGGGACAGAGCTGTTGCTTGAAGTCTGAGGAAGGCTATTAGGGTCACAAGACCTTCAGAAACACTCTTGGTGAGGATTTTAGACCGAATGGTAGTGCTTTGTACTGATAAGTGTTCCCCATTGTACGTGCAGCATAGGTATTTCCTGTGTGCCTCGCTTCCAGGGATGTATAGATAGGCCTCTGATAGATCTATGGAGGCTAAAAAAATCCCCTTTCTGGATAGTTTCTATGGTGGATTTCATGGTCTCCATCTTGAACTTGTGGGATTTTATATAATGGTTTAACCATTTTAGGTCCAAGCTAGCCCTGCTATCCCCAGTCTTCTTAGGTACAATGCAGAACACTGAATAGAATCCCTGGGTCTTGTAGTGTTATGGTACTGGTTCTATCGCATTGATCCTTAAAGGTGTGGTATGGCTTCCTTTATCCTTGCGAGCTTCTGTTTCATCTGATTTCTTGGAATTTGAATGAAGCGATTTGGTAGGATTGTTTCGAATTCCAAGGAGTAGTCCTTGGATACTGTGTCCAGTACCCATGTGTCCGTTATTGATCGAAGTCATGTTGTGGTTGATTGTCATTTCTGATTTCCTTTCTTTCGACCCTTCGATCATTGCCCTGGTTTTCTAAAGGTGAGGGGCCTACTGTCACTCCTTGGTCTGGCTTGCCAACAGCTCTTTTAAGTTCTGCCACTACCTTGTTTGGGGGTTCGTTTGGAGTCACGAAAAGGGGTGTCTACCCTTAGCTCTTGATTCCCTTTCTTTGAGGGAAGAACTTTTTTCTTTCCAGCATCCTCCATCAAAAGTTTATCTAAGGCTTCTCCAAACAGTTTGGATCCTGCAAAGGGTATTGCTGCTAACTTATTGCATGCTGGGGGAATCTATGTCCCAGTTTCTCAGCCATGTGTTGTGTTATGGTGCCTTTCGTCCCTTTAGTTCCTTCACTGCCTCTCTGAGTTCCTTCCTCATTTTGTTTCTTAACCATGCCAGCATATTTGCTTTGGCGTCTAGACCTGAGAGGTCTGGATCATTGTTATCCTAGCCTTCTCCACTAGACCCTGGTAGGGATTGCATGGATAGTGGTGATCTCGGTGGCTCCAAGCTACTTAGAGCTCCCTCTGTTGATTTGGACACTGCAGAGCCCGTCTTGATTGTCATTCCTGCCCTACAGGTTCTCTTTCCTGCTTAAAGGACTAGGTGGAAGGGGGGGGGAGTGAAAGGGAAACTTTGTTTTCTCGTTAGGGCTCTGACAGGGCTATTTAGCATTTCTAGAGGACTCCCGGGGGAAGAATCCGCACCAGGTTTGCCTCTACTTGCCTGTAGACCCCCTCTGAGATCATGTATTTGTCGGGGTTGTTTATCGTGATTCAGTGAGTTGTGCATTTCTCCACTGAAGTCGTCATCCAAAGGAGAGGGACTCCGAGGGCTACTTTAGCAGTGGTTCCTCCTGCTTGCCCGGTTTTGGAGGCTGCACCCGCTTTGTTTGTTTTTTTCCTCCTTCGCATGCTCTTCTTCTCTTGCCTCGACAGAGCCGGGTCCAGCAGTCTAGGAGATGTCCACTCTGTGCTCGCGCTGCCCCTCGTGTGCCCCGATCACCAGGTGGAGAGGAAAAAGGGTGGGGAGAGGGGATGGACAGGTTCTTCCTTTTTCCCTGGCAAGCTATGCGCAATGCTGTTTGCCACTGTCAATTTGTTTCTCTTGTGTTGTCTGGGATCATTTGCTCTGAGGAGCAAAGGTATTTGTGCTCCTGCTTGAGCAGGGCCAGAAAAAACTGGCACGCCAGGGAAGAGCCCCTCCCCTCCGGGACTGATGATTCATCCAACCCTGCGCAAGAGGAGGAGCTACTTCCCACGAGTATTGGACTGCCCCACTCCTGGCCATGGGATAACAGAAATTAACAGATATAGAAGACAAGCCACCACAGGGATTAATATTTTTGGTAAGGCAATGATCTGAATGCTCTCACACATCCCAAAGAAGAGTATACAACTGATCACAGTCTGAAAACATTTCTAATGTGTAGGAAAACCAGAAGGAAAGAAATTGAAATCATGCCACTTAACTAGGTTATTGTATAACAGACAGAAATGATCACCCTGATCAAAACCTAATTTGAACAACAGTCAAACTGTAAATTCATGTAACAACACTAAAGTTTGAAATTTTGCATATTTGTATTGAAAAGAATATACAATGCAATTTATACTGTAATGATTCAACTTCAAGTAAAATTGCTGAAATGCTGGTTTACCTTCATTAGGGGTTTCCATACAGCATGGTCTTGGAAACTTGTTCGAAGCTGCTGCACAGATCGTGACAAACTGTGCAAACATCTGTGAAGAAAACTAAGTTTAAGAAGACATGAGATATACTAGACATTTTCCTATGTTTTTTCTAAAAAGCTAATTTTAATGGAAAGTTAAGTAAGAATGCTAAAGGCTTACCGCATCTCTCTTTTCAAGATGGGTAGCCATGTTAGTCTGTTTGTAGCAGTAGAAAAGAGCAAGAGTCCAGCAGCACCTGTAAGACTAACAAAATTTGTTTCTAAACAAGTGATCTGTGGCTCATGAAACCTCATACCCTATCATAAATTCTGTTAGTCTTATAGGTGCTACTGGACTTTCTTTTCAAGTCACTGATTTTGCCAAAAGTGATTTACAATGCCAACTTAATCAGTTACACCTTTCTAAGTCTACTGGCTTAGAAGGGTATAATCGTGCTTAGGATGGCATTGTTAAAATCTTAAGATCAAATTAACGCATTTCCTAGCAAATAAAGTGCAAAATAGTATATGGTTTAGCATACTTGATGCAATACTATTCACTAGGTGTATTCATACCTGACAGCAGCTAGGCGCACCTTGATGCTAGACTCAGACAAGCCATTCACAATCCGATCCATCATATTTTCAGTTTCAATTATCTGAGGAAAAAAGTTATGGCATTAAGGTAATTTCCTGAAAGAGCTGCCTTTTTAGAATATTTTGGGGTGAGCTGAATTTCACAACTCAGGGAAGAAGGAAACAAGATTCAGCAAAGCCTCTTCCACTAACTTTAGTGTGTTCACAGCTTGCCCCTTTTTACAGTCCTATTTACAACCAGCACTCCTACCGTTTCAGGCACAGAAGGGCAGAAGCGAGCGAGAGAGCGAGAGAGAGCGAGAGAGAGCGAGAGAGAGCGAGAGAGAGCGAGAGCGAGAGCGAGAGAGAGAGCGAGAGAGAGAGAGAGAGAGAGAGAGAGAGAGAGAGAGAGAAATTTTGGCTCAGCTGTAAAAATAACAAATTCCCTCAAACAGACCATGGCATCTACCATAATGCCCTAATTTGCTGAAAGCTACAACAAATCAATTATGAACTAAATGAGATGATACTTACATGAAATCTGTGTGTTTTGTGCGTAAAGTTCTGCTGAATTGCAGCCAACTTAATGACAATCCCATAGGTTTTCAAGGCAAGCAAAAAAATCTTTTCCCCCTTGCATCTCTGTGTGATTGCAGTGACCCATATTAATATTAAATATGCAGAATGTTGTCTCATTCTTAAAAATACTCAATCCATCTTTTATAAGCTAAAAGGAGGCTCAGATACTGTGTTTCTCTATGGCAAAAGTGACAGCATATGCATCTTTATGAGATCTTGCACGTTCACATAAATTATAACATACCAGATCATTCTAAATATAATTGCACATATTACATGTAATGTTTTGCATCTGAATAGTTTGAGTATTTCTTTTCTCCTTGCTAATGTGAGGGTTTTTTTATAATTGTTGCTGTGGGTTTAAATGCAGGCCTCTGAGGAAAGGAAAAGGGGGGCTTGATGGGTGGATAGAATCTGCTCTGATTGAACATTAACTGGACCCTGGGAGGGGGAGAGGAGAGAGAGAGACCCAGCTGAGGGATTCTGACTAAGTCTACTGGGTCAGGCAAACTGTGAAGAAAGGCCTGAATGAATGTCTGTGCAGAATTTATGTCTGTGCAGAATTTATTCAGTTAGTGAAGATCTGTGTAGAAAATTACTTTGTGTGACTGAGTCTATGAATGTGCCTTTAAGAAGAAATCAGTTTTTTTGAAACCACCAAGCTTAAAAACTATTCTGAAACTAATACCCTTATTAAAACTCTACAACCATCGTGTTTTTGTTCTTATAAATAAATTCTACTTTTGTTTAAGCAAGAAAGATTCCTTTTTCTCCCTCATAACTCCCCTCACATACTGCTGCCCTGTTGAGCTGCCATCTATAAGGGTGGTGGAGAGTGCCCTCAAGTCATAGCTGACTTATGGAGACTCCTGGCGGGGTTTTCATGGCAAGAGACTGACAGAGGTGGTTTGCCATTCCCTGCCTCTGCAACTCTGGTCTTCGTTGGAGGCCACCCATCCAATTACTAACCAAGGCCAACCCTGCAGGGTGGATTACAGTATGATAAAAAGCATTTACAGTATAAATTATATTATAAGTTTAAATAACAGTATAAAACAACATAGTATAAAAATAATATAAAATAGATAGCGGCACTTAGGAACAGGGTAAAAGAGCTAGATGGTGGATGCATCTGATCAGGAAGGAATCTGATCTCCATTTGGTTGGTGGAGGCCTGGCCATATGCCTGGTGGAACATCTCTGTCTTGCAGGCACAGCAAAAGGATAACAAATCCTGCTGGGCCCTGGTCTCATCCGGCAGAGAGTTCCACCAGGGGGGAGCCAGGACCAAAAAGGCCCTGGCTCTGGTCGAGGCTAGGTGGGCTTCCCTGGGGCCAGGGAGCATCCAGAGTTGCTTATTTCCTGATTGTAATGTCCTCTGGGGCACATACAGGGAGAGTGGTTCCACAGATACACTGGTCCCAGTCTGCATAGGGCTTTATAGGTTAGCATCAAAACCTTGAATCTGATTTGGTACTCCACTGGTAGCCAATGCAGCTGGCGCAATACCAGTGTTATGTGCGCACCATTTCACACTCTGGTGATGACACACGGTGCTGCATTTTGAACCAGCTGTAATCGCCGGATCAGACTAAGGGAAGCCCCGTGTAGAGCTCGTTACAGTAGTCCACCCTAGAGTTGACCATTGCTTGAATCACTGTAGTTAAATCGCGGGTCGAGAGATACGGGTCAAGCTGCCTGGTCTGTCGCAGATGACCTGGCAACCACTGCGACCTGAGCCTCCATTTTCAAGGAGGCATCTAAGATCACCCCCAAGCTCCTGACCCTTGGAACCGGAGTGAGTAATGCCCCATCAAGGGCCAGAAGCTGGGGTCCCGAATCCACATGCCCGCAACTCAAGTAAAGGATATCCGTCTTCGTGGGGTTTAATTTCAGCCAACTCTGCTTCAACCATCCAGTCACGGCTGCAAAAGCATGCTCCAGAACATCTGGGGCCGAGTCAGGCCAGCTGTCCATCAATGGGTGTCAGTTTACTGATGACACCCAAGTCCGAAGCTTCACATCAGCTGGACAAGGGGGCGCATATAGATATTAAACAGTAATGGGGAGAGTATTGCCTCCTGAGGCACACCACATACCAGTGGGTGGCGAAATGACAACTTCTCCCCCAGAGCCACCCTCTGTCCCTGATCGTAGAGAAAAGAGACAAGCCATTGTAGGGCCGTTTCTCGAATCCCCGCATCGGCGAGGCAGTGGGTCAAAAGATCATGGTCGACCATATCGAACACTTCTGACAGATCCAATATCAGCAGTGCCGATCCGCCCCATCCAGGTATCTGCAAAGATCGTCTATGAGGGCAACCAGCAGTGTCTCTGTCCCATGTCCTGGGCATAAGCCGGACTGGAAATGATCCAGGGCCAAGGTATTCTTCAGGAAACCCTGCAGTTGCTCCTCCACTGCCCACTCTATCACCTTACCCAGAAACGGAAGGTTCGAGACTGGGTGGTAACCAACCGGGTTGGCAGGGTTCAATGATGGTTTCTTTAGGAGAGACCTAACCATGGCTTCTATTAAGCCCTGGGGAAAACCCCAGAGCTCAGGGACAAGTTGACAATGGCCTCCAAGGATCCCATAGTCCATCAGCACTGGCTTTCACCAGCCATGACGGACATGGGTCCAGGAGGCACGTAGTGGGCCTCACTGCCCACAGGGTCCTGTCAACCTCCTCCCCAGCGAGTGGGCTGAAATGATCAAATATCAGCCCAGAAGATGGCCAAGGGGCCTCTAATTTATGTACTGTATCAATTGTGGCTGGTAAGTCGTGGCGGACAGACAAGATTTTATCAGCAAAAAAGCTTGCAAAAGCCTCGCAGCTGGAATGTATAAGGGGGCGTCAAATGTATGTCGGAAATGTGCTAAACAAGAAGGGACATTTTTTCATATGTAGTGGACGTGTAAGAAAGCAAAGAGTTTTTGGCTGCAGATACAATCATCGATTCAGAAGATTTTGAAGATTAAACTTCAGCTGAAACCAGAGACTTTTCTGTTGGGAATAATGGACAGCCAGTTGGAAAAAAGTTTTAGGACACTGTTCTTATACTTTATTACAGCAGCAAGAGTACATTATGCACAAAAATGGAAAACTACAACATTGCCTACAGTGGAGGAATGGTTGACAAAAGTTTTGGGAGTTTGTGTTAATGGCAAAACTTACTGCATTAATTAGAGAAAGGGCATTAGTTAACGTCTTGACCGAATGGAAACCGTTAATAGACTTTTTGCATGAAATGGACAACAAGGATTTGATGACATCTGGATTTATGAATTAAGAAACAGGAACAATAGAAACAGGAGGGGTTTTGTGACTAACTTAGAATAAGTGGGACTCTAGAAATGATATATACTTGTAGCGGAGAAAATCGGAACTCAACTTGTAGTGTAATTTAGGGGTTTTTTTGTTTTCTTTTTTTCTTTTCCTCTTAATTTTGTGTGTTTTTTCTTGTTCTCTGTGTTTGTTGTTTATTGTGTTGTGGTGTGTACTTTATAGTTTAAATAAAGAAAATTTTAACAATGCAAAAGCCTCGCAGCTAATGTTCGAATTTAAACTTTGGTGGCCTCCCACTGACAGGGAGACCATAGATCATACCACATTAAACAATTTTGCTGGGCGTGAGCTAGCCGACACAATGGAGGCTGCATAGAATTCCTTCTTCACAGCCTTCACTGCCACCTCATAGGATTTCATAGTATATAAGATGTTCTTGCCTCCTCATCCCAAGTTTGCTGCCACACATGCTCTAGCTGTCTTAGCTCTCATTTCTTCCAACGTAGCTCCTCCATATACCAGGGGGCTCACCAGACATGTGGGCAAAGAGGGCGACGGGGTGCGATATCACCAATGGCTTCGGAGAGCTGGACTTGCCAGTCCTCCACCAGCTCATCCAATGAACCGCCATGGAGGATCAGTTCCCACAGAGCATTCTGGAATCCAATCGGATCTATAGGTCTCTGCAGGCGAGCATAAACTAGCTCGTCGCCCTTGCGGAGGGGGGGGGGGCTAGGCTATCCAACCAAGCCTTCAGGACCGAGTGATCTGACCATGGCACCGACTCTACCACATCCAGAATCACATTTATCCCCATCCCAAAGATCAAATCCAGCATATGGCCTGCTTTATGTGTGGGGGCTGATACAAACCAGGAAAGTTCCAGTGCTGCCATGGCTGACACCAGGTCCGCAGCCTGCGCAGAGGCGGCATCATCAACATAAAGGTCACATAAACACAAAAGGGGAAGGTGTTCTCAAGATAAAAGCTTCAGTAAAGTAGAGAACACCTGAAACTCTGTGTCAGTGGAAATTAAAAAAGAGTTGGCTGTGACTAGGTCCCTCTCGAGGTATAAGTTTAAGGTAAAGTAAGGAGGAGCTGAACTAAAGGTCCAAAGGCAAACATTTTTAAAAGATTTAAAGCAAACAGGCAAATCTTGACACATTCATAAATACGCAGAATGTTAATCGAGAGAGTGCAGAGGAGAGCAACAAGAATGATCAGGGGTCTGGAGACTGAGCCCTACGAGGAAAGGCTGAGGGCCTTGGGAATGTTTAGTTTGGAGAAGAGGAGGTTGAGGGGGGACATGATTGCTCTCTTTAAATATTTGAAAGGCTGTCATTTGGAGGAGGGCAAAGAGCTGTTCCAGTTGGCAGCAGAGGGTAGGACGTGAAGCAATGGGCTAAAACTACATGCACAAAGGTACCGGCTGGATATTAGGAAAAACTTTTTCACGGTCAGAGTAGTTCAAAAGTGGAATCAGCTGCCTAGGGAGGTGGGCTCCCCTTCACTGGCAGTTTTCAAGAAGAGGCTGGATGAATACTTGTCAGAGATGCTTTAGGCTGATCCTGCACTGGGCAGGGGGTTGGACTAGATGGTCTGTATGGCCCCTTCCAACTCTATGATTCTATTATTCTAAATACTCCACCCATCTTTTATAAACTAAAAATGATAGCATGTGCATCTTCATGTGATTTTGCACACAAATTAATACACACCAGATCATTCTAACGATTGGTTGCACTTGCAACCAATCTCCCATTTTTTTTGAGATCTTCTCTCAGAAGAAATGTCTTCTATTTGTTACACAATGCCCACTCATCTTCCCTCAAGGAGTATTCTTAGTTGAAGGAAGTGATATTTGAGATACTAATTTAACCAATTACTCAGGGAAAAGGCCACACTTTCTTCAGATAGCTCATATATTGTTGGTGTGTTTTGTATATGCAAAATATGGTTACATAAAAATCACCTGCTTCTACTGATGTTACTGTATTGTAGCTTGAGAAGCAAGACAGTTCAATAGTCAGGCTACAGTTTTATATATTTTCCCCCTTAAGTGTGCTGGATGCTGTATCATCTCCCATTGCATGATTTGTAAGGCTAGCTTTAAAAATGTTATCCCACCTTACCCCTATCAATCTACTGTGCATGGATAGAATTTTATCCCAAGAACATATTTATGACATGCATCTTCACAATTATGAACATACCCTTATTATCACATGGGAACACTTTAGAACACTTAATAGCAAACTTGCCAATTACTTGCTGACAACAATGATCCCTGCTCTAAACCTCTGCCTATTAAAGCTACTGAAACTTAAAACAACAAAAATCTACACATTATGAACTAGCTTTGTCTTGCTCAAGTTCCTGAATGTTATCTGTTAGGGCTCTGACTGACCAAAAAACGGAAAGGAAGTTTAGAATATTATGCTTTCAGACAGGAGTGGGAATAGAAAGAATCAAGTCCTGTACCTTAAAATCCTAAGACTCTTAACAAGGATGGTGCTCGTGACAGAAAGGAAGTTTAAATATTGTGCTTACTCAGCAAACCACAGATAGCTGCTTTAACACTTCCAGGAATATGCAAACATTTCACTCGAGTACTTACCTTCTTTCGTATGTCTTCATCATTAGCTCCAAGTGCAGCATACAACTTGAATGCAGCCTGGCGCAATTCATGCGCATGTTTTAAGTCATGATCAAGCTATTAGAAAAACAATCAATTCAGATTATCCTTAACTTGCACTCTTTAACTGTTGATATAGCAGAGAAAACTTTCATACCACAGTGAAAGCTAACAGAAAAATAAGCAACTAATTACAAACTCTTCCATCACCTCTTTTAACTGCAATGCTTAGCCACTAAGATAAAACCTAATCTCAGTTTAAGATATCTGCATTCAGACAGCATAACTGATTGGAGTTGGTTCAAGATTTTAGTCTTCAGTAACATTCAGTGCATGAGATGGGGGGGGGGGGGCGGCAGCAAAAAGAAGATGGAGGGAGAGAAGGAATGAACTTGACAGCCAACCAGGTTTCTGCCTATCACGAATACCTTCAGGTTTGTTCATGACATATGAACCGAGTCTCACTGTTGGAACCAAAATACTACTTCAGTGCTTTGCCTAGCATGGCACTAAAAATAAAAAATATGTAACAAAAAGACAGGCTTCTGATGGGGAAGCCACAGCACTAGATGCCTTATCAAATTTCCATTTCTTCAGTAAGCATTGGATCTGGAACTATGCTGGTCTGCAGTAAAATAATTCAAGCTCTGAATATTTGTAGCGTACATTTTATACTTTAGCTATTGTTCTCTCATGGTTTTGGGAAGCTTTGTATTTAATGAGAAAACCTTACCCTTTTTATATCAGTGATCGCACTCACTGAACTGGGGTATTTGAAGTAGTCTGCAAGCATTGCAATAAGGTGGTCAGTAATACTGGCAATTCTTTGTAGTTCAACATCTGTTTCAATCAAATAGGCAAGAGTTTCTGCTCCATCTACTCTCTCTTCCAGTAGCCTCTCTTTACAACACATTCGTACTAAACATGGTAGCGTCTGAAGGGTACAAAATGACAGATAAGTGAAAAAAAGACTGAAAAATATCTGTAAGCCTTAAAGTTTTTAATGTTCAGATATTTCCTAATCAAACAGATTTTCAAAAATCTCCATAAGCATCTGCACTCTCTATACATGCCAAGAAATGGTATGCAATTAGAATCTTACATAAAACTTATCCATGCCAACTTTCTCTTAGACATGCAAAGGTTTATTTGAACCAAGCCCATGATTTAACTGAAACTGTCTTAGCATTATTGTAGAATAAAGTTATCACTGAACAAAACCAGTTCTGGTCTGTCACAAACTTTGGCAACCCTATTTGATGTTTTTTTTAAAAAAAGCAAACAAATTAGATGAGACAAGGAGTAATCTACATGAAGCCAACTATTCACCACATCAAAACCAAGGTAAAATCTAGCTGCCTATACCAAACAGCATTTTATCTAACCCAGAACAAACACCCCAACAAAAATGGATGTTTGTATCAAATGAAGACAAAAAGAGTTTTTCTAAAAATATGGGATGTAAAATAAGTCTTCACTGAGCTCCTTGTGGCCATTGTGATGTACGATACCACCCTTCCTACCTGAGTTTACAGGTAAGTGATGCTTGAAATGCAGAGAAGCAGACACAATACCCATAAGGGAACTAGTCTTCCAAAGGGAAGAGAACACCATACCCAATTTAAAAGCAAAAGGAAAATTCTGCAGCTCCTTCAAAGGAGTAATCTGACCTGCCTCACTGCCAAAAGGCAACAAGTTCCTTTCAGATGACTCTCATTCTATCCATTCTATATTCAGTTCCTCACTGACTCCCAAACCACCTCATTTTCTTGTATCCCAAGACAACTGTGCAACAGAACTTTCGGTATGTAATTACCAAAGATGATATCATCTTTGGTGAACTTGTAACAAAGCCAAAAAAATTTGGACAAAAATTCTTTATTTATACAGAAAATCTTGAAGATTAATGTACAACTTAAACCAGAGGCTTTTTTGTTTGGATTAATGGACAGATAGTAAGAAAATAGACATGATATTTTGTTTTTATATACAATAATGGTGACAAGGATATTATATGCTCAAAAATGGAAGAGTTCAACACTGCCTACAATAGAGGAGTGGATTGTGAAGATGGCAGAGTTAACTGAGATGGCTAAACTCACCGCTTAGATTAGATTTTGTAATCAAGCCAATATTTGTCGTAGAGAAAATCAAAAGCTTTTCCTGTATATTTTTCCTTTTTATTCTTTTTTTCTTTATGTCACTTTTTAAATTTTTACTTGCTTTTAAAAATCTTTCAAATACATTTAGAAAAAAAGAAAATGTATGAAATTACATCTAATCATTTCAGGACAGCATCTTTTGTCAACATATTCCTTAGGCAATGCACATTCATTATGCACTAATCGCAAGCTCCATTTCAAAAGGGTTTTTCACATAGACCATATTACTGCAGATTTTGCATTTAACAAAGAAAAGCCAATGGTAATCCTGAGTGAACAGAGCACAGCTACCACAAACACAGGCTCAGCAACTTCTAGTCACCATTAATGCCATGAGGAGCAGTTTTATTATCTGCTTTTAAAATTCTGAGTAGAAATACTGATTTTAGTGACAGAGTGCATGACAAAGCATGCACCTTATTAACTCGTATATATTGGCTTAGATCTCATGGTCTCATTCCACTGGTGAAGCAGCAGCTCCTTCAACGGAATTGCACTTTCATGAGCAGAGGAGGGAAGAGTGATTTTTGCCAAATCATCCTTCCTGACTCACACTTTGCCCCCACTGACCCACAGGAGGACATTTCTGGGGGACAAAGAAGGCTGAAGTGAGAGGGGGAAGGTAAAGAAGTTGCCACCCTTTAGGATCTCAATTCACTGCTTGGCAAGCCATTGCATCTATTGCTTATTTTGCAGATGAAGTATAATTAACTCACTTACCTTTAATACAATGCAGGTATCATCAGTGCGGATTGCTCCAGCTCTGCACATATAAGTAAGGCTACAAGAAAACATCAAAATGCTAATTTATTGTCAATTTTAATGTATCCAGTTAATGTATCCTGGTAAATTCAGATGATTAGACCACACCAAAGAGAAATACTTAATACAATTTATCCTATGGTCAAGAAGTATGTGGTAGATTTTGCTATAACACAGAATTCCTCAGACAGCCCAAAAATCTACATTTCCCATTACAAAAGAATCCTTTACTTTGTGCTCTATCCACATATAAATTGACAATCTTACTTAGTGCTGAATTTGCCATGAGCCTCTCTCGCCCTCACAGTTGTAAAGAACAGCATACTTGTGCTGTATTTTCTTGGCTCTCAGACTACTTCTTGTGACTAGAAAGTAAGGTCAATGTGTCTTAGAATACACTTTATCCCTCACCCAAGAAAACCATTTCATGCTATATTGTCAGCATTGCTAAGCTGTGCTGTTAAATGCACTCACTTCCCTTCATGTAAACACAGAACTCTTTTTTTCCTCTACAAGTTTCTCAGAAGGCATCCTGTAACTGTTGCAAAGCCGGAAGTCTTGCAGCACTTTAGACAGAACCAGTTTGGTGTAGTGGTTAAGAGCAGTGGGACTCTCATCTGGAGAACCAGGTTTGATTCCCCGCTATTCCACTTGAAGCCAGCTGGGTGACCTTGGGTCAGTCACAGCTCTCTCAGCTCCACCCACCTCACAGGGTAATTGTTGTGGGGATAACAACAACATACTTTGTAAACCACTCTGAGTGGGTGTTAAGTTGTCCTGATGAAGAGTGGTATATAAATAGAACGTTGTTATTATTATTATATTAAGACATTTACAGTCTTTACTCAAAAGGAAGATAACTGTTTTTCTTTCTTTCTTGGGGGGGGGGACTTAGCTAAAAAAGAAAGGGGTTATTTTCCATTTGGAGCCTTCCTGTGCTAGCCAGGAGACATTAGGAGCATGTCCTACCTTCTGCCAGCAGGCTGGTGAGACCGCAATCAATGCCAGAAGGCACAGAGGCAGAGGGTGACATGTTCCCCACCAGCTGGCTTGTGGGACACCACCCTCTGCTTATGTACTTTCTGACTTGCTGCAGAAGGTGCTGAGGCAGAGTGGAGCATCCCTACCAAGAGATGCCTTGCCAGACTGCTTTCACAGGCCCACTGGGGGAGGGGGAATGTTCCGATCTCTGCTTCCGGTCTCTTCTGATGCCAGAAGAGGGTGGAGAGTGGAGTTGTATTACATTTAGGGTTTTTGTTTAGCCTTTTCTCTTTTAGAAGAGGTTGTCTTACATTCAGGATCTTACTCCTTTTGGTAAATATGGTACTGTAATTTAAGATCACGGCAGAAATCTATGGCCAACTATTTACTGAGGGATTTAGTTCACAAAAGCTCATGCCGCAGGGTTACTGGTTTACATCTCAAGTACAAGAACAAACAATCCCCAAATCTGGTAAAACACTCTTCACAAATAAGATCTTGTTAGTCTTTAAGGTACCAATAAATTCATGTTTATATTGTCACAGGTATTACCACATTTCTGCAATACAAATGGGTTGTATTGAATACGTTTCTGCAATACAAATGGGTTTAGAAGAAAGACTGACTGAACCATGAAGTGATCATGAAAAGTTGGCCTCCATCAACTTCAGTTAGCCCTATTTGTATCCACTTCTGTTATGTTATTACTGAACAGTTTAAGAACAATATTTCTACAGGTGCCCATTTCCTCCTTCCCCAAAGTGAAGATCCAATCCTGGCTTTCCTTCACTTCACTGCAGCAGGAATACCCAGAAACAATTGACTTCATAGAAGGAGGATGCTTGACTTGCAGATTCCCAGCATTTCTGGGATTGGTCCCAGTACCCCAAGACAGCCATTTTGGGAGATGCCCATTTCTAGCTCTCTACGTCTAAAAGTGCCCACAACTTATTTTTGAAGAAACAAATGGAATCAATGTAAACAACTGGTGGACAGTTGTACTTAAGTGGGATAGGAGTTTGTGTGGTAACAGACTTTAATACATGTCTGAATGTTGTAGTAAAGGTTTGCCCTCATCTAGATGGCTCAGACTAGTCCGATCTCATCAGATCCCGCAAGTTAAGCAGGGTTGTCCCTGGTATAGTACTTGGATGGGATACCACCAAACAAGCCCAGGGTCGCTTTGCAGAGGCAGGAAATGACAAACCACCTCTGTTAGTCCATCACCTAGAAAACCCTACAAGGTCACCATAAATTGTCTGGAACTTGTTGGCACTTCCCAGTAAAACTTTGTTTTAGTATTACAGGGATGGTTCAACGGATTTGTGTGGCATGCTCATAACTATTTGCAAGTCAAAAGTAATAAGAACAATTAAATCTATTAAACAACTATGATTCTATCTCATTCTAGATGCTAGAGAAGATTACCATTTGGCTGATGTGAGTTGCATTTCAATGGGCTTGTCTCTTTGTAACATCTTCACAAAAATCTGTGGTAATAATTCTCCATCAACCAACACTGCAAACCAGATAAAAAGTTTCAGGAAATAATTCAATTGTGATTACATTGTAAATCTAGATGATATTATGCACTGAAATATTCAGCTTACCATTTACAAGAGTCATTGATACCTGGGGGTTTTCAAAGGCTAGAACCGAGAAGCATTTCAGTGCCTGCATTCGAACCTGTAGATACACAGCATTTATACTTGTGTTTTATATATATTCAGTCAAAGCTACTATATCACTTTTGAGTTAGAATGTGTTGTAAGTACAATAAAAGCCCACAGTACAAAGTTCTTAAGAAGCAACGAGACTACAGTCATGCCGCTCAAAGAAAAAGGGGGTGAATAGCTGTGACCTCTGCCATTTGTTTGTGTGCAATTTGACTTTTCCAGAAGGAAAGTATACCCTCCTCTCAATAAGCAAAATATGAAGTTGCACAAATCCCTCTGGTGCCAATTGATAATAATTTAAAGGGGAGACCTGAAAGGACTCCTTTGGGAGGGGAAATCCCATTTGCCCCCTCCCCATTTGCCCCCAGTTCTAGCTTTCACCCATCTAGTATCAGCTCTTCTTTTCACACCTACCTACTGCCACTGGCTCCCACTTCCAGCTACTGTTGTTCACATGAAATTTTGGGCAACTATGCATACTCAAAATGCTGCTCCAATTTTGAAGGGGTAGTGGTGGTAGTGGCTTGCACATACATAGTTTTTTGTGAGGGTATATTAAAATTATTTAAAGAGTCCAAGCCTAAGCCATAGTTGTGGGTGGTTTCATTCTATGCCTATCATCACAGGGACTAGCACCTGACTATTAGATATGGAGATAAATGACTAACTCCTTCCACCTACAATATTGCAGGCCTTGTCAATCACCTCCTTTTCTTTGGCTTCAACTCCTCTGCCCTCAGGACAGGAATAAACATAGTCTAGCACTCTGTCGTTGCTACATCATACTTGCATTTGATGTCTGGACAGTTATTTTTTCCCTACAATTTAGGAAAGGTCAGTACAGCTCATTTTGAGAACTCCTGGGCTAAAGTGCTTAGCCTTTAGAGACTACTGAGCCAAACGAATGGTGCCTGGGCCTGCTACTGCCAATTAATAAAAGGACAAGTGCATATGGAACATTCACTTTTCTGAGCCAACTAATCAACTTTTAGATATAGGTGCCACATTAACACTACTAGAACATATTCCATTATGGAAGAATGTGACTGGAATGTTAGTATTTCGAACTTGCAGAGCATTTCTATCTAGTGAATCATCTACTGAACATTCATTATACAGTCTCAAATATACAACCAATAATGAGTTTTTCTTTTTGTTCTTTTGTAGATAAAGAGTTCACAGTCAACTTTAATTTTATAAACAAGATTTGGCAGATCTGGTGAAGTCCAAAAGGGTCTATGCCTTACTTAAGTTTCTAGGACCCAGCATTTTCCCAATAATATCAGATATGCATCAATAAACTTTGAAGCCATGAGTGATCCAGAATTATTCCAGGAGATGCAGATTAATTTCGGTACCTAAATTCAGTTTCCCAGGCTAATTCTAGATTTAACTCACCCTTAAATAAAACAGAGCTCAGTTAAATGGAACTCACCTGAATGGAATGCACAATGTGGATACTTACACCTTCTCTCCATCTATGCTGCTGCATCGAGATTTCAAAATAGCTCATTTTAAAGAACAGAGATTATATTAAAGCCTTACTTTATAAGATGCAGAAGTTAACAGATGAGCAATATTTTGCACTGCTCCGTGGTTAAACAGGACTGTCTGATGATCAGGGCCCTATAAAAATAATAAACCATTTCAAAGAGAGAATTTAGAGATCACTGTACCTTAAACACAATTAGAGGCTTATTACTTCTCAAGATTTAATTCTGTTCACTTATCATTAAGGTCATAACTGTTTTAATTATAACTCAAATTTAAATAGCTTTTGGTAGCAATTTTAGTTCTTATAGGATAAAATATGGATCTAATATATTTCAGTTTCATGAAAACAAAAGAACTTTTCATACCTATCTTCCAACACTGTATTTTAAATATGTATCAGCATAAATGATTCTCAATCCAAGTTCCACTCATATTTATTTTAAAATTATAACTAAATGTCACATAATAGTATGCACTAATTCTTGCCATGTCAGGGTTGCCTGGAAATCTAAAATATAGAAGATGCTATGAAAGAAGTCTCTCAGCTTTCCCTTATCTGTTGAGGTCAGTTCTAGCAACAGTGGCTGAAGAGAAGAATGTAGCTATACTGCATCCTATAGCAGAAACAAATATCTAGCACCCCATTTATTCTAACTGAATAAATCTCAGGAAAACAGGATTGAAGAAAAAACAATGGTAATTTTCCTGCTAACATTTCAGAAACTTGTTCCGTCCGTGCTAGAATGTTCTGACTGAATTGTAAAATGAGGAAAAGGTCCTCCACACTTGTCAAGATGTGCATCTTAAAATGATAGCCAGTCAATCCAACTTCAAAGACAGGAGTCTTCCAGAACTGGGGGGGGGGTCAACTTTCCTATATGTTTTCAGAAGCAGCAGCAACAAACTCAGCTGCAAAGGTTATGTGGATTATAGCTGGCCTTCTCAGCCTTAAGAAATATTCCCAAATGCAAATTATTGTTGGACATGATCACTGATGGACAACCCTATCTCAACAGCAGATTACTTAACAGTGTTCATGACACTGATTGTCACGTCCAGGATGGCCTTGGAGTGAACAGATGCTTACATGCTTAGCAATGGACACAAGTAATGGAAGAAGCATATACAGAGTATGCCTATCTATCACTAAGATCAGTAAAGGTTACCAAGGAAGTAATAGGTCTTTTTGTAGAAATCAGATCCTGAAAGACACACGTGCAATCGGGTTTTAATTTTTGTTGCTAATGTATAGTTCTTTAAAGCACTGACTATTTCTTCTTAAATTATCTTTATTCTTTCTCCTTGGTTGCTATCTGCCTCTGGAATCATCTATGTATAGATATTGGCTCTCATTCCATTGAACATTTCTTTTTAAAAGATCTGAAAGACCACCTGTGAAATTAATCTTTTGTTGCCATGAAATATTCAGTTAATTTGACTTTCCCTTCAACATTCCTCTCTCCCATATCGAACCGAACGTGAACCACAGAACTAAAGTCAGCCCAAATTAAAGCCATACAAGAAGTTGTAGAATTTTAGATTTTGAAAACCCTTGAAAAATATTTATTCCATCAGAAATGAGATGCCCATTTATTACATAAACCCACTTATTCTTTAAGCAGGATACTGTGAATGTAGTATGTAAAGTCTTGTTTATATTCTAGCATGAAAGCTGCCAGAATCAGACAAGTGCAAATATCCAAAATGTCAAAATTTGTAAATAATAGGCTGCATCTGGATCTTCCCCTTCTCCACAGGTTCCCTGCAAAACTGGACTGAGGTACCCTCCTAACCAATATGTCATGGTGCAGGGGATGCTTTGCAAGCACAAGATTGTGTCCAATCCCTCCACTCTCGGGACCCTTCTGTGGCAAATGACATATTGCTCAAGAGACACCCTAACCCACAGAAGTGACATTTGGGGGAGGCATGACAGGCTGTGAGGGAAGGGGAAAGCAGGGAAAATCTGCTTCCTCAAGCTCCTTACATCATGGAAGTTTGTGACCAGCAGCATGTAGTATCACAAAAAAGATAAATACATGATGATACACTGAGAAGACATGATACCTAAGTTTTGCTTTGTACTCAAGATCTAATTGACTATCATGTTTAAGATAAGGGAAAAATCCCCTTTCCTCTAGCATGATTCAGAACCATTTTGCAGACACAGCTATAATGTAATGGGGGAGCACACCATTCACTTTTGCTTACCTGTGATGCACTTGTAAAGTTGATAGGATTCCCTACCTATGTTAGGGTAGGTGATTTGGACTTTATGGAATTTGGAGTTTATGTGGCACCATAAATTTCAAAATACAGATTACAATAGTTGTCCTGCTCTGTTTACTGCTCAATAAGATTTTTGCCTTGATCTTCAGATAAAGCTGGAGGCTCCAAATCGGAGCAACAGAACACATCTTGGGATGTCTTTTAGTAATTATTTTATTAGCAAATCACAAATGTGCTCAAGTGAAAACTTTGATACTATGTGTTGCCAAGTAGGCCCCCTCCCCTGCTTTAAGGCCTGACGTGGACTGTGTTAAAGTTTCCTGCATTGCTGTTTTACTGCTACACAAAGATTGCCCTGCACGTGTGTGTTCTGGTACACGTGTCAGTTTCCTGCCTGCCTGTTAATTACCTTGCTGCTGCAATAGACTGTGTAGTTCCCTGACTCCATGTTTGGTTAACTGCACAAAGGACTCTCTTCCTGGGCAGCCCTGCCCAGACCTGTATCTGGACTTCCCAGTGTGTGTTTGGACTTTATTACAAGTGTGCCCCGTGCCTGCATTGCCATCTGCCACGGACCGTGCCTGTTCCCTGCTTTGAACTGTGTTTTACGTGCTGTTCCCCCTGCCTCCATGGAAGCCTGCCTCATCTGGGCCCAAGCCGCTGTTAGCAGCCGGGCGCCTGCCAGGGAAACCTCCAGCGAGCCTGGCTAGGCGCTCCCTGGTCAGTTCCCGCCTGGACCCTCCCGCGGGTCGGTCCCCGAGCTTGCCCTCGCTACCGGGCATCCTGCTAGCCAGCCCCTGCCATGCCCAGTCGGCAACCATGTTCTTAGGCAGCCAGAAGACCAAGAGGAAAAGACTGCTTTGAGAAGCCATTTCGGTGAAGCGGGCACACCACGTCCGCAGCGAGAGTACCTCACCCTGCTCTGCATATCTTAGGAGCCGCCCCGGAGAAGGAACTAAGTGCCGACCATCCCAAGCACTTAGAGAATGCATCTCAAAGAAACCTCCGCATTCCAGAGCTGATGACATCAGGACAAGCCCCGTCCGCTGAAACATCCATTCAGCCCACTCGGATTTCCCCCTCCTTTTTTTGTCCCCTCTTCCTGAGGTTTCACTTATCACAATCAGATTACCAAAGTGGCCCATCCAAGCCATTCAGTAACCCATTAGAGCCTTTGTTTTAATCTGTGAGAACCACCAAGTACAGCACCAGCCCCAGGGTACGTTTTGGGGTATTTAAGCTGGTCTCTCAGACCACACGGTGCTCAGGCCATCCCTATCCAGACCCCCTTGCTGTCTGTCCGTGGATCCATTGCTGGCATTGGACCACCTCGCTGTTGTGTCTCTGCTCCGCTTCAGGATTGTGAGTATTTCCCTTATCATCGTTGGGAACCTGCTAATGCGAACGTCTCTATATTTCTTACTCTGTATTTCTTAGTCCTTGTATGTTTCCTTATGTGTATGTGCAAGTTCAGGCTTACGCCACACTATTAGTAAATACACGTGTTTGTTGAACCTATTTGTAGTCTGCCTCTTTGTCACTAGAGTGTCTGGAATCGGGACCTCCGTAAACATTGGTTAGATCCACGCTAATTTTAGTTACAGACTGCAAAGCTAATTTCCCCATTATAAAAAGCAGTTCTGGTAACATATGCTACAAGTGCTCAACTTAGTAGACATGAAAAGAATGTAGACTTGGAAAGGTTACTCAAGCAACAACCACTGACAATTTTTCTAGTTAAAAATGCAATTTATATACTGTTTTATAGAAAAAACTTACATTGGCACATAGAAGTGGCTGAGGCGAGGATTTAAAGCCGCAGCTATGCCAGTGTCGGAGCTGAAGAACAGACATTAAAAGATGTAAAAATAAAATTACAGTCATGTATAATTCCAAGTTTACCTTTTTTTTTACCCTACCATTTGATGGATCGACTCTCTCTGCAGTGCCACCACCCTCCCCCATGAACTTTCCCAAACATGAGTGAGGGAGGAACTGAACCCTAGTCTATCAGGTCTATGTCCAATATTTTAATATAATGGGCAATACTTGTTCCCACTGTGCATTCTGGAAAACATGCACAAGGCAGAAGCACATTTCTATAACAAAATACTATATACATTTTAAAAAATATACACATACACATGACAGAGCTAGTATATAAAGGCTACAAAAAAGAAATCACAATCATGAAGCCTTTGGTCCAAATCTCATTTCTGCCATAAACTTTACAGGCAAATTATGGTTTTCTCTGCCTCTGCCCACACTGACCTACTAACAAAGTTCTGTGGTAAGAATTAGTCAGATGTGTAGATGTAGAGTTTTGAAAACAATTATTTCCCAAAGCAATTTTTTGTCACGAAACAGTGTTTTGTGGGGCCGCGGTTATCACGAAATTCACAATTTTTGGCCTGTTTCGTTAGCTTCATGAATGATTCGTAATTGCAGACAGGCTGGTGCCAATCATTGACTCCCTAGGCAACAATGGCCCAGACCTTTTGTTGCCATTGGAAACCCCACTCATAGCCCACTTACCCTTGATTGGCAGTTCTCCTAGCCATCTGGAGAGCTTCCATTCTGCCCTATACAGCCAGAAGCTGGGGGTCAATCCCCTAGGGATCTAAGGAGGTGGGCCTTCTGTAGCCATGGGCACACCAATCTCACCCCTCCAAACCCTGTTAGGCAGGTCTGTTCGCCAACCACAGACCTCCTGTTCTGATCTATGTCAGCATTTTGCTGGGATTGGAGCGGGAGAGTATGTGGAAGGATTTGGGATTGTGCTTTTGGCTGCTGCTGCTTTAAAGAGACTGTAAGAAGCCTTAATTTCCAGCTCTTGGCCTTGCTGTGGGAAGGTCTTTGGCTGAGGGTGCCTTTTTTCCTCCACCCCACCCCACCCTTCACTCTTGTCTTCCCAGCCCAGCTCCACCATGGCCGGTCCTTCGTCCTCCTCTGATCCAGCACTCTTGGCAGCACTTCCCTTCCCACCCTTCCCAATCAACATATTGCAAACAGGGAGGGTGGGTGGAGGAGAGCCTGCTGACGTCTCCATGCGAGTTTGGCATCTCTGGGTATGAAGGGGGATGCTGAAATGCCCCAGGTTCTGACAAATCATGAAACTAATGAATTGTTTCGGCAAACGTGTCAATTTCGTGAAGTTTCGTGATTTGCGATTTGTGAATTGCGACGAAACACAAAACTCTCGTTTCAAGCTTTTTCTGTTCCATGCCCATGTCTACAGTATAACACACACCAAGTCATATTATGAAGCCAATCATTTCAGAAAATGTCCTTCACTCAGCTAGCAGGTAATATAAAAATGCCAAATTCAGGTCACTTGGGATTAACCGGGGGCGGGGGGGGGAGATAAAAAGTTATATTCTTAAAATAACACGTGTTCCCTGTCAAAGTGATCATTTATGTTTTGTTATAGTCTGCCACCAACTGTTACAGGTCATTTCAAAGTTGTAATATTTGCATCTGATCTAGAACTGAACAAAATCCTGATCACTTTGCATCTGTTGCATAAAGTGGGCTGATGCAAACATGCAGAAATAGTATGCAGCAGTCAGGGTCCTTCTGGAAAATAAGACTGAAGACGTCAAATCACAAGTTTGAATGCCCCTTCCTTGCAAAAGATTTCCTGCACACAGGAAATATATTCAGTGCCCACAAGCCAAACATTAACACTTGAAAGTGCCTTATACCAAGTCAGACCATTAGTCTGTCACAGTCAGTATGGTTTATTCTGACTGGCAGAGGCTGTCAAGGGTCTCAGGCAAGAAATCTTTCACATCATCTACTATCTAATTCTTTTTTTAAGTGGAGATGACTGGTATGTTCTACTTTTGAATAATAACACCTGGTCTAATTCCCAATACAGGAGAGGTATGAAAAAATGCAGGCTCAATTCAGAGGCATCATAACCTACATAGGGCAATACATAAAAACCTCTAGAAAGCTTTTTAACCTATTTCCCAGGGACAATTTCTGACACTTTCAACTTTATACTAAAACCACAGAAACGGGGAGCATGAGAAGCTCCTGTTTACACATTCCTAAGGATTAGAGCAACAATACATGATAGTCTGAAAATAACAGTTTTAAAGACACTCTTCTTTTAAAACTTTAGAGGGTAAGAGAGGTCCAAGAACATCTCAATGCTTCTTTTATAATCTATTTTACTCAAGAATCCTGGAGATATTGGACTCAACTCTGTCTAATAAATGTAGCTAAATACTGGATATACAGATGAGAATACAATACATGGCAGCAAAGCAGACAGGGCAGGAGCAAAGGGTGGGGGGAGTATCAACACCATTCTGCAAACTCACATTTTTCTGGTTGCATTTTAGAGTGGGGCTTGGGAAAACTAGGACATAGACTTTGCAAACAATGACCACCAATTGCTAGCCAATCAGTTGCCCCAAAGACCCCTCCCCCCCCAAAAGAAGAAGAGGACAAACTGCAGTTGGCTGACTGGTAGCTTTTTAAAAATGTCTCTGAAGTACAATGACAAATTTTGTGAGGATAAACTGCTTTGCAGGACAAGTTAATTATTCTGTAGATCATAATAACGAATACCAACATTCATGTTGCTCTGATTTGAGAGCTTCAATTAGAAGCTCATTAAAATCTCTACATTGCAGTCATACTGTGGGATATCTGGGTAACTTAATCATAATATGTCTATCCTTACCCCATTTTCTTCTCTTAATTTTCTTTAATGAGCAAAACCCCAGAAGTGCTGCATGCAAATTGAAAAATGAGATTGCGCTGCAACTGGCCTACTGATTCATTCAAAGCCAACAATTAAATATCTTAATAGAACAATATTCTGAAAGCCAAAAATGGAAGATTTGGTTTTTACAGACCCTTGTAGAGAATAGCCATGCTCCTTTCTTACTTTGCAGCAATGTGAGAAGATCTGACATATGTATTCTTGAGTATATCGAGACCTACTGAGCAGTGCCATGAGGTGGGGAATAACTGTAGCATCCTATAAAGTCAAGAAAGAACACTGAACATTAAAAGTAAAATTAAAAAACCATCAATGAGTTATATTTGAAACATGTCCTTTTCTAGTCTCTCTACAGGTGAGGTCCACAATGAAGCAACTTGGGACTCTAAAATGGGAGGCTTAAATTATACCTATCTGAAAGTGTAGTAAGTGAGTTTACAGTATATACAGCTGTCACATTTTTTCAGAACAATTTAGTTCACAGCACAGGACTCAGCAAAATTATCAGAAAACTGAGAATTTCACTGTTGCTTACAGAAGTTGGGACTGAAGTAGAAGTATGGTTAAGAAGTAGTTTAGAAACAAGCCATAGCATTTGCTAAATGCTAAAAAAGCAACAGAATTCACAATTCCATGTATTATCACATCACCATTCACTGCTTAATAGCACCATTAAAACACAAACCTGTTTACAAAGTAACATAAGCAAAGGTGGTCTCTGCCGTGTTGTCAGCCCTACTAATCTACCCCACTGTGTATCTGCCCCTTTCTACAAAGAATTCTGATGTCCTCCAAAATCTTATTTCTGAAAAGCAAAATAAAAGATGTAAAGAAATACAAAAATCACAAATCTATTAAGTATGTGTGACAGGCCCATCAGGGTTTGGTAAGTCTACTATTTTTGTTGTCTGCCCAGGATTGCAAAGACAGATGGGGTTGCCAAGCACCCACCAAGCCACAATGCATGGACTCAATTAAGCTTAGCTTAGCTAGCCAAAAAAATTTTTAAAACTAAATTAGAGGAAATTTGCATTCCAGACTGCAAATAATTTACAGAATAGGAATGACCAGCAGAGAGGCTTCACTGGCAGTGTTTTTGTATAGCTATACTTTCATCACTCTTGGCATGGTGACCCTTGCCCATTCTTAACTCTGAAGACATAAAGGAGAAGGTAGACTGACATGCTAGTGAAGACAATGGAAATACTGCTTTATTCCAGACATGAGAAATTAAAAAAAACATATGCCATATTTACTATGTATATGCTTCAAGCACTGCTTTAAGTTTCTGTATTTGACAGAGCATAAATATGCACACAATAATTGAATTTTCTTAGAGACAATTGCCCCTGTTCTGGGGAAGGGCAGGCTTATTTATTTCCTGTACTCAAGCCCAACATGGGAGAAAAAGATTATGAATCCAGTACAGAAACTGGCACTACGAGCTTCTCATCTATAAGTTACATTTAACATCTAGATACCTCAATCATTTCCCATTGTTAAATATTTAATTCAGAATCTTTAAACATCTTAAAAGGCTTAGTAGCAGGGACATCATATAATTAAAAGAAAGCGTAGTCAAATAATCTTTTGTTTTAATTACATCTGCATACATCTGCATTCAAGTAAAATGCTTTTTCTGTGGGAAATGCAGGTTTTGTTTTTACAGGATACACATGCAAGTTACAGCAGGCAGCATGATTTCCTGTGTCAGACAGAAGAGAAAATGCCTCTGAGGGCCAAGCTAAAATTGACGAATTACACTTGAATGACAAATGAACAGAGTCAGAGCAAAGCTACAAGTGACTTTCTTTACGTGGAGAACACTAGATTTTTCTTGCAAGGTTAGCTGGGAAGTGAAGTTCGAGTGGTCCTTCCCCTCTCTGTTAGAATCGCTGCCTGAAGAGCCATAAGAGGGCTTTGTTTGGGGGCGGGCAGCTGCTACTTTCTCCCAGGGCGTTCTGCAGGCTGCCTGCTCCTGGGGACCTGCTCTGGAAGCGGCAGCGGCAGTGAAGCTTCAGCTGCAGCGAAAGCAGAAGAATCTGCAGCAGATCCTTCCACCAAAACCAGATACAACCAAGTTCCTTGGCAATTTTCTTATACATTCTTAACTGTCCATAAAATGCAACTTAAATTTCTTTTACCGTTATTGCTACCTTAAATGTATATAATTGGAGGAAAGTTCTCCCTAATTTCAGTATCAATATACAATTTCAGCTTCCTTAGAAACATTATAATCAATACAAATAAGAAGTAATAAGTAATCAGACTCCACATAACTGTATGCTGTCTCAGACTTTGCTTGGGATTGTTTTCATTTTATTTCCCTACCCAAAGAAAACTTCTGTGTCACTATTTTGAACTCTCTACAGTGCAGCCTGGCAGTTTGTTTAGAGTTGGTAAGAAAAAACCAGGGGCTGGATTTTAAGTGCGGCAAGCAAAGCTCATGGAATGGAACTTTTTGACCTCCCCGCTCCAGCTCATCAAATACTCCAAAGTTCTGCCTTTGGGGATCCTCATGAACAGCATAGTAGTGGAGAGAAGAATTAGCAAAAGTTAGTCCCCACTAATGGAAATGTCATTATGCTGATGTAAAAGCATCTTTGGATACAATCCCAGATATCTAATCCCAGAAACAAGCTTTCTATGGCTTCTTACTCCCACCAGGAATGGGATGCTGGTTCCATTAAAGCTGCTGAGATGTTCTGGGAGTAGGGTTATCTTCATTAGCCTCATTTTTCTTTGTAGTAAACATGTATATCAGGAGAAATGTCTCTTTGGGAAAAGTATGGTTTATTGATTCCACAAGATTTAGTAAAAAATCAAAATTCCTTGTCTTATAATGAGATAGAAGTGACGAATGGTGAAAAACAGCTCTTTTTTCAGTATCTTAAGGTACAGTGCCCTAAGTCTTCTAAAGGAACCAAGGAAAATAAGACAAAAGGCCCACTGTGAAGGCTCTTTAAAGAGGCAAATAGCCTTAGTATATCAGGAGGTATAGCTGGAATTGGATCTATCATCCAATTCCACATTTAGAGATGTGGGATAAAGATTTAAATTGGAAAATTTCTAAAACAGACTGGATATGGGAAAATATTCCCTATAGATTAATCTCTATGGAAATGAAAGAGAATTTTACAAAAGTTAAATATCAATGCTATCTTATTCCATATAAATTACATTCATTGTACAATATCACAAGGGATAGTTGCCAAAGATGCTGGATGATACAAAAACAAAGTTGCACTTTCCTGAAACTGCTGTTCATCGAATAGTCTTCTGTGCAGGCACACATAGGATATGTGCATGCGCAGGCCAGCTGCAGACAGTCTAAAAGTTCTTAAGAGGCATAAGATGTTCACTCAGCCTTTTCAAGTGGTTTCCTTCCCACAGCGTGCCTATAAAAGGCTGGGTGAGCAGCTCCCTCTCAGTTCTCAAAGTCGCTAGCAAGAAGGAAAAAGAACTCACAGTGGAGAAGGAGGAAGGGATGTGCGCCTGTACAGAAGACCACTTGATGAACAGTTACAGGTAAGTGCAACCTTGTTTTCATAATCATGGCTTCTGTGCAGTCCCCCATGGAAGAGTATCAAGTTGACTTACCCCGGAGGAGAGTGTAAAACTCTTCATTTAACAAGACTCTTCAAGAAGACTCTGCCTACTGCTACATCACATCTGGGGTCAACATCAATGGCACAGTGTTTGATGAATGCAGAGACTGTAGAACAAGTGGCTGTCAGTCAACGAGAGGCCTAGCCTAAAGGCAGAGAATGTGGACTGTGCCTGAATGTGGAGCAGACAAGATTGGTTGTACCCAGTGTAAGCAGTCTTAATGAGCCACGCTATCCATTTGAAAAGAGTCCGAGGAGAGATTTTGTGGCCAATTTTAATCCCCTTGAAGGAGACAAAAAGGTTTAGATCCTTGCAAAAAACATCTTTTAACAACAACATTCAAAACTTTTTTGAAACTATGAACTTGTTTAGGGAACACAGGTCCAAAATAGAGTGGGAGCCTACCAACTTTTTGTCTCTGATTAAATAACATGAGAAAATCTGTACAAGATGGAACTTTCTCTATGGCGCTTTATCGACCCAGAGACTCTCATCCCCCATCCCTGACGGCTTGCCTTGCCACTCAAGACCCCTAGGAGCCTCTAAGAGCTCTGGTTGTTGGTTTGAAGCATCCCAGCTTCCTGGGTTCTTCTGAATGTGTGTACCTCCTTGGCAAGCAACACTGGACACAGGCAGAAAAAATGTATGATTAGAGTTTATTAAAGACAGAATGTAGGGGTGTGTGCCAGGCAGAAACCATTCTTAGAAAGCATTTAGGCAAGGCTGAAAACAAATAACAGCTTCATGACCTAAAAATGTTCTAACTAGCTAAAATACTACTGGCTATCTGACTAAACGCTTTCTGAGTTGGTTCCAAAGCTGGTTGATCTTACAAAGTCCATCCATGCCAGCTTATTCTAGGCATTCTGGAGGTAGCATGGAGCTCTGAGCAGCTCGTTCTCTCATTGCAGGTAAATGGCAATGGCTACAGGGTAGAAAGATTGATCTGAACTGCCTAGAGACAAAGAGACTTCTTGAAATCTGGAGGGACATCAGCCCACTTGAGGAACCAATCAGGGCTCAGTTTCTTAATTGGACATGACAACCTTGTGAAAGTTTAGGGAGTAAGGGTATGGCTGAGATCAGCACCAGGCTCTCGCCTTCTACAAGGCCACTCCCTCAGGAGAAGAAAGCATCCCAGGTGCAGCTAATTAACAGAGTATGGACTTTCCCAAGAGACAAGCCAAGTAAGAATTCTGCAGGATATAAGGACTGAACCAAAGTTTCAAACGTAACGTTCTGTATCAAGTGGTACAAGGCCTGGTCCTTACAGGCACCTTTTGATAATAAGGTCTCTACTTCTGCTAAGAGCAGAGGAGGGGGAGGAGGGGGATTGCACAGGGGTGGGATGTTTGGAGAAATTGTTCTGAACAAGAAGAAAAAGAAGGGGGGAACTTAACCCAAACAAAATTGAATTAAGACCTAAGAAGGTTAAAGAATCCCAATCACAGGGCCAAATATTAAAATTACTAAATGCAGAAGATTAATATGTATCAATATACAACAAAATACATGTATTTATTACTGGATAATATAAAAACTATTATATGCCCAAATATAGCCTCAATTCAGACTGAAATCTTACAAAAAACCCAAGCCAGAACCTTATGTAACCCTAACCAAACACATTTCGGCCATGTGGCCTTCTTCAATGGTGAAGACAATACAATAATAATTTATAAATATAATCAATATTGGACCAAGTTGGAATATCTCTTCCAATTAATATCAATAACTCAAGGCAGAGATGTGCTTTAAAGGCCTCATCTGAAATCACCTTCCGCCCTAGTAAGGTACATGTGTCTTGGGTGGCAATTCAATTGTGGACCTTCCTATTTTGGTCCAAGAAGAATCAGTAAGTGCAGTCTGGAGTTACATAGTAGTGTGTAGTGTGTGGTTTGAGGGGTTTTTTTGGTAAGATTTTAATCTGAATTGAGGCTGTATTTGGGCATGTAATAGTTTTTTATATATATTTGTTATATTTATGTTCTGCATTTAGTAATTTTAATATTTAGCCCCGTGATTGGGATTTCTTTAACCTTCTTGGTTCTTAATTCGAGGTTGTCCTGAACTCCAGACAATAACCTTGACAGATAATGGATAGAACTCATGATTCATAGAATCATCGAATCATAGAGTTGGAAGGGGCCATACAGACCATCTAGTCCAACCCCCTGCCCAGTGCAGGATCAGCCTAAAGCATCTCTGACAAGTATTCATCCAGCCTCTTCTTGAAAATTGCCAGTGAGGGGGAGCTCACCACCTCCCTAGGCAGCTGATTCCACTTTCAAACTACTCTGACTGTGAAAAAGTTTTTCCTAATATCCAGCCGGTACCTTTGTGCATGTAATTTAAGCCCATTGCTTCGGGTCCTACCCTCTGCTGCCAACTGGAACAGCTCCTTGCCCTCCTCCAAATGACAGCCTTTCAAATATTTAAAGAGAGCAATCCCATACTGATATAAGGGACTTTCTAATCAAATGGATCTTAAAATATTTAGTTTACAGTCCACTCTTACCCCAAGATCCCTTTCACATATACTACTGCCCAGAAGTGTATCCCCCATCCAGTATTTGTGCTTCCCATTTTTGTGGCCCAGATGTAATACTATGCACTTGTCTTTGTTGAATTGCATCCTATTCACAGCTGCCCACTTCTCCAGAGTATTCAGGTCTTGTTGAATTTTAATTCTATCTTCTTGGGTGTTTGCTACTCCTCCCAATTTGGTATCATCAGCAAATTTAATGAGCAGCCCTTCCACTCCTTCATCTGGATCATTGATAAAAATATTGAAAAGTACCGGGCCCAAAACCGAGCCCTGCGGCACCCCACTGGACACCTCCCTCCAATCTGATGAAACGCCGTTGACCACCACTCTTTGGGTGCGGTCCTCTAACCAGTTCCCTATCCACCGAACTGTCCTATAGTCCAGTCCACAGTCTTCCAGTTTGCCCATCAGAATGTCATGGGGGGTATATATACATATATACAGAACGTCATGGGGGGTATATATACATATATACAGTTCAAGAATCCATCATACTGAATCAATACAGGAAACAACATATAACACTTTCAACAGACCGTAGCCTCCAAACAGTCTCTCAACATCGTCTCTTATTAATGATGTTCAAATATTCACAGTTTGCAAATCAATCAAATGTTGAGGAGCCCCACATTGCTGTCTATTCAAGGGCAAGTGGGTATTTGTGTCCCTTCGTTTTCCCATACCATAGAAAAGCATCTTCATTCCGGTCATCAAGCCATATTTTTTAAGATGATATATTAGTTGCTCTGTTGATTCTAAAGGCTCCTCAAGTATGAATACTAAATCATCCGCAAAAGCTTGTACTTTATATTTATGGCCCTTAATGGTGGCTTCCTTTGTCGCATCACTCCTCACAGTTCTCATCAATATTTCCAACATCAGAATAAATATTAATGGTGAGAGGGGGCAGCCCTGTCTTGTTCCTTTTTCAATCCAAATCGTTTCAGTCCAATCATCATTAATAACTACTTTTGCTTTTTGCTTCTTATATATAGCTTCAATCGCTTTTATGAATTCCATTCCAAATTCCATCTCTTTCATTTGTTGAATAAAAAATTGCCAATTGATGTTGTCAAAAGCTTTTTCGGCATCCAAAAACACCAATGGCCATCTGTTTTTCAGGATGTACTTCATAGTATCCCAATAGATTTAAGCCAGTTGTAATGTTATTTCTCAGTTGTCTTTTAGGGAGAAATCCCGTCTGGTCTGGGTGTATTAGATCAGGTAGTATTTTTTTCAATCTTGTGGCTAGTAGTGTAGTGAATATTTTATAGTCACAATTAAGAAGGGATATGGGTTGATAATTCCTGGTATCTTTTGCATCTGTTCCCTCTTTATGTATTATTGATATTGTTGCAGCCATCCATGGTTCAGGCAGAGATGTTTCTTGCACTGCTGTGGTGATCATACTTTTAAATGGCAAAAGAATCACATCTTCCAATGCTTTGTAGTACTCTGCTGGGAGCCCATCTAGTCCTGGTACTTTCCCATTATTCTGTTTTGGTATGGCTTCCATTATTTCCATTACCGTGAACAGTTCATTCAGCTTCTTCCTTTTTTCCTCTGATAGCTTAGGTAGATCATGTTTTTGTAAATACTGTATTTGCTTTTCTATTGGTACTCCAACTTTACCATAGTTTTTTGTAGACGACTCCCACAATCATCTTCTTTTTGTGTCTTTTCATTTCCTGCCTCATCATATAGGTCATAAATAAGTCTTTTCTCAGATAATACTTGCTGGAGACTTCAATGGAGTGACGAATCTGGAGTTAGACAAAAAATCATCAACTGCACAAAAGAAAAGAGGATTGCTACCAAAGTTGTTTTTTGAACTGATACAACAGGAAACTTTAGAAGATGTATGGAGAAGACAAAATCCGAAAAGTAGACAATTTACGTTTTACTCCGCAAGACACTTTACATTATCGAGAATTGATATGATCTGGGCCTCAAAAGACTTAGCGTTATGGACTAAGGAAGTGGAAATAATGCCGATGGTAGGCTCGGATCATAATCCAATTATGTGGAAATTGGGGAGAAGGAGCAAAAGGAAAGGATGGAGAATAAATGAGAACTTACTTCAAGAGGGAGAGAATATGGAGATGCTTAGAAGAGAAACAAAGTTCTTCATACAATACAACATGAATAAAGAAGTACCAACCAACAAGGTTTGGGATACTTACAAGGCGGTAATTAGGGGCATACTAATGGATTTAAATGGAAGAGCCAGAAAAAAGAAAGAGGAGAAGAGACAGGAGATTATGGAAAAAATAAAAGCCAAAGAAATACAGTTAAAGAAGAGACCGGGGAAAAAGAAAATTTATCAGGACATTAAAATACTACAAGAACAGCTAACAGCAATGAACAATAAAGAACTGGAGTGGAATCTTAAAAGACTAAAGCAAAAAGGGTTTGAAGGTGCAAACAAACCCGGGAAATATTTGGCATGGCAATTGAAAAAGAGAAAGGAAAAGAAAATAATAAACAAAATATGTGAAGATGATAAAACGTATTTGGAACAGACATCCATTAGCAGAGCCTTCTATAAATTTTATGCTAAATTGTATAACAAGAAAGAGGTCAATAAAGAATCAATAGCGACATATTTGGAGAAAATGAAGCTCCCAGTAATTTCGGAAGCGTGGAGAGACAGATTGAACAATGAAGTAACGGATGAGGAAATAAAAATGGCAATACAATCAACAAATTTGGGAAAGGCACCAGGGCCAGATGGACTTACAGCTAAATTTTATAAGACAATGGCCAATGAACTGGTACCATTCCTAAAAGAAGTGATCAATGGAGTATTAAAGGATCAACAGATTCCAGATACCTGGAAGGAAGCCAACATTTCACTGATCCCTAAAGAGGGCCAAGATCCGACTAATGTGAAAAATTACAGGCCAATATCCTTACTTAACAATGACTACAAAATCTTTGCAAAGATACTGGCAGAGAGAGTGAAGGGGTGGCTTTCGGAAATTATTGAGGAGGAACAAGCAGGTTTTTTACCTGGCAGGCAAATCAGAGACAATTTAAGGACAGTCATTAATGCTATTGAGTATTATGATAAGCGTTGTGACAAAGAGGTTGGTTTCTTCTTTGTTGATGCAGAGAAAGCGTTTGACAACTTGAACTGGGACTTTATGTTTGCCACTATGGAAAAGCTACAAATGGGAGAAAAATTCATAAGAGCAGTTAAAGAAATTTATAGAGACCAGAATGCAGCAATTGTGGTCAATGACGAGACCACCAAGAAATTGACTATAAGTAAAGGAACAAGACAAGGTTGCCCGTTGTCTCCGTTGCTATTCATTTTGGTACTGGAGATTTTGATGATACAAATACGACAAGATGAAGAAATCCGCGGAATAAAAATAAAGGACTTTTCTTATAAAATTAGAGCATTTGCGGACGACATAATGTTAATTGTGGAAGATCCAATGGAGAATATGCCAAAAGTGATAGAGAAGATTAAAGAGTTTGGAGATCTGGCAGGGTTTTATATCAACAAAAAGAAGTCAAAGATATTATGTAAAAATATGACTAAGCAAAAACAACAACTGTTAATGGAAATAACGGATTGTGAAGTAACAACTAAGGTGAAATATCTGGGAATTGAACTGACTGCAAAGAATATAGATCTATTCAAAAACAATTATGAAAAATTATGGACTCAGATTGAGCAAGATTTGATTAAATGGAATAGATTGAATTTGTCATGGCTGGGAAGGATTGCAGCAGTTAAAATGAATGTGTTACCAAGAGTAATGTTTTTGTTACAGACAATACCAATTATCCGAGACTCTAAGCAGTTTGAAAAATGGCAGAGGAAAATATCAGATTTTGTTTGGGCGGGCAAGAAGCCTCGAGTGAAAATGAAAGTTTTACAAGACGCAAAGCAAAGAGGCAGAATGCAACTACCCAATTTAAGACTTTACTATGACGCAATTTGCTTAGTGTGGCTGAAAGATTGGATGACGTTGAAGAATAAGAAATTATTGGCCCTAGAGGGATACAAAAAAATATTTGGATGGCATGCATACCTATGGTATGACAAAGTAAAAGTGAACTCTATGTTCCTACACCATTATATACGGAAAAGCCTATATGCAACCTGGAAGAAGTATAGAGACTTCCTACAAGAAGGAACCCCCATGTGGGTAGTTCCGTATGAAGTAATAGATCCGAGAGCTGTCTATAATGAGCAACAGTGTTTAACATATAAGGAGATAACCCGAATAGAATCTTCTAAACTTAAAATAAAGACGCAGGATGAGTTATCTCCCAATTACGATTGGTTCCAGTACAGGCAGATCAGAGATCTCTACAATTCGGATTGTGCAAAGGGAGGCATAAGAACAGAGAATTCGGAACTAGAGCAGACACTTTTGAAAGAGGATAAGAAGGAAATTTCCAAGGTATACCAAGTACTGTTGAAATGGTATACTGAAGATGAAATAGTCAAAGTACAAATGGTGAAGTGGGCCATAAATTTTAATAAAGAGATAACAATGGAGGCATGGGAATACTTGTGGAAAAACACAATGAAGATTACAACGTGTACTAATATCAAAGAGAACATTTACAAAATGATCTATCGTTGGTACATGACACCAAAGAAGATTGCGCTAGGGAATTTGAACACTTCTAATAAATGCTGGAAATGTAAAAAACATGAGGGCTCTCTGTATCATATGTGGTGGACGTGTGAGGTAGCCAGGCAGTACTGGGGAGAAATAATAAAAGTAATAAGTGAGATTCTACAATTTCAAATTAATAAGAACCCAGAACTCCTGCTACTGAACTTGGGAATGGAGAGCATTCCAGCCCAACATAGAACACTGTTATTTTACATGACAGCAGCGGCCAGACTTTTGTATGCGCAAAAATGGAAAGTACAAGAAGTGCCAACTATGGAGGATTGGACTTACAAATTGCTGTATATGGCCGAAATGGATAAAATGACAAGAAAACTGAGAAATCTGGACCCAGGACAGTTCAACACAGATTGGGGGAAGCTGAAGCAATATGTGCTGAAGAAATGGGAGGTGGGAAGAGAACTGTGGCAGTTCGAGAATTACTGAAATATGACGAAATGTGGAGGGGGGTGACTTTACCGGAGAGTAGAGAGAGAAATGAAAATGTCTAAGCAGCTATTTTGTTAGATTGTTATATATAGAAAAACATATAGAATATGGATAGAAAATAATTAACTATAAGGACAGACTAATTAATATGGTTTCTGGTATAAACGTGTAACATGTTAAACTGAATAAGTCTACCTGAAGAAATATATGGATTAAATTGATTGATAACTTTTGATGATAGTTATATAAAGTAATATACGGAATATAAGTCAAATTGGTTGACTTATATAAATGTATGGGTTATATGGTATAAGGCTTATATAAATATCTGAAACCAGGAAACTACGAAATTATGTTAAAAAGGGACAAATTGTTTGTCTAATGTGGAAGAAGGGACTTAAAGATAAGATAAGGTATAGAGTATTAAAAATAGTTAAAGAATTATTGCTTAGATTAAAGGGAAAAATACAGGTTTGTTAGATAGATGAATTAAAAATGAGTAAGAGAAAACGGACAAAGGGTTGGAAAACTGTTGGAAGTCAAAAGAAAAGGGGGGAAAGGGTGGGGGTTAGAAATTGGGAAATGGGAATTGATTGTAATATGTAATTATATGATTCTAATTCCAATAAAAATTTTATTAAAAAAAAAATAAGTCTTTTCTCCTTTTCCTTTTTGAGTTTGTAGGCTAACCATCTCCCTGATTTATTTGCATGTTTAAAATAATTTTGTTTGGCGAATTTAATGTTCTGTGCAATTTCTTCCATCAATAACAAATTTATTTGATTCTGTAGTGCTTTAATGTTACCTTTTGAAGTTATATTTGCAGGATCTTTTTTAAAGTCTTTTTCCTTCTTCTCTAAGCATCCCTATATTTCTTTGTAGCAATATTGTTTCTCTCGTTTCGATTTAACTGCATATCTTATCGCCAAACCTCTAAAGTATGCTTTACTTGCTTCCCAAACAATATTCATGTGTTTCAGGTTTTGTATTTTGTTGAAAGTAATGTTTCACTTCTTCCTTTGCCTCTTGCAAAATAAAAATTATTCTTCAATATCTGTACATTCGGTCTCCATCTAAATTTTTTTGGGTACCTCTGCTATTTTCACCATTAAGGGGTTATGATCAGCATATGTCCTGGGAGGTATATCCACATCTTTAAGTTCTTGTAGTAGGCTTGCAGAAATCCAACACATATCTATTCTGGACCAAGCTTTGTGATAGTCTGAATAAAATGTATAGTCTCTTCCTGATGGATTTCTTGTTCTCCAGGCATCAATCAGTTTATATTCTTCTGCCAATCTAAGAAAGGCTCTTGGGAGTAGTCCTTTTGAACTTTTAGATTTCTTTGTAGTTTTCTTGTCAAGGTCTTGGTCGAATACAGCATTAAAATCTCCTATTAGACATATGTCCATATAATCAAAACTTGCAAAACATCAGTCAGATTCTGATAAAAATTTTCCTGGTGATCATCCGGTGCATATATCATTGCAAGTAGGATCTTCTTTTCCCCAATCAAGATCTCAACCAGTAGTATTCTACCATCTTCAGCTGCGTAAATCAAATTTGGTTTCAATTCTTTCCTTATATAGGCTACTATGCTTCTTTTTTTAACCAAGTCCGCTGTAACAAATGTAGATCCAAGTTTTTTACATATTAAATAATGTTGATCTCTCTTTCTTATATGGGTTTCCTGTAGGCAAATAATGTCCACATTTAACATTTTTAATTCTTTAAAGGTTTTTTTCTTTTTTCTGGTGATTTAGTCCATTAATGTTGGTTGAAATTTTTTTTATAGGCTTTCCTTCCATTATGCTCGTTCTTTGTTACTATCTTCTTTATTTCTTCTTGTTGTTCTCTATGCTTTCGGTTTAGAACTTGCAGCTTTTGAAGATGACAGTCCAGCCTTTTCCTCCGATGCTGTTCAGTAGTCTTGCGTTGAGGTTCCTTTGTCTTTTTCTGGTCCATCTTGTATGTTCAATGTCTTTTTCTTGCCCTCTCTTTCCTTACGTTGCTTCCTACATCTTTCCAGGAAGTTCTCCATCTTGTGGGTCAAGTCAATTTTGAATCTCTCTCCTTCATAATTAAAGCTAACCCCCTCCAGGGTTAGCTATCAAATGGAGATTAAATCTTCCTTTAATTTGTCTGTTGAAGTCTTGTATTCCTTTCGCTTTTGCCTTATTTTCCATGGCACCTCATTCAGCACTGTTATCTCTCTGTCCTGTTTCTTAAAAGATTTATCCCGTAATGTTCTCAAGATAGGATCCCTTATTGCTCTTCTTCCAAACTTGATGTGTACTTCTCTTGGTACATTGTTCTTTTTTGCATACGTTGAATTGACTCTATATATTAAATTAATTTCCTTAGCAATCTCCTCTAGTGGTTCTTCCAAAAATTCAGCTAAAGCTTCTTCCATTTCCATTTCTGCTGAGACATTCTGAAACCTTAAAAAGTATGAGGCTCTTTCCATTTCCAATCCCATCAAGAAGTTCCAAGTAGTATTTTGCTGGGAGGCTCCTTCTTCTGATTTCTGCATGGCTTCTTCACTCTTTCTCTCCACTGTTTTAATTTTCTCAGCTATTTCTTGAGTTGTCTGTTTATTTTCAGCCAGCTGTGTTTGGAAATAATTCATTTTCCCTTTTAGCTCTCCCACTTCTGTATTCAAACTTTTTATTTGTTCTACAACTTGAACAAGTGTATTTTGGATTTTATCTATTCCTGTTTGAAACATAGTTTGAAAGTTGCTCTGCAGATCTGATGCAGCTTCCTGGACCATCGATGGTATTGTTTTCAGCTGCGCTGGAGAGATTGGGAGTGTGTCCTGAGCTAATAATTTTTCCCCAGATTTACTCATCACCTCTAAATACCAACTACAAACAAGTAATAATTATATATATATATAAGGCCTTATATATTAAAACACCACTTTGTTAATTCACATTCCACCACTCTTACAATCTTTAGCTTTCTTAACTATGCAATGTTTAGATACTCTCTTTAGTCAAGCCCCCATCAGTTCTTTCCTCCCTTTTCCCCAGAAAAACATAGCATACCGAGCATTTAACCAAGTTTAAAGTTCAGTGTCATCTTTTTTCCAATCTCTGCAAGATTAATCCAGCAGGTGGCAGTAAAGGATCACACAAACTGCCTCTAAGCAAGTTCTGCAGTAATTTTCCACAATAGCTTGTCTTCAAAGGAAAAAAAATCTTCTCACACAGTATCCTGTCGTTTTATAATCCAAAATATAAGTATTAAATAGAAAAAAACAAAACAGGGTCTTGGGACATTCTTCAGGGCAAATAAAAAGAGCAAAAGGAAAGGAAAAAGCCCAGCAAGAAGGAATGTAATATTAGTTAAAAGTCTCCAAGTATATAACAGTCTAAACCCTTACTGAAAAATGTCTTCCCTTTCCAGTCTCAAAAAAAAAAAAAAACCCTGCAAGAAACAACTTCCAAATCCAAATCTGCTAAATAAGTAATGGGACGCTCCAAAATATTCCAAAATAGAAGTTAATTCATGAAAAACAAAGAAACGGATGAGTTTCTATACAATTGAAAGCCATTTAATGTGAGGAAGAACCTCCCCCTTTTCTCTCTTCTCAAGTAAAAGTGATTTATAGTCTCTTAATTGCGTCTTTTAGTACTTTCGGCAAAACTTAACCAGTAAATCACAGCTGACATATAGCTTAGCTTAGCAGCAAACTCACAGCTCAGATGCAAATCTCGTCTCAAGCAGGATGAAAAATTGAAGGTTACGCTGTTAAGTCCTGGCTGTCTTTCGGCTCAGAGGCCATTACAGCCTCTGCTCTTCGTCTTGGCTTAGGAAACCCCAGGATCCGCTCCCATCAGTTGCCACTGACAGAAGAGAGTTCCGAGGCTTAATTCCTTTGCTTCAACATCCTCCAGATGTTGTTAAGGATATAAATCTCCCAGACGAATGCAGTTCAGCCAGTCTCTGGGGAGAGCGACCCCGAGGCTTGACTGCTCGCGCCACGACATCAGCCGGAAGTCAAGAGCCATGAGTGTTTATAGATCACTCTGGATGTACAATCAGCTATGGGTCTGCCAGTGTTAATTTGTTGTTTAGAGAGCCTTAAAGCCTTTCCTTGGTGATCTTGGGAAGCATCTAACATCAGGAATTATGGTGAGATAAGAATCTAATTTTTTCCAAAGGAAAAGCTGATAGCGAGCCATAATAGTCTCATAGTTGCCTATGCAAAAGGCCAAGGCTGATGAGGCACATTTTTCTGTCCAAAATGTCAAGTATTCCCCCTTCGTTGTCAAGGGTTGCTGAGTGACCTGAAGTTTTCTGAAGCCCTTTCTCTTGAAGAGTTTCTGTCATAATAGAGTTAACTAGAAGGTGCGTGAACCTGATCCATCTTATCTAGTTTTGTATAAATTGTCCAGTTTCTTTGAAGTTGCAAATGTTGAAGCGGATCTAACCCAAATGTCCTTAGTTACATCAAGTATGCCCGGCATAATGGGGAAGGCAAAAGGACCCAGTGTCAGAATGAGGACCCTGAACACTGAATCTGAAGAGGTAGGAGCACAGCATGTGGCCTCAATCTCCAGGGACCTTCTGGTAGTGATGGTTCAGATGCTAAGTTGGAACCAATTTATCTCAATCCTCATCAGAATGGGTAGATGGTTCTAAAGGAGGGTCCTGAACCATGGGCTCTTCTGGAGCCAAGGAAGGAACCGCTGATGGCTTCATTTTGTGCCTTGGTTCCAGGCACACAAGGATCTTCCTCATGGTAAAAATTATGATGAGGCGGGCACATATATGGAAGAGTCCTCATAACCATAGGTATAGCAATGGTAAAAGGAGTCATAAGATTAGTAATAGGCCCATCAGCGATGCCTCTCATGATGGGCTAGCTGCAACTGTTTACCAGATTTGGCAGAAAAGAAGTCTTACAAAGTCCTGAAAAAAGAGATTGGGGGTGTGGAATTGCCATCAACATCTAAAATTTCAGGGATCTCACGTTTGGAAAGAGATGGAAAAGAGGCTGATTGACATCTGAGTTGAAGACAATGTTCTCAGAACCCTGACTCACTAGACTGTGCAATGCCAGGTCCATAAAGACTGCAACATAGCAAGACTTCTTTGCAATGAGTAATATGGACCGAGACCTGGATGAGGGAAGGCGAAATGGTCGCCCTGGGAGAACTGACCTCCCCCCATGGTATTCGGTTCTTCATCAGTCCCGAATAGGAGGCCTAGGGGGAGGGGTGGCAATCCTCGCTCAAGAGTCTTTCTCCTTCAAACTGCTCCCCGCCCCTGAGATCTCTAGCATTGAATGTGTAGGCCTGGTGTGGGGTGCTGAAGAGAGTTTGGCTGTCTGCTTGGTGTACCGACCGCCCAGCACACCAGCAGATACCCTGTCACACCTGCTAGAGGTGGTGGCGGGGTGGGCCTTGGAGTACTCCAGAGTGTTGGGGGACTTCAACGTCCATGCCGAAAATGCCTCCCCTGTGCAGGCTGCAGACCTGGTAGCTTCCATGGCAGTGCTGGGACTCTCCCAATTTGTATCAACCCCCAAACACAAAGCGGGCCGCACGCTAGACTTGATCTTTGGGATGGGGCTCGATGTGGATCTAGAGGCAATAGAACTAATGCCATGGTCAGACCAGTCCGTTTTGAGGGCTCGACTGGTGTGCTGGAATGCAGGCGGGGAGTCTGCCACGAGCCTCTCTGAACGTCCGGAGTTCAACCAAGCCGACGGGGGAGCAGTCAGGAAGCGTAGTCCAAGGAGCTGAATGCAAGGGTCAGAGCCAAAGAGCAGTCAGAGCAGAACTGAGTTGCAGTAGAACCGGGTGGGTCTGTGCGCAGGTGCTTCTGCAACGAGGGAAAGAGCGTCCTGGCTTAAGAGCTCTCACCTGCAGGGCAGTGCTCCACCCTGTTACAACTCAAGGTCGTTACGTCGTTGTTTGAGTGCCTGAAGCCTTGCACTTCGCCTCCTTTCCTGTGCAGCAAGACGCTGTCTCCCTCTGCGCTGCCTATCAGGTTCAGGGGAGCTGGGTGGAGATTCTGCCCTGGTCTCAGGAGCTGGTGCAGGTAAGGGAACAGCCTCTGTCCCTGAGTCTGCCCTGGATTCCTCAACCTGCTCTGGCAAGGGTTCCTGTTGCTCCATTCCCTGCTGGTCTTCCAAGCAGCTGCCTCTGGAGGGGCTTGGAATAGTCCCACTCCTGTCGTCCTCCCCGAGGTCTTCATCCTCTGAAGACTCAGAGGCCACAACAACTGGGGACCCCCCCCTTGCAAGGGTGGTGAGCTGATTTATGCTCGCCTGTAGAGACTCGTGGATCCAATTGGATTCCAGAATGCTCTGCAGGATCCTATGCTTCACAGTCGTTCATTAGATGAGCTGGTGGAGGACTGGCAATGCCGGCTCTCCAAAGCCATTGATGAAATCGCTCCCCGTTGCCCTCTTTGCTCCTGTGTAAGACGGGCCCCCTGGTATACAGAGGAGCTTCGAGGAGCTAAAACAGCTTGAGCGAGTGTGGCGGCGATCTTGCAACAAAGAGGCAAGATCATCTTATAGGATGCTTATAAAAGCCTATGAGATGGCGGTGAAGGATGTGAAGAAAGAGTTCTATACCACCTCCATTGCATCAGCTAGCTTGCGCCCAGCAAAATTGTTCAATGTGGTTCAGTCACTGGTCTCCCTCCCAGGGGGAGGCCGTCAAATTCAGAATTCAGACATTAGCTGTGAGGCTTTGGGGAGCTTTTTTGCTAATAAAATTTTGTCTCTCCGCCGTGACTTGCCAGCCACAGTTGCCAGCCCTTGGCCGTCTTTAGGGTCAATATCTGATCAGTTCAGTCCACTCTCTGGGGAGGAGATTGACAGGATCCTGTGATCAGTTAGGCCCACCACATGCCCCCTGGACCCATGCCCATCGTGGCTCGTAAAGGCCAGTGCTAATGGTCTACAGTCCTCATTGGAGGCCATTGTTAACACGTCCTTGGGCATCGGGTTTTTCCCCGGGCCATTAAAGGAAGCCGTGGTGAGGCCTCTCTTGAAAAAAACATCATTGGACTGTACTGACCTGGTCAATTATTGCCCAGTTTCGAACCTCCCGTTTCTGGGAAAGGTGATTGAGCAGGCGGTGGTGAGACAGATTCAGGGGTTCCTGAAGGATTTCTCGGCCCTAGATCTCTTTCAGTCTCGATTCCAGCCAGGACATGGGATGGAGACGCTGCTGGTCGCCCTCACGGACGACCTTCACAGACATCTGGACCGAAGTGGTTCAGCACTGCTGGTTTTATTGGATTTGTCAGCAGCGTTCGACACAGTCAATTATGACCATCTGATCCACCGCCTCGCCAATGTGGGGATATGAGGGACTGCCTTACAGTGGCTTGTCTCTTTTCTCCACGGTCGGGGACAGAGGGTGGCACTTGGGGAGAAATTGTCACCCCATCACCCATTGGTGTGCGGGGTCCCGCAGGGAGCAAAACTCTCCCCTTTATTGTTTAACATCTACATGCGCCCCCTTGCCCAGTTGGTGCAGTTTCGGGCTTAGGTGTCATTAATATTCAGATGACACCCAGCTGTATCTGATGATGGATGGATGGCCCGACTCAGCCCCAGATGTCCTGGAACACGCATTTACAGCCATGACTGATTGGTTGAAACAGAGTCAACTGAAACTGAACCCAACAAAGACGGAGTTCCTGTACTTGGGCCACGGGGTACTGGGTTTGGGAATCCAGCTCCTGGCCCTCGATAGGCCATCTGACTGAGCCTTCTTTATCCCACAGCAAAAGCATTTCTTGAAGAGAGACTCTGAAGTCATGGTGTTGGAGGCCATAGATCTCATTCAAGACAGAACCGACGATAAGAGAGAGAGAGAGAGAGAGAGAGAGAGAGAGAGAGAGAGAGAGAGAGAGAGAGAGAGAGGATGTCCTTCAGTGGCAGAAAAAGAAGAACTGAGAGAGCCGCTTCCCTTGCCTTTTATAGGCACACTAGTGGGGAAAGAGTGTGAAAAGGCCAGGTGAACATCTCGTGCCTACAGGAGCTTTCAGAATGTCTGCGGCTTGCTTGCACATGCACAGAGTCCATGTGGGACTGCACAGAAGCCACAATGATGAGCTGATTTTATGCATATATTCTAGAATTAAATATTTTGAACAAAATATTTGAAACAACTGGTAATAGACTATTAACAGATAAGTAAAGCTATTGTGCTTTTTGAAAGGAAGTATAAATAGATCTTGAGATGATTATAAACTTGTTGACAGCAGCAAAAATATACATAGCAACCAATCAGAAGAATAAAGAATCTTTGCAAGTTTCTGAAGAGTTTAATAAAATATGAAAAGCAGTCTTGATGATTAAATTAAGATATTACGCTTATTTAATTGTATAGACTAAATTGTGTAGTGAACAAATCTGTGGAATGTTTTTCCCATAATATGCTGGAATTCAAAATATCAAGATGAAACACGTGCTCATGTATTTCAAATATGTTGTAGAGAACAGTGGTTTGTATAGATTCTGATGTGGTTATTCTGTATTTGAACTCCAAATCAATAAAAATTATCAAATTTTAAAAAAGAGATGTTCTGGGAGCCTGAACAATTCCTCCCTGTCACACTCTTCTGGCTGTTGAAAGCCCAAATCCAGAAACAGGACAAAATCTAGCTGAAATAGAAATCCATTCAGTTCCTGTTATTATCTTAGCATTAACAAGAGTAAAAAGAGGCTATCATTACAGCAAATAATGGTAACTAAACAGCAACAGCACTGAAGATTCCAGGCAAAGTAAATCTATGCAAACGATCCCTCATTTGCAGAAACAGATTTCTAACAGAAACGCATAGGTTTGCACATTGCATCCTAGCTATTTTCATGAAAAACATTATTGCAAACAGCAGCAAGACTAACAAGTTTTCTCAGGTTTCTATATAAGATTGGTCTTGCGAAAGAATGGCTTGGATCCTATACCTTCATCCTGCTTGTGTTCCTCTTAGTCCATTGTAGAATCTGTACTCAACTGTGGAGCATCTTCATCTGGCACAAAGCATTTTTGCCTGCTTGAAATACACAGTTCTTATAGAACTATGCAGCACCAGAGGAAGCATGTTCCACAGTGAACGGACTATGTTTGCAATAGACAAAAAGAAGCGCATTCACGACAAAGGCATAAAATACAAGCCCATTTCTTTTAATTGAACTCATTCTTAACCAAAGAATACCTAGTCACATGAACAACAAATAGCAAACATCTTACAAGATTTAACAAATGAAGAAATTGTCAACCATTTCACTGAAACCATTCTACATTACTATTTTACAATGGTATTTTTCCTGTATCCAAAATTTTTACTTACTGTATTTTGAGATTACACTGATACTTAAGAGGAAGAGGAAGACTAACTTGTTTCGGTCACAACAGACTGAAGTTGTGCCCCATGCTTCTTACTGGGTTACAAAATTCTCAATGATTAGCTTTAGTATCTTAGAAACACATGAAAACTGCTTGAAAATGCAAGTGCTCTAGTAAGCACAAAAGCCTTGAAAATGTTTTCCGATTCTAAAAGCCAGCCCTCCTTCAGCTAACGTCATGTATAGTCCTTATGATAATAAATTAAAACAGCCATATGAGAATTATGGTCTCAGCAATGCATTCACTTGCACAACACATTAGGAACTGCAGAAGAAAGAAAAGATGTACCTTGCGCCTACAAACTTACCGTGTACAACAGTTCTTCAGGAGTTACAGGACTGGTAAAAATGGTGCGAAGACACCTGAGGCAAGCTTCTATAAATTTAAGTTCTGGTGACAGTAATCCTGCAAACACAAGTTAAGATACTTTTTCTAGATCTTACAATGTGCAGACAAGTAGCTAAGACAATAACAAAAATAAAGGTACCTTGTAGTAAGGCTGGTATGATATGGCAGTCCAGAAGAGACTTGACATTATTTTCTGTACCCATTGCAAGGCTTCCCAGCACCACTGCACATTCAGTTTTCAACTCTGTGCTGGAGATTTCTTGCTGAAGCAGATATAGCAACCTACACATGGAAACACAGAGGAACAGTTTCACTTGGGAGCATAATTTAAATATAGAAGTTATTTGTGTTCTTTGAGATAAAAGGAAGGAAATTTCTACTATCCCAAATGGACAAAAATTCTAACAGTGAAACGGATCTCTCTTCCTTTCCTTGTGTGTCTTGTGTTTAGATTTAGCAAGACATTGCAAATAATACTAAAAAGGGAAAATATTCCATATTTATTTAGTGCCATGTGCTAAGTGCCACCCAGAATGCAGAACATGCATTGCTATTCCTCTGAGATTTTTCAATCTGTATTAGATGGATAAAGAGGGAAACAAGCAACATCCAAGACTGACAGTAAGGAAAATGTACGAGGGAGCCATAAAGCAATGAAAAATTAGATAGGACAATACCAGGAAGGTTTGAGCAAACTTAAAGTAGCAGCTAAACCATGAAGAAGGTAGCTTTATACAGAAATAAAGTGGCTATTCCATGGACACGGAGTGGCATGTCAGATGGCAGACATATGAATGAAAGGAGGAAACATGGGGCGGGTGGTCCACAGGAAGAAAAACGATATAATCCAATACAGAGCATTTTCTGTGAAAGCTGCAATACTTTTAAATAGAGACCATTTATGAAGTGACTTATGTGGCAAAGAAAAGCATATAGTTCAGGAAACTCATCCTTGGGCTGGGGTAGGGGGCGGAATAAGCTGATCATTCTATGCGCTCACAACTGAAAACAGGCTAGAAGAGTATTACTACTTACTGATCAACAGCTGACATGTAACCTGTAGGTATGGATCTGTTCACCAGCAGAGGTAACCTCTGCCCTGTATATTGCAATTACAGCATAATGAGTAGCGTTTCAGTTGAGGACACTAACTATTCTCAAGGTCATACAGCATGTCAAACATGCCTTCTCAATTCTCACTCATGGGGGCTCAAAAAACTCAAGGGATCTCAACAAGTTTATTTAAAAGATATCTAACCCATCTCTTGAAGTCTCAACATGACTCCCTCCCCACTCCAAAAAGGTTTTTCAGTTCTTATCTAGGATTGGGAGAAATCATCACTCAACTGGAGGTAAAGTTAGACAGTACTAAAAGTTACTGCCAATTACGCAACAAAACTTACTAGAAGAGACATATTTCTATCTGCCCGGCAGCCAAAATATTTGAAAGTAGCAGAGAGGAAGTATGATCCTATGTTGACAGATAATGATGGCTAGTAAGGTTGAGATTCTGTGCTCCTCATGTCTGATGGGGTTCTGTGACCCCTGTCTAAATTAACTAGAAGTTTTGGAGTAATGTTAAATCTGGTACTATAGGTGGGAAAATGAGTTAATCTAGCTTCCAGAAATGCCTTTTTCTAGCTCCACATAGTGAAGTAAACTCCCTTGATCCACCCAACCTGGTCATAGAGACCCATGCCACAGTAACCTCAATGCTGGACTGTTGTAACGAGCACTACAGAGGCCTGCACTTGAAAACAATGCAGACGCTTCAGCTAGCACAATGCAGGAAACTTAGTATTACCTAAAGCTAACCACAACATGCATATTACACTTATCTTGAAAATACTTCACTGGCTGTTTGTTTGTAGATTCAATTCAAGGTACTGGTCCTTCATTGTCTAGGACCCATATATCTTCTGCCAGATTGCCTCCCCACTATACTGCTGCATCACCTTCCCTCTGCTGATCAAGGCTTGTTCATTGTGCCATTTTACCGGTAGATCAAAACAGCCCCTGTCAGTTGCACGGCTTTTTAAAGTGGTGAGCTCTACATCACAGAATGGACCTTCCTGAAGGTGGCAGGAATGCTCCTGCACTACAGATCTTTAGGCTTTGTAAGATCAAACTGTTTAGAAGGATGTTTTATGATATTGCTAAAGACCTGCCATTCCTGATATTAATGCTGAGAATGGGCTTCTGGTTTTTGTATGGTTCATTACTGGCATTTTATTTTGGTTTTAAGTGACACTGTAACCTGCCTTGACCATCTTGTTTTTAACACACAGATAGCTCTTAAGAGCCAGAAAGCATTTTAATACTGATGACCAGAAATGGCCGAAATCACAAATGGCTTATACTGTAATCCTATGCAGTTACTCCATTTTAAGTCCATTTAAATCAATGGACTTAGACTGGAGTAACTCTTCACAGAATTACAATGAAATCTTTAATTTCTTTAATTCCCAGAGATAGGCACATGCATGTGACTGTATGTACCTATCGCTGGGAATTAAAGATAGATTGGTGATCCTTCTTGTGTACAGACCACCTAGCTCCTCCATAAGCACCCTTTCTGAGTTGGCAGAGCTGCTAGAAGACATGGCATTGGCGACGCCTAGACTTATTGTTCTTGGAGACTTCAACATCCATGCTGAGTGTTCAAAGTCAGGCCCAGCTCCAGAATTTATAGCTTTCCTGGCAACCCTGGGCCTCTCGCAAATTGTGACAGGCCCTACACATGAAAGAGGCCATACCTTAGACTTAATATCTTGCACTGAGGCTTTAAGAGAAAAGCTTGTTTCAGCATTGGAGGTTTGGCTTGAACCATAGTCAGACCATCATCTGCTGAAGGCAAAAGTTAATATAGCCCCAACTCCCCAAAAAATAGGGGGTCCAGTTAAAATGATTCGGCCACAAAGGCTCATGGACCCTTCTAGATTCCAAAATGCCTTGGGGGATTTTAGAATCCTAGACACATGCCCCATGGTAGCTGCTGTAGGAGTGTGGAATGTGAAGCTCCTTGAAGCTATTGACACCATTGCTCCTTATCAACTTCTCTGGCCTTTGGAACGGACACCAGCCCCATGGTTTACCATGGAGCTGGCTGACTTAAAGATGGTTAGAAGACGTCTAGAAAGGTGCTGGCGAAAAACTCATGCGGAAGCAGATAGAACATGCTACAGAAGCCACTGGAAGGCCTATGAAACAGAAATGAAAGTGGCAAAGAAACGTTATTTTTCAGCAACCATTGCGTCGGCTAGTTCAAGACCATCCCAATTGTTTAAGATATCCAGATGCCTCCTAACTCCTAATTCTGAATCTTTACAGTGTCAAGAACAGACAATTAGCTGTGAGGCCTTTGCTAAATTTTTCGCTGATAAAATAGCACGAATACACTCTGATCTAGATGCTAGCTGCAATGCAAAAATAGAAGAAATGCTTAAAACACCATCCAGCTTACATTTGGACTGCTTTGAACCAATTACAATGACAGATCTTAACAGGATCTTGATGTCTATGAAAGTTACTACTTGTGTGCTCAATCCTTGCCCATCTTGGCTATTAACATCAAGTAAGGACCACATAAATGAACCACTGAGGTCTATTGTAGATCAATCACTAACTCAGGGCTGCTTTCCCTGGCAGCTGAAACAGGCGGTTATTTATCCGCTGCTTTAAAAAGCACCCCTAGACAAAAACGATGTGGCCAATTATCGCCCAGTCTCTAATCTGCCCTTTCTGGGCAAAGTGATTGAGAGAGCAGTAGCTGACCAACTCCAGACCTTCTTGGATAACTCTAGCGTTCTGAACCCTTTCCAGTCAGCTTTCGGACCGGAGCATGGGACAGAGACAGCACTAGTAGCATTAGTGGATGATCTCCGTCTGAATATAGACAAAGGCCATGCCTCCTTATTGCTTCTATTGGATCTATCTGCAGCCTTTGATTCAGAAGACCATGCCATCCTGTTGAGGCATTTAGAAACGGAAGTGGGCATCAAAGAATGTGCCCTGGATTGGTTTAAATTGTTTCTCTTGGAGCAGACTCAAAGGGTTGCCATTGGAGATCAGCTATCTCCAGAATGGAAACTATCTTGCGGGGTTTCACGGGGCACAATCTTATCTCCTATGTTATTCAACCTCTACGTAAAGCCTTTTAGGAGAACTCATTCACAGCTATAGAGTTGGATGTCACCAATATGCAGAGGAAACCCAACTCTATATCTCACTATCCAGGTCCCCACAGGATGCAGAAGACATCTTAGATTGCTGTCTGACAGCTGTGGTGAAATGATTGAAAAACAACAAATTGAAATTGAACCCAGACAAGATGGAAGTGATGCTTGTTGGGAAGACAGAGATCTTGACGGGCATTGTACTCCCCTCTTTCGATGGAGTTTGTCTGACCCTTGCAGACTCAGTTAAAAGCCTAGGGGTTATACTGGATCCAGCATTATTACTAGAAAAACAAGTTAAGGCAGTGGCAAAAAATGCTTTCTTATCTTGACATTGCTGAACTAGCCACTTGGATCCATGCTATGGTAACATCAAGGCTTGACTACTGTAATGCTCTATACATTGGTCTCCCATCTAAGTTAACTAGGAGGCTCCAATTACTGCAAAATGCTGCAGCTCGACTGTTATCAGGAGCGAGCAAGAGCATGAACATCACTCCCATCCCACAGTCGCTCCATTGGCTACCCATCAGTTACCGTGCTCAGTTCAAGGTATTAGTTATTACATTCAAAGTTCTTCATGGCTTTGGTCTCGTATACCTATGGGACCGCCTCCCTCCCTATGTTCCTCCACAGCAGCTTCGCTAATCTGAACAGGGTCTCCTGCAGGTGCCAGGCTGCACACGGATGAAGTCAGCAGCAGCCATACACAGGCTCTCTCTGTAGTTGCCCCTATCCTGCGGAACGACTTGCCTGAGGAAGTCAGAAGAGCCCCCACTCTCCTGGCTTTTCATAAACGATGCAAAATCGAACTATTCAGTATTTTTACTACTCTGTATTGGATTCTTGCTAATACTATGTCTTTTAAACTTGTATCTATTTACCCTATGGCATTGTTTATGGAAATGTCCTTGATACTCTATTGAAACGATACTGATTGTACTAATCTCATACTGTGTAATCCGCTTTGAGTCTCAGTGAGAAAGGCGGACTATAAACGACATAAATAAATAGATACTAATACCATGCACCGTGATATGTCTAGGAATCACTGGAACGTATCCAACCACTTACAGACTTCATGGAGAGGGATCTTCCCTCTCCTGCTGAAGTACACTACCCACCCCCAATTTTATTCCTAGATGTCAGGGGGACATCAGGAACAGTATGGGGGGGAAGTGGAGGTCAACAGTGGGAGCCTGGTCTACAAATAGGAACTGCACAGTTGGATACATGCCACTAGTAAGTCCTATTTCTAGATAGTTTGAAAGAAGCTGAGCATATTAAAACAGGCCAAGTAACTTCTACAGCAACAACTGGAAGATTTAGACAAGGCAACATGTAAGAGCAAATAGTGTGCCATTTGGATTATCAGGTCTCAAAGTTCATTCTCAGAAGAAAATGGAGCTAAGTGGCCCTACTTCACTTTCTTCTTGCATGTAACCTAACACTAACTCTGACAGAAATCCTCTGTCTGGTGCTTTAACTGTCTCTGTGACTTGATTTAGCATTTTGTAGATCAAAAAAAGACAACACATTCCTGCACCCAGATCAACAAACTAAAAATCTCAACTTCCTGCATACTTGAGCAATTCTCAAATATTCAGTAACTAAATTATTTCAGAAAGTATTTTGTCCAATTTCTACAGCAATCTGGATATGTTATTTCGAAGAACAATCTGTATTTTCCCCAGAGGGAGTACTAGAAATTGCATCATAGCTTAGTGCTTTTTGCTTTGAGAACTATATATCAGGAAGGAACTTTCCAGTCTCTTATATAAAATATAGCATCCCTCATATCCCATATTCAGCGGAACTAATCTCCACAGTTTTAAAGGAACACACTTTTCTGGTTTCAACAGCCAACTGGTTATAAAATGTTACGATATCGAGCACTTCATTAAATGAATGCTTTTCCCAATACCACTCAAGACTGATGAAGCAATAGTATGATAAAAACTACAGATAGCTACATTTGAATTAGATTAGGGCCATTTCCACATATGTTGGATAATGCACTTTCAAAGCACATTAGCAATCCTTTGGGAGTGGATTCTTTTTCACACACAAAAACCCAGTTCCAAATGATCACTAAAGAGCACAGAGAGTGTATTATCCAATGTGTGTGGAAGCAGCCTAGATTTAAGGCAGGCAACCATTTTATTAGATCTTGAATAAAAGCACAGAACAGGGGTACTTAACCTGGGGACTTAATCTAGGGATAGATTTCAGGGGATCCGTCAACTTGGATTGGAAAAAAAATTACATCTTTATTTTCACTACTTTAAGTGAAATTATGTATTTTATGCATATAAAAACATTCTGAGAAGGGGCCCACAGGCTTCACTAGACTGCCAAAGGGATCCATGGCACAAAAAAGATTAAGAATCCCTGGTATTTATATATCTATCTAGTACTGCTCATATAGCTATTGCCTTAAGCAAAAATTAAAATGGGAACAACCTCACTTAATATCATTTCTCTGGTGTTTAATTATTGCCCCTATCTATTTTGCCACAGAAAGAGTAACAGAATCTGTCATCTATGCTCTATTAGGTAGTTCCATATTTTTAAGTAGAGGGATGATTAAGCTAGCCCTCGCCTCTATAATCATACGTTCAATGGTTTCAATTTTATCTTATGGGCATCTGTATGTTCTGTTAGCATATGTTACTTTCTTCTATCTACCCTCCAAAACTGCTGAGGGAAGAGCATTCATTCTTGCCAGAGTAAAAGTTCTTCTGAGCTTTGGCACTGTCAAATGATAAAAATACTTCGGCAGTTGCATTAGGAGGGCAATACCTAAGTAAAGAATCGAGCATACCCTCTGTGCCTAACAGACATACTGTAACGAGCTTTTGCCCGTGTCTGAAACTAAGCTTCTACTAGCCAAAAGAAAGATGTATCTTTCTCCTGGAAAGCTTTCAGCACTTAGTTCTCAGACCTGTCAAACAGATAAGTTCTTTGAACCACCTGTTTATCAGTACATTTATTTATATAGGGTTCAATATTGCTTTGCAACTCTTTATCAAACACACAGACACCTGTCTAGAGTTTATTTCACTTTATTGAAAATACACCCTAGTTTTTTAATGAAGCAAGTAATCAAAATATAAATGGCTATTAATGTAAATCCTATAAAAACAGAACACAGAAAGGCAATAAGAAATAAGTTTGCTAACATTTCTTAATAAATTCCAAGTTTAACATAATCAAAGTTTCTATGAAATGCATAGGTAAAAATAAGTTCTCACCTAAATTCTCAAGAGATTTCTTCCATCAGAACTCTGCCATTCTATCTGAGTTTACAATTTTATACATCATCATATGCAAATATCTAAGGTCTATTCACATGATAGCACAAACAAACAATACTTAGTCTGATGCTTCATTGAATATTCATAGTTTCTACTGTATAACCTTCCAAACAGTAAAAAATTACGTTATACTCAAACTTGCAAAACAAAACTATAAATCTCTGAGAAGTGTCAGAAAAAGTTAAGTTGAGAGATCACCATTGGTTGAATCTCCGATAGAGGAACATTAATCTCAATAGAGTCCACTATTTTAATTAACTGTCAAAAGATTAAAGCACACCTGTTAGAATTACCTAACACATAGAAAAAACACAGACAATTCATGCAAAGTCTGAACGTCCATCTAGAATACAAGTGCTTGGCCTAGTATTGCTCAGTATTGATTATTGTCATGTGCTTTTATCTATATTGGTGCAACAATACTAGTAATGTCCAACTTCCTGGCACACATTTTTATTTGCCTAATTATATCTTTGGTCTCTTGGTCATATTGTTTGTTATTTTCTTTCCCAACAGTTGATCCCATTGATTATTATATTTATCTAGAAACCAAAGAGGGAAACCCTTCCGGAAGTAATCAACTAATCTATATATAAACACAAACAATATTACAATTTTTAAAATTTTTTGAAGATTTTGAATTTTTTGTAATTATATATTATTAAAGTGCAAAGTGTTCCAAGTGTTATGAATAAATAACCATTCCAATAAATACAGTAATAAATACAAAGATGATCAGTCCACAGTCCTTCCAGTCTACAAAAATATCCACAATAGGTACAATTTATAACATAGTCCAACTGGTGAGAAGGAAGTTCAACAGGTAAGTAGAACAAGAAAACAGTTCAATCATTCAGCGTTGTAATTTTTGCTGTCACTTGTTGTTTCTTCTAGATATGGATGTGTGTTGACAACGAAGGATGTCCAGCCATATCGACTCAGAATAAGATCACATTGTCCCAAAAGCTACAGAACCAAGCCTACAGGTTTTGCCAGCTTGTAAAATCCCATTTCGTCTAACATTTCTTCACAGGCTCATAGCAATATAATAGACATCCAAAGATTCATATGGTCTATTTTTTCAACATCACCTAGTTGGTGCAAAAATCCGACAGACTAAAGTTGAAGAAATGTGTTAAGGTACTGGGAGCCTTGTGTTTAATCCTTTTGCTATTAAGAGTCCAGAATTTTTTTTTTCATTTTTTTGATTTTACAGCCCAGAATAAATATTTCCCATTCGCTTTTCCAGGCCTCAAATGTCTTAAATTTCGATATTTTTTTCAATATTCTTTTTTCAACTTCAAAATACTTGACAATATCTCTGTTCTGTTCAAATTTTTAAACTGTCTATAAAGGCTCCTAATTGATCTTTTTGGTGCCTTACAGTCAGATTCATATCAGTTGTTTCGGTTGGGTATGCCCTGCCCGAGGCTTTGTTGTTACCAAGAAAGGTTTAAAAAGGTCAATTAGTACAGTAAGAAATCCCATATTTCCCATATGGTTTAGACTACTGGAACACAATTCAATAAGAACACATCTAGCATTGTTCAACACAATTGAACAATACTGGTCACTTGCACATAAATATTTGGAGATGGGAGGTTTAAATACATTATATATTATAAAAAGATCTTTGTTCTGACATTTGAAATTGTGTTTTATTAATCTGATGTGATCTTTGTAAGTTGGGAAAGAAATATTCTTATAGTAAAAAAAAATACATTTAAGTTTAAAGCCTTTTGAACAAAGAAGGTTTCTTTCAGTCACAGCACCCTGCCCACATATGTATAATAAGGGGATAATAATGATTTACCTTAAAGTTCTGCTGAAGAGATCACAGGACAATGTGAAGGTATTTGAGCACTGAAAGTGCCACACAGTGCCATTAGCACAGGTGCCTCTAGGGACCTCATAGCAAAAACTGGGCTGTATTATTTGTACAGTTCTTTTAGGTCAGAAATATCTAATTCTACAAACTTTTAATCTCATCAATACTATAAAAGTACTGCTCTTTTTTTGTTCTACAAGATTTAAACCCTACGAGTTCCATTCTAGATAAGTTTATTCCATGAATGCTATAACCCTAGGAAGTTGCCCCACCCCTGTACTAATACAGACAAATGTAAAAGGGCAAGATACTCTTCTTCAGCCTCTCTGTGTTCCAGTAATTCTATTAATCTTCTGCTTTAAAAATCATACATTCGCATACAAAAGATATGCACCTGAATAGAAGTATTGCAGAAAAACATTTGATTTCCTCCAAACCATATAGTATTATCACACTTTTTACCAAAGCAGCTGAAGATATTAATACTCTAAAATGTATAAATGTTATTACATTTCACTTCTAAACAAAATGAGAGATCAGGTGAGTAAAATCAGCACGCACATCATAGTAATACACTTGTATACTCAATCATTTAGACATAGAGAAAGCTTCCGAAGCTGGAGCATGAAAGTATCTGAATCTGTCACAGGGCCATTATAGCTTGGGAAGCGTGCAAATTTTCCCTGTACTCACTCCATCCTCCACCCCCACCAAGAGAGATTATTCCTGAAGTTGTGGGACTCGTATAGATAGCAAGTTCTGCAGGCTGCAGTGACAAGGGAGAAGGATTAAATCACCAGGTCTGTACAGCTATTCATCCACACAGGTCCCACATTTTAGGAATAATCTTTGAGGGTCAAAAAGGACTGTCTGTGGGTTGGAAGAAAAACCAGCATTCCACTGGTGATCAGTGGGACAGACACATGCCAATATGTGGAACTGCTCTAACACAACTGTCTTACTTTCATCTCATTCATATTTGAAGAAAGAAAAAAGTCAGATTAGAGAAAGTGAAATCTTTACTCCAGATCCTGGCTTGACAGATCCTAAATAATAATAGTAGAGTGGCCTGAATTCAAGCAATCACATTAACCATAGTTAGTTTAAAACCATGAGTTTGTGTGATATCTGAACCAAGCCACCATGCCACTCTACCACAGCTAAAACCCATCACTGAAGGTATAACTACTTCCCTGTCCTACATACACTGTGTTGGAGCAATATGCTTCCACACTGTGCACATGAAGCTGAATGAAATGCCTACTTCTTTTCATCTTCTATTCCAGAGTGTATGATTTCCTTTAAGTGAATGCTAGAGGTCTAAGGCCACCATCTATACCCCTAACTGTAGCTATAGCCCTGAACAAAGTGGCAGGCAAGATTTTGCTAAATGGAAGTCATTCCTCTTCTCAAACCATATTAGAGCCATTTTGAGGCCTCTGGCTAATGCTGCTGTTGGGCCAAACACCAAGCTCTCTCCTTGGCCTGAGACTTGCTTCAATGTTATAGACAAACTGTAGCAAATTAATCTAGCTTTGAGATCTAATTACCTAAATAATGTGATTACCTAAATAATTTTCACAAAGGCTCTGCTATGATAACAATATCAGGGTTTATTGGGCTCCAGTTTGAAATATGCCTTATGCACTGGAGCATTCCAGGAACCCTAGCACTACAAAAAGGGGTCAGGGCTTCCACTCCTACAGATGACTTTAACCAATAAATGATTAGGATGGCCAAAAATCAAAGATATAAAATTTGATGTACAATATACTGTGGAAAGCCTTCCTGCACAAATTTGAACCTATCTAAGCTACCCTCTGTTTGGCATGTTTGTGATGAATGTCAGTATGGTTGAGCCCTACAGTAAAACTGCAGAAAAAGTCGGTCTTTTTGAGATGTGTCAAGTGACACATAAAAGTATGCATACTTTTAGGTGAGTTGCTATGTTAGTCTGCAGTAGAACAACAGGATTTGAGTTCAGGGGCAATTTAGAGACAAACAAGATTCTCAGGAGATTTAGGGATTTTCTGAAGAAGGGAGCTCTGACTCTCAGAAGCGTACACCCTGAAAATCTTGTTTTCTCTCTGATCTGTCAGTGTAAAAGCTCTTTGTTGGGTTCTCAGATCTTGTCAGCTTTCATAACTTCTGTGTGTGACCAGTTTATTTGCATAGAACAAAGGAAAGGATAAGGTCTTAACTGCCTCTCAGCACTGCAGGGTGCAGCCAACTTTGCAGGGCTGACTTGGAAGGTGACAATAAAATCTCTGAAGACAGGCATCTTCTGACAACCCAGATTCTGATGCACTGTCACCGCTATAAAAGAAGACAGACAAGGCAAAGTGAAGCACAATGCCACAGTTGCTCCCCACCATGCTACTTCTGACAACCCGCTAAGGGAATTTGCTTTAGTGTCTTTCATCTGATGTTTATGATTCTTTGGTTGACTTGGATTGTGTGTGTGTGTTATGTGCCATCAAGTCACCTCCGACCTATGGCAACTCTATGAATGAAAAACCTCCCAAATGTCCTCTCATTAACAGACTTGCTCGGAACCTGCAAACTGGAGGACATGGCTTCTTTTGACTTGGATTAGCCCGATGTGATCATTACTGTTAATTATATTAAAACTACTTTTATTGCCGCTGCATCTGAGCAGTTTCAGTCTAACTTTTATACTGTCGATTTGTGTTTTACTTATTTCCCTGATGTACTGAGAACCCTGAAAGGAGTATGGCATAAAGATACATTAAATAAATAAAATCTGGGATAATAAAACAGCAAGAATATATTAAGAATACACTTGGGATAAAGAGAACATCTGCGTTAATATAGCAGTTTAACTCTTTGGATTGGACTGAATTTCTCCTTAATCATTTCTCAAGAACAAAGAAATAATTAAAGTTGTTCAGTGAAAACAATCTTTAGGTAGCACAGGTGCTGAGAAAAATCACACTATCAGCAGTGATTAACTGAACTCAGTCAATACTTAAGACCTAGTGGTCTCAAATAGCCACTGAGAGTTTATATGTTTAACCAATTAATAGAAAGCTACCCACCTAATGTTAAGGTTTATGCAGCTGCTTTAGAATGTTTTTGTATTTCTACAACAGCAGCCAAAAATCTAACAACCTTATATGTAAGTCATCCATCTTTATTGCTCCGTAGCCTAGAACTCTCAGCAGTTGGAGAAGCAAAATCCTTATTAATTAGGGGAAAATCAGCTCTTGTCTGAGTTTTGAAAATCAGGGCAGCTTAAGAGTATGGGCTCAATAGATTCAATGCAATTAAGGTTGCAACTGCATGTTCCCTCTGAGTATGGAATATCGGTCTATCTGCTTGACAAGACTGCAGATGGTAAAGCATTAAGACATGCCAACATTATGGCACATAACACACACACACACACACACACACACACAATTTAACGTATTTAGGATATGTTAAATCACAAAAATAGATGGGATATGAACCAATAGGGGAATGCCAGCTGTGAAGGTTGAGCAAACTCTTCTTGACTTTACTGATGTTCTTTTATAATCCAGATGTTTCAAACACATTTCAATCAGAAAAATACTTTTTCCAGCAAGTAGAGAGGTTGCCTATGACAGTGTTTTTATTTTTGTAGGTAAACTCAAGGTACCTCCTGCACATCCAAACATCTCAAAATACAGAGAAAAAACTAGCTTAACAGGATAGGCTTAATGGAACAAGTAATCAGTTTATCACCATGATTACAATTTATCACGCTTAGCGATCAGGTAAAGTCTTGTGCAATAGCATTACAGGATTTTGGTCACCATTACAGTAACTGAAGTCATTAAAACTGAAGAAACCTTTCACAATAACCTAGTTCTTGTCCCTTCAGACCTTTAATTAGATACTCCTTTATATTAAATCTAGACTCTCTGATCCTCAAGAACCATATCATTTAATTACTTAGAAATAAATGGCCAAGGTTGGTGGTGGAGAGTACCCTCAAGTCATAGCTGACTTATGGCGACCCCTGGTGGGGTTTTCAAGGCAAGAGACTAACAGAGGTGGCTTGCTATTTAATTTAATTTATTGGATTTATACTCCGCCCTCCCCACATCAGCGGGCTCAGGGCGGATGACAACACAATTTAAAACATATATAAATATTGTCTGCCTCTTCAACCCTGGTCTTCGTTGGAGGTCTCCCACCCAATTACTAACCAAGGCCAACCCTGCTTATCTTAGATTTGACGAGATTAGGCTCACCTTGGCTATCCAGATCAGGGCAAATGGCCAAGGTTACACTTGTACTAAACAAGTTACCTGCTTTCTGATCAAAGTCAAATATTAGATAGTTAAGGAACTGTCAGCCAATTGCAATAGGAGCAAAGCAGAAACCACCACCAAGAAGCCAATAGACATAAAATGGCCCATGTGATTGTTCTGACCTTTCCTTGCTCATCTCTGCACCCATGCCTCTGATAAGAAAGCTGAGAAAACCCAGGAGTACAACCCTTCCATTAATATTTCATTATCCAAAGAAGAATGAAGGACAAGACTTGAGAAGGTTTATCAAACTGCAACCTCTATGATGTACAGATGGATAATGTTTAGTTTGCCTTCCCTCATACCTGCTATTGAACCACTTTAATTCACAACTTAGACTCATATGGGAAAAGAGAAGCAGTAACGAAGATATATTCCTTCCTGGTGCTGTAGATAATGAAAATATAAACCCAGCATTTCATTCTGTTTTTAAGATAAAAAGGGTCAATGAAATTATTCAATGCAATTCTAATCCTTAAGTAACCATCATTTTCTTATGAGCTTAATGAGAACAAGCCCCTCCCCATATATTTGCTCACCTCAAAGGATCCTCTGATTATCAAATGCCTGGTTTAGTGGTCCCTAAACTAGCAGGATTTATCCTGATGCTCTCATATGGAAATAGCTCACCTGCTGGAAAGTTCCAAAGAATGATTAGAGGCCTTTTCTCTTCTACTTTCAGAACTCCTTTACAACTATGGCCAAGAGTAATTGACTCGTGTTTGCTGGATAATAACCTGAGGCCAGAGAACCCATCTCACAATATAGTTTACCCCCATAACTCAATCCTGAATAGGGAATATCATTAAGCTGCTGCTCAGCCTTTGTCAGATAGCCCAAGCTGCTCCTGGATCTTCATCCACTGAAGTCACATTACTCCCACTTGAACTCTGTAGTTGGTTCTGCACCCGAGCCTCCTTCCCCAACTTCATAGTTTGCTTATTTCCTGGACATTTGCCCTCTTTGCTATCACTGAATCCCCTCCTTTGGAAATGTATTTATCCTCACTTGAATCCCCATCTTCATAGTTTCAGATTTTTCCTTCACACTGGGAATTCCCTGGCCTGGACCAGTTTTTCCTTCTTCTGCCCTGGACCACTACACAAGGGACTCTTCAGGACACAGCAACATATGTTTTTCCTTCCAACTATTTTTCCACAGATTCCCAAATTACTCACCACTGTCCCATTAACTAACTACCAATTACTAGGATTGTGTTATTCTATGGAAATGTTTTGTGTTGTTTCTTTTTCCTTACATTTCTATTCCCTTGCATTTCAGTTTCTAACATTGTATCTTGTATTTGAGATTCCCTCCCACTTTCTCTGTCTTGTTTTTCCTTCTTAACTAGAGTGATCAGACTGGGACCCAGGTATACACTCGACTGTTTACTAGACTGTAGGAGCCAGTTTGGTGTAGTGGTTAAAGAGCACGGGACTCTAATTTGGAGAATTGGGTTTGATTCCCCACTCCTCCACTTGAAGCCAGCTGGGTGACCTTGGGTCAGTCACAGCTTCCAGGAGCTCTCTCAGCCCCACCAACCTCACAGGGTGTTTGTTGTTGTGGGGATAATAATGACATACTTTGTAAACCACTCTGAGTGGGTGTTAAGTCATCCTGAAAGGCAGTATATAAATCAAATGTTGTTATTATTATTATTAGGCTTATATCCCACCCTCCCTGCACACAGTGACTAACAACAAGCATTTAAATACAGATTTAAAATACATATAAAAACAAATAAAACCAATGATTAAACATTAGTATATATCACAGAGGCTATATTAAAACCCTAAAGTGAAGACAGTAGAAGATGGACATGATCAGTCTCAGGCAGCATGGTGGGGGCACTAACAGCCAGAGGGGGACACTGTGAGGCCTCAACCATAGGCCCAGTGGAACAACTCCATCTTGCAGGCCCTGTGGAAGTGCAATAGATTCCACAGGGCCAGAATCTCCAATGGGAGAGAGTTCCACCAGGCCAGAGACAGGACCGAGAAAGCCCTGGCCCTGGTTGAGGCCAGACAAATGCCCCATGGGCCAGGGACAACCAGCAGTTGCTTATCAGCTGATCATAAAGCTCTCCAGGGGATGTACTGGGAGAGGTAGTCCTGCAGGTATGTCAATTCCAGTCTGTTAAGGACTTTAAATGTCAAAACCAGAACCCTGAACTTCAACTAGGAGCCAGTGCAGTTGGTATAGCATCAGGTGGATGTTTACCCTAAACGGTGTCCCTGTAAGGACAGGTGCTGCTGCATTCTGAACCATTTGCAGTTTCCAGGTCAGGTTCACAGGCAGCCCTGTGTAGAGTATGTTACAGTGATCCAGCCACTGAAGTGATCATTGCATGGATCACCATAGCTAGGGAGGAGAGATAGGGAGTAAAATGCCAGACCTGCTGAAGATGAAAAAATGCAGATCTGGCAACCGCTGAGACTTGGGCCTCCATCAAAAGCGCGATATCCAAGGTCACGCCCACACTCTTCACTATCGACACTATCGATGCAGACACCAACTGTACTCTATCTAAGGTTGGAAGCCGATCTCCCTACCCATCGTCCTCTTCAGAGGATTCAATTTCAGGCAGCTCTGCTTTAACCAAATCACCATGGCATCCAGACCCTCAGCCAAGGTATGCAGTAATAAATGGATTTTATCCACTTTAAATCTATATCCTCCAAGACTTTAAACAAAAAATTCCAGTACTCTGCATCTAAGAAAATCAATGCTGCTTTTCATTGTTTTTTGAAATACTCCAAATTATCAGCTGTATTTTAATTTTTTATTTATAAAAGTGGTTTTTATGTTTTATAACAAAATCAACTACAACAATCAACAAATAACAGTTCAACAAACGATAAGTAAAATGCAAATAACACAGGTCAGCTGTATTTTAGGCAGAAATCCACTTTGATCTTCATGAATAATATCCTGAAGGATTATTTAAAGTCTTCCAGTTAATATTGTTGTAAAAAGCTTGTAGTCATTATTTAATAGCAATATATGGGCCTATAATTTATCAAAGGCTGATCTTGAACCTCTTTTAGTATTAATGTTATGTTGGCCTTTTTCCATGTCTCAGGCATCTCTGAGATAGAGTTCATCACCTTTTGTAAAGGTTGTAGTTCATCCTCAAAAGACTAACAATTTCCTGGGAGGCCATCAGGGCCAGTACCTTCTCTAGCTTAATCTTTTTTATAGCAATCACCAGTTCTCTAATTGTTATAGGTTCATTTATAATTTGTCATAAAAAAACATGAAACCTCAGAATAACTGGGGCCTAAAAAATTTACCATTATTTTAGGTCACCATTTAAGAGAGCATTTCTAAGAAAACTTTTACAAGTATCTTATTGCCACATTCTACTCACTAAAACAATTAATTTTTCACCACCAGCATTTGAAGATGCAAATACTGCTTACATGTATCTACAAGTTCAAGTATCTCAACGCAATAATAATAAACCAAGTGCAGTATTTTACAGTAGGTGTAGGAGAAAATCTGAAGAACTTTGCTGAAAAGTCTAGAGCTTTTAGAGTGGCACTTAAAAGTAAATTTTTGCTATGTTTCAGTCAGGGCAGTGTAGCATCCCTTGAATAACTTGCATATTCTCCCCCACCCCCCACCCCCCAACACACACACACACACTCTCTCTCTCTCTCTCTCTCTCTCTCTCTCTCTCTCTCTCTGTATGCATGCCCTTTTCATATTGATAACTATATTACTATGATAATACAGGGGTATACAAATGCTAATACAATAATAAATATTATGTTACCTCTCCACTGTGTTGACTACAAACCATGTTAGCTTGACACCTGCTTCTAACTAGGGTTAGAAACTCTGTTCTAAATCAAAGCATGGTTAGTATTCAACAGTGTAAATAATAGTCTCTCACTGCAGATGCAATACTACCCATAATCTGTACTAAAATAAGAAGGCAAACCAAGTGGCATAGGAAAGGAGGGAGAGGCAACAGCATGTCCAGCATCTCGGCACATTCAAGCCATATCTGGCCACTTCATTGGCTTGTATCAAAAACTGTAAGTGATATCTGATCAGCAGATGGCTTGATTTCTAAGCAGCAGTTTCAACATACATTTAGTTTAATACTCAACCAGCACCTAGTAATGTTTTCCAGCCTGTTTTCAAAGCGTTCATCAATGGCTTATGAAGGAATGAGAAGTTATGGGTGTAGGGAAATTGACTGATCAAGTCAGCACAGAGTCAAGCCAATAGGAAGAATCCTGGGTCACATGAATTATTTTCACCATCATACTGATGATGCTCAGCGCATTGCCTTCAGAAGCACTGGACTACAAGGAATAGCTTTTAAAAGCTAGTTGTCTTTAATGCAGGCATGATTAGGCTTTTTCTGGTTTGTGGCTTTGTGAATCCAGTGTCCCAATAAACGGGTTATGCTGAGAAATCAATGGATGCTATTATATCTAAACAGCATTTATATTTCACAAAATATACTGAGATAACACCCATCTTCATTTCATTTTCATTCTAAGAAATTATAATCATCATGACAGTCACTGAAGTTAAACATGAAGTACATGAGTAAGGTAGCATGTTTGCATTTGCAAAACTACAAAAATCCATTATCAACATTACCTTGCTGGTTGGAGCTATACTGCTGATAAAGAAGGAAACCCTCACGGGAGAAAAGAAAATAATACAACTCCTGGTTCAGTTTGAAGCACAAATGCTAATAGTCACTTCTATTGCTTCATATAAACATTCATATAAGCAAGCAAGGAAACAAAAGTCCGGGAGAGTCACAAAAGGAGACCACTATACAGCTATAGCTATACAGCTTACATTCCTCTAGGGCAGTGATGGCGAACCTTTTTGAGCTCGAGTGCCCAAACTGCAACACAAAACCAACTTATTTATTTCAAAGTGCCAGCACTGTAATTAAACCTGAATACTGAGGTTTTAGTTAACAAAAAACAACTCATACAGTTGTCCCAACTAATTAACATCTCTCTCTCTCTCCCTCTCTCTCTCTCTCTTACTCACTCACTCACTCAGGAGCCACGAATGAAAGTAAAGCAAGTTAAATCAAAGCAGTTTGCCCTTCTTTAGACCAGCAGCCCTGCTTGCAAGCTCTCTCTCTCTCTCTCTCTCTCTCACTCAAGAGCCACGACTGAAAGTAAAGCAAGTTAAATGAAAGCAGCTTACTCTTCTTTAGAAAGCCAGCCCCAGCAGCCTTGCTGCTGCCTCCGCTTCCTGCTGCTAAAGAGACAGGCAGCAGGGAGGCAGCCTGGAGGAAAAGGAATCACGTGGGCAGGGCCAAAACCCATGTGGTCTCTGCTCAGAGCTACTGGAACGCCGTTGCAGGCGTTCCCCCTCCAAATGAGCCCTGAACCTAGCGATTGGCGACTTGGCTCGTGTGCCCACAGAGATGGCTCTGCGTTCCAGCTGTGGCACGTGTGCCATGGGTCCGCCATCGCTGCTCTAGGGTAATATTCCTACCCAAAAAAGAACAAATATTACAGTAACATAAAGGCATCAGCTTCACATAAGGTGTACAAATTCCCTTGACCTGTATCAGGCCAAGAACACAAGAAGTGTTATTTTTTATATCAGTAGGTTGAAACTATACCATGTGACATGGTGTTAGTACAGTAACTTGAATATTTTTTTTAAGTTCTGCTAACATACATCTTAAATGACGATTGGATAAATTTATAAAACGAAGCTTCTGGAAGTGGTGAGTGTTAGAAGAACTTTGTAACATTTATAAGGGCTACTTTCAGGGACAATTACTTGTGGAAGAGCTATGGTAAACTTTTTTTAAGATAGCAAGTCTATTTTGTAGATGGATATATACTGTTAGCAGTATTTGACAGAATTTTGGGAAGTGGTCCAGAAAATGTGCATCATTTCTGGAGAAGATATATGCTATTCTTCATTTGCAAATGCAACACTGATGTTCACATCAAAAAACATATGTACCTTTGTCTTGAAAACGGCATTTCAAAATCAGTCTTACACCTACTAACCAGTTGATATGCTAGAGAATCTTAGTCTAATACACTTTAGGGATACCACTATCAGCTAGACAGACTAGAATACAACTATTCTGATCTGCTACTAGTGTAATAGCGATTGTGTTAATTCATTTTACAATTAGCAGGCCTTGGAATCCTTATGTTTAATGAAGGCCATAAGTAATCCTGATGTTTAATACCATCTGTAGAGAACATTAAACTCCACAGAACTTGCAACTTTGATTTCTTCTTCCTTATGCTGCTATTTTGACTTATTTTTGTTTTTCAATCAAAATCTAGGAAAGACAAATGCCTATAGTAAAGTTTCTTAGAGCCTTTACTAAAATGTGTATTTTGGCTCTAGAGACATAGGTACACACATAGGAGTTTGAAAGCAAAATAAATTCCAGTTTTTGAAGCATCTACCTACACAATTACTTCTATAAGAACTAGATATACTAAGCCTTAGTTACAGTGAAGACAAGATAGTGAACAAGTCAAATTAAAGTGCCAGAATTTTAAAAGCTTGAGCTTTAGACCTACTGTGAATTAGTGAAAAGGAGAGTAGCGGAGGACATACCTTGGAACTGCTCCCAAAACAATCAAGTTGGCTTTTTGTTTGTTGTTTCCAATTACAGCATTTTTCATATCTCTGTAAATCCAGAAAGAGAAAAACCCTAGTAAATTATGCTGAGGTACTAAGGGCTCAGTTTTGCAGAATTTAGTTCCAATGAGATCAAACAGGTTGCCATACTATATTTAAGTACTGAAAAACACATCAGCAACACTTTCCATGAACACTGTCCACTCAAATCTATGGTATATCTCTATGACCCAGCCACTCAAATAACAAAGATGCTCTCTCTCACATAGTGGGGGGACAGCAAAGGAACCAGTGATGACCATCCTGCTCTGGCCATTTGCAGAATAATTGACTCAGATATTACGGTAAAGTTATGAAATTTTGGTAATTATGAATTTGGTGAGAAACTCTTTGTATTCATGGTCACAGAGTCCCAGCGCTTATTTGTGTATTCACAGTATTTTCCTTTTCTGAAACAGAACAAAAGTTGAGCTCTACTACTACACACTAGTACAGCTACCCATATGAAATAGTCTTAACAGGTTTCAGTACCCATAATCTGGGCAGAAAATCACTCTAGCGTACATTCACTTGCAGCTCTATTTGCAATGCAAGGACAGATCTCTCCAACTGTCCCAACCTCATGTGGCCTCTCAGCCACTTGTCTCCTCACTATTTAAGTACAGTGAAAATAGACTTAAAGAGTTTAATGCACCTACCTACCCTCTGTTTCTAGACGCAGCAAAGTCATTTCATAAAAAAGAAGACAGGGAAGGGAGTAATTTGTTAACTGATCACTGCTTTTGCCGGGTTGCAAGTTTTTAATAATATCCAGTTGCTAATTTGAGGATTTTAGGCTGCAAAGGAACAAGACATAACTAACCAGTGTCTTCTATTGGCCTTACCAACTGAAGGCAACTTTGAATGTTACAAAGAAGCACTAAAGATACATAAGTGACTTGCACATTCTCTTTCAGGTAATGTTGGAAGTCACGTCTCGTACATCACAACACTGAGATTTACTTCTGGTTCTGCACAGAAAAAGGAAGCACAAGTTATTTCTGCATCTTTTTGACAGTTCCAAGTACCATCCAAAGTTACTATTAGACACTGACAACAACAAAGAAAAAATGAAAGATGCACATACTATTGCACTATGTGCGTATAAAATAACACTTGCAAATATACAGGAATCTTAAAGTAACCAAAACCTTTTGAGTCTGTATAAAAGAAACTAGAATAAACCTGTAATATTAGAGGTGAACATCTGAGGATAGAAGATACATTGTGAACATCAAATCAAAATTCAGGAAATATTTTGGTAATCGTATGTCTATGATTATAGAGCAGCACTTAAAAATAATTCCCTGCTTACAGAGCTGTTGAAAGAAAGACTAAGATATTGATGAGAAATGACAATATCGCTGAGGAACTTTTTACCCAAATAATTTATCTTTCTTGAAGGCCTCCCTATATGTCTCTTATGGGGAAAAGTTACTCGGATAGTTGACTGGGGCAAGGAAATTTCTAAGGAACAAAATCATGTAATAATAATAGTAATAGTAACAACAACAACATTTGATTTATATACCATCTTTCAGGATGACTTAACACCCACTCAGAGCGGTTTACAAAATATGTCATTATTATCCCCACCACAACAAACACCCTGTGAGGTTGGTGGGGCTGACAGAGCTCTGGAGAGCTTTGGCTGACCCAAGGTCACCCAGCTGGGTTCAAGTGCAGGAATGGGGAATCAAACCCAGTTCTCCAGATTAGAGTCCCGCGCTCTTAACCACTACTCCAGTACTTTCCTGATAAAGACAGACTACACATTCCTAGCTTGCACAAAGTGCTCTCAAGGCAACAGTGGCTATGTTATGAAATTAAGGTGTAATCATTTACACAGTAACTGGGAAGAATCTCTCCCTGAAATCTGTGTAGCTTGTGGCTGAACAAACATGCATAGGATGTGTATACAACTTTTACAATAATCTGGAACCTTCTCATTAAAATATCTGCTTGGCTTCCATGTTCCAGAAAACAAAAAACTGATTTGAAAATCATGTTACACACCGAAACCACAGAAATCTTCCATTTTTTTTATTAAAAAACTATTTTCTTCTAGATATACAATGGATCAGAATTTAATTTTTCCTTTACTTGAATGTTCTGATAAATATTATACACAGAGAACAGAATCCAAGGAGCCCTGAAAGACACCAGAAGAATTTTACAGACTAATAGCCAAGTGGCTGAGATCTGTGGATACTTAAAACCAAAGATTAGAGACATGAATAGATAAGATCTTCCTACACACCTGAAAATGCTCAGGTTTGTAGAAAAATCTGAAGTCTAAAAAAATACACTGGGGATTTTAAAAACCCAAAACAATAACCTATAGCTTTGAACAGGTACCCTTAAGCGCTGCTAGGCAATCATAGCCATTTTACCAGTATTCTAGGCTTGATTTCTATTAGTTAAAGGCAGAGAGAAGAGGCAGGCCCTTTCCAGAGCTGTTTTGGCCTTTGAGGGAGGACTCATTGGGGCCAGAACCAGAAGCAACCACTGGATGACTTGATACCACATGACTTACCCAGGCCTTGCTACCTACCGTTAACCAATACAAACAAACAAAAACATTGGTTGAATGTTTTTCAACAATAGCTTTGTTGATTTGTGTTAATAACATTGCTACTGTGCTTTCTAGAGTTCTTCATTGTGTTTACTTGGTTTATTTTTCATTCCCTCACGTGTAGTTCTCTACCATTTGTGTTGTCTACCTACCGTTAACCAGCAGCTCCCCCACAAAAGCCAATGTAGCATAGTGGTTAGAGATTCAGAGTAAGATTTCAGAGATTCAGGTTCAAATCACCACTCTGCCATGGAAGGTCACTGGGTGACTTAGAACCAGTCTCACACTCTCAGCCTAACTTATATCTCAGGGTTGTTGTTAGGATAACATGGAGACAAAGTTGTAAGCTGCTTTGGGTTCCCCATTCTGAAGAAAGGCAGTACATAAATGAAGTAAATTAATAAATATAAATGAAGATAGGGGGAAGATAAAAAGTAAGCTGTTTAATGGATCTGAAGAAGGACCTAGGGAAAGGTGAGCATATAGAGGCTGCCAGGAGGAGGGGAAAAGGAAATAGTTTGGGGACGAGGATATAGGGACAAGCAAAGACACCCCCCTCCCAGCAAGTCCTTGCAGGTTTCCCATTATGCAACTGGGTCTGCCTCTGCCATCACCATGCAACTGGGACATAGGGAAGAGGCTGCCAGGGGGAAGTGAAAACGGGGGGGTCAACAAAAGTGGGTGGGAAGGAGAGAAGCAGGAAAAGGAGGAGAGGTTATGGCAGGCAGGGAAGGGGAAAAGGACATGGCAGAGGGGATTACATGACCCACAAGTCCTTGTGTGTTCCCCACTTGTAATTTCTAAAAACTTCCAGCTGCAAGATGATGAATAAGGGCAAGCCAGAATGGGACATAAACACAGCACTGGAAGCAAGCTAAGCCATATAGCCCTGATGTGCAGTCAGCACAATCAGGACCACTTAGTTTAGCTTTCTTCAGTTTCTAAACCTACAACTCACCAGGAACCTTCCTAGTAAGTTTAAGGGCCAATCCACCCCTGAATGAGGGTTACTTTATTAGCCAAAGTGCTTCATATATATTAATGCAGTAATCCTCACAATCATGCTAAAAAGCAGACCAATATTATTACAGAATTATTATTATCCCAACATTGGGAATAATAATTGTTTATTTTATTTATTTAATTCAATTTGTATTCCGCCCTTCCCACAGCCTGCAGGCTCAGGGCAGATCACATATATCTAAAACACACAATAATAATTTACATTAGATACATTTAAAATCACTTAAAACAATAATACAATATTTAAGTATTTAAAAAATCTATATAAGGCAGCACCAAAACAATCAATCGCTGTTACCCATCAATCAATTGTTCACATTCAGCAGAACAGCCGTTAGGTGGTGGATGGTTCTATACAGGGAGGGACTCAATTTCCTCTATTCGGCCGATGGGGGCCCGACTCAGTCCCAACCATACGTGGAACAGCTCTGTCTTACAGACCCGGCGGAAGGATAACAGATCCTGCCGGGCCCTGGTCTCATTTGACAGAGCGTTCCACCAGGTTGGAGCCAGGACCAAAAAAGCCCTGTCTCTGGTCGAGGCCAGGCGGGCCTCCCTGGGACCAGGGACCACTAGTAGTTGCTTATCTCCTGATCGGAGCATCCTCTGAGGCACACATGGGGAGAGGCGGTCCCACGGATACGCAGGTCCTAGTCTGCATAGGGCATTATAGGTAAATACCAAGACCTTGAATCTGATTCGGTACTCCACTGGTAACGAATGCAGCTGGTGTTATATGTGCACCACCACATGCTCCGGTGACGACACGCACCGCTGCATTTTGGATCAGTTGTAACCAAAATTTAATCCAAATTCTTATAACTTTCTTTAGAGCCACCTTCTGAGTTCATGGCTGAGGAAGGATTTAAACAGGGAGTTCTCAACTTATGCAAAAGGAGTACCTGAAGCATTCTTAATTAAAAGATATAGCATTCAATAAAGATGCTGAAAAATGTGACCAGGAAGAGTCTCACTCCCCATCATATGGTATAATTACCCAAGAATCAAATGTATCCTGGATTAAAATAGTGAACATTAAGGAATTAACAGGTACAGTTTATCCAAGATCAAAAAACGTATCTAGAAATTTAAAATATCTGGTTTGATAGGAAGCTACTATTCTTATGCAGGTATAGATATCAGTCAGCATGGTTGTTGCATAAGTTGAAGTAGTGGTTGAGAGAAATATGATAATTAGCTTTTTACCAATAATGAGCTTTTACCAAAATTAGACACATTAACAGACAACAAGGATTTACAAATATTGGTTGGAATCTTCATCAGTTGTACAACACTGATACTTCATATTGATTTGTTTTGTGTTACAATTAAAAAGGAAGTTAGCATCACAAAAATAACAGATTCTACATACAATTCTGACATTTGAGTTCATGAGCCAGATTATTATTGAGCTTTACAAGCCAGATTATTTTGGGTGGCTTTAGAAGGCAACCACCAAGGAATCTGTTAGGCATTTAAAAAACTTCATGCAGAAGTCCAGTAATCATCCTTCCTTATCAGGAATGTTTAACTCTGGGACAACATGCATAATTTTTAATAAGTGTACTGGCAAAAAGTAATCTCAGAAATGGAAGAAATTATGTTGCAAAGATATGGGCTTAACATAGCAGGAACAGATTTTTTGCTTACATCACTTCACAAATAAGTACAATATGGACTGTAGTGCTATACTGTAAGGAGATTGAGGTGTATAGCTGTCCAGTAACTAGAAGCAATTAAAAATCTCCAGTTATTGCCTAACCAACATAAAGTAAGATGATCCTTCCCACTAAGTTATCCAGGCATTACAGAGAATTTGGAAGGGGGTTTGTTTGATGCCAGATGAGGCAGAGGGACACCACTGTCTTCTGAACTTATACAGTATGTGACTAGCCACCCTCCCTTCACTTCAAGCTTGAAGATATCTAGAAACAGCAAGAATACCTCTTGCTCATTATCTTCCGTGAGTTTCTAAAGCATGGCATGAAGTGAATGGTGTCAAGCCTCCTGCCCATCAAAACCACTATGTGCCAGAAAATGATGAGGATAATTTGGTTCATTAGCAACCATAAATAGTGCCTTGATACAACAAATGTAGGCATGCATTGGATGCTTACCCCACCTCCCTACAAATTTCAGGCACATAGGAATATGCAGATCTTTCATACATCCCCCTTCCCCCAGCAACCTGAAGAGATTCCTCAAAAGCTGTACCTCAGAGTCATGGGAGTCCTGTAAACCAAATGTCATGGGGCAGCTGCTGTAAAGACAGGGAATAAGGTAACATTGCCCCTCATTACTCTTCAGCTGGTAGAGTTTCCACTGATGCTCCATCAGTAGAATAGGAAAGTAGGGACAATGTTGCTCCACTCCCCTTCTTCACAACATTCCTTCGTGGAAACTTGCTCATGGGCTCCAGTAATGCCAAGCATCAGCTTTTTAGCGATCTCAGGAGCCTGCTGGGGAAGATGGGAAAGATCTGCAACTTCCTTCTGTTCATGGGTTGCAAGACTGAGCCTAAGGAGATGGCAGAAAGAGAAAATGGATAAATGCATACTAGATGAACACATCTATTAACCAAGTATTCTTAAGTAGAAAAGGTCCCCTGCTCTTGGATCCAGAGTACAATATGTACCATTACAACTTCTATTTGAAATAGCCCTTCCTAGGTCTAACCATTTTGATCTTTCCCTTAGGTTTCCCCCTCCATATTAAAAAAATGAAAAGTTAAGTTCATGTAAAGACACCATAACAATACTCAGTCACAGTATTTTACATCTCTACAAAATGTGAACCCGGTTATCAAACTGTACTTTCACCCCAATCAAATATAGCATACAACCTCTGAGTAGAATATAAGAATCAACACAGAAAGCTCACATTTGAAAAAAACTACAGCAATAGTTACAGGCTTAGACTGAAATATTACTTTTTAGAACACAGACATCCAAATGCAAATGGGGAGTTAAATAAAATTGGACAGAATCGTAGCTATTATAGCAATAGGCACCAAGCTACTCTAATTTGTTTTAAAAGGAAAGTTTTAGAGTGATGAAAAGCCACCTCAATTCAGACGGCTAACCTCTTGTCACAAAAGCCCACATTGGGGCAAGGTAACAACAAATATGAAAAAAAAATGTGTCATACTACAAAACGGAAATAAAAATAAATACAGCGCAACAGATTCAAAGTTGGTTATCTTCTTTGAGGTGATTGTTTTTCCCCATTATTGAATTACTGATTTTTTCCTACTTTAGACAGCTCATTTTCCAGATGAATCCCACACTGCTATCTTCATATGAAGTCCTACTAAAAAAGCCACTGAAAACTTCAGAAACCCAGTCTTCTAACTCTGTCTCATAGTTAGAAGAGGAAAAATGTTTCTTCTTCTCATACTTAATATGGAAGGAATCAATAAAATTTTAACTAACATTTATCATGTTCAAAGAGTCATGGGTTCGTCTTTGCAGATATTATAGCTCAAATCTACAGAAAGAAGTTGCATGTAAGTAGTGATCATCTTCAGAGATTAAGTCCATGCAAAATCTTTTCACTAGTGAATACACAGTGTGAGACTGGATAGATCAGTAAGCATGGATTAGCCCTCTATCACAAAGAATTTCTGCGTTGCAAAGTAAGATATTCAGTTATTGACTCTTACACTATACCTTTGTGTGATAACAGCCAACACAGATATACTTCCTTCTTTTTAGTACATGTGCTACAATATTGGTTTATGCTGTCTGTTTACCACAGCCTTGGGTTTTGCTACATGTAGCAATTCCTTGGATAAGTCTAATAAGCAACTAGCTACCATTCTTAGCCACCAGTGTTCTAGGACATTTTAACACCTCTGATCAAAGTCTAACACAAGGTACATGAATAAGTAAGATTTGAGCTTTTACTATATTGAGAGTTTTATAGGGGTCTGGAGAGTTTTACTAACTTAAAAGTTTGAGTCAAGTCTTTTGTGGATACAGAGATGGATCTAAAGATGCCCAATGGAAAAACTTACTCTTCTCAGAATGAGCCTTCATAGAATGACCTTTCTGTTCAAGTTTTTCTGTGAACACAAAGCCATGAAAGAATTCAACCGTTGATTCTTTATATTATAGGTACTAAATGTATACCCATATTGTAACAGAAAGGTGTTCTGGCAGGAGGGACAGAAGTCTTATGGATGAATTTCATGCAAAGTCTTCATTGACCAAAGGAGCTTCCATCAGTAAAACAGGAATTTTCTACCTCCATCCTCTTGCTGGATCCCATTTGCCTTACAAAATGATGCTACAGGAGATCCCCAAGAAAAACATGAGAGGGGAATTGCCTTCCCTTCCATTAGCAGAAGTTTTCCAATGGATCCAGCACAATGAACAAAGAAGCATCAAACTGAGAAATTTACATATATCTGAAACTTTAGCAATTCTTATCTCCTGACCCCACATTCATAGACCATGGATATAAGCAGTAACAGTCCAGGCTGGACAGATTAGAAATTGAAGTTTTGATTTAATCAATTATTTCAAGTACCCTAATTTCAAATGTATATAATTTCTGAACAAGCATTGCAACTGGTTGCTATAAACTATGGAAATATTGGTTTGCAAATAAACAGATAGTAAGTATAACCTAGGAACACAATACAAACACTTTAATCATGTGGCCTGCACTACATGCACTACAAAATGTTATCTGCTTAGACATAAAAGACCTCTATTTGAGTCTCCCTGTATATGTGAAAAGATACCAAGCAATATAAATGCACATAACATAGCAGAAGCAAGGGCTAGTACTTAGTGGGCAATACAATATTATACCTTGAGTTAGGTTCTATTCAGATACTGTAAACAACCCAGAGTTTCTTTTGTGACCAGAACAAATCTGATTAAGTATAGGCTTTGCACATTCCCCACACTGCACACTGAGATTTGTTTCTTTCCTCAATTTGTTAAAGTAACTCCTTTTGCCTCCCATGATGAACTGGAGTTAGCTAAAAACTTTGGCCTTCAGTCTTAGCACACCATGAGGGGAGGCGGAAAGCATGGAAGAAATACACAGCCAGACATTAAATGAGGTGTGTGCCCCTCATGAACAAATTCAGTAATGCTTGTGAGGTCCAAATTGAGCCTGAAGGTCAGTGCTTTTCAAAGTAATATCTTTATTTGAAAACTCAACATACTACAGAACTTAAACAGCTGCAAAGATAAAGAACAAAATTATTCATATGGGCCCTGTGGATGATTCTAGGGAGATACGCTAGGGCAATGCCTTACTAATTCCTAGATCTGACAGGTAATCCACAGTAACACGTAATAGAATATAATTTATATCACTGGACCTCAGAAGTCAGAAATCCTCACCTCCTTTTCAGACATCATTAGCTTTTAATTCCATAGCTTGGTTCACACCGACAGCAAACTATGGCTTGTCTATTCACATATACTTGGATTCTCTCCCTTGCCTCCTTTTTGCACCACATGTTTGCTATTGCATCTGAACCAAGCGAACTGATCTGGAGCAAAAGAAAGGGACAGGAGGTAAGGGAGAAGGTGAGGGCCTGACGCTCCTTTATAACATGCAAAACTGGTTTGATGTTATACCCAAACCATGATTAAATGTTAACAGATTAAAAGTGTATGTTCTAACTTACTTGAATTAATCCACAGTGCATGTGACGTTATCTAAGTCAGCTATTTAGTGTTATTAATTTATTTTAAAGTAGTGTAAGTTTTTAGTTATTAACATCACCCAGAGATTCTGTTCCAAATACAAGAGAGAATTGGTACGCATGGCAGGCAAAAAAGAAAACAGTGGATACCTATTAGGCAGTAATCTAGATACCTTCACATAGTCAGATGGCAAAAAGCACATCTGTAAAGCTATCCATGATATATACAAGAAAATTGTTTCCTAATGTACCTTGCTGGGTGAGGGGATAATCACACAATGTGCAGCTACGCACATCTACTGCAAAAGCTATGGGGAAAGGATTCTAAACCAACATAAATGACAGCAAGACTGAAGAAGAGCAATTATTATTTACCTAACTCCTTGCAGGACTTTCTGGGGATCAGGATCAAATAGTCTGTCAACATAATGGCGACTGCTAGCAGTGACTTCCTGCAGGAAAAAAAGACATTTTATAATTTGTCAGTTTGTCAGAAAAAGTGTTAAATACCCTCAAGAACACCTTCCTTTTTTGTTTGTGTGATCTATATATTGCTGCCTCACCAAAAAGTTTTCAATACCACCAAATGCTTTTGCGTTACATCTCTTCTGCTTAACTGGTATTTTAAGAAAGCTTTGTTATAGATGGTAGTTTGGCAGAAAAATCAGCATGTGAGGGAAGCTGTGAGGTAAAAAAGGATATTTCTCTCTCAAAAAAAGTAGAATTTGTACGTAGATAGTCTGATGGTTGCAGAGTTTTGATAAGCATATCAATTTCAGAATAGTTCTTAAAGACAAAGAGAACGAATCTGATAAAGAGAACTGTGATTCTCGAAAGCTTATGCTACAGTAAAGTTGGTTAGTCTTAAAGGTGCTACTGGACTCTTTTCGATTTTGCTACTACAGACTAACACGGCTAACTCCTCTAGAATAGTTCTTAAGCTTGGTGGTTTCAAAAGTAGTTACATATTCACAAACCCAGTCACACTGACTAATTTTCCACACAGGTCTTCAGGAATAGAATAAATTTCCATCTAATCTACACATACATTCACTCAGGTCTTCCCACAAAGGCAGTCCGAACTAGATAGATCACTCTCTCACTCAGATATACACAGACTCTCTACAGGCTACACAGTTTGCCTGACTTAGAATGTCTTAGAAAACCACACAGATTCGCTGAATTTGGCAGAATGAGATCCCTTTCAGGCTTCCACACAGGTTGCCTGACTTAACTAGAATAAATCCTCTCTCTCTCTGAGATATACCATGAGTGACTGAAAAACTTCCCTCAGCACTGACTAAAACCTGCAGTTTACACCACCCTCTAGGGTTTAGCTACTGTCCAGCTTGCACTCCACTCACCTATCCAGACCCCCTCCTCCTTTCCTCAGAGGCTGGCATTTAACTAACAGCAACAAACTTTTAAAACATCCACATTAGCAAACAGAAATACTCCAGTTTAATTACATACACAACATTACGTCTATATATCCATCATCCTACCTTTCATTCCTTCTTCTGAAATTATATTACAATGAGAATAAAAGTAATTCAATATACCAATATAGATTTCTATCCACACTACAGTTCTACCCCAGTAATTATTCATGCTTGATTAACCTGTTTCCTTATTTACTTTGGCAAGAATGGTATTTTCCAAACTTTCTACCTTTAGGGTACCCTTTCCACTTTGATTTTTTGGGGAAGGAATGCTTATTTGTCACATAATTCAAATGTACTGCAGAGGATTTTATAGGGTACATACTGAGTTCATGTGAAGTACTGACCATTACAGACATGGGGTGGAAAATCTTCCAACGCTTTGTTTTTTCGAAATACTTGCTGTTTCATAAAATTAACAACAACACAATGTCACTGCCAATACAAAATTAGGCAAGCTTTGGCAGTTTCAAAGTCATAATAAATTGTGTGAGAGAACATGTTTGTTTTATTGATTTGTAAAGTAAGGATGGGGAACACAATCACAAATACATAAAATAATCCAAATAAAGTTTTGAATTACTCTGATTGATTGTGCAAGTAAAATCAAACCCAGAACTAAAATTCTTATTTATATGTCTCCTTACATGGCACAAGGAATATCATAATCAAAAATCTAGTATGAACCTATCAGCTGAATGAGAAATGTTCTGCTACTGGGATATTACATTTGTTTGCTAAATTTAAGCTAAAATTAGCATGCTAAATCAGATCATGCTCAGTTGAGGGCACCAGAATTTTCCCATTTTAATTTTTCTGGAAAACCCACATCACTATTGGCCAGGTCTGCTGGGTCAGATGCTGTTCTGTGGAAACCAGAAATATATCATGAAATATACACATTTTTTTTGGAACTGTACACTGCAAGGGAAGATTGGTAGTAGCAGCAAGCTGTGGACAGGCTGTTTTTCAGAGAAGCTGGTTCTCCACTACTGATCTTTTTATTGAGAAGTTCCGGATAAGCATCAAGTGAGCAGTTTCAAAGAACAGTTTGAAACCTCTGGACTACAGCATAGTAACATTGTAATGCTGCTACTTTTTTAAAAAACCTTGCCCTGAACCTTTATTATAGGTCCTCTTTGTGTGTGTGTTATGTGCCGTTAGGTCGTTTACAGCCTATGGCAACGAGACCTCCAAAATGTCTTATCTCTGACATACTTGCGCAGATCTTGCAAACTGGAGGATGTGGCTTCTTTTATTGAGTCAAGCCATCTCGTTTTAGGTCTTCCTCTTTTCCTACTGCCTTCCACTTTTCCTAGCATTATTGACTTTTTCAGAGAATCTTGTCTTCTCATGATGCAACCAAAGTTTTGTCATTTTAGCTTCCAAGGAGAATTCAGACTTGATTTGATCTAAAACCTACTATTTGTCTTTTTGACCGTCCATGGAATTCACAAAACTCTCCTCCAGCACCACATTTCAAATGAACTAATTTTCTTCCTGTCAGCTTTCTTCACTGTCCAACTTTCACATCCATACATAGTAATGGGGAATACCATAGTTTGGATTATCTTGATCCCCAGAGAAACATCCTTATCTTTAAGGATCTTTTCTACTTCCCTCATAGTGGCTCTTCCAAGTCTCAATTTTCTTCTGACTTCTTGGGTGCAGTCTACCTTATGGTTGATGATTGAGCCAAGGAAAAGAAGATCTTGAACAATTTCAATGTCCTCATTGTCAACTTTAAAATTGTGTAATTCCTCAGTAGTCATTACTGCTCCTCCTTACATTACCTTAAACTTTTACCCCAGGAGGGTCCTGGTTAACAGTCAACATTCCTTTTATTTCCATACACACAGAGCTTCAGGTATTCACCACTTTACTCAGACTTTTTACCTCAAGAACACCTTCCCTTTAGGTTTGACTCCCAATGGTAACACCAGATATATTGCTACTTCCCTGACTTCCTCAGCTTTTCCAAATGGTTTTCAATATCACCAAAGGCTACTGCCTTAGATCTCTTCTGTTTGTCCTGCATTATAGGAAGTCTTAGTGATAGATATAACAGTCAGCACATGGGGTGGCTGGGAGATCCTTTTTTTGCTTAACCAAATGTAAAATTTATTTATAAGAACATAAGTGTGATGGTTTCAAAGGACTGATATTAGTTTACCAATAGGTTCATACACTTTGGTGGTTTCAAAAATAGCTATATATTCTTAAAGGTATATTTACAGACCCAGTCATGCAGACTAATTTTCCACACAGATCTTCACTAAGAGAACAAACTCTCATCTCATCCAAACAGACATATATTCATTTGGGCTTTTCCACACAGCTTCCTGACCTAGGTACAATATCTTTGAAATATACAGACTAGGGTTGCCAACTCTGGTTTGGGAAATTCATGGAGATTTGGGGTGCAGCCTGGGAAGGCGAGGGTTTGAGGAAGTTACGATGCCACAGAGTCCACTTCAAGATAGCCACTTTCCCCAGGGGGACTGATCCCTGTCATCTGGAGATAGATTGTAAATCCAGGAAATCTCCAGGCCCCACCTGGAGGTTGGCAAACCTAACACAGTCACCGGTTGCCTGATTTAGACAGAATTTCTCAGAAGAACTCCACACAGATCTACTAAACTTTACTGAATGAACACTTTTTCTCAGCACTCTGACTAATAACAACAACATCAACATTCAAATTATATACCGCCCTTCAGGACAACTTAATGCCCACTCAGAGCGGTTTACAAAGTATATCATTATTATCCCCACAACAAAACACCCTGTGAGGTGGGTGGGGCTGAGAGAGCTCCAGAGAGTCCAAGGTCACCCAGCTGGCTTGAAGTGGAGGAGTGGGGAATCAAACCCGGCTCTCCAGATTAGAGTCCCGCGCTCTTAACCACTACACCAAACTGGCTAAGAACTGCAGTACACTGCTCCACCTAGGGAACAGATCCTGTCTGATCACAGTGCACTCCATTAACCCATTCAGCCCCCTCCTTCTTGCTTCAGAGGCCTGCATTTAAACCCACACTAACCAATATTCAAAACCCCCACATTAATATACAATACTTATTTATATGCAAAACATTACAAGCATAGTGACAACATTTTGGCTTCATTAGAGATGAAGTCACTGTCTAATTTAAATAACTGTACAGACAGCAAGACTGGAAATAGAAAAACAGAAACCACAATAAAAACTAATTGCAGGAGGAAGGAGATTTCCTCCAAACCTTTATGCCAGAAAAAATTCTCCATCTGCATGGTTGCATTTGATTCAGCGAGTAGAAGGGGCTAGTAAATTCAATTACTTATTAGCAGGTCTGACTTTCAAATGAAAAGATAAAGTTCAAAATAAAACAAACTCAACACGAGTAAGAATTTCATCTTATATGCAAAGGTTCTTCTAAAGCCAAGCAACACAAGTAAGTTAACTTACTTGAACCATAGATAATCTTTGCAATTTTGAGACTTACTTATAAGATTAGCTATAGGAAAGCATTAACCATTCAGCTACAATTTCTTTTTAGAGCCTACACATAACATTCCAATGTATCATTTTTAAATTGTTGGATCAAGGTTCTAGATCCATGACTGCCAATAGCAGCCAGAACAGAAAAGAACAGATTTTAAAAATGGCAAAAGAAATCTGTTAAAACTACAAGTGTGATTATCATTTTGGAGAGTACACAGCCCTTACTACAGGAGATAAATGTGGAAAACTATTTAGTATGCTCTTATGTTAAAGTTCTGCTAGACAGATAAACTAGGCACTATACTTTAAAACCTTACAAAAGAATGTTCAACTTGATTGCCCCAGTTTCAGACTAATGGTTTGAAATAACAAAGCACAGCTTTACACATCAATCTAGTCCAGATGAAGTTTTGATTACAGTTGTTTACTATTCTCTTAACCACAGTCAAATATTCTTCTTCACCCCATCACCCTAGATACATCTTCTCCCACAACTAAAACCAAGACAAAATTCTTAGAGATGTTCCTAAGCAGCATTTCCAGAGCTATTTCCACCCTTTTGCCAATAAGGAAAGTACTTCTGTTGTGCTTAGGATCTGGCTTTTCCGAAACTCCGCCAATCTTGCTTTGTATTCAAGTCAGTGTGAACCAGCAGGGCAGGATAGAAAAACAAGATAATAGAAAAGGCAACACTCTGACAAATCAAATGCAAGTTAATATATATTTGCAATAAGGCTTCTCCAGATGAAATCAGGATAAACTAAAAAGAGAATAAAACAACTTAAGAGTAAGCAATTATGCAAGTTTGTGAATTCACATTTAATGGGTCTACTTCAAGAAGTACAGAAGTTTCAAAGCTGGAACTTCTTTAGCACAAGAGGAAATAGAATTCCTTCGACTAAGGGGGGCCATGGGTTAAAACTTCGACAAAGACCAGCTTGGGCTATAACACACACAGAAATGGGAATATTATTCACTCCCTCTCAGTACACAACAACCCTCTGTCGTCAGAGAAACGCTGGTTCTATCTGTCGCCTGTGACATCTGGTTGGACACCATAATGAAAAGGACTAAATTAAATGTATCAGTAGTCTGACCCTTCATGGTAATTCACTCTATCGTGTCAAACAGGATCCCCCCGCCCATCCCCACACCAACATCTTCCATGAGTCTAGTTAAAAAATTTCCGGAAAGACTTTCCGTGCCATACATATCTGACGAAGTGATCTGTGATTCACGAAAGCTTTTGCTGGAGTGAAAACGGCCAGCCTTAAAGATGCCACCTGACTTCTGTTTTAGCCTGTCAAGGGGAAAGGGCGGTAGCGCCAGAAAAGGCCTCAGCTTCATCAGCTCTCGTAGTGGAGGGAGAGGTCGGCAGGAGGGCGGGACCCACTAACAGCAACCTCAGTAGGCAGTCCCCCACTCGTCCAGCCGACCACCCCAGAAGCAGACCAGCTGTCTCCGCTCTCAGGTAAAAAGAAGACGTCTAACTGAAGCCGTGCCGACTTCCATTAGGACCCACAGCCGCCGCCGCCCCAGGCCTCCACTCACCGACAGGACGCTCATGCGGAGCGGCGTCTCCAGCACACACGCCATCTTGGTGCGCGCCAGTCCGAGCCGTTCAACCCCACGCGAGAGCCAGCGCCACGATTGCTACCGCCGTCGCCGCCAATCGAGGCCACATCGCCGGGAGGGGGGGAGGAGGAGAGGGGGAGAACGCCCGCTGACGCTCGAATCAGCTAACGAAGAAACTGAACTGCTTCGCCTCACGGCTAACAACGCGCATGCGTCATGAGGACTTATCTAAGGGAGGGATGAATACCGGAAGTTGGTGGATTTACTCCCACCTGCTTGCGGAACTCAGGGCAAGAAGAGCGGGGTGCGAGCTCCACTTTTAGTCGTCTAGGCGTTAGCCAATGGGAAGCGGAATGAGGGATCGGCGGCCTTTGTACGAAGCGCATGCGCAAAGCCCTAACCACCTGTCTAAATTTGTTGTTGATGGTGTAAGAAGAGAATTAAAAGAGCCTTAGGATAGTTTGCTGAGTTTACACGTAGTCCTGGAACGCCCTCTACTGGGAAAATACGTTTTGGGAAAACCACTCGGAACAGTTGAGGCTCAGCGAACTGTAGATAACGAAAACATTTTAGATGCCATTAGTATTTCGAATCAAAAGGATGCCTTTTAAAAAGTTGCTTTAAATAACCGTTTTAGGTGTAAAATACAATTTGAGTCCAGTGGCACCTTAAAGACAACAAGAGTTTCAGGGTAGGAGCTTTCGACACCCAGAATTCCCTTCAGACACTTCTTCAATTTTATGTAACTTGTATACATCTTTAAAATGGTGCAAGAGTTCCATACATGTTGCATATTAAATATTCCACATTGTTTTATAAAAGCTTCAATTTGACTTGGCGTTTGTTTGTTTTAATTATACTTTAGATAACTTGGTAAATTATATTGTATATAGAATATGCTGTATAGAAGCGATAGTGTTTGGTCAGAGTGCCTGCCATCAACATTAAATTTTGGAAATAGTTATGAGAAGACAGAGCTCAGGAATTTAGCAGTTGAGACTCAGTGGTAGATCATCTGCTTTGGACACAGAAGGTCCCCTCACATTATCAGTATGTATAATTTGGATGGCTAATGCATGCACTTCAGGGGATTCCCTGGCAAATGAAGCCCTCCCCCCCCCATGGGTTCCCACAAGCATGGCTGTAGTCTGTACTGTTTTTCATTGCAACACGTATTTCTGTTTAGTAGCAGCATCAGTGCAGGCTGTGATTCAACGTAGGACTGATGCTGTTTCTGCCAGTGATTTGCCACCCAGTTCCTGGAGCATTCTGTCTTGGTAAGCCTTCCAACTAGCAAGTCTGCCTCACATACATGCATGCTGTGCTGGGGACAGCTTAGCGTGTCTCCTCATCACCCCTAGGAGTAGCTCACAAATGCATAGATACCATACTGGACGGAGAGCTAGCAACCCAATTCAGTGAACTTTTTCATGATTTGTTTTTCTGTAAAGTCTGGGGTGTTGTACAACTCTGTCCCTGTTTGTGAGCAGATGAGACAAGCTGGATGCCCCTCCCTGCCCTCTCTGCTTTCTCCTAACTATGCCTTCTCTTTAGGGCTATCTCTTAACATGTCTGAAATAGTGGGCTTTGACTCAGGGAAGACCATTCTGGGATTGCTGTTGTTGGTCTTTCTGATGCTACTGGACTTGTTTTGTTCAGCTGCAACACATAGCAGAGATACAGTGGCACCCTGAAGGCTGACTCTACATATTGGTCCCCACCCCCTTCCCACGCACACACTGCTGGCTGCTGTGTTCATCTTGCATACGGAACATGCTAGTATGTGGTCCAAGGATGTGTGTGACTGCAGTAAAATGAGGGGGGCCCTCTGGGTCTCACAGTTCCCCACAGCTCTACTGCCATCTGATAAGCCATGCAGCTTAGTAGTGCAGGAACAGGGAATCCAGAGTAGTCACAAGGGAGCTGCAACCATAGTTGCAGCATAGAGGGGTCATACAGTGGTGTTCCTGCTTTAATGATGAATCTCTATAGCGGCCCACTGGCTGGCCATTCTGTCCCCCCTTCTGAGGTTTGCAGGAACATAGTGTCAGCTCTGAGACTTTTGCTTGCCTCTCACCACTCCCCATGTGGAGATTAAATTAAGAACTCTGGCCATGCTATCCCAGTACCTTCTGAGTCATGCCTGTCTGTGTAATGGTTCCTTCCTGGTACCATGTGGCTGGTGATGATGTCAGGGCTGCAGAAGAGTGCCTCTTGTCTGATGGCATGCCTCCTTTGGACCTCCTACCTTCTTGGCCAAGTGGTTAGGATCATGGATGTCAGGTAAGGATGGGTGCATGTCAGCACTTTTGCTGACAGTTAGGCCCCTACCAGGGAAGAGGTGAGCATTCTATCCATCATATGGTTGCCCTTCCCCTATGGGCTGGGGGTGGGGTTCTCAAACCATGTCCCTCTGTTGGGTTGGTGTTGTTGCTAGGTCTTTTCTCACTGTCCACTGGCTCTCCGTGAAGAGGGGTAGCATTTAGGGGCTGTGGCTGGATCACCAAGCAGTGATTGGCTGCGCCTGTGATTGCCACTCACAGGGGTATCATTGGCTGATGCATCTGAATTGCTAGTGTTTCTATGGTCTCTGGCATGCTTGTTACACTATCTGTGCCTTGCAGTGGGTCATGTGTTGTTCTCCTGCATGCAGAATGCCTATAGGGAATGGACCAGCAGCACCCACTTTTGCATCAACAGTCTCAGGATTGCACTGCCACAGTGCCATCCTAAGCTAAGTTACACCCTTCTAAGGCCATTCAAATCAACAGACTTAGAAGAATGTAACTCTGCTTAGAACTGCACTGCAAGAAGTGCTAAAGAAACAGGAGAAAGGAGAGATACAAGTTCTGCAATGTTGCAATTGTACCTGTGTTGTAATGGCTTGTCACAGCCTGTGTACTACATTCTATCTTCTCTGTCTACTTCATGTATCTAATAAAGTAGACTTCATAAGCAGAAGCTTATGCCATAATAAAGCAACTAATGGTCGCTAAACTGCCATGGTACTTTTTTCTCTCCCTGCTTCTTTGGGAAACGCAGCTAATCTTCTGAAATCATTGTACAATCTTCAGTATTATCCACAGAGCAGCAGAAGTTTAGAAATATAGAAATATTCTCATAAAGCAGCACCACAGTAAAAAATTTCAGTGCCTCCACATAGCAAAGATGCTAGAAAGGGAAGTTAAGCTGACAGAGCCTTTGAGAGGCAAAGAGGAAATTAGCAAACCCTCTGAGCAGGGATCTTTGCTGACTGTAAAGAGGGGAAATTGACAAAACCTTCCTATCTCTTTTAAAACTCAGCTTCCTGTCTAACATTGCGACTCCCTTCACGTGCGTGTCCTCATGTAATTCATCTCTTGTAGCTTAGCTCTAAGTTGCACAATCTAATACATTCTTAATACTTTTAAAGAGTGTTTTTGCTGATCAGACATAAATCTAAATCTGCATTTACCAGACATGAAATTCAATTGTGTAGCCTATATTGGAGATAATGTACATTCGATTAAGTATTTTTTATCCAACATTAAAGCTGTTTATATGCATGTGAAGAAATAACACAAAAGAGTCTCACTGGCATTTTAAAAGCAGCCATAACCACACTTACCAAGAAGTATGTCCATTTGAACTTGGTGGGAATTATTTCTGAGTTTAAAAAAAGTACCCTAAATACTCTTAAAACTGAAATACCCTAAAAACTACTTTCCCACATTTCCTTCTGTCACAAAAAATTCAGTTTAGCTCCTAATTCCCAGTATTGGTGTCATAAGAAATTAAACCAGTACATTTTATCCACATCAAAAAGACAGGTAGTACTTCAGATAAGCGACTCTGACACATAGCAAATTTTCATAACCCATAAGTCTGTCACAGTAACATTCTGTCTAAATCACTACCCTTGAGTTGATAGTGTTCAGGTAGAAACCTCCAAAAAGTTGTGATTTTAGAAAACTCATTTGTGTTTTGCTATATATGGACTGGATTATCAAATTGTACACCAGATAGGGCTTCTGCAATATGCCAATTCACAGAAATTCATCAGAAAGGTACAAGCAAATTGAAAGCAAAAAACACCCCCCACACCCACACACACTACCTTTACTATCCCTGAATCAGAGAACAAGCTAATATCCAAAAACCAGATACAAATAAGGCTGTTTGAAACTCAACTGTCCTATTTTTCTAACCCCAGATAGGGAAATTAACATTGCAATCCTAAACAGAGTTACTCCAGTTTAAGCTCTAAGCTTTTAAAAATTGCACTGTAAGTGTACTCCAAATGGTTATATGCCCCTGAAATGGAGAATAACCTACTGAACAGATGGGAGGTCTTGACATATTTTCAAAACCAGTTCAAAAAGAATGGTAGGAAGAAGATCCAGATATACAATAATTTTTACAGCCTATAATATTGTTTCTGGACTAGAGATACCTTGTTTTGCTAAAACCTTGACTAGTTTTATATCATGTTCCTGATATGAGATTCTAACATATAACAATTTTTCACAATCTGTAACACTGGAAAAAATACACTGTATCTTTTTTGTAATCAGCTTTTTTTGGTACGCTTGGGTTATGAAGATAGAGAATTTGAGGAAGGAGATGCTGATATGTCCCAATTTATCAGAACTCATGACACATACAGGTAGGTGACATTGACACATTATGATTTTTAAAAGCCAGTTATCCTTTTTTTAAAAAAAAAGTTGGGAGCAGGGATGCAAATTAAAGTCCATGTAGGAGACCAACTGTGCAATCCTAAACAGAATTATACTATTCTAAGTCCACTGAAGTAAAAGAAGAGTGTTAACTGTGTTTAGGATTGCATTGTAAAGTTGTAATCCTAAAAACAACTTCCCTAAACCCTCTTGAATAAAATGTGACCTACTTCTGAGCAGGTCATTTTAAGATTGCTCTCTAGCAGTGCCATCTTAAGCAGAGTTATAGCCTTCTAAGCCTATTGACTTTAATGGACTTTTTAAAAGGTATAAATAACTCTTAGGATGACACTGTAAGATTCAGACACAAAAATATCTGACAATGCATTATGTCTAACTACAAAATAAGTATCTAAGAAGCATATTATGGCTTTTTGAAATCCAACAGGTATATGTTTCAGTAACAGAAACACCAATAGTGTTCCAGATCTGGACATGTAAAAATTTCCAACAACTGATAAAACTGGCACAAACATACCCCATGCCACTTTGCTGTGGCTAAAGTGGTGGGAAACAACAGAAAGACAGCAGACACACGCACACAGAAAGAGAGGTGTTCGTTTTATTTGCATGGACCAGAAAGGCAGAAAGCATCTTAGCATCTTGCAGTTTCTGACTGTACATGAGACTGCACATGAGAATGGAATGAGTACATCAACAGTGCAATCCTATGGAGTGTTACTCCAGTCTAAGCCCATTGAACTCAATGGGCTTAGACTGGAGTAACTCTCCATAGGATTGCACTGCAAATTTAGTTTCGTTGCTTCTGAGTTAGTGTAAAAACTAGTGTTCAGAAACTTACTATCATATTTTGCAAATAGAGTTCCAGGTAGAAGATTCTGCCACGTACCAATTTCTGACAAACAATTCCCTATCTAGTTCTGGCACCCCAGACAAGAGAATGACAAGTAGTATTTAATAAAAACCTGCCATCATGGTATTATGAGTTTTTCTTGTCTTATTTGAATTGGTTGATCACTATGTTTTTGCCTAAAGTGTTGCCTGATAGGAGAAACTTGATGAAAGAATGCCAGCGTTTCTTAATTACTAAGGATGTTTTCCTTGATGGCTTTGAATCCACCCTTCAAAGCTACAAGGAGAGACAGCCAAAGGGAGTTTTGCAGTTTGAATTAGGAAAGACAGAGATGAAGAGTTGTATATTGACAAAAGCCAAAGCATCCTAAGGGTGCACCTCTGGAGATCTGCTGCCTGGTGGAAAAGTGCCTATGTGCTTCTACTGTGTTCTGCTTTAATATTTGTAAATAAAACAAATATTATGAAGGGCACCATACACTTCCAATATTCAAATAAGAGCAAATATTATAGTGCTGCCCCTAGAATGCATCTTCACTCCCGGAAGTGGAGGGCACTTAACAAGTATTTTGCTGCACTGAGATCAGAGATGAAATTAGTGCTCTCACTATGAACACTGCCTGACCCATGACAATTTCTGAAAGCCCCTGAAATGGGTATGCATGCCTAACCTGCTGTATTTAATTTTGAACTCGGAAATAAACCTGTCCTGTGTAGTTTTTTTTTTTAATTTTAAAAATTATTGAATATATATTTATTATTAAATGTAAAATGCTATTGCTGAATAGGTACTTTGGATAATAGGAACCAGCTTCCTGGAGCAAGGAAACATAACTTGTTGTGGCTCAAATGTTACTTTTCAAGAGTAAGATTTTTTTTAAAAAATCCTGTTCTTTATTTGTATGACATTATTCAGGGCATGAGTTGGAGCCCTTCGCAGCAAGCGAAATATTGGCCTGGTACTCTGTAAGGTTATCTCACAATTGAATCTCCCACTAAGTCGGATGCTTGAACCAAAAGTTATGCTGGGGTGCAGAAGTCTTAAAATCCTTGTTCCGTATGCATGCACTACTGGATTGATGTGAACTAAGAACCAACTTTAACCCACTGGACACGAAGTTGATTAGTACAAGATGGGTGCGGCGAGCACAAGCCAGCGAAAACGAGCAGGGCGGGTGTATTTAGCATGAGCAAAGAACTGAAACAACCCTAGAGTCAGTGACAGGAAAGAGCAGCTGGCATTTCAGAAATGCCAGTCCTGAAGGTTACAAAGGCTTAATGTCTTGTGGTTCATAACATGGATAATAAAAGGTTGAACTGTTTTCCTTTCAAGTCTTTCAAGAGCTTCCACAACTAAAACTTTCCTTTTTAGCAGAGCGCGTTCCTCGCCGAACTCCCGATTTCTGCTCAGAGGGGCGTTGGCCTTTTGTTTTAAACACCCACCTAACGAGCCTGAACTCCAGAAGAACTGCCTGCCTAACTCCCTGGGTCCCGAGAGGGCGACGGCCGTGACCGCTCCCTTGGTCGGGACGGTCAACGAGGAGGGGCCCCCAGTTGTCATTACACCCTCCGCCCGCCTGGGCCTCAAGGCGTGAACAGTCCGGGGACGCTGAAGGCAGAGTTTGCCCTAAAATTAGGAGCTGGCCCTAAAATGAAAAGCTCCCGCCTTGGAGTTAGGCAGAACTCTCTCTGTTGCGCTGTGCCAGCGGCCCGGCCCTTTCTTGGCAGGGAACCGCCGCTGCCTCTACTTCTCTCCTCCTTTTCTCCTCCCCTCCCCATTCTCACTCGGACGCGTTCTTTGGGCGCCCCCTTCGTTGCGCGGAAGGGACAAGAAAAGAGGCAGAGCAACCTTCAGCCCAGCGGGCGCAGGAGGAGGAGGAGGGTCGACTCTGACGAGCGCCCCAGGATGGGAAAGGGAGTCCCCTCGGCGGCGGGTAGGTGCTGCGCCGCTGCCCCAGCCGCCTTAGGCACTGTTTGTTATCGATTGAGCTCATGGAGCAGAGCCAGAAAGTGGCGCGAAGGGGCAGCTGATTGAACCACGCTGTGTCCAGGCTCGGTTAAGGGGCGGAGAGACAGAGCGAGAGGGGGAAGAGGGAGCGGCTAGGGGCGAAATTACGGGCGCCTCAAGAATGTTGACCTCCTTCGGGGCGGTTGGGCTCCTCAGCTGTCCCCACTAGGGTAACAGCCCGGGCTCGGGAAGGGAAACCGGGCTTCTTTTTGCTCGTAGGGAAACGAAGAAGGAACCGGGGGAGGGGGGGGGGCGTCTATTCCTCGGTCTGCTTAGTCCTCGGTTCAGCCACCCAAGACGACCGGCGCCCGCAACTTCACCTCAATACTGTTCGACATTGTAGGCAGTTGCTAAATTCAAGATGCGTACAAATACCCTCTCCCCCTCCCGCTCGGAAAATGTGGCAGAAGTGATGCCACCCTCCTGAAGTAGGACGGGCGCCCCGAGACACTTGCAGCGCTGGTCGTTTCATGACGTTGAATTAATGAAGTTATAGTAATTTCTGTATGCGCTAATTTAAATAAACAGTACAAACCCTCCCGTAGTCCAGGCTGACTCTTGCAGAAGTAGTTCTTCTGGCTGTGGGCTTGTCTGGGTTTTGAGGTCTCTTGTAATGTGTACTCTGCTAAGATAGAAGAATGATAGGTGCTGCGCAACTCGCAGAATTCTCCTACCTTGGATCAGCCAGCTAAAATGGAGTAGAAAGGTGACTGATAAAAGACTATAAGACAAACACAAGTACAGGCACTGTAGTCTAGATCTGGCTCAGGATCCAAGATGATGTCTTCCATACAGTTACTTTTAGGCGTTGGATAAAGAACTTTTTCAGCTTCTACTTCCTGTCTATAACATAAGAACAATGATGACCTATCTGTTATAAGGCATTACAGTACAAACCATAAATTAAAAATTACAAGTGAAACACTGACTATTAATAAGTATTAGAAGCAAAAAGTAATAGCAGTAATTCTGATGCTAGTGGTATTTAACTTGGTGTGGAATCGCAGCAGCAACATATATATGCAGTGTTCCAGAAGTGAGAAGTATTAATCCCACCACATATTTCACATTAAAGCATTCGTTCACAAGATCCGTTCTTTTTAAAGTCTCCTATGCAGTCGCCAACAGCATTTCTTCTGGCAATAGCTTTTGTTGAAACAGTTTAAAAGTGAAAATGTCATGTGGCTGTAGTGACTTGTGCTACTATGCTTTGCAGTGGGTCAGATATTAGTAGACAAACACAGCTCACTGGTCTTTTAGTGCTATCACTCAGTACTTTATTCTGTGGAATGTTTGTTTTTGGATGTAGACTGAAGTATTGCTGCAATTCCATAGTAAAAACAGGTAATTTAGCAGCTTCATACAAGTATTATAAAAGTGTAGGGTTAGAAAGTCTGTAATGTGTTTTGCACCAATGATTTGTGGATTTCAAACTAAATCAGTGCAGTTCTGTAGAAGGAGAAAAACTTGGGTGATTTTTTTCTAAGTTAATTTTATTAAAATGTGAAACCCAGTATGGCATTTCAAAAATTGTAATTTGAGATTCTGAGAAGAACAGTATGGTAGCATCACAGAAGTGAAAATATCCTGGGCAGGTGTATAACAGCTGTTTCCAGTCCTGACAGTGTTTTGTGAATGCTTAGGTGAAGGGATCTGACTTAAATTAACCCACTTCAGGATGTTAAAACTAATTTTGAATACATTTGGTTGTTGATAGGCCTATTATTTATTAGCTTGCTGTATCTCATGAGCTATTTTTACACAGAATTTTGTGGAACTACATGAAGTGAAAACTGTTCTCAACCTGTGGCCCTCCTCATAAACTGGAGAGCATGTAGTAGCAATAAGGGGTGTGCTTTTAAGTACTAATAAAATTTTGGTTAAGACTTAAGTAATGGTGCTGGAAAGTGCCATCAAGTTATAGCTCACTTGTGGTGACCCCTGCTGGGATTTTCAAGGCAAGAGATTAACAGATGTGGTTTTGCTATTGCCTGCCTCTGCATAGCGACCCTGATCTTCCTTGGAGGTCTCCCATTGAATTACTGTCCGAGGCTGATGCCATTTAGTTTCTGAGATCTGATGAGCCAGCTTGCCTGAAACAAGTATATTTTATAAAATAGGAAGGCATTTCTTTTATTTTGTTGCAGTATAGATGAAATAAGGAAGAAATGGCATTTCTGAAAGACTATATTTCTCCCACACATTGCAGTTAGCTTTCTGCAGACACAGTATTTCTGATCTTACGAAGGAACCTACGTTTGTACATTTGCACAATCAATGCCTGAAAAAAATGATGGAATTACAGTGAAGAAGCATGGTCATCAAAATGGCCAAATCCTACAAAATGAATCCTTCATACCACTCCTAACCCATTTTACCTTTATTTACAACTGTCACATATCACAAAATACATTTGATCATTTGGAAATCGGTACAGAAAAGGTATATAGATGCCAGAATTTGAGATAAATTTTAAAAAGCTAGAAAGAAATGTAACATCTCTCAAAATGAAAGTAATATCAGAAGCCCTCTTGCATGAAGCTAGTTAACTCTTGCCGGAGTGGGTTACACTTCCCCTCCTTCTCCCCCTTATTCACAGCAATTCAATTTAACACAAACTGCAGTGTGCTGTTGCATCCAAATCAGCAAGCTATAGTTGGTTCTTGCTCTCCAAATCAAGATTGCAAATTAGTTTCAAACCACGTTTTGCAATCCAGAGTTAGTGGGCAAGTACAAATCATCATTTGCCAGCTAGATGTAATGCTAAACAGGAAGTAATTGAAGGAGTGCGCATAGAGGAAGAAGAGAAGGAGGGAGAGAACAGAGTGAGTGAGCCTGAGTATCACAGTGCCATAGTTCGCCATTCTACAATGACTGGTTTGTATTTTTTCCTGCTTCTTTTATGCTGTGATATGTATTTAATCAATAGATCTGTGTATTTCTAATTTGTGTGTTTCCTGTATAAATACCCTAATGCTACTCACAGATGTGTTTATTCTTCCTTTTAACTTCTTATGACTATACTTTTGTTGAAAGTAACAAAAGCTGAAACTAAAAAGCCAACTGAGCAAGGAGCTTCTTTCTAAACATAATCTATACCTATTATCACATAGTTTTTGTATTCCATAATTTCTGCTAACAAATTAAATTTAAAAGGTAACATTAAAGTAATGTAGGAAGCAATGTGCTGGAGATTCAGAAAATATTAAGGCTGTCTATATAACTTCAATTCAGGCTTTATCCTAGTGAATAGTTTTATAATTGCTTTGTCTCTCTCTTGGATTTGTGCCTCAGTTAATTGTAATTTAAGAAATCAGGAAGGCTAGTGTTTGGGTGTGTGCTAAAGTTTTTGCAATGAATCTAGCTGCTTTCTGTAGAATTTGTGCTTTGTACATTACAGAAACTGGAAGATACGGAACAAATTTAAGAGGTGTAGTAAAAGAAAGGATGGTGTCTGGGTTCAGGTCAAGAAGAATAAGTCATTTGTTCTGAGTCTGGAAAGAAGTGCCTGGTCAGGCTAGGAAACTAGTACTTGTATCACAGTTAGGAAACAAGCCAAGGTCCCATTGTTTATAACACAGTGGTTTTCAAGCTGTGCTTCTAGAATCTCTGAGAAGCTTTACAGGGATTCCTTGATGAGAAGATTGTTGACAGCAGACAACTTAAGCCAAAAGTTAATTTGGTCTCCAGTACTGCCTTCCCCCTGAGGATAGTTTAGGTGAGTAGCTGTGTTGGTCTGCAGTAGAACAGCAGGATTTTGAGTTTAGTGGCACCCCAGAGACCAACAAGATTCCAGAGTATAAGCTTTCAAGAGTCAGCGCACCCTTCTTCAGACACACTGAATTCCCCCTGAATTGAACAACAATCTTGCATGGGAATTTATGGCACATTACACAAAATGTAAGAGTATAATTTACATGGACACATTAACTGCCTTTTTAATCAGACCATCGCAATCAGTATTGTCTACTTCAGTGGGTCGCGAAGCCTCAGGCCAGCCATCCCTAATGGTGGCTCCTGCCCTCCTCTTCCACCTTGCCAGCTTCTCCCATTCTCATCTTGCCCCCTCCCCGTTGCAACAATGAGGGGGGAAGAGCTGTCTGGCGACTAGTAACTTTACAATAGTAGCTGGAAGGAGAGAAAGGAGAGTAGGTGGGAGCTGTTCAATGCATGGAAAAATGAGATGAGGATAGAAAGTGTATGCGAGTGTAGGCTCTGTCTTGGCACTGCTCCTTAGCAGCCCAACCTCTATGCCAGGCCCCTGCAATACCTCACTGCTTTCTGCTTTCTGTGGAAGATGCATTGCACTGAGCCATTTGCCACTCACCTCTTTGTTATCATCTGCTGTCTTCCTCAATTTGACCTCCAGCACCTTCTCAGTCTCTTGGACCAGCCCTGGATGGGTCTTCATACGAAGTAAATTTGGACTTGTAGGTCACCATACGAAAAAGATTTGTCTACTCAGAATGGCGGCAGCTCTCCAGGGTCTCATGTACATGTCTTTCACATAACCTACTACCTGATCCTCTTAACTAGAGATGCCAGGGATTGAACCTGGGATCTTCTGCATGCTAAGCAAATGCTCTACCACTGATCCATGGCGTCTGATAGTTTGCCTGATAGGCAAACTGCATGTATCCCAGAACATAGCTCTGAATTTTCTCCAAGGTTTTGGGATTCTTTGGTAGACAAAGTGATGTGGAATTCATTTCCTAAAAGCTGGAAGCTTGAATTTACTCATGGAGATGATTAAATCATTCAGCCACCACAGTGAGCCAGTTCTTGCTTATGGAGCTTGCAGTGACCAATAGAATAAGAGCTGTGTCTCTGCTACAGCTAGTGTTTATGTGTCCATTTATGTACTCCCTTCACAAGTGTTTCCTTTGACAATATGGAAAAGCAATTTACAGCAAGTTTGTGGTGCTCCTGAATGCTTGCTCTTTAGGTTACTTATCCTGGCAGTCTAATATGCCTTGTTCCTTTAAAAAAGATCTACTACTGGCAAAGTCCCAGGAATATCCTTTGTGGTCATTCTGTGGCAGCCCAGACTGCCCTTCTGTACTTAGTTGTGTCATGAATTCATTTCAGACCATTATATACAGTGGTGAGGGGAGTAGTTGCAGATCCAGCAGAACAATAGCCAATCAGAAGAAGAAAAGCAATGATCAAATCAGGAGGGTCCTCCAAAGAAATTGTACACAGTACCCCCTGCAATAACAATTATGGCAAGAGCAGTAGTTAATTTTGGCAGCGAGTTTGATTCATTCCTTTGTTAGAGTACGTCTGATTACTTATAGCAGCCTGTGGGAATGTATCTTCCCCAGGTAGAAGCAAGTATATATCCTAAAATATAAACTTGTGTTCCTGCCTAGGACCTTATAAGAGGTTTGGTTAACACTACCAACCAAATATCATGAAAATGAAGCTTAGAGTTTACATCAGTTTACATTTCTCTTTCCAGGCATTAATAGCAACCCCATCTCTGCTTTGAAATCCGTTTGCCTAGGGGGAAAACTACCTTATCAGAAGTCTAAAAAAAAAAGGTGATACGTACTTATTAATGGCTATATTGAGGGGTAGATAGACTGTATATGCGGTCTGTGTTGCCAGGGTAATCACTGCAAATATGATGTATCAATACTCAGAACGTACACATGGAATATAATAATGTAACACTGTTATATTTCCGTCTCAGTTTTCCATTCTTTGGCTCCTTTTGTGGTTCCTATTTAACTTGGCAAAAAGAGTTACGAATTAGGAAATGGTGGAAGAAGCATCATTATCTCCATTATCACTGCCAAGCAGGGTTCATATTAAATGTCTGCATAGCCTGAGACAGATTCCTCCTTCCTGCTTATGAGCACCATTCCAAAATGTTCCTTCCCATACTTATCCCATCCTCACCACTTTTCTTTAACCTATCTCTTCATCTCCCTCCCTCACTTCTTCTACTTCGAGTCACTCTTCTTTCTTTGCCATTGGGGTCTATCTTTATTATTTAGTAGTAGTAGTAGTAGTAGTAGTAGTAGTAGTAGTAGTAGTAGTAGTATAGAAACCAACTTATATACATGAAATCAGAGGTCCAAAAATCACAAATAAAAAACAGTTATGTGAGTCCTTCCATACTATTGCAAAAAAAGTCCTGCCCATTTAAGAAAATCTGGATGCACATTCCGGTAATTTATAAATAATGTCTACTTCTGAATGTAAGAGACCAATACGCTTTCCCCCAATCTTGTGTTAATCTCATCAGGGCCTGTCCAATAAAATCCATATTCTTCACATCCTGCATTTGCTGCGGCTTCTAATTACCATTTTGCTGAATGGGATATGAGGGGAACATGCATGTGGTGAGACAGACCAGATCATTTCCTAAGTATTCCTATGTATTCTAGGAAAAGATTTGAACAATTTATGTAGGCAGCCAACTTGGTCTATTATTTTAAAAAATCTCAGGATGATTACAATATATTTTTATTAGGAGCAGTTAAAAATCACAAAGCATTGAGTAAAATTTTGATTTTCACTGACCTTTTGCTCAAGGTAGATGCTAAGCTGGAAAGAGGGAAGAGAACAAGGCCAGTTACGTTACATTCTAAAGATGGTGATTCAGAGAAGCTCTTTGCAGAGTTGAGGGGTAGACAGGCTTTGCCCAGTGGAAAATTTGAGGTTGCACCAAGTGACTGGAACAAAGAAGCAATGGCTTCTGGAACAGTTAGGTTACACATTTAGTGGGTGGGCCAGTCCTATTTCCAGGCCTCTCTAGTTTGCTTATGGAGGAACATGCTAAGTAGGAAAATATGTATATAGAGAGAAAATATCTATGCAACGTGGTAGCAGATTTGAGATTGATTACTTTGCATGTATTCAGTTTCATATATTTCAATAGCTTCTGCAGGCCTTTTGATAACCAACCAGTATTCTGGTAGACAGTACATTTAAGCAGTGAATGGCAACCCTGTAGGCATCAGTGCAACTATCTTGTCTTGGAGTGAAGGCAATAGAAAAGTTTTGAGAGAGGCACACAAGTACCCCGCTTTGACTAGTTTTAAAAGTATGCTTTATATTTATTTGGCACACAAGAGATGCAAACTAACTAATTTGTGGCTGATCATTGTTACACAAACAGCCTGAATCAGTAATGTTTCAGTTCACTGTGAAGTACAATCATTTAAGCATGTGGAGCTCATTTGCATGTTCTGAAGACGACTGTTCATATACTTATTTTCCAGGACAGTTTTCTTCCTTCAAATATGATTCATATTTTATGACAAATGGAAAAGATATGATGTATTATACAAGTGTGCAAAAGAGCCCTATTCATTTGCAGTTCATTCTATGAAACCAATTCCCTGCCCTTAAGGTTGGAACTTGTTGCATGGCAGCGGTTAAAACAAAGTCCATATAAAGTACACTTGAAATGGTTCATGCTACCACAAGCCCAACTGGAAAACAACTGCAGGCTTAGACAATTAAAAGAAGTTTTCTTCTTACCAGTCTTTTATTTCTGGTTGGAATTTATGACCCTCAAACATTTATTTTGAAGAAAAGACTATTCAAGCATAATTTGAACTAGATTGTCATATCTAAGAAAACAGGAATATCTGCTAAAATTGAAATAAACATTTTAACATGAATTTGGGGTGGTGGGTGGAAGGAGGTAGCGCATCATTCAGCACTATCTAATTTAAACAGAAGCAGTTGTGAAATATTGTTTAATAAAGGCACTGTTTACTGTGTCTAGACCTCTAGAATATCCTAGGCCCAGTGCTTCTACCTCAGTGCAAATGGGCTGTCCTGCCCAGTAAAAAATACTCAGTCAGATATGATATATATAAGACTGGACCTTGTGTGAGTTAATGCGGCCTGTGCTATCTTACCACCTACTGGTGACCATACTGGCAAATTTTTCTCAGGTAATGTAGTCTGGCCTTATGTCATGCACAGCTGGACAGAGACAATCTGAACTGATAATGAAACTTGCGGTCAAAAGTATGTTCATGCCATGGTTGTTTGTAATAGCCTCGATGTAAAGATTTAATTTTTTTGCATGTAGACAAATCTATATAATGTAAAGGAATTGTTACAGATGACAGTTCCAGGGAGGTACTTGGGTTAGTTTGTTTCTGCAGGATAAGCAGGACTCTGATTGTACTTTTACTACAGAGAGCAGTACATATTTTAAGATAATCTAAGGGAGGCACAATGGATTTCCAGCATAATTATGGTTGGTTTATCAGGGAAACCAGTCAATTTGAGTGGTCAGATAAATGTCAATTGACTGTGTATTGTTTTATGTCTAAGAACCTAACAATGTACTAATGCATACCTTTGTTTTCCCTGTTTCATGGTATCTGTTTGCAAGAAGAAAAAGGAAGAGATCTGTGTTAATTACAGTGTAGCAGTCAGAATACCTACTACACTTTCTGACTGCCTTATGTATTTGTAATTGTAGTAGTGTATAGGGAGCCTGTACTCTTGTTTCTATTTGAATCGTGCTGTCTGTCATAGTTGCCCCATGTTAGGCTTCCAGGTAGAATGTCTTTGCACTACAATGTACATGTTTTGCCCTCTACTGGTCATGTGCTGTAACTTACCACCAGTCCAAACAATTTATTAATAAGAATGATAAAATGAAGTTTTTATAAATGCAAAAACTGCAAATGTGTGGAAATGTCCCATGAGTCCATTGTTGCACAGCAGTGCAAAATACTATTTAAAAGAATGAAATAATACCATTTTTGTTTAGATAATTCATTTTTTTGTTTTTGAGCTAAAAGTGACCGTTAAATAATTTTTAAGTAAGCAAAGTAACATACAAAGCTAAGTTTTTTTCTTTGCTTTACTATTAAGGTCACCTAGTAAGCTTCCATGGAAGAGTGAAGATTTGAATCTGTATCTCTTTCACTGTTAATCTGCTTTTTGTCAAAAGAAAGTTTGTATGATACTTTCAAAAGAGGTCCCCATAAGTCAAACAGAGTCAAACAGAGATTCTGGCTGTATTTGTTTGTAAAGTGCCATCAAGTTGCAGCTGACGTGGTGACCCCTACTGGGGTTTTCAGGACAAGAGACTAACAGAGGTGGTTTGCTGTCACCTGCCTGTATACATAAAAGGGAAAAAAATTAATGTGTATTTGGATTTTTTATTATCAGTGAAAGTCATTGTGTTGATTTATGCCCACATTAGGAATGTGTTATTGTAATTCCTTGAAATCAAACAGGTTCTGCTGCCTACCTCCACTTAGCTCAGAACATCCTCTTTCCACAAAATCCTACACAATTATTTTAACTACCAGTGTATTTCTGATGCCACCAAATCACAAAAGATTCTAGTCCCAGTAAAGACTCTTTTTGTGACATGCAAGTGATTGCTAATAGGCCCATTGAGCTTAAATAAATGATTAGATTTAGGGATACATGAATACTGAATTTACTGCACAATCCTAAACAGAACCCATTGCTTAGGCTTGCATTGACAGGACAGGAGTGTGGCAATAGTGATGTTTTGATACAATAAAAAACAGCTAAGAAAAAGGTGCCAGCTGTATAATATGCTGGATACTCACACCAAATATCAAGATGTAGAAAAGAGCAAGAGTCCAGTAGCACCTATAAGACCTAACAAAATTTGTGGTAGGGTAAGAGCTTTCATGAACCACAGCTCAGTTCTTCAGATACCTGTGACTCACGGAAGCTCATACTCTATCACAAATTTTGTTAGCCTTATAAGTACTACTCTTGCTCTTTTCTACTGCTACAGACAGACTAACACGGCTACCCATCTTGATCAAATATCGAGTTGTTTGTTTATCAGTTACATACTTTTTATATTATTAAATTGACCATTGAGATTGGACTATTCTTAGACATTTCATTTCCAGGTGCTGCAGTACAAAACTGTAATCTTCGCAGGTCTACATAAAATATACTTAAGAAGTTGTGGGAGGTTATTCTGCATTTTATCATCCTGATCCCAATCCAGAAAAAGCTATTCCTGGTTAAGTCATGTTGAAATCCATATGATGTGTTAGATGCAACCACTTTAAGTCATATTAAATTTATTGGATTGTAAGCATGTCTTTCTATTTTCTATTTCCATATTTAGATAGACATATAGATCTTATTATTAAATTGCAAAAGTAGTTACTTTGACATATTATTATTCATTCATTCATTCAATTTATAGTCTACTCTTTCCACAAGCAGGCTCAGAGCAGATTACATCAGGTTAAAAGACATCAGATAAAACTGGTAGCATAAAAAGCAGATACATTTCACAAATCCACCCCCAGCAGTACACATTGCACAGTTCCATATACAGTCATTTTAGGCCTGGGAGGGGGCTGGCAATCATCAGATGGAAACAACAACAACCAGGGAGGGGACAACCCCCCCCTCTGGTATTGGTTTTGTAATGCTATTAGATGCAACAAAATATGAATGATGTGATTTGAAAGTATCTTAGGTAGCATGTAGAACTATACCAAGATCAGAATAAAGACTTAACTGTGAAGTTTTAAAATTATTGATAATATCTGCATAAAATATGAAAGAATAGCTGAATTTTGAGCTGGTTGCACATTCTACTTACTGATGGTATTTATAATTGCAGGTATCTCCCTTGTCAATGGCCCAGTTTGATCATCCAAGTGTATGACATCCTTTTTGCTTCTAAATGGAATCTGAAAATCAAAGCAGCAAATTAGGACCAATTACTCAAGAGAAAACCAGTCCTTCCTTTTTCCTCAAGTTGACAGAATTTCTACAGTTCTGTCTCTAACGTTTATTTGGACTGAGAGAAGGGGAACAATCCTTCATCAGAAACACAGAAGGGGAACAATCCTTCATCAGAACACTACTGTGGGTGCAAATACAACTTTTCAGCATTCAGTTAATCAACCAGATGTAACCGGTGTGCCTTACTTAGCTTTGCACATTACACCTGTTACATGTTTTTTAACAGGTATCTGCTTTAGCTCTCTTAACTGTGGAGTCTTGAAAATGAATTACTTTCCCCAAGTTTCAGATTACTTTAATAGTTAATGGAATCACTCTGGAACTTACAATTAAAAAAAATATTAATTCCCAGAGTGGTCTGTTTGGAAGATGTAATGTTATATTAGTTTATAGTGCAACAAATTAGAATTCATATTATGGCTGCAACCTATAGGCGTGTAGTAACAACAGCCAATTGTTACAGCAGTGTTGTGATAGATCGCCGACTCCAACACGCTGTGCATTACTGCTCTGGGGCATGTCAGGTATTCAGGCAAGGAGTTATGTGCATAGTGGCACACCACAGTGTTTGTGCAGAGTTAATGAAGGTTCCTACACCAGACTTTAGACGTTCAGATCTGACCCGTAGGCTTTCAGTGCCTGAAAATTCCCTTGGCTTGGCTGGGGATGAAGATTATCACCAAATTCTCCCTAGTAATCCAAGACTCAAAAAAGGATCTTCAGTTCAAAGCACTGGAAACCTGAAGAATATCACTGGAGAAGCTATAAATCTTGCTAGTGGAAAAATTAAAGAATTCTCATTTGAAAAGCTCAGAAGTTCTTCCAATCATGTGACCTACAGAAAGGGAAGAAAAGTTAAGTCAGACCCATTCAACAGAAGGTCACTAGATTTTGACTTAATCTATGGGCATTTCAGCAATGATGAACATTCTCCCCCTCCCTTTGGCCTGTCACAGACTTCCTCACCTGAGGAGAAATGGCAGATTAGCAGGACCTCACTAGAAGGAAATGTGAATTCTATTTTTCCCATGCCTTTACAAACTTTCTCTGAGGACAGCTTTATCACACAGATTTTGGAAAAGCACAAGTTGGATGGTTCTTCCAGTGGAGATATCAAGATGTGCTTGGACATCTTGCTCAAATGCTCAGAGGACTTGAAAAAGTGTACTGAAATAATAAAGCAATGCATCAGGAAAAAATCTTCAGGAAGCGTCAGTGAGGGAAAGAGTAATGATCCCTTAGTCAACTCTGAAATTATCTATATGAATTTAATGACAAGGTTTTCTTCTTACCTTAAAAAACTGCCTTTTGAATTTAGACAGCCTGGACTCACTGAGCCTGGTGACATGGTAGAACTGATTAACAGTTTGTCTGCTTTGCAACAGTCTCATTTCCCCCCAATATTTGGTAATGAGCAGCCACCTAGATATGAGGATGTTGTACACTCTCCATCCTCCATAACAAGGCAGTCTGTTAGTACAGACTTGCAAGGTAGCCAGAACACCACTGATAAAATTGGCTTATCAAAACCTATTCAAATTCTCAATGTAGATTTCTCCTCAACTGATTTACATAATGACAACCAACAGGACAACTTAGGATCTAAAAATGACAATTGTTTACTACCTCAGTTGCTATCTGTAAACCCATCAGGCTGCGTATCTTCCATGGAAACTCTGTATATTGTGGAAGAATCAGACAGACAGAAGGAATTAGGCAGTGTATCAAATGCTAAGAGTAGAGGAAGCTGGGAGAATTCAGAAAGCAGTCGGCAGAGAGTTGAAAGGGAAGTTCCTGCTGTGGACTCTACTAAAAAAATGCCTACTGTAGGGCAATCTGTAACACTGGCTCAAACTTCCACCCAAGCAACCTCTGTCAATCAAGACATTGATGCTACTGCTCACATTTCTAAAGAAAAATGTAGAAAAAACAACCAAGAAGAGATAGACAAACTTCTGTTGGACTTGGAGCATTTTTCTCAGAAAATGGAAACTACCCTGAGAGAGACTTCTAGTAAGGATGGTGATACTGCATGTTTAAGGGATATTGACCTATCTCGGACTCTTGAAAACAAAAGTAAAGCCTGCCCTCTCACAGACAAAAGTGCTTCTCCCTCTTTATCAAAAGTCATAGAAACCAATGGTCATAAAATGGAGGAAGAAGACAAAACCCTTTTATTACGTATCCTGGAGAGTATTGAAGACTTTGCCCAGGAGCTTGTAGAATTTCGAATGGGTAAAGGAAGCTTATCAAAAGAGAATGAAGTGATGTACATTCTTCAGGAAACTTTGGCCACTCCCTCTGTTACAGCTGTCCCGCAGAGCTACCCAGCCACAGTAGTCAAAGAACCTATTGCAGCGCGAATTCAACAGACATCAGAAGATATCAAGGTAAGAGTGCACGTCTTTTAACTGAACATTCAAGGATTCTTCTAATATGTGTTTTTTTAGAAACTTATCATTTCTGTGTAGAAAACTGAATATCCCCTTTAGAGAGTTCTGTGGCACCTTCAGACTAATACTTATGTGTATATCCCATGTGTACAAATATCTGTGACTTTGACTTCATGTATGCACTGCAGGAAACTACAACCAGCTGCTTCCCACTGGATTCACATGGCAAAACAAACAACCATTAGGTCAGGTGTAAAAACATCTGTACAAGCTAACTCTAGATAATGGTTTTCAGAGACTTGAAGGTTTTATTGTAGAGCTGTCATTCCTCTATGTTACACGTGTTATTTTTTGTGCCCTGTCATGGTCTCCAGTCAAACCAGTTTTGCATGTCCTGTATCTCAGAAAATTCAAAAGCAGCTCCCTGAAATGTGACTAGTACTGCTGTAGTGGATATATGTACAATTTTGTGTGAGTGTTGCACTCACCTTTTGGATAATGCCCAGGATGAGGCATTATCACTTTTGGAACTGTTTATAATACTAATTTTCATGCATGAAAAGGCAGGTGAATGCAACTTCTCACATCTAGCTATTTAAGAATAAATTAAATACAGTTTCAGTAACAAAATTGACAAAATCCAGAATTAATTAGATAGCTTGTGATGCAATTTTTCTAGCTTAAATTGCCTGAAATTAGAAAAACTGAGTATTTCTCCCTAGAAAGGCTTCTTTCCACACTCCATTCATGACAACCGTGCAGCCATCAAACTAATAGTGCTGGATCAGGGCCAGTGCCACAGAAGCAGAAAGAAAAGAATTATTTCAATTGGTCTATAGAAATAATCTTCAGTACCTAACTACAATTTCCATCAAAGAAGTAAAATCAGATTTTGGGAAGTAATATCACACAGTTACAAAGGGATGTTTCATAGGTACACAAAATGGAATTAGTGTATGTGAAAATTCAGTTCTTAAAAGCTGCAGCTTCTTAGGAATATTTTTGTAAATGATATTGCCCATTAGCTGGCAAGGGTAGCCTTTTAAGGTGGCCATGCTATTAATTTTACCAGTTTCAGTTCAGCTATCAAATAAAAAAAATTATGCCTGTATATGGAAGATGGAAAAAAATACTTGAATCCAGTTTTGAGTTTTTAAGAATAGTTTTAATGCAGTTTTAATATGAAACCATATATGCCTTCAAAATTAAACAGAAGTCCAATACCATATTAAAGACTAACAAAATGTATTCCACAAGCATTCACGAGTCTGCGTTCACTTCATTTTCTTCATCATTTTTCTCTCTTTTTTAGATAAAGTCTTGCTAGTGGTATCAGAATATCCACTATTTTCTAGATTTCTGTGTTTAACTGGAAGAGGAGAAATTCCCCCTGTTAAACACAATATTTAGGATTTCCAGGTAAGACACACCATTGTGTAGTAGTTGGATTGGGACCAGGGAGATGCAGGTTCAAGTCATCACAGCCTTGAAGCTCGCTGAATGAACTTGAGCCAGTCATTCCTTCTCAGTTTAACGTACTTCACCAGGTTACTGTGAGGATAAAATGTAGGAAGGAAAGAATTATACATGCTGGCCTGAGCTCTTGTGGATTAAGGGCTGGATAAATATGTAATAGATTTTTTGAAAATCAGCACTTTGTCGATATTTTAAGAAGCTAAATAAGTTCCATAAGGCAATAGAGTTTTTCCCCTAATGATAAAGAAAAGCAAATAAATAAAAGAGCTTCCAGTTCTTTAGTTCCTAGTTCAGGCTAGAAAAATCTCTGTTCTTATGGGCACCTCTTAACACAGTTTTCATACAGGCCTGAACGATAGCATGTTTAACTTCCTGCTGAGGCTGAGGTTGCACCTCATATTTCACCTCTGAAGCTCATAAAATAAGAACTATCTATGAAGGTGATATATTTAGCTACTTCTGCAGTATATCTAACTTTAGCATCACTGGTAGTAGTTGTGGGTGCTTCCTTTCCCACAATACCTCCGCTCCATTACAAGCCAAGGACAGATTGTCTGACTGTCATGTAGCCAGCGGGGACATAGATTCTGGTGTAGATCATGCCTCTTGATAAAGAATTACATAGAGACATCTGGAGATACTTATAATCAGGGATTATTTGAATGACAGGGAAAAAGTTATCTGGCATTGGGGGTGAGGTACAGTGATTGGACATTATTGCTGTAAGAAGACGACAAGGTATGTTTCACTTAGGACTTCTTGACCATAAAAAAACAAAACCAAGAAAATAGTAGCTGAAGTGATCTCCCAGAAGGACTTTGTATCTCTGCTGGGAAGATAAAACATTTGCTCACGAACTAGCCAAGATGATGATCAAGGAAACATCTCTGCGAAGGGACCCAGATTTACGAGGAGAGCTAGCTTTCCTTGCAAAAGGCTGTGACTTTGTTCTTCCATCCAGATTCAAGAAGAGGTTAAAATCATTCCAGCAGGCCCAGGTTTGAATGTGCTTTTTCTTTTTCTACCTCTTTGTATCCTTTTATTGGATAAGGGGCTTGAGCTGTGTCTCCCTCAGGCTTTTCTATTTGCAGAAAGTTATTTGCACCAGATACCAATAGGTTTAAAAATAGGCCTTCCAGGCTTAACACACAAAATGTCCTATTGGTAAACAAGGGGAAAGAGCCCAAAATATAAGGCTAATTACATTTACCTCTCTGGGATAATTATGTTAATAAAGATTATTAGTTGAAAATGATTACTGCTCCTTCCTGAAGGAAAGAAATACTTGCGTGTTTCATGTTGCATTCTTTAGTCAGTAACCTTAAATGTCAGCTTTATTGGGGAAGCTTTGTTGTACTCTGCTGCTGAAAATATGCTTTAAATGACTGCAAAAGGGGGTTTGTGTAATCAGTGTTTAATATACCCCACATTATCACACTGGCCAAAGTGCCTTCTGTTAATAAGTAGAAGAAAAATGGCTTCTAATTTGTGCTCAGGATGTACCTTGGCATTCAGCAGGGAAACTATAAGTATGGTTTAACAAACCCATTCTGATGGTCCATTCATACCTGAGCTTTTTGACTAGCCTTTTGCTGAAATTCATGCAAGTTCCACACCCTACAGCCTATAAACATTTGCATATGGTTTCCTTGGTTTCTCAAGTAATATTGTTCTAAACGTTCTCTCATGTTTGTCCTTCTTCCTGACCACTATTGCACCCTTCCTCCATTGATGTCAGCATCTTTCAGAAGGAACAAATTTGCACATTTACATATGATTACCTGCCTAATTTAATCTGGCAGTGGAAACTAAACATCAACTTGATTTGGAACCCAGCTGCTTTATGATCTAGAATTTGACCTCGTTTATCTTCCAATCAGTCTGTATAAAAATAATGAACAATCAAGTTATTTTTAAATATGGTACGACACTTACTGGTGTTACAGAGCCATACAAACACCATAAAAGTGAACAAAAGTTGGGGCATTTGGGGCATTACCTGGTCTTTATAAACATCAGAAGGCCCCAAATTCTCTGCTGCTGCAAGTTACTGTACTGAAATGAGGATATGTGAAATTGAATCATGAAGCAGAGATGGAGAATTCCAAAGAGAATGAGGGACGCAGTTCTGACCATTAGAAATTACATTTGGGAATGATAGCACTGAGGAGATTGAATTTAGTCCTCAGACAAAGTTTAGTCACAGGAATAACCAAAAAGATGCTCCCGGTGGAGGGAAAAACCAGTCAAAGCGACTGTCAAGAAAAAACATTGTACACTCCCTATTGTTAGATTTCAGATTTATAATACAAGTGATGGGGAAAAGAGAGAGTAGGAACATAGACAGGAAATAGTTTAGGCTTGCCTCTGGTAAGCAGACCAGCCTAGCTGAGAAGGAGTGAGGAGCATGGGATTCTGAAAAGGAAGAAGTAAATCAGCATCTTAATGATAGTTAACTGTTGGAATCTAGTAGCACCAGCAAACATTACTGCTCCCTTTATTCGGACATTTTTTACATTCTTTTGTAGTAAAACTTAATTTCATGCATTAACTTTCTAGGTCCAAAATAAAGAGAAGAAACCTGTGACTCCATCCCCTGCTCCTGCAAATTCAACCATCAACCCGCCATCTCTTCTGCCTGCAAGTAAAGTCATCGTTGGTACTCCTTTGTCCATAAACATTCCACGTTTCTACTTCCCCAATGGACTTCCTAATGTCTGTAGCAGTCACGAGGAGACCATTGCCAAGATTGAGGCAGCCTTTTCAGAGTTTGAAGATGAGAGAGCCACCATTAGCGAAATGGGGAAAATTGCAAAGGTAAATGTCGTCATTGTTGTCTATGTTGGGAGTGGAGACAACACCATGCCCACTTCCTTCTCAGCTCCCACAAGGTCAAGCATAGCAGACACCAGGCTGAGACACCTTATAAAGAGTTGCACACTAGCCAGACAACCAATGGCAGCTGGCCCTTTAAGAATCAGGCACCCACTGACAGCTGGACCGTTAACATCCAGCTTTCTGATAAGTAGCTGTTGAGAAGCTCTACCCTGGGAGGCAGGGAAGGGGAATTGCAAGGCAGAAATTGTTCAGGAGGCACTAGTTGTCCCTCCCAGGCTAGACCACATCCACCTAAGGCTTCTGGGTAGAAGGAGGCCACTGGGCATGCCCCAGACCTGGCTAGAGCCTTCAAAAGGCTTGAGGGAAGAAACCAAAGGGGACTAACCAGGTTTGGCTCCAAACTCAGAAGGGAGTAGAGCTGCAGAAAGGAGGTGGATTAGGGTGATATCCAACCCACATTCCTCTCGATCTGAGGCAAAGGGAAGGCACTTAAGCCAAATTGGGCCCTGGTGCATGAGTGCTGGTGCTAGGGTTCCTACATTCTATATCATATTGTTTATTTATTTAATTCAATTTTTATACTGCTTCTCTTCAGTTAAGATCTCGAAGTGGCTCTCAACAATTACATTGGTTAAAAAATCCAAAGTATAATATGCAATAAAATCACAATAAAACAGTCTAATACAATAATGAAAAAACCCACTCTTTTTCAGCACTACTCAAAGGTAGAGGTCTACTACAAAATTAACAAATAATTCTGTACAAAGACAAGGCTAACTTTCAGAGAGGGAGGGCTTAAGCAGATAACAAGGTGAAGTGAGTAAAACTTTCCACAGAAAAGCAATCTCATACGTAACAATCTTACAGTAAGTAAAAGCAAATTATTGATGGGCATGACAGACATAGATGGCCTGCTATAGTTCTGCAATGTATGTGCATTTCTGGGGGTATCCCCGTTAAAACAAAGCCAAAGCTTGGGAGTTTGTTAACTTTTTCTGCAGAATTTTTCCCCATGGTGAACTTGCTTTCTTTTTTAATTCCTTAACACCCCTTCCCTTCCCATTATGATAGAAGTTTAATGTGTAAATATGATGCCTGCTAACAGTGACCAAAGAAACACTTCTTTACTTCAACAAGATATCCAAGTGTGCACATTTTAATAAAAAAAATAATCTTTAGGGGAAAAGGTGGGTGGAAAACTAAAGTTGTTCTTTAGGATAGGATTCACAAGTGGCAGAAAAATCATAGGAAGCTTGAATGTAATTGTAAATGTACCTTCTTACATCACCATCAATAGGTTTTAAAAACTTGATTCAAACACATTTAAAACTGCCTTTTTGTCTTCTATACTTGCACACTAGGACCAGGATGGAGGCTCAAAGACAGTTTAAGTAGCACACAAAAATTAGATCTTACTTGGGAATAAGATCCATTGAAATGGAGGGTATTTACTTCAAAGTAAACATATATAGAATTGAACTAAGCATACATTAGGTTCAGTTCAGTATTAAAATATCCAAAGTTCTCAAATCTAAACAAAAATGAAAATAAAAGTCCAGAATTTTAAGTTGGCTTGTACTTTGTTTTATAAAGAGGAAAAAGACATTTTCTTCATTTTATTTTCTGTTAACATATTGTTCTAAAACAATTATCTTTAACTCATCAATCAGGGCCCTCAGCTGTGTTGCAAAGCCCCACCTGCTGGGGTTCAGTTCTCTATAGAGCTGCCTTTTTCTGATTTTTGGAAGGACCTGCTGGTAGGGCATATGCACAGAGAGCAAGGAAGCTGTGCATCCTGCCTTTCTTTTCATGCATGCTGAGAGGAGCAGCAAGATGGCAAGGCAAGGTCACTCTGAAGTGGAGAAAGGTCTACCTTTCAGAGCCTAGTTTATCGTCTTTCTGTCTCTTGATTGATGTCACGTGACTTACTGCCACGCGCTCAGTGGTTCCCATATTCCCTGGGGGTTAAAGGAGAATCTCAGATCAGGAAGGGTTGAGTACGACTGTTCTAAAAGAACTAGATTATGGCTTTTCTACTTACTACGTTCTGCCTTGTATTGTTCCCAGATATGCTGCTGCCCTTTGTACTGGAAAGCTCCCATGTTCAGTGCATCAGGAGGAGAGAGAACGGGATTTGTATCAGTACATTCATTTGTGGCTATGTGGAGAAAGTGAGTATACTGTATAAAGATACACTTTTTGGCACATGCTGTTAAGCACCACAATACTTTCTCTTGATTTTTTTCCTGCTTTTCCATAGGCCCTTTTCTTTTTTTATTATTCTGTTTTCAGATTTCTTCCTTTTAATTTCTTCAGTATTTGTTTATTTGGTAAACTTTGAATTCACAAGATACTTGTGAATTCATACATTTTAAGGCCAGATAGACCCACTGCTGTACAGTTAGATCATTAGGTAATAGAGGTTGCAAGTAGACATGGGCACGATTGGAATTACGGTCTGAAAATGCCCTGATTTTGGCGTTTGCGCCATCGGGATTGGGCTGATCGGTTCCGTCCACGGCTCCCAGTTCAGCGCTCGGGTGGGGCGCTCTATTGGGTCTCGATCGGATCGATCGGTTTACGTTTGGGATTGCAGTCTGCAGACAGTCTGGCGCCAGCCATCTGTTCCCGAGGGAATGGAGCCCCGTGGAAACGGAGCCTGGGGAATGCCGGAGCTGTTTGCCCTCCTTCTGTCACCCTGGAAACACGAATGGAAGCCCAGCTTTCCTTGATCAGCAGGGCTTCCTTCCAACCATGGAGCAGCCAGAAAAGTGCGCGCCCGTCTCGTCCATTTGGGAGAAGAGAGGGGAGGGCGGGGGAAGGAGGTGTTCTTCTGTAGCCATGGGCACTCAAATCTCATCCCTGCAAAGCCTGAGAGGCAGCTCTTACGGCCAAACACAGCCCTCCTGTGTAGCAGACCCAGGCTTTATAAATAGCCATGTGCTGTGCAACAAAGTTTCACTTTCCGCTCGCGGGTGGAGTGGGACAGAGGCGAGCTCTCGCTTGCCGCTTTTGGAGAGAGAAAGCACAAGAGAGAGAGGGAGGGAGCTTTAGCTTCAGCGGATAGGGAATAGGGAGCTATCTCCTCTGGTTCCAGGGCTGCCGCCTAGCTCTGGGGCCAAACTCGGTGGGCACCTCGGCTGAGGGCTCAGGTCTGGGGGAGAGTGTTGCAGCTGGGGTTGGGCTCTATTCCTATTCTCTCTCTCTGCTTCCAGGGCTGCCGTCTAGCTCTGGGGCCAAGCTCAGTGGGCACCTCCTTGGCTGAGGGCTCACACAGTATTACACACTCTAGTGCCTGGTCACTCTGGTCTGGGGGAGTGTTGGTGGTGGGGCACCCTCCCGATTCCCGATTCCCGATTCTGTATCGGAAAAGGGACTTGATTGGTGAGGTTCGGGTACCTGGGTTCGGCGCTGCCGCAGAATCACGATCAGCTAAATCGGGATTATTTTTTGGATTGTGCCCATGTCTAGTTGCAAGCTTTCACCTAATAATTTTTGTACCTGACATTAAAAGCACAGAGTGACATTTAGAGTTCTTGAAAGTAGCAAAGGTGGTGTCACTGAGTTCCATAGGATATGGATTGTTCTTGTTGTTTAATATTTCATCCAGTTTGTTTTTAATGCATTTCCACCCAAGATAAAACCAAGTCCACCATTCACTAACAATATGTGCCTTTAGATTTTAATAGATCTTTACAGTCAATAGTAAACTGTCAGTTTGAGAATTGTGTGCATGATTTATGTTTGCATACCAAAAGAAAACTAGGGCTGAAAAGTGTTTTTATAGTTGCAACCTAAGATTTGGGAGGAAGATAGAAAGGTAACAAGGGCTATGAATATAATTAAGCATGCAGTTACATCTACTTAAGCTTGGCTAGATTTGGGAAGGAGGAGCTAAGCCTCCTCCTTCCCAAATGCACAGTGCATTCCCAAGTAGGTCTACTCAGAAAAATTCTACTCAGTTCTATTCAGTAGGGCTTACTTCAAGAAAGTGTTCTTAGGATTGCTCTGTAAGTAGAGTTCTTTGATAGGATTTCTTTTACACTCTTATGTGTTTGATTTTCTTGTAGGATAGTGCAAAACTGCCATGATGATGCATCCAAGTTCATTTGTCTTTTAGCAAAACCCAACTGTAACTATTTGGAACAGGAAGATTTCATCCCATTACTGCAGGTATATGTGACATGCTAATGAGTGTCCATTGAGAAGTTTTAAAATATATATATTTATTACTTATGAAGCTCCTAAGAACACTGTTGCCATACAATCAAGAGCAATAACATTAATTGTCATGCCTGCAGGTTCTCATTGTAATGTATACATTTCGATCTAGTTGTCCGAAGTCCTAGTAAGCAGGACCTTGGGGTAAAAGTCCACAGCTCCATCAAAGCAGGGGACTCCCAAAAATCGCAGGTTGTAATTAGCATAGGACAGCAGCCACTGGCCCTGTCTGCACACACACAGCATCATTCTTGTACATTCCCTGCAGAATTTGTCTGTGCATGCTTTGTGTGGTGAATCCAGGCTAGTATAACACAGGCCTGTAGCTATGGGGAGCAACACTGCCCAAAATACATCATGCCCCACACTAAATTCTTGGCAAGGATATAAAGGGAAATGTGCATGCAGTTTTTGACAAGATTGCGGGGAAGGAGTAGGAGAGAGGGAGGTACAAGATGGCTAGAACTGAGTTAGTTAACCCCTTCCTGACCAAACTCATTATTTTCTGCTCTGTCCTATAACCATTTCTTCTGATTCTTCTTTGCTTCTTTTTTTTCTGTTCTGATCCTCTTTAATGACCACAATGATAAATAAGAACATTGGGGAAAACACTAAAGCAAGATTTATACTATCTTGGGGTCTCCTCCTCTGTTTATAGTAGGGAATTTGCCTCAGAAATAGATGAGGGAGAGAAGGCCTTCTCTGTAAGAGAGAAGGCAGGATCTGAAAAATGAAAGCTTAGTTTCACTGAGTGTGGTATCTGGTTTTAATCATTAATTGCAAATTATCTTGCTATAACTTGCCTGTGTGCAGGAATGCCTTTACTCACCAACAAATTACTGTTACATTTCTGTCCTCACCATCGCTTCCAAAAAATAATAATCTGAGATTAGGGCTAAAGGATAGAAGAGGAAGAATAGGTAGGTCTGAAGAACTCCAGAACTTCTCTCTACAGAAAAAGAAATTCTCCACGGCAGAAGGCCAAAGGGTTGAAGGGGCATAATATCCTGGCAGTCTAAAGCCTACCACTTTTCAGTACAGAAAAGCAAGTTCTTTATGAACATCTGAATAAATTTGAGCCAAGAATAATCCTTTCTCTGAATGCCAAAACTGCAAATATTTGCACGTGTACAGAGTGCTTTTCCCTTACTACACAGTAACACCACCACATACATCTATTGACCATATATTAAGGGATAATTTGTTGGTTGGAGGGAGTAATTTGTAGGCAGCTAAATTGTAGAAATCTCCCATTTCAATAATCAAGACATTGATTACTCGGTATCTTCCTCATGCACCCACAGCTTTCCCAATGCAATTTTATATGAAATCGTGGATACACAGATTAGATCAACAAAAACCTCTTAATATGATCATAAACAAATCCCTTTTAGGGTTGCCGACTTCATGGACAAAAAAGTCCTTTCATTTTAATAGAGGCTCAATGGGATATTATTTACCAGAAGATGTTATTTACTGCCATAGCCTGAAAAGTTTCAACTATCCATTTCCATATATTAAGCTTCTATTAAATGGAAAGGACATTTTTCTCTTGGTCAGTTGGCAACTCTGCTTGTCTGTAGATAGTTGATAGGTGTGGCATTTTACATATATATGGCTTCATCTTTCTATGCATACCTTTTTGTGACAATGACTACATAGGTAAATTGGAAACAGGAGGCAATAATTAGTATTAAAGATCAAGTACATTTAGCTCATAGTTAATTTCTTTGTTACTTTGGCTTACATGTTCTGCCAGAGACAGGGATTCTTCCAGTGATTTGGGAGGTCAAGGAAACTCACTTGAGGCAAGATAAATAGGCCTTTAATTGAGAAAAACAGGCATACAGCAATCCCTTATGCACAGCACCCAGTAGTCCCCTGAGTAGCTCCAGTGCAGACAAGCTCCAATGTAGACAGCCGGGCTAGGTCTCTGTGTAACAGTGGGGAGATTTCCACCAGTTCTCCTTTCCTAGTGTGCTGCATCTCACACTGTTCCAAAAAGTGTCAGGAGCACCTTCTTAGGAGGCATAGAAGCTGTTGTGGGAAGAGAAAGAGGTAAAGTTCTGTTCTACCAGTGGAGCAGGGATTTAGACTTCAGTCTAAGGCTTTAAAAATATTTCATTGATAAACTATCAGTGGGAAATGAGAAAAGGCTTTGAGGAGAAAGCATGTCTGTAGACTTTATCTGAATACATTTATCTAAAATATTGATCTCTTTGCCTGCATACTAACTTTTCTCCTTTATTTTTCTGTCATGAAAAGTAAATCAAAATGGCTCAGCAAGTGTATATTGCCTGTGCTTTCTAAACGTTTAATTAACTGAGATGGTGGCTTTTGTAATACTAGAGCTACCTGCCAAAACTACAGCATAGTAATTTTATAAACCCCTTTGTATATTAAATAAATTGGGTATGTTTTTCAGGATGTAGTAGAAACTCACCCTGGCCTGACATTTCTAAAGGATGCTCCAGAATTCCATTCCCGCTACATTACTACGGTAGGCTGGCTGCAGATTCAATCGGGCAGCATTCCTCATGATACATTTTGATCCATGGCCAGTATTATGAGGAGAACAAATCTTTTAAGTCATCTAATAGTATTGCAATTATTTGTTTTGCCATTCTGTTCTCTGTGAATGCCATTAGCATCTTGTTTGCTTGATTCAGTGTCTGTTCAGTTGTTCACAGTGATATCCAACTGAGAGTTGATTTCTTAGATGAAGTTTACAGGGTGGAAACCATGGATCAAACCTTCAAACAGCTACAGGCTCATATATGACTTGTACTTTATTCCTGTGCATGCAGTTCCTGTGGGTCCACAGTATGCATGCAGATGAGCTATTAGCCATCCCCCCATGCTGAAGAAGGGAGCTCTGATTCTCAAAAACTTACACCCTGAATTTTTTTTTGTAGTTATGTATTTTATTTTTTAAAAGAAAACAAAATAATAGTATAAAGGTGATACAGAAAAAAAAAGATTATATAGCATATTTGTATAAATCAGAAATAATTATATATAACAGGAAATATATCACCCTAACATCCCCTTCATTAAAATTTTAAGACACTCTAAATACAATGGTACTTACTTATGTTAGAGTACATTTATGTTCAACATTTTAAGTTTCAAGTTTCATAGTTAATCTATTTTTACAACTACATTATTGATTTCAACATTACTACATATTCAATATTATATACTTTTGCCAGTTCTACATAACCACTATACATTTTAACAAATAGATAATATATCAAAATACAAAGTTAATAATATGATTCTAAATTTGTCTCCTGCTTTCATAATACACATTCCATCTCTCATTAAATTTTGTGATAGATCTGTTTCTCAAATAGGTTGTTAATTTCACTATTGCTGCATATTTAGCAAGTTTATTTTCCCACTCATCTTAACTTGGACGGATGTCTGATTTTCATTTTGCTGCATAAATGATTCTAGCTGCTGTCACCATATATTCAAATATCTATTCCAAAACATTTGGTAGTTTATTAGGCAATACTCCTAATAACATATTCTTGGCTTCCATAGGAAAATTAAATTTTAATATATTCTCCATTTTCCCATGTATTTTCTTGCAATATCTTTTTGCTTTTCTACAAGTCCACCAGATATGGTAAAAAGCTCCATCTGTATCTTGACATTTTCCTTTGTAGTTTTTATCAACTTTCTCAATATTCTTTGGAGAGATATACCATCTGAAAAACATTTTATACCGATTTTTTCTTAATGCCTGGCTGGCAGTAAACTCAATTTCTTTTTCCCATAACCGTTCTCATTGGGACATAGGTAGGTCTCTAAAGTTCTGCAGCCATTTCATCATACAGTTTTCCACTTGTTCTTCTGTTTCTAACTAAAGTAATAGCTTATATATCCGTCACAGTAAATGATCTTTTTGTTTTGTAATCAGTTGTTCGATCTCAGTCACCTCTCTTAAAGCTCCACCTTCCTTGTTAATACTCTTCTTTAATTCTGAAGCTGATTGATAATATGGTAACCATTGAATGTTAATTCCTTCATCTCTAATATCTTGCCAGGACTTGAGTTTCCCCTGAGCATTTACCATATTGCCGTATGTTAAAAACTCATTTTTATTTCTTATATTCTTATCTTGATAAGCTTTTATCGTGGACATGAACGGAGAGTTCTTAGGACTCAATAAGTTCCAATCTTTGAACCATATTCTCAAGAGTCCATTTTTGATTACATTACTCCTTTCCCCTCAGGGACTCTCATAAGGCTTCCTCCTTGGCTTCAGCTTTTTAAACAAAAGTTGTCTCTTATAAAGATGGAGGATCTCTCTTCTTCTTCTGTAACTCAATGCAAAAAGCATGTAGCCAAACTGATTCATGCCAAAGATAAACACTATACCCATTTTGATGCTCAGAGGACATGCTCTCCGCTTGCCTCGGGCCTTCTGTCTAAGGGTAAACTCTCTTCTTATTTAGACTACTTGGTTAGCCCCATGTTATGTAGAACCTTTATGCACTCCTGATTCAACTGCCTCTTTTCAATAGTATTGCTGGGTTGCCTGTTAAGGATCCCTTTTTCAGATCAGTTACGCCCCTGCCCCCTCCGGTCAGTTGACGCTCTTGTACATGTTCTCTTGCAGTGTCCTTATGTGTTTCACTTTAGGTTTAAATGTATTATGCCATGCTTTGATCAATTTAAACCTAATAAAGAGGCAACCTGAGTCCAAGACCAATCCAAAAAACAGAGGGAACCCTCCCCCTCCCCCTGCACCGAGGAAGAGCAATCAAAAACTTGCACATGTCTATTAATATGTATAGGAATGTATAGAATATTTATAATTGCATTTCTATATATATCATAAAGTGCTCGTGTGCTATAAGTAAACCACTAATGTCACAAAATATCCCACAAATCCAGTAATCCAACTCACTCTTGCACAAATACAATGATCTCAATAAATACAATAATGACAATAAATAATATAAATAGTGGCCACAAAGTTCATATGTGGATGTAACTGGTCTGTGTGAGGGGGTTTCCCTCTGTTTTATGCTTTGATAAATGGACTATGCTTCCTCTTGTGACATTAGTCACATTAAATTGGAATATAAATTCGAGCAAAAGGTTCAATAACTCTTAGAGGATTCTGATCTTAAACATATTTATTTTGTTGCTCAATTTCTAGAGGCTGTAGAGAAGTGTTAAAGGGAGGTGTTTTTAGATATGGGCTTTATTTAAGTTTTTCAGTTTTATTGTTCAAGACTTTGGTCTAAGAATGAGGGATGAAAAGAAAGTTATGACTCCTTTTTGTTATAATCATTTTGATTGATTTCTTTATCCATACATAATTATGTAAGCTTTCAGTAAAGACTGCTGATTCAAGTTTTACTATTCTTCGTTTCAGATTTTTAATCCAGTCCACAAGCCAAACCAGACCATCTTCTGACAGAATAATGTTATATTTGGAACTGCTAACCCTCTTATATTTTTCTCATCTTTTAAAAAAATTATTTATAAAGTGAAACTCAATTTATAAAGTGAAATTCAAACATATACTCAAAAAGGATAGCTGCATCATATGATCATCTAAATCATATCAGTTATCCACTGCTTTAATCATCAATAATTATCTGGATCATATAGGAATCTAAACACAACATCTAAATCATAAAACTATATGGCAGTACCTTCATTTTCATTGCTGAAATTCTCCCCAGCCACAATTTTTTTAATTTTTTCCATCTGACTAAATCTACTTGTATTGTTTCCAAATCTTCTGAAAATAGTTTTTAAAATGATTACAATTTTGTCCAGTCACATTTATCCCCTAATATTTAATATAATCAGTGGCTACTGTGCATTCTGTACTCTTTATAATATCTTCTTGTTGCATTAGAAGTTTCATTATCATTTTTGTCTTCTTCCTGTTAATTTTATATCCTGAAAAAGATCCAGATTCTTCAATATGTTCTATTACATGCTGTAACAATTGTTGTGGATCCAAAATGGTTTAAACCATGTCATCTTTGTAACTTTCCATTTTAAATTCTCTGTCATCCACTTTTATTCCTTTGATCCTTATATCTTGTCTGATCCTTGTAGCTAAAATCTCTATTGCTACTATAAATAATAAAGGTGACAAAGGGCAACTGGTTGTGTTCCCTTTCCAATCAAAATTGATTCTGTTAATTTCCCTTTTATTAAAATCCTTGCTTGTTGGTTTAAGTTGCATCCAGTTCCAGAATTCCAGACTGCAATCCCTATTCTGAAGTATGGCATTTCAGCTTCACTGTGTGTTTCCTTCTTTGTTTCTTACACATTAGTATGTTTTATTCATTTTAAATACTAGTATTGGCTATTATCTGTGGCTTGTCTGTGACTATGGCTTGGAACATTTTATAATTCACAGTACAAATCCCCTTGTGAGACTAGTGTTTCATATTTTCTAGGTTATTCAAAGAATATTTTACACAGTCAATAGATCATGGTCTGGGAAAATCTCTCTAACAGAGTTAAGGAAAAGTAACTTCCTTCAAGTAAGTTAATTTGTTGTATTCTTCTGGGCAATGTGCATTTTAAAAATATTTTTACTCTTATAACCTATTTAGAGATTTCAGTTTTGAAGTTAGATTTTGTAGGAGTCAAGTACATCAGCAGTCTAGAAACTTGGCAGATTTCTGGAGTAGCAAACACAAAGACTGTAGCTAGGCATCAATGCAGTTTTCTGTGGCTACACAAACACCAGTGGCAAAAAATATCCAGAGTTATACTTTACTTTGGCTGACAAAAGCAGTATCTGAGGTTTTTTTCTTTGGGTTTCATGATCCTTTAGTGTTCTTGAAGGAGAGAACAACAAAGTAATTGAATTGGGAACTTTCAGGTCCTAAAATTCATGATCTCCCACAGTAATGTGCTGTGTTAGGGGCAAACCATGTTTTTTCTTCAGGGGAGACCATTCATTGTGTATTCTTTTATAATAAAACGCTTGTACAGAAGTAAGTGAACACTCAAGTAATTTAAAATTCTGTTTTTATATAGAGGTATCCTAACAACAATAATCCTAACACAATTATATGATAATTGTGTGTGGATTTTTTAAAAAGTACCTAGGTAAATTTTTAGGTTACATATAGTTCTTCTGCAGGTTAAAGTTGGTATTATATTATTACACTCCTTCTAATAATAAAAACTCTTTGTAATAAAGATGAGAATGTCAAAAGGCTAACACAAGTCATCATTCTGTTGAGAGTATTTGGTATTTACTCAACCCCTTCTATGTAGAATTAACTAATTCTTACCTTTTCAGACCCTAGCCCTCTTAGAAGAAGAGGAAGACATAAACCAGATCACTGATTATTTTTCTTATGAACATTTCTATGTCATTTACTGTAAATTTTGGGAACTGGACACTGACCATGACCTCTATATCAACCAGAAAGATCTAGGTAGATACAATGATCAAGGTAAGAACAAGAGAATGACTGCCTTGTTAGCAGTTGCCAGTTTCCCCCCTCTCTACAAATCTACCCATTTGCTATTTATTTATGTATAATATTTATACCCTACCTGCAAATCTATAGGGTTCTCAAAGCAGTGTACAGTAATTCTAAAATACAGTAAAAGCAAAATAAATTACACTCAGAAACTAGTAATAGCATTCGTGATAAATTACTAGAGTGGAGTAGGGAGTAGGGACACTCAGATAAACAGCAAAGCAGTACACACAGTAATGCACATTAAAACTGAGGTGGCTTTTCCTTACCCAGGCTGAAGATGCTAGCTAATAACTCAAAGCAGTATCTGTTATATAGCAATCTTTCAAGGGAAGATTTGTGAAAACAAACTATTTATAGAAACCAAATCCAAACCATTCCTTTGCTGTCCCAAAAATTACCAGTCCATTTTTGCTCAATTCTGTGCTTAACTGAGAGCTAAGCTACAAGAGACGAATTACACAAGGAGGAGCACATGAAGGGAGTCGCAGTGTTAGCCTGGAAGCTTTTTAAAAAGAGATCTTAAGGCTTTGTCAATATCCGCTCTCTGCAGAGCCAGGGAGATGGCTTCTCAGGTTTGTTTCTTTCCTCTTTGCCTCTTAGGAGAGGTGAAACTGACAGAGCCTTCCAGAGGCAAAGAGGAAATTAACAAACCCTCTGAGCAGTGATCTCCCTGGCTCTGTAGAGAGGGGAAATTGACAAAGCCTTTTGATCTCTTTTATAACTCAGATTCCTAGCTAACATTGTGACTCCCTTCATGTACTCCTTGTGTAATTCGTCTCTTGTAGCTTGGCTCTGAGGAATAAAGATGATCATGCTTATATTTCACTAAAAGCCATTCCTTCTGCTTTGATGTATACAATACATTGCACGCACATACAGACCTTGCTGCATAGAGATTTTAGGGAGACTTAAGAAAGTAGCAGAATGACTATATGAAAAGTATTCAAAAATAAATTGGATATATAGAAAAGCCACATTCGGTCAGGGGAAAGTGTTTTGTTGCTGGATTTTACACAACTCAATGTCATTTTACATATGGAGATTTTTCTACATTACTTTTTATTATTATTAACTTAATTTATAGTTTGCCTTTCTCACCAAGACTGAAATAAGATGACAAAATATGAAAAGCTATTCAAAGACATAGGGATGGTAGCCCCTCAGTGGGGGCAGGGAATCCCAACCCCACCTTTTGCCACCTAGCCATGCTCACTTGGCCAGTATGGAGAAAGGTTGGGGAGGCAGCCCAGGAATCACTGGAGCATGCAGTGAAATGGCACACGCATGGTCTCCAGAGGCCCCAGTGACACACTTCCAGCTGAAAAGTGGAAGCTGCGGGGTCTCAGTGGGGCCAAAATCAGCCCCAAACAGGTTTTTAACCAGAAATGACATCATTGGGATCTCTAGAGCACAAAGAAGAATTGGGGGCCCCTGCCTGCCTAGCGAACCCCTCCCTCGGTTCCCTGCTTTGACAGTTAGGAGGGCTGGCAACCCTAGGTTACAGACAGCAAAGGCCTCCAATGAATAATGCAGTAGGACTATGATTACAGAACTGGAAAGCAATGCCAAAAAAACCCTGTCAAGGCAACAAAAATTATTTAAGGCATAACATGGTGTAATAAAGAAAAGTGGTTACAAAGGCACACGATATTTTAGGGGGAAACGGTTTTGCTTTGGAAGAAGTGGCATTTGTAACAGAATTATAGCATACCGTGGCTAGTGAAGAGACTGACTGTTCCTAATTCCTGTTTCTTTATCTGTAGCTCTGTCAAGCAGGATTATAGAGAGAATATTCACTGGAGCTGTGCTCAGGTAAGGAAGTAGGAAACAATTAAGGTTAGAGAAAAGAATATTTTGAAGGAAGGATGTAGAATGAGGTTCCGAAAGGTCAGTGCTTGATGGGATTCCTCTGCAACGTAAAATTATTTTTATATACGAGGTTTGCACTGGCTTTGTTGACTCCTAATGCAAATGTAATTGATTCCTAATGCAAATGTAAAACCCACTTTGGTGGTAGTACACATTTCAGTTTCCGTTCTGATTTTTCTGTTCTCCCTCATATGTTACAAGGAAACTCAAATTAGTGAGTATGCAAAGACTTTTACATTTTATGTTTATTAAATGTATTATTTTAACTTTTACTCCATTCCTTTTCATTTTTACTGTTTTAATTTGTATTGGTTTCCATTTCTTTTTGTTTGCCTCACACAAAGATGAAATTCTTTGGAATTGTACCCTCATCAGATCCTTCCTGCCAAATTTTATACAGATGTGAGAAATGCTTCCCATGTGATAGGCAATTAAAATTATGGCTTTCAGAGAGGGTACAGGGTGATATGAGAATCTTGGTATGTGCGTTTTTCCCCTTGTCAGGATCCTCAAGCAGGGAGGGGGAGGATCTATTTTTATTGCAGAATTGGAACTCCTGCCAATAGGAGCTAAAACTATCCCATTTATTTGCCTTGCTGCTCATGTGTTACAAGCCTCCCCACCCACCCCCATCCATCTGATTACCAGCATTGGAGCCAGGCTGAGAAAAATGCTGAAATCACTAAATGCAGCAAGAAAGGATGGAAAGATGCTGGCTGGGTTTAGGGGTCCCTTACTTGCTCATGCAATTTTGTTTAAAAATAGACCTTCCCTGCTTTCTTTATACATGAGTTGAAGGAGTTGAGAACAAATGCACACGAACTGCCACATTTGGCCCTCATCTAAAAATGTTTGCCTGTCTTTCCTTCACCCCTGCCTTAGTGCCAAAGTCCTCATCCCAGTGGCTTTAAAATAAAATTATATAAAGAGATCTCAGAAGTGTATTCTGTATCCCTTACAAAAAAAAGGTATAACTTTTTCAGAATAACAGTGCAATTCTAAGCAGAGTTACACTAGTCTAAGCCTGTTGATTTCAATGGTCTTAGACTGGAGTAACTCTGTTTAGGATTGCACAGTAAATCTCTTGTATCTCATTTGTTTGGCCCTGCCTTTCATGGGAGGAGTGTTTACTTCCTTTATGAGCCCCATAGTCTGCTTTGCAGCAGTCTGCCTATCTTCCAGACTGATCAAGATGTGTAGCCGTTTTAGTCTGTCTGTAGCAGTAGAAAAGAGCAAGAGTCCAGTAGTACCTATAAGAGTAAAAAAAAATATGGTATTGTATGAGTTTTCATGAACTTCTGAAGAAGTGAGGTGTGGTTCACGAAAGCTCATACCCTACCACAAATTTTGTTAGTTTTGTAGGTGCTGCTGGACTCTTGCTGTTTTCTGTCTTCCAGATTGTAAAAGCAACGTGTTTGCCTTTCTCCCCTGTAGGTGTGCTGCTTGCCATGGGGCGGGGGGATCTGGCCTCTCTGCCTTTAGCCTAAGAACTTGGTGTCTTATATATGCAAGACATTTGCTCTATCATTGAGTTATTATTTTTTATTATTTTTCAAAATTTATACCCTGACTCTCTGCCCTCATAAGGGCATTCACAAAGAAAGCTTTGCCATAGGAGAATGAAAGGGGGAAATTACTGCATGTAGACTTTTGTCCATAATCATAATCCCAAATAACAGACTGCTTTAATTTGAAAGTCATAGGCTTTCTGAAGTATGGCTTGAAGCTGAATAACATTCTTCCTCTAACAATCAGGAAAAAAATGACTGGTGCAAAAAGAACCCTACCTTCTTTAAGGAACTAAAATTGAGCGTCTGAGATGTATTGAAATATCTAAACATTTTTTCTCATATGAATTTCAGTGCATTTTTGAGACTTGTCTTTGCTTATATTTATGGTAATTGAAGGCTTTGTTACTGTCTATAATGCTTGGACATGGCCAGAGGGGTGAACCCTTGGGCACAAGCTGGGTCTCTTGGACCTTTGGCTCTTAGCCCAGGGCTTGCAGGTGCTTGGTTTTGATGAGCCAGCTGCTGTAGTCCAGACCAGCCCAAGATAATTTGTTGATTTGTTTTTCTTCGGTTGTTACAGTTTTTTAATATTGTGTATTGTTATTATTACTGTAAGCCACTTCTGGGAGAAAAGTGGGATATAAATATTTTAATTAATACTCTCTTTGTCTTACAGAGGAAATCAAATACATAAAGAAAACCAGATGAGCTATGCAGATTTTGTATGGCTTTTGATCTCTGAAGAAGACAAAAGAAGTCCCACAAGGTAAGACTTCCAAAGTGGTTGAGATAGATGGAATAAAGGAACATTTCTTGAAAGCAGCAGGACCACATTAGAATAGAATAGTTCTGGGAACTTCCAAGGTGCTAAAGGGAATAGGAGTGTGAACTATACTACTGAGTATAGCATTATCTGTCTGTCTGTCTGTCTGTCTGTCTATCTGTCTTATTAAACTTCTATCCCGCCCTCCCTGCAACCAGGCTCAGAGCAGATCACATCATTTAAAAACAATAAACATAATTTCACAATATCCATAAAAATTTCATTAAAACACATTATAATTCATGCTAAATTTATGACAGTAATAAAAAAGTTTCCAAGATGGCAGCAGTCACTTGAATCTGATCTGGTACTCCATTGGTAACCAATGCAGCTGATGCAGGATAGGAGTTATATGTGCCCCACTTGGCACTCTTACAACAACATGTGCAGCTGCATTTTGAACCAACTATAATCTCCGGACCATACCCAAGTGAAGCCCTGCGTAGAGTGAGTTACAGTAATTTAGTCTAGAGGTGACCATTGCCTGGATCACTGTCGTTAAGTTACAGGTTGAAAGGTAAAGGACTAGCTGCCTGACCTGTCATAGATGGAAAAAAGAAGACCTGGCAATCGCTGCAACCTGCACCTCCCTTGTCAGGGAGGCATCCAGGATCACCCCCAGACTCCTCACCCTTGGATAGGTGCAAGAAGCACCCCTTTGGGGGGTCAGGAGCCAGAGTCCTGAGCCTAAACGCCCATGCCCACCTCTGTCTTTGCAGGATTTAATTTCAGTCAACTCTGTTTCAACCATGCAGTCATGGCCTCCAAAGCTCACTCCAGGACATCCAGGACTGTCAGGCCGGCCGTCCATCAGCAGATACAGCTGGGTGTCATCTGTGTATTGATGGCACCCAAGTCTGAACCTTTGCACTGGCTGGGCAAGGGGGTGCATATAAATATTAAACAGTAATGGGGAAAGTATTGCCCCCTGAGGGACACTGCACACCAGGGGTGGCAGGATGACAGTTTCTCCCTTAGCGCCGCCCTCTGTCTCTGACTGTGGAGAAAGGAGACTAGACATTGCAGGGCAGTCCCTCGTATCCCCACATCGGCTAGGCAGTGGGTCAGAAGATCGTAGTTGACCATATCGAACGCTGCTGATCCAATAATATCAGCAGTGCTGATCCACCTCGATCCAGATATCTGCAAAGATTGTCCGTGAGGGTGACTAGGAACATCTCCATCCCGTGGCCCCAGCGGAAACCGGACTGGAAGGGGTCTAGGGTTGAGGAATCCTTCAGGAAACCCTGCAGTTGTTTCACCACTGCCCTCTCAATCACCTTACCCCGAAATGGGAGGTTCAAGACTGGGCAGTAATTGGCTAGATCAGTGGGGTCCAAAGCTGGCTTCTTTAGGAGAGGTCTCACCACAGCTTCCTTTAATGCTTCCAGAAAAACTCTGGACAATGGCCTCCAAGGAAGTCTGAAACCCATCAGCACTGGCTTTTACCAGCCATGATGGGCACAGATCCAAAGGGCATGTGGTGGGCCTTACCGCTTGCAAGATCCTGTCAACCTCATTCCCACAGAGTGGACTGAAATGAACACACTTCTTTTTGAATATAAAAACAATTGTTAATCAGATGTCTCTCTAGCATCGGAAATCTTGTAAAACCATATGGTAACTTCTGTATCTCTTACTACATACACATAGATGTTTGCAGGCCCTTTCCAACATAATCATTGTGGCATGGAAACAGCTGGAGTGCTGAATGCATAGAAATTGCAGTTTCCTCCTGGAAACTGGGCAGAGGAGTCACAGTATGGACTGTTCTCATGTGTCTTGGGGTTTCTGTCATTACCTTCATAGCACTAGAAGGAGCCATACTGATGCGACTCCTGTGCCATGAAAGAAATGTGAGAATGGGCTTTAAGTGGTGTAGAGATTTCCTAGGTACACAGATTGTTCTAACACCATGTTATCCTCACTGCTGCAATCTACTTTAAATCTGAATACACTGCTTTGTAATGAATTATACATTTATCTACTAAATATAAGACTCTTTTCCTTTCAGAATCTCTTCCTAAGACTTTATAAGATCGAAGGGAACTTTTTGGATGGGAAGAGTTTGATCTACTAAACAACTAAGGGTATTTTCTGTTTCAGCTCACACTCTGAATTTCTAGATAGCACTTTCCAATGTGAGGCATTATACAAAAAGGCATCCAGACAAAGCTGCCCTCTGTGCTTGAAAGTGATCCCAATAAAGGTTCTTTGTTAGAAAATATTTCTTGTCCCAAATTACAAACAAGGCTACAAACAAGTCTGACTCATTTATTTCTCTCTCTCTCTTTCCACCCCCCACCCTAGTATTGAATACTGGTTCAGATGCATGGATTTAGATGGCGATGGCATGCTCTCCATGTATGAACTGGAGTATTTTTATGAGGAACAGTGTGAGAGGATGGAATCCATGGGCATTGAGCCATTGCCATTCCATGATTTACTGTGCCAGATGCTTGATCTAGTGAAGCCAGAATATGATGGTAAGGCCAATGTTTACAATACTTCCTCTTACCTTTGTTGATCAGTTCTTTTATTATGTGAAATATTATTTGATCTCCATGCTGCTTTTTACGAGTTGTTGCATTCTATATCTTAACATTTGTTACAGCAATAGTTACAGAAATGAAAATCTTGAAAATCCAAATTTGGATTCTAAGGACCTTCATGAGGTCTTGAGTACATTATCCCAGAAAACCAAGAAAATGAGACAAACTTTTCTTTATTACAGCAGGCATTTATTTTAAAAAAAAGCAACTAAATCTAAATTTGATTTTCACAGGCACTAATGGTCCACTATTTAAATACGGAATTGTTCAGGTTAGGATAGAAGAGTGTCCTCTCCAACTTGGAATGCGAAGCTATCAATATCTTTCAAGACTGCAGTAGAATGGGCTTAGGAGAAGACAATTCGAACTGGGCAAAGCATAAATAATGTCATGCATACCTGCCTGGTAATAAAAGTGGTATAATTGTTCCTAGGATTCCTCATTAAAATACTATCTTTATCTGACACCTCTTCATAGACTCACCTGTTTTCTCCATTTTTTGCATAAAAATGTTGCCTGTCTCCTAAAATAGAATTTTGTTCTTTTAGAAAACGAAAGTAAATAATATACCAAGCTAGCCAAAACAACCATCAGGGACATCATGAGCTCTATCTATCACAATATGAATCAATAAACAAGCTTAATTTGCTATACTTGAATGATCCACAAATCATCTGACATCACAGAGAGAGAGAGAGAGAGAGAGAGGTTTGGGTCTCCGAAAGCAGGCAAAACACTTCTGCAACTCTGAAGTAAGAGAGAGCATTAATTTTCAAATGTCGTGGTGGGGCTGATTTGTTGAATCTGTCCAGGTTTCAGTTCCTAGCTCATGACTATCTGATCAAATTCCCAGGCTGCGGCTCACCACACATTTAGCACATTGCTACTGAGCTTCCAAAAGTGAGTTGAACAGTAGCATCCTCTGAAATGTTTTCAGGTTGTATGACTTGTTGCATTGATGAGCCCACATGGAAAGCATTTGGGGCAAATATTTACATGATCAGGTGTCACATACAGATTCAAACAGCTAGTAAGAGAAGGTTGTGGAAATCTGCTATGGAAGACACCAATAGTAATCTTCGAATACTAATTGCCATGTTCTGTGTGAGCCAGAGGTTTCATCCATATTAAGAACCATTACTATCACAACGTATGCTTGTTCCACAGGTAGAGTTACTCTGCGAGACTTGAAGAGATGCAGAATGGCTCATGTTTTTTACAACACATTCTTTAACCTTGAAAAGTACCTGGACAATGAACAACGGGATCCCTTTGCTGTGCAAAAGGTATGAAGCCATTATACTTTAGCAATTGTTCTGAAGGAAAATACAGTTCTACATTAAAAAGGTGAAACTCTTTATGAAACTCTCCCCAATGTTATTTAACATCTACATGCGCCCCCTCACCCAGTTGGTGCAGAGGTTTGGGCTGGGCTGTCATCAATACGCGGATGACACCCAGCTTTTTCTGTTGATGGACTGCCGGCCAGACACGGCCCCAGACAATCTGGCCAGAGCTCTGGAGGCTGTAACGGCATGGTTGAAACAGAGCAGGCTGAAATTGAACCCAGTGAAGACGGAGGTCCTGCAGCTGGGATGGGGGCTGCCAGATGTTGGGATCCAGCTCCCTGCCCTGAAGAGTCTGGGCGTGCTCCTGAATGCCTCCCTATCGATGGAGGCCCAGGTCACGGTGGTTGCCAAGTCTGCATTTTTCCATCTCCGTCAGATCAGGCAACTTGCCCCCTACCTGACGCCCCAGGACCTGGCTACAGTGATCCATGCAACGGTCACCTCCAGGCTAGATTACTGTAACTCACTCTACGCTGGGCTACCCCTGGGCCTGATCCGGAAACTACAACTGGTCCAGAATGCGGCAGCGCGGGTCCTGACTGGTATATCTTACCAGTCACATATCACACCTGTCCTGCGCCAGCTGCACTGGCTTCCGGTTGAATTCCGAATCAGGTTCAAGGTGTTGGTGCTTACCTTTAAAGCCCTGAGCGGGTTGGGACCGGCATATCTTCAGGACCGCCTCTCCCTGTCCATTCCCCAGAGACCGCTTCGATCAGCGGATAAATGTTTACTGGTGGTCCCCGGCCCTAAGGAAGCCCGCCTCGCTTCAACCAGGGCCAGGGCCTTTTCAGTCCTGGCCCCTGCCTGGTGGAATGCTCTGTCAATGGAGACCCGGGCCCAGCGGGACATATTATCGTTCCACCGGGCCTGTAAGAGAGAGTTGTTCCGCCAGGCGTTCAGTGGTTGAAGGGGGCGGTGCCATGTCGGCCTCCCACCTTTGGGGTGGGGGAGGGTTCTCCCCACCATTGCACTTGGTTAATTTATTTCATTATTGTTTTGTATGTTGATTTTAGTATTGTTGTTTTCTTGTTTTTATCGATTTTAAACTGTTCACCGCCCAGAGCCCCTGGGGATGGGCGGTATATAAATTGAAATATAAATAAATAAATATAAAATAAAACTCCTTATGAATTTTCCAGTGAAAGATGAACAGATATTAGAACCCTAATAAACAACAATTCTTTTAATAAATATATCCCTGATCACTCTATAAGAGATGAATTTAACATGATGTTTAAAAAGTATCCCAAGTGTAGCTAACTGCCAGGAAAGTTTTTAACATGTTCTGAGGCTAAAAACCTATAAATATCAAACTACCTCAGACATTACAAATGTGTATGTAACCTATTTAAACCACAATTTTGATACATTTGTATCTCTTTCTTTTATATTTGTTTAGGATGTTGAGAATGATGGCCCCGAGCCCTCCGACTGGGATAGATATGCTGCTGAGGAGTATGAAATTCTTGTTGCTGAAGAGTCAGGCAATGAGCAGTTACAAGAGGGGTGGGTGTAGATAACTTGCAAAACTAGATTGTTATCACTAGTCCCAAAAATGTCAAAATTCACGTGTGAAGTTATTTTGAACATAATCCAAGAAGATTAACAGAGCAACACTATTTAACAATAAGAACTTCACAATTTACTGAATAACCCAGCTAACTGTGGAATCCTAGTTAGAGTTACAGCATTCTAAGCCCACTCTAGTCAGTAGGGTTAGGGTTAGGGGTTGGGGGTGGGGTGGAGTGTAGCTCTGCTTAGTATTGCACTATAAGAATACAGAATATAAGTGAAAGTGACAATGACCCTGAACACAGTGATGCAATGTTGGCAACAATCATTGAGGATGTTGATACTTAAGAGTCGCAGATAGATATATTGTTATCAGCTATGTTCCAGATCATGACAGAACAATTATCTGTACAGTACCTAAGCATCTTCATTTGGTTTGAACCAAAGGATTCCTCTTGGAGCAGCATGTGAAAAGTTCATATTGTTGACTGTATGGGGATGAGGACTTCCATGCAATATTGAAAACAACCAAAGCTGTATGCCATAGGAGAACTCAGTCTTGGAAGAAGATAAAGCCTTGGTTTTCTTATAGCTTACTCAGCCAGGTTTTGAGCTAGAAAATATTTTCCATTTAGGTTAGGGAAGAGAGTTTTGGCACTGTTACAGCTAATGTGAAAGACATATTTTTAGATAAGTGAAATTGCTTTGGAAGTACACTCACTGTGCTCCAACCAAACACAGGCTCTCTCTCTCTCCAGGGATTGAGCTTTAATAGTTCTGTTTAGGGGGCAAATTGGCCTCTGAACCAGCATGCCATCTTTGAGTCCAAGTACCTCCCCATAATAACCACTTTGAAGGTAAAGTTTGAGCCTTCCCTTTCTTCCTAAGTGACAGCTGGGGAAAGGGATTTTATGAAGTGGGTGCGCTAATTAAAATCAGGTGATAAAAATACATGCAACACTTTTATAAAATTTATGTGACCCACCTGAAACGTGAATTGAGGGACAGGACTGTTAGCTGATTTGGTTTGAATGCCAGTCATTTCGGTTACAAGGTTGGGAGGAAGCTGTACTCACATCACACCACATGTAAGAGAGCTGCTCTGATCTTTAGGTATATTACATCTGTCTTCATGCACTATAAAATGAATCTAAGTGGGAAAAATGTAAACTGTAAATAATTATAATTAACTCCATGTAAACCATCTGTATCTTTGTCCATTTCTTGTAGATCCTTTGATGATGACTATGAAACAGATGAACTCTTGTCTCTACCTGAAATTGGAGAAAAGTCAGACAAATTAGTTATCTCAGACCTTTCAGCATAAAGATACTGAATACCAATGGGTCACTAGAGTCTGGTATATTGACTGGAAGAGTCCTCAATTGTTACATTTCAGGGATTTTTTTCTTGAAGCGACAACTGTTTGATACAATAACACTGTTTTTAATTAATGGCATGCTTCTGCAGTATGGTAACTTCCAAAGACATAGTGGTTAAGTGTGACAAAGTTTTGTAAACTATTAAAAAAAACCCAGATGGGCTATACCCCACAAAGTAGTGCCAAAGAGACAATATGTAGGTGCAGGAAAATAAAGAATTTAATACAAGTTCAATAAATTCTTTATTTTCCTGAACTATGTATTCTATTCCCCCCTTTTATATTTAGAAACTGCTCTTTCAGTTTCCTTATCTTATTATGTGGTGGTGGTGGTGGTGGTGGAGGAGGAGAGTGCTGTCAAGTCATAGCTGACTTTATGATGACCCCTGGTAGGGTTTTCATAGCAAGAGAGTAACAGAGGTGGTTTGCCATTGGTGGCCTCTGCAACCCTGGTGTTCATTGGAGGTCTCTCATCCAATTACTAACCAAGGCCAACCCTGCTTAGGTTCCAAGATCTGACAAGATCAGGCTTTCCTGGGCTATCCAGATTATGCAATAACTCACATAAATGTAAATGCATACAAAAACCATGTTCTATTTTTCCAGATTACTTCAGCACCCTTATAGGTATTGTTGGATAAATAATGACAAGAGGCCTTTCAAATGAATGCCATTGAGTTTAGTTGTAAAATAGTAGAGTCCAGTAGCACCTTTAAAACTAACCAACTTTATTGTAGCATAAGCTTTCAAGAACCACAGCTCTTTTTGTCAGATGCACGCATGGTTAGTCTTAAAGGTGCTACTGAACTCTTTACTATTTTGCAACTACAGACTAACACAGTTAACTCCTAAGGATCTATTGAGTTTAGTTGAATCCCATTTAAATTTCATGCTTTTAAAATAGTTGTTCTTAGAAAAACAACTGTTGCGGTTTATGGTTGGAGTTTCCTTTCACTTTGTGCTTTTCTGCACAATCCCAAAAAGTGAGCTTCTACTGCATATGTAGTCTAATTGAGCATAAAACCCCTGCCAGTCTCTTTAGAGATGCAGCAGTACTATATCCTATACCAACATAATCAAGCACATACTGCAGGAGAATGTCTCAAGATACTGCTGCATAATATGTTATGCTGCATAATATGGCCCAGCTAATCCCCATTGTTCATCATTTTTTTAGTTTGAAAAAGGTTGAATATTCTAGTGCTGTGTATGTGTGCAGTTTTCCAAACTTTTTAAAAAAGCCCATAAGAGCAGCATGCTCAGAAGACTGCAGGGAAATAGCCTTGCAAGTGTTTTTAAAAAACTGGTATAGTAGTGGTAAATCAGTCTCCGTCCGTACAGCAGGAAAACTTAAGATATCTAAGACATTAAACATGCATTTAAAAATGGCACAGGTGATGGGGAGGGGAAAGCTGTAATTGCACAACATGGTTCATAACACAAGCAATATCCCACACGTGCACTTGCACAACAGCATTCCACATGACGATCAAAAAACTAATGTTCTTCCTCAGGAAAGAAACACATTTTCCTAGTAATGACACATTGCAGTTTGAATGGTAGAAAAATATTCCATCTCCAACACAAAGCACAATGTTGAGGAAAGACATGTGGACTGTGCAGTATAAATATGATGCAATTGTATATTTATTATGTATAAACAAATGATTATATGGGAAATCCTTCTTGTATAGGGCTGTGGGTGACTGCTGCTTCATGGATAACTTTTATAAAGGCAAGTCATTTCACTGCTGAATACTAAGTACTCATGAGCTAACTGCTATACTCACAGCATCAGTGCATCATCTTATTTGTTGTGTTCTTATGTCCCTACTAGTAAGTTGCTCCCCATCCTCAGCATTTATTCACTGGCAAAGCAGGTTTTAGGACTAGGCACTAAATGCCTTCCCTTGAAATCTCCTGAGACTTGTATCCGTCTTCAAAACTCTGTTTCAGTACAAATCCCTTGAATAGAAATGTTCTTTATGCAGGGAAAAGCAATCATATACAGAATTATCCAAGTCTAAACCCATTGATGTCATGCTGGAATAATTTAGTATCAGACTCCACTGTTAAGCTTTGTAACCGTCGTCTAGTTGGCTTTGGGAACTGTCAGTTCTGTGTAAATTTCACAGCAGAGACATTATTTTTCACTGACTTGTCAGAAACACTACAGAAATTTACTATTTCACTTTGTTTTTATGTAAAAACTTAAGAATACCAGCATGTCCAAGTTAACTTTTCCTTTTACAGGGCTTAATTTGTGCCAGGGTTCAGTTTCAGAACTTATGTTAAGTGCCAAGGCTTAACTAAATATAGGTGATAATGCAGTACCAAAAAGGAAAAATATATCTGAGCCCTTGCAGACTGCTTTTCCCACACTATGAAGGATGCCCATCAAGTCTCCATACTGGAAGAAAGAATTATGTTAGAAGCTGTGACTTTCGGGCAAGTTTACTCCCCAGTATCTTTCTTTAGCAATAAAATACTGCCCTCTTGTGATGTTCTCTGTACTTATACTTCCATTCATGTTGGCAAATGCACTTTATAAAATTGTTTGCCTCTAGTAGTTGCATAAAATGTAGTTACATAAATCTAAGTAAGAGTTACTAATGCAAAATAGACTTGAAAGTATAAAACTCTTACAGGTTTAAAAATAGTATCAGTTGTATTTAATTCCAGGCCAGGTATTATAAGCCAAAGTGTTCTAGAAGGGGATGAAAATGTGTTTGCTGCAATGGTAAACAAATTTTCCTATAAGCGTATATAGGGGAGACCATTAAGCATTCTAATCTCCATCTAAGGGCTGGCAGATAAATCTGACTCAGAGGCTGAAAACAATCTAACCATCACAACCTGCATATAATGGATTTTATGTAACTGTAGGTGAAACAGTCTATGAAATAGTACTGTGATCAATAATAATGGTATGTATGTATCCTTTAAAAAGGTGATTATTGATAAGACAAGAGTTAACAAAAATTCTTTGGCTGATATCATCTACATCCTTTTATCTTCTAAAAAGACTTTATTCATGTGAATTGCCCGCTTTTCTATGATTTTCCTCAAAGGAAATTTTGATTTTAGGAGTTTTAGTGCTCCCGTAGTTTATCCCTGAGCTGATAGAAAAATGATTTGTCATGTAATCATTTTTCCAGTATATTGGTTTTTTATGTCAGAACATCTGTGCCAGCTTTACAGTTCTCTACCAAGGATCTTGCAGATGTTATTGCTAAAACTGAGTATCAGTTCATCAATGGTGTATTAGTTACTTTATTTTTGTCTGTTCACTATAGAACAGGTGAATTAATAAAGTATAACTTAAGCTGTATTTTTAGTGAAACCAACCATACATTTTATGAACCAAAGCCTGTTTCATCTGAAACTATGCTACACTACTAGACCCCTTTGCAGTTTTTGTTGAAGCTGACTAACAGGCATTTAATTATAATTGATATGCGCATTGCATCTGGCTAGGAAAAATGTATTAAGTTACTTATGATTTTATTTTTATAACACTGAGACAATAGGATGAGTTTTCTATATTGTAAAATACTCATATTGGATAGTTTAGTCTCACTTGAACACAATTGGAACAATAATCCCTACATTGTATTTCCAGTCTTGCAATGCACCTGCTATTAGTACAGCTTGATGAACTTATTTTTTTTGCAAAATACATTTTCAGCTTTGGGTGATAATCTGTACAGATGTTTTAGCCGCATTTTAAAAGTTTAATTTTTATCTGCTCTTAATGCTGTATATCAGTTTTCTTGTCTGAAGAGTGGAAACAATACCACTACCTCATAAGAAAGGGGTTAAGATAATTCAGTTAGTAATATTGTAAAATTCCTTTCAATACAGGGCTCAAGCAATACCTTGTAAGTAATGCAAGTCTTTTTGTGCCTGTTTGGGACAAAATCTGTCTTCCATTGGGTAAAGAAGGGTGAGAGATGAACATTGCTAGGAAAAATATATACTGTAACTGGTATCAAGTGTATACCCAGTATTGTTTTTGAATGCATAATCAACCACAATGGATTTATTTGGACTGCTACTAAGAGGCAGTATTGTGCAAAAGACAAAACAGCTGGGCTGAATTCTAAACAGTATCAGGTTTATTGATAAAAAGTGGGTTTTTATAGAATTTGACAGACCTCAACTGTCTGGAATAAACGTCAAAGCTATTCCAAGAAAGCTCCAAGAGCACCTTGTGTTTTAGCTTAAAATATAGAAACTTAAAAGACCAAAAAGACTATTCACAATGCCAAAAGTTTTGCTAAGAAAAATCTTTTAAAGTCACAGTATGTCTATGCAAAAATGAGTTAATGAAGAGCAAAAGAGACTATAAAAACGAAATAATTTGGAGCAATGCTTGTAATTAAAGTTTATTTGTGTATTTTAACTTGCTTTGTTATAGTACGTGCTAAGATTTGGAAGAATTATGAGATGTACAAAAAGGTTGTGAAATATGATTGAAATAGTTGTGATTACTTGTGCTGGGCATGGCTTTGCCTTAGCTATTTTACTTTGTATTTCACTTTTTTGCAATTAAAAAAACTTTTCAAAGTGTTTAGTTGTACTATAGATCTCATTCATTTTCCCCTCTCGAGAAAGGAATGCTTTGTATCTCACAATTTGAACAATGCTACAGAGAGATTCTGTAACAGCGCTATAGGAAACTTTGTTCATCTTCGTTCTTCTGTGCAGCCCCATATGGGGACTGCGCATGCGCAGGCCAGCCAACGGAGAATTCTTCAACACTTTCTAGAGCTCCAAAGGGGCCGTTGCTCACCCAACACAGCAACTGTTCCCGCTCAAACGATTACGTGACTCAACGGCAAGCAACGGCCCCTTCCCTCAGTTTTCTTCTTGCCGCCGCTTGAGGAGGAACTTCGCTGTTGAGCTCCGTTTGGTAGTGTTTTTTCTGGTGAATTTTTCGGTGATTCTGACCTTCGGACTGTTTTTGACTTCGATTATCGCTTGCTGATTTTGACTACGATTGTTCAGTGTGTATTGACTCGGCCTGATTGACGACGCATCCCAGATTGGCCCCGTGTGCCTTCATTGCTTCGCTATGTCTTCTAAGGCACTTTTTAAGCACTGCTCCCAGTGTAATATGAAAATGACCCATGCTGATGCCCATGACCTGTGCCTGTTTTGCCTGGGTGAGGGGCAGATTGGGACGGCCTGTAAAATCTGCCAGAACTTTACTCCCAAGGCCAGGCATGACAGAAGCCAACGTTTGAGGGCTTCGTTGTAGAACAAAGTGCTGGAAGCGGAAGAGGTGCTTAAGTCTCCTTCAACGAAGGAGCTGACAGCACAATCAGGCTCAGGGGCAGAATCGATGCTGTCAACTGCTGGATGGCACTCGAGAGCTGGTTCCGTAGTTTCTGCGAGATCAGTTCCAGCATCGGTTCCGAGGGACAAGGTGTCGAGTCCTGTACAATCAGCTTCGGAATCGAATCCAACTGGCAAGCCTTAGAGTTCAGTGCCATCGGTTCCGACTTCGGATCTGACAGGAAAATCCTCGAAGCACAAATCAAAGCTGAGGTCGGCATCAGGGTCAACCCCACAGCGCTCACTGTTGGAGGATGTGATACTAGTTACCCCACGTACTCCATCACCACATTTAAACTCTCCAGCTCATTCCATGTCTGAGGGAGAGATTACGCAACCGAGAGTTACATTGGAATCGAGACGCCAGGTTGCGGTTGTGGATTCTGACCTGGACCATTCACCCTGTCGGGGGCATGAGATGCGGACAGATTCATCTCCCTGTCGGGCCCGTCATCGCTCAAGTTCATCGACGAGGTCGCACCAGAACCGGCATGCTGCGCAAGAGAGAGTCCCATCGGAACCGAGGCAAGCTGCGTCAATTCAGCATCGTCATGCCTGCTGTGTTTCGACTCCTCTATATCAATGGCAAGATGACTATATGGAGCTGAGAACCTCGGGTGCAGGGGATCGTAGGTAGCTTTCCCCTCCATTTCCGGAGGCATCTTCAGTGTTGGAAGAGGGAGAGATAGAGGTGGATCATTCCAATGTCGGTTCCGAGTCTCTGTTGGAGCCTTCTCCCGACAACAATGTAGGGTCTGGAACTGGTTCTCCTTTTGAAGACCTTCAACTGTATGCGGAGCAGATTACTCGAATGGCAAAGGCCTTAGACATCGATATGTCATCAGCTACACTGAGGACGAAGGATAAGCTACTGTGTCATATATAGTGATGCTCCTGTTGTTGGCTTCCCTATGTTAGAAGGACTGGAGGAAATCTTAGACAAGGTGTGGAAGGCTTCTGCTGAGTTACCTGCAACATCAGAGAGTAGAACAGATGTATAAGATTAAGCAGGATACGTGGCAAGCACTAATGAAGCATCCACCACCATCCTCCTTGGTTGCAGAGGAGATCCCACACCGTAAAGCAGATTCTCACTCAGTCCCACCTGATAAGGAGGGAAAGAAGTTAGACAGAGGGCACTACACAGTGTCAGCCTTGAATATGCGGATTGCCAATTATCAGACAATAATGGCTGGGTACCAGCTTTATCTATGGGAGAAGCTACCATTATATATCGCTGACCTCCCAGAAGACAAGGCGGCGCTGGTATTGTTGATTCAGACAGAATGCAGGCAGTCATGCTGTGGATACTTCGGTGAGAGGTATGGCAAGTGCAATCCTCCTACAGAGACATGCCTGGCTCTGCTCTACAGCCCTTCCTGTGGAGATGAGGGCAAAAATTGAAAGTTTACCATTTGAAGGCGACCAACTCTTCTCTTCTGTGACTGATGAGTCTCTTAAAAAGGAGAATAGGCAGACAGCCAAATCTTTGGGGTTGACTTCAATGGAGAAGACACCCTACAAGCAAAGGTATTTCCCCAGGCATACTCCATATCAGTATTATGGGAAGTCTTACCAGCGCCCATATTCACAGTACCAACCGCAGAGACAGTATACTACGTCTCAGCAGTCGAGATGTAGACCTTACAGGCCCCATCCATCTCAAGGACCGGCACATCAAAAAGATCCTCAAAGTGCTTCCAAGCAGTTCTGACTGGAACAAACGAACTCTAGTCCTACTTTTGGAGGCAAATACCTTTGCTTAGCACCCTTTTTGGCTGAGTGGGAGTCGATAACGACTGATTTCTGGGTCTTGACCATTGTGAGAATGGGTTATGGGCTCGAGTTTACCGAGTTACCAAAGTGTGTTTGGCCAGCAATGGCAGTTAATACTACGGTATCTGAGTTGGAAGGTGAAATTCAAAATCTCTTGTCCAAGGGGGCAATTGAAGAAGTAAAAGTTGATGATGCACAACCTGGTTTCTTCTCACACTTCTTTCTGATACCAAAGAAGGATGGGGGTTTGCACCCTATGTTAGATTTAAGGGGCCTTAATGTTTTCCTCAGGGTGTCTAAGTTCAAGATGGTTACCCTGTCAGTTGTACTATCATTACTAAAATATGGGGACTGGTTCGCGGTCCTTGACCTTAAGGACGTGTATTTTCACATTGCTATAAGGAAAGAGCATAGAAAATACCTTCATTTCCTGTACAATAACATGATGTCAGTAAAGTGGTGCACATCAATCTGTTGGAGCTAAGAGCAATACGATTTGCACTTGTTTAGTTTCCAGGCTTCCTACAAAATGGGAATTTGTTGGTGCAAACAGACAACACCACGGCGATGTACTATGTAAACTGTCAAGGTGGTACTGCATCCCTAAGGCTCTGCAAGGAAGCTGTGACTCTGTGGCACTGGGCAATAGCAAATAGTGTATCTATTCAGGCAATCCACATTGTGGGTACAGACAATGCAAAAGGGGATGTACTCAGCAGAGTCATTGTATCAAATCACAAGTGGGTTTTGAACAACAAATAATTACCCCTGTATTCGACCAGTGGGGAATACCAGATATAGATGTGTTTGTGACAAAAAACAATGCAAAGGCCAGGGTATTTTGCTCCAGGGCAGGGAGTGATCCGTTGTCCATTGGGGATGTGTTCCAGGTCGCCTGGACAGGGAGATTCCATTACATGTTTCCCCCAATCCCTCTCCTAGCAAGGGTACTGTGCAAGATAGAGAGGAACAGCACCGATTGTGTACTTATAGCACCGTTTTGGCCAGGGCAAGTGTGGTTGCCAAAACTTCTACAGCTGTCCAGACGGACATATGTCAAATTACCTGTGCAGCCGGATTTACTACACAGTGGGGCGTTATTTCACCACGACCCAGGCAGTTTGCACTTGATGGCATGGCGAATTTGGCCACAGTCAGAATGCTGTCCCCAAGTACAGGAGGTCCTTCTGAATCCAAGAAGGCCTGCGACTAGAAGGTCTTATGCAGCCAAGTGGACTAGATTTCTGGCCTGGGTAGAGGCTAGAGGTGTTTCAGCTATAGCATGTCCGCTGAATCTCATATTTGAGTATCTGTGTCAGCTGAAGGCAGATGGGTTAGGTGTGTCCTCATTGAAAGTGCACTTGGCTGCTATTCCCTCAGTTCACCTACCGATGGAGGGACGAACAGTGTTTTCTCATTTGAGATCCCGCCAGTTTATGAAGGGAATGTTTAACCTGTATCTGTTTCGTTACCAGTTCCCCAATGGTCATTGTCCCTGGTGTTGGCATGCCTGATGTTGCCACCCTTTGAACCTCTGGCGACCTGTCCCTTGGATGTTTTATCTTACAAGGTGGCATTTTTAGTTGCAATTACCTCTGCTAGAAGGGTGAGCGAGTTGGCAGCACTTAGGGTGGACCCTCCATTTCTGAAGTTTCACCCTAATAAGGTGGTTTTAAATCCCTGTTTACAGTTCCTGCCTAAGGTAGCCATTTAGCACAAGAGATTTCTCTACCGGTGTTTTTCCCAAAACCAGTGTCAAAAGGAGAGAGAGCCTTACACACATTAGACTTAAAAAGAGCATTCGCTTTTTATTTGGACAGAACAAAGCCTTTTCGGGGTACCATGAGGTTTTGTGTTTGCTTTGGTGGAATGAATAAGGGTAAACAGGCATCTTCTCCCTCTGAGGCGGAGGACATCTTGATGGGGGATTCCCACCCTCTGTTCAGGGAGGCAGGAACAAATCTTCATACTTCCTGTCTTCCTAGTGTGTGTCACCCTGTTTCTCAGTTCCTTTCCTGCCTTGATAGGGAGAGCAGCTTGCCTTTGGACGCTGCATTGCTTTCGAACCTTTACTTTCACTTTTGCCTCTCAATCCTTCTCCTAATCTACATCTGAATACTTGCTATTTATCTTTTCTCTCCTGTTCCCTGCTGTGCCTCTTCTCAGCAACTACAGGGAACGCGCTCCTTTTTTCTTTTTTGCCTTTTTTCCTCCTGGCTACTGCGGCCGTTTCAAAACCTTACAAACCTCACAGCGCACTCATTTTCGCGCCAAATGGAAGAGCGTGAGGGAAGCGATGGCTTCCTCTCTGCAGGAGAGTTAGACGCCCCCCTCACTGCCGCTCCTGATCAAAACATCAGAGGCATCGGCATTCACCCAGAGGGCACAGCATCTGTTGTCCCCAGCACTGAAAGAGCCGCTGCAACAAAGCGCGCCAAGAAGAGGCGCCATCCCTCCCTGGCTTCAGAAAACGTGGCAGCCATTTCTGGCCCCACTGATGACAACGTGGTTGCCAACAGAACGGGAGGTGGCTGCGGAGTGGTTTTCACCACATCCTTAAGCCAGTCGACAGCCCTGAGACCTAGTGAAGCCTGCCTGAATCTTGCTGAAGGGCATCCAGGATCCAGCACCCCAGAATCCAGAGGGGAACAGGTCTACCCGTGAGTAATGCGACATACTCGGGTAATCCAGTAGTGCCTCAGGATTTCCTGAATGTGATCAGGCAGACTATGAGGGAAGAGATTGCCCATTTCTATCACAATGCGGGGGGAAGAGACAAAGATCCATCTGACTTATCCTCCTGCCCTTCCCCTCCTAGGCGGAAAAATGCTGAGGGTATGCCCCCTCTCACAGAGACCTAGCTGGCCCACTAAGGCAGCTAGAAAAGAATCTCTCCTCAGAGACAAGGAAAGAGAGCTTCCTCAATGGGATCCCACAGGATATGGGGGCAGTGAGAATTCAGAGGGGGGAGAGGGGGAATTCCTCTCAGATGAGGAAGAGGAGGATGTAGAAATACCCGAACAGTCTGCACGATTTTTCAAATCAGAGGACTATCAATACCTCCTTTCCAAGACCATGGCAGCCTTGGAGTTACAGGAAACCCCATCAGGTGAAGATACAGGTTCCACCCCATCTCAATCTAAAAGCAGACCCAAGGGAAATAAAGAATTCTTCCCCAGGTCTGGCGCAACTGAGAGGGTCTTTCCATTCCCTGACTTTTTTGAAAAACAACTAAAGTCTGAATGGGCTAAACCTATGGCCAATAGAAATTTTCCTGCATCTGTTAAGAAATTGTATGCCTTACCATCTTTCACTGACCAGTTTTTTCAGGTGCCTTTAGTGGACGCCCCTGTGGCAGCATTACAATCCTCTGGCCTGCTATTTGCTGATGGCAAGGGTATGATCCGAGACAATCTTGACAGGAAGGCTGACTTTGCTCTGAGAAAAGCCCATGAAGCCACCTCATTGGCCATCAAGGTGTCATAGCCTCAACAGCCATAGCCTCAGCCTCAACAGTGTCCAGAGCCACCATTGTATGGACCAGGAAAATCTTACAACTCATTCCTCCAAGTAACTGCCGTTTAGTGGAGGGGACTAGCAGAGTCCTTAAGGCTAGCTCCTTCATAGCAGATGCAACTTTGGACTCCTTGATCTTTTCCTCCAGGGCCATGGCGTCTGCAGCAGCTGCCAGAAGATCTCTATGGCTGAGAACCTGGCAAGCCGACCCTCACTCTAAATCAATAGTTGCAGCCTTCCCCTTCCAAGGAGACAGACTGTTTGGAGATGCCCTCGACAAGATACTCATAGAGACCAGGGACAAGAAAAAGGCGATGCCCAAAACATTGAATCGCAATGACAGGAGACCCTCCAGCAATTACTCCTTTTGCTCCCACAGAGTACTACCAAAATTTAGCAAGGACACCAGAGGATCATCCTGGGCCCCCTCCAAGCAAGACTTCAGACAAGGACATCCTTACAACTGATTCAACAAGCAATTTCCAAACAGAAGCGACAAACCAATGCGTGACAACAAACAGAACAAAGCATGACTACGAACAGCTACCGGTAGGGGGACGCCTCTGGCACTTCCAGGAGAAGTGGATCAACTCTCAAGCGGATGCTTGGTCTCTGGAGATAGTCACCAGAGGATACTCCCTAGAATTTATGCGACCCCCACCAGACCGTTTCATCTCTTCCCCTCTTCACAAGAACCCAGACAAACTTCACAGGACATATGTTGCCATCCAACACCTTCTCAGCATCCGGGCTATAGAGCCCGTCCCCATCCCAGAGCAGGGGCAGGGAGTGTACTCCATCTTTTTTACGGTGCCAAAAAGGAATGGAGACTGGAGAGCGATTCTGGATCTGAAGTTCGTCAACAAATTTATCAGGCTGAGACACTTCAGAATGGAGTCGCTGAGATCAATCACAGAATCCCTAGCACAAGGGGAGTTCCTTACCTTCCTGGACCTGCAGGAAGCTTATCTTCACATCCCAATCTTCCTCGGACACAGAAGATTTCTCCGCTTCTGTTTCGGAGATCTACACCTGCAGTTCAGAGCCCTTCCATTCGGCCTCTCCACAGCACCCAGGGTCTTCAACCAAGATTCTGATTCATCCAATTGTACAATTAAGAAAACAAGGAATTCACATTCATCCATATCTCGACGACCTGCTAATCAGATCAAACTCCAAGTCCAAAGCACAGATAGATACAGAAAAAACCATACAATGCCTACAGGACTTTGGCTTTCTAATCAATCTTCAGAAAAGCTCTCTTCACCCCAGTCAAAAATTGGAACACCTGGGAGTCCTGATAAACACAACAAACAATTGCACCTTCCTAGCGGAAACAAGAGCAAAAAAGATAAAAGAAATGTCTTTTTCTGTCCTCAAAGACAGGTTCTCTTCCTTGATGACCCTTGCCAAACTGATGGGACTCTTAATCTCGAGTATCGACACTATTCAGTGGGGTCAGCTCCATACCAGACCTCTTCAATAACTCCTGAGACCGTTCCAGTTAAAAATTATGAACAAAGTGGACCTCCTTGTTCAGGTTCCTCCAAAGGTAAAGTCCAGCCTCATATGGTGGACCAAAATCTCCCATCTCTGCCAAGGGAAGCAATACCTCAATTTGAATCTAAAGCAGATTTTTATGGACGCCAGCCTGTCTGGATGGGGAGCAATACTGGAAGACTCCCCAGTGCAGGGTCGTTGGTCCAACAGAGAGAGGTTGCTACCTATCAATCTTCTGGAACTAAGGGCAATACATCTGGCCCTACTACACTTCAGCCCACAGATATCACAACATCATGTCTTAATCAGAACAGACAATGTTTCAGCAAAAGCATACCTCAACAAACAAGGGGGATCCAGATCTACAGCCCTACACAAGGAAGCATCCAAGATCCTAGCGTGGGCAGAGCGAAACCTGGCATCCATCACGGCGGAGCACATCAAGGGTTCAATGAACACACAGGCAGATTGGCTCAGCAGACAAACCATCCAGGAAGGCGAATGGTCTCTGAAGAAAGATCTGTTCCGATTCATCACGTCTCACCTAGGACTTCCCCAGGTCGATCTGTTTGCATCCTCGACCAACCACCAAGTGAACAGGTTCTTCACCAGATTCCATCATCCAGAGGCCAAAGCGACAGATGCGTTGACATCACAATGGCCAGACAGTCTCCTGTTCGCTTACCCCCCCTTACCAGTTCTTCCCAAATTAATCAGGAAGATCAAAGAACAAAAAGCAGACATAATAGTAGTTGCTCCTTACTGGCCCCGGAGACCGTGGTTCTCTGCCCTGCAACAACTAGCAACGCTTCCACCACTAACTCTACCAATATCTTCAGACATGCTTCCGCAAGGCCCAGTCTGGCACCCATACCCAGAGTGGCTACATTTAACCGCGTGGAGATTGAGCGGGAACGCTTCTTGAGATTGGGATACTCAGAGGAAGTGACCAATACACTATTAGCTTCCAGGAGACAGTCCACCACAAGGATATACAATACGACATGGAAAGCTTTCGCTAGATGGTGTAGAAGAAAGGCAGTTAATGTCCTGAAACCCAAGATTGGGTCCATCTTATCATTTCTGCAAGATGGTCATGCAAGTGGTCTCAAATCTGCGACTCTGAAACGACAGGTTGCAGCCCTAGCAACAGTGCTACATTTTCAGGGTGTAAATATATCCAGACACCCACACATTCATCGTTTTCTTAAGGGTGCCGCCCTAAAGGACCCACCACGTTCGCACAGATTCCCAACTTGGAAACTACATACGGTTCTATCTGCCCTAACCAGGGCTCCCTTTGAACCTATCAGAGAGATTCCGCTCAAATGGCTGAAGATGAAGGCCTTATTCCTGACTGCAGTCACATCAGCAAGAAGAATTTCTGAAATCGGGGCCCTCTCAGTCAGCCCTGAGTTGTGTGAGTTTCACAAGGATAAAGTGGTCCTGAGGACAGATCCAACATTCATTCCCAAAGTGAACTCCCAATTCCACAGATCTCAAGAAATCTATTTGCTGTCCTTCTGTCCAAATCCCTCCCATTCTAAGGAACGGATGTGGCATACACTGGATGTAAGACGTGCACTGAAGACGTTTATCTGCAGAACTGAACATATCAGGAAAACCAACTCCTTGTTTATCTCTATCTCTGCACCGAACAAGGGATTGAAGATGTTGAAACCAGCTATCAGTAATACACTCAAAGCGTGTATTATAGAGGCATACAAAGCTCAGAAGCTAAACGTACCAACCGGGATTACAGCCCATTCAACTCGGAGTTCCGCAACTAATGCAGCCTTCACCAGACATGCTAAAGTCAAAGAAGTCTGCAGGGCAGCCACCTGGTCAACCATTTCAACCTTTATTCGACATTATAAGCTCAACACGTATGATTCAGCAGATGCAGCGTTCGGCAGAAGGGTGCTGCAGCATATATTGCAAACTGAAGGTGATGCCCCCACCCAGTAACTAAGGACACTGCTATGGGAGGTCCCATCAAGATGTCCTCCGCCTCAGAGGGAGAACGGACCATTGGATACTCACCGTGAATGGTCCTTCTCCTCTGAGGAACAGAGGACATCTTGTCCCTCCCGAAGACATCGCCTCTCTTCTCCCTTCTGCCATATTCTTAGATTCACTTCCTGTCCTGTTGTTATTCTTGTCTTGATATCACTTATCTTTCTTTTGTTATCACCTGTTAGAGCATTATGTGTTAAAGTTTATGGAATGTTATCTGCTTGGGGAGTTGCCAGAACTGAGAAACAGGGTGACACCCACTAGGAAGACAGGAAGTATGAAGATTTGTTCCTGCCTCCCTGAACAGAGGGTGGGAATCACCCATCAAGATGTCCTCCGTTCCTCAGAGGAGAAGGACCCTTCACGGTGAGTATCCAATGGTCCGTTCTCCGACAGTCTCGCGTTGGATTGTCCTTGCTATTGAGAAGGCTTACAGCATGGCTGGATTGCAATGTCCCTTGAGGGTAAATGCTCATACGACAAGATCGCAAGCAGCATCTTCAGCTCTTATCAAGGGTGTCCCTTTGGTGCAGATTTGTAAGGCAGCACCATGGGGTTCTGCCAATACATTTGTTAAACATTATGCAGTTGATGTAAATGCAAACCAGGATGTGGCAGTTGCGAGGTCCATTTTTCACTCTCTCTTTGCCTAAAAAAAAAAAAAGGATTAATGAGTTGTTACTAAGGAACTTTGGGTTCATTGGTTCCAAAGATGTGTTAACCTTGCTCTACATTTTTCGTGTGTTATCCTGTTTTATGCTCACATTGTCTAATAAAATTGAGTTGGATTTCACACCCGCCTCCTTGTGATGTATAGCTTGGTACTCTCCCATGTGGGGCTGCACAGAAGAATGAAGATGAAAACAGGGTTGCACTCACCTGTAACTTCTGTTCATCGAGTTCTTCTGTGCAGACACACATGCCCTCCCTCCTACCCTGCTGTGAACTTCCTGGGTGCTCCCACTGGGAGTGGTGGTGGCTGAGGAGGAACTGAGGGAAAGGGCCGTTGCTTGCCGTTGAGTCACGTGATCGTTCGAGCGGGAACGGTTGCTGTGTCGTGTGAGCAACGGCCCCTTTGGAACTCTAGAAAGCATTGAAGAATTCTCTGTCAGCTGGCCTGTGCACGCACAGTCCCCGTGTGTGTCTGCACAGAAGAACTCGATGAACAGAAGTTACAGGTGAGTGCAACCCTGTTCTATCCATTTCAACTAAAAATGATCCACAGAATGTGATAGTAGTGGATAGTCCAATCTGAACAGTACTAAATCCAGGATACTTCTCAGGAGCTTTAGACATTAGGATGACACTCCAGTCTTGGCCACTGGCAGACTGTATCCCCTTTCTCCTGGGAAGAACAGCATTCCAAGGGGAAGACCATCCCGGACCCATCCATCAGCCTGAGAATGAGCATCCTCAGCGAGCTTCTTTCCTCTCTTCAGTAACAACTCAGCAAACTCTTCAGCTCTGTCAGAGACTGCAGAAGCAAGGGGAAAGGACACTGGTCTCTCCTACCACCAGAAGTCCAAGACCCACTCCCTCTTTTCCAGGTAGACCATCATCAAGAAAAGATCAGCTTGCCCTAACTAACTACACTTGAACAGCATCAGACTTATGTCTCTCCTCTGCCTCTTCCTTTCAGCTCTCCTTCTGTATCTTCTCTTTTTAGGCTGTAAACCCAAGAGTATGAGTGTTTGTTTCTTAGTGGCTATGAGTCACCTTGGGAGACAATTGTCTGAAAAACAGAATATACATTTATAATATATATAGTTTTGTCCAACTAATTTTACTAAAATTAAGGTAGAAGTTGCTGTTATCTGTACCTGACCTTTTATCTAATCATGTGGTTCGTAAGAAGTCATTTACCTAAATGATACTTCATTTCCTAGTCATATAACCATTTTCATCATTGCCTTTTACAGATCAGGTTACATATTAACACAACTAATGAATGACATGGAGAAACTTTCAAGCAGCATATTATGTGTCTACTACAGTATTTTGAAAAACACAATCATATTCAGTTTTCTACAGCATCATGCACAAATTCAAGCTGTGTTTAACACAAGGAAAATTCAGAATCTCAGTTGCAAGTGATTTACAAGGATTTCTAGTTTAGGAAGTATGTACAGAAATACTTAATAAAACTAAGCATGTTTTCTATAACAAGAAAAATATTATAAGCATGTGCGGCATGTGGATATGATCTCAGCAAGAAAGTCTGAAACTGCTACAGTGAAATAAAAAATAGTTAAAGCAATAAAAATAACCTTCATGGGTTGGGGGGAGCTTTCTGCTTTTAATATTGTACTTTGTAGTGTCACCCACGTTTAAGGGAAAGTGTGTGAAAGATGACATGCATGTTAAAAAAACAAGTCACATGTTGCAGATTATAGTGGTCTGAAGTTTAAATACTATTGTTGTATATAATAATTCCTAAAACAAACATACACCAGTTTAGATTAGTCATAGCTTAATTGTGCTTTTTTCTAGTAAGAGATAGTTGAAACACAGGGATGAATATGCTGGACTGACAAGTATTAGAGTCCTATGGTAGTTCTCCACACACAGGATCCAAAGTTGCCAACATTAGCCCCCCCCCCCCTGCTGGCCCATTTTATCCTAACTACCACCCCATGAGATAGACAATGCCTGGGACAAGCCCCCCAGCAACTTCCATGACAGAACAGGAATTTGAACCAGGGTAGTATTCCATATCCTAATCCAACACACTAACCCCTACAATCACACAGGAGACAAAATTTGGTATTGTTGCCATATACCTGCAGAGACAACTTAGAGGGCTTTATCTTGCTCCTACTGCTATTGAGCATCTAAGTACATACGCTGGGTAACATTTAAGAGTTTGAAGACTCCTCGCTATGACTGCACCTAGCTTTATTTTCATCTCATCTGAGAACGATTGTTTCTCTGAACCAGTGTTAGCACACTGAGCTGAAATGGAATCTAGACATAACTATTATGGGGGATAACTTCAGTGCATTGTGGGAAGTAACCCTGAAAAAAAAACCAGGTTTATAAGCTGGGAAATGCTGGTTTTTCACATTCAGATAGTGGCTGTGGCTGTGTTTGCACTATAGTTGGTGATACTTCTAACATTTGGCTGTGATTATCCATGCTTCTTCAACCTGATTCCCAAAACCTTATGAAAAGCCATATAATTTAATATTCATTTTTGTCTGGTATTTCTTGCCAATGCAGTTGTGCTGGCTAGTTACTCATGCCCAAATATAAACAAAATTATGTAATCCATGGATGAAGTCAATGAAGAAATCACTGAACAGGTCTATATATTCCCCAACAAATTAGACTTTAAGAATAGGGACCTGTGTGCTGCTGCTTTACCCAATTCCTAGTTCTACAGGCAGGAATTCTAGGTATAATGTTACAGAGACTAGACTATTCAAATGAAACATACTTTTCATCCACCCTGAGTTACTCTGGTTAGGGCTGACTATAATTCCAAATAAAAATTTTTAGATATTATTCTAAACATTCTTCTAAGCAAATGTGTCTTTTATTTACTTTCATGTTATCCACAGTAGCAAACAATAACCAAAGAAGAGATATTCCATGAGGGCACAGAGCTATAAGCAACAAAGGAAAAGTGCTTTGTTTCCAGGTAGAGTTTTGCATGCATATACAACATGTACAGTCTTACTGACCCTTTTTTAATGTTACAAACCTGCACTAAAAATTGAATCTGAAATTTACCACCTAGTTACCTAGGATCATGATGTTTGTAGCTGTTTTAATGAAAACTTTTCCTGCTCCTGAGGACCAATGTTTCAATCTCATCCTATCAGAGCAGAGTCCTCCTTGCTTTCCTGAATGGCAGCCATTTCTGTAGTGCAGTGCAAATATTATTTGCTCACTCACTATATAGTTCAGATAGCTGATACAAGTAGCAGCTGTCCAATCAGGGTACTGGTGTGGAAAAGCATTTCTGCTGTACTTTAAAGAAAATCTCTATTTAAAAAGTGCTTAAATTTCTAAAGAAATTTTTGTGTTCAGCACCCTCAACAAAAAAAAAATTGATGTGGAACTTCAGAAAGGATCCCCTTGTTTCTTCTGGCAAATTAGTAAAAAACCACTTCCTTGCTTAAGCAGAATATGACCTTAACAGTAGAGGGAGGCAGTTATGAGGGTGCACCATGTTCTTGCAACTTCCTTCTCCTCTGATTCGTTGAATATTGCAGTCAGAATAGCATAGGAAATCTGAATGCCAAAGTAGAGGGGGATGAGACCACTGATTTCAGACAATCCTCTTCGAACCAGCATACTAGCCCTCTCCACTACTTTATTAATTTTTAATATGAAAGAGAAAAAACTTTTAAAAAGGCAACTGAAAGGATAATTCTGCTTTAGAACAACATATCCAGAGCATTTAACTGTACCCCAAACTTTCCCTGGGAAGTTCACAAAATGAAAATGAAAAGCTAACATTTATTAATCAGCTCAAATTTTAATACACAGTTTAAGAATGTGGCAGTGCAGGAGGAAACTAGTTTTTAAAACAAACCTGAATTCACCACTAGCAAATACATTAAAGATCTGGAATCTCTAATAAGTGGTTCCAAAGAACAGTTGAGTTTAATCATCAGCTACTAGATTGATGTTTTGTGCAGCTGTATAGAGATATTAAAATTGAAATTATTCCCATATTATGGGAGGCACACTCATGACATACTGGAGCTCCATAACTGTACTAGCAGCAACCTCAGAAAAATTTAACAGTTCAACAGACATCTAGATAATACCCAGGCCATGAGAACATCACACCAGGTTTTTCTTTGATCAGTCTCCTTACAGGTATCAAAAAAAAATCAGATTTATACTAGCAAGGTTAGAACACTGAAGTAGATAACGGCAGATCCCATTTGGTCCACACAAAATTACATACATATTTAACCAATTATGTTTTAATAGGACATAATAAACCTTAAAATTAAAGCATATAAATTTCAAGAGCCTGGGATGGCAAAAAAGACAAGAATACTAAAGAGCATTTTCCACCATTTACTCTCATTATCAAAAATATTTTTCAACTCTTCTTGCAAAACAGAAACAAAAAGTACATACTGAACACTTACATCACATTCTTCTTCCTATGGCTTTAACCCCCTCCCCCACCCTGCCCTACCCACAGAAAAGACAGGGGGAAAACAAACCAAAAAGCCAACAAAATGCTATTTGACCACATTCACATAAAATGACACCATGGTACACTACAGAACAAAAAGGAGGCATCATCCAATTGGTGTCCAAAACCTTTTGCTTACTTTGCAGACCTATTAATCATCACTATACATGCTTTGTGCCAAATCCAAATGTGTCTAATGTCAAATTCATTGGCAACATTCAGTTAACAGTTAGATGGCAAATTTAAGGAATTTCAGGAACTGTGACACTGCATCTCTTTAGATGAGCTAATTAAATATTGCCCTAAATTAGGATGCTGTCCTATAAATAGCAGGGTAATCATTTCTATTCTAGTCAGTCCATAGTTTATGCAAGTAATTTAGATACTACACACACACCATCAAAAAGTAGGATTAACAAAAATTAGTATACTTTAAACTTCACAGTTCTGTCTCGATGGTATAACTAGAAACAAAGTAATATTGGAATCCTGTACACAGAGAATGGAGTAATTCCTTCAGAGAACAAGTATATCCCACAACCATGCCAATCTCTGCTAGGCATACCATTTGCTGTTGTTGCATGCCAGGCAATTCCAATCAAGGCCATCTTGCATATACACTGCTACATGTCATGTACACCACTACAACTGATTCTTTTAGAGGGCCCCAAAACAAGCAGGAATGAAACCATTCTCAGGAGTGGATAGATGAGAAAAAGCAAATGCTGAAGGAGAAAAAGTAGAAGGGCCCCAAGCTGATAATGAATGTTTGACCATGTTGGAGCATGCCTGCAACTGCAGCAGCATACCAGAATATGCTATATTTTAGCCTGATAGAAGCTTCTCTACTCTTTGTATTCCAGACATGCAAGATTGCAACCTAAATTTGCACCAAGAGGGAAGCATCTATTCTAAAAAATTATGAATACAAGTACCCAGCCAGTACTCCAGACGTCTGTCTGGAACCAACCATGGACACAAAACATCAAATACTGTAGAGTGCCCACCCACAATGAAAAGAACTCACTTATTGCTTTAAAAAATCACAGTATGAAATAGTTCTAGAATGGCCAAGCTACCTAATCTCAAAAGACAATTTTTGCCTGTGTATATTCAGGGAATTAAGATATCATTACCCATAGATATTACTGTGCAAGTACATCCTATGGAAGTTTCTGTTAACCCAAAGTAAGATTTTGATGGTACATCCCTAAACAGAGTTACTCCCTTCCAAGACCAATTTAGAAGTGTGTAGCTCTGTTTAATGCTAATCTTGTACTGCAAAACTAGCAAATGCTATATAAAAGGCTATATGGAGTATTAACTTTTTAACTAGCATCACCATGTTAATTTTATTATTTCCAAGTAAGGATTAAACTTCATTTACATCCCTTACTAATCTCAGTGAAAAATGCGTAAGAATAGACTTTGGGTTTCCCTCCACTCCAACTAAAATGAAACATATACCCCAGATAACTCTGACATGAAAACTAAATTGCTTTTATTTTGAAGCCTTGCAACATAAAGTGTTAATACTGTGGCATGAAATACATGAGAGGCATCCATCTCTAGAGTATGAAAATAGAATTAACAGTTTTAGAAGGAGGAGGCTTCATGACAAACGCACTTTATTTTCAAACTGTTATTCAGAAGAAAAGATTGTATTTGAAAACCCTGAGAGCTGAGGTTCAAAGTTCTTTTGTTGAAAAGTTGCACACTAGTTGGGCAATTATAGTAATTATCATTTTAATGTAAAATTTCTTTTGAACAAATTTTAAGTACTAAGTTACTAATTTCTCTGTCCAAAAATAATATGGTATTGAAGGCTGTTTTCTGACATTTTAAAAAAGATTCCCAATATGGTGCAATTCATGTACAATACTAAGTAACCTGGATACATTATAAATGAGCACAACTGTAATGGACTGACTAGAAACCATTTTGCATATGTAACCAATCTCTGATTAAGCACAAAGCATGAACTGGTACAACAAGGTCAGTATTTTCCAAAAAAGTCAATCTGTATTAAAAAATCATTTACATTAGCATTTGATCTGAAACTATGAGGTGCTGTAAGAACTAAAGACAGTTTCAGGGTAACTCCGCAATTACCGTCAAACTATTTCCCAGACACTAACACACAACATAGCAATGAAAAACACTTGATACAAGTGATCTATATGTAGGAGCTCTGGCAGGTTAAACAGAACCATAGCTGCCTTCAAAATTGTAGCAGTCCCCCTACCAAAGGGTGAGGGGAGAGGGGAGAAAGACAAAAGAAGAATGACTCAGCAGTCATATCTCATGTCTATCGCTTCATCCAAGTTCTTATCATCATTTGTACTGGCAGCTAAAAATGTCGTTACTGGTGACCCTGTCATATTAATTACACTGGTACTTGTGCTGGCATTGCGCACAGCAATGCTTGTTACATTAATGCCCAAAGTAAGCCTAGTCTGCTCCAAGGCTTTTTCTGGCACTGCAAATGCCTCCAGTTTTTTCTCCCCATTAGCCATATATGAATTTTGGCAGCCACGGCATATGCAGTCTAAGCAGGCTTTACGGTTTGAGTAGCAAGGACATCGTTGGCCACGGCATGTAAGAACACTTGGATTTTGGGTGGCTCGGCCACATTTACACCCCTTCTTTTCTTGCTGCTTTTTATACACAGTTTTTGTTGGACTTCCTGGCACGACGTGACTGCTAGCTTTTGATTTGTCTTTTGTTTTCAGCATTCCTGATTTAGATTTTGGGCGAGATTTCTTGGCAGTATGGTCTAGATTCTTTTTCATGCTCTTATTCGGTAAGAGTACAGTTTTGCCTATTTTAGGAGCAGTGCCTCCATTGGGTACAGTTGCTATAGGCTGCAGAGACATCTTAGCTTCCTGTTTCACCATTACTGGAGCTGAGGCTCCCAACGTTGGGCCACAAAGGATACTGGAAATTGGAAGAGGTTGAACCTTTTCGCTGTCACTTTCCGATCGCGATCGCTTTCTATTTAATTTAACTACCTTAGGTGTTGCAGCTGTACATGAAATCCCATGAGGTGAAGAACCCAATGACATGTACACACTATGACTCGGAAGTGTGGGGGGAAGCTGCAAAAAAGGACCATTTGATAAACTGGTTTCCAACCCATGCTGCAGATTAGGACTGCAGACATCTGTGTTAGTCTCTAAGCTCCTCAGTACTTCCTCAACACTAAGCAAAAGAGGATCGCCTGGTTTTATGTCTTCACTGAAACTGCAGATATCTGCACACAAGTCACTAGGGGAAACAGTATCACAGATGGGCTGCAGACTGCTAGAAATATCTTCAGTTTTCATGTACTGTCCAGGGCTACATACATCAACTGAATGTTCATGTTCAGGGGAAGGAATATTTCCTCCAAGTTTATCTGCTGATAGCCCATTACAACTGGGCAACCCATTAATAACAAAGCCTTTTGCATCTGAGTCACATGTGCTTTCGGGTACAGAAGAGTTACTAACTGGAGGTTCATTATTATGCTCCGAAGTTGAAGGTGATGGGGAATATGTCAGACACAATGCTAAGCCTTCATCAGACACCTTTTCTGCATCTTCATGGAGTGGGGAACCATCTTTGAGCAAAGTCAAAAGATCTGGAGAGCTGTCCACAGCTTGTTTAATATCTCGTGCCAGTGGTGTTTGTGTTATGTACTCGCATAGTTTTTTATAGCAGTTAACTAGAATGCTTAGCTGTTTATTTTCTTCAAACTGCTCATAGTCCTTGCACCAACTACATGATGGTTTCATCATCATTTTCTTGCCTTTACAGGTTTTGCAGACATAATGTTGACATGTGGAGTTGGTGGGTGCAATTGGATCTTGCAGCAGATTTCCTAAGAGGAAAAAAGAAGAGTATTATAAAAACTCAATGGAGACTTGAATTGCAATTCGACCCTGATTATCTAATGGTATTAGACCTTGATTATCTAATGTTTACGCTTAATATCTGTAAATACTGCCCATGAAACCATCATGTTTGACACCAGAATGGACTTTTAGAGAGTAAACCAAAATGATGCCGATCAGTTTAATGTACTGGCTATGAAATATCCGCAATACAAAAAGTTCTTTCATTCTTACCATTCCATCATGTTCATTTCGAAACTGTTACTATTAGTGCAAGGTCCAGGAAATTGTTACTACAGAAAGTGTTGGACCAATTTTACAGAGATCTTGCAATTATCACCAACTGACATTGATCCAAGGCTCTTCTTATGTGCTCTCTAGTATTAGTACGAAGCAAATGCGACCATTTTTCTCAACAAGTTTAAGCTGTCTAACAAGATCAAAATATTACATTAATTTAACAGTTATAATTCTTTTAATATATTCCTGCTGCAGCAACTTATCTTCACTGCTAAATTTAATATATTTAAATAAAGAAACCAAAGGGCTAATCTGCTGGGGTTGTCAAGACACGAAACTAACAGAGGTGGTTTGTCACTGAAAAGGCACCAAAAACTATCAAGAGAAGTTTCTTGCAATAGGCAAGAAAGAAACAATCTCCAACCTTAACTACTCGCTTAAGTAGCTGGGGCTGGAACACAGAAACAAATCAAAATCCTGTATGCCAGGAAAAAAAATCTTTCCTCAAAACATACTAGAAAAGTAGCTACCTATTTGACAAAACTAAATAGTATTTCAAAGAGAAGAAGAGCAACTAGAAAGTGTGGGAAAAGAGTATACAGATTCAATGACAACAGGAAGCCAAGCAACAAAATGACTAAAGAAACAAAATTTCTTAGTAATCTGCAATACATAACCAAACTGCTACTATAATCACAAAAGTAGTATGGAGAATTTTAATAACAACAACAACAACAACAACCGATTTATATATCGCCCTTCAGGACAAAGTATGTCATTGTTATCCCCACAACAAAACACCCTGTGAGGTGGGTTGGGCTGAGAGAGCTCCAGAGAGCTGTGACTAGCCCAAGGTCACCCCAGCTGCTTCAAGTGGAGGAGTGGGGAATCAAACCCCAGCTCTCCAGATTAGAGTCCCACACTCAACCACTACACCAAACTGGCTTTTTTGTCCAATTTTGTCACAGCTATAAATGCTATGCTTCATGTTTCTAAAACATCACAGGTCAAACTGAAGCAGTTCAAAGTCAATGCAATAATCAATAGTTCAAAATATTGAACTGCAAAAACAATGCTTAATAAGTAATAAGGGTTTTTAAGATTATACTTCATTACAATTAACAGTTACCTTGATCAAATATAGAAGCCCATTTAAGTATCATCAATTTTTGCAAACAAAGCAATTTAGGAAAATCTTATAGGGTACATATTGTGGTCAGAGAGACAACTGAGACATCAGATTAAAGCATAGAGGATACAGATTTGTATTTTGCTTGCTTATTCCAAGTATTAGAAAATGTAAAAATAAACGCAGCATTTAAACCCTCTGTAACCTCCAGCCTCCAGATCCTCAGGTTAAATGCAACTGAAATGGGTCCTTTTGAGCCTTCTGCAGCAGCGTTATAGAAAGTTTATGAATATTCCAACTGTTCCAAAACTTAACACACAGAAAACCTAGGCTGTTGATGGGAGTGGGCTAAGCAGAAAAGAACAGACACAACTAGCAAAGTAGCAACTGCTATCCTGTCACAACCATATGTATAGGGGTAGGATACATTAATAATAACAACATTCAATTTATATACCACCCTTCAGGACAACTTAATGCCCACTCAGAGCGGTTTACAAAGTATGTTATTATTATCTCCACAACAATACTCACCCTGTGAGGTGGGTGGTGGTGAGAGAGCTCCTAGAAGCTGTAACGGACCCAAGGTCACCCAGCTGGCTTCAGGTGGAGGAGTGAGGAATCAAATCCGGTTTTCCAGATTAGAGTCCCGCGCTCTTAACCACTACACCAAACCGGCTCTCAGTAATTACTCATGTATTAGAAATACATGAGTAATAGGAACTGGGTTATATGTGACAGAGAAGGAACACATACACCAAACTCTCCCATGAGAAACGTTATTTCCTCAGCATGCCAATATTCTCTTCAGACCAGGGTGGATAAAAATCAGTGATTTTTTTTAAAAAATCAAAAACGGATTTTTTTATTTAAATCGGATTTTTTAAATAAAATGCTTTTTGAGGAAAATATATTACCATCCAAAGGTTATTCCATCATGAAAAAAATTAGTTTTTAATTATGTAGAATAAGGCTGTATATGTTTAATTTTTTTGGTAAATAAATTCCATTAATCCATTCACAATGTCATGCTCTTCCAGAGGTTTTTGGAAGATTATTGGGCAGTTTCTCTGCCTACAAGATATTATCACAGATGCTTGGTTTTGCAGTTCTCAAAACTGAATTTGTGTCAGCTCAGCAGAGATCACATGCCTCTTCTTCACAGCAAAAATGTTATAACATGAACACAGTTGAGAAAAAGACCTTAATCCTATTGTTCTACAAACCTATGAAGACAGAATCAACCCCTTCAGTGCTAAGTTTCAAGAAGTTCAGTGAATAGAAACAATCTTTTTCTGATTGTTTGGAGTGGAATAGATCTGCACAAGAAGAAACTAAGTGTGAGGAGGGAGGGGCAAGCAGTACAAAATTTAAGTGAAACTTTTTGAGCACAATACTGCACAAGTCTTTGGATCTTTTGTGTGTATGACCTGAGGTTTATCACATTCTTTCCTTGGAGGAAAAAACCTATAATGGCAGCAGGCCGTAAAAGAGACCCAGTTTGGGAATACTTTAATGAAGTTCCTTTACCTATCGGTAAGGCAGGCATCTACTTGCATATTAAAGTTATACCAGCAAGAATTAGTCTTTATGTAGAAAACTATGATTTAAATCAAGCCTTAATGACTAGTGATTTAAATCATGATTTAAATCAGTTTGATTTAAATCAAATCCACCCTGGTTCAGACACAGGAAGAATTGTGAGCAAACCAATATTCTATTCTGCTAGGTGAGGAATCTAAGACAGCCATCACTATGAACTAGGCACAAAGAGGTTATGATACTGGCGATCTGTCTTGAGAAAGGATTCCTATAAAGGCAACAGGAAGGGAATGAAGAAATGGAGTGGGCTGGTATAGACAGAGCTTGATGGCAGACAAAGAAACACCGCTGAAGCTGGAGAGCTCCTCAGAGATGTCCCTATCTTTCATACCAGACTCAGAATCATCCAAGTAAAGACTCCAGAACCAGTTCTGGATATATATTCAGAGAAGAGACTGCCCTGGTTGCATGGTTCTTCTTATGGGCCGCTGTGATTTGCAAAGAAACATGAGAGTAAGATGAGGTGTTTTGAGATGCCTGAATAGTGCACGGAGGGGGGAGAACTAGGGGGAAATTTTGAACCAGATGTCTACCTGAGATGTTTTTTGCCTCTTGCTTTTTCCTTGCTTTGCTGGGCAATTCCCCTTGCTACAAAATGTTTGACTAAGCTGTTAACCCCTGATGATACCTCACTGTCTTCAGATGCTGGGCGGAACAACTGGCTTGAGAGGGTCTCTACCAACTTATTCCTGCTATGTAGAAACCTGCTGTCCGTCTGCTTGTTCCGTAATCTGCCAGCTAACCTGGGCTGTGCAGCTCTTTCAGCACAAAAGTCTGCCTGCTACCATTATCTGATCCTGAGTTGGAGGAGCTGAGGCTCACCTCTCCTTTAGAGTTATGCTGCCTCAGATTGGTTGGCCATGCAATTAGATAGGTCTCTCCTGCATTGTAGCTTAGGGATCATGACTTCTAAATCCCTATCAGAGAAGATACTGCTGCTTCTGAGGCTTCTAATGCGGTCCAACATCAGTGACTAGAACTGTGCACAACATTCAAAATGAGGCCACAACATAGACCTGTGCAGGGGTATTACAATACTTGACATGTCAAATTCCTTTCCTAATAATCCCCAATAAGGAATTTTCCCTCTTTATCACTGCCATGCACTGATTTGACATTTTCATTTATCTATCCACTACAAACCCAAGATCTCTTTCCCTCTCAGTTTCTGGTAGTTCAGACCTCTTTAGAGTATATTTACAGTTACGATGTTTTTTGTTCCAATGTGCATCACCTTACACTTACCTACACTGAACTTCATATGCCACATTGTTACTACTCACCCTACTTAGAGAGATCTTCGTAAGACTCTTTACAATCTGCCTTGGTTTTTACCATCATGAATAATTTAGTGTAATTCAGTAAACAAGGCAGTTCCTGTCTTTTTTGCAGAGAAGGCAGGGGGGATCATTTTTCAAACAAACTCCTCCAAATTTGCAACTTAGCCCAACATAGACAAACTGAAGCAAAGGAATGGAATCCCCCCCACCCTCAAAGCCAAAGTGAAGCAAATGGACCAACAGTGTTCTTTGTTTCAGCTTTGTTTGGGTGGAATGTACATGATCCTCTGGTGTGTTGTTGGTCCTCTTGCTTCACTTTGTTCTGGGGGGATTCCATTCCGTGTTTCAGTTTGGTTCTGTTGGGCTTTCTCTGGGATAAGCTCAGGGAGTGTGCCTCCTTGGCCATGGCAACCCTGCCCTAGTGTGTTTCTGCAGTGGGAGCCAGCTTTGACTTTTTCCGTTAGGAACAATGGAGTGGCTGGGGGCACCTTCTTTGGAAGCCCATAAAATTGGCCCTGAGGGTCCAATCTTCCTGAAACTTGGGAGGTCTTTAAAGGACAGTCAGGAGTACATTTCCTGCAAATTTGGTGAAGTTTGATTTAAAAATGACCTCCCAAACCCACAGATAAACTTCTCCAATATAGTCAAACTGAATTAGAGAATCAGTTTGGTATTCCCAGAATACCAAATCTGGATTTCCCAATTTTGGGGGGGATGCACACCCCTAGTTTTCAGTGTTATAAAGCTTAACTCAATACCCACTGATAGTTCCATTGTGATAATATGAGACTGTTTCTGTTAAAAGATCCACTCTTGTTTACTACAGAAGTTGTTTTCTGTTTTCAGCAATTATTCATTCCTACATCAGATGGCAAAAACTAAGATTCAGATGCAACTGTAGCATATGCTGCAGCAGTATGCAGTTTTCTCAAGGAATAAATATATTCACAATTTTATGTGAAAAAACTAAGGCATTCATATTTTCAATTTGAATTTTCCTCCAAATTTTCAATTTTTCCATGTCTTGAATATTTCTGGGTATTTTACATCTCTGTATAAGAATAAAACTGTAGATAGGGCTCACAACAGAGCTGAACATGACTATAAAGGAAGGGAGCAGCCTTGCTAGTATTCACCATTTATAAAAGTAATGGCTAGATGACCTGTGCTCCTTGAACTGAAGTTATTGTGTGCAGTGCACACACATGCATATATACATATCAAAAGTTCCCCACAAGATATGGACATGGATACTTTGCAATACCTATATCCCAAAAATACTTTCCATTTTTAATTTCTGTTATGCTCTTCCAACACCATTAACAGCAATGAATATATACTATGGGAAAAGCATCATATTTTCTCCAAGTATAAAATGCACTTTGAGTGCTAGGAAAATAAGTTACTTCCACTACTGAATATCAACCTTAATACATACAATTATGTAGTACAAATAAGAAACAAATTAGTATTTACTACACAAAAAACTGATAAGTCTTTGTACACACTTTCCAACTTTTTTGCTTCTTTATGTTTGCCGTGTTTAGATGTGCTTAGATGTCTTCAATAATATAACAAAGATAGCTTTTGAAATTCACTTTGTACATGTAACAAACACCATTCAAGCATCCCTAAGTCTTAAGCTCCAATCTCAACCAAATTCTTCATGCAATACCATGCATCCTGAACAGATGCCCAAGGATTAGCACTTCCCCACTCTAGTGTTATTTGATTATCTGAAACCTAACAGCTATTCTCTCATCTTGGACTTTGTTCAGTACCAAGCTAACATCATAAAAATTTTGTGTGTGGATGAAGAGTCCTTGTTAAAAAAAAAAAGTGAGAGTTAGGTATAGGGCAACAAACTAAAAACACCGTTTGCCTATTTTACTTTAAACAGTTGTCATCAATATACTTAATTCTCACTTTGGCCCATCTGTGGATACTGTGGATCTGTGGATTAAATCTGTAAATTAGGACCATAAACAGACAAGACGGTTCTTTCTACAAAACTGAAAAAGCCCTCCAAGTTTAGAGAAAAATCTGAAATCTAAAAAAAATGCATGGGAAGGAGGGAAGGTTAAAAAATTGAAAATGATAAAAAGGAGCACGTGCAGCTTTAAGAAACAGATGCCCTCAGCAGCTGTTGCTAGGAATCACAACAATATTCAAGCCTTGGTTTCTCTCAGGAAAAAGCAAGGGGAGGAGGATGGGAAGGGGCCCTTCCTAGGGCTGTTTTGGCCAGCAACTGAGGATTCACTGGGGCCAGGCCCAGCAGCAGCCACCAGGCTACTCATCAATATGTGGTTTGCATGACTCACCTGGGCCTGGCCACTGTCTACTGTTTAACAGCAGCCATCCCATGATAGCCACTATGAAGTAGTGGTTAGAGTTTCCAATGAGGATTTAGAAGATCCAGGTTTGAATCCACACTGTGCTGTGGAAGTTGAATGGGTCACACGCACTCAGCCTAACCTACTTCAGGGTTATGATGATGTATGATGTTGTGATGAAGAATGATGTAAAGTGCTTTGGGTCCCCATTGTGGAGAAAAACGAGATATAAATAAAGTAAATAAATAAATATAGTTGACAATGGGGTGCACCTAAAATGGAGGTGGGTGGGCAGGCAGGAAAGAAAGGAGGATGCAGGAAAAGATGAGGATATAAGGGCTGCCAGGGGAAGGGAAGGAATAGTTGGGAGGGAATAGAGGAGAAAGTGAGATGCCTCCTCGCAAGGCCTTGCTGATTCCCCACTGCACAACGGGCTCAGGCACTATCTGTACTGAACAATTTAACCAGAGTTTTCACAGGAAGAGGCTGACAGGAACAGGAAAGGAGGGAAAGCTGAAGGCAAGGGGGCAGAGAAAGGTATGTTGACTGATGATGGGGGAAAGGGAAGGAAGCGGGAAAGGGAGAGAGGCTATGAGGGCTTTCAGGGACGGAAGAGAGGAAACAGTTCTGAGAATCTGTCTCAGTACTAAGAATTATGCCCAAGTGAATCTCTTTAATAAAAATCATCTCCTCCATATTTATTACTGAATTTTTAGTAACAATGGTAGCAAGTATAGATAATTCTCTCCATATTGGAGTGTTCAACTTGCTTCTTTTGAAGTCAGTAACACAATGACGTGAGGAAGGAAAGTACTGGGAACATTCTTATATGGAAGGCAACGTGCCTATTGTCCTTTACAATGTTCTTTATGCAACAGCTCATTCTCTTATTTTTGTGACTTTTTTCCAGTGCTTTATTTTAGTATGATTTTTTTATTTTATAAGGATTGTTTCAAGAAATTAAAAAAGAGTGGATATCTTTGACAATACAACATAAGGCAAGCCCAGCAGTTTCAAAGTTGTAATTAAAGTTTTGCAGATAATTATCTCTAGGAATTGTACTGATCCACACTGCGTAATCTACCTTGAGTCTCAGTCAGAAAGCGGACTATAAATAATGTAACTAAATAAATAAAATTGTGCAAGAGAGTACCTTTATGTTTTCATTTGCAATGGGGGCAGGGAGAATAATATCAAATACATATAATACACTGAATTAAAATCAAGTTATGAATTTACCTAATTGACTGTGCAGGACAAATCACAACCAGAATTAAGAAACGTGTGCCCCCCCCCACATGATAGAAGGAATCCTATAATCACCAATCAAAGATGCAGAACTAACAAGTAATGCATGTGGATGAGGTATCCTAGTGACCCCTGTGAATGAGAGTTAAATTATGTTCAAACAAATGAGTGGACAACTATATCCACTGCATATCATCCACAGTTCTTTGGCAATGCCATTCTAAGCAGAGTTACACCCTTCTAAGATCATTTATGTTAACTGTCTCAGAAGAATATAACTCTGTTTTGGATGGCACTGTAAGTGTGCTAAGGATAGAGTGTCAATAGTTTTCAGTGCCTTGTTTTTATCTTAAAAACAAATAATATAAGGGAAGAACATGACATTTTCTTTAAATTTTTACATGTATTATTCCAATGGTTGTGTTGGAGGAGTTTTATAGATACCAAGGACTTACAACCCTGCCTCCCTCCAAAGTGAGTTCTAGATCAAATCAAGCCTGAATTGTCCCTAGAAGCTAAAATGATGAAACTGAGGTCACTGCACTTTGGTCACAACATGAGGAGATTCACTGGAAAAGAAAGTAATGCTAGGAAAGCTGAAAGAGCAGTAGGAAAAGAGGAGATGGATTGACTTAATAAAGGGAGCCACAGCTTTCAGTTTGAGGGACATGAGCAAAGCTATTAATGATAGGACATTAGGGCCCATTAGGGTTGCCATATCAGAAGTAACTTGACAGCACATAACGCTTTCCAATGAGGACCCAAAGCAGTTCACAAAAATTTTCTTCTTTCCTCCATTTTATGATGACAACCTGTGAAATAGGTTAGGCTGAGAAAATGTAACTGACCTAAAGTCAGACAGGGATTTGAACCTGAGTCTCCCTGACACTGTAACCACTATATCATAGAAAGCTTTGAATCCGTTTGAATATAACATATTTTCCTTGACAAATCTTTCCATTCAAGTATTTTTTGTAATTAGGACATAAAACATAAGATTTAAAACATTTGTTTACTAAATATATCTCAGAACAAATGTGCTAAATCAGATCACACTGTTTAGGGTACAAATAATTTTCCAATTCTATTTTTTTTTTAATCTCCATTACTGTTCTCTACTTCTGTCTCATTGTTGCTTCAGATATTTTCCAACAAACTATTGGTAACTAAAGACTCATATACCTCAACTCAGTGCATAATGAATTTAAGATGCTACTAAGCATCTAACTTAACACACCTGGCAATTTTAAAGGTATTTAATTTGTACCTTTTGAAGAGAGGCAATTTTCACTATTATAATTTTCAGTGATAAAATGAATGAGGGAATAGAAATAACTACAGTAACTTGTGTTTTTACAAATACTGCAGCTTGAACTGTTTCAACTTATGACCTGTCTCACTGCTTTCAGCAATTCTAAGCACAAATGGTCTTCTGACATCAAATATGTAGCTGTTGCATATGCAGAAATGCTTAATTGTATACTTCTCAGCAATTTAGAAGACAACACTTTATGAAGGCAACAGAAAGGTATGCTACATGCAAAACAGTAACTGGACTACACAGATTCAGGCCTAACACTGAAGTATGTAGATACCAGGGAAAACAAAATTCTTGGCAGAATAAAAGCAGGTGGGAAACATACAGAGAAAGTAAAAAACCCAAAAAATTTCACCAGGAAACTAAAAAGTAACTTACAAGATAGGCCCTACCTGGGACATAGATTCATCTGTACCACCTGCCCTGTTTTGGGATGTATTCATAGTTCAGGAATACAAAAACTTCAAATACATATTTCACATGTTCATTCTATTACATTTCAATTTTTGAAACACCAGAAGTACAGTTTACAATTATAACAAATATCTATGCTACATCAGCATAAAACAAGTTTCCATCTATTACCTTTGACTAACAAAATATCAGCTAGGAGGAAAGGAGGAAAGCACAAAATTATTCAAAACAGTCTAAAGCAGAACTCAAAACTTTATCATATTGTAATTGCAAATACTGGCCACAAGAAAGACAATTTAACCTTAAAATGTGCATCTTATAACAGCAGGCCTTGATAATTTTTTTTGCTTTAAAAGTCAGCCCAAAATTTTAGGATTCAGACTCAAATTTGGTTATGTATGATCATATTGTCTAATTATTTCTACCACAGAAAATACTCAGTGCCACAATGAATTTTCTTTCAGGTGGGTAGCCGTGTTAATCTGCAGCAGAACAGCAAGATTTGGATCCAGTTTCACCTTAAAAACCCAAAGCAAAGGATGTTTTATGTCAACACGTTAAATCTGATCCATTATCTGTTAGCAAAGAATACAAGTTTATTATAACAAGTGTGGAACTCATGAGGACTCACATGGGAGACAAAATCTCATCCCCAACTTGCCAGTCCCTATATCCTTCCCTCTTGCAGCAGCTTCAGTTTGCTCCCCCTTGTGTTAACTCATTCAATTACCGGTTCTGCCTAGACACCTGCCCAATCACCCTGCCCATCCCCTCATCTACCAGCCCAATTGCCTCCTCCACTTTACAAGTTTGCCAAGCTACCCAAGATGTCACCCTTTTTATGACAGAGGACTTCTTCATTACATTTAAAAAGACCCCCTCCCTTTTTTATTTTTCATATTTTTCTGCAAACCTGGGGGTTTCTGAGTAGAAACATACTCTAGCCGTGACTAGCTTCCTCGTGTGGATTTTTGATCTGTGTTGTGGAACCATCCATCACTATTAGATATTACTAGGTAACATCATAGTGTTTACTGTAATACTGTGAGATTTTGCAATAGTACAGTCAGCATTCTCCATTTGTGGGCAATTTTAACCCCTAATTGTTTTTTTTTAATCAAACTTTAGGGGTCTTCTGAAAACCTAGGTGTTCTTCTAGGGTTGCAGGAAAATCCCCCTTACATGGTCCCATTTTGAAGATTTTTGATCTGCATTTTAGGGCAGATATTGGCTAGAGTTGCTGCATCATAATGGTTAAATGGATGGACTGCAAATCAGCACTCTGCTGGTTGGAAACCCACTCCTGCCATGAGCTCAACAGGTGGCCATGGATAAGTCACTCATCCCAGCCCCAGCTGAATTACGGGTATAATACGAATGCTAACTTTGTTCACCACTGAGTGGGGCATCTATCTAGAAGAGCGGTATATATTATTATTATTTATCTTTGAATGTAGGAGCCAGCTCAAAAATTTAAAAACAAATTATTACAGCTATAATACAAAGAACACTGCACAAACATATTCTTAATAAATAATGCTAATTTTTACAAACAGAATTCTAAATTCTTAAACTGTTTCTACTGGTTTTTTCCCCACCAGATTTCTATTAAATAAGTAGCAGGTCTAATTGCACCCATCTCTGTGACCCTTAATAAAGCCAAAGTTCTGGGTGTGGGAGACAGTACTTTGGTTTCTCCAGAGCCACATTCAGAACCAGCAGCGACAGTCAGAGGGATCAAGGTTGAACCCCTTCAGGGCAGCTGCGATTTTTTCCATCCTGCACACTCAATCTTGCATTTTCTCACTTTCTTTCTCCATGCTATCCAAGATGTGGATGGTGGTAGTGGTGAAATGTCATTGTGATCCTGTCAATATGGATGACCTTCAGGGAGAGAACCAGGCTGAAGAGGGGAGCTGTAAAATTGGCCAGGATGCTCATGGGGGAGGGGAGGTATATTGCTCACAGCTGGGGCTAGACTGAGGTGAGAGCAGGCAGGAAAGAACAGAGCTGGGTAAACAGCTCAGAGATCCCACAAGAAAAGGGGAAGAAGGAAATAAGAGAAATTTTGAGCACCACAGGCCAAGTCTGCTGTTTTATCCATAATACATACCTAGGACTGCAGCCTCCCCATGGCCCTCCATTTCAAATCATACCATTTGAGCATTTCTGCTGTTTGCCAAGGAAACACAGCCCTGAAGTGAGCCCCACCTGTCTCCACTTCTCATCTTTCACAAAAGTGCAGCCTGAAAGGCAGCATCGCCAGCTACTTCAAATCACTTCTCACTTCACCCTGGTGCTATTCTGCCTCAGTTCTGCACCATGCAACAGCCTGAGGTTGTAGCCACAGGGCCTTCACATTTTTGGGACAGACATGGGAGTCTGTGTATGGTAACTGTGCCTGTTTGTGACCCTCAGCTACTAGGAAGCCATATTTCCCTATATGGCTTCCTTCACTGGCTCCTACACCTTTTCTTTTCAGCAACTTTCTGAGAAGAGCTGTCTTCTCTGCTATACTTGTTCCTGAACCCAAGCAGACCATTGGAGAAGGAGGGCTTTGGAGCACCAGGCACCACAAGCTAATTTTAAGTTGCAACTGCAATCTGGTATTCTGATTTGCCAAGAACAGTTCTAGTGCCATATTTTACTTATTTTCTACATTTATACTTCACCTTTCTCCCCAATGGGGACCCAAGGTGGCTTAAATAATTCTCCTTTCCACTGTTCTCACAACAACCGTGTGAGGTAGGTTAGGCCAAGAGTGTGTGACTGGCCCAAGGTCACCCAGTGAACTTCCATGGCAGAGTGGGGATTTGAACCTGTCTCTCCCAGATCCTATGCCACCACTAACTACTACACTATGCTGGCTCTGCATCAGAATTAGATATATTATTTTCTTAAAGTCAACTGTTCAATGTTTATTTAAGACCACTAGGCGTATTTTATGTACCATCTACATGTTATTGACACCCAGGTCTCCTCTCTTTCATTCAGAAAGTCTTATTTTTTTCTCACTACTCTATTCAGGTTGTATAAACTCAATAATTCAATCCCTTGCATCTTTAGCTTAAGGATCTCAACCAGCAGTGAAAGCTTCTGCCTGAAACAATGGTGAACTGCTGCTAGATAGTGCAGAAATACTGTACTAGATGAACTATAGCCAGACCCTGCATAAGGAAGCTAAAAATGCAAACTCAATCTGGCAAGAAAGTTAATCCCACGTCCCCACTTCATTTTCTACAGTGCTTTCACAACATGAAAATTGATCAGCCTAATACACATTCAGTTGGCTTTCAAGACTACTGGGAGTAAGTAGCTCTTCTCTGAAGATGTACAGATAACTACTAGCAATCAGAAAGTGTATTGTGACATGAAGCCACTGTGTGTAAGCAACTTTTCAAATACTACTAATATTTAATTCAAATAGAGACCACTGAACAGAGAAGTCTAGATGCTTTAAAAAATAAAAAATCAATCATACTTTGTTTTCAAGTTTTGTTCAAAAGTCAAATAACATGGTAAAGAGTTAATTTGAACAAGAGAAAATTTTGGTTTCAACATCTGAAATTAATGGGAAGGAAAAAGTAAATTTACATACACTAATAACATAACAACAAACAGTTGTTAGATCTCTTCCTTGTAAAATCAAATCTAACTGAAGTCTGACACCTAACACAAAAGATTTTCTGTATGTTTCATTCTAAGTCAGCAAGGCTTATAGACTAACTAAATTACTTCAGGTCCTTCTGCACAGACAAATTTTCACTGTAAAATGAAGTATTTTCAATGTACTGGAAAACATCCAATCTCTCTTACAATTCATGCTCAAAAGAAAAACTTATTTATTTATATTTACCTTTATCATACTACCTTTCCACCTAAATAGGATCCCCATGGTGGCAAACATTAGGCATTAGAGTATTTAAAACATTAAAGCAAAATTTAAAATGTGTATATGAAATGTAACAATATAATAACATATAGAGCTACAAACACAACCAGAGAGGAGGAGCAATAAGAGACTGGGGGTACACCAAACCAAACAAAGTCTTCACTTGCTGGCAAAAGTCAATGACGGAGGCAGACAGACAAGTCACCCTGGGGAGGGAGTTCCAAAGTTTTGGTGCTACAACCAAGAAAGCCCTTTCTCAGGTTCTCACCTGTCTTGCCCAAGGCCTCCAAAAATGACCAGGGAGTGGTTGTGGAGGCTGATTATTAGAAGCATCTACTTTAAATGGGGAAAACTATTCCAAACTGCTCCCTTTCTACCAGCAGGGAAAAGCATAAGGGAAGGCAGCAGAATCAAAGAGTCTTCTTCCCAGTATGATCTGAAAAAAATCTGAAGTTCTGCACACTACCAGTGATAAGGAAAATAAAGATGTAGAAGAACCCATACACACAAATTCTTGTTCCTGCAGACCTGAAAGATCCTTGCACCTTGCACAGTGAGATGATATTCATCTCAAAGCATGCATACTTACATATTAAGATGCACTTATCAGCTTGCTATATCAAAAACAGAGGAGGGAATTCTCAGGAATGAAAATATAGTATGAGTTACAAAATAGGTAGTTAACTCAACTGTTTCTCTCCTCATTCCACAGGGGAATGAGGGAAGGAAATCCAGAGAGAAGGAAATCCACTAGTAGAATACCCTTCCTTAAACAGACCTACCAAAGCTCCATGGTACCTGCATTTTGAGGGCGTACGGACCAAAGATGTTTCAATCACACCAGTTAATTTAGGAATGTATGTAAAAATGCCCTGACATGGAAATCCCAGGTAAGCCTGATCTTGTCAGATCTTTGAAACGAAATATGGTTGGCCTTGGTTAATAATTGGATGGGAGACCTGCAAGGAAGACAAAGGGATGCTATGCATTGGCAGGCAATGGCAAACCACCTCTGTTAGTCTCTTGCCTTGAAAACCCCAGCAGGGGTCATAATAAGTCAGCTATGACTCGACAGCACTTTCCACCACCATTTAAGGAATGTTTGTGTTCTATCTATTTTCAACTTCTTTCCATTTCAAAAGTTGATCTCCACGTGGAAGGAGAGGGACTATCAATCTTCACAGGGTTAAAGAAGACTTAGTAGAAGCAATAAAGCACATGAATGCTACAAGTTAAATCTAACTAATAATCTTGGAATTATATGGCAGGTAAACTGACTTACTAAAAAACATAGTAAACACAATGATACAGGTAGTCAGACAACTTGGAAAGAATCAAACTAAACCATGATCCAGCTAAAATAACTAAAACTAAAGTCTAATTGCACCTTACAGATTAACAACATTTATTTCAGTGTGATAAACAAACACTGTGTAGTCTATAAGGTGCCACTGGACTTTTGTGCTACTTCGCTACAATGGGCTAACATGACTACTCCTTTACAACCAGTTAAACAAAAGTACTTCATGCCCACTAGCTTCAGTGAGCAGGCTATAAAGGTGACAAATCAATTCATACTGTCTCACAAATAGAAGTTAGTAAGTGATATTACAGCTGTTACAGAATAAAATTTGATTTCAGAAAGGTCACTCAATCCTTTAGAGTACAATAAAATATTGCTTTTAAAAATCCATTTCAAATCAGTTATCAACAAAAATAATTAAAGCATAAGCTACAACTAGGGTTCATGTCAAGTGTAAAGGAATTCTTTTATGACCCCTAGTCTAAAGACCTATGTATGAACATTATTGAAGCTGCCCCATCACACAGAAGGCAAAAGCTTTTCTTTGTAAGCAGATTCCTTCTGATACAGTTTAAAACTCTTAACACTGCAGGTCAGAAAGCCCTATAGAAAGGAAAGAATGTTAATAATATCTCTCTTATTTTCACCTTGTACTCAAGAATTAACCTTGGATAAGCAGTCTTTCGGGAAGATACCCAATACTCCTGTGTGGCATGAGACAGTTAGCATGTTTATATTACAGAGAGATTCTATTATCCTGTCAATCAGGCCTGTTTTGGTGCCCTGTCTCCTGAAAAATTTGATTCTGAAGAATAGTTTGTATTTAGTTTTGCATAACAATTTTATCTTGTATTCTGTAAACAATTAGCTTTGCAAGTATATAAGATCCTTTGCTATGGCTTATCTTTATGCTTATGTCCTAACAAGGCATAGCATCTGGGTTTTAATTCATGAAATAAAGCTCATATTTCTTCATTGATCACAGTTTGGTGTCTTAATTAATGGAGAACGACAGCTGTTAGGGAAAATAAAATTAAAGTAGAGTACTTTTTAAAAAAATTCAATAACATCAAGCTTGTTAGCCTCCATGCTAGAACTGACATAACATACTAACATAATACACTACCTAGAAGAACAAGCTGTGATCCGGTATAGTATGAAAGCCACAATTTTTCAGCTCAGCCACCTGAGTAACCCAAATTCTCCCTAGAAGCTGAAATGACAAAACTGAGGCTATCATACTTTGTTCACATCATAAGAAGACAACATTCTCTGGAAAAGTCAATAATGCTAGGAAAAGTGAAAGGCAGTAGGAAAAGAGGAAGAAAGACCTAAAACAAGATGGTTTGACCCTATAAAAGAAGCCACATCCTCCAGTTTGCAAGATCAGAACAAATCTGTTAATGGGAGAATATTTTGGAGGTCTTTCACTTATAGAGTCACCATAGGTCAGAGGTGACTTGATGGCACATAACCACACACCTGAGCATGCCTACTTTTTACAGCAAACCTTAAACACTGCTCTAGTTGTATGTGTTCTTACATTACATTAAAAGTATTCATCTGGCATTATAAAATTAATGGAGAATGTGCTTTGTCCCAGCATTACCAAATATGGGTTTGCACACCATCATATTGTTTTGGTCAGACAGGTGTACAATTAAGAGGCAGACAGTATTTGAATTTGCCATCTCGAGCAATGTGTTTTGAGCCAACCTTGCTAATAAATTCCAAAAATTAGTGTTTTTATCTTAAATGGATCCTTTTGCTAAGTCAGTGATTGACCTCCTTCTAAGGAAAAAAGTGGAGGGGAGCAGTCCTCAGCTTATCTAACACCGCTTCCTATTTTCTTTCTGAGCAAACAATCCCACTCTTTCACACAGTGTTTTCCAATTTTTAGAAGCTAAACCTATTCACCAACACAAGTTTCTTCATGAGGTGATGGGGGTGGGGGGAGTGTCACACGGCTACTTCAAGCAACTCAACCAACATGCTGTGTGTGTTGTGCCATCAAGCTGCCTCTAACCTATGACAACCCTATGAATGAAAGACCTTCAAAATGTCCTATCATTAACAGACTTGCTCATTTCTAAAAGTGTTTAACACAGAATACTCACTGATCACTACACTAGTCTGTGACACAAGTTCTTCCTGATCTGATCATCAAAACAAACAGAGCAGCATTAAAGGAATTACCTTATTTCTCTTTATGTTCTGTCCACCACACAACACTTTGCTTGATATTCTATTATGGGCTCCTACCAATGTAATTTTATTTACAAGAAACACCTCCCCACGTGAACGACTACCAACATAGTTTAAACAACACAGGGTTATCAGATCTATTACCTGCGTGTAACTTAACATATTACTAAAGAGCGAAATTCTACTGGGAAGATGTATTAATAAATTAACTCAAGCTAAAGTTCTTAAAAGCTAAAATCTGGTACTAGACATTTACAAGGTGAGTTTAGGTCGAGTTTAATGGTCTACCTGAAATTTACTGCATTCGTTCAAGCAGCAAACAAGTTCCTCTGCCGAGCAGTTTCAAAAGCAGGGCGGGCGAAAGGGCAGGGAAAAAGTTTCGAACTCCCCAGAGGAAGCCGCGAGCCCTACGGGGCGTGCGCCTCTCTGCTCGCAAGGTCTACAGTAAGGGAAGGCGGCTTCGCTCCCTGCCCATTTCAGTGGGTGTAGCGAGCGCGACGAGGGACGGCCGAACCGACTGGCGGGAGGAGGCGGGTGCCGGCTCGTCCGCGGCCCAGAACAATAGAAAGCGTCTCACTCACCGCACACACAGCAAGAGAGCGACTGCCGGAAGTAGGGCAGCAGCTTGCCGATCTCGGCCAAGCACTGCGGATCCTCTCCGGGGCCGTAGTTGAGCACCAGGCGACTGGCGGAGATGTACAAGGCTGTGGCATTCACCGGGTTCATCGCAGACGCTGGCGGCCGACGGCTCCGGGCTGAGAAGAAAGCGCGGCTCCGCGCCCGGGCAGAGCAGGCCGAGGGGCGGCTGCGCTCCTAGCCCCGCATCGAGGCGCCGTCACGGCCAGGGCCGCAGCCGGGCCTGCTCTCCCTCCCCTTCCCAGCCTTCTCCCTTCGCGGCGGCCCGAGCGGCTAAGCCAGGCGGCGGGCCATGCCGGCCTCGCTCCCTCGCCCTCCCAAGTGGCTCAGGCGGAGGGAGGGCCCCGCATGGGAGACGGAGGGGGGCGGCGGCAGGATCCGCGAAGCCAGCGCAGGGCGACGGGCCGAGCCCGGCTCTGATAGGGGCGGGGGGAGGCGGCTACACCCGGAGTTTCAGCGGCGGAGCCGCATCACCACGCGACGCCCGGGGCCTCTTCCGCGGGGCCAATAGCCTCCCCTCTCCCGGCTGCTCTCCGCGCAGGAATCGGCCGCCGCACGCCCAGCCCCAATGTCAATAGCAACCGTTAGATCCAACCGTCACTGCGCAGCCATCGCCGCGGTCGCCTCGGCTCACCAGTGCGCATGCGCGGCCATTCCCTTCCCTCCTCGCACCCCCCCCCCCCTTGTGTTTAGCCGAGCTCCCGAGTCGCTTCTCCCGAGAGAGCGAAAGAGCGCGCACAGGGCGGGGCTCTGGCGGGGCTGCGCCCTCTCTAGGCCTAGGCTGCGAGTGACGCTGCTGCGTAGAGGAGACGGCTTGTTCCGCGGAGCCGAAGCCTCAGCGCTCGCAAAGCAACTCCCGTCATGCCGGCGATTCACAAACTTGCCCGGTGCAACGACTTGCAGCGGCTGGAGTGTGCTTCGAATGCTAGAATTATGACTCATTTAAAAAAGAGAGAGAATAAGTATATGTAGAATGTCTGCTCTTCGCCTCTGAGGAACCAATACGAACGCGGAGACACAGGGACTAGATTGATTGATCCGGGACATTGCTTAACAGACTTCGTTGATTGGGATAATTCTGTAGCCGAAATGCGTAATCTAGTCTCTGATCCACAATCCAGAATAACACCACGCAGTCTTGCCTGTAACAGATATATAATGTACATTGTAGCTATACAGTCCGAGCCTGTGCAGGTAATTATATTTATTCCCAAATTTTGTATTTACTCCTAAATAAAACAATTGTACTCTTAAAAAATCCCAAGCACGTTTACTCAGAATCCTACTTAAGTCTATTTGATGGCGCTTACTCCTAGGACAATGTTCTTAAAATTTGTGTTATTTATACAGTGCCTTTCTCACTAATGTGTAACCACCTCGCCTCATATGTTCCCCGGAGGTGGTTTTGATCAGCTGATAAGCAGTTGCTGATGGTTCCTGGCCCCAGGGAGGTCCATCTGGCCTCTACCAGAGCCAGGGCCTTTTTGGTCTTGGCTCCAACCTGGTGGAACTCTCTGTCTGAGGAAACTAGGGCCCGGCAGGATTTGTTACCTTTCCCCAGGGCCTGCAAGACGGAGATGTTCTGCCAGGCATTTGGTGGGGGCTAGGCTGTCTTCTCACCGGCCATACCACTGAAGACCGTCTACCACCTATGCAGGAACCCATAGGTATGATGCAGGGCTTGATGTAAGAACCAAGCCCTGCATCTAAAATGCTGTATTTTAAGGTTTATATCCACCACTGAGAAATTTTTGTTGTATATGGAATAGTGTTTTAATGTTTGTTTTTATTTTTAAACTGTATAATATTAATTGTATGTTGTCACACTGCCCTGAGCCCGTCTGACAGGGAGGGCTGTCTAGAAATGCAATAAATAAATAAAATATTTGAGAGTAAACCTCACTGAGACTTACTTCAGAGTAAATAACCTCGGATGTGTTAATTTGAAAACACAATGATCCCAATCAGTTTAATCAAATTGAAAGTGATAGTATTTAAATTATTTTTATTTTATTTTCATTATATTTCTATTCTGCCCTCCCCATACGAGCTCAGGGTGGATTACATGCCAGTTTGGTGTAATGATTAAGAGCGCAGGACTCTAATCTGGAGAGCCAGGTTTGATTCCCCACTCCTCCACTTAAAGCCAGCTGGGTGACCTTGGGCTAGTCACGGCTCTCTGGAGCTCTCTCAGCCCCACACACGTCACAAGGTGTTTTGTTGTGGGGATAATAATGACATACTTTGTAAACCGCTCTGAGTGGGTATTAAGTTGTCCTGAAGTGCAGTATATAAATTGAATGTTGTTGTTATTGTTATTATTACATTACAATTAAAACTCAATCAGCAATATAGACAAGAAATTACAAATTTATAAAAACATTATTAAAATTACAGTCATATATATATATAGTTAAAATATATCAGAGGGTGGTAACCACAGTATGGCTTAACTTACCTTCACCCAATACAACAAAGATTATAAAACAAGAATGGTGGTAGCATCTAGTGGGGGAGAGTTAAACACTAAATTATCAACTCCGCCCCGCCCCACATGGCCAGCGGAGGCCAGGCCCAGCCTCAACCATACGCCTGGCAGAACCATACGCCTGGTGAAGGTTAGTCACACTTAACCTCTCACTCACTTTGATAGAGTTAAAATATAGCAACTTTTCCTTCATTGGGAGCATACTGAACTAATTTACAGTTCCTGCAAGTAAACTTCAATGAAGACAGTAGGATTTACTTCCAGTTAAATATAGAGTTGGGTTATAAAACTTAGCTCTGACCCACAACACTGAGCACAATCTATAAATTCATAATAACTATGGATTTATCACTTGAGCATCTTTCTTAATTTTCTCTTTTATACATGTAATTTAGATGTTTTTTGTAATTTGTATCATTAGATGTGATTGATGTATTTACTCTGTTGCCCAGCTTTCTCACTGAGACTAGTTTTACAGAGATAGAAAAGATAATGCAATAAAGATGGTACAGTACATATGGTTTAAATCATTCCTCATGGAACAGACTCGGGGTTGCTGTTGGAGACTAGCTATCTTCAGTGTGGGAATTATTTTGTGGAACTCTACAGGGCAAAATGTTATCCCTGATGCTATTCAACCTCTATGTAAAGCCTTTAGGAGAAATAGCAATGGAACTGATATCATCAATATGCGGATGACACCCAGCTTTTTATCTCATTATCCAAATCCCCTTTGATGCAGTAGTGTTCTTAAATCTTTCATCATCATAAACCTTTTATTGGCATAAAATACAGTAAAATAAAACAAAACAACACACACACATCCCGAAAGATAGGTGTCAAAAGAGTAATAGGAAATCTCAGCCGGTCAAAAACCGTGGTAAGATAAAAAAACACAAAAAGGTATACAGTAAAGTCTTAAGTATTATAAACTCCTGCCTGTAATTTACATACATGAGAAAGGAACTCAGCGACAGCTATAGTAATTTCGGGGGACTTACCAGATAACAAAAAAATAGTTTCGTTGCCAATTGTGGATTTTGCAGAAGACAGAAGAGGGCGAATTAGATGGTGCCATAAAGAGGAGTAATGGGGATCATGAAGAAGGATATGTTGAACAGAATCTGGTTCGTTGTATGAGCAAGAACAAACTTTCCTTATACGAGATACCCTTATATCTGCCTGTTAAAACAGCTGAGGGAAAGAGATTGAACCTGGCCAACATGAAGGCTCTACGATGGGAGGGGATTACCAGATTAGAAAAGTACTGGGCCGTAGAGTCATATAAAAAGGGAAGGCCAACAATAGTGGGGAACAAATTTCAGAGCAGCCAGCACTGATTACTTGGGTTTCAATGTCCCAAATCCTCCTTTGGACTGCCCGAAAAATGGCAATTTCTCCAGAGTTGGCCCAAGAATCCAGGTCAATGCCAAGAGATTTAATTTAAGACACTATAGATTATGACCATTTAGAAATATAGGAGTCAGCAGGGAGGAGAGCAATAAGACTGTTGGGGTGGGGCTAAAATGGAGGTGAAGCCAATACTTAATAACAGTGATCCACACCCGTGATTGGATAGGATGAAGACCCAACTCGATGCAGAGAGTAAAATAAGCTACAGAATTGGGGAGGCCAAGGATCCTGTGTAGAAAGATAGCATTAATGTGTTCTACCACATTGTCGAAGTTCTGGATCCGCACAGGAATCCCATACAGCAGGCATGAGATGACTGTGGCCTGAAAAATCTGAAGCGCAGCCGGGAAAAATTGGTTACCTCTGATAGAAGAAGCATGTTATGGCCACAATCTTATTCCTGGCCAAGATAAGGTCCCAATGAGAACACCAGTTTAAGTTATAGTGAAATAGAATGCCTAGGTATCTGAATGATTTAACCTGCTCAGTTTCTCTTCCCTCTATTCTCCAACAAATGTGCTTCCAGGATTTAGAAAAAAAACAATTTATGAAAAGAAAGTTCTGTCTTCAATAGACCATGAACCCTAATAGAAAACGCATTAGGCCTACCATAGAAAAGAAGAGAATCACAGCATCATCCGCATATAATAGGATAGGTACTGGGAAGGAGTTCAGTTTAGGGGAATGGCGGTAAATTTTTGCTAGAAAACGAGAGAGCAGAAAGAAAAAGGTTAAAAAGGGGGCCAAAACACACCCCTGTTTGACAGCCTTAGTCACGGGAATTTTATGAGTAAGGGATGCTCTCCTGTCAAATCTAATCTGGCAAGTGGTTGCAGAATGAAATGTACAGAGCAGAAACAAAAGACATTGGTCCATACCTAATCTGTGAAGTTTCTCTCATAATAGGGGGAGGTCTTAGATCACTGCCTGACAATTGTGGTTGAATGGCTGAAACTGAACAAATTATTCAAGAGGGCTTCAGATAGGAAGACTAAACTGTAAGGAACTTGTCTCAGATGTAGCTGTAAAGAGATAGGGACTATAGACACTACTACTATGTACTGTCTGTTGCTGTAAGTATGATCCTACTGGGTGTCAGTCTATGGATGACAGGATCCAGCAGACTAATCTCTGGCCCATTTGCAGTAAGACACAAGCACTTAGTCAAATGGAGTTTATTCAGGAATCAGATCATTTCCATATGCAGGTTCATAGGACTACTTAGAACAAGGCAGACATCTAAGCAGCATGAGTAGAAGTTGAGAGGAATGACATGAGAGAGAGACTTCTCTTTTACCCTTCTGGTTTACTCCTTTCTCCCCCCTCCTAATTGTAAACAATACCTTGGTGCTTTCTTTGCATGAGAACATTTCACATGTTTGTGATATCACAATGAGTTACTAGGAGGCAAGACACAGCACTGTCTGGGAATGAGCACAAAGTCATAAACACTGGAAGCTGCTACAGTTCAACAGATAACCACCTGTGAAAGCCTGAGAAAGAATAGTTATTATACTAGTAAAATGATATTGAGCCATAGCTAGATACACTGCGTTCAGCAGAACAGAATCAAAATTGGCATGGATGGGGCTCAGAAATGACACTGGGTATTTTCTATATTGTTTAATATGTCAGACTTAGAATTGCTTATGCTCTTTTTCAGCATCTCTTCAACATAATGCACTTCCAATCCTCTTTAGAGATCATTTGGAACTGAATTTTTCGAGTGTGAAACAAAAAATCCACTTCCAAACAATTGCTAAAGTGCATTGAAAGTGCATTATCCAATGTGTGCGGAATCAGCCATTGTATTGGATTTTTGCTGGGTTTAAATCTTTGCAAACTGTCCTGTTATATATTTTATTGAAATGTCTTTGAAATTGTCTGTACTGACTCATATAATCTGCCTTGACTCTCAGTGAGAAAGGTGGACTATAAATGATATAAATAAAATGTAAGTAAATAAATACCATGAACAATGTGACAAAACTGGATTACACAAAAATAGTTAAATATATCACATATACTGGATTTCACAATTATAGGATGCTCTACAGACAGTATAATTCATCCAGTAAGCAATGTAGTATAAAGGGACAGGAAAATAAAGCTGCCTAACAATTTCACAGGCAATCAAAATTACAATTTTATTACTTATATTGAAATTGCCCTTTCTGCAGAATTCCATTTTATTACATCCCAATTCCCTCTATACGCCCTGAGCCTGCTTGTGGGGAGGGCGGAATATAAATATGATAAAATAAATAAAAATAAATAAAATATACAAATGGCATGAGCCTTAATGCCTTTCTTATGTTTCTTAACTGATCTGGTCCATAGGTATATTGTGAAGTGCACTACAGAGGGTTCTCAGGGGCTCAATAGCTATGTTCTGCTGCACTCCTCCATGTATACACATGCCTGGTACGTGTGCGGGTTGTACTACAAAATGTTAGCATGAACGAGAAGGTTTATGTGTATTTCTCATCATCCCATTTAGACCATCTTCCCTTGATGTAAGTTACTAACGAATGTGTCAGGTGGAGGAGGGAAGGCTGGCTCAGGAAGTGAAAGGAGTCAAGTCTTCCTCTATTCATTTAAAATATCTTACAGGAAATCTCTTTGGATCACTGAACACATGAATAACAGCCCAGGTAAACCAAAAACTTCCACAAAACAAATTAAAATGTTCTCCCCCCACCCCAATGTCTTAGCCTTGCTGAAGTCCAGTGTCAAAGTAATCTCATTAATTTATTCTAGTCGTAGAGTGGCAATGGAAAAGGTACATGAGTGACTAGTGGCCAATCAGGATACTCAGGGTAGAGATGCCAGCTTCCTGGAGATAAATGTCCTGTCTTTTTAACAGAGGCCTAATGGAATATTATTTATTAGGCGAAGTCATTTACTTCAGTGCCATTAAAAGCTTCAGCTGCCCATTGCCACACATTAAACCTCTTTTACAGAGGCAGGACATTTTTCTCCAGGCATCCTGGCAACACTACCTAAGCAAGGGTGCTGCTAAGAGGGTTTGATCTCTGATTAGCCTGTGGGCTCCTAGAGGGAAAGCCAGTTCTTCAAATATGTGTTTCTCCGACAGTGAACAGCAGTAAAAATAAAAATGAACAACCTGAATTGAACCTGGAGGCAAATAGGAAGCCCATGAAACTGCTTTAAAAATGTCATAACATAACTGAAGTGACTTTTTCCTGTTAATAGGCAGAGAGATACATTTTGAACTAACCAAAGTTACTGGGTTGTCTTTAAGTGCAGCCCCAAGTACAGCATGTTACAGTAGCCCAGTTTAATGGTTACAGGAGCATGGATGAACTCTGTCTAAGACAGTGATAACCTATGGATCTGATATAGATGAAAAGGCAGTCTTGGCTTGTTGCAACCTGTTTTACTAACAGGGTTCTTTGGCTGCCATAGGTCTCTCCCAGTTTGTGACTGATCCACCACATTAAAAAGGTCATGTGGTGGAAAGTACTGTCAAGTTATAGATAACTAATGGTGACCCCCTACTGGGATTTTCAAGATAAGAGATGAACACAGATGGTTTGCCATTGCCTGCCTCTGCAACCCTGGTCTTCTTTGGAGGTCTCCCATCCAATTACTAACCAAGGCCAACCTTGCTTCACTTCCAAGATCTGACAATATTGGGCTTGCCTGGGCTATCCAGGTCAGGGTAAATACTTTGAATTTAATTTTTGTACTGAGCCTTTTGGAAAAGGTCTGGCTTGGGGACTCAAAGTTCTGTCTGTGCCATATTCTGTCTGTGCCATATTCTGACTATACTCTACACAAAGCTATACTCTACATGCAGCCCTAAAAATTGGGTGAGGGGGCGGTAAAATCATCCATCCAGATAAACGTACAGACCCTGCTGGGAAAAGATGGGACCATAGCCAAAGTAAATAAGCAATATGATAGACCTAGAGAAACCTGGTAGACTTCATATCTGCATAAACCCAAGCCATTTAAACAAGCCACTACTGTAAGCTCACTACTAAATCCCCATGATAGAAATTTTCCTGACCTTGTTAGAAATTTTACCTTTACCTTTTGCTAAGGCAAAAATATTCTCAGTGCTAGAGGCAAAGGATGCATATTGGCAGGTTCTACTAGATAAAGCAAGCAGCTACCTTATTACCTTTTGGACTCCAGACGCTGCTACAAATGGTTGTGCATAGCATTCAGAATAAAACTATCAGCTGAAGAGTATCAACATTATCAATGGGATATGTTGTTAGGCCTCACAGGAATAGATGTAATGCAGGTGACATTTTAGTGTGTGGTTGTAATGATACCATAGAGGCAGCCATTACAGACTACGATCGTAATTTCATTTGTCTCTTGGAAAGGGCTGGAAAAGTCAATCTGAAATTTTCAATAAGATAAGATGAGGCAGCAACTGACAGCAGTACCATACATGGGTTACCTTTTAACATCACAAGGCTTGCAACTAGATCCTGAAAAGTTGAGAGCAATCCAGGATGTGCCCAAACCAACCAATCACTGCAGTGGTTCCAAGGATTTGTCAGCTATCTAGCTAAATGTCTCCCTCACCATCACCGATCCAATGTTTGTGAGCCTGTAAAAAGATTACTGGATATAACTACAGCATAGAGGAAACTCCCCCAACATGATATAACCTTCCAACAGAGGAAAGACCTAGTTATTAAACACCCAGTTTTAAAATATGACATTAATGAATATGTTACCATCCAGCGGGATGCAAGTGAAACTAGTCTTGGTGTAGTGCTTTTGCAGACAGGACAGGGTGTTCTATTTGCCTCAAGGTCTTTATCAGGACAGTAGTATGCCCAAACTGAAATGGAATGCTTAGCAATAGTATTTGCAGGTGAAAAAATTGAGGTCAGTAATCCATCCAGGTTGATAGTTATCATAAACCCCTGGAAATCAGTTTTAAGAAATCATTGTTATCAGCTTCAAAACTCCTTCAATACATGCTTCTCAGACTACTGCATTATTCTATAGATCTGATCTCCTGTCCAGGGCAGCCCTGCCACAGGAAACACATAGAAACAAGCAAGATGGTGAGATACTCAACCTACTGATAGCTCAAGAACTACAAAAAAAGATGGAAAATATCCATCAAGCCAGTCATATACCCATCATATAGCAAGGACTTCAGAAAGTCAAGTAAAGCATGCAGCAGGATAATCTACAAATTTTTATTTCTGTTATTGTAGCAGGTTGGCCAGACACCAAGGAAGCCCTGATGTCAGCCTGACAATACAGGAACTATCATGATGAACTCTGCATCCAGATGGTATCATGTTTAAAGGACACAGAAAAACTCATACCAGAAGTCATGACGATACATAGCAAAAGCCATTCTCTATTAAGAATACATCGCAGTATTAGAAGAAAAAATGGGACAGAAAATTCCTTGGTTCTCCTACTTCCAATTAGTCTATTTTTCAAAAGATATCAAGCTGAAAGAAATAATGAATAAACCAAAAACTGAGTTTGAACATTTTATTGCCACTCAAGAATTCATAAGAAAAGGTTTAACTTCCAAAATTTACAATTTACTAATACACTTATCAAGCACGCCCAATACTAATCTATATTCCAGATGGCAAAAAGATTGGGAAATCACTATTTCAAATACTGATTGGGAACAAATTTGGGTCTCTAATTCATTTAATACACACATGATCAATCTTTATTTACAATCATACAAAATTATTAATTACTGGTACCTCACACCCTATAAGTTGTCAAAAATCTATTCAAAAAGTTCCCCCCTATGTTGGAAACAATGTGGGGAACTAGGTAATTATGTACATTGTTGGTGGAACTGCAAGTATGTAAAAGAATTTTGGAAAAAGATTTTATATCAAGTAGAACTTATAACTTCATATAAGATTCCTCTAAAACCAGAAATTCTTTTTTTGGATAATTGGGATAATATCCCAATTAAATCTAAATATCCCTCCTGTTAGAAGGGATTTAATAACTATACTGTTTCATGCAGCTAAATCCTTACTCGCTTCATTTTGGAAGTCACAATAAGTTCCTACAATTAACACCTGGGTCAACAAGATATGGGATTTTCTAATAATGGAAAAAATAACAGAAAAGCTATACCTACAGAAAAAAACCACTGGTACTTCGAATTTTTATGTTTGCCTTTATGTTTGCCTTTCCTCGAATTTCTTTCTAAAAATGATCTACTTTTGACAAAGCTACCTTACCAAGAAGTTATTGATATGGAAATGTGGGGTTTGTGGTGACCTTTTGTGCAGATTGTTATATTACTATTAATATCTCTACTGTTAAGATTGTTCTGTTTGTTACATATTTAAAATAAGTATTAATGGTTTCTTGTATTGATACTGACAAACTTGTATCCATCTTTGGTTTTAATTTGAGTATATTGTTGTTTAGTTTGATGATAGCTGTTAATGTTATTAAAATTATTAAAATTTAAAAAAAAAGAATACATCGCAGTAATTCTGAAATAGAAGGATGTTGAGAAAAGCACTGGTATACTGGCCTAATATTGCTAGTGAAATTTGAGACCTAATAAGAAACTGTGATTCCCAATCAAGCCAACAAAAGGAACCACTGATGATAACATATCATATTCCCAAGAAAGGGAACCTAGATAGGATGGTTATCCCTTTAACAAACAATAGTATGTACAAATCAGTTCAGGCCATCATAGAAAGTCATCCGGGAAAGTTGGCATCTTCTGTCCAACATTCCCAGATGCAAAGATCCCCCCCTTGTTCACAGTGAAAAGAGCATAATCTCCAGGATTTATTAGTAGAGATGGGCACGGACTGCATAACGGACCTAATTTCCGCACAGATTTACCTTGTTTGTTGTTCGCAAACACGCAGGCCATGGGCGCGTGTTCTTTTCACGAAAGCACCGAACTTTGGGGCATTCTGTCTGTCTGTCAGTTGGCCCATTATGCCAGGATTCCCGCCGTCCCTGCTCAAACAATTTCCTAGGCAACGGTGTGGAGCCACCTACCCCATTTGGAACACACCAATCTCAGCCCAGGAAACCTTGATTGGCAGCTCTGTCAGCCAAACAGAGAGCACCTAGCGTTTCTATATAAAAGAGAAAGTGCAGGAAGCCCCACTTCACTTTGCTGGCGGGCACGCAAGTTAGCAACTGCTTGATGTGGAAGTTTTTCTTTTTTCAAGAGCGGTTTGTGCCTTAGCAAGGGCTTTGGGGCTTTGGTTGCAAGAGAGCTTACTCTATCCTCCATTCCTGTTTAATTTTTTTCGCCTTTCAATTTTTGCTTGCTTGAGAGCACTTTTTTTTTTTAAATCCTTTTACCGTACTATCGGGTTACTCTGATTTCTTTCTCCTTTCAAATCCTTGGGTTCTGGGGCTCGATTCTCCCACCCCCAAAATTCTTACTTGCTTCTGGGTACCCAGTGGGTTCTATTGTGCTCTGACCCCACCCACTTGCAGACCCACAGTGGGTGCAAGGCAGCTTTTGGCGCTGTCTGCTTGAGTTCTGTTCTTCTTTCCACTTTCTTCCCACTTTCTTTCCTGGCTTTTGAGGTGCCCAGGGGGCTGCTACTGGGCTCTGTGAAACACCCACTCTCTGACAACTGGCAGCACGCTTTGGGGGCTCTCTGCTTGAGTTCTTTCAAAGCCTTTCTCCAAATAGTGAGTGTTTCTTGGGTTGCTTTCCTTCCTGGCTGCTTAGGTGCAAGGGGGGCTGCTACTGGGCTCTGTGAAACACCCACTCTCTGACAACCGGCAGCGTGCTTTGGGGGCTCTCTGCTTGAGTTCTTTTAAAGCCTTTCTCTCCCTAAATAGTGGGTGACTTTTGGGGAGCTTTCCTGCCTGGCTTTTGAGGTGCAAGGGGGCTGCTACTGAGCTCTGTGAAACACCCACTCTCTGACAACTGGCAGCACGCTTTGGGGGCTCTCTGCTTGAGTTCTTTCAAAGCCTCTCTTCAAATAGTGAGTGCCTTATGGGGTGCTTTCCTTCCTGGCTGCTGAGGTGCAAGGGGGGCTGCTATTGGGCTCTGTGAAACCTCCACTCTCTGATGACCGGCAGCACGCTTTGGGGGCTCTTTGCTTGAGTTCTTTCAATGCCTTTCTTGAGTACCTTTAGGGGTGCATTCTTCCCTCTCTTTTGGGGTCCAGCTGGGTGCCACTGGGCTCTGCCCTATCCCGCACCAAGCTTTTGAGGCTCTGTGCTTCATTTAAAATCCTTACTTGAATGCAGAGATCTTTTCTCATCATAGCACCATGAGAGTTGGAATGAGGAATAAGAGTGGTCGTGGGGGGAAGAATTGCAAAGGTTGTCCTGGGTGCCCATTGGTGCCCAGTACCAGCGGTACCAGGGAGAGGGAGACCTCGGAGGTAGCACCTCATTCTTCAGATCTGCTTTTGGGGATCAAGGAGGAGGCAGGAGAGCTCTTAGCATTGCTGGTGGAAGATCAGCTTCTAACACTTTCCGTGGAGGGGTCTCAGGGGGCATCTGGGGGGTCCAGCAGAAACATCCAGCTCCTCCCTATTCCAACCTCCTGTTGCTTCCCCTGCCTGCACTCCACCCTCCCAGCCCAGCCGCGCACCTCGGCCATTAAGGCTTCATCCTCCTCCTGAGCCACAGATTCCCGGTCACCGTTTCAATCCCACACTTCGGTGGCACTTCCAAACCCTCACAAATGACCTCTGTTCAGTGTGTTGCCGGGTCTGCAATGCCATGGTGCGTAGGGGTGTGGGCCCCAATCACCTGTCATCCAGTGTCCTCCACAGGCATCTGCAGAGGCATCACCCGAGGCTGCTGTCTCAAGAACCATCCAGCAGTGGGGTCAAGAGGACTTTTGAGCAGGGAGAAGGGCAAGTGGAATGGGAGTCTAACCTGAGGAAGAAGACTCGCACCCCTGAGAATGCTGTGGGTGGGAGTGGAACTTCTAGGCAGACTACCCTTCAGGAATTAGTTCCCTTGGGGTCGTCCCTGCCAAGCAAAAGATTCAGGGGGATGGCTCAGGAGGCGGGAACTCATGTCCTGGCTGAGATGATAGCCCTGGATGGACTCTGTTTGTCCATGCTGGAGGGTGTGGGCTTTCACCGGGAGCTTCATCATTTTGCCCCCTGGTTCACAACACCCTCGTGCTGGACTGTTGACCAGCGAGTCTTGCCCACCATCTACAACTGCATGGCAGAGATGGTCAGGAACCAGCTGGCCAGAGCAGGAAGGCAGACCGTGCACTTCACAGCGGATCTGTGGAGCAGCCGTCATCATGGCTACCTCGCCATCACTGCTCACTGGTGGCAACCAGAGGACCTCCAGAGCACTATAGTCAAATTGGGGCCCCGGGAGGAGGAGCCATCCCTGCCAGCGGTCTACAGAGTGGTTCTGCTCCAGGCACGGGGGATGGATGTGGATCAGAGCGGGAAGAACATTGCCGCCATACTGAAGGGTTCACTGAGGGAGTGGGTGCCCCCGGGCGATGCTATCCGTGGCTACATGGTCACAGACGCAGGTAGAAACATGCTGGCAGCCCTGAATGAGGCATCTCTAGAGGGCATTGTCTGTCTGGTGCATAAGCTGCACCTTGTCATGGGGGATGCTCTTGGGTTGGGTAGCGCGGTCAAGGCCAGCTGGGACCAGGGAATGTTGGAGATGTGCAACCTCTTGGATGGCTTTGGTCATCTTGGTGTCCACTTTTCCTGCAGCATTAAGTCTGCCGACCAGCTGCACAAGAAGCAGGGGGAGGGTGGAGATCCAGAGCACAAGCTCTTCCAGGACATGGCCACCCATTGGAACTCTCCCTACGTGATGATAGCGCATCTGGTGGAGCAAAGACATGTTGGAAGACATCATGTCCTCAATGCCCATTTGCATGCAGGAAATGTGCTCAGCATCAGCTCTGTGAACTGGCTAGTTCTCTCTCAAATGGCCTGTGTCCTAATGCCATTTCGGGACACCACCGATCTCCTCTGTTCCTACCAGTGTAGCCTGGGGCAAGCCATCCCCCTGATTCGTGGGCTGGACCAGTCACTGGCCAAAGAACTGGAGCGAGGGGAACCCCTTCTTCCAAGTGTCAGGGACTTGGTGAAGAGGTTGCAGGCAGGAGTGGCCGCCCGCTTGCATCCTCTCTGCAAACAGTGGTCGTACAAAATGGCCTGCATGTGCAATCCACGTGTGAAGGGCGCCATTGCCATGCATCAGTGTGAGCTCGAATGATGGAAGAAGGAGCTTTGCAAAGAGGTTCACAGGTTTTAGGCTAAAAGACACGGCCGGAGGGAAGAGGGCACGGAAGAGGGGCTGGTGGCTGATGAGCTGGAGGAGGGGGAGGAGGAGGAAGAGGCAGTCATGGAGGATGCGCCTGGTGCCCCAGGCCAGGAGAGCCCACCCCACAGGGACCACTCCAACTACTGGTCCTCAGTGCTGAACTGGGAGGTTGCCAGCATGGGGAAGGAAAGGGTTGCACTTGCTGAGGACTTGGAAGAGTCCATGTTCCATGTAGAAGTTTGCTATAACTGAGCTGAGAGGGCTTCCCATGGCCACCCCATCCATATGTTCATAGAATTTGTTCTCCCATTGGAAGTAACTGGTTGTCAGACCAGGGGATGTTTTCCAGAGGATGTAACAGCCTTATTCCACCATTGTCTGACAACCAGTTACTTCCAATAACGAATTCTATGAACATTTTGAAAAAACACCTCTAGAATCAGCACCCCACAAACCTACAGTCTGGTTCCGGTTTGTGGATGATATCTTTAACATTTGGAGCCATGGTGAGAAAGAATTTATGGAGTTTTCAAACCACCTCAACAATATCCACCTGAACATACAATTCACCATGGAGAAAGAAACCGAGGGTAAACTTCCATTTCTAGATACCTTGGTCATCCGCAAAGCAAACTTTCAGTTAGGTCACAAGGTCTACAGGAAACCAACTCATACGGATCAGTACTTACACAAAAACTCCAATCACCACCCTCGACAGAAAAGAGGCATAATAAAAACGTTAGTAGACCGTGCAAGATGGATATGTGAACCGCACTTTCTCAATGAGGAAATTAATCATCTAAACAATGCACTTCAAGCAAATGGCTACTCCAGAAATGAAATCAGAAGAGTGAGTAAACCAAGGACAAATCAAACAACTAAGGAAAAACAGTCTCCCACAGGAAAAGTGTTTTTGTCATATATCAAAGGAATCACTGATCAGATGGGAAAGCTTATGAAAAAGCACAGCCTACAAACAGTATTCAGACCCACCAGAAAAATACAACAGATGCTAGGTTCAGCAAAAGACAGTAGAGACCCCCTCACCTCTGCAGGAGTATACCGTATACCCTGCAGCTGTGGACAAGTTTACATCGGGACCACACAGCGTAGCATCCAGACAAGAATAAAAGAACATGAAAGACACTGCAGACTTGGCCATCTGGAAAAATCAGCAGTGGCTGAACATAGCCTAACTCAAACAGGACACAGTATCCTATTCCAGGACACCAAAATACTTGACAACACTTCCAACTACTTTGTCAGACTGCACAGGGAAGCCATTGAAATTCACAAGCATAAGCACAATTTCAACAGGAAAGAAGAGACTTTAAGAATGAATAGAGCATGGTTTCCAGTCCTGAAAAACACCAGGCTAATGAAATACTCCACATCCCACAATAGTCCTGCAGAGAAGATTAGCATATCAAGCACCAATCCATATGCAAAAGAACCTCCTCAGGATACAGTGACGCCTCCCTCCATTAGCATTCCACACCCTGGGAAACTCCTACAGGATGACTCAGCCCAAAACCACTTTCCTGAGTAGATATAAATTACCTGCCAACATCTTCTCCACACTGTGACACTGAGAGATCTCTGTCTTTTGGTGCTACACCTCTGAAGATGCCAGCCACAGCTGCTGGCGAAACGTCAGGAACGACAATGCCAAGACCACAGCAATACAGCCCGGAAAATCCACAACAACCATCGTTCTCCAGCCGTGAAAGCCTTCAACAATTAGAAGCAAATCAACCCACCAAGACTTCATGTTCCCCTATGAATATCACCTTTGTTATGTATGGATTCAGCTTCAATATGCTCCCCCTCATCCACTTCAATACAATATCTAAGCATTGACCATGGAGGAAGACTGGAGTTTCTGGAGACTTAGCCAGAGAGATATCTAGCTGGGTGTCACCAGGATATTGATGACACCAAATTCCAGAGCTTCAGATTCTCATTCAACAGCTGAACATAACTACTGAAAAGTATAAGGGACAAAATAGACCCCTGTGGTACTCCACACATCAACACTAAAGGGAAGACTCTAGATCTCCAATAATGACTCTGAGTTTGTTTGGATTAAAAAAGAGATTGAAAACAGTGAAGAGCCATTCCTTTTATTCCCAGGTACCTCCAGGTGGGGCCTGGCTATCTCTCAGAATTACAATTGATCAGATTACAGAGATTAGTTCCCCTGGAGAAAATGGAGGGTGGATTGTATGGCATTCCATTCCATTAATGACCCTCCCTTGCCAAACCCCACCCTCCAAAGCTCCACTTCCAAAATCTCCTGGAATTTCCTAACCCTGAATTGGCAGCCTTATCTGTCTATTGTATCAGAATGTCATGGTTTTCTGTATCAAAGGCAGAAAGGAGATTCAATTAGATCAACAATGATGGAATATCAAATGACTTTATTTGCTTGTAAAATGAGATCATCCATTGGAGCTTGGGTTGCCAGCTCTAAATTGGGAAATTCCTGTAGATTTGGGGGGTGGAGCCTAGAGGAGCTGGGTTTAGACAGGGGAGGGACCTCAGAGGACTATAATGCCATAGAATTCACTCTCTAAAGCAGCCATTTTCTCCAGGGGAGCTAGTCTCAGTTGTAATTTCAGGAGATCTCCAGACACCTTCATTAGGAGGCAGGTGTTAATTCTTCAAAGTATGCTGACGATGGAGAGAATTCTCAAGAGTAGTGATCTCTGCCATATAAATAGTATACAAATGCAATAGTTTAAAAATAATTAAAAGGTGAAAATTTATGCTTTATCCTTCAGTTTACAGTCATGGATATATTAAGGTATTTTGTCTTTACTGGAAGGGTTCCTGCCTAAAGATTAGCACACAGACAACCTCTGCTGCTTAAAGGCTCTGCTCTGTGTTCCTCTTCCTTTGGACTCACTACTACCAAGGGGACTAACATGCTTTGCTATGTCTTTTAGGGAGTAGATCATACTTTTCTGGTTTTCGTACACATGAACTGAACAGGGCTTTAATGTGGGTTGCAGAGATGAGACTAGCAGCATTGAAAATGTAAAGGAGTTTAATAAAATAACAAAAATCACACATAGCATATGCAAATGCAACAGATTGAGGCAGGTGTGAGGTTCAGGGCCAGCCATACTGCTACCCTTAGCAGCTCCCTTATCCATCCCACCCTTTTTGTCTTGCTTTGGGCTTCCAGAGCCTCAGAACTGGAGAGGGGAGGGAGTTTGTAGCACCTGGTTCCTTCTTTTCTCCACTGGGTCTCTTCTGCACAGCCTAGAGAGGTCAGCCACTTCCTCCCCAGCCTGCTTCTAAGCTTCTTATAAGGCTAGTACAGCAGGCTGCACATGCTCAATCTTCTCCTGAAGTTTCATGAGAAATAGCAGCCTCTTGAAACCTCAAGGGAATCATGGGCTGCACCTCCAGCCTCTATTCCCCCTCCCAGTGCTTTGGCTGGGCTAAACTGCTAGAAGCTGTTGGCAGTGATTGAACTGTACCAACAAACAAGAGGCAACCTTGATCAGACTTGAAAAAAACACAAGAAAAACCATCTCACCGGGGAGATACTCGTCAACAATCAATCAACACAATCTCAAATAAGTTATGTGGCCTTATAATATAAAGTGTAGGACAAGTGCATAGTTAGAAAGTGCTCTAGTGCTGTTATGCAAGACAACAACCATATACAATAATAGAATATCAAATGGCCACTGGTTTGGCAGCTGTTGGTTGTGTTTGACTTTATTGCTGCTGTTCTATCCTTTCTCCATGTTGCCACTCTCTGGTAGGCTTTCCTGTTGCTGGCAGTTCAAGTTCCCAAGTGGATATCCTGTGACTCCTGGGTAAGTCTGGAGGTAGCTCTGGCAACAGGGCACCCGGCTAAAAAGAAGAAAGAATAAAATGCAATCCTCTAAACCCTACCTGTACACATATCTCCACAGATGGTAATTAGAATAGGTACTGTAAGTCTTGGAGTTGCAAGCATTTAGAAATCAGGCATTACCTTGGTTTCAGTATCTAGAGGTCATCCTCTGGTGAGGCCAGTACCATTGTGTGAAGCTCCCAGGGCCATGGGCTGTACCCTCCTGGGGGAGTAGAGCCCACATTGTCCAAGACATCTTACACAAGAATGTTCAACTGTAGAGGGATGCAATGTTAGCTTGGAAGCATAGTTTAAGCTTACTTCTGTCAAATTCATCTCTCTACAGAGCTGGCAAAGATCGATCCACAGAGAGTTTGTTAATTTTTTCTTCTGCTCTTCTGCTTCTGCTCCTGCATCTGATAGAGTGCAAAATGTGTTTTGGCCCTCTGGGCCTTATTTCTATTTTTGATTTTAGGTTCCATATTTAACTACCTGGCCTGAACCAACATTTTATATTTATGAGCCATAATTTTTGTGTGTGTGTGTGTAATAACAAATTAGACCACTGAGGAAGGCCCAGAGGGCCGAAATGCATTTGGTCTCTGTATATGTGCAATCAGTTTTGTGACTTGGCTCTTGTATATGTGGCAACAGTTTCGTGACTCTATGTGACTGTTGTTACTAGGTTTCTAGGTTTTAAACTTTGTTCCATGGTTTTTAATTGTTTATGCACTGTGCAATAAATAATCATATTTCTTTATTTCTTGGCTGCTCAACCTTGTTGGTTCTTGCCTTGTTTATCAAGTTGGTCCCCCCCCCCTTGTTTATGATCCAGCATCTGCCCAGATGATGGCCAAGGGGCCTTCAGTTCCTGTACTGTATCAACCGTGGCTAGCAGGTTGCTGCAGAGAAATAAGATTTTACCTGCAAAATAGCTACCAAAAGCCTCACAGCTAATTGCTGAATTTACAATTTGGTGGTCTCCCTGCAACAGGGAGACCAGGGACCAAACTATTCTAAACAATTGTGCTGGGTGTGAGCTTGCAGAGGCAATGGAAGCAGCATAAAATTCCTTCTTTGCTGCTTTCACCACCACCTCATAGGCTTTCATAAATGTCCTATAAGATGTTCTCGTCTATTTGTCTCGACAGCGCTGACATACTTGCTCAAGCCATCTCAGCTCCTGCTTCATCCGTCGTAGCTCCTCTGTATATCTGGGAGCTAATTTGGTATGGGGGTGGAGAGGGTGATGGGGGACAATTTCTTCGATGGCTTCAGACAGACGGACTCACCAATCCACCACCAACTCATCCAACAAACCACCAGGGGGCATAGGATCTGACAGAGCATTCTGGAAACCTATTGGATCCATTAGTCTCTGCTGGCAAGCATAAACCAACTGGCTGCCTATGTGGGGGGGGGGCTGGTACACCCAGCCGAGCCTTCAGGACAAAGTGGTATGACCATGGCACTGCTTCAATTATGTCTAGGTTCACAAAGATCAAATCTAGCATATGGCCCACTTGATGCGTGGGGGCTGATACAAATTGGGAGAGTCTCAGTGCTGCCATAGAAAATACTAGGTCCACAGCCAGTGAGGAGAAAGCAGCATCGACATGGACATTGAAGTCCCCCCAAATGAAAAGCTTGGGGTACTCCAAATCCCACCTCATCACGACCTCTAACAGACTCGACAGGTTAACTGCCGGTGCGCTAGGTGGTCGGTATACCGGACAAATAGCCAAACTCTCCTCAGCATCCCATGTCAGGCCTACACAATCAATGCCAGCAATCTTTGGGGTGGGGAGTGGCCTGGAGGAGAAAGATCATCAAATGAGTAATGCCACTCCTCCCCGTGCAGGACTAAGAACCCTGGGGAGGGGGTCAGTTCATTCAAGATAACCATCTTGCCCTCTCTCACCCAGGTCTCAGTCATGCAAACCAGGTCCACATCATTCACTGCAAAATAATCATGCAGTGTTCTGGTTTTATTATTTATGGAGGTTGGAAGGACACCGAGCCATACCGTATCTCTGTGGTCTTCGCTTCCAAGACTGCATCCCATCACCATACCTTCCTTGTCCCTGGAGTACTGGGATCCCCAGCTCCATACTGGCCTTCTCACCCATATCCATCATAGTATCTTTCCCACCCCACAACCCAGTTCATAGCAGTTCCAATTTAGATTCATAAAAACATGCCACACAATAAAGGCGCTACTGTCCTCCATCTATAATCCTCAAAACTGCAAAATTACAAAGCAAGCCTACCAACCCTGCTCCCCCCAATCTGGGCAACCCAGGATTACATCAATACGACAATCAATTAAACACAAGAATTCAACAAAACCAGAGAACAGACTGAGTGAACGACAATACTACATCACTTACCCACTAACACATCAATCTCCACACCAATCAGCCACAAAACACTTGAGGTAGCTGCAGGGATAGTACAGTTACATAAAATATAGTAAAAGCTTTGCTTGCATCCAAGACCATTCTCATATCCATACTTTTGTGATCGCTCTGTGGTAACGTAATAAATTGCTGTACTCACTGGAGCTGCTGAATGTAACACTCTGCTTTATTCTCAACCAACAACAAACTAGGAAACTTGGCAAGAGAACAGTCTAGAGGGTGGAGTTTTCCTTTATCCCGTAATCAGGTTTCAGTTAACTCTTTACTATCCATTTTACCACATCCCTCCTCCTTTACATTTTACATTAGTAATCACCTGAATATAGTCTTTCAAATACCCAGGAAGTCTTCTTGCTCTCACTAGATAGTGGTGTGCTTCCACTGCATCATTATCCTGAGTCTGGAAAGGTCAGTTTCTGCAGAAGCTTCCCTAATTGGTGACTTGGAAGGGGGCATCAAATTACAGTGGGCATCGGTCTATGAACAGTGGGTATCTGTCTCTGAAATGCCACAAGGTTTTCTGGGCATTTCTGTTCCCCTCCCTCTTTTTCTGACACTTGCACATAAATTCTTCTGCAGATGTGGTCTTGATGCTGCCTGATGACTCGGCCATCAGGTAAACCAGTCTTAATAGATAGAGGCCCCACTGTGCTTGAATCCTACTAGGGATCCAGATGCGTTGAGAGGTACTAAAACTCTTAGTATAGAACTGATCCTGTACTCTCGAGTCTCTATCTTTAGCATGGTAATAATCGTTACTTTTTTCAAAAATCTGTTTCCTTTGCACTTCCTCTTCTATTTTGGGACACATTAAATCCAAGTGGGGCCGTGCCTGTCTTCCCCTCAACAACTGGTCTGGACTCACCCCTGTGGTGGTCTGGGGGGGGTGATTCTATATTTCAAGAGAAATTGAGCCAGCCTGATCTTCAAAGTCCCAGTAGTCATCTTTTTCATTTCTCCTTTGAAAGTTCTGATGGCTCTCTCTACTAAGCCATTTGAAGCTGGATGATAGGGGGATGTTTGAATGTGTTTAATTCCATTCTTCTGCAGGAACTCCTTAAATTCCTGGCTGGCAAAATTTGGTCCATTATCTGTGACTAGTACCACTGGAAGTCCATGACAAGCAAAGGTCTGTCGAAGTCTGTCACATGTTAGAGCTGAGGTTGTGGAGTCCATTGGGTGAACTTCCATCCACTTGGAATGGGCATCTATTATTTATTATAATCAAAAACATCTTCTAGAGAAAAGATCCTGCAAAATCTAGATGTATCTGAAACCAAGGATTTCCAGGCCACTCCCACAGATGTAAAGATTCCAGTGCTGGTGTCTGCTGGTGTGGTCGACATCGGACACAGGCTTGCAATCCTGTTCTAAATCTTCATCTAAATGTGCCCGCCAGATGTAGCTGCGAGCTAAAGTCTTCATATGAGACATCCCAGGATGGGCTTCATGCAGTTCTTGTAGAACCTGCTCTCTTCCTTGGGGGGGGGATCATAACCCTAATATTCCATAATATGCACCCATTTTATGCACTTAATTCATCCCTTCTGCTCCAATAGGGACAAATTGCTACTCCTAGATTCTGTGGGGACCAGTTGTGCAGAATGAACTGTGTCACTTGAGACTGAATTGGATCCTGCTGGGTCCAGACTCAGATCTGAGAAGCTTTTACTAGTGTTTGATTAAGATGCTTCATTAAGAATACCACTTCCTCAGGGGTGCTCCTAGTATTGGTAATCCACTCAGGGCATCTGCATTTCCATGTTGGTTACCAGCTCTGTAGATTATTGGTACACTTCTAGTATCAGGGCCCAACGATGTAAGCGGGCAGTTGCCATAGTGGACACAGCTTTGTTTTCATTAGAGTTTAATGAAATGGCGTATGATCTGTGACAATTGTGAATTGTTTCCCATACAGATACTGATGGATTTTTTTTATGCCAAAGGAGGCCATCTTTCTCCACTTGCAAATATCCTTGCTCTGCTTTATTGAGTGACCTTTTTTTTTTTTTTTTTGAAAATTTTTTTATTGGGTTAGAATCCGTTATTTTTACATTACATTCAATTTTCCCCAAATTTTTCATTTCTAACCCCCTCCCATTCCCCCCCTTTTGTTGACTTCCAACAGCTTTCCCACCCTTTGTCCCTTTTCCCTTACTTCTATTAAATTCCTCTATCTAAAACAGATATACATTCTCCATTATATTAAGCAGTACATCCTTAACTACTTTTCTTGTTATATACCCAAACTGTAAGTCTTTGTTTCCATCTTGGATAAACAATTTATCCCATTTTCCAATTTTAAATATTTCTATGTATCATAAACCTATATATCATAAACCATAAAAATCTTACATTTAAATCAAACAATTTGACTTATTCTCTATATATTACTCATTCTATCTTTTTATGGTAATTCTATATAGCTCATCCCATAATCAATCAATTTGACACTTCTGTACATTCAGTTTGGTGCATTATATGAATCTTATCAAAGAAAGAAAATATTGTTGGTTACTCAATCCGCTTTATTGAGTGACCTTGAAGCATATGCTAGAGGCTGTTCTTCTTTACTTCCCATGTTGTATGACAATACAGCCTCCACACCATAAGATGAAGCATCACAAGACAAGATCATTTCCTTTGTAGGGTCAAAATGGACCAGCTGATCTGAAGACTTCAGCAGCTTTTAGATTTTTGAAAGGCTTCTTCTTGCCCCTGTCCCCAGCACCAGACAGTCTTTTTTCTCAAAAGGAAATGTAAGGGTTCCAAGAGGGCTGAGAGGTTTGGAAGGAATCGATGATAATCATTCAACGTCCCCAAATATGTTCTGAGTTCTGTTGTATTTTGTGGTTCTGGGGCCTTTTCAGTAGTTATTACTTTATCATCCAGAGGCTGCACCCCTTCTTTGTTGATTTTATATCCCAAATACTGTTCTTCAGGCTTCATAAAAAAGCATTTGTTCTGTCTTAAGCACAGGCTGGATTCCTCTAATCTTTGAAGTACTCACTCAAGTTGTTTATTGTCTGGGCCAGTGATAAACGTATCATCAATTCTAACAACTACACTAGGAAATCTCCTTCAGCAAATGTTCCATAACTCTCTGAAATATGCCAGGGGCTGAGGAAATGCCATAGGGTAGTCTGTTGTATTGGTACAAGCCTTTATGAATATTTATGGTGGTGAATTTCTTGCAATCCTCTTCCAGTTCAATTTTTTGGTAGGCTTGGGACATGTCCAACTTGGTAAAATGTTGACCTTCTCCCAACACAGCCAGTGGGTTCTTGGTACGTGGAATTGGGTAGTTGTCTAATTTTGAGGCTTGATTTACCATAACTTTATAGTCCCTACAAATGCGAATGATTTTATCTGGTTTGGCTACAGTAACTATAGGAGTTGCCCACTCTGAAAACTGCACAGGAGAGATGATGCCTTCCTTCTCCAGCCTGTCCAGTTCTGCCTCAATCTTGTCCTGGTTAGCATATGGAACTGGCCTAGCTTTAAAATATTTTGGCTGAGTCCCCTCCTTTATATATAGCCTTGCTTTAACACCTTTTAATGTCCCCAGTCCTTCTTGGAACACTGCTGGATGAGCGCTCAGGACTTTTTGTACTGCTGGCATTCCCTTCAAGTCCAATTGACGTATTTCTTCCCAGTCTAATCTCAGTTCTTTTAATCAGTTCCTGTCCAGTAAATTTGGTCTATCACCCTTTATTACTATGGCATGTAAATCTCGCCATTGCCCTTTATAATTCACAGGGATCCACACTGACCCTACTACTGGAATATTTTCCCCAGAGTATGTCTGCAAATTTACTTTTGCATTTTCCAAGGCCTTGGAGTCTACTTTACTCTGTTGATAAGTCTTTTCATTAATCATGGTCACTGAAGCCCCTGTATCTATCTCCATGCGTACAGTTTCATTATTCAGTTCCACAGTGACTGTATAGGGTTCTACTCTTTTTGCCTTTATAGAATACATTGTGTGGACAGGCCTTCTTCCCTCTCTGCCTCTTCCAAATAGCAAGCTTCCGGCTTCTTTCCTTTGTCTTTAGGATCTCTCTCTCTAAGCCTTGTTGTACTCTATCATAACTGCCTCTACATTGATCTGGGCCTCTAAAGATCTGGTGGTATGGACTAAAGATGTGGAAGTAATGCCTAAAGTAGGCTCAGATCATAACCCAGTAATGTGGAAATTTGGGAAAGGCACCAAAAGACGAGGATGGAGGATAAATGAAGATTTGCTGCAATTAGAAGATAATATAGTGCTACTACAAAGACAGACCAAATTCTTTATACAATACAATTTAAATAAAGATGTTTCAACTGACAAAATTTGGGACACCTACAAAGCAGTGATTAGAGGAACTTTAATGGATTTAAATGCAAGAGACAAGAGGAGAAAAGAAGAAAAAAGGCAAGAAATTATGGAAAAGATAAAGGCCAAGGAGTTACAATTAAAGAAAAAACCAGGGAAGAAGAAGTTGTATCAAGAAATAAAAATTTTGCAAGATCAATTGAGAGTAATGAATAATAAAGAATTAGAGTGGGAATTGAAAAAATTGAATCAAAAGTCATTTGAAGGTGCGAATAAACCTGGGAAATATTTTGTGTGGCAGCTGAAAAAGAAAAGGGAGAAAAAAGTAATAACCAAGATTCAAGAAGATGGCAAGACGTTAACAGATCAATTGGCTATTAGCAGAGCTTTTTTTAAGTATTATGCAAAACTGTATCAAAGAAAAGAAGTGAATTTGGATACTATTGATCAATATTTGAACAAGATCAATTTACCAATATTATCAGGAAAATGGAAGGAAAAGTTGAATGCAGAAATAACGGAGATGGAAATAAAAGAGGCTATTCGGACGACTAAGTTAGGGAAGGCACCAGGCCCAGATGGAATTAGGGCTAGGTTCTACAAATTATTGGAAAATGAACTGGCACCTTTTTTGAAAGTGATAATGAATGAAATTTTAAAAGGACAAAAGATACCAGAGTCTTGGAACGAGGCCAATATATCATTGGCCCTTTTCGCACTTACAGTTTAAACCACCATTTATGAGCATCCGCCCCGATCACAGTGGCTTCGGCATTGCACCTGTTCATTTCACACTGTCCACTGCAATTTCGATTTGGTGTCTGTGCTTCATTTCAAAACATCGGTGCAATTTTGGGCTTTTGGGGCCTTGCAATTCATGTCACACTTTTTTTTAAAAAATTGAGCATGCATAGTAACGTTGCAATGTTGGAACCCTTCCCCCCTTTTGCTGATTGGGCTGTCCCCTGCCCACTGGAGAGGCAATTGGTGGCAGAGTTCTGGGGGAAAACATGTAGCACTCTCATTTATTTAAATCAAGCCAGGAAAGGGTTAAAATGCTGCCGATTCATCTCCTCCCAGGAAGCAGAGGCTTGTTTCCAAAGGGCTGTGCAAAATGCTTGGGTTTTTTTCCCCTCTTTGGCAAAGTCTGAAACATGCCTGGGAGGGAGGGAAAAGCAGCCATTTAATCCTTTCCTGGTTTTTAAAGCCAGGAAGAAAGTGCAGGAACATTACAACCGTTGCAACCCATTCTTGTCTTTAAAAAAAAAAAGAATGTGTGTGCATACCCTAAGGGAGGAAGGAGAAAGCAGCTATTTAACACTTTCCTTGCAGGGAATTAGCAGCAAGCTTAGGAATCATTCCTTGCTTTTGAAAAAAAAATAAAAGAGCATGCATACCGGGAGGAAGGAAACCAACGAAGAAGCAGCCTTATGACCCTCAGCTCGCTTTACTAAAAAAAAATGGTGGACAAGGAGTTCAGAGAGCTGAGGAGGGTGGGAGTGGTTAATTCTGCACAAACCAATCAGCTCCCAGGGAAAAGGAGAGGTGGGGAGAGAAGCAAAAAGGGGGCAAAAGTGTTCACATTAGCAAAATGCGGGCCAGCTGCCAGTCGGCAGCGAACTTAAAAAAACATCAGGGTATGTCAGCAGGGGGGAAAATCGGGGATACAGCAGACAAAAAGCGGGACTGCATCCCATGACTGCTTTTAAGTGTGAAAACCTTGCAAACATGGGATGTGGAACAGGTACAAACGCGCTCTAAAAACCGAGTGCGAAATGTACCATAATGTTCAGCCAAAACCTTTTGCAAATCTGTTAAACTTTTGTCTCCAGGCTTCTCAGGATGCAACAGGCCTTGCATGAGTGCATAGGTTTTGCTCCCACAGACACTGAGAATTATTGCTTTCTGTTTAGCTGCATCTGTGATCTCATTTGCCTGAAAATAGTGGCCCAGTCTTTCAATATATTGCTGCCAACCTTATTCTTCAAGATTAAACTCCTCAATTTTTCCATATGAGGACATGCTTAGAATCCCACCTCATTGCCAATTTTGTGATCACTCTATTTCATTTTATAACAGGGCGTCATTTAATCTCCATCTAAAAAGACCCACTTTCCTCTTATAGGTCATAACCACAGGTTTATGATCTGAAAAAGTCTTAGGTAAAATCCTTACTTCAGAAATCTTGGTGGCCAAGTCTCTTGATTTCAAAATCATGTCTATTTCTTGAAAAGGATCTATATCTTTCTGGAAAATATATATAGTCTCTTCTATAACCATTTTTCTGTCTCCACAAATCATCAAGTCCTAAATTATCCATCAAATCAAATAAGTTATTTTGTAGTTTACCCTGGAGAAATTCAGTAAGTTTCTCAGAGCTCCTATTTATTCTTGGAGCAATCACTCCATTCCAATACCCCATCAAACACCAACTTTCATAAGATAGGTGTGTTAAGGACCCTATTAGCAACTGCCTGTATTCAAACATTCTCTGTTGTGGCTTCTCTTTTGTGAATGGCCTGCTGGAGAAAAGAAGGAAGGTTTTCACACTTCATTTATTCCACAGAATGTGTAAAACGGAATTGTTCAGGGGAGCAATTTTATAAAGGAAAGAGGATTGTAGTAAAATAGAATGAGACAGGAGCTGTAGTTTATGACACTATCGTATGCATTATCTTGTTCTTCCTGCATTGTTTTCTAATTTCTGTAATCCAGTTTATGTATTTCTTATACATCATGTCTTGTTCTGTTTTTAGTTCGTTTTCTAATTTGGTAATCCAGTCTTTTTACGCTGCTTATTGTATGTCTTACACTCTGCCCATTTCATTTTTAAAAATGTTCTAATCTGCTTTGAGTCTCAGTGAGAAAGATGGACCATAAAGGTGGACTATAAAGTAAGCAAGCAAGTAAATAAATGAATAAGGTAAGTTGGAAAGATGCCTATAACTGGCCACATCATCTTTATCCAATGAAGGCTTTTAAATTACAGGTTTAATAACTGCTTCCTTCATACTTTTTCAGATACACTTCCTCACTTCCAGTAAGGAGTTAATAATGTTTATAAGGGGTACTAACATGTTTCCAGGGAATGTTTTAAAGTAAAGTATATTTTGTGTTCAAATCAGCCCATTGGACTAGTCAGCAGATTAGCCCCCAAAACATTTATAGTGGACCAGATTGTCATAACATTCTTAAGTGATGCAGTTGGAGAAAAGGAAACGGCCACATTCTATCATTTATATCTTAAACAGATGTGCTATGTTTTCTTCTTGTATAGCTTGATTCTGTTGCCTCTTATAGCTGTAGCAACTTGCAGCATGAGCAGAGGCCTGACCACAACAGCCGATGTGGCATCCTGTGTCAAACACTCTTCTGGTTTGTTTACCTCTAAAAGTACAGAGAAATCTCTTCGTTAGGCAATGCTGCAGCATCAGGCAGGCACTGTGGGGCTGCTGAAGAACTTAGAAAAGTAAAAGGGGTCCAGGAGTTGCCACACCACTTCCCAATACAAGCATTCTTTGTGGTGATACCTAAAACTACGTAGGACTTTTGCCTGCATTGGTAAAAGAGGGGGAGCCGTTCCATTACTGGAATAAAAAAAAAAACAGGAGTCTTTCAGTAGTTTTGTTATAAAATTAAGTTTGAAATGTATGTTTTTTACATATAGTGAATAGGCTATTTCCACAGGTGCAGGAACAGAACAATTTGATGTTCATATTTTGATATAATCCTGGAGTGACTTTTAAAACACACAGACAAGTTAACCAGTTTTCACACTGACAATTAATTTAGGGCTGCTGCTGATAGTTTGTCACATATTTAGCTCCAAGTCAATAAGGATACTTACAATGCAATCCTAAACAGAGGTTACATCATTCTAAGTAAATTGGAGTCAATGGGCTTAGAAGGCTGTGATTCTATAAAGGACTGCACTGTCAATTTACAAAGAGGTTACCTGTTACTGACATGAAGTCTCTGCACCCTTCTTTATTTTAAAATCAGGGGATTTCTAATTAACTGTCCACACTTTCTTATGAATTTCAGACAATATAACAAAATCATGAGATTGGACTCTTCTGTGGATTTAGACCACAATATTTGAATAACTCATGGAAAAATAAATAATCTCAAAGAAAAAGAGTTTATTCAGAAAAAAAACAGTGCTTATTGTGCCTTCAAATCCCTATCTCCCCTCCCAATTTATTATCCACCCCAACCCTCCAGCAGCTAGGTTAATCCAGTTCTTTCTCTTTTGGATAACTTTCCCTTTTTCTGTGATCTATACAGCAACAATGGTTGTTGTGGGTTTTCCGGGCTGTATTGCCGTGGTCTTGGCATTGTAGTTCCTGACGTTTCGCCAGCAGCTATCACTGTGACACTGAGAGATCTCTGTCTTTTGGTGCTACACCTCTGAAGATGCCAGCCACAGCTGCTGGCGAAACATCAGGAACTACAATGCCAAGACCACGGCAATACAGCCCGGAAAACCCACAACAACCATCGTTCTCCGGCCGTGAAAGCCTTCGACAATATACAGCAACAGCTTGCATATCAAGAGGCAAAACTACTATGCATCTGGAATTCACCATGACACAAACCAAAATGTGTATTTGTCTTTGACAAGGAAAAGACAAGAGAATCTGTTTGTTGGTGGCGGTGAAGATTCCGTCCAGCATACACACACCAACTGGGTGATGCAAATTGTATGGAGAAAAGTTTGTTTGTCGTGGTTACATTGACCCTTTGAAAAAGTGATTATTACGAAACAGGGTTATAATGCTGGCGAATGCCCATTAGGCTCCACCCACTCTGATTCAATTTCAGAAACGGCTGCAACGTTGCTTCTCTTGGTAAAGGCTTTGTTGATTCATTCGCCGATTTAAGGAACAGTCACAACGTTGTTCCTTTTGGTACAACCCGACATCACATATTCATTAACTATCTGGACTGAAGAAGAAACAACTTTAAATTGTGGAACTGATTACTTACTTACCTGTTGAATTTCTCCAGCAGTGTTTGATTGTTCATCTCTCTAAGGATGTATTTTGTGTGACATATTTATCAATTGTATTTATAGGATTTATAATATTTATTATTGTGTTTGCACTGTTGAGCACTTTAAAAAATTAGAAAAATATATTAAATTATTTTTTAACCATGAGACTATATACGTTTCCTCTTTATCCTCCGTCAGGTAATTGCCCTCTTTTGTTTTGGCTTAGTATACAGCAGCTTCATATGTTCACGTGACACTTCTACTGTGAACAAAATACGTTTAATAAGGCCCAGAAAACCAGTGAGCCAGTGCAGTTGGTATTGCACAGGTTTTATATGCTCAGTGTGGCAGGTCTCTGTTAGCTTTTGGGCCACCACATTTAATCTAGAATATTTATATGCTATTTTCCCAAAAAAATATGTGCAAGACAGCTCACAGGACTAACAAAATATATTAATATAGCCATAGTTATACAGTACAATTTAAAACATTACAACATTGAACACTTCTGACAATTTAAAGCTGGGATAAAATGCTAATGAAAAGTCTTCTACAAAATCTTGCCCTCTGGATTCTAAAAAGTCTTGCCTCCTGGTGAAAGCCAGCACTGACGGACTTCGGGATCCAATTTGGAGGTCATTGTCAACTTGTCTCTGATCTCTGGGGATTTTCCTGGAGGCCTGAAGGAGGCGATGGTAAGGCCACTCCTGAAGACCCCACTGATTCATCCAGTTACAGCCCAGTATTGAACCTTCCATTCCTGGGTAAGGTGAAGGAGCAGGTGGTGGCAGAACAACTGCAGGTATTCCTGGAGGATGCCTCAGTCTTGGATCCATTTCAGCCTGGCTTCTGACCTGACCATGGGACTGAGATGGCACTGGTTGCCCTGACGGATGATCTTCATAGACATCTGGACTGAGGCAGATCGGGGTTGCTGGTGTTGTTAGATCTCATGGCAGCATTCGATACGATTGACTATCAGCTGTTGACCCACTGCCTCACCAATGTGGAGATATGTGGGACGGCCTTGCAATGGCTGATTGGTGAGAGAGGGTGGTGCTCAGGGAACAGTTGTCACCACACTGCCCATTGGTATGCAGCGTCCCTCAGGGGGTAATACTCTCCCCAATGTTGTTTAACATTTATATGTACCCTCTCACCCAGCTGGCTTGGAGTTTTGATCTGGGGTGTCATCAATATGCAGATGATGCTCAGTTATACCTGTTGTTAGATGGTTAGCTGGATACCCTGACCAGGACATTGGAAGCTGTGACTGGATGGATAAAGCAGAGTTGACTGAAGTTGAACCCTATGAAGATGGAGGTCCTGTACCTGGATCAAGGGTTGACGGGTTTGGGAATATGGCTCCCAGCCCTAGATGGGGCACTGCTGGCACCTATGCTGACGGTGAGGAGCCTGGGTGTGGTCCTGGTTGCCTTTCAATGGAGGCTGAAGTCACGGCTGTTGCCAGATCTGCATTCTTCTATCTCCATCAAATCAGGAGCGTGCCCAGGAAGCCTCTTTCCCACCTCTCCTCCTGCCAGCCAGGTGAATGGTGGCAGTGGGAAGGTGGGAGCAGGGGATCCTCTGCCCTCACTAGGGAGCCTGGGATCTTCACCTGTTATCTACCTTCCCCCCTCAACGGCCAGATTAGTGGCAATGGGGGGGGCAGCGGCTGGGAGCAGGCAGCTCTAGCTGTAATATCAGGAGATCACCAGTCCCCACCTGGAGTATAGCAACCTTTGGGTTGGGGCCAGAGGTGGAGCTCTTTTCCAGGGCCATTTTTTGCCTCCCAATCCACCTTTGGTGGTGATTCAGGTGAGGGCTTTTTCAGTGGCCACCTCTATACTTTTGGATCTCCCTTCTCTGACAGGGTCCTCTCTGGCCTCCTGAAATTAGTTTAAAGTTTTGTATTAAAGTTTTGCATTATTAATTTAATTTAATTTCTTGCCTGCCTATGTCAATGTGCCCAGCAGTGGGCATGCTCCGACATTTCACAGGGGCCAATTTTTACCTTCACTGGGCTGAACTGGCCATAGTCTGGAGATCAGTTGTAATTAGGGTTGCCATGTCTCCTTTTTCTCCCAGCAGGAGGGGGAGGACCTGACACTCACCTTGTTTTGCACACATACTTCCAGCATGGTGCAATGATGGAGGAGTGACATCATTGTGCTGCCCTGAGAGTGTGCACACTTCACAGCAGCCTGATTTTGCCCCCAATTGGACCTAATCAGGCTCATTTGGAGCTCAAATCTGCCCGTTGCCTGTGCGATGACATCACTTCCTGGAAGCGATGTCATTGTGTCACACAAGGAGCACTGAAAGAGTGATGAAAAGATGAGTGCTGCCCCCCCTCCTGCCAGGAGGGTAAGGGGACCTGGCAACTCTAGGAACAGACAGAACAAACAGGGAAGGTAGCAACACAGTCTAAAAAGTATACTACTCAATCAGAAATGTAATAAATTGACAATGAAAATAAATATATACACTCTATAAATCAACAATTATGATGCATATGAAAAAAATGGGGACCCAATACAGTTTAACATAAAGGCAATTTATATAAGTTTGATAAAGGCAATTTATATACAGTATCACACAAATAAGTTGGTTTGTTTAAAGTAATGTGTAATAACAACAATTTAAGTAATGTGTAATAACAACAATTTCTATTCACAAGGAATGCGTCCCAATCTGTGTAGGTGATGCTTCAGGTGTGCCAAAAGTAAAGTTCATTAAAGAGCCAACAGGGAAAATGCTTGCAACTTCTGACGTTCCCGTTTCACCATGCAAAAGCTTCCTCAGGGCATTCAACTGGCAAAAATAAATAAATGGAATAATCATATACTAGCCACACCCCCAGGCAGTTACCCGAAGACAAAAATAAGCAGCACAGTACATACTCACAGGAAAGCACACCCATGTGGAATATTTATAGTCAATGCATTCAATGAAGTAATTCAAACAAACACAACTGGATACCGCTCCACAGTGGGAGTCTCTCGACGGGCAATCACCGCGTCGAGTCCGGCCAATTACAGGTGATTTATATTCTGGGACCTTAAAAGCACAGTATATCATATAGGCAGGAGAAAAGTTAAAGGGCCAGCAGCTATTGTAGACAGTTTTACAGGAAACAAGAGAAGTCCAGCTCATTGTTTAGACCACTTGGGGCAGTGCTGCGTAGTTTATGTATGAATTCCATTTCCAACTGTAAAAGCGTCTGTGAGCAGTCTGCCTGAAGGGGCAAATGTACCACGTGTAGCACAGATACCTTCATATCCCTCAGTTTATGCTTAGCCTCTGTATAGTGAGCCACCAGTGGAGCTTCCACTGTGCCAGTTCTGATGCGTGACAAATGTTCCTGGATACGGACTTTAAGAGGTCTACTAGTGCTGCCAATATAACACAAATTGCATCTGCACTGAATTATATAGACCACATTTTGAGTTCTGCATGTTGAAAAAACAGTAGAGGTCCATATTGACCGCAAATCCCTGTTTGTTCTGTTTGTACCTTGAGTGGGAAGGGGAGCCCCTTGCTTTCCTTTTCAACTCTAGGAACAGGCCAACTGGGTTTGTTACTGGCATGATGACATCACTCCCAGGAGTGACATCATCGCGCAGAGGCCAGAACTGCTCCTGCGCTTTGCACCCTGCTGATTGGCCTTGTGCAAAGCACGGGAACACTCCTCGCTCCTGCACAATGATGTCTCTCCCAGAATTGCTTTCAGACAGAGGTTCAGGGCATCCATTACTTCTCTGGAATTAGATGGAAAGATAATATAGAGTTGAACATTATATGTATGACAATAACAGTTCAAATATCTGGATTCTCTTTCCTAGTGGTTTCATGTAGATATTAATAATAATAACAAGAATACTGTCCTTACATGCCGCTCTTCTAGACAGATTAGGGCTCCACTCAGAGCAGAGAACAAAATAAGTGTTATTATTATCCCCACAATACAGTTAGGGAGCTGGGGCTGAGAGGAGCAGCTTACCCATGGCCAGCCCAGCCACTTAACCAGTATGCTATAGCATTCTGTATAAGGATCAGGCAGGAATCTTGTGGAACCAAAATAGACCAATGGCCAAAGGCAAAACAGAAGTTTGGAATACTATATACAGTTCTGGTTGCTGTATCACAAAAAGGATATCACAAAATTGGAAAAAGTAGGAAGGAGGAACCAAGATGATGAAGTTAAAGTATTCACCAATGCAACATTTTATCACATGGTGGACATGCAAGAAAGCAAGAAAACACTGGATAGAAGTACATGAAGAAATGCAAAAGTCTGTGATGAATCCCCAAAATATGTTATTAAATATTTTACTAATATTTTAAGTAATATTTTAAAAATGCATAGTGAACCATTTAAGTACATGGTGATAGTAACAAGAGTAGTATTTGTAGCAAAATGGAAGGCAGAACTAGATGTCCAAATTTGATGGAATGGAAGAATGTTACATGAATATGTGTCAATAGCAAAATTAATATCTTAATAGGCCTATTTCAGAATTTCAAGAAAAATTGAATGTCTTTTTTCATTACATAGTTGAAAATTAAGAATAATTAAGAACAATTATTAGATATGAAGACAGAAAGTTATTTAAACAGAAGTGAAAAATTAAGAACATATAAACAAGTTCTATATGGATAAATGATTTAATTGATGACAGTATGATTTAAACGATAGCTTTTTCATTGTTTTTTCTATATGATTTAGATGATGTCTTTAGGTTTTATGAACTATGATAATTGTAGAAGTAGACGATTGTAGAGGTATGATTTAGATGACTCTATAATTGTAGCTTATGTTTTATGTCTTTGAGTTTATTAATTGAAATAAAAATTTATATTGAAGGGGGGGAAAGAATTAAAGAAGTTAAAGTATTTTTGTTATGAGAAAAGGTTGAAGAGTCTGGAACATTTCAGTTTATTTTTTATTTTAAAAAATATTTATTTGTGCAAATGTCATGAGCCAGCCTGTGGCCCCCACCTCACCACCAGTTGTCAGGTCCTCCTTGGAAGACGAGGAAGTTGAAGAGCTGGCTATGGAGCCGGTCAGAGGGGCTGTGACCAGAACAGCAGGAATCCACAGGAGAAGCCTCAGAGACTATGGGTTCAAGTGGGGCTAAAGGGCAATTTCCAACAGAGGAGCCTGCTCTGACAGCATTCCCTGAGTCAGCCACGCAATGGAGAGGCTGGGAAAGGGCAGTGGTTTGGGAGTGACAGAGGACCACACGCCTGCATGTGCAGCATCGGACTTTGGTGGGGGCTGAGGATGGAAGAAGGGCTCTCAGAGGAAGAAGGAACACATGAGCTGCAGCCTATTACCTGAGGGCAAGGATAAAAGGAGCAAGGCTCGGTGTGGAAGCAATTTTGTTCGCCACTCCTTGTGACTGGCATTTCTGTGCATTTCTGTGCCTGGAAGCTCATGATCCTGCCTTGTACCTTGTTTCCCCTTGGACTGAACTCTTGGATACTGACCTCAGCTTAGCCTTTGGACCCTTGCCTGCCTGCCTCTCTGTTGAACTGATTACATGTGCTTTGACCATGCCTGTCGATTACTCTTGGACTGCCTTGCATGTGTATGACCTCAGACTGCCTGACCAACTGGTGAGCTACCTTGCCCCTCCAGCACCTGGGACAGGCACCCTAACCCTGAGCATGACAGCAAAACAAAAAGAAAAAAAGAAAAATAATGCTGGTAAATCTATACATAACTTTTCAGCTTAGAAGAAAAGGCTAAGGAGAAACATGATAGGCTCATTTAAAGCTACATGAGGGGGATGTGGTCCTGCTGGGTGTGATTAACAGAGATGCTGGGGTTTCTGGCCCAAGACTCACCTTCCTGTACCTCTCCCTTCTCTGCTACCTTAGAGGGCCTCTCCTCTGGCCTATGCTAGCCCAAGAGGGGTGGGGATGCTGCTGGCCTAATCTGCACTATTGCTTGTGGGCATGGCTCGGCAGCAGAGCCCCGTGTGCTTTCATGCTATGTCAATGTTGTCAATCACTTCAAGAAGTTTCAGATTCAATGCTTCCACTGCAGCATCAATGGAGCCTTACTTTGGAATTCTAAAATCCCCCAGGGCTTTTTGAAATCTAAGAGGATCTATGACCTGGATCCTCTTAGCTCCCCCCCCCCCCATTTTGTGCGATGTGAGAGCAATATTCGCCCTTGACTCAATCAGATCATGGTCAATCCATGGTTCAGGCTGAGTCTCCAATTCCAAAAGAAAACCCTCCCTCAAAGGCTCAGAGCAAAGGATTAAGTCCAAAGTGTGGCCCTTTCCATGCATGGAGCTTGTCAGTATTTGCAGGAGGCCTAGGGCTGCCAAGAAAGCTATTTAGTCTTGGTCCAGCCCTGTTGGGGGACATTCAACATGATTTTGAAGTCACCCAGAACTATCAGTCTAGGTATCTCCATCACCATGCCTAACAGCATCTTAGCCAGCTCAGAAAGGATGCTTATTGGGGAGCTAAATGGCTGGTAGACTAGTAGAATACCCAATCTCACCTTAGTCCCCAGTGTAAGGAGCATACAGTCAATGACTGGTATAGTTTATAGCCAGAGTCTCTGCGAGTTGGAAGCCTCACAGAGTACAGCCGCAACACCACCTCTCCTGTCAGATATGCGGGATTGGTGGAGGACTGCATAATCAGATGGAGTTAGCTGGGACAAGCACACCATGTCATTTTCTTCCAATCATGTCTAGTTTATGCAAGCGAGGTCAATTTTCTCCTCCTGTAACAATGTGGCCAAGAGGGCAGATTTGTGTTTCACTGATCTGGTATTGGGACAGGGCCTTACATCAACAACTTTGGAGATGCTATGGAGGTTGGGCAGGCAGCAAGCAACCTTACCTGACAATTGGTCTTCTTTGATAAAACCCATACCCATACTTACCAGCTCCCATTTGTACTTGGATAGTGCATACCTCATACATACTGCTCCAAGTTGAAATAGCCCCCACAACAGAAAAACTAAGCTTCAGGTACATCACAGTCAACAAGCTAGTGCCCATAGATACTCAAGCAACACTCCAGAGCTGCCGTCAAAATGGCCAGTAAGGGTGCTGGCTACTTTAGGCCATCCCTCTTCAATTCAGCTGCTTCCAACCTATTCACTCCCTGGTCCCGTGTGTTTAACTAGAGACAATGAAGAGTCTCAGAGTAGCCCAGGCTGCCTTCCCAATCTTTTATTATTTTATTTATGTTATTTACAATCTGTCTCACTGAGAACCAAGGTGAATTACAGTATTTCAGGGCGAGTACAGCCCCATGTGAGATAGGCTGTACCCCTTTTCCCATTTCAGCTTTGCTTTTGTTATACAATAACCTGTTTTGCCTAGATTTGGTTTCAATTTGTTCTTACCCAAACAGTCTCCAAGAACTGGAGTCAGATGGAAGGGGGAGACAGACTGGATATCATCAGCATACCGATATTTCATTCCAAATCTATGGATTATCTCTTCAAGTGATTGCATTTAGATGTCAGTCATCACAAGGATCAGATGGAACAATGTGGCACTCCTGGTGCCAATGTGCAGTAAGTGGAACAGAAAGTTTCCTGGTACCATCTTCTGTAACTGACCTTCCAGGAACCAAAACAGAACACTGCCTCCAAGATACACCCCACCCAGACAGTTCAGAATGATGCCGTGGTGCTGAAAGCTGCCAAAGGATTCAGGATAAACCATAAGGACATTTCTCCCATCAACAGACTGGTACCAGTCATGTATTAGGGTGACCAAGGCTACTTCTCTGCCATGCCCAGGTTGGAACTTGAAATGAAAAGGGTTAATCTGTCTTATCCAGAAATACCTGGAGTCATAGAGCTACCACTTTTGCAATAACCATGCTTTAAAACAAAACTGGACCATAACTGTTTGGTTCCATTACATCTAAGGACAGATTTCTGAAAAGCGGTCCATCACTGCCTCTCTGAAAGCTGCTAATTATGAGACATTAATGATTTGTTCATCCTTTGGGACAGTCCTCCTTGGGCAGATTTTAGATCCTGTGAGCATGTAGCTGGTGTCATGTCTCCAAGTATTTTGTCCATGTGAACATGATAAGCAGAGGCCTCAGAAACATAAATCATATTTGCAATTAATATGGAGTTAAAGTTGGATTGAATGTGATTGATTTTATCAGCAAGTGCTTACTAAATTGGCCATGGCACACTGCCAAGTTCTGCTGTTTCCCCTTGGGGGCTCTTACCATTTAGAATGGTATTGTAGGATGTGTTGCATGTATTTGTCCTGGGGAGAGCAAAAGAATACAGATGAACACATGGAAAGTATGGGGAAAGAAGTCCCTGTGATGTGGGGAAACTTCCAGATAAATAAAAAGGAGAAATCGGAGTGGGTAGCAAGTGTGCTAAAGGTGGTATTGGTTACTTCATTGGAACGTGGGATATCACAAGACAAGAGAATCTCATTACATGAGATGCTGAGGGCACCTGGAGTCTTGAATGCCACTGTAACAAAAGTCCATTCTATCAAAAGTACCTTGATCAATTTGCCACAATACTTTCTGTAAGGGTCTAAACAAGTTAGTTCTAAATTGGCCTCCCTGAGCTTCCCATTGTGCCAGTTAATCTCTCTCTAAACTTGCCATTGTGCCATCACAAAAAATTAAACTGGTGAAGTGATAGTGACATCATGCCAATAGGAGGGTTGTGCTGGTGAAATGCTTCTAGGAGGAGAAAAACAGTGTAGGCATGGCAAGAGAAGAGCAGTTTTTTACTGGGATCCTACACTTGTTTAAGGGGTCAATCACACTCTGGTGATGATGTAATACAACACCTGCAGATAAAATGTTAGGTTGTCCTGTATTTCTCTGAGCTGTCATGGGAGCCTTCTATCTCTTCCCTCGCACTGCCCCCCATCTCTGCAATGAAAGACAAAATTCTATCTGAGCAAGGCTTGAGTCCAATAGTTTCTTAAAGACCAACAAGAGTTTCCAGGGTATAAACTTTTGAAGTCAACCTCCCTTCATCAGATATCTATATTTGACAAAAGGAGCTTGTCTCTCAAAAGCTTATATCCTGGAAATTCTTGTGGGTCTTTAAGGTGCTATTGGACCCAAACCTTGCCTATCTACTGTAGACCAACTTGGCTCCCTGCCTGAAACTAAGATTCCGTTGAACTTTGCAGCTATTTTTATTATTTATTTCAAAGATTTACATACCATAATTCCAGAAGAATAGCTATTTAAAAAAAAAATATTAACAGACTGTAAGCATATGCAAAAGAAAAAACATACACACGGAAAAGATATAGGACACATATAAAAACACTGGTATCTATCATGCAATTAATTCAAAACCTCATATCCCATCACCAATACGCAAACTTCATCATCTGCTCATAATATCAATACTTCCTCTAGTTAATTACAGGTTCCATTCTTTGTATTGCTCCTGACCATAAAAGGTTTATGTTACCAGTATCTCTATTTTTCTGATATGCAGTTAATTTCACTAAAGTATAGATCTCTTTTATTTTCAACAACAAGTCTTGTAGTTTAGGGGTGTTTTTTTGTTTCTATTGTCTGGCAAAAACCATTCTAGCAGCTGTAATCATATGTAGGGCAATTATCTGCTGATTCAGCAGTAATATCTCTGGTTTCTGAGGGATTTGTACTTCCGATTGATATAATTTTTGCTACTTGCTGCCAAAAGCTAGAAGTCCATATACATGTCCACCACATATGAAAGAAGTCTGCTTTGTCTTCATTACAGAACCAGCATGTGCTTGTATTGGTCTTATACATCTTTGTTAACATTAGAGGGGTTAAATGCCACATATAAATCATTTCCAACAAGTTTTCTCTAAACTCAAACTGTAAAAGTAATACTTTGAGTGAAAATAAATTTCCATGCTGAATTGTCTAAGATGTTCCTATATTTTTTTGCCATCTACTTTGAAAGGTTTGATCAGGTTTGAGCGTTGTTCTTAATAAACAAGAATACATACTAGAGATAATACCCTTATCATTTGTTAAAAGCAGTTCCTCAAACTCCGTTAATATAACTTAATATAACTCTTTTTTGTATCAGTTCACATAGATACTCTCTACCCTGGAGATATTCAAATACTGAAATACTAGGGGCCAAAATATCTTTAATATCATTATACAGTGTCACTTGGTTATCAATTAGCAAGTTTCTATATTCAGTAAATCCTGAGCCTTCCCATCTTCTCAAATGTAAAAGTTCTGAACTCTTTTCATCTATCGTGTCACTAATGACAGGCACTAGTGAGGAAAGTCCTGGAGACAGTTTACTTTTAACTTGATCCCATACATTAAGTATTAAGTATTCATCAGATATCTATATTTGACAAAAGGAGCTTCTCTCTCAAATGCTTATATCCTGGAAACTCTTGTTGGTATTTAAGGTGCTATTGCACTCAAACCAATAGTCTGATATGTGAGCTCTGACTCATTGAAGCTTATGCTGGAATAAAATTGTTCTTTAAGGTGCCAGTAGACTTTATTTTCTTTTATTTATAGACTCCTTTTTTAGTGAATCCACAGTGTAAGTCAATGCAATTAAGAAGGGGCTGTGGCTCAGTACAAGAGCCTCTGCTTTGCATGTAGAAGATCCCCGGCTCAATCCCCATCTCCAGATAAAAGGACTAGGCAGCAGATGATATGAGAGACCCAGGAGAGGCTCTGCCAGACTGAGTAGACAATACTGATCTTGATGGACTGATGGTCTGATTCAGTATAAGGAAAAGGAGAAGTTGGGCTAATTCAAAATCTTCTCATATATGTCTTATCTGTAGTAGCCCCCACCTTGTGGAATGGCCTGCCTGAGGAGGTCAACAAAGCTCCCACTCTCCTGGGTTTCTACAAATTATGCAAAACTGAGTTAATCAGGAGGGCTTTCTACTCAGATTATATGGCTGCGTCATAAGAAATAGTTCAAAGAGATACCTTGGGAAGGGACAGGGACTACAGACTAGGCTATTGGGTACTGTCTGCTGATGCAGATATGCTCCTACGGGGCAGTTTAATGTTGCTAAAGATGTCATGTTAATTATGCTTTAATTCAGAAAGGTTTCACTTATGTTCGGCTTTATGCTAGTTTTCAAATTTGTGGCCACCATACTCTATTGTATAAGTTTTCTTTCAATGTCCTAACTTTTGATCATATTATATTTTTGATCAGTGAATGTCCTAGCTATCGATTATATTGTATTCATATTGTATGCATCTGACGAAGAGAACTGTGATTCTCGAAAACTTGTGCTACAATAAAGTTGGTCAGTCTTAAAGGTGCTACTGGACTCTTTTTGATTTTGCTACTACAGACTAACACGGCTAACTCCTCTGGATCTATTGTATTCATTAAGCAGTGTGTAATCTATCTTGGATCTCAGTGCAAAAGGCAGAATATACACAAACAACTACTATAATAAACAAGACTTAACAGGAGACGGATTGACTCAAGGCTATTAATAATAGACCATACTAGACGTCATTAATTCACAAGGCCGCCCCAAGTCGGAAGCGACTTGAAAGCACATCATACACACAAAAAACTCGGTTGCGCGTTTTCAGATTTGTAAAAAACGTTCGGAAAAGTGAGCGGAATTTTCCTATTTCCTTACGTATTAAACAAGAGCACACAGTAAACGCCTTAGATTATAAAGTAGCCAGCGGGTGTTGTTATCAAGCTTTCAGCTCCCCCTGCTGTTGAGATCGCAAGTCACAAAGAAGCTCGCGCACCATGCAATAAGCAGGGAAGGGCTCCAGGCATACGTCGTCGTTCTCGAGAGCGCGCGAGAAAATGGCGAAGGCACCACCTACACAAATTCTCGCAAGAACGGAAATGTCACGTAGACCACTTCCTCCTGGAGGTCGACTTGCTGCGCGCGCAGACAAAAGGTGTACGGTGAGTGCACGGGGCCAGAAAAGTTGCGCGCTTGCGCGTACATTTTCGCGCGAAAGCTGGTTTGGGAGCCTTTGCCGACGGGCGGGGCGACCTGGTGTAGTGTGCGGCCGCGGCCAGCAGGAGGCGCGCGGAGTCTGGCTGGCGGTGGCGGCGGCTGCGCCATTGGCGGGTAGGAAATGCCGCCAGATGGCGGTTTAGGATTGCGGCTCTACTGAGGTGCGGCCCCCGGCACCGCCGCTCGCTCGTTCCGGCCCAGCTTGGCCCCGGCCCGCCTGGACCCTTCTCCCGTGGCACCGTAGGATTCCCGGGGGCGCTGGCCTAGCGGAGGTGAGCGACCGGGCGGGCGGAGGGAGGGGGGCTCCGAGGCTGAGATCCAAGATGGAGGCTCGAGGGGCGGGGGCAGTGGGCCCCGCTCGTTCACTCGCTCGCTCACTCACACACTCGGGCCGGGCCAGCGGGCGGGAGCCGGAGCCAGAGCGGGAGGGAGGGAGCGGACGGGCGCCGCTCGCCCGAGGAGGCGGCTCCTCCCGGTGGCGGCCCTCTTTCCTCCCCTCTTCGGCCCTGCCCTTCCTTTCCTTCCCTGCAGGGCCGAGGTGACAATGGAAGGGCGGCGGCCCCACGGGGCGGCCTCTTCTCTACGGCCCGCCAGTGCCTTTTCTGGGCCCGGAGCCCGCCGCTGTGTGCCCGCCCCCGCACGGGCCTGCCGGCGCTCTGGCGCTTCTTCCTTTGCTCATTCTCGGCCGGGCGGCGGCGCTGAGCAAAAAAGACAACAGTGCCGCCCTCGCTTCCCCCCGGGGTTGTGTACCGTTGGCGGTGGCAGGGAGAATGTGGAGCCCGGGGGGGGGGGCGGGGAGGGATGCCTGGGATGGCGACTCTGGAAATTGGCGGCGGGATTCGTTGTTGACTGAAACGTCAGGAGGGCAGCACCGTGGCGAGGAAAGGAAGGCCGTTTGGGGATAGCATGGATCGGGGGTGGGTGGGTGGTTTATTGGATTAAATAGGGATTCAGGATTAGCGGGGGTGGTGGTGGTGGTGAGCGAGAGAGGAGACCAAAGTACTGACTTGTGGTTAGCACGTTGAGTAGGGGAAAGGTTAGACCTAATAGGACCAAGGAATGTTAGGGGCAGTTTCGTAGCCCTAGTGCGATACAGCGGGATGACACTGGCCGTGGTGGAACTGATGGATAGCGGCAGTTGGGATTTGCTGTAGAAAAGGAAGAGGCTGTGGTGTGGATAGGTGGCCCAGAGTAAATTGAGTGTTTGGAGTTATGTGTTGGTGCCAGAGATCCACGTGGAATCTTTTAGTTAGTTATTTGTAGTGTGGAAATCTTTGACAGTAGTGAAGTAGATGGTCCTGCCAGTAAAGTTCTGTTAATTCGGAGGAGACCCAGAAAGGGAGTGCCAGCGGCAGTAGAAAATGGAACCTGAAGGGTTAGTACTGATTTGGCTAGTATATGAGAAGTGATTTAAGAGGGAAAGGTTTGCTGAGGCAAGATTGATTTAATCTCAGATTTTTTTATCTTCTTGTATGCCTGATCAGCCTTATCCCAAACAAGTTTCCATATTCTTTATGGAATATAAGTACTGGCTATTTTCTGTTTTTAAAATGTTTTACAGATAACTTTTGAATAAGAATTTAATCAAAGTTTCTTGGTTGAGGGAAGTTGCTCTCCCATACTTTGAACATTTTACATAGTATTCTTACCAGGTCCCGAATATTAAGTATGTCAACCTAATGTCTTGAAGACTGTATGGTTTGTTTTAGGTTTTTCAGGAAATGTTGTGAAGCCAAGTGAACAGACTTTATGCAGCCAAACATGAATTTCTTTGCTCTGTTGATGCTAGAGCAGTAGACAGATGTGTACTGCTGGGTTGTTAGAAAAAATGTGCAAAATTTGTTAAAGAAGGAAACGCTGTTCAGGTAATAAACTAGAACAGTTTTTAACCAAATCACATAAACAGTTTTTCTCCTAATACATCTGGTGATAGATTTGAACAATCCACTCATTAGGGGAACGTGTTTTCCTATGCTTTTCTGTAGTATGATCTTTCAGAGGATGCAGGATAAATTTAAAAATACATTAAATTTTCTGAAGAGAAGTAGTTTAACGAGTAAACCTTTGGTATGCTTTTAAAAATCTTAGCTATAGAACATTATGATCCCTTAAAGAATTTTAACACTTTACAAATCAGTGAAATCAAAACATTATGCAACAAATACAATACCAAAAAAGTGAAGAATTATTACCTTCTACTTAAATGTGGTAAGTGCATATCAAAGTCATAGTGATTTCAGGTAGACCCCGGCCTGGGATAAAGGGTAGACTTTTTTCACACTCCCCACTTTGTCTTGGGACATTTTAGCATAAAATTGCATAAGTAAACTAGAGGAAGTGGTGCTAAGGGTTTGGAGTCCAGTTTAGCTGGAATGCTGGCTGAGCAGGAGTTTTAACCTTGGTCTAGCTGCAGAGTCTTTAAGCCAGAGACATTGTTCCACCCTCAGACAAAATCATTTCTGCTCAGGAGTTAAAAAAAAATCTGTACAATTCTAAGGTTAAAAAAAGGGTAACATTTACTAATAATAGTTTGAAGGCCTATCTAAAATTTTCAGATTTTTATTTTTTTAAAATTTTATTGCAAACTATGCCTTTCTCCCCAGTGGGGACACCAAGTGGTTTACATTGTTCTTTTTGTTTCATTTTATCCTCACAACAACACTGTAAAATAGATTAGGCTGAGAGTGTGTGAATGGCCCAAGATTACTCAGTGAGCTTCTTTGTCAGAGTGGGGATTTGAACCTGGGTCTGCCAGATCCTAGACCAACAGTCTAACCACTACACAAAACTGCCTCTCACTTTCCCTTCAGATAATTAGCACAATAATGCTAATCCAGAAGTGAAGTGAAGAGTTGGCCCGTCTATGATGATCTTGTTATATTTCTGGTTGCTGTTTTTGTCAGCAGCAATAATCTGTTGGTACGCATAGGGATTGACAGTTTCTATGTGGCTTGTTGGTTTCAGTTATGTTGAATTGATGAGTCTGACACATTAAAGCATGATAGAACACTTGGACAAATTGATCTAAACCAGTTTTTTTCTTGGTATATTTTTTGGGAAACGAAGTCTGTACATCCAGCGTCTCTTCATTGATTCTGCTTGTCCAATAAAATGTTATTCTTTCTGTATGTGTTTTACTATCATTGTATTAATAAAGCTTGATACACATTGTAACTTGGGTGTTATCTAGTAAATAACTTTTATAGTTGTTTTTGTAAAGGCCCCAAGAGCTTTCTAACTCTTAGGTTCTTGAACAGAAGCCATCACTGTTCTTATCAAATAAGCTTGATTTGTTTGTTCAAGTTTGGAATATACTGTATATTCAGTGGTCATTTATTAAACAATTAACAATAAACATTAATTAGAAAATAGTTCTTACAACATACTGCCACAAGTGAACTAACATCAAATATTTATCTGGTATGAACTTTTTGTTGCAGCTACACCAAAGCATAGCAATCCACACTTAATGATCAGGGTTCTGATCAGTAATCTTTCAGGAATAATTGTTGAACTACTTAATGTCTTTTCCATTTGTTCACCACTATTTCAACTGATACCTTTTATTCTTTCCTGTAACCTTCCTTCTCAACCAACTCTTCTACCCCTTCCGCCACTAAACTGATTTGATTTTTGTATTTCCTGAATGCAATTCACCCAAACTGCTAATTCCAATAGAGCTTAGTTATGTCTCCCAGTTGCAGTAAAAATTTTAAACTAGGGGGACCAACCTTTTTTGCCCATGTGCTACAAGTTTTGTGTGTGTGGGAGAATGGTGTTCTTGTTTGCCTAACTGTGTATTCAGACTCCCCTCTTCCCAGTGTTGTATCTGATCTAATGTGCCAGAGAACAGGATGCAGCACAACAGGCTGGAAGATAGGTAGGTGACATAGCCAAGCCCAGAAGCTCTCCTGCTCCTGTCTGCATGTATGTGTGCTGTGAGCTGCACGTAATGTGTGCTGAGTAGATTAGTCATGCTGAGTAGATTAGTCATAACCTGCATTAAGGTTGGGGCCACAACCTTTTGCCAATGAGCTCAGGATGATGCTTATTTATTATTTTCATCTCTCAAAAAACTAATCATAGAATTATAGAGTTGGAAGGGGCCATACAGACCATCTAGTCCAATCCCCTGCCCAGTGCAGGATCAGCCTAAAGCATCTCTGACAAATATTCATCCAGCCTCTTCTTGAAAATTGCCAGTGAGGGGGAGCTCACCACCTCCCTAGGCAGCTGATTCCACTTTTGAACTACTCTGACCATGAAAACATTTTTCCTAATATCCAGCCAGTACCTTTGTGCATGTAATTTAAGCCCATTGCTTCGGGTCCTACCCTCTGCTGCCAACTGGAACAGCTCCTTGCCCTCCTCCAAATGACAGCCTTTCAAATATTTAAAGAGAGCAATCATGTCCCCCCTCAACCTCCTCTTCTCCAAACTAAACATTCCCAAGGTCCTCAGCCTTTCCTCGTAAGGCTCAGTTTCCAGACCCCTGATCATCCTCGTTGCTCTCCTCTGCACCTTCTCGATTTTGGCCACATCCTTTTTGAAGGATGCGGCCTGACCAAGGCAGTATAGAGAGGGGCTATGACCTCCTGCGATTTCGACACTATGGCCCCTTTGATACAACCCAAGATTGAATTAGCCTTTTTTGCCACTGCATCACACTGACTGCTCATATTTCATTTACAGTCCACTCTTACCCCAAGATCCCTTTCACATATACTACTGCTGAGAAGTGTATCCCCCATCCAGTATTTGTGCTTCTCATTTTTGTGGCCCAGATGTAATACTATGCACTTGTCTTTGTTGAATTGCATCCTATTCACAGCTGCCCACTTCTCCAGAGTATTCAGGTCTTGTTGAATTTTAATTCTATCTTCTTGGGTGTTTGCTACTCCTCCCAGTTTGGTATCATCAGCAAATTTAATGAGCAGCCCTTCCACTCCTTCATCCAGATCATTGATAAAAATATTGAAAAGTACCGGGCCCAAAACTGAGCCCTGCGGCACCCCACTGGACATCTCCCTCCAATCTGATGAAACGCCGTTGACCACTACTCTTTGGGTGCGGTCCTCTAACCAGTTCCCTATCCACCGAACTGTCCTGTAGTCCAGTCCACAATCTTCCAGTTTGCCCATCAGAATGTCATGGGGGACCTTATCAAAAGCTTTACTGAAATCCAGATAAATCACGTCAACAGAGTTCCCCCGATCCAGTAAGCTGGTCACTCAATCAAAGAAGGAAACCAGGTTGGTCTGGCAAGATCTGTTAGGGACAAAACCATGCTGACTTCCCCGGATCACTGAGCGGTCCTTCAGATGCTTACAGATTGATCCCTTTAAAATCTGTTCTAATATCTTCCCAGCAACAGAAGTCAGACTGACTGGCCTATAGTTTCCCGGGTCATCCTTCTTCTGTGAAAGGTTAATACGATAAAGTTAAAATATTTATATCTCACCTTTCTTTTCCAGAAGAAACTTGATATGGTTAACTAAATTCCAAGTAGATGAAATCAAGTTCAGTGAAAGGGACTATGCTGTCTTCTTTTCTTCTTCAGGGTAACTGACTGTTGGCAATGGGCTTCCTTTCCGCTGGGTAGGCAGGGAAGCAGAAAGGGCTCTTATTTCCTTTTGCTTCTGAGCTTTAGAATGGCTGTTGGCATTTGAGAAGGGAGCAGCCAGGTGGAAATTCGATCATGCTGGTTAATGGAGCTGAGCTTCATTGCTGAGCAGGGATTTGAACCTGGGTCATCTTGTCTGTTCAACTCTCCATGTACAATGCCACAGGACAGCATTCACATTTACTTTATATGGAGTATTTAATCAAATTGTCTTCTTCCTTTAGTTAACATTTTTAAAAAATTAAGATTTTTCTGTATTTGTTACATTGTAAACTTTACTTTCTGTATTCAAGTTTTAATAAAACCTATTTAAAATTTTTTAAAAATTTCTTAAATAAACTTTAAAAAGGAGTCTTTAAAATGGTGTTACTGTATCTCACAGCTTCTTAGAATTTCTACATCCTGATTTTAGTAATACAACAAAACACATTTTAATCTTACTGGATGAAAGCAGCAATTTGATATAAGCAGGTGGCTGCTTTGAGTTGGAAGCTCATATTCAGTCACACTTGTATGTATATTTTAGAAATGGAAGTAACAATTAGTCAGTTGCAGCCAAACTAAGGTTCTAGTGTTACTTTAAAGCACAATAAATGTCTCTTCAGCTTTCACAAGGTATAGTGTGTTTTAGTATCTGACATATAATAGGCTTGCGCTCTTGAAAATTTATGCCTTGCTGGGGGGTTTTTTAAGGTCATGTCGCTAGATTCTTGAGTTTTACTTATATGCAAGCTTATATAAGCAAACTATGAGCTGCTGTAGCACAGTGGTTAAGTGGATTGCCTGAGAATCAGCACTCTGTTGGTTTGAATCTCACTACTGCCATGAGCTCAGTAGGTGGCCTTGGGTAAGCCACTCCTCTCAGTCCCAGCTCCCCAGCTGTATTGAGGGGATAATAACACTAAATTGTTCACTGCTCTGAGTGGGGCACTAATCTGTCTAGAAGAGAAGTATATAAGTACAGTTATTATTATTTTGCATATATACTACATATATAAACTTTAATATTTTCAAAAATGCTAGTTATAACTAATGGAAAATTGAAAGTACTCATCTCTTTTTTGGTCATGGATGTAGTCCTTTTAGTACTACCAAAGGAGGAATTGAGTATACTGAAAATGTCGAAGCATTTATTTGTTAAGCTAACATGTTATATTAGAATCTGAGATTTTGATTTTCTTTTGGAAGTATGCAGCTGACTTGATTTATCCTTTTTGATATAGCTCAAATGGTTGGGTTTGGAAAATGTACAGTTTACTAGAAATGTAGAGAACATTGTTGTAAACTCAGCTAGGTTATACATAAGAAGTGTTAAAAGCAGAATACTTTACTGTAGCAAATTAAAATGTATTCAAGTTCCTGGGAGTCAGATGTGAAACATTTTGCTATAAGCCACATATGAGAGAAACATAACTGAAAATTCACATCTAGTAAAATCCAAAACACTGTTCATATTCTAGGTGCACACAGGCGCAGCTTTTGAGAGGACTGGAAACTGCTTCTCTGGATGGTCAGCTATAATCAGTTGTAGTGCTGTAGCCCAGAAAGGGTTAATGAAGAGAGGCCACACTTTAGTTGTGATTGAATAGCTCTTCAGTAGTGGTAGAGTCAAAAGGCCACCACCTCACCAAAGAGAAGGGGCATTTTTCAGTGACTTTGTTTGGTAGCAAGGAAAGGACCTGCACAGTATGTGCCAGGGAAAAGGTTTTCAGCTTTATGGCAGAGAATGATTGAGGAAAAGGTACAGTTCAGTTGTTTTTAATGTTTTGTATTTGCATATTTGTCAAGAGCTCTGGGTGATGCGCATAGTCTTCCATCCCTTTTATCCTCACAATAACCCTCTAAGGAGTAGGGTAGGCTGTGATGGTGAGTTGCCTGAGGTCATCGGTGAGCTTCATGGCAGAGCAGGAATTTGAATGTGGGTTTCCTTAATCACAGTCTGACATTCCAACTGCTAAACCGTACTGGCTCTCTGGTTCAGTCTGAGCATGCTGATAATATTTTTCTGTGACAGCAGTGCAGCACTGCAATTTTGAGACACAAACTTGAAGAATGACTGCCCTTGACAAAGTTTGAGTGGCTGCTGATACATCCATGATCTGTTATTTTCAAAGCTAGCTACACCATGAATGAGAGAAAATTAACCACACCAGAAACTCTTTTCTACAAGCAAATACCCATTGCAGGAAACATACATCAGTTTGAAGTATTGTAAAAAATGCTCATGGTGGTTCTGACAATGGCCAACAAGGCTGTTCTGATTATTGTAGCTGGCATGAACTTCTCACTCTTCCCTGCTGTTCTCAGGGCCAGAAAATGTGTAAGGATTTTTTGACCTTTTAGTTGTTTTGGGATTTTGGGATATTACTCTGTTTTATAAAAACTCAATAGCTGCTCTACAAGATTGACATTTAAGTTTATCCATAGTCAGAGCTGAGGTCAAACTGCAAACAAGTCTTTGGTATAACAGTAGCTGTCTGAATATTGCATTTTATGTCTGTTACCATAATGAGCTACAATTTTATTATTCCTAAAATAACAATTCTGAGTCAGGCTGTTACCTCTTTTGTAGTTAAAATTGTTATGCAGAGAGATCAAATTATATGGATCAAGACTTGTCAAGGGGGGTATATGATTCTCAAAGGGGGCATAAGAAGGGCCTAGGATAACTGCATTTTTCTTTGAGTGCTAGAAACCTGAATGGAAGTGTTAGGCATGGGATTTAAGAGACAACCATGAGATGCATTGGAGGCATCAAAGTAAATCTTGGATGGCCTGAGTGCGTTACCTATGTTGAAAAAATGGGGGGGAGGGGAAGAAGATAAATAAAAAAATAATTGTGGGGAGGCTGGTGAAAATAATAATGGTTCTGTATAAATCATTGGTTGTTGGATTGAGAAAAAGTTTCCAGAATGTAGTCATATAAGGTCAGGGATAGCACTGCTGCCCCGCCCCGCCGTGCCCCAGGTTTCAGAGCTTTGGAAGTTTATCTTCTGTCTTGTGGAGTCTTATAAAGAGCCTTCTGGGAAGGCTTAGGTTTTGGAGCTCCAGTTTTTCTGAGACTCAGATTAAAAATAGTCATAATTTAACCTTTTGTATGTACAGAATCCTATTTTACATTGGAACATGCCTTGGTAAAAGGTGAACTTAGAACGTGGTAGATGTTACTCATTATTGGCTATCCAATTACAATATGAATTGGGGTTTGAACATCACTTATTTAGCTTTTTGCCTTCTATTAGTAATATTTGGTTCTGAGCACTGCAATTCATATAAGGGAAGACAAGAATTTTTAAGATTAGAAAATAGGGTAAATTGAATCCCAGTAGCAAAGTTGGGCTGATTCATTATGATGTGTCCTGATTCAGATGATTCTTTATTAAGATTATAAAGCTCTGTGGTATGGTATTTGGTTTTCAGATTATCGAAGAAAGATTCTGAATTGTAGAAATCAGTGTTGGTGATACAGATCTTAGATTAAAAACTGTTAAGGAAAGCCAGTAACTCGTCTAGGAATTATGATAACTGCCGATCATTGATACAATACATTAATAATTGCTTCCAAAATGTCTAGTTTTATTGAATACAATACTCACCCAAATTCTTTTTAAAATGTTAGTATGTTGGCCAAGAATATTGCAGGAGCTTTACTGTAATGTCCTCAGTGAAACAGTAACTGGCTTGTTCCATATCTAATGTTTTAATATCAGTCTTTTTGGGGGGGAGGGGGTGCCCTTGTGTTCATGCATCTATGTATTTGTTTCAAATACAAAGTTAAAATGATTTTTAAAAAAATCTGCTTTTGCAACTTTTGGAGAATTGGGGCTTCCTCTGATTTTTTTTAAAAAATTACAGCATCTCAGACGCTTACCACTTTTGTCATGGGAGAGACTTAGACAGCTCAGTTTCACAAATGTGGTTACTATTGTCAGCATAGACATGAAAATGCTTGCAACAAGATACAATTTAAAAAAAATGTTTTATGAATTGTGATATTTATATGCTTAAATGTGTAATCTGGTAAATTTGGCTCTCTGTTAGAGTTTGGGGGAAAAGTTATTTTATCCTTGAGAACCATATGAGCGGCCTGAGGGAAAAGGAATTTTTAAGGAGAAAAGGGAGAGAGAAGCCATCTGGGTCTTGTGGAGGTAGCCTGAGAAGAAGATTCAAGAGAACTGCAGCTTCTGGAGATCTGCTTTAGCACAGAGCCTGCCAAGTTGCAGTAAAGACTGAATGTGCAAGTCTTGCAGGAGTCAGTAAAAGAGTGTTATCTCTTTGGTTCCAACTTTAAGTTATGTTGTCTAATTATGAGTTTTATGTGTGTTCTGTTTTGATTCTCTATCCCTCACTTTTGAATTAAACCCTACTTTTATTTTAAGTTCTACTTGTGAATGATTATATGTGGTTGGAGAGTCTAGGAGTTTTAAAATTCTGTTTTCCTGTATTTTGTTTACTGATAACCCCCTCCCTTGTTTAAGAGCAGTGAAAGCCAGTGGAATGGAGGAATAACTTCTTTGTCATTTTTCACTCACATACTCCTTCAATAATCAGTTGAGGTCCTGTAGCATTTGCTTTTTTCCAACATAAAACTTTAATAAAGCACTATTTCCCACAGTCCACATATAAAACATTTCCCACATATAAAACATTTGGTGTCAACACAAATGGCTGATCCCTTTCTGGGAAAACGTTTTGATATTTACAATACTTTTATTGACCCATGATTATTTTACTTAGATATATGAAAGGCAAAGTTAAGCAGATAGTAGCCACAGTTAACCATTGGCAAAAGTAAAGGCAATGATTATATTTTGTCTAAAAATTGGCTCTTGAAATGACTCAAAGGAATACAGATTTAATACAGATTAAGTTCAATACAAAATGTTTGTCAGGGATCCTTAGCTGAACAGGATGCAGCGATGATGGAGAGGGATTCCTGGTTGCTTTCATACCATTCTTAGGTGGCCTCATCAATAACTGTTGGAAGCTGATGGGTGAGAGCCTCACACCTGATATATAATCAAGGGACAGTAGAACCTACTACAATCTGTATATCAGTGGTTAATTAAAGACTAGTATTGCTGTGATAGATTTAATTTATATATGAGACAGTACAAGGATTTAAGTTCTGTGATAATTGTTCAGTGTTCTTTTGTATGGACTATTACAGATATGCAGAATTATATCTTTTGGACATCTTTATGAATTATGGGGGGTTATATGGCAAAACAAAAATCAGGTAGCATCTCTAAGGCTAACCAAGTTTATCCCAGGGTAAGCTGCCATGAGCCAGACTTGAAGTGTGAGTCCTCATACACTTCCTTAACTAAAAGAAGTGCAGTTTGGATGGGACAGGTGAGAGAAGACTTTTATTCCTCCCTCATTTTTTAACTGGGCAAAGTCTGGTGTCTAGCTGCTGAAACAACCAGTCCCATGTGAAGGCCTGATCAGACTGAAGGCTGCAGCTATATCAAGACAGCTTTCAGAGATCTTAAGGAATCTTGTGGGGAAGAAGAGGCAGTTGTCAGTTAAGATCAGCCTCTGGGAGAAAGCAGACATTATAAAAAGAGTCTGTCTTGAGATTAGAAAAGACTGGAGATAAGAACTCCTGCATATAAGTGAGTCTAGTCTAAGTCTGTTCTTCAGAAAGGAGGAGACTAGTTATAAACTGTGAAGACTGTGCGAGTCTGACAAAGACAAGTTACCTTGAAGTGAACTTCATGAATGACTTCTGATGGGAAAACTACCTTTCAGTGGTAAAATGACACTTCAGTTCTCTGTGAGCAATTGAATTAAATTATATATAAAAGCTTCTGACGTTAACTCGTTTAAGAAGAATATAGTTATCTCAGTCAGGGTCTTAATGTTACGTTGTTCTATAGCCTGTTCACCATACCTGTGACTAAGCACTTCACCTGGTTCTAAAAAGAAAAATAAATCACAACTGCTGTTGTGATTTACCTCACAATAGTGAACCTAGAATTCAGCAACCATCTTAAATATGCTGCCCTAGAAGACTTCAAAAGAAGGGGAGGCCTTACATTAACATGCCTAATTCCCTTGAAGTTTGAGTTGGCTGTTTTACAGGCCCTCCCTCAAAATGTCTGTCTAATCTTTTGCTACAACTATTCACAACATTTTTCTGTAAATCCAAAGTTGTTTTATGCTGCATGTTCATCCTGTACTTGCTTGCCTCTTTGTAGAGGTGGTGTCTTTGTTGCATCATATTGGTTGCTTTTCAAACCTACATTACCACCTTTAAAGCACTTTTAACCCCAAACTAGACCACTTAAAATATGTAAGGTCAGTTGAGTTTGTACCCCTGCTTGCTTGTTCTGTTTTTCCTCTCCCTTACCCATGTACTTGCATGTTCTGTCAATTTTGATTCCTCACAAAAACTTTATCATGCTGCAGGGTGGATTTGATTTAAATCAAACTGATTTAAATCACGATTTAAATCACTAGTCAGTAAGGCTTGATTTAAATCATAGTTTTCTACATAAAGACTAATTCTTGCTGGTATAACTTTAATATGCAAGTACATGCCTGCCTTATCGATAGGTAAAGGAACTTCATTAAAGTATTCCCAAACTGGGTCTCTTTTACAGCCTGCTGCCATTATAGGTTTTTTCCTCCAAGGAAAGAATGTGATAAACCTCAGGTCATACACACAAAAGATCCAAAGACTTGTGCAGTATTGTGCTCAAAAAGTTTCACTTTCATTTTGTACTGCTTGCCCCTCCCTCCTCACACGTAGTTTCTTCTTGTGCAGACTATTCCACTCCAAACAATCAGAAAAATATTGTTTCTATTCACTGAACTTCTTGAAACTTAGCACTGAGGGGGTTGATTCTGTCTTCATAGGTTTGTAGAACAATAGGATTAAGGTCTTTTTCTCAACTGTGTTCATGTTATAACATTTTTGCTGTGAAGAAGAGGCATGTGATCTCTGCTGAGCTGACACAAATTCAGTTTTGAGAACTGCAAAACCAAGCATCTGTGATAATATCTTGTAGGCAGAGAAACTGCCCAATAATCTTACAAAAACCTCTGGAAGAGCATGACATTGTGAATGGATTAATGGAATTTATTTACCAAAAAATTTAAACATATACAGCCTTATTCTACATAATTAAAAACTAATCTTTATTTCATGATGGAATAACCTTTGGATGGTAATATATTTTCCTCAAAAAGCATTTTATTTTAAAAAATCCAATTTAAATAAAAAAAATTGATTTTTTTGATTTTTTTAAAAAAATCATTGATTTTTATCCACCCTGTCATGCTGCGTGGGTGGTCATTTAAAATAAAAATGACTTTTAAGTCATTGTGAAAGGCATATTGAAGGTTATCTGGGGTGATTATGGTGGTGGTAGAGTACCCTCAAGTCATAGCTGACTTATGGCGGCCTCTGGTGGGGTTTTCATGACAAGAGACTATCAGAGGTGCTTTGCCATTGCCTGCTTCTGCAACCCTGGTCTTCTTTGGAGGTCTCCCATCCAAGTACTAACCAAGGCTGACCCTGCTTGGCTTCTGAGATCTGGCGAGACCATGCTCACCTGGGCTATCCAGGTCAGGGCAAGTGATTATAGATACCCCAGAATGATTCTTGGTATAAAACTTTTTGTCTTCCATTTCTGTATCTTGATCTATTATTTGTTATTTACATTATTTATAGCCTACCTTTCTTACTGATACTCTAGGCAGATTGCATAGTGTAGGTTAAATACAGTCAACTGTGTGGGACATGGATTAAGACAAATAGACCTTAGATTTCAGAAATCTGAAAACAAAGATCTGAAACAGTTTAAATTTTTATCTGCTGCCATCTCAAGAAATTTTTCAAAAATATGAGCTGCAGAAAAAATCTTCGAAATAATGAGAATAATAACTGTTTTTCCCCCCAAAATGTTTTGTGATTTTAGAATGTGGGAACTTTGTCTTGGATCTCAAGCTTGCTGGGATAGATGGGTTATGTAAGTAAAGGTGGGAAACGGGATGGAGTAAAGTCTTATTCCAGTACAAAGTTTTGAATTTACATTTTAGTGTAAAACAATCTTCTTTAAAGAATGTTAGAGTTCTGAAGTAGTTGGTTGGTAAAGTGTTGTACGCTCATTTAATCTACCTGATATTAGAGGATGTTGATCAGACAATACTTCAGTAGCAGTCTGGAGACGGCTTTGTAACTTTATTTTGGATGATTTCCAAAACAGGAAATCAAGAGTCAGGCTTATTCCCATATTTAGTTTTATTTGTGGCTACATTAAAGGGGGATGGGAGATCAATAACAATAACAGTTTGTGTGCTTTTGCTTTACAGAACATCCCAAGTATCTACCAGCAATAAAGCAATTTATGTTAACTTGCTCTCTCTGTTTAAATCAAGTAATGTCTGTAACAGAAGCAGAAAGAGTATTTAAGTGCTTGAATAAAAAATGGTTCTCTTTGATTCCCCCTACTCTGTTTTAAAAGGATACATTAAAAGTAACATTGCTTAGCAAATGTGGAAGTGAAGTGAAATTATGTTCCTTTGCAAAGGTGAGCATTTGTCAAAATGCAACTATGGTTTTTGGAGGGGGGTGTACTTTGGGAAGGAGAAGAAATGCTTTGATTCTTCATTTTTTTCCTCCAAGCATGAGGTCATTGAGTGAGGCAATGGGGCCATATCAATAAGAATGTTTACCTTGTACCTTGTTTTGTATTCAAGGGCAGCCCCATGTAGAGCACATTACAGTAGCCTACTCTTGAGTCCACTGTAGCGAGAGATTGGAAATTTTGAAGCCAAGGGGGAAAAATCTTCCTTTAAAGAAGAAAAGGAAATATATGCAATAATTTCCTATCATACCTTAACTTCCTTTACTGATTTAACAAGTAAAACATATTATTAATAACAAGCTAGCATGTAAAATTGTACTGTTTGGCGTATTTATGGAATTTAAATTTTGCCATATGAGACGCAGGAAAAATAGAAGTTGAAGGTAGAAACTATTTCTGCAGTGAACAAAAAATATTTTATTTGTATAAACTCTCATAGTCACAATAGCTAAAACTACTAGTATGTTTGGATATTAAGCTAAATTTTATAACATTGAAAACAGTGAACTCTTTCATGTGTTATGAAATGCATAGCATATTAATTGTTGCTCAAATTATTTATATTTAAACAAAAATTCTTAACTTTTTTTCTTTTGGAAAAACTAAAATATGGGGGGAAACACATTTTTTAAAAAAAAATTTCCCATTTTTTTCTCCCTGAGCGTTCACATTTCTAACTGTAGCATTGATTAATATTACCAGGTCAGCAGTCTCTGAACAGGGTGAAAGCCTTTGGGCTAAATGTAATTGAGAAAATAAATGTTTAGTCATTGTAGACGTCTGCTCTTTTAAACAAGAGAGCTGTGTCAAGTAGAAATACCTAAGCTCTTTACATGGTCTCTCAAAAAAGATGAACATCCTCCAGTGTGCAGATCCCTCTCTAGCAGATGCATTATCTTCATTTTGTCATAATTCAGCTTCAGTTTACTCTTTCAGTTGACCACTGCATTCAAGTTCTGAACTAGTACTGAAATAGCAACATCTGCTATTTAATGTTATGTATAACTGTGTCATCTCTGTACTGTTGACAAGAAATTCCAAATATAAGGATGCTCTCACTTAAGGATCTCATAAAAATAATAACCAACATAGGATAAAACATGAATATCTGTGGAACTCCTCAAGACAAATCCCACAACACTGACTTATACCTGTAAACTGGTCATGTGCCAGAACTTCTAAAGCTGTCTCTATCCTGAAAGCCAGACTGAAATACTCCTCAGCCACAGCACACTTGGTGCTTTATTCCAAAAAGGTTAATTAGAAACTGGTCAAGCCTTGCAGTATCAGTGTACGTCCCCCTCCCCTGCCAACCATCTGATCATGATCTATTTTAGTGGTTTCTGGAAGACTGCTAGAGAGGAGTTCATCCTTCCAATAATTGTACGTGTATGTTAGATCTAACAGAGGGTTTCCTTGGATACAAGAAATAGTGATTTTGGTTGATTTGCCCATCCCATGGCAGACCTCTGACTCTTTCAACTGTTCCTGTGGTTCCCCTTGCCCAGGAATAGCATTTTGAAGAGCATTTTGGGTTGCCGTGGGAGGGAGAGGAAGGTGAGCAAGTTGTGCTCTGCTGATGGAAATCCCTTCTGTCCACAGAAGTTACCAGTGGAACCATGTCAGTGACTTCTTACAGTATTTTATGAACCGTGAAGGGCATGGATCCAAGCTGCAGGTAATGAATTTAACCCTCTTTAAAAATGTTAACAGTATTCAAAGAAACCAAGTGATTCATACAATTTGGAACAGAAAGTGCTGCAGACGTATCTTGCACATCTGTTGACAAATTGGCATCCGATTTTCCCAGATCAGAGTTTTTATCAGCACAGAAGCTTGTAATAAAATAAAATCACAGCTAAAAGCCAAATTGCTGATTGGTTCTGATTCCCTTTTTGGGGTCATATGGATAAGTTCAGCTGATGGAGTGGTAGCAAAAAAAGCTGAGGAAGCAGGATCTAACTTCAGTTTCCTGACTCTGGTGGGATCACTCATTCCTCGGTTCATTCCTTGCTTAGCAAGGAAGTGCAAGATGTTTGGCCCTCAAACCTCTTACCTCTTATTTAGCTTCCATACTCTATCTCTTTTCTTCTAATCTGTTTTTAAAAGTTTTTCTCTTTCACTTTGGCCTGTTGCTTCAGCTGATGCAATGGAAGCCCATGCTTCAGATGGCTACTTTTCTCCTGAGGAAGAAGGGAGGCAGCAGCTTTTCTCCAAAATAGGAAAAAGAAGAGAACCCCCATGCAGGAAAGAGGGCCTTATTCTAGAGGCAGGGAACAAGGTGGTGGGGGAGGGAATTTCTGGCACAGAAATTGGATATAGTTTGGACAAATTCTCACAAGGCTTCTCATCAAAGGCTGGTCCTCATGGCCCTTGGGAGTTGCTGCAGACATACAAAGTGGGGGGACAGCAGAACTTGGGTTTGAGCCAGGCTATACCTCAGCTTTTTCTATGGTAACCTGGCTAAGGAGCACTGTGGCCAAGATAATTCTTTGTTTGGGCTGAGGAGTGGTATTGGGCTGTTACTGGGCTTTTAGACTCCAGAACATAGTTTCTAGCTGCCTGAACACTTCATGATTTTCAGAATATTGCCTTGGAAGATGAATCCCCCCGCCTCCTGCCCCAAGATGTCTGGACTTGGCAAGAGCTGATGTTGACAAACGCTTGCTTGTTTGGGCAAAAGTCTGCAAAATGGTGCTCATGGACCTCATGGCACCTGTTTTCAGAAAGTGGGTAGAGCCAGGCAGGTCTTTTGCCCAGCCAGGTTTCTGATTGGCCACTGGGAATCTTATTAGGTGTGCTGGTTTTTAAAAAGTTGTTTAGCCTCTGCAACAGAAGGTTTTTCACTGGGGCTGAAGGTAAGATGCGTGTATGCAAGAAAATATTTTAAAATAGTATACTCATTTGAAAAGATCCTGTTAAACAGAGCTTCTGCCTGAAATGTTGAAGAGTTACTATTAGTGGTATGCATAACCTACCAGACAATTGCAATCATTTTTGGAGGCCCTGTTTAGGGTGCACCTGGGTGGTGACCCAGGAGAGGGCCTTCTTGGTCATGGCACCAAAACTCTGGAACTCTCTCCCCAGGGAGATTTGTGTCCCCTTGTCATATTCTGTGAGTGGGTGAAGAATTTGTGTTCTGTTTGGCATTTCTTCAGTGATCCCTTCTTCATGCCCAATGTTTTAATTGATGTTTTTGTGTGTCTGTATGTTTTTAGCTCTGGTTTAATTATTTTATTGATGCATTGTTGTTTTGGTTGCTTTTCATCATTTTAAAATGTGATTTTATTATTATGTTTTAACTTTTTAGCTGCCTTGGTGGCCCTTATGGGGGCAGCAAGGTGGAATATAAATTTTAAATAAATAAAAGTGACCTCACTTCATGATTGACTCTGCCTTCTGTGGCAGCTGTTTTGTGGTTGTAACTATCATTCTGTGTCAAGATTCCAAAGGTGCCTACAGGCTCAAAAAGATCGGGGAGCTCTGTTCTAGGACTTCTCAGATCCACTGTGGAAGCCCTGGGTAACAGTGATGACAGGGCTTCCATTAACCATTTCAGGCTAATTAAAAAGGGTGGTGCCCATTGAAAGATCTTGCAAAAGGAGACTTTGATGAATAAACTTTCCCATTAAGTTCAAAGTGTGTTTTGCACATATCCCCAAATGATATGAGGTGCAAAACATGGTATGGAGTGCAAAGAAGTGAGAGGTAGCATGTTTGGGAAGATGTCTGTTGATTCCCTACTGGGTTGACACATTGGTTTGACATGATCAAGGTGTGAATTTCTTTATTCTTCAATCTGCTGATGTGCTGTACTTACCTTCAGGTAGTGGAGTTTTGTGCTTCACTGCAAATTCAAAACAGGACAGACCTGTTTCTTTCATAAAACGTAAGGATCTGATCATAACACTTGCAAGCTGTGGGACACCACCTCAACAATAGAGCTACTACCATCTCACAAAACATCATTTGGCATGTACTTCATATTTTTAACAGTCTCTGAAAAGAAAGGGAACTGGCACAGGAAATTCCTCATGTTTGTCAGCTTGCATCAACATAATCTTCCCTAGGGAAGACCAAGGAGCAAGAATAGGAAGATGTGTGAAACAGTACAGTGTTTGAGAGACAATTCATCATTGTGGAAAGGAATCTTGTCCCACTCAGCATATGCTTCACCTGGGAGCTGAAAATGCAGAAAATAATGAACACCCTATTGTATGCTACAGGGTCTAAGTCAGTATTCCTAGCTTAGCTTCAGGGCTCACTAATCACTTGCATCAACTTCTTCCCCTGAATGAGGTTCCAGTACAGACTCCTTCAGTGGTGCCTATGTAAATTTCAGTTCAGCATCATGGAGAAATGCTATTGGCCAATCAAGATCTTGGTGAACATATGATTGAACTTGAAATGGTGGACCAGAAGACTCAATCTCTACAAAGGGAAAAGTCTATATAATCCAGGAGCGAATGCCACACTGACAGCTAGGAGAGCCCTTCACCAAGAAGCCTTTGTCTGGGGGAGTCTAGGACCAGACTGACAAGAGAAACAGTAAAAATTGGCTATAGCAGAAATGATACACCATTCTTACATAACGTTGAGGGTGGGCAAAATTGCAGCAGAAGCTCACATAAAACATGACTAAGTCTCTCGGTCCATTAAGTGAAGCAACTGTTCCTGTGATTTAGGCAGAGGCACACTTGTCTATCTCAGCAGAACATACTATGAGGGTAACACAACATCCAGGTGGATTGGCTCAGTCACCAATGGGTAGACCAGATTGAGTGTTCCTTAAAACTAGAGAAACAGAGATTCAGTCAGTCAATGAGATGGCTGGGTTTGTTTATTTATTTTTAACCCTCCCTCCCTGCAAGCGGTCTCAGGGTGAGGTACAACATTGATTAAAATACAACTTAAAATCAATCATAAAAACAGCAGCAGATAAAATACTGTACCCCTTTTGGGGCAGCCAGTGTGAGTGCACTCTCCATACCCCTTGTAGAGGGAGACCGGTGGAAGGCTTGGCAATGATGGACTAAAATTAGCCTCCACCATATGCCTGGTGGAACATCTCCATCTTACAGGCCTGCCTAAATGATACAAGATCCTGGTGGGCCTGAGTGTCCTGAGACAGAGAGTTCCACCAGGTTGGGGCCAGGACTGAAAAGGCCCTGGCCCTGGTGGAGGCGAGCCGAGCCTCCCTAGGGCCAGGGACCATCAGTAGATGTTTTCCGGTTGAATGAAGTGCTCTCTGGGCCACATACAGGGAGAGACGGTCTCTTAGGTATGCTGGTCCCAGTCCGTTTAGGGCTTTATAGATCAAAACCAACACCTTGAACCGGATCCAGAATTCTACTGTGAGCCAGTGAAGCTGCTGCAAGATAGGTGTAATGTGTGTCCTACATGAAGCTCCAGTTAGGACACGTGCAGCAGCATTCTGGACCCATTGAAGTCTCCGGATCAAGCCCAAGGGCAGTCCTGCACAGAGCGAGTTACAGTAGTCTGACCTAGAGGTGACCATTACATGGATCCCTGTCGTTAGGTCCTGGGCCGAGAGGTAGGGCGCCAGTTGCCAGGCCCACCGAAGGTGGAAAAAGGCCGCCTGAGCCACAGCCATGATCTGGCCCTCCATAGACAAGGAGGAATCCAAAATCACGCCCAAACTCCTAACCAATGGTACAGGCACAAGTGGTGTCCTCCCAAAGGTTGGGTGAAGGATCCCTGCATCTGACAGCCCATGCCCCAAGTACAGGACATCCGTCTTTGTGGGATTCAACTTCAGCCTTCTCTGTTCTACCCACCCAGACATGGCTTCCAGAGCTCTCAACAGGGTGTCAGGGGCAGAGTCGGGTCGGCCGCCCATCAACAGATACAACTGGATGTCATCTGCATATTGATGACAACCCAGTCCAAAACTCTGCATCAACTGGGCGAGGAGGCACATATAAAGATTGAACAACAGGGGAGAGAGTATCGCCCCCTGTGGGACGCCGCACTCGAAAGGTTGGCGTGCGGACAGTCTCTCCCCCAGCGCCACCCTCTGTCCCCGACCATGGAGAAAAGAGACAAGCCACTGCAAGGCTGTCCCACGAATCCCCACATTGGCAAGGCGGTGGGCCAACAACTCATGGTCGACCATGTTGAATGCTGCTGAAAGGTTGAACAAGATAAGCAGCGCCGCCCCGCCCCGATCCAGGTGCCTACGGAGCTCGTCCATGAGGGCAACCAACACTGTCTCTGTTCCATGACCTGAACGTAACCCGGCCTGGTATGGGTCCAGGACAGAGGTCTCTTCCAGGAACACCTGTAGCTGATCCACCACCGTCCGCTCAATCACCTTTCCCATGAACGGGAAGTTCGATACTGGGTGGTAACTGGACAGGTCAGTGGGGTCCAAAGATGTTTTTTTCAATAGAGGTCTAACTACTGCTTCCTTTAGCACCCCGGGAAAAACCGCAAAGCTCAATCATGTATTAATAATGACCTCCAATTGGGCCCCCAAGCCATCGGCACTGGCTTTCAACAGCCACGACGGGCAGGGGTCCAGGGACCACATAGTGGGCCTCATCAGCTGCAGGATCCTGTCCACCTCCCGGGAGACCAGGCTGAAGTGATCCAAAAATGGGCTGGAAAATGGCCAAGGGGCCTCGAGTTTCCTTACTGTATCAATCGTGGCAGGCAGATCGTGATGGAGGGACAAGATTTTGTCTGCAAGAAAGCTCCCCAAAACCTCACAGCTAATAGCCAAATTTCCAATTTGACGGTCTCCCTGCGATAGGGAAACCAAGGACTGAACTACCTGGAACAATTTTGCCGGGCGTGAGCTTGCAGGCACTATGGAGATGTCAAAGTATTCCTTCTCTGTCGCCTTCACAGCCACCTCATAGGCTTTCATAAATGCTCTAGATGTTCTTGCCTCTTTGCCCCAATTCCGCCGCCACACTCGCTCTAGCCGTCTCAGTTCCCGCTTCATCAGACGTAGTTCCTCTGTATACCAGGGAGCCAGTCTGAGGCGGCAACGGAAAGGGCGACGGGGAGCGATTTCGTTGATAGCTTTCGAGAGGCGGTCATGCCAGTCCCCTACCAGCTCATCCAATGAACCGCCAGGGGACTACGGATCCCGCAGGGCATTCTGGAAGCCAATTGGATCCATAAGTCTCCCTTCTGATCGTAATCACAAGACCCAGATGTTCTTCTCCAGGTTCTGCATCCCAGGAGCAGAACAGATGGATGTATTACTCCTTCCCCCAAGACAACTAGGCTTGATGTATGCCTTTCGTTTGTTTCTCCTCCTTGCCAGGCTCATTTAAAAAAAAAAACTCAAGGAAGAGGGAGCAATGTTAATTTCTTCCTAATAGCCATACAGGCCATTGTTTCCCAGGCTAGTTGAGTGTTGCTGGAGAAACCATCTATAGCCTGATCTGTAGTTCCACAGTTAATATCTTAGAGGCTGATGCTACATCCAGACCTTCAGCCAATTACATGGAAACTGAATAGTGATGCTTAATAGGGTATTCTGTTATTCATGAGACTCTTAACTTCTAGAATCTGAAGCCCCCTGTAGTAGTTGTTTTTGTTGGTGTGGGAGGAAAGGTCTCAAATCCCTCACATCCATCAGGTACTGCTGTTCCTCTGGGCTGGGTTAGACCAAAAACTAGAAAATAAAAACTTTCACAGGCATGTAGCCGCATTGATCACTGTTTTACCACAGGTCAAATACACATCTCTTACGTGGCACCCCTTATCCTACTATATAAAAGGCTAAGCATATTCAAGACAACTTACTTCCTACCCTGGTGCACCACCAGAGGGCGCTGCTGTGGAGGGAAGCCCAGACAAGGCAGTCCGTGCCTCCAGAGAGCATGCTGTGGTAGGAAGCCTACATTGAGATCAGGAGTGGAGCAGGCGGCAATGCTCATCCCACCTTCACCTGGACGGGATCAGGTTCAGAGCAGGTGGCAGTGCCCATCCCCCCTTCACGTGGCTGGGATCAAGCACGGAGCAGTTGGCAATGCCTGCCCCCCATTTTCACCTGGCTAGGATCAAGAGTGGAGCAAGAAGCAATGCTCACCCCACCTTCACCAAGCTGGGATCAGGTGCAGAGCAGGTGGCAGTGCCCATTTCCTCCTTCATATGGCCAGGAGTAAGCATGGAGCAGTTGGCAATGCCTGTCGCCTGCCTTCAACAGCCAGGATCAGGAGTGGAGCAGGCGGCAATGCACGCCCCCCCCCCTTCGCTCAGGTGGGGTCAGGCACGGAGCAGGAGGCAACACCCGCCCACCCTTCACCCAGCTGTTAACAGGTGCAGAGCAGGCAGCAATGCTCGCCTCTCCTTCACTCGGCCAGGATCAGCCACAGAGCAGGTGGCAATGCCCACCCCCTCCCTTGGCTGGGATCAGGAGCAGAGCATGAGGCAATGCCCACCCCCCTTCACCTGGCCTGAATCAGGCACAGAGCAGGAGGCGATGCCCACTCCCCCAATTCAACCTGCTGGAATCAGGCGCGGAGCAAGTGGCAATGCCCCCCCCCACTTCACCCGGCTGGAATCAGGTGCAGAGCAGGAGGCAGTGCCCACCCTTCCTTCACCCAGCCAGGATCAGGAGTGGGAGAAAAGAGTGGAAAACCACACCTGGGGAATTATACAAGAAAGAAACTAATGCAACAATACTGATGTGAGGAGACTATATATAAATTTATAAATTATCAAAGTGTAAAGTGTTCAAGTGCTATAAGTCAATAAATAAATTAAGAGATGCCCATCATTCACAATAAATAAGCATTATACAAATTTTCAGATTCTGTCTTATGTAATAAGGCGACAGTCCAAAGTCCACTAGCATGTCCAGGTAAACTGGGGGGGGGGCATTGCCTCCTGCTCTGCATCTGATCCCAGGTTATTACTTTTGTGTGCCAAGGTTGTTCTGTGTGAATGTACTGATATGAGAGAACTGTGATTGGTCCTCTGGAGCACCTCCTTCCATGCACCCACAAGAGATGAGGAGATTATTATTTATTTGAGAGTTATGTTGCTTATTTGGGTGCTAGTGGACTTTGGACTGTGATGTTTACTGATATTTCTAGATTGGTCATCACCTTATTATATATGAGAGAATCTGAAACTTTGTATAATGCTTATTTATTGTGAATGATGGGTATCTATTAATGTATTTATTGAGTCATAGCACTTGAACATTTTGCACTTTAACAATTTATACATTTACTAGCAAGAAAGCCCGTTGTGGGGGGGAAATACAACGGGCTCTAGAAAGGGCAGAGCAGGCGGGCCAGGCATTGCCACCTCTGCTGCGCCTTGATCTGGTCAGAGGGAGGGCAGGGCGGCCAGGCTTGGCATTGTGCCCTCCCCAGCGCCCCAATGGGGGGGGGAGGTAGGATGGCTGGGCCGAGTATTGCCACCTTACCAGCACCCCGATCGGGGCAGGGGGAGGGCAGAGCATCCGGGCATGGCATTGCCCCCTCCCCAGTGCCCCAATCAGGGGTGGGAGGCAGGGTGGCCGAGCCGGGTATTACCACCTCACCAGCACCCTGATTGGGGCAGGGGGAGGGCAGGGCAGCCGGGCATGGTATTGCCCCCTCCCTAGAGCCTGTTGGAGCCGGATGGGCAACCACAGGGGGGAGTGCCAAGCACCCTGGTGAGCTTGTGCGCCCAGCAGCCACCCATTTCAGCCCTGGAAGCTGAGAACCCTACTTCCCAAACTCAAGGTGGTGAATAGCGTTCTCCTGGAATTACAACTGGTCTCCAGCTGACAGAGATCCCTTCCCCTGGAGTAGAGGGCTGCTTTGGAGGGCGGACTCCATGACCACCCTATCCAGGTGCCACCCCCCCCCCTGATCCCCCAGAATTTCCCCACCTGGAGCTGGCCACCCTACTTCCCAACCTCAAGGTGGTGGCTGGAGATCTCCTGGAATTACAACTGGTCTCCAGCTGACAGAGATCCCTTCCCCTGGAGTAAAGGGCTGCTTTGGGGGGTGGACTCCATGGCCACCCTCTCCAGGTGCCACCGGCCTGATCCCCCAGAATTTCCCCACCTGGAGCTGGCAACCCTGCTTTTCAACCTCAAGGTGGTGGTTAGAGATCTGGAGTTACAACAGGTCTCTAGCTGACAGAGATCCCTTCCCCTGGAGTAAAGAGGTGCTTTGGAGGGTGGACTCTCCAGGCTCCCTCCCCCAATCCCTCAGACTTTCCCCACCTGGAGTTGGCAACCCACAAGGTTGCCTCCTGCCGCCTTTGGAACCCAGCCTGGTGGGGGTGGGTAGGTTGCAGCCAAGCCTTGCAGGACCCCTTCCGGGCTCTCCCTCATGGCAGCTCGCTTGAGGCAGGAGGCGCCCCCAGCCATCCCGCCATCCCACCCGCCCGCGCTGTCCTTTGGTGGGCCAGGTTCTCCATGTGCTCCATTGGGGGAGTCGCTGCCAGGACAATGGCGCGGGGGGGCAGCCAGCTGGCTGGCTTGCGCACTCACAAGTGATTGAGAGCCAGAGGGCCATGCGGCGCCTGCCTGGCTTGAGTGGCTGGGCGGCAGCAGAGCGAGTCGGGCGCCTGCCTGCCTGGCTGGCTGGACGCTGGGACATGGCGGCAGCGGCTTATCCTGTGCCCGCCTTCTGCGAGAGAAGCACTGCCGGCAAGTTCAGGGGCTGCCTCGGGGCGCTTCTCGGGGTGCCTTTGTACCCCTGAGCCGGGGTCTCCCTCCCCCTCGGAGAGAGCTGAGCTGCGCCACCTCCGCCTGCAGCCACTGAAGGGGCGGCTGGCTCGGCTCGGCTCTGGCTGCAGCGGCTGACGGGGAGGAAGGGGGCAGCGCCAGGAAGCCTTGTGTGCCGGGAAGCGGCTCTTCTGGCCTCATTGCCACTGGGTCGGGCCCGGCATAGAGCACAGCTCGGAGTGCCTCCCCCGTACCCCGCTAGGGGCGCACTCAGGCGCCTGCACTTTGGGAACTTTTGTGAGTCGTCTGATAGGCGCTAAGGGAATTATGTAGTAGGATATATAGTCTCTGCATTAGTTTTTTGTATAATTCCCCGGGTGTGGTTTTCCTGTCTTTTCTCCAATATTTTCCTTGGGGAAGGCTTCTTTACAGTTAGCTGGGATCAGGAGTGGAGCAAGTGACAATGCCCACTTCCGCTTCGTCCTGCCGGGATCAGGCAAGGAACAGATTTCAAATCCCGCCCCTTCACCTGACCGGAATCAGGAGCAGAGAAGGTGACAGTGCCTGCCCCCTTCACCCAGCTGGGATCAGGTGCAGAGCAGGAGGCAAAGCCCACCCTCCCTTTCACCCGGCCGAGATCAGGCGTGGAGCAGGTGGTAATGCCCACCCCCTTCACTCGGCCAGGATCAGGCGCAGAGGAGGTGGCCATGCCCCCCCCCCACCTTCATCCGGCTGGGATCAGTGATGGAGGAGAAGGGAATGCTCCCCTGCCTGCCCTCCCCTTTATAGAGCCTGTTGTATTTTTCCCACAACAGACTTTGTAACTAGTATTAAATATATCTTGTGGGAGTATGTCTCAGTAGTCCCCTGATGGTCCACAGATTCCCATTGTGGCATCTCCATGTGGTCTTGATGGCCTTAACTGAACATCACTTTGAACCAATTGTGGAGGTATTGCTGAGGATGCTGTTGTTCAAAGTTCTTTTATTGGTGGTTATTACCTCCCCTTTGTGATGTCTGAAATAGCCATCAGTAGTGTCTTTATGACTTTCATAAAGACAAGCTGATACTCAAGACAACTCCTGAGTTTATACCCAAAGTCAGCTATCATTTTCACCATACACATGACAGATTTTTTCCTTAATTATGCCTGAAACCTGGTAGTAGAAAAGGGAAAGAGTCCAGTAGCACTTATAAGACTAACAAAATTTGTGGTAGAGTATGAGCTTTTGTGAGTCACAGCTCACTTCTTCAGATACCTACCACAAATTTTGTTAAAGGTGCTACTGGACTCTTGCTTTTTTCTACTGCTACAGGATAACATGGCTACCCATCTTGATCTGAAACCTTGTAATTTGAGAAACGTCCTGGCACATCCTGAATGCACACAGAACTCTGAGTGTGTAGCAGAGAAGAGCAGACACGTTCAGGAAATCTGGCTACATCTTTGATTCCTTTCGCATTCCAGTTCTGGGTAGGAATATTTCGAAATCAAACCTAGGGTAGTTGGCTTGACTCTTCCAGTCGGGTGTCAGTAATGCAGGCCTCACCATTGTGATCTATGGGCAAGGGACTTTGATTCCCCCCAAATAAAGTGCATGCACTATAAATAAGGAATGTGGCTTCCTCTTAAGAGAATGATAGTGGTAGCCACAGATTTTTGTTGTTGCAGTTTCTTGTACTCTTATCTAAATTCTGTATGTTTAGAACATACTGGAAGGATTAGTGAAGGAACTTTTTCTCATAACATAGTAAACAGCTTGGTGATCTAGTATTTAAATCATAATAATAAGAGACATAGGAATGTAGAAAAAGTTGAAAAGCAGTTTTCTTATGAGCATTTTTATCTCTTTTTTTTTTTAAGGAACATATTCTTGTAACTAGGCCCTACATATCTTTGTTGTACAGATTACAATTTCCATGTTTATGCAGAGAAGGAATTTCTTTAAAATATTCCCAAGCATTTTATGTTCAGCAGAAGCCATGACAGTACTGCTGATCAGGTGGACTGTGCCTCCATGCTCATCCATGTGGGTGGCTGAGTGGCAGCAGCCGGCTGAGCCACATAGGAATCAATGTGGGGGGCTTCCTCTTGGTTGTCATTTGGACAGCCCTACTGGAGGAGGCAGGGCAGGAAGCAGGGAGCCAGTAGGAGCCAAGCTCTCCAATGAGGGAGAAAGAAGCCCCTCACTGAGGAGGGAGGGAGCTGATTGGAGCTTTAAAAGGCTGCTATGGGCGCAGCAGAGGAAGAAGGGCCAAACATTTCAGAAACAGTAGAGGCACCTGGCAGGGGAGAGAGGGACACAAGTGCTACCTGACCCCTTTCCTTCCCTATTGCTGAGACAGAACATTCAGGACTTTAGTTCTTAGGCTCTTCACAGATACTTAAAGGCTTATATTTTGTTTTTCCGTTTCTCTTCTGGAGTTAGGAATGCTGGTACCCACTTTCTAGTACTCCAATCCCCTTCTGAGGATTGAGGACAATTAGGAAATTGAAATTGTTCAAGTTTTCCTATTCCTTGGCTCAATCATCAACCAAACGGGAGACTGTAACGGAGAAATCAAAAGAAGATTCAGACTTGGAAGAGCAACTGTGAGGGATCTGGAGAAGATCCTTAAAGATATAGATGTCTCTTTGGGAACGAAGATCAAGATAATCCAGACTATGGTATTCCCCATTACTATGTATGGATGTGAAAGTTGGACAGTGAAGAAAGCTGACAGGAAGAAAATTAATTCTTTTGAAATGTGGTGCTGGAGGAGAGTTTTGCAGATACCATGGACAGCCAAAAAGACAAATAAGTGGGTATTAGATCAAATCAAGCCTGAATTCTCCCTAGAAGCTAAAATGACAAAACTAAGGCTATCGTACTTTGGTCACATCACGAGAAGACAAGATTCTCTGAAAAAATCAATAACGCTAAGAAAAGTGGAAGGTAGTAAGAAAAGAGGAAGACCTAAAATGAGATGGCTTGACTCAATAAAAGAAGCTATGTCCTCCAGTTTGCAGGATCTGAGCAAATCTGTTAATGTTAGGAGGTCTTTCCTTCATAGAGTTTTGGAAGTCTTTCTTTCATAGGGTCTCCGTAGGTTGGAGGTGACTTGACAATGCATAACACACACACAAGTCAAGTATACTCAGAAATGAGGGATGAAGAAACCTCAAAGTATTTGCTTTTTAAGGAGAGGGTCCTACTTAGGTTTGAGCTGGGTGCTGAACAAAATAGAAAAGCTTTAAGAGAAATTAAAAGAAAGCAGGGCGAAATGTGTGCACAGGAAGGTTGTCATTTGGACAGGGCCTTGAACAGATAGTTTGAGGGAAGTAAAGTACAGACATTTGAGGAACTGATGCAACTAATAGGCTTAGAACAGACAAGTTCCCACACAACTTAAATGCTTCTGAGGGATAAAAAGTTAAAGACGGTCAATGAGGTTGCTACTTTACTTGAGAGGATCTCTTTTCCCACCCCCAGCAAGAAAAGTAAAGTTTGGGGCACCTCAGAAAAAATTGAGCCATTTAAAACCAATCCTGCAAGGCAGAACACTCTTGAGCCAAATAAGATGGGAGGGATAATGTGCTTTAACTAGCAGGAAAGGGGGCACATGAAGGCCTGTTGTCCAAAGTTAGACAAACAAAAACAGCAAACTTCAGCCAAGATTGTCAAACTAATTAGAAAGAGAGAAGCAGTCATTGAGCTCGCCCCAGACCCTGTTCCAGAAAAAAACCAGAAAGACCAACTAGAGTTACAAGTCTAGAAAATGCAGGAGGATTTAAACTGGGAATACTTGGAATCTATAGACATAAACAACAAAGAAGTAATAGGCTGGAGGGATACAGGAGCAGAAGTCACCTTAATAAAGCCTAACTTAGTAAAGGAGGAACAATATTTACCAGGAATTACATATAGGATTAAGAGAATCAGTGGCCCAGAGTTTGAGGTGAACTTGGCAGAACTCCCTATAAGGTATAAAGGATTCCAAGGAAAATGGAATATAGGAGTGTGGGGAGCATTGGCCATTCTAATTTTGTTAGCAAATGACCTGCCTCACAGGCTAGGGTGGTTAAAGTAGTGATTAGGAGTAGGCCACAAAGTCAGGCTTCAGAGCAGTAGACTAGGCCTGGGATTCAAAGGTTTTCTATGAATACCAGTTGTAGACACCTTGCAGAAGATTTGCAAACTGAGCCTAGAGGGATACACACAGGCAGCTAGCTTGCTTCAGGGAATGTGCGCTGCGGAATTCCTCAAGGAGAAAATTCAAGATGAAAAACTGCAAGATTTGCGGCAGAGGGTGGAAACTTCTCAGGAAGTGACTATTGAAAATCCTTGTCTATTCAAGATCCTAGAACAGAGACGGCATAGTGTCTCTGTGAGGCATAAATGTGTGGCTATCTGGGAGAAGTGCAAACCGTGATCTCCAGGAAATACAGGATGCAACTTTTGCAGCTGGCCCATGAAATACCTATGGGAGGACCTTTAGGGATCAACAAGACCAGAGATAGGAGTCAAGCCAGATTCTATTGGCCCAATATGGGGAAAGACAGGGCGTTTTGCAAGTCTTGTCAAGCATATCAGCTAGTGGACAAGGCACAAGTCAAAATGAAGGGACTCATAAAACCTACACTGTTTGTCTTGGAAACGTTCTCTAACATCAGAATGGACATAGTTAGGCTAATCGCCAGAGCAACCTGGCAGGGGAATAAATATATTTTGACCATAGTGGGCTATGCTACAAAGTTTGCGGAAGCAGTACCTTAAAGGGACATTGAAGCAAAAACCATAGCAGAAGCTTTACTGATGGTGTTCACCAGGCTGGGTTTTCCACAGAAGATAGTCATGGATTTGGGAACCATGTTCATGTACCAAGTGATGCAAGAGGCTTGTAGAATCAAACACCTTACCACCACCACTTACCACCCACAAGCGACTGAACTAAATGAAAGGTTCAATGGCACCTTGAACCACATGCTGAAAACCTGTGCTGTGAAATATCCTAATGAATGGGATCAGTGACTTCAGTATCTGTTGTTTGGTTATCGTGAAGTACTGCAAAAAAGTTCCAGTTTTAGTCCCTTTGAGCTGCTGTTTGGATGTCAGGCAAGAAGACTGTGGACATTCTTAAAGAAGCACAAACAGGACAAGAGAAAATTGGAAGAGATGTATTCACCTATCTTCAGGAGCTATAAGAGCTGCAAGAACTGAGAGCGGTTGCAGCAAACAACGTGCATAGGGTCAGTAGAAACAGAAGACCTGGTGTGACGCCAAAACCAGACTTCAAGCCAGGAGACCAAGTCCTTGTGTTGAAGCTTCAGAGAAAGCACAAGCTGGAATTAGCTTGGGAAGGACCTGTTAAGAGAGGTAACCTGGTTCTTATGACCAGAGGAGGGCAGAATGAGAAAATTACATCGACGGGTTGGGGGAAGGTAACCCAAAGTAGCATGATTAGTGAGGTGAATCTGGCACATACCCTGAGTAAAGGCCAGCAATGGCACGTTAAGGCTGTCTTAACAGAATGTCAGACCATCTTTTTCATGTTGGGACCTGTGTAAATCCAAAAGAGATCCAGAGGAGGAAGCATGTGGAACAGAGCAGTAAGTCAGTTAAGAAACCTTGAACGCACAGATATGATCCAGAGCTGAGTATGTTGGATGACTTAAGAGGCAGTTGTTGTTATAGGAGCCAGAGAACAATAGAGAAAAGACTGATTTATCTGGTACTCAGTGGAGATTGATGGAGGGAAGATTGGAGAAGGTGGAAGAAGGTGTGTCATGATGAAAAACTTTCCAAATAAGCAAAGCAAGAAGAAGAGACGAATAAGCAAAGCAAGAAGAAGAGATGGTTAGAGATTTCTTGTAGTAACCTTCTTAAGTTACATGCTGAAACCATGAAAGGACTCCTTTTGTAAGGAAGGACTAAAGTAAGACAATAAAATAGCAAGACAATAAAGTATCATGCCTGAAAGTACCTTGATTGAATCAAAATCCTTAGCATGGCCATAGAGCTGACTGTGCCTAATTAAATTGTCTTTCTGTTGACTTCTTTTATGTTAGAACTACACTTTTTTGAAGCTGAGATAGTTGGCCATTGTATTTCATGAATACAATTCAGTTGTGCAAAGTTGTCTGCTCCTGCCTAGTTTACATTCTTTTGTCCTACAAATACTTTCAAGAACATTTATCAAATGAGATTATCAGACCTTGAGTTTTGCAGAAAGAATGGGTTGATTACAGACGAAAGGAGTAAAGACTAAGGCCAGCAAAATGGAGGCAGAAAAGTCATTAATCTCTTTATAAGGTTCTGTTTTAATTCTACCCTACCTTTTTGCTTTAAAGGGTTGTTTCAGTAAATTAAAAACAAGAATATGTAAAAATACAAGCAAGATTAAAAAATAAAAAGCAGTGAGAAGTAACCAAAGAATACTTGGGAGAATGAAGGCCATGGATGTGATTACCACATGCCTCATCTTAGAGGGGTGGAGCATAGGCATCCAAAAATGAATCTAAATATGACTGCAAAGTCACAGGTATATTCTTTATGGGAGTAATTAGTCCTCTATAATACCATATTTCTGAGCTCCTTACTGGATTATGGATCACAGACAGAACTTTGAAATAAATTAGGAAGCAATTAAGATATTCTGTTACTGGTATGATCCAACTGACCAGGCCACTTAACTATTTGTCTATAATATTTTGGAACAACTGAAGTTTCTAAAGATTCTTCAAAGCCAGTTTTATATACACTGCACTGCAAGAATCTAACTCATTTCTCGCAGATGCCAAAGCCTCTCCCTTTCTTGTCCCCCATCATTTAGTTTGGTATCCAGCAACATATTTTCAACAGACATGGAGGTTCCATTTAACCATAATGGGTAATAGCCATTAACAGACCTGGTCTCCGTGAATTTGTCTAATTCCCCTTTAAAGCTGTTTTACTACAGTCTCTGGCACCAGATTGGCACTAGTTTTAGGTGGGTAGCTGTGCTGGTGTGCAATAAAACACCAAGATTCAAATCCAGTAGCATCTTAACTGGACAATTGACAAGGGACCATCTGTCAAAGGGAACATTGACTCTTGAAAGCTTATACTCTGAAAATTTTTGTTGGTCTTTAAGGTGCTACTGGGATCAAATCTTGCAGATTGGCTGTGTATTTTAATTCTAATTTTAATTGTTTAGTGTGTTTTTGTTGGCTTTAATAGTTTTTAAGATGTTATCGTGTATTTTCATTTGTTGGCTGTCTTAAAAGGTAAAGCACTGAGTCATTACTGACCCATGGAGGGGGGCGTCACATCACAACGTTTTCTTGGCAGACTTTTGTTACGAGGTGGTTTGCCATTTCCTTCCCCAGTCATCTACAGTTTATCCCCAGGAACCTGGGTACTCATTTTACCAACCTCAGAAGGATGGAAGGCTGAGTCACCTTTGAGCCGGCTATCTAAACCCGGCTTCCACCAGGATCGAACTCAGGTTGTGAGCAGAGCTTGGGCTGCAGTACTGCAGCTTACCACTCTGTGCCACGGGGCTTAAAAGGGCAGAAAGGTGGTATATAAATATTGCTAAATAAATAAAATAACTCTAGGTACCGTTAGCTATTTGAGGAATATCTCTTCCAGTTTCTTCTTAGAATGCTTCTCAAGCTAGCAAATATGAAACTGTCAGCATGGTATGTGATCAGCAGGCAACACAAGCTGCACCTTGGCAGTTAGATGACTTTGATATATAATGTCTATTATCTATAAGTGGGAGAGAGAAACTGTTCATCTATGCTGCGTGAGCCAGGAGCAATGATTTTATTTGTCCTTGAAATGGATTTTTGCCCTTTCCTACATTCTTGTTGCACTGTATGTCTGTCTGATTTCATTTGCAAGTGATCATTGCAGTTCGGAACTATACTGAAGCTGCCTTAGGGTTCCCTCCAACACGATTACTAGAGTCCACATTAAGATCCCCTTACAAGCCATTGCTTTTCTTTGTAAATTTCTCTTCAGAACTAAAAAATTCAGAAATTCTATAGACTTACTATATCCTCATCTTTTCTCAACCTTTTCATGCCCATTATTTTTTCCTTAACACTCTTAACATATGAAATGTCTGTACTTTTTTACCTGTTTAAAGACTGTGCAAACTTGAACATTCACACGTGGTGTCATGCCCGAAGTAGATGCAGCTGGAATGAGGGAAGACCTTTTTAGGAGATTAAGACCCCTGTACTATGGTATTTTGCTCCCCTCTCTATGCCATATTCCTTTGGGGCTCCTTGGATGCCTACATTCTCAGACAGGTCATCGCAACTCAGGTATGTCCTCCTTTGAGGAATATGAGTAGTTAACACTATCTACATGAACTGCTAGAATGCAAAAATTTTGATACATCATTTAGAAGGAGCTGCATGCAGGGAGATGAGAGCATGGGAGGAGAAGGAAAAGAGAATAGTAATTCAAATTCTTAATAAATCCTAATTGAGTTACAGAAAGAATTATATTTAAGGATGCTGGGTGCTGCAGAATATACTCATGTTTATGCCTTTGCCTTGCAAGAGTCGTTTCAGGCAATTAAAAAATCAGGCTCCCAAAGACCATAGAGACGCAAACGAAGTCTTGAAGGAGAAATTTATGGAGAGATTATATGATATGGCTATTTAGAGACATTTTTAAAGCTCTTGTTGCATCAAAATCCAGATAGCCCATTCTGTGGTTTAAAGGAAAAAGCAGTAGAGTTAGGGGACAACTATAAAAGGGAAGGGTGAGCATTATGTCTGGTCCAAAGTTGTAGCTGCATGTCTGAGAATGAAAGGGAACCCCAGTGAGAACTGGAAGAAATGTAATAACAGATAGAGCAGCATCAACTGGATTAAAAGATTGTACCCATGTTGGAAGATATAAACACCATCCTTAGAGGGGTGGAAAATCTATAATCAGCTTGACTTTGATGGAAATTCTATTTGTCAGAGATGAAGGAGAGCTGGACATGTTGAATGGAGGTGTATAGTGAATAGACTACCTTTAAATAAGGATGCTCTAATTATTCAGATAAAAGAAGAGCTGCACAACTAAATGGTGAACCACATAGGAAAGTTGAAGAGAAGAAGATTTAACTCTTGGCAACATACAAAAAGGAGTTGGGGCAGAAGGATCAGTGCTTTACATACAAGCCTAGAAAGATGTGTACAGCTCAGTTTCAGTGAGTAACAGGTTTCTAAGACAGGGGACAGAGCAGAGAAGGAGAGAAATGACAGTGTGGAAAGGTGAGAAAGGAAGGTTAGCCGTTCAGTTACTTTATTTTGGTATGGTAGTATTAGAGTTCATTAACCTGTTCAAAAAGAGTCCAGTAGCACCTTTAAGACTAACCAATTTTATTGCAGCATAAGCTTTCGAGAATCAAGTTCTCTTCGTCAGATGCATGATACAAACTGGTCAAATACAGAAGAGGAGGGGGGAGAGGGGAGAGAAGGAGAGGAGGGACAAGATGCAATTAGGGGGGAGGCAACCAAAACATTCCTTTGCTAGTAAATGTAAACATCTCCTTTTGGTGTGTAGTTGGTTTGCAGCAGTAAAAGCATCCAATTTCTAGTAGTATAAGCCCTCGATAACCACAGCTCTCCCTGCCAGATGCAGCTGACAAAGAGAACTGTGGTCCCTGAAAGCCCACACCAGGCGTCACTGGGCTCCCCCAGACCACGCCTCTGTAAAGGAAATCTGTTACCTGTGATAATGTGATAACCATTCATAGTCTCTATTCAGTCCCAGCTTGACAGCGTCAAATTTGCATATGAATTCCAATTCAGCAGCCTCCTGTTGGATTTTGTTTTCGAAAGGTTTCTGTTGAACCACAGCGACCTTTAAGTCTTTGGTGGAATGTCCTGGTAGATTGAAGTGTTCTCCCACTGGTTTTTGGACGTTTCCATTTCTAATGTCAGATTTGTGTCCATTAACCTGTTATAGTTGATTTATTAAATAGAGAAATATCAAAAATACGAATCCATAGTATTTCTACTTCTTTTACATATTTAAAGACCATGCAAACCCTGAACCATGACATGAGCATATATCTACAAAGACAAGTCAGCTTGTTTCTGACACATTTTCCAAGATCTGAGGTAGTGTACAAATATTCATTCTGTATTCCTTCTCTTCCTCTGGGGAAATATGACAATGCATCCAAGACATTAATTCCTTCCCCCATTTTTTTTTGGCTCATGGATGGTGGTGTTGGGGATAGAGATTTGAGTGAAGTGCGAGGGAGAGACATCCATGTAGATATTCACTTGGAATAGAATAATTTTCACATCACATTTGTATGCTTCAGTGATATACCATGAAAGTGATATGCAGTGGTGGTGCTTTAATGTATACTTAGTAAAATAAAAGTGTTTCATTTATTTATTTAAAACATTTTATGAGGATTTACCACCCTCAACGATCCTCAGAGCAGTGAATAATCAAAACACTCTAACCACTACGCCAAACTGGCCTGGGCAGCTCAGTCCTAAGCCCCGAGGCAGTGCCTTCGTTTGTGCGTCGATGTAAATGGGGTGCTGCTCCACCATTCCCTATGGACTTTTGCAGGAGAGTCTCGCCGATGCCCTAGCACAGCAAAGCAAGGTGCGGCCTCCAGCAGGAGCACCCACCCACCGTTCCCCTGACAACCCAGCTCACAACCGAGCTACTGTGAGAAACAGGTTCCCCCTCCTTGAAAAGAGGGACTAGAAAGCCTGCAGCACTCGGGAGCAGCCCCCAGGATCCAGAGAGGCAAGTGGGGGGTGGGGGTGGGTTTTCCAATGAGCTACAGGGATACCCATTGAAAGCCACACGAGAGGGCAGAAGGGAGTGCAAAGTGCCCACAGACTTGCAGCGGTGCCATTTGAAAACATCACTGCATCATAACGACACGAGAACGTATGTTGGACCTTGAGAGCCATGCCCCAGTCCAGAGGTGATGCCCCCCCCCCAGTGGGCAGCAGAAACTGCTCTGGGGGCTGCCATTCACTTCCTCCCCATGCCAAATTTCCAAAGTCCATCCCTGCTTCCGCAAACAGCAAAATGGAGGGTGGTCCATCCTCCCAGAGGAGGAGCCCTGGAGATTCCAAGATGTCGCTCCACATCCTCTCGGCAGTAACATCCGCCTTCCTCTCTGCCTGGCTTATCAGACGCCAGCAGCTCAGTCTGTTAGAGAATGAACATCCAAGCCCTGCATCTAAAATGCTGTATTTTAATATTTATATCCGCCAATTTTAATTGTATATGGAATAATGTTTTAATGTCTTTATAATGTTTTTATTGTTTTTAATCTTTATGTAAAAATCGTATGTTGTTACACCGCCCTGAGCCTGTCTGACGGGGAGGGCGGTCTAGAAGTGTAATAAAATAATAATAAAAAATAATCTTTAGTGGATGTCCCCCCCCCTCCTGCCCTGCCAGACATTCATGGGCCACACTTCAATTCCCACCCCAGTGCCTGAAGTTACATTGAGAGGAGGGAAGGCTGAAGTTACATTGAGGGGAGGGAAGGGGGCAGGGACACTGGACAGGGCGCCACTTGACACTTGCTCCTCCTGGCAGCAGAGCCCACCCCATCCATCCGAGCCCTGAGCTCGGAAAAATTTGTGAGGATGTGTGAAAAGACATCCTGACGGGGAGTTGGGGGCAGCAGCAGCTATTCTCAATGTCAGCTGATCTTAGAGAGAGGCTGGTGTAATTGGGTAATAATGGTCACTAAGGAACGTTTATTATTCATCAGATTCGCAAAACTCCAGAGAGATTTTTTTGCATAACAGAACAGAAAGTCTACAGCCATACAATACTACATCAAAACATAGTAGGCAGTCAGGAAATTGTTGCTTTCACTGTAGAAAAATCTTACAAAGCATTAGGAAGATTAGTATATTCTATCAAAATCTCCAATTCTGTTGGGAGTTTCATTCTTATTCTTGTAGAAACAATTCTTCCAGCTTTACCTTTAGCTCAATCAAGACATTAGGCTTCAAGGCAATGAAAAGGCTTTGCATGTCTTTTTATAACTCAGCCTACCTGCCCTTTCAGTCAGATATCTCTATTTCCACTTTGATTCACTATGATAAGAAAACATTTTGATTCTCTGAGGCAACTGTTATGAAGGAAAGAGATATTATTGGAGAATTCCATTTGCTCTTCAAGTTTTGTTACCAAAGGGGAGGAGACTGATATCAGCTACTGAACAAGCTAAACAACTGCTTGAAGAATTGGCAGCTGAAAATACTTTGGACGATCAGCAGGCGCAAAGAGACAAAACATTAGAGGGTGAAGAGGGGAAATTGGATCAAGTGGCGACATATTAACAATATGGGAAACTTTAGTATTTTTTCAGTAAATGTCAATGGCTTAAACTCCCCATCAAAACAATCTAAAATATCTAATCTATTAAAGAAGCAGCAGTGGATATATGTCTTCAAGAAACCCATATTAAGAAAAAGCATGAACATATTTTAGAGAACAAAAAATTAGGTAAGGCCTATATATCATCGGTGGAAGAGAAGAAGAGAGAAGTGGCGGTCTATGTTAGAAACCAACAAATTAATATAATGGAGGAAATGAAAGATTTAGATGGAAGATATATATTATTGAAAATTAAACACCCAGATGGGAGAATTAGTACCTTAGCTACAACTTACGCACCAAACCTTGCCAAAGAAAATTTTTTATTAAAGTTTTTTTTGATAAATTGCTGGATTTTCAAGGAGAAATTATTTGTGGGGATATGAACGGAGTGCTGGATACAAAGATGGATCTATCTAAAAGAACAAGAGGAGGGAAACTGCCCAAAAATGTCGTGCATCATATAAAAGTGCTTCACTTGATAGACACCTGGAGAACTCTGAATCCTAAAGTAAAGGATTATACTTTTTTCTGATAAACATCAGACATACTCAAGGATAGGTATGTGCTGGATATCTAAAACTGCATTAATGAATTTAAAGAAAGTAGAGATACAACCGAAATTTTATGCTGATCATAATCCCTTACTGATAGAGTGGCAAGAAGAAAGCAGGACAAGAAGATGGAGGCTAGATGACAATATACTATTACAGGATATTTTAAAGAAATGTAAGAAAGTCTTAGAAGAATTTTTCAAATTGAATTGTACCGTTGATGTTTCTGTTACCACAGTCTGGGAAGCTAGTAAAGTTTTCATGAGAGGGAATCTGATAGCCTTGATAGCAAAAAGAAGGAAGGAGAAAGTAAAAAAAATGAATGAAATCATAGCCAAAATTCAGTGTTTGAAAGAACAACATAAGAAATCATTTAAGAAAACAATATTGAGATTAAGCAAAAAAGACAGCAGTTTCTTGTTTTTCAACACATTTTATTAAACTGGAAAAGGTGCAGAGATTCTCTGGATGTATTTCTTGCCAATGTGGCTGAACCATGGGCTGCCTTGGTAAACTGTTCCCTGGGCTGGATCTGAATGGCACTCGTGGAGGCTTACGGGGGGCTCAGACAGCTATGCTCCTTTGTCTCCAGGACGAGTGGTGATCTGCCAGCAAGGAAAACAGACACATGTTGCAAGTGACCCAGACCAGTGCGTGGCAGAGACCAAGCCCAATCTACAACGTCTGGGAATGTGTCCATTAGTTGAGAGCTGTGGCGGTAGCTCCACAGGTACAGCTCGCAACCACATGATGCCTGAACGTCTGGCGAGACTGCGCTGCCTTGGGAAGATCTTATTCTGTGCAAGAGAAAGTCAAGTGGCTGAGCATCCTCCAGCAATAGGGTGTTATGAACACTCAGTCAACCTGAGCACTGACCACACTTCATCCTCTGCTGGGAGGGGGCCCACCTGAGGAAGTCTGAACAGAGAACCCACATGAGTAGCCACCCCCCCCCCCCAATTGGCTGTGTCAAGAGTAGTTTTCTGGGCAACTGCCTCTGCGGCAGGTGGGCTGCCGCCACTGCCCCCTTCCCCACTGAGCCTCACCTGAAGAGGCTGATGGTCAGAAGAGTTCAGGAGAGAGGGGGCAGCAGGCACAAATCAGTGAGCTGGGTCAGCTGCCCCCCAGCTTCTTCTTGCCTGTCAGTGCTCCCTTGCTCCTTATTAAGCCAGAACTCCAGAGTCACCTAACCTGCAAGGGGACTTGGGTTGTTTTTGCTAGTTAGTCAGACATTCTGGACTTTGCCCTTCTTCCCCTGAGCGAGTGCAAAATTATCCCAGTTTTCCTACTAAATCCCCCTAGTGAACTAATGGCCCACCACCGTGAATACCCACTTTCCTACTTTGCACACAAAGTCCCCATGGAAGGAGGCTGTCGGGCTGCTGCCCACTTACCTATGTGAGTAGCGCAGCTGGAGGTTTTGTAGGATGTGTGGGCAAGTGATTGGGCATGGGGAGGGGGGCTCGCCCACCCTGGAAGATCACGTGGATTGGTCCGCCTGGTAGTCACCATCCTATGCCCTGTTTGGGCCATGGGGGCTGGGCTGGGCACAGGGAGAGGGGCCCAGGTTTTCCCGTTCAATGGGCGCTTACGGGCTATGCCTACTTTTTTTGTGGCGTAACTTTCTGCCACTGCAGGGGGTGTTTCTGGGCCTGAAGAAGCTGAGGAAGCTGACTAACTTGCAGCCTGCCCCCCGCCCTGCCCTCTCTAGCGCCGGTGCAGGGGCTTGGGCCACACGTATGTGTTTGTACGATTGCCTGGCATGGCCATAGTTGGCGGCCTGCCCGCAGTAACGTGCTTCCTGGCCGCCGGCGGAAGGGAGGGTTATACCCGTCTAAGTGCAAGTTGCACCCACGTAAGCCTTAGTCCTCTTCCTATGCACTCCCCCCCCCTTTAGGATTGAGCTGTTAGGTTGTTTTTCTGTTAGTTTTGAAATATTAAAATTAGTGATATGATTGTTCGTACTTCAAGGCATAGGGAAGCTGGTTGCACAACGTTTTTGGTAGAAAATAGAAAGGAAATAACAAAACAAGGGGTAGTCTTTCAGAGTACTTTATAATAATAATAACATTCGATTTATATACTGTGACTAGCCCAATGTTACCCAGCTGGCTTCAAGTGGAGGACTGGGGAATCAAACTTGGCTCTCCAGATTAGAGTCCCGCGCTCTTAACCACTACACCAAACTGGCTCTCTCTCTGTGTTTCCCCCACCCATTTAAGACTCTGTTATTGGATTAAAAATTGAAAGGATAGCAATGAGTAAATTAACACAACCGTGGACCTAACCCTTGCGAGCAAGGTTGTAAAATGCAGTGTGAAATGGCCACTCTATACTATACGTCCACAGACTGCTCATGCTATCATTGCCAATGCCTTTCTTTCAGGTTTTTGATGCAGGATGATAGGTACCTGCTGTGAAATCTCTTGACTACTTCATCTATGTTTATTAATTTACTTCATTCATATACGGCTTTTCTCCACAGTAGGAACCCCAAACAGCCTCTATTACTTTACTTGCTTACATATTATCCTCACAATAACCCTGAGAGGTAGGTTAGGCTGAGAGTGTGACTGGCTCAAAGGCAGGGTGATGATTTGAATCTCAGTCTTCCAGATCCTACTCTGAAACTGTAACCATTACACTACACTGGCTTTTGTGGAGAGGGGGTGCTATTGTTGAACAGTAGCAAGCATCTAGGTTGGGATGTGTTATGCAAGTCATGTGGTATTGATTCTGGGTCTAGCCCTAATGACATTTGTCCATCTTTTCCCTGTATTTTTCCCTTGAGCACATTCTATGATTTATTTTTTGAAGCTGATGCCTAGTCAACGCTGCCGCATATTATGTCTGTGTGAAACACCATACTCCTGTTCTGCTTCTCGCGCCCCCTCTTCCTTTCCCCCAGGAGCTGATCGGTCTGTCTGCCAGTAACCACACTCACCCTTCTCAGCTCTCAGAACTCTTTTTCCGCCATTTTTATCAGCAAAGCGAGGTAAGGGTTATAAGGCTGCTTCTCCGTTTGCCTACTTCCTCCTGGGTATGCGCACATGCTCCCCCCCCCTCCAAAAGAAACCTCCAGGAACGAGTCCTAACATTGCTGCATATTCTCTGCTGGCTTTAAAAACCAGAAAAAGGTTAAATGGCATACTCCTTTCTCCCTCAAGGGTATGCACACACTATCTCTCTCCCCGGCCCCCACCCCCAAAAGCCAGGAATGAGTTGTAAGGTTGCTCATTCTTCCTGGCAATGTTAGAATGCATACGAAAAAATTTTTTAAAGAAAAAATGTCAGCTTCAGCCCCCACAAAATGCGGCTCCAAACAGACATATCTCAGCTTGTCTGGAATAAGAAAGCAGACACCAGATTGCCTCAAGATCATGCAGTGCAGAATGATGGGACTCCAAGCAGTTTCAGCACTGATTGGTGTGAATGCTCAGCATTGATGGCTTAAAGTGTGCCATGTGGAATCAGCCATGGCTCCCAGCTCTGATTTAAGTATTCTCAGTTGAGGTCCATTTGGCTATTAGTATTGTTATGGTACCCAAGAAACACTCTAGTTCTGTAAATCAACAAACAGAATTTATTTGGTTTCAGCTGAGAGACTTTTCTAAAGAAAAGGCACAACCCAAAATGGAGTTACACATTTATACTTGCCCAGACAAAGACTTTGATCACACTTTTATGTGATTGGTGATTATTTGCTGCAGTGGGATCAAAAGGCTATAATTGGTTAATATTTGTTGCAGAGATAGGGTTTAGCAGTTAGTTTTTTATCCCATATTTGGGATGAGGGTCTTGTCATCAAAAAAGTTAGCTTTATGGAGGGGGCGGGGCGTCAGCGTGTATGCTAGACGCGTGAGTTTCAGGCTCCTGGATCTTCCCTTCCCCCGACTGAATTATTAGCTCCTTAAAGTGATCCTAACAAGCTACAACTATGGGCAAGACAGGAGGAAATAAAAATAAATCTTCAGAGCCGATTTCACAATCAGTAAAAACCTTTTTTTCGGCGGGAGAGCACAGAAACAGCGCTGCAGCTGAACCCCACTCTACAGCCAAAATGGCCTCCGTCATTGCTGAGGAAATAACTGACACAGAAACCCAGGTACAAGAAACAAACCTAAGTATTAAAATAGATCAACTGGAAGATAAAATTGCCAATAGAATGGAGAGACTTCTGAAACCTATGAAGGATCAATTGACTGCAATATCTGAGTCTCTCCAGCAAGTAACTCGCACTGCAGACTCTGCTTTAGAGCTTAGCTTGTCCTTGCAAAAAGAAACACGCACTCTGCAGGCTAGCGAGAGCTGGATGAGAAATAAAATCATGGACCTGGAAAATAAATGGAAATCAAATAATTAAAAATTTCGCGGATTCTCAGAATCAGAAGAAGGCTCAACTGAGTTAATAGTCTTCCTTTCAGGATGGCTGGCTCAGGAACTACAATTGGAAGACGGTGTGGCACCAAATATTGTAGCTGCGTATAGGATGGGCTCCCTCCGCAACTTAAGAAAAAACACTAACAGAGATATTATTGTTACGTTTATGGACTCACGTACTAAAGAGAAAATCCTTCAAGAGGCTAGAAAAAGAGGCTTTTTCCTTTTTCAAGGGCAGAGAATTCAAGTTTTCCAGGACTTGTCAAGCGAAACCCTTTTGCAGAGAAGAGAGCTTAAACCCATAACCACTCAACTAAACAGCGCAAACATCAGATACAAATGGGTGGCCTCCTCTAAACTCCAAGTAGTACATCAGGGAAGAACTCTTCAAGCAACGGATCTGTTATCTGGCACATCTCTTCTTAAGGAACTGAACTTATCCTCACCGGATCTGAACAAAAGCTCTACTGTCGCACAGAAATCCTCCACTATGACGGGATGGGCCACGATACCGATGAAAACAACTGCCTGAGGGAGAAAATGCATGCAAGCAACCATCATTTCTTAGAGTTTTTCTCTAGCGTTTCTGTCAGTCAATATTGTTCTTGCCCCTAACATTTCTTCTTCTTCTCTATCTGTAGCTTCAGACCTTTCTGTAACTGTAGTCCTCATCTCTTTTCTACTTCTTCAGTCGGGGGGGGGGGAGGGGGGCTAAACCTGGTACTCATTTTAGTTCCCAGTTGTATAGGATCCTCCAGAAAAGGGGAGAACCTAACCATTCTCCTTATTTGTGTTAACACAGGCAGTTTAGACCTGTGCCTCTGGAGAGATTGCTCCTTCACACGAAGGAGCAGTATTATGTTAACTGGTGTTTTGTTTTTGTTCAAGGGGGTGGGATGGGGTTATTGTATTAATGTTACAGTTCTGTTTGACAACATATATTATGCAATATTGGAGGAACCATACAGAGTAGCTGAAAATAGGTTATCAAAGACTCAGAGGATGCCTTATTTCCTCATGCTCACAGAGTTTTATCTGTCCGTTATATCATTCTATTTAACACATAACTAATGACAGATAGAATCAAAATTATTACTCTAAATTGCAGAGGATTAAACAATCCTATAAAACTTAAACGTGTTACTACAGCTTTAGTGAAGCAAGGGGTAGACATACTGTTTTTGCAAGAAACCCATTATAGGAAAGAAATGCCTCAGGTATTAAAGTCTAATCGTTTCAATGTGCACTTTCAAGCCCCAGGCTCATCCAGTGCCAGGGGTGTTGCAATCTTAATCTCAAAGAATGTTAGATTCCAATGTGAAGACTCAAAAATAGATCCTAGGGGACGCTTTATTTTTGTCAAAGGGGTTCTGGAAGAAACAAAAATAACCTTGGCATCTATTTACGCTCCAAATGACAAGCAAATTGAATTTCTTCATGAAACTCTATCTAATTTAAGGTTGTATGCGGATGGTGAAATTTTGGCAGGGGGGGATTTTAACTGCATAGCAGATTCAAACCTGGATCGATCCCAAAACAACAGGGTACGTCAGAGAAACAAAGTAAATCGATCAAACCTCAATTTACTATTTGACAAATTTGAGTTTAAGGATGTGTGGCGCTCACAGCACGGCCTAGAGAAAGACTTTACCTATTTTTCTGCCCGTCATCAAATCCATACTAGAATAGATTACATATTGGCTTCCCCCAAAATTTATCATAATATAATCTCTTCCACCATAGGCAGTAAAATCTGGACGGACCATGCCTGGGTAGACTGTTTTTTGACCTTTCCGGAAAAAATAAAACAAGACACTCACTGGATACTGAACAAATCTCTTTTATTACACCCAACAATTAAAAAAGAAATTGAATTAGAACTGGAAAATTATTTCAAAGAGAATACAGAAGGTGAAGTCTCTCAAGCAATAATTTGGGAAGCCATGAAGGCTGTAGTCAGAGGTAAAATCATATCATTAGCCTCATTCTATAAAAAAGAGAGAGAGAAGACTAGATCAGAAATTATATCCAAAATCCATGCTCTTGAAAACAAACACAAAAAATACTGCAATAAGAAAGACTATAATCAATTGACTTTAGAAAGGAAAAAGCTGGAGGCACTTGAGACATCTTCCATACAAAAGAACCTACTGTTCTTAAAACAGAGGTACTGGCACAAAACCCCTAAAACGTTACGCCTCCTAGCTTGGAAAGTTAAAAAGAAATCCTCTTCCAACCAAATTTCTTTAATTAAAAGAAATGGTAAATCTCACACTTCCAATAATAAGGAAATCCTAGATATATTTCGTGACTTTTATTCTACTTTATATAAATCAAAGAATCCAACACCATCTGGTATTGAGGACTTCCTAAGCTCTCTTACAACCTTGAAACAAATTACTCCAGAGCATAAAGCTTCCCTAGATCTACCGATCTCCTCTCAGGAAATCACTGAAGTCATCAAAAATCACAAACTAAATAAAACTCCCGGCAGAGATGGCTTCCCTGCCGAATTTTATAAAAAGTTTATACACATTCTGACAGAACCCCTTCGCCAAACTTGCAATGCAATCCTTTTAAAAGGCAACTTCCCAAAAACATGGTATGAAGCTACAATTATTGTAATCCCTAAGCCAGGGAAGGATGCCACCCTCCCATCTTCTTACCGTCCCATATCATTACTAAATCAGGACGCAAAGATATTTACAGCAGTACTGGCTAATCGTCTGAATAAAATCATAAGTCATTACATACAATCTGATCAAACTGGCTTCATACCAAACAGGAGTATTACAGATAATGTAAGAAAAACTCTAAACATTATCAATCACTGTAAAACCAATCAAATAGAGTCGATCCTGCTCTCATTAGATGCTGAAAAAGCCTTTGACAGCTTAGAAACAAATTATTTAATAAGATTGCTCTCTAGGATGGGATTTGGCCATTCTTTTATTCAGATTATCAAACTATTATATGCTTCTCCTAAGGCCCAAATAAAACTCAATGGATTGAAATCAAAAGACTTTGAGCTCACAAGAGGAACCAGACAGGGATGCCCGCTTTCCCCATTATTATTTGCCTTATCCATAGAACCTCTGGCTGAGGCTATACGGCTAAACAACGCCATTAGTGGCATCACTATTGGAAAACGCGTTTATAAAATTTCCCTGTTTGCGGACGACATGGTCCTTTACCTTGCACATCCATGCACCTCATTACCAGCCCTGGAAAAAACCCTGCATGATTTTGGTTACATTTCAGGTCTTAAAATTAATAAAACCAAATCAGAAATTTACCCTATTCACCTAACTCCAATCATTAGGTCAGAGATGGCTTCTAATTTTACATATCAATGGACCCATAAGCAATGGACTTATTTAGGCATTAAGATACCAGTTGATTTACTGGATATAAAAGAAGCTAACTTTAAACCGTTACAAAAAAAGATAAAAGACAAAATTAAAGAGTGGGCGGAAATGAAGTTGTCGTGGGCAGAAAAGATTAATCTGGTAAAATCTATGATTCTCCCACAATTTTTATTTAATTTCCGCATGCTACCAATTAAACTTACAGATCAAGATTTCCAACATTGGCAAAAAATTATAAACAGTTTTATATGGGATGGCAAACGCCCTAGGATAAACTATTTAACCATGAAACGGTCTGCTAAGAAAGGTGGATTATCAGTCCCAGACTTAAAACAATACTACATAGCTGCCCAACTAGCAAACATCGTAATACTATTAAATACTGTAGAAGGTTCAGGTTGGCCACAAATTGAATCATCACACATCTACCCACACGACTTACAGGATGTGATATGGGCTGAACCTAAGAATAGACCACCTCAAATTCATACTAACCCCTTTCTAAGAACCACCTTAGACATATGGGACAAGTTAAGGCAACATCTTGCTCCAACCATCTCGCCATTATCATCTTTTATAGATCAGAATTGGTTCCCACCTGGCATGGACTTAAATTCTTTTAAATTATGGAAAGTAATTAAACAAAACAGGATTATTGATATAACCAAACATGGGATTATCCTGAACAAGGCTCAAATAGAAAAGGATACAAATGCTACGATCCCATGGTTTCAATACCTCCAAATCAGACACCTACTAGAAAGTCAGCCACTTGTAACCTCATTAAAGCGTGAACTAACTGACTTTGAATATTTACTTAAATTAATACAATCTCATAGGAAAGGTTTAATAGCTAAAATATATGCTATTTTAAACTCAAGGAATGATCAGCTCACATTGAAATACCAAGCAAACTGGAGCAGAGACTGTAATACAATCTTATCTGATGCTCAGTGGTCTTCCATCTGGTCAGGAAACTGCTTGCAATCTAAAGCAGTGAGCATCAGAATGACATCCTTTAAAATAATGGCGAGGTGGTACCTGTCTCCCACTCTTCTCCACCACATTAATCATGAAACGAATCCACTATGCTGGAAACAGTGTGGACAAAATGGAGACTATATTCATCTATGGTGGTCTTGTCCTAAAATTCAGTTGTTCTGGGATCGAATCATACAAAAAATTAAAACAATAACAAACTATGCAATTCCCAAGTGCCCTGAAGTAATCCTGCTAGGACTCTGGGAGGATCAGACGGTCCCATCTACTAGGAAAAATCTGATATTTTTATTGATTGCTGCGGCAAAATTGCTTTTAGCCTCAACCTGGAGACAGGAAAAAACTCCAAGTGTATCACAATGGCTCAGAAAACTATGGGACATTTTCATAATGGAAAAAATAGCGGATCACCTTAAAGGCTTAGATAATCCACAATATCAATCGTGCTTTCTTGTACAATGGCTACCATTTTTAACCTATTGTCATAATACCAATCAGTTACCTAACGTAGATTTACATACACTTAGCTTCTTTGCTATAATGTGACTTCTTATACTCAGTGTACTGTTTTCAATGTTAATATTGGCTGTTTGTTAAAACATCAAGGTTTTCATCTCTTCCATGTATTGCCCATTATGCTGTTGTTTAATTTGGTTATTTGTAGTTTTGGAAAAAGTTATATAAAAATGCAAAATAAAAAGTTAAAAAAAAAAAGTTAGCTTTATTGATGGCCAGCAGAGTTTTTTTGCTGAAGTGGCATTTCTAAGGCTAAGTATGGCACTTCCTTTTTAAAGCTGTTTTTGTGTCTGTTTGGTTAGCAGGGAATGGGGTCTAGCTTGCTAGCATACAAAGAGGGAATCCACAGTATATAAGATAAGCAGGGGACCCAGAAGGACATGTGGGGGCTCATCTCATTTAATCTTGCCTTATTACTTCCTTTTTTACTTCCCTGGCAGCCCCCATAGTCTCTCCCCTTTTCTTGCTTCTTTCTTTCCTTCCCACCCACCAGTCAACCTACCTGTATTTGCCACCGTGTCTTCAGCTTTCCCTCCTTGCAGTTTCTACACAGGAAAACTATGGCCCATTTGTGCACTGGTGGCTATGAGGCCAAATTGCATAGTGGGAACTCGCAAGGATTTGTGGGGGAAATCTCACATTCCCTTGTATACCCATATTCCTTCCTTCCTTTCTCGCTCCCTCCCTCCCTCCAACTAACCTTTTATCTTCCCCCTCTTCTTTAACTATATTGATATTATTTCATTTATAGCATGCATTTCTCCAAAATGGGACCCAAAACCGCTTACATCATTCTCCTCTCCTCCATTTTATCCTCACAACAACTCTGTGAGGTAGGTTAGGCTGAGAGTACATGACTGGCCCAAGATCACCCAGCAATCTGCCATGGGCAAAATGGGGATTTGAACTTGAGTCTCCCAGATCCTATTCTGAAACTCTATCCACTGTACCGTGCTGGCTTTCATGGATTGGCTGTTGTTGAATAATAGCAAGTTGGATGGTAGCTGGGCCTGGGTGAGTCATGCAAGTTGGATGGTAGCTAGTTGCCCAGTGGTTGCTGATGGGCCTGACCCAAATAAGTCTTCCCTCAAATGCCAAAATAGCCCTGGAAATGGCCCTACTCATTCCTCTTGCCTTTTATTGACAGACACCAAGACTAGTAGGCTGGTAATATTGTTGCTGCCTAGCAACCTCCACAATGGCAATGGCAGTGGGCGTTTGTTTCTTAAAGGTGCAGGTGACAGAAACCAAGCTTGAAAGCTGGCAATACTATTGTGTTTCCCTAGGAGTCATTCATTTCTTAAAGCTGCAAGCACTGCTTCTATTATTTTGAAGGGTTCCCCCTCCCATGTGTTTCTTCTTTAGATTTTCAAATGTTTTTGCTAAACCGGGGGAAATTTTCAGGTTCATAGAAAGAGGTGCCTCATCTGTTCATGGCTCTAGTCTCAAGTAGCCACAGATTTGGCCTTGTTGAGAATTTAATATATTAACAAGTGGGGGACCAAAAGGACTTGCGGGGGGTGGGGAAAGGGTAGCTCACTTTCCCCTTTCGCACATTATTTCCTCTTTTCTTCCTTATGGCAGCCCGCGTATCCTTTTCCTCCTTCCCACCCACCAGCCATCCAGATTCCCACCAGATTCCTCCTTCCCACCCACCAGTCATCTTCAGCTACAAGGCTGGGCATGTGTGTTTGTCCCAAGGTCACCGAGTGAGCTTCCACAACAGAATGGGGATTAGAACATGCATCTCTCAGATCCTAATGTAGAACTATAACCACTATACTTCATTGCCTTTTGAACAATGGGTACTTTTGAATAAAATGAGCAGCCAGGCCTGCCATTGGTTGCTAGGGGGGGCTAGTGCCTCCCTCAGAGGCCACAAACAAGCCTGGAATACTCCATCTCCTTGACTTTCAGTGGCAGACACCTAGTCTGGAAGACTGTCAATATTGTCATTGCCTAGCAACCCCCCACAGTGGCCACTGCAAAGGACATTAATTTCTTAAAAGTACCAGTGCCGCTGCTACAAATTGAAACAGGACCCAGACAAGATGGAAGTGATGCTGGTTGGGAAGGCAGAGATCTTGAAGGACATTATGCTTCCCACTTTTGATGAGGTTCAGCTGATCCTTGCAGACTCTGTAAAGAGCCTGGGGGTTATATTAGACACAGCACTGCTGCTAGAGAAGCAAGTTAATGCAGATGCAAAAATGTCTTTCACAAACTAAGTCTAGCTTGGGAAATGGACCCCTTCTTTGACATTGCTGATCTGTTAGTTTTGATCCAATATATAAGTCAACTCAGTATATAAATCAACTCAGAGACTCCAGCTGGTGTAGAACACTGCAACTTGGTTATTATCAGGAGATTGGCAGAGCATGCATTTTACTCCTATTCTGCAGTCACTCCATTGGCTGCCCATAAGTTACTGGGCTCATTTGAAGGTTTTGACCATCACATACAAAGCCCTTAATAGCCTGTTTTATATTTGTGGGATCACCACTTTCCCTATGCCCCACCACAGTACCTTTACTTATCTGAACAGGGCCTGCTGCAGGTGACACCCTGCAAAAGGACAAAATCAACAACTGCTTGTACACCTTATGGAATGGCCTGCCTGAAGAGGTCAGGAAAGCCCCAAATCTCCTCGCTTTCTGCAAACTGTGCATAACCGAATGATTCAGCAGGGCTTTTTAAAGGTAATATAGCTATATCATAAGGAAACGGTTAAAGAGATGCTTCGATAAATGGATATGACCCATAGACTATACTTCTGTGCATTGTTTGTTACTGTTGTTTATTATGTTATGTCAAATTTCTTATGTTTTGTTTTAATGTTGTTTCAGTTCTGTATCAGATTTCAGCTTCTTTTTGAATTTCTGCAATCTATATAGTATTGTTTATTGAAAGTCCCAGCTATTGATTATATTGGATTACACTGTATAATCCACCTTGAGTCTCAGTGAGAAAAGTAGGCTATAAGTAACATAAATAAAAATAAAGAATACATAAAATTATTTTGGCTTTTTTTTTTTAGATTTCATATTTTTATGCGAACCTGGGGCTTTTCTCAGGTTTCTCTTATATCTCCATGGCTTCAGTTTCCAGATTTAAGTATCCACACTTGGGACTACATTAAGAATTAGATATATTGATATTGATATGGAACATAAAATGACATTAAATTATAGTAGTTTAACTAGTGCTAGAAAAATTATGCCAGGAACATTAAGCTTATGACCAAAATTTCAACATGCATATATACTTCCTTTTAGAATATCTTTCATTTTGAGCTATTACAAACTGTGCTTACTAATCACAGACATGTTATACTCACTATGATGGTACTTAAAATGCATAACATGTATTGCAGAAAGCAGTGGTTGCTATAGCAACTTCCTAGTAGGTCACAGGCAATGTTGTGTATATATGATCTGGCTGTTAATGCACGTTAATATGCCTGATGGAGAAAAGAGAAATCCAGCAGCTAGGGGAGACAATTGAAACCTCCCAAAACATGCACTATGGTGCAGATTATAATAATAGTAAATCAATAGAATTTTGTATATTAGCTAAATTCTTCACGCTTATATAATACAAAATCAAGCGTTCACCAGATTCCCCCCTAACAAAAAAGATTGTGGTTAGATAATGCATGATATTCATTACACAAATCCCCTGTCATTTCAAAACATTTGATAGTGATGATTTAATTGGAATTCTCCCTTAATTTGCTTAACTTACATATTGATGTCAACCTTTTTGCGTGATCTCTGAAAGGTCTGATTTGTTGCATGGGAGAGTTTAATATAAAATATTTTCTTACTAAACATTTTCTCTACTGAAAAGCCCTCGCTACTCAGAACTTTGCAGGATTTAGCCTTTAACAAATAGGATAATTGGTGTTTTTGAACCACAACCTCTATTTTATCATAGATGTTAGAGGTAGTTTTGTCATATTTAAAATATAAATTTTAAGAGCATATAATGCAACCCTGTGGTGAAATAAATTTCCGCAAGGGCATTTCTGTAACGTGTAATATCTGAAAACTGCCTACATTAATTATTTTTACAGTCCCCTGGCCAGTTTTAGCTATTTCTTCAGTAGGGAAAAAGGACTATTGAGTTATTGCCAAAATGTGCAAACTCTTGAATTTGCTTTAATATAAGATCTTAATTTGGGGGTCGTTGTTTTATGTTTGTCTTCCATTTGCTTATGTTTGAAGCATTGCATATCCTTTTAAAGTGTTATGAAGGTGTATTGTACTATTTCTGCTCTGTGAGAAGTGAAAGGCAAATTGCTGTGTTAAGGTTACATAGTATGAGAGCAGTTGGGCCTTTACGAATTCTGGCTTCAGATGTTTGAATTCATATCTTTTTAGTATATGTAGTCAGTTTTTGTAGATATTGTTATATCATGAATGAGACAGAAGAAATGTAATTGCTTTGGACAAAAGATGAACATATAAGAAACAGAGGTGTTTTTCTTTGGGAAGTTAAAATTTAGAACTTGCTGTGTTAATTTTATAATTCCATAGGTTAGAAAGAATGATAGCAGAGATTCTCACCACTCTAAAGAATTCAGTTGAACACTATTTGGTGGATAGTTCAAGTGGTTGTGTACTTGACAGACAAGCTACATGTCCTCTTCATGTGACTGACATACTTGCAAAGCTGATATAGATGCCTTTTATTTTAGAAAATATCTTGGATAATACTGGACAGGAATGTATAAGTCTTGAAAATGTGTATTAATGCAATTACAATAAAATGTGTTAAAGCAAGAACATTCTGCTTGGAAGACAGTAGATATTTATAAAGCCCAGCACTATTGTGTAGAGTTCTCAGGTTGTGGCAAGCTAATTTTGTTTGGTGATGGTGGCAATTTAACCCTGACCAAAATGTATGTGATCAGAAAATGTTTGCTACTGGAGGGAGGGGTGTGTGTGCGGAGACTGCAGGCCACATCAGAAGCTTTAATTGTGCCTGCGAGGCATAAGGGAGTTGGTTCATTTAATGGTTTTTAGTCATTAGTTACCTTGGTTCAGAAAATAGGAACGCAATGGCATTTGCAGTCAATTCAAAGGGCAAGGTATTTCTTGGTGGTGCCACATCTGAAATGCTGAGTCCAGTTTTATTCTGTTCAACCATGCTAATTAAGGGCTATTTTAAACTGAGTAAGATTGTTGTTTGACCAAAGAATATGGATCCAAGGTGTCAAGTAATGGTCTAGTAGTTTATTAGAACAATAACAAAGAACACACTGATCTAATACAGAAGGTGCCAGAATCTTAGTTGAAGACTAAGTGCAGGAAAGACCTATGCATTGTGACTGTAAACTGACATGGACCCAGTGGCATTCCTGACTCCGTATCTTATTTGGCAGTATGGGATCAATCAGTTTTGTTGTAAAGCTATAAGGGGTGATCTGTCGTTCCAATATTTAGACCCCCTAGGGGCTAAAGTCCTTCATATGCAGTCAGTTGCAATCAATGATTCCCTCTAGCCTTCTCTTCATTCCCTCATCTTATGGGTCAGTCTTTATATTACTCCTTTCTTAAGGCTTCCTCTGCACTGTCAGACTCTTTCCCTCTTCTTGCAACTCCTCGTTCCTCTATAATATCAGTATAGCACAACTAATTGCTGCCAGAGGGTTCATCGTCACCACCAAAAAATTGGTCTGGTCTTTAGAATACTGGCAGAAGCAGTATGTAATGTCATTTGCATGCTACTTAAATGAATGTGCCATATGTCAAAGCACAATTTATGAACTCTAATTTATGAACTCTAATGTAAAAAACCTTCATAACTTGAGAATAGTCCTGCTGAACCAGATCAAATGCTCATCTAGTTCCTGAAGTGATCTGCAAGATATCTCCAGGAATCCTGCAAGTATACAAGAGCCTATCTCTTTTATAGCCCCTAATAAGAGACTGGTATGCAGTGGCATACTGCTTCTGAATGTTGAGGTACTGTTTAACCATTGTGACAAAAGCTGTTGATTGACTTTTCATCTATGCATTTTAAAATGATCAAAGCTGGTGGCCATCAACATACCATGTGGCAGTACGTTCCATAATTCAGTTATGTACTGTATGAAGAAGAACATGGGTCAGTCTGTCTTAAATTACTGTTGTCATGAGTGAAGAGTTCTCTTTCCTGCTTACAAGTATTGATTCACTATAAATGCATATTATATTTGTGTAACCTTGAAGTTATTAATTTAAAGAGTTTATACCTCTTCTTAGCCAATGACAACTTCCACCTAAAAATGCTCTGTTTTGGAAGGACAAATTCCATATTCTGTTCAGTCTCTTGCACTGCAAAATGCTAGCAAAGTATTGCAGTATGTTTATACAAGGATGTAGGTAAGATTTTATGAAATGCTTACCATTGCTTTGTATATTCAAAGTGCCCCAAATGGGAGATTCAATTCTCCTCCTCCCCTGCTTTTTTTTTTTGCTTGTATTGGGTCTATTGCATTTCATTTCATAATTGTGATTTTTTTAAAAATAGCTTTTGTTTTTGTTTATAGGCTGGACTTGGATATTGCTTGGAAAATAGTTACGAGAACATTGGCTGATAAAGACATCACCACAAGATACTATTGTGTTTCTTGTTAACAGTCCTTAGTGTACTACACAATGATTACTTCAGAGTTACCGGTGTTACAGTGAGTAGTTTGTTTTTACAGTGTATATATATGTGTGTGTGTGTGTGTGTGTGTGTGTGTGTTTGTGTGTGTGTGAGTGTGTTCACAAGATACAATCAGCATAACAAAATATTTTGGGGAGGGTCATTCTTGTGGCTAAGATAGGATTTGGGAGAGTACCGTTATTTTGGTACTTTTGCAACAGGTTTCTAGTTTGCGTGTTGCTTAATTTGATCTCTGGAAAAGGTAAGTACAAATGACATCACCTTAACAGAACACTTTCAATAGGTCCTTTCTCCTTAGAAAATCAGGCTTTTATTATTTTAGCACTTGCATTATGAGCTATGGACTTACAAGCTGAGTTTTGTCTTTGCTATAGCTTATTGAAATTGGATATTCTTTTCTAGTCAATTTATCATACAGTTAAGAAACTAAACTAAACTGAATCAAAATCTTGTCCAAATTATTTGTGAAGTTTTTTTCAATCCAATTCAAAACTAGATTAAATAATTGCAGGATCAGAATAAAGTTCTGAATAAAAGATAATGATACTTTGAGTCCAAGTAGGAAATCTGTTAATTTTAAGCATATTATCCATTTTGATCTCATAGTGGAAATTGTGGAGAAGTAAGGAATCTGAGTCCTATTTATTTGACTCTGCCCGATTGCAAGAAACACACTAGTTTGAATTTTCTTAAGTACAATGTGAACAGATTTGAGAAAGGGGAATGGCAGCACAATAACCAGTACAAAAATAAAATTGATGGTAGCTCAAATTGAATTGGAATAGCTCATTATAGTTGAACCCCAAGTGAAAGTGATTAAATATTTATTGGTTTGAGAGTGACTGCCATCATCATATCTTACGTAACAAATTTGCAGTCTTAACATGCTCAGTCCCTGTTAAAGTTGTGGATCTTCCAAATAAAACAGGATATAATAAATATAAGTTATCCGATACTAGTGTAATCATAGCATATTTAAAGTTGGTGGGGAAAAAATAGATCAAGACTGTCTTATTGGGGTCGCTAGCACAATTGCCTAATCTGATCAGCAGAATCTGTGCAGAAAAATCTCTCTCTCAAGTTTTATTTAAGATTCTTTAACTAGTAATGTCAGGAAATGAATATGGGGCATTCTGTATGCCAAGCATAGAGTTAGAAAGGGGCTGTCATGGAGGGAGCCTGCATATGGAATGGCAAAGCTCTTGCGATATTATGGACCATGTCAATTACAAGAGTTGATTCTGGAGATTTTTAAAATATTGGTAGCACTTTATGATTGTAGAGAATTATGTTTTTAAAAGAGCATAGTATGTTCAAGATGGATCAGCAAAGAAGTTGAATTTTTGAAGGGCTTATAGTCATTGAAAGAACACAGAAGGTTTGTGTTCATGCATTTTGTCCATTCTTGAAGGCTAACTGTGATAAAGTTGAGCAAAAGCATTTACCTTACTTGACCCAAGAACTCTTTCTTTGAAATAGCCAGCTGCATCCAGAATTAGTAAATCCAGTCCCTTTATAACGTCAGCTGTCCCAACCACCGTTATCTTTCTTGTCTGGACCATCATTGTCTCTGTTTTGTCTGTTCTGCCTTAGCCATCTGTCCACAGAAACTCACTCAGCAGTTCATGAAACACTAGTAATTCTGGATGGAAACACTAGTTCTGTTGCAGAGACTCTGTGTCAAAATTATCTCTTCTCTGTGGTATATCTGCCCATTCAGTTGGAACCTTGGAGGCCTGCCCACTTGGACACTCAGCTCCGCCCTTGGTCCAGTCACTTCTCCCAGAGCCTTTTCAAAGCCTTGGTATCCCTCCTTTGTCAACAAACTAGGCACATCTATCCTTACACTGACAACCATCTGATTCCCCCTTCTTTCAAATGATGGGCATTTAGAAACACTATCACCTTAATCTTTGGCCTAAAAGCATGCTTTTTTTCTTATCAAGAACAGAGAACTGAACAGTTCTCAAAAGATTCCTTCTGTTGCATTTGGCAGGCTTCCTAGAGGGGAAGTGTAGAAATAATCTACATAGATAATAAATACATTATTTTGAGGTCTTGAGTGGCATCTACCATAAATATTTGACCACAAAAAGAATACAAGATGACAACTCAGCCTCCTAGATCATGAGAGGATATAACCAGCCTGTAATTTCCTTGCAAACCATCAAGGTCTAATGGCAGCCTGCTTCGACTCCATCCTAGGGTGACATCAGCAATGGCTTCTCCTGCCGTACTGACAGGAGGTCAGAAAGAGATGCTTGTCAGGTTCTATATTATGTCTGCTTGTCAATAGAACAGGACATGAGACAACATCTGAGCAGATTCTGGATTAGATTGCTACAGTTAACTGGAGATCAGGCCTCTGCCTGGTTCTCTCATTTTTTTCCCTTGGCAGAACATTCCCATGGGCTTTTCTGGACAAACAATATTATGCATAAGGCACTTATAAGTAAAGCAGGGAGACAAGAAATAGAACCCTCTGTTATGGTTTCTGACTTGGTAAGAAGAAATCCTGCTGTCCTTATGCACAAACATAATGAACGCTAATAAAATCCACAGGCCAGGTAGCTGAATAAACACACCATAGCATAGATTATACTGAGGGATGCTCAAGGCAGTAATTCTTGTACAAGTATCCTGGAGGCTCAGCTGTTCCTGGTGGTTCTGTTTCCTCCAATTTCAGTATGCCTGATAGAATAATTCCTTTCCTGATCTTATACACCAGCAACAATACAGACTGATGAGCTTGCATTTTGGAGACGCGAGGGATTTATATACTGTATGCCCCTTTGCCTATTCCCATCATTCTGAAACTGATGAGGAATCCTGGGTTTGAGGAAGTTCTGTTGATCTGCAGGTTCCCCCTTGGCTGTTAAGACCGTCATGCTCTAGCCTAGTTGAGATGTCAATAGCAGATCATGAAAGAGCCCAGTATCTTTAGAGCATACTTCTTCAAAACATATCTCCTAACTTCAGCCTAGCTATACCTGATGGCTGAGAAATTGAGTGGCGTCAGTTCTTTAACCTAGGCTACTCCACTCTTGTAGTCCACTATGCTGTACTGTAGGACGTGCTTTTCCTCTACAGTTCTGACGTCTTTTGTTAGACATGTGCTTAGTGGTATAGGTGGACAACATTAAGTTCATCTATGGTTTTCAGTGCAGTCCCACGTTGAGAACTGCACTTGCGCAGGCCGGCAGCTCAGAACAGGTTTTCTTTAGCTTCTAGGCTATGGGGGGGGGGGGGGGTGACCTCCCCTGCAGACTGCTCCGAGCTGGTTTTTCCCTGCCCAAACCAGTCATGTGAGAGTGGGAGGTTGCCCCCCTCCTTCCTCAGTTTGTTTTTTGCTGCCCTGAAAGACAGACATTCTTCTACGCTATGGCTTTGCCTTCTTCTAAGTTTTAATAGTGTTAATAGTTCATAGTAATTTAGATAGCTTATAGTGATATATAAAAAAAATTGTTTTGTTTTGTGGCCGGTACAGCGGTGAGTTACAAGACCGTTGGTTATAACCCTTTTCTTTGGGATTCATCCCAATGAATGACAGACAAGTCCCTTTTTGGAGTGCGGCACCAATATGGCCAAAACTAATAGCCATGGAATAGGTCCGACCCTCATAACTATCGTCCTATAAGTCTACTTTCTATTCCAGGGAAAATCTTTGCGGCACAACTTCTTGATAGGTTAACGGATTGGATGGATCAAGAAGCAGTACTCTACCCTGAACAAACAGGCTTCCGTACAGGGGCCTCGACTATGGATCATTGTTTGGTTTTACACCATCTAGCAAGCAAATATTTGGCACCCCCCGGCGGTAAACTCTATGCATCCTTCATGGATTTGAAGACCGCATTTGATTCTATTGTTGTAGATTGTCAGAATCTACAATAGATAAAAGACTTTTATATTTAATTATGAACTTATATACTGACACTTCTGCCCAAATTAGGTACAATTGGCAGGGTCAATTAACTCCCAAGTTTTCAAACTGATAAAGGTGTGAAACAAGGTTGCTTGCTGGCTCCATCCTTATTTAATCTATTCATTAATGATATGATTCCATTTGTGAAATCACATACCAGACACCCCCCTTATCTAGCAAATACTCCAATTTCGATTCTTTTACACGCAGACGATGCTCTCCTTATCTCCAAATTAGGTTTAAAATCACTAATTAACGCATTTATCACATATTGTAATAATGAGGAACTTAAAGTTAATTATGCTAAATCAAAAGTCCTGAGATTTTCCAAGTCCTTCCATAACGGCTCCAGATTGATTAGAGTACTGAGAAGGGCTTTGGAGAGAGTCCCCTCCTTTAGTTATCTTGGTATCACTTCTAATTACAATCTATCATGGAAACCACATATTCAGGCTGCTCTGAAGGCCGCAAACATTTCATCAATGGCAATTAAAAAATTCTTTTACTCCAAAGGAGCAAAACATATACCAGCAGCCATTAAGATTTTTAATGCTAAGGTTATCCCACAGATACTTTATGGGTGTGGAGTGTGGATTGAAGGTGTATCCGACAACCTTGACACCCCTCTACACACATTTTTGAGGGAGATAGCGGCAGTCCCGAGATGCATAGCAGGTACTGCACTTAGGGTGGAATTCGCCCAACCCTCAATTGAGAAGAGAGCATGGATTACAGCCTTTAAGTTGTTCTTGAACAAGGAAATTTACAAGGACAATTCAGGGAAAGTAGGTTTTGCACATTTGATCTCGCAGGATACCTATAAGAGTAGCCGAACTAATTTAATTAACCAGAAACTAAAAATTCTGGATATTGATATAACATCTTTACAGACAAATGAGGCCCTAAGAGTTATAAAATTAAAACTAAAGCATCTCAATTACAGCAGTACTCTCCAGAGAGCCAGACGTACATGTTCGGGCTTATCCCTGGGACTTTCACCCCCAGAGGCTATTCCATCTTATTGCTATTTTTTAAAGATTCCAGCTCAACGCAGAGCCTTCACATTGGCTAGACTTAACCCCTTCCCCTCTAAAGTGCTTTCTGGTCATTTCTCTGGACTCCCGTATTCTGAACGAGTTTGTGACTGTGGACAAGGAAAGTTAGAGACCTTGGATCATATAATAGTTTTTTGCCCTAAGTGGAGTAAGGAAAGAGAGAGATTTATTATGTTAAAAGAAAAGCTTCCCTTCCTTCCTTGGGCAATCACAGTGTTATTGTCTGATAACTTTCCTGACAATCAAACCTCTGCTATAGTGGCTTCCTTTTTAGCCACGATAAAGAAACAAGATTTTCATGAGTTTAGATAGTTTAAAGTGATAATGACGAGTTATGTCTATGTGAATTGGGTATGTTCAAGTGTACAGTTCATATTTTGTTGGTGTTTGTATGGCTTATGGCTTCGGCCGGAAAAGCAATAAACATATTATTATTAACTAATAGACATTCGTGGTTGACGTGCTTGGGAGAGGGCCAGGTCGTAGAGAAATGCAAGCACTGTTAATTCTTTACTCTGAAAGCAAGAGTGTAGAGAGCTTCCCACTTAAAAGTGATGCTGTGGGAGAAAGCCGTGTCCAGTGCCAGTAGCCTGACAGCTAAAGTATCTGCCCCAGCAGAGCGCTCGGTGCGATCTGCTTCTGAGCCAGCACCAGATCCGACAACAATTTCGGAACCAAGACCTACTGGAACCATGTTGAACCCAAGGGCTCGCCCCTGAGGTTGGACCCAAAGACGTTCTTAGTCATGGGAGATTGTGGCATTGGGCTGATCACTGGCAAGTGTCATACCTCTGGAGGCTACCCCTCCCAGAGCTCGACACGAGGCTTCGAGATCACCGGCTCTGACTGGAACCGAAAAAAACCCTTCGGATCCACCACTGTAGAAACATACGAATAAATCCAAGCACGTGGAGAAGGAGCAAGCTCTGGAACTACACTGAGTCAGTGGCCCCAGCATCGTCTTCTGACATAGGAGCGCAAGTTCAATCAGCAGTCATACCCCGCAGAAGGTCAAGCTCTAGATCCCTAGCATCTGATGAGGAGACCAGGATGGAAAGGAGGCACCACAGGGAAATACAATCCTCTGCTGAACAAGCACATCAGCTGTACCAGCGCCCTCCAAGGTACCCACCATACCCTCTGGCCAGTTATCCCCATGATTGGTATTGATACCAGGCTTATCAGTATGCGCCCTCCGTTTTGGAATGCTCAGCTCCAACCATGTTGGCTCATCTCTCAGATCCAGACTAGTATTCTAGGATGCATGCTTTCACTTTGGATCCTAGGTCAAACTCCGAGTCGGAACTGGAGCCTGTTGAAACTGAAAGAAACCCGAGCATAACTTCGGATCCATCACTGGGAGAAGCCATGGTGACTCGGAGCGAGACTCACCTAATGTTGATTTCAAACTATACGCCAAACAAATGCTATGCATGGTGAAATCTCTCAACACAGATGTGTCTAAAGTGCAGCAAAAACCAAGAGACAGTATTCTAAAATACATCTATTTAGATATGTAGGATACAGTAGCTTTTCCTATGATTGAGGGGTTCGTGGAAATCATGGAGAATTTGTGCCAAAAGCCTGCTTTCATTCCTGCGACAACAAAAAAGGTGGAAGCCTGATACAAAATTAAACAGGATAAATGTCCTTACCTTTTTACTCACCCACCTGTTTCTTCGATGATAGCAGAGGAGCTCCAGGCCAAGTACAGACAAGGCAGTTTTTTGACACCTGCGGATAAGGAGGGAAAGAAACTTGACGCTGTGGATAGAAAAGTCTACTCAGAATCTGCTTTGATAGTTAAAAAGGCAAATTACCTCACAATCATGAACGGGTACCAAATATGTTTGTGGCAAAAGATGGCTGCTTTTGCAGAAGCGCTTCCAGAGGAGAAAAAACCTTCAGCCAAGTTGATCAATGATGAAGCCATGGTGCTTTCAAAACAGCGAACAAGTGCCAGCTGGCACTTAACAAGGGGATTAAAGACAGCTGTAGTCTTGTGCAGACACGTGTGTCTCAGGTCAACTGCGCTCCCTTTGGAAACTTGGATGAAAATAGAGGATATGCTGTTTGAGGGAACTTCTCTAATTTTGGAGGGAAATGATGAATAACTCTCTAAGAAAAAGAAGGATAGGCAGACAGCCAAGTCCTATGGCATCCTTCCATCCAGATATGGAGGTCCTACCTACACACGGTTGGGGGGGGGGAGACGAAACTACCAACAAAGATAAGGTTTCAACCTTATCGTCCACAGTATCCTAACAAGGCGCCCTACACAGCCAGTCTCAATCCAGAGGGAAGCAGTCTGGACACTCCAAGTCAACCCATCAGGGTCAACCAAGTTAAGATTCATCACAAAACCAGAAAGGCGAATTCTGACTAGATACTCAGACAGGAGTAGCTGCGTCGCTCTTTGAGGGCAGATTATCAAGTTTCCTCCAGGCTTGGTAGGACATTTCCAATGATGTTTGGGTTCTTTCTATCATTAAAATGGGTTAAAGGTTGGAATTCTATACCATGCCTCCTACTTATTTGCCATTTTTAGCTCCCAATAATGCAATACCTGAGTTGCAAGATGAGCTTCAGACATTACTGGGAAAAGTGACCCTTCAGGAAGTGCTGGAGTCAGATACTCTGCCCCCCCCCCCGGCTTGTTTCTGGTAGATAAGAAAGACAGGGTAAGAGACCCATCTTAGATTTTTTTTTTAAATTTAAAAATTTATTTAACTAAGAAACATGTACAATAATCATAAAGTAATAAGCAGAAACATACAAAACAGGTTTCAAAATACAAAAGCATAATGCAACATCAACTAGTGTGATACAGCAAAAATTCCATCTACTGCTTAATTCTATAAAATCTATAATAATTATATTTCCAGATTAATAATAGTTCTGTAAGGCAAGCTGGACAATAAAGACTCATTTTTCGAAAGAAAATCGAAGAAAGGACTCCATTTTGTGTATAGATCTGATGTTAATAAAGGATTTGATTATGATAATATACTTTTTGTTACTCTTTCCATTATTAACTGTTCCCAAACTTTTAAGTACCATTGAATGAGAGATGGGGGAAACTGTGACTTCCATTTTGAAGCTCATGCTGTTTTTGGTGCCACCAAAAGTGTTGTAATTAAATCATTTCTAATAGATGGTATAGGCAAATTTTCCTAGTAGTCTAAAAACAGTTCTGGTTTAAAAAGGTAGAGTATGATGTGATGAGGAAAATTTGATTAATAACTTCCCCCTAAAATTCTGTTATATACTTGCATCTCCACCAACAGTGAGAGAACATACCCAGTTCACCACACTTTTCCCAACAGTATATAATTTATTTTAATGAAATATTAGAAGTTTTTTTTGGCGTTAGATACCAATGATGTATGATCTTAAATGTTTGAAGTCTAGTATTAATAACAGAAGAATTAACTAGTTTTGAATTCCATACTTGTTCTCAGGCCTCCTCAGTCAATGTTAGTTGACAATCTTGTTGCCATTTTGATTGAGATGTTGATGACTGTGACTTCTTTATAAGTATATTATAGATTTTAGAAATATGGCCTTTACGAATATCATTTGTTAGGTTAATAAGCTGCTCTAAATCCGTTTTAGGTTGAGTCATTATTTCCTTTATATTTTAGTTATTTAATAAATATTTAATTTGGAAATAAAAAAACCAAGGGATATCGGTAGAGAGTTGGGTTTCTAATTCAGACTTTCCTAGTACACCCTCTTTTGTAGCTAGATCAATTAGTCTTATAGATCTCTGAAGATTTTTATACCTAATAGAGAGTGGAGTGTGGGTTATAGACCAGTTTTGATGTGAAACGGGACTTCCGGTTTGGGAATATGGTGGTCTGACGCAGCTCAGGGAGCTGGCCTGTCCGAGCTGCTGTTTGTGAGGGCTAGTGGGGTGCGAGATCACCCGCGGCCCCCTGTTCTCAGGCGGAGAACAGGCAAGAATGCTCAAGACCCCGAGAGTGTGTTTGATCTCGGCTGCGGGGGGGGGGATCTACGCAATGATCTCTCACCCAGCCTTGAGGTCCCGCTCCAATAAGTGTGGCAGAGATCTCTGCAGCGGCTTTGGAGTCATCGATTTGACATAAGACCATCGTACCCAAGCTTCAGCAACTAATTTGGACTAATTTGAGTAATGAAACAGTGATTACAACCTGCGAAGAAATTAGTAAGGTAAAGATTGCTATCTCTCTTTTGAAGTTAAAACTTGACAAAATGAATTCAAGCTAAGTGGAGGGGAAAAAAACGGGAACGCTTTAAAACTCTATTGGTTATCTCCAGCAAATGAACTAATAAAATAGAAGCTCTTATAGAAGAATTAGAGTGAAAAAAGGACTATTGTTTACATACCTGCGGTTTAAGAGACATAGTGAAGTGTGGGAAACCCGAAAGACAGTGAGAAGTGCTGTGCGGTGAAGATGGAACAAGAAGTGCGTCAACGTAATAGAGCGACGGGCTAGAAGTGGCTGTTAAAGGGTAGACCGGAAAAAGGAAGTATGCCATTTTGGAAAAGGGAAAGGGTACGACTTCATCATAAGTGGAAGCGGGCCATCTCTGAGAAGGGTAAGGGCAGAATCTTCGATAAAGAATCATAGAGAAAAGACGCCCGCCATTTTGGATATTGGAAGTGTTAAAACTGTGAAGAACTGGACGAAAATAAACTTTTAAACTTTGAAAATAAATTATCTGCGCCACGGAGCTACGGAAAAGAGCGGACTCGTGGGGGCGAGGTAGAGCAAGCCCCACGATGTCAAAAAAGGAGTGGCAGTCGGCGTTGGACAGTTTTGATAAGGAAGTGGTGGAGGGAAATAAAGAGATTAAAGATATGATCAAAGAGATGGTAAAAGATCTGAAATAGACATTTAAACTAGAGGTGGCGGAACTAACAAAGAGTATTGATGAAGTCAAGAAAGAGTTGCAAACGACACAGCAGAGTGTTAAAGAAGTGGAAGATGTAACTGATAAGTTGTCTTCTTCTTTTAAGACAGAGACTAACTGTGCAATCCTATGGCTTGCCCCAACGCCGGAGTGGCTGCACAGGCGGAGCAGCGGCGGCGCCAGGCCGTATCCTGTCCCAGCAAAGTGCAGCAGTGCCGGCGCTGGCAGCGGCGCAGAGATGCAAATTGGGAGAACCAGAAAGTGTTGTGGGTGGGTCTGATGCGCGGCCACTGCCAGGCGCAGCCAAAGGGAGCTGTTCCTGACAAGCGGCAGGAGGAAGGGCCAGGGAAGGCGCAGCCTATGGGCAGCACGCGATCCCGGCCAGGCCCCAGAGCAGCAGGCGAATTGCGCCCATGCCGGCAGACCGCCTCGGCTCGTGCGTTGGGCGGGGCTCGCAGTTGGGAATAAGAGGGGTGGGCGTGGTCTGAGGAGCCTCTCCCCTGTTTGCCCAATGCAGCGCCAAGTCCGTGGCGGCCGCGTCCAGAGAGGTTGGCATGGGACTGGCAGGCTCCCTGCCATGAGGAATCCAGGGCAGCAGCCAGTCCCCGGCAGCAGGGAACAGCCACCAAGTGGCGCCGAAGGGGAGGGTTGGCCTGAGGCCGCCACCAAGAGGCAGACACAGCGGGCCCGCCCCCATCCCCTTCCCAAGGCAAAGACCACAGACACCCGTTGCACAGAAATCAGTCTTTATTATTATACCATCCCACCTCCCCCAGCAGATGTGAGGAAGGGGATGCGTGTAGGAGAGGTAGGGTGTCAACGGACCATGGGGAGGCACGGCTGGGGAGAGCCCATTTGGAAGGACCGGCAGTCGATGGCCTGGACGCTGGTTCGCCAGCCCCCCCCCCCGCTCACCCCCTGCTCCGTCTGGCATGCTTCCCTGAGCTGGGGTGCTCACGCAGCATGTTTCCCTGAGCTGGGGTGCTCACGCGTCCCAGCGCGGGCGGAGGGCCACTTACGCGGGCGTAAGGACCAGATGCGCCGTCGCAAGCCTTAGTTCGGTTCCTATTCACTTTCCCCACCCCTCTTAGGATTGGGCTGTATGGGTCTGAAAGGAAGGATGGGCATGATGGAATGTAAACACATGGAAAAACAGCTCGAATTTTGTGGAGTCCCGGAGGTAGAGGGGAAATCAACCCAAGAGCAAATTTCAGAAATACTGGCAGAATTTTTAGGCAAGGAAGTGGAGGAGGTGGCAGCTCTTCTAGATGTGGCGTACAGAATTAAATCGAGATATGCAGCTAAAAGAAACCTACCAAGAGATATGGTTGTGCAATTTACTACAAAAAGAGTAAGAGTAAGCAATTTCAAGACCCTCTGGAAATTGATGGAAAAAGGGTGAGAATAATGAAGGAATTGCCCAGGGAAGTTTTGTTGGAGAGGAAGAAATACAAAGAATTGGTGCAAATGTTGAAAGAGTTGAATATCAGATATAGATGGGAGATACCAGAGGGTTTGAGTTTTGAATTTCAAACGGTTAGGAAAATTATCAGATCTGGACATGAGATGGAGATGTTTCTGCTTGATAATGAAAAAGACTTACCTAAAAGATCTAGAATTTGATTATGGAATGTAAAATAATATCTTGGAATGTAAATGGACTGAATTCACCGTCTAAACGCAGAACTACTTTTCATTGGCTATACAAACAGCGTTGCAATATAATTTGTTTACAAGAGACCCATATTAAGAAACAAGATGTGAAATATTTAAAAAATGTCAAATTGGGGAGAGAATTTGTTTCTGCATCAAAGCAAAAAAAAAAGAGCAGTTCTGTATATTAAAGATGAGCTGCAACCAGAATTGGTATTTAGTGATGTAGAAGCCAGATACATAGTGGTGGAAATTATTTGGAAGGGGAAAAAAATACTGATGATTGGGATTTATGCACCAAATGGTGCTAAAGATAATTTTTTCAAAGACTTGCAGAAACAACTAGATGGATTAACTTACTCACAAATAATCTTGGCAGGTGATTTCAACGGAGTTACGAATTTAAATGATGATAAAAAAACAAAGGGTGCTGGAAAAAAAGAGGACTATTGCCAAAATCTTTCTTTGAAATTAAAGATCAGGAAAACTTGGAAGATGTTTGGAGAAGAAGTAACCTTAAAGTAAAACAATATACCCATTATTCGGCAAGGCATTCGACATTATCAAGAATTGATATGATCTGGGCCGCTAAAGACTTGGCTGTATGGGCTAAAGATGTAGAAATAATGCCCAAAGTAGGCTCAGATCACAATCCACTTATGTGGAAATTTGGGAGAGGTACCAAAAGACGAGGATGGAGAATAAATGAAGATTTGCTGCAGCAAGAGGGTAATATAGAGATATTACAGAAGGAAACCAATTTCTTTGTACAGTACAATTTAAATAAGACTGTTTCAACATATAAAGTATGGGATACGTATAAGGCGGTTATTAGAGGAGTTTTAATGGATTTAGATGCAAGAGACAGAAGGAAAAAAGAAGAAAAGAGGAAAGAAATTGTGAACAGTATCCAAATTAAGGAACTGCAATTGAAAAAAAGACCAGCGAAAAAGAAAATCCATCAAGAAATTAAAATTTTGCAAGAACAATTAAAGGCATTGGAGAATAAAGAGCTGGAATGGGAGCTGAAGAAATTAAATCAAAAATCATTTGAAGGTGCAAATAAACCTGGGAAATATTTAGCGTGGCAACTGAAAAAGAGAAGGGAAAAAAAGTGATAACTAAGATTCAAGAAGAAGAGAAGATGTTAATGGACCAATCAGCTATAAGCAGAGCATTTTTTAAGTTTTATGCAAAATTGTACCAAAAGAAAGAGGTAAATTTGGATGCTATTGATCAATATTTGAGTAAAATTAATCTACCAAAGATATCAGAAAAATGGAAGGAAAAACTGAATGCTGAAATAACAGAGATGGAAATAAAGGAGGCGATACAGTCGACTAAATTAGGAAAGGCACCAGGACCAGATGGAATTACGGTTAAATTTTATAAAGTATTAGCAAACGAACTGGTGCCTTTCCTGAAAATAGTGATGAATGAAATTTTAAAATGGCAAAGGGTTCCAGAATCCTGGAATGAAGCTAACATATCATTGATACCAAAAGAAGATCAGGACTTGAGTAGTGTTAAGAATTATCGACCTATTTCATTGTTGAATAACAATTATAAAATAGTTGCAAAAATTTTGGCGGAGAGGTTAAAAGAATGGCTTGTTGAGTTCATTTCAGAGGAACAAGCAGGATTCCTTCCGAATAGACAAATTAAAGACAATTTAAGAATTGTAATAAATGCGATAGAATATTATGATACACATTGTGAGAAAGAAGTTGGTTTCTTTTTTGTCGATGCAGAGAAAGCTTTCGATAATTTAAACTGGAATTTTATGTTCGCCACAATGGAAAGACTGCAACTGGGAAATGAATTTATTCAAACGGTGAGAGCGATATATAAAGACCAATGTGCAGCAATTGTAGTAAATGATGATTTAACCAAAAAGCTGGAAATAAGAAAAGGTACAAGACAAGGTTGCCCATTATCTCCATTGTTGTTTATTTTGATTTTGGAATTGTTATTGATTCAGATAAAAGAAGATGATGCTATAAGAGGCATAAAGATTAGGGAATTTATTTACAAGGTTAGAGCTTTTGCGGATGATGTGATGGTTATTGTTGAAGATCCAATACAAAATATGCTGAAGTTGCTTGATAAGATATTTGGAGATTTGGCTGGATTTTATGTGAACAAGAGAAAATCAAAGGTATTATGTAAGAACATGGTCAAACAAAAGCAACAAGAATTGATGGAAATTACTAACTGTGAAGTAACACATAAAGTAAATTATTTAGAAATTGAGGTTACTACAAAGAATGTTGATTTATTCAAGAATAACTATGAAAAGTTATGGCTGCAGATTGATAGAGATTTGATTAAATGGAACAAATTAAATCTGTCATGGCTGGGAAGAATTGCTGCAGTAAAGATGAATGTGTTACCACGCATTATATTCTTATTACAAACAATACCAATAATTAGAGACAGTAAGCAATTTGAAAAATGGCAGAGGAAAATATCGGACTTCGTATGGGCAGGCAAGAAACCTCGAGTAAAGATGAAAGTTTTGTGTGACGCTAAAGGAAGAGATGGACTGCAATTACCAAATATCAGACTACTATGAAGCTGTGTGTTTGGTGTGGCTAAGAGATTGGATGTCATTGGAGAATCACAAGCTTCTAACCTTGGAGGGTTATAAGAAATTGTTTGGTTGGCATGCCTATATGTGGCAAGATAAATTAAAAGCAGATGCTATGTTTCTACACCATTATATTAGAAGAAGCCTCTTCATGATCTGGAAAAAGTACAAGAACTATTTGGGTGAAGGTATCCCTGCATGGGTGGTACCGTTTGAAGTTATTGACCCGAGAGCTATTTGTAATAAAGAACAATGTTTGCCATATAAAGAGATATTGATAATGGAACAAAATATGATTAAAATCAAAACAGAAGAAGAATTATCTCTATATTATGGATGGTTTCAGTATAAGCAAATTAAAGATTTATATAACTCGGACTGCTCAAAAGGGGGAATTAGATGGAAAGACTCAGAGCTGGAGGAAAATATACTACAAGAAAGTAAGAAGAAGATATCAAAAATTTATAAAATACTTTTGAAGTGGTATACAGAAGATGAATCTGTTAAAGTCCAGATGGTGAAGTGGGCTATCAATTGTCAGAGAGATATAACAATGGAATCATGGGAGTATTTGTGGAAAAATACATTAAAAATTTCAACCTGTACTAATATTAAGGAGAATGTTTACAAAATGATATATAGGTGGTACTTGATGCCTAAAAAAATAGCGTATGGAAATGCTAAGATGTCAGATAAATGTTGGAAATGTAAAAATCATGAAGGATCATTGTATCATATGTGGTGGACTTGTGAGGTGGCTAAACAGTACTGGGGAGATATTTTAGAAGTGATGAATGAAATTTTGCAGATATCGATAACAGAGAACCCAGAATTATTGCTACTGAACTTAAATATGGAAGATGTTCCTATGCAATATAGAACATTAGTATTTTATATAACAACAAAAACCAAAAAAGCACGCCCAGGACGGAAAGAAATTCAACCGTGAAGAGTAGTGAAAATGTAAATGCAATATTTCATAAAGGTTATACGTTACTATACAAAAGTTAAGCGTTTCAATACAACATCCTAAGGACATACAAGAATAAGGCAGTGTACATATATATCAAATGAATTCCAACAAAGTCCAAAGGAAGACAAGGCAGTATTGCCGAAAAGATAGTTCGTCCAACTGCAATCAATGAGCTTCCCAAATACGCGTGATGAAATTAAATACGCTGTGCACCAAGGGGCAGGCACTTATGAAGCTGCTGCAAGGCGAGGCTTGAGCTGCTGCGAGAGGAAGGGCAACGAGCGTCAGCCGGCCACCAAATTCCTTTTTCTCGTTTCGAACTGAAGGTCCTTCTTCAGGCCACCATATCTAAAAATTAATATCAAACAGTAATATCCCCGCTATACATATTGAAGGAGCCCCAACAAATTCATTAATACTTACATCACAAAGTCAAGTCAACAATTCATTTTCCAACAAGTCATATCCATATATGCCGAGGTGGGGAGGGTGTGTCACATAACATAATTTATACCTAATTGAAAATCAAACTCGCCGCTAATAATAGGAGATCAAGCAGTTTAAAGGTACAGGCACATAATTATATACCAAAGCCAATCACAAGACAAATACACATGACATAAATAAACACCTATATACAATTGCAATAAACAGATTCAATATATATATTAAATGATCTGACCCCATTAAAAGACCCCTTTCAACAACCTTGAATAAATGCTTGACAGTTTCAAAATTCAGAATGTTCACATTGCCCTCGGTTATAAATATGCTGTCATGTAATGCAGTTTGTAATCTTAGACCCACAGGATGCTTATTTCCACATATCAATATATAAAGAGCATAAGAGATACCTCAGATATGTATTCCGTGGTAAGGTTTTCCAGTACATAGTCCTGCCCTTTGGTCTAGCTACAGCTCCTTGAGTATTTACAAAGTGCATGGCAGTAATGATTGCTCACTTGAGGAGACGGGGGTGTGCTATTTACCCTTAAACTAGATGATTGGCGGGTTACAGCAAATTCCCCAGGAGAGCTGGAGGAGCATATAAATCTAAACTCGACTATGTGCGAGTCTCTGGGTCTGGTGATAAATAAAAAGAAGTCAGAGTTGGTACCCAGTCACACCATTAGATTTATTGGGGTGATTTTAGATGCCATACCTACCCATAGACAGACTGAACATGATAATTATGTTAGCACACTTGCAGTCAAATAGATTTCAATTTGCACAATCTATCCAGGTCCTATTGGGTCTCATGGCATCAACTACTGCTGTAGTTCCATTTGCACGCTTGAGAATGAGAACTTTACAACTTTGATTCATTAGATGCTTTCAGCCTGGGGTCTAGTCCCCCCCCCCCCCAGTTAAGTTTTCAATACCTAGAAAGTTTTTACACTCCTTAAAGTGGTGGTCAGATCAAGACAATTTGTCCAAGGGGTACCCTTCAGTGTTCCTATTCATGAAGCTACCCTCACTACAGATGCCTCCCTGGAGGGATTGGGAGGTCACTGTGGGGAGGTGACAATTAATGGTCTAACACAGAAAAAGAGAATCATAATAATTTGTTAGAATTGAGAGCAGTTTACTTTGCACTTAACTCACTCTCAGATATGCTTTCAAACAAAAGGGTCCAAATCCTATTGGACAACACAACAACAGTGTTTTACATAAACAGGCAAGGTGGAACAGAGTCAAGGAAACTCTGCAAAGAGGCTGTTCGCCTATGAGACTGGGCTGTCGCCCATGGCATTAAAGTTTTGGCACTGCCCATTGCCGGGGTCCTCAACACCAAGGCAGACCGTCTCAGCAGGATGGAAAAGTCACACCACAAATGGGTTTTAAAGGAAAAATATTCTCATCAAATCTTCCTACAGTGGGGTTTCCCACAGGTGGATCTGTTCACCACAAGACTCAATGCAAAAGCCCCCAGATTTTGTTCCCGGAAAGGGAAGGACAAACATTCCCTGGGCGATGCATTTCAAATTCAATGGACAGGGGAACTATTTTATGCTTTTCCTCCCATTCCATTGATCCTCAAGGTGGTCTGCAAAATACAAGCAGACTGGACCAATTGCATACTCATAGCCCCCTTCTGGCCATGACAGCCGTGGTTCCATACAATCAAACATCTAGCCAAGGGATGCTATGTCCACCTGCCCCTAGCACTGGACTTGCTTACTTATGGACGCACACGACACCAAGACCTGAACAGGTTACACCTGACGGCGTGTTTCTTAGGACAATAGGCCTACAATTCTCGGGAGAAGCGCAGACTCTACCAGAAAGCCTTATGTAGCTAAATGGAATAGGTTTGTGGTGTGGGCAGAGGTTAAGGGGATTTGCCCAGACACCTGTCCTTTGTCTCAGGTTTTCGACTATTTAATATCACTGCAAACAGCAGGATTGTCTTCCTCATCCATAAATGTTCACTTAGCTACAATTTCAGCATTTCACAGGGGTGTAGATGGGAACCGTCTTCTCTCATCACTTGTTAAAATTGTTCTTGAAACGTTTATATAGCCTACACCCACCAAGGACTCCGTTGGTACCACAATGGTCACTGTCTTTAGTGTTAGCTAAACTAATCACAAACCATTCGAACCGATGGCGACTTGTCCATTGTCCCTGTTGCTGTCAAAGGTGGCTTTTCTGCTAGCTGTCACTTCAGCCAGAAGAATTAGTGAGATTAGAGCATTTAGTGTAGAAAAACCCTTCTTGCACATTTACCCAGATAAAGTAGGGATGCACACCAGTTTACAGTTTTTGCCTAAGGTGGTCTCCAAGTTTCGTATGTCGCAAATTATTTCCCTCCCAGTGTTCTTCCCGAACCCTTCAACCCCCCAAGAACATACACTGCATGCATTAAACATAAGAAGGGCTGTTTTATTTTATAAAGACAGGACCCATCCCTTTCACAAGGACTCCACATTCTTCGTTTGCCATTCAGGTCTAAATAAGGGCAAGGCAGCATCCTCTCAAACAATATCGAAGTGGGTGGTGTCGGCTATTAGACTATGTTATAAAGCAGCTGAGGTTCCTTGCCCCTTTGTTTTTCACGCCCACTCTATGAAGGCACAAGCGGCATCAGCTGCGTTCCTGAGAGGAGTTCCACTTGCAGACATATGTCGAGCAGCTACATGGTCGTCAGAAGAGAACTCTGTGAAACATTATGCAATGGATGTCAACTCCAGGAGAGAATCAGCAGTGGGACAAGCACTCTTACAGTCTGTCTTTGCATGAGAACATCACCCCACCACCTGGTGAGTAGCTTGCTTTTCTCCTAATGTGGGACTGCACTGAAGATCGTAGATGAAAACAGGGTTGCTCTTACCTGTAACTGTTGTTCATCTAGGTCTTTGTGCAGGCACACATTCCCCCACCCCCGCCCTGCTTTGAGCTCTCTGAAGTAGTTAGAGGGGAGTGACGGTGGCACAGGAGAACTGAGGAAGGAGGGGCCGACCTTCAATAATCATGTGACCATTTTTGGTGGGAAAAACTGGATCGGAGCGTTCTGTGGGAGAGGTTCCCCCCCCTTAATAGGCTAGAAGCTAAAGAAATCCTGTTCCGAGTGGTTGGCCTGCACAAGCGCAGTTCCCAGTGTGTGCGACTTCAGCATGCAGAGTTTCAGAGCTAGGAGCCCCATAGACAAGAGGAGTCTTACAGACAAGATGGGCTCTTATGTACTCTATTAGGACAGATTGTTCTTGGAACAGATTGATATTCCTACCAGATTAATTCTGGCTCTCAATTTTCCAGAGAAATGTCTTCTTTTACCCCTTCTATTAATTACCATACTAGCAGGGAGGTAGGACAAGGCTCATGTCAAACTCTGACCTCCAGCTTTGGAAGAACCAGACCATTCGATACTTACTGTGAAAGGTCCTTTTCATCTGAGGAAAGGAGGATATCTTGGTGGATGAGCCCCACCCTGCAATCACTGAGGTAGGAACAAAGTCTTTCCACTTCCTGTCTCCATGGTGGGAGTCACCCATCTCCTCAGTTCTGGCAACTCCAAAAAAAGTTAATAATGACCTAAACTATCAAATTCAATATTCTAGAAGACAATGACAAGAGAAAATGAATAACATCAAGGTAATGAAACACTAGGACCGAAAGTGGTCCTGTAGAACTGAAGAATGGAGAATGACGATGTCTTTGGGAGAGATAAGATGTCCTCCTTTCCTCAGAGGAGAAGGACACTCCATGGTAAGTATCCAATGGTCTGTTCTCCCTCGGAGGCAGAGAACATCTTGGTGGGACTTCCCAAAACAGTGTCCTCATTTTCTGGGTGGGTCATCGTCCTCTGATTGTAGAATCCATTGTAACACTCTTCTGCCAAACATTGCATCAGCTGAATCATAGATGTTTATCTTGTAGTGTTAAAAATGTGTCTGCCTTGCAGACTTCTTCAACTGTAGCAAGTCTGGCAAAGGCTGCGTTGGTTGCAGCACTTACTGAATGGGCGGTAATCTCAGCTGGTATGTCTAATTTTGAACTTTGTAAGCTTTGATAATACAAGCCTTAAGGATACTGCTGATGTTTGATTTTGACATTCCTTTATTTGGTGGAATGTTGGAAATGAATAAGGAATCAGTATTCCTAATTAGACATGGGCACGAACAGGAAAAAAAACTGAACATGATGTTCGTTGTTCATTGCCATCCACGAACAACGAACACTGACAAACATGATCCTGTCATGAACATATTTGTTGTTCATTGTTCGTGGGGGCCAGCAGGCTCTCCTCCAGCCTTCAAGATCCCTACTGCACCACTCCCAGAAACCCTACCTGAGCAGGCAGCAGGAAAGGTACCAATAATAAATAATAGCTTGGCCCAGAGCCTGGCAGCAGCCCTGGAACCTGAAGGGGTAGATCCCTATCCCACCACACAAAGAAAATTCAAGCTTCAGGCACTCACCCAGTCTCTCTAACAGCAGCTGTCTCTCCCTGAAAACCAGAGCTGGGAGCCCCCCTCCCCCCTGGTCTTTTCCTCTTGTGACAAATTTGAAGCTCCAGTTCACACTTGGAAGGAAGACCTGCCTATCAAGCTAAATTGGGCTTAGATTGGGGTTTCCAGGGCAACAGCAGGAGTTCAGACAGAGTTCAGACAATCCCTGTCTGAGTTGCCATGGGAATTGATTGCAGGTGCCAGACTATCTGGCTTGACGAACAGCAATGAACGAGGTTTGCAACGACCACCTGTTCGTTTAGAATGGGGCCTCACGAACAGCAGATTGGGCTGTTCATGGGTTTTTTTTAGTTCGTATTGCTGTTCGTACCCATCTCTTCCTAATATGTTCTGATCTGCAGATGACAGTTTTTAGTGCGCGTCTTACATCCATGTATGCTACAACCTTTCCTAAGGATGAGTGGGATTCGGGCAAAAAGCACAACTCAGAATTGACTGACAGTGCACCTAGTTCTTATACTCTCCTTGTTGATGTGACTGTAGTAAGAAACAGTGTTTTCATCCTCAGCCACTTAAGAGGGATTTCTTTAATAGGCTCGAAGAGATTTCTGGTAAGGGCTGGTAGCGCAGTGTGTAATTACCATGTTGGAAATCTGTGTGGATCTTTTAGGCTAGTACCATCGAGAAAGTGATGTTTGTGGGGGTGTCTGAATAGGTTCAGTCTCTGGAATCACGGTAACCCCGTCATCAGAGCTGCAACTTGTTGTCTAAATGTAGAAGACGAGTCTACATGGCCATCTTGCAGAAAAGATAAGAATAGATTTGATCTTAGGTTTCAACAGGTTGACACCTTTTCTTCTGCTCCACCTGATAAAGGCCTTCCATGATTTGTCATATATTCTGTTAATAGAATATTTCCTAGACGCTAATAAGGTGTCATTCACCTCCCCGGAATATCCTAGTCATAAGTAGTTGTTCCACTCAATTTTCAGGCAGTTAAATGTAGCCACTCTGGATGTTGATGCCAAACTGGCCATGTTGAAGCATGTCCAGAAATATTGGAAGGGTTAGGGGTTGATGTGTTGACAGCTGCTGAGGGGTGGAAAACCATGGAGTCCGAGGCCAATACAGTGCTACTGCTATGATGACTGCCTTCTGCTCCTTGATCTTCCTGATCAGTTTTGGAAGAACTGAGATGGGGGGATAGACGAACAGAAGATCGCTTGGCCATTGGGACATCAAGGTGTTGGTTACTTCATCCTTGGGATGGTCATACCTGGTGATCACTTGATGGTTGGTTGGTGACGCGAATAGATCCACTAGGGGAAGATCAAAGTATGATGTGATTAGCTGAAACAGATTTTTCTTCAGGGACCATTCCCCCTCCTAAATGGTCTGCCTGCTTAGCCAACCTGCCTGTATATTCATTGATCTCTTGATGTGTACTGTCTTGATGGATGCCAGGTTCTTCTCTGCCCATGTTAGGATCTCGATTGCCTCCTTGTATAATGCTGAAGATCTGGAGCCTCCTTGTTTGTTGAGGTAAGTTTTGGCCGACACATTGTCTGTTCTGATAAGGACGTGTTAATCTAGTATACTTCGTGGGCTGAAGTATAGTAGGGCTAGTTAAATTACCCAAAGCTCCAGAAGGCTCATCTCGCTGTTGGACCATCAACACTGCCCCGGTGAACCTTCTAGCGGTGTTCCCCATTCAGATAGACTGGCATCTATGGAAATCTGTTTTATTACATGACTGCATTATTGCTTTCCTTACAGAAGGTTGGGTATTCTTTTCCACCATAGGAGGCGGTGTTATTTTTTTTCAATGCCAATTGAACCCGATTGGAAAGATCTTTGTTGTTTATAATTGATAGCTGAAAAGGTCTCAGCTGTTGCTCAGAGGGTCTTGTATGTAGTTGATCTACCTGTATGGTGTTAATGCTTAAATCAGCAGGCCCATCAGTTTTACAAGTATCATCAGTGATGAAGACCTGGCCTTGATGACTGCTTGTGATATTTCCTTCATTTTCTTTGCCTTCATTTCGGTTAGGAAGAGGCAATTGCACGATGTATCTAATGTAATTCCTAGATGTTCTAGTCTCTGTTTGGGTTGAAAAAAACTTTTCTGTAGGTTGATCAGGAAACCATAAGTCTGTAGACACTAGATAGTTGTTTCTGTATCTTGATGTGACTTTGTCTTGGAGCTTGATCTGATTAACAAGTCATCCAGATAATAGTGTATGTGAATGCCTTATTGCCTTAGTTTTATGACTGGGTTGATCAAGATCTTCATGAAGACCCTCAGTACCATGGAGAGGCTACATGAAAGTGCTCTGAACTGTAGAGGGAGCTCCCCTATGCAGAAACAGAGGAATCTTCTGTGCCTGAAAAAAGATCAGAATGTGGAGATAAATCTTTGTTAGATCTAATGCGGTAAGGTTCTTCTCTGGTAGCAAGGATTCTGAGATGGATCTCAGCGTCTCCATTCTGAAGTACCTCAGTTTGATTAATTTGTTGAGATACTTCAAGTCTTGTATCGCCCTCCAATCTCCATTCGTTTTTGGCACTGTGAAGAATATGGCGTATTCTCCTTGTCCCTTTTTTTCAGGAGGCACAGGCTCTATGGCCCGAATGCTGAGGAGATGATATTGGATAGCGGTGTAGGTTCTGTGACGCTTTCCTGAATCCTTAGGAATGGGGAAATAACATAACATTCTGGTTGAGGTCTGGTGAATTCTAAGGAGTACCCTCTGATAATTATCTCCAAGGACTAATCGTCTGCCCAAGAGTTAATTCACATTTCTTGAAAGTGAAGAAGGTGCCCCTGCATTGGAATTAGTTCGTAGTAATACTTTGACTGATTTGTTGTCATGAGCGGGTTTGTCGGTTCTGTTTGAGAATTGTTTGTTGAAATGATTTTAGAACAATCCTTTTCTGAAGGCTTGTCTAGAAGAGACCCAATTTAATCTTCTGTTGTTCTTGATGAATCTTGGTAACACTCTGAGAATGAAAGAAGTAAGTCCCAAATGGTCTCCTGACAGTGCAACTCAGTGTCTTGGGCGTCACTTTTTTTCATTTCTCTGGTTTTGATAAGAATCTTATCAAGAGCATCCCCAAATAGTCTGTTGCCTTGCGGTAGACAAACAGTAACTATTGACTTGGCATGGAAGTCAGCTTGCCAGGCCCAGAGCCATACAGTTCTTCTGGTGGCTGCTGCAGATGCCATAGCTCTGGATGACAAGATTAGGGAATCTAATGTTGCATCTGCTGTGAATGAATTGGCTTTGAGGGTTCTATTGGGTCCCTCTGCTAGTTGCTGGTTGGGATGAGCTGAAGTCCATAGCTGCTCTTAAGACTATCGAGGTGATGGCGGAGTCCTTGACGGCCCTTGAAGTGGCTTCATGAGTGTTTCTTAAGGAGAAGTCAGCCTTTTTGTCCAGGGGTCCTGGCTCGGGCCCTCACCATCTTCTCACAGTAGTCCAGATGACTGTAATGCTGCTAGTGGGACCTGAAAAAATTGATTATTAAATGGTGGTAAAGTATACAGTACCTTAATAAAGCTTGGAAATTGCCTGTTGACTGTCCTTAATTGTTTCTCAAAAAAATTCAGGAAAGAGGAAAACCCTCTCTGCTATGTTCAACCTAGGGAAGAATTGTTTGTTCCCCTTGGGTCTGCCCTTGGGTTCGGAGGTGGATGGACTTGTTTCTTCTTCTGATGGATTCTCCTGTAGATCCAAGGCTGCCATGGTCTTGGATAGGAGATACTGGTATTCCTCTGATTTAAAGAATCTTGGGGATTGTTCTGGATTTTCTGTCTTACCCCTTGTCTCGTCTGGAAAGTTGTATATCATAATATATTGTATATTATGTGTGTGTAAACTGCTGTCAAGTCAGAGCCAACTCATGGCGACCGCTGCTGGGGCCCTCGAGACAAGTGAGAAGCAGAGGCCATTGTCTTCCTCTTCAGAGTCTTCCTTGGAGGTCTCCCATCCAAATACTGACTCAGTTTAGCTTCTGAGATCTGATGGGATCAGGCTATACCATGCCACCTTCCCTCTTTACTTCACTACATAAAGCTTCTGTTTCCCATTGAGAGTTATCTCTCTTTTTCTGGTGTAGGTTTCCTTCCTAGCTGCATTAGTAGGCCAGCTAGGTTTCCCTTTGTATGAAATTGCCACTTCTGCATTTCCCTGTCAGGGAGGGGAAGGGCAGGAGGATGAACCGGAGAGAGATCTGTCTCTTCCCTCAGCATTCTGACAAAAAATTGGCAATCGCTTCCTTCATAAATTGTCTAATCGAGTTTAGGAAATCCAGAGATAATAGTGCAGGTCCCAATGCATTACTCATGAGTAGACCTTTTCCATCAGTGCTGGATCCTGGAGCTGTTGCCATTTGTAAATCTGCAAAACAGCTTGACTGGCTCTCACTGGGTCCTAACGCTTATGGATGTGGAGAAACTGACTCTGCAGCCACCTCTTGCTCAGTTGACATGGTTGCCTGAGTTGGCGGGGCGAGAAATAGTTGCTGCAGTTTCCTTGGGTAGGGAGGAATGGTGCCTCTTTTTGGCACACTTTTGAGCCTCTGATCTTTTTGCTCTCTGAACAGCAGTTGCTGTGGTGTCTGCATGATCTGTGCCAATTGTGCCAGTGTTGTTATTGGGAATGGTGGTGAGGGGGGCTTCTAAGAGGAAGCTGTTGCTGCCCTTACAGTTTTCCATTTTAGAGCAGTTGAGAAACACGCTGTGGAATGCTGTCAGATTTGGGGGAAATGGCAGTCACGTCCAATAAGTTCTCCTGTCTGAAGCAATCTTTCCCTGAAGGTTCTTTGTGTAGAAGCACAAAATAGAATAGATTAGTGAAGGAATTAGAAGGAAATGAAGAAAGGCATAAGAATAAGAATCTAGAATTAGAAGTAAGTTGAAAGAAGGAAAGGAAAAAAAACGAATGGTCAGCACCTATTCTAAACTGCTCTCCTTGTCAAGGCAGGAAAAGAACTGAGGAGATGGATGACTCCCACCAAGGAGACAGGACGTGAAAAGACTGATTGGAGGGTGGGAATCACCCACCAAGATGTCTTCCACCTCAGAGGGAGAACACAGCCCTTTCAGTCTGTAGGATAGGAACTACTGTTGTCTTTGTAACCAGCATTTCACTTGAGGAAGTTGGTAGAATTGCTGCCTGGGGATCTTCATCTACTGTTCCTTGACTTAATTAGAATACCATTGCCGTGGTTGTTTGCAGCTTTGACATACAGGTCTTCCTTTAGTCATTAGATATATGTCTGCCATTCCCACCCAAGATGGGAGTAACTGCTTTTGTACATCCCATGATAAGATGCCCTCCCTCTTAGTGTGAGAAAGGAACTTCAGACTAATCTTGAAGGTTCCTTCTACTCTTTGTACTTTCCATGATAACATACCCTCCCTCTCAGTGTGAGAAAGGAACTTTGGACTAATCATGAAGATTCCTTCTACTCTGGGGAAGGAAGGGCATTTTACCCCACCCTGAATTAAGGGATGGAGAAACAATTTGGGTTGACTGTATCCTTATGCTGTTAATTACCTTCCTGTCATCTTGTTATCTTCTTTGATCAAAGTTGTCCATTATTCAGTTGGCATGTGTGCCTCTCCATAGTTTTTGAGTTTTAGGAGAAGTTTATTTTATGGCTTGGAGAACACTTGAACTGAGGAGTAGAGTGACCTCTACTGCAGGAGACAGGAAGTTTGGCATTTAGACCCTCCTCCTTAACTTATTGGTGTCAACAGAGAAGAAAAGATAAAAGAAAAGGCTTTCCTGAGGACTCCCAAGTCTCCTATTCATTTTCAAGCTCTGGAATTATTTCATTACAAGAAGTGGAAAAGCACTCTTTGATAACGTGATCTTCTAGTGGATTTGTATAATATTGGCATATTCTTGGATGTAAACATTTTGTATATATTTATTACTATATTTACTGATTAATTGGCACCTTGACTTTATTACCTCATTGGAGTTTGAACTACTGTGAATTATACTCTTTGTCTGCATGGTGCACTTTAACTCTGTAAAGCCTGTTAATTGTCAATTTCCTCTGTAGGAGGTCCTTGATCTCTCCATGTGTTGGTAGTTCCTCAGGGGCCCCTCTTTAACTTAACCATGCCTGATTCCGGGAGGTTGAATGGGAGGGCGGGCATTGCCACCTGCTCTGTTCCTGATCCCAGCTGAGTGAAGGGGACGGACATTTCCTCCTACTCTGTGGCTGATCCTGGCCAGGTGAAGGGGGAGTGGGCTTTGCTGTCTGCTCCACGGCTAATCTCAGCTGTGTGAAGTGGGGTGGTCATTGCCTCCTGCTCCATGCCCGATACCAGCTGAGTGAAGGCGGGGGCGTGCATTGCTGCCTGCTCCACTCCTGATCCCAGCCAGCTGAAGGCAGGGGGCGGGCATTGCCACCTGCTCCGCGCTTGATCCCGGCTACATGAAGGGAGGATGGGCATTGCCACCTGCTCCACACCTAATCCCGGCCAGGTGAAAGTGGGATGGGCATTACCTCTTGCTCCAGTCTTGGTCCCAGCTGGGTGAAGGGGTGGGCGGGCATTGCCACCAGCTCTGCTTGTGATCCCAGCCAGTTGAAGGGGGGTGGGTGGACATTTCCACCTGCTCTGCTCCTGACCCAAGCTCGTTGAAGGGGGGCGGGCGGGCATTGCCACCAGCTCCCCTCCTGATCCCAGCTGGGTGAAGGCTCCATGCCTGCTCCACGCCTGATCCCGGCCTAAACTTACTGCCATGGCACGCTCTGGAGACACAGACTGCCTTGACTGGGCTTCTCTCCGCAGCAGCACCCTCTGGTGGCGCACCAGGGTAGGAAGTGAGTTGTCTTGAATATGCTTAGCCTTTTATATAGTAGGATAACCCACCAGTTCTTTGAATTGAACTCACTAACTGATGGGTAACCAGTGGATGACTGCAGAATGGATGGTACTGTGCACACGCTGCCTTGGTCCTGATAGTAATTGAACCTGGAGTTGTTCTGCAATAGCTTTCTCAATCACCCTGCCTAGAAAGAGGAGATTGAAGACCTTAAGGGATAAACATTCCTCACTCAGAGGAGGAGAACATCCTGATTTATAGAAGATCCTTCACATTGTGATTTGGAGGTAGGAAATTTATCTAGTTTCTTACCTTGATCAGAGGAGGTCACCCTTCCTTCTGTTCTCTTCTTGCCTTGGAAGTGAGAGAAGAAACTGCAACAAGATCTGCTGTAGCATACTTCTTAGCTAAGCATATGCCTTTATTTTCTTGATAATGTTAGTTTTGATTTTCCTTGTCTCCAACTTCTCCTTTACTAGTTTTACATCTCCAACTGTGGTGTATGAACCTCTACAATGCCACATTATTTTTTTTAGCTCCTGCTTCATATCCTCCCACACTTGAAACATCACAGAAGCACCTCTCAATGAAGGAAGAGAGAAGGGTTGGCAAAGCCCTGTGAGGGTGTCACAGATCAATTGATGATGAGATAAGCCTGAAGAGACTTAGTGCTCTGAACTGCAGTCTCTTCGTGCATAAGCCTGCAGGTGTGATTGGAGAGCCTTCCCATGGACTTCAGAAACTGGTGTCTCCCCCCCCCCCAGCCCCTTCAGATGACTTTGCTGATCTCATGTCCTAGGGGGTGTTGAACTGGATCAAATGATTGATCATTTGGTAGCCCCAAAACCTGCCTCAGAAGTCAAGAGCAGGAAGCAGCAGAAATCATCTTCACAGTCACCTCCACAAGCACATCCATCCATTATAGAGTCCTAAGGCACAGGAATTCAAAGCCAATGGTAAGGCTTGGCCCATTAAGAATACCCAGAAGGCCAGTCTGAGAACAGGGGACCCTACAGCCACTGGGGCAGAGGCAGCATAGGTAGCTCATTTTCCAACCAGGATTATCCTGATTAAGAGAGGGAAGGAGGTGTCTGAGTAAGATATTTGAGATGGGATACAATTCACCTTCTTCTTTGTCGAAGAGGATTTTCACCCAATTTTGCTAGAACTCATGATGCCATAGAGCAGTCCCCACAGCAGCAGTCCTGATTCAGGTGGACCAGAGAACTGTTACTAGAGGGAAAGCAATGGAGAAAGTGGTTTCATTCTCTGTTTAAAGTCTTTATGAATGAGGATTGTGGAAAGCTACTATCAAACTGGTCATCGATAGATTCAGACCAATAGCTGCCCTGGTCTTAGAGGCAATGACTCTTAAGGATAGGGAGGCTTCCCCTGAGAGATCTCTTGGATCACAGAAGAGAATTCACCCTCTGTAAAACTCTTGAGACAGTGGACTTGCTATCTAAACATCAGCTGCAGCAGTAGACCCTTGCCATTTGCAGGGCTTCTATTCCCAGAATCCACCAAAAACGGTGTGCTGCCTCCCAATACCAAAGCAACTAGATTTCCTGCTGACAATGATTGTACTAGTGGTGCAGTGGGAGTAAAAACAGACTAGAGATCCCATCACATAATTGCACCATGAATAAGTGAAATTGCAAGTAATGTATCTGTGAATAGTAAGGGTCTGGTGTACTTTTCATTTTACTAGAGCATTGGTCATGCAGTCTAGAAAGCTATTGGCAATAATATATCTTGAGGATAGGAAGTGAGCAATGGAATCCAGAGCATGATCTGAACATTGGCCTTCATGGCAAATACAAATCTTGACTCTTTCAATTATGTTGCAGCATCTTTGGTAGCATAGCACAACCTATCATTGAAAAAAATGGAGAGTACACTCCATATCCAAGGCCAACCTATCATCTTCCCCCTTCCCTGACAAAAAATATTTGGAGAATTTATAAATACTATTCTTGTCAAACAAGGGATATAAAGAAAGTCATCTTCATTTTCCAGGATAGAGGGTTTAAGACAGAACACAACTAGCTCCTTCTTTTTGCTTGCATAAGGCCCTCCCATGCATTTAGGACTTTAAACCACCCACCTGGAATAGGAAACTCTTACCAAAAAGTCCCCCTCTCTTAAGTCTTCTGAAATAGCAGTGGAAAAATATTCCAGTCCCCAAACTCTCTCTAGTATGCCACCATAGGGGGTTGGTGCAGTTCCATGAGTGGAAAACAACTGCCACAGGTTATTGGGTCAGTTGAGGGGGGGATGCTTTCCTAGCCCTTCTCTTCTCAGATATTGTTATGATGTAGACTTCTGCTAGTCATTTTCCCTTTTAGATTGTTGTGTAGATGAGTCATTTCTTGTTTTTCTTTTAGTGCTTTGAGGTAATGTTTTACAGACCAAATTCACCAGTGATTCTGCAACTGTTTGTTTTCTCTGTAGGGTGCTGTTTTGTTCACTTGTTCAAGCAATTTGCATTTGATTCTTTTCTTTTACCATTTGCTTTTGGTGATCTGTTTAGTTCTCATGAACTAACATGTAGTCTAAGTCTCTTCCTTATGATTCTGTGACTGTTCGGACTCAGTTGGGAAATGCAGGAGGGGGAAACTGCTTGACAGTGCTTTTGTGCTGTTGGAGGTTAAAGCATACAAACATTTCAACACTGCTACTGAATTATTAAGCAGTCTCAGCTCTTTATAAGCAATCCCAGTTCTTTATATGCTTGTAACTGCCTGAAGACAGACTCTCTCTGATAATAGACAATCTTTAGTATTAAAATACACAGGAAAAACTGATGGTGCCAGTATAACATCCTTAGGACTGCTTGAAGGATGTCTCCTTATCACTGACCTGCTCCACATAGCTACGCTGAACCAAAATTGGTAATCATACTCGCAGTAAATACAGCCTTCGTTGTCAAGGAGAACATTTTGTAAACTTGGTTTTATGGGTTGACAGATGTATATTATAATGGGGTGATAGATCCTACCTATGTTTTCTTCTGGCAGAAGGTGGGCAATTTTTGCCTATTTTCCCCCACTCTGTTTGGGGGTTTAGTGAACTTTGTGGGCATGATTTGGGGAGCACAGCAGGCAGCAGTGTGGAGGAAGGCAGGAATGTTCATTTTTACAAATCCCACTTTGCTTATGTGCTACATAGGATCTACCCAATAGTCTTTGATATTTCATCAAGCAACATTTTTTGTTCAACAGGTACTGTCTTTCATGTAAAGTACTAAACATGTCTACATATCAGGGTGGACCCAGTGGAGCGGTTCTGCAGATGGAAGGATTTCTACCAATGTTCCTACCCCCACGGCTGCAAATGAAACCCCCCCCCCCAATGCTTTTCCTATGGTTCCTGACCCCAGGGTATTTTAGGCTGCAGCAGAATGGTGAAGTTGAGTTAAGTTGTACTCTGTAGATAGAAATCCTTCTGTCCATGGAAACACTCCACTGCATTTAAGCTGTCATTTGAATAACAGAATGCATCCTTTAGAGAATACTCTTGAAGCCACCAGATGTTGACACTTGTGAGTGTACTACTTTGCAATAATATTGTTATGGTTAAAATCTGTACTTATTAGCAAAATCATGGGAAGCTGGAAAGACCCATAAACTTCAGGTGTCAATAACTGTGCATTCAAGGGGTTATGTATAGGGGCTTTTGCAGATGCTTAGGTTATTCCTGATTTTCTTAGCAATTGATCTACAAGCACTGGAGTCAGTTTGGGTGCCCAGCTGGTTCGTAACTTTGGGCACGATTGTCACCAGTATGCTGATGACACCCAGCTCTATCTGTTGATGGACAGCCAATCAGACGCTGCTCTGGACTCCTTGGCCAGATGTCTGGATGCCATGCTGGAATGGTTGTGTCAGAGCTGTCTGAAGTTAAATCCTCTGAAGACAGAGGTTCTGTATCTGGGTCGTGGGACAATGGAATTGGGAATCTGGCTCTCAGCCCTTGGCAAAGTGCAGTTACAGCCTTCTTCAATGGTGAAGAGCCTGGGTGTGCTCCTGGATGCCACATTTTCTATGGAGGCCCAGGTAGCAGCCATTGCCAGATCTGCATTTTTTCTTCTTTGGCAGGTCAGGCAATTGGCGCCCTATCTCTCATCCCAGGACCTAGCTTCAGTAATCCATGCAATGGTCACCTCTAGACTAGACTCCTGAAACTTGCTCTATGCTGGGCTGCCTGTGGTCTTGACCCGGAAGTTACAACTGGTCCAGAATGCAGTGGCACACGTCCTTATGGGGACGCCATTTAGGGCATGCATCCACCTTGTATTATGCCAGCTGCACTGGCTCCTGGTTGAGTTCCAGATCCAGTTCAAGGTATTGGTTCTAGTATTTAAAGCCCTTCACAGACTGGTACCTGTATACCTGTGGGACTGCCTCTCCCATTATGTCCACCAGCAGCTTCTGGTGGTCCCCAGCCCGAGGGATATTTGGCTGGCCTTAACTCGGGCCAGTGGCCTTTTCTGCCCTGACCCTGGATTGGTGGAATGCTCTTCCACTGGAGATCTGGGCTCTGCAGGACCTATTACAGTTCCGCAGGGCCTACAAAATGGAGATATTCTGCCGGGCCTTTGATTAGGGTCCAGCTTTGTGTCTTCCTTTTTGACTGCCATGCCCTCCTTCTGCAGCCACCCCAGATTTACATCATGGAAGTACCTGTGGTCTATAGTGATTTTAGAGTGGCCTGATTTGATCAGTGGCGCGTGAACTTTTTTTCATGTCATCTAGGTTAAATGGTTTTAATATTTTTATTGTATTTTTATTGGAATGTTGTTGGAAGCCGCCCTGTGCCCACTCGCGGAAAGGGTGGGGTATAAGTCTAAATAAATGAATGAATCTGTTACCAACAAACCATGTAAGAGTGAAGGAATTTCATAAAACAAGGTAAGAGTTCAAGGTACTCTGACATAAAAATGATGTCCTCATCTTTGCCCTCACCAAGGGTGACATGTTCTTGAGCCTAAAATAATCATTCTTCCTATACTGAGCAGACTGTTGGTGTAATCTTTCTGCATGAGATGACAATTAGCTCACTAGCACCTGTTTCAGATGCACCTATTTGTGGCTTTTCTGCATCATGCTTCCAACTACATCATTTATTTCATGATAGAGCCCATTTGTAAAAATGCCAAAATTGTTACTTTAAATGGCTTTACAACATCTGTTGCCTTCTTCAAGTCACACAGTATAAAACTTGTTGAAAACAGGTATGTTTCATCCTGAGCTCCAGCCTCTCCATCTAAATATCTTTAGGATTCTGCCTTATGATAAAGCTTTGCCTTTGCCATTTCCCCCCTTCTTTGCCATAAACTTAATATGTACTGTAAATGCAACTGGAAATATTCATATCCAAAAATATATTTGCTGTATCATTATTATATCTTTCTTTACTCTCTTTCTTTACTCTCTTACTATTACATTAGAAGATGGATAGGGACATGCAGAGTGTCTCTGTTCCTGGATCTGTATATACTACTGGCCATATACCTCAGGACTGTGAGCCAAGCTACAAGTGACTTTTTTCACGTGGAGAACACTTGATCGTTTTCACAAGTTTTCCTGGGAACTGAAGTCCAAGTGTCCTTCCCCTCACTGTTAGAATCACTGCCTGAAGAGCCAGAGAAAGCCGGCAGCAGCAGCAGCTTTTGCAAATCGTTCCTCCAGTCACAAGGCTGCTCTCAATGATCTTTGGGGGCGGGCAGCTGCAACTTTCTCCCTGGGCGTCTTGCTCCTGGGGAGCTGCTCTGGAGAAAGCCGACATGTCGGTGAAGCCGAGCAGGAGAGAAAGTTGCAGCTGCCCGCCCCCAAAGATAGTTGAGAGCAGGCTTGTGACTGGAGGAATGATTTGCAAAAGCTGCTACTGCTGCTGGCTTTCCCCCGCTCTTCAGGTAGTGATTCTAACAGAGGGGAGGGACACTAGGACTTCAGTTCCCAGGAAAACTTGCAAAAACGATCAAGTGTTTTCCACGTGAAAAAAGTCACTTGTAGCTTGGCTCTATTATGAGATAGTGTATGAAGTTGCTGTATTGGAAGAGTTCTGATTCCATGGCTGGCATCTCTACTTCCTGCTGTTCTTAGCCAAGCAAATCTCTCCATGGTATTGTTTGAAGTCTGCGCCCTAAAATGCAGGCTAGGAAAACTTTGAACAAATCTGCACCACTGTCCAAAGGCATTGCAGGGGTTTCCCCGATCTACTGACACTTTCATTATAAGGCTACATCAATGACACTTCATCTGTGTTCTCTCTGTGTTGTTTCAAGGTTTTAGTTACAAGGCGAAGTTTAAGGAATATTTTAATGCACTTAAATATGTTTTAACTAGGCTTAAAGTTTATTGTGGTTTTGCACATAAGCCTGTCAGAATTGGGAGCATATCTATATAGAGTGTGCGCAGTTATACTTTTAGAGTTTCTTTTATGGTGGATTTTTTTCATTGCTTTAATTGTCATCATGCATTGTTACGAAGCTGCAGGCTATTGTTTGAAGTTTGCACCCATTGAAGAAATCGGAAGTTCTCTTTGAGTGGGTTCAGAGAGTTGTCAGCCACAGTAAGGCTGGTTGGTAGTTCGTAAAATGAGATGGCTATTAATATTACTGTTTAGGCTATTTGTGATGGTTTTCTGTTGAAGGTTCAGAGGAGGTTACACTAGAAATTTTCATAGGGAAGCAGCATGGTCGAAGATGGCAAGGTGGAAGCTAGAAAAAGTAAACAAAGCAGATATAACCTGAATCTAAAACTATGCATGGAATCCCTTCATTTGCTTTTGGTGAACGTGCTGTATTATTGCAAAGCTGTTTACCATTAAATGTAAAACTCTGAAGTAAAATGTTAGACTGAGATTTTAAAATAGTAGTGATCATGCCCTACCTGTCTTTACTTAAGTAAATTTCCAACCACATTCCAGACTTTTTAATGTGATTAACATACAGGCAACATACAAGCTGTAATTAACATACATAAACATACAAAGCTGTAATTAACATACAATCGAATATAGTTGCCTATTGTATCTTACCCTCTTTTTTTCTTAAACATGTTGCTGGCATTCACCCCCACCTCCCCATCAGTAGTTATCTTGTGAACAGAACTGCACTTTCTTGATTGTATGCATAAGCTAGTATGCAACTAAATTACTCCTTTTAGTTTATTGAAAAGTGGAAGCTGTGTTAAGATCAACTACTTATTTTTTATAATAATTTAATTTTAATTGGCATTTTCCTTCAGGGATTCTACAAATGAAACTACTGCACATTCAGATGCTGGTAGTGAACTTGAAGAAACTGAACTGAAGGGGAAAAGAAAACGTGGTCGTCCTGGCAGACCTCCAGTATGACACTTATTTTTTTTCTTTGAATATATATTTTATACTGTTTTTTCTTCTGATTGTTTGAATTACTAAATAAATATTTTTTGTGAAGACTTGAAGTATGTAGTATGTAACTGATATGCAGGAATGTTTGAAGCTACAATGTAAAGTTAACTTATAAGAGTGTTTAATGTTTCCTTTTAAAACAGTTCCATGTATATTTAGCTCTTAATGTCTACATAGCAGCATTTAGGACTCGAAGAAGTTTTGTTATTATGTGGATATAGAATGGCTGTGAGGAAATTATTTTAGTAATATGATGAATATGATCTGAAGATTAAAATAATTTGATTTTACATAATGAAATATACTGATCTTTACAGTGTTAGAAGGACAGGATTTTTCATAAACTTACTATGGGAGACTTCATTTTCAGTTGTGCAAAATTTTTAGAAAATGGTTCTTAAAGGATTTCTAGAGCACCATTAAATTAGCTATATGGATAATCTCATGAACACCAACCTGCTCCTGCTCTATTGTACTCCTCTCTTCATTCCCTGAGTATTCATAGTTCTTGCTGCCCACATCTCCTGAAGCCTTTTTCCTCTTGTTCTTCCTTTGTGAATGTCTTTCCTGTTGTTTTGGCCATAAAATGATTTCTTGGAAGCGTTTTTGGTCATTGAAAGCCATTGAGAGACATCCTGTATTCTGAGTAATGCTGTTGACACAGGATCATACTCACATAGTCACATATAGCCCTGTAGATTGTCTTCAGAGACTACTTAGATTACACACCCTTAAGAATATTTCTCTCTCTCATGTGTAAATTAGGTCATCTAGCTCTCCTTAAATGTTATAATTGCCTGGTGAAATGTTGCATTATGCCTAGATTGAACAGGCAATTAAGTATTTCCTTTTCTGTGTTGAATTGTGATAGAGATTTCAGAGAATCACAATATAATTATTGCAGTGCGCATCAAGTACGCAGCACTGATCTCTAGTAGTTATCAAGCTCAGGCTGGTTCTTGTATTAGTAAAAATGTGTCGATTCATATAAATGGTAGTTTTGAACCATTGTGTGTGCCCCTACTTGCTGAATTCATTTTTAAAAGATTTATTTTATTTCATGGCTGTTATTTCTCCATGGAGTAGCTGAAAACTATTTTAAAATGCAATTTAGGCCTTGTGACTTGTTCTTTACATTTGGACCATTAAAAGCAAATTCACGTAGCCTGATGGATTCAGTTGTTTTTCAGATGGCATTGTGAGATTTTTCCCCCCCTGTTGATATGGTCACTGCTCCTGTTTATACCCTGTTTGACCCTGGAATCAGGAGATGACCTGAGCAATTGACATGATTGTTCCTATGTGCCATCTCACTAGTCTAAGAGTCTGGGCAGCTCTTTGATTTACTGAGGGACTCAGTGAAAATACAGGAGATGGCTAGAGTGACAGCAGAGAAGAACTTAGAATGAATCTGTTCAAGCATGAGCTAGAGTTTGCTTTAAAGCCTATTCCGTGGCAGTGATGGCAAAAAGAAACGCTGTTTTTCTGCCACCATTGCATCCATGCAGTGTAGAGCTGCAGAGCTTTTCCAGGCACTCAGGGGCCTATTGGATTCCAGCCTACAGGAGGAGGTTGACTGCTCTGCAGTTCACTGTGATCATTTTGCTGAGCACCATGCAGATAAAATCTCTTGCATCCATTCCAGTTTGGACTCTACATTCGCAGTGACAGGATCAGATGTTTCCAAGGTGCTGATTTGTCCAGTTTTGTGGGATATCTTTCAGCTTATCCAGTCTGAAGACATGGATATGATTCTCAGAAGTTTGACTTGTCACCATCTTCTATGACCCTTGCCCCTCCTGCTTAAATCGGGAGCAAGGGAGGCTGGCAGATTGGGTCTAGGGACTGTAAATCCCTCCCTATGAGGGGAGGTGGTTGCCCCTGACTTGAAGCAGGCAGTGGTACGTCCACTCCTAAAGAAACCTGCTGTTGACGGTGTAATTTACAAGATGTGTCTCTTAAGTATATGCTCTGGACATGTCCAGTCATTCAGCCCTTTTGGGAGAAAGTAATTACCCATATTAATTTTATATTAGAATATTCATTTATTTTTGAGGATGGTAATGTACTGTTAAATTATTTGCTTGTCTCTTGGGAACCTAACTAATGGTCAGTAGAAATGGTTCCTTCGTGCCCTTACAGTTGCTAAAAAACCCAAAAGACAAAAGCCCACTTCCTGTAATTTATTGGATTGAGGACCTTATAAACTTATCAACATTTGAACATACCATATATGGATGGCATTTGCTTATGGACTCCCCCCCACCCCCTCCAGATATTTGGAAACCTTTTATAAAAGCATATGTATAGATTTGCCAGTAGTGTTTGTTGCAGCATTTTTTTTTTGTTTGTTTTACACTATAAATAAAAATAAGAAAAAAAGAGACCTGATTTGGACCCAGGAATGTTGACCAACTACTGTTGCATTGCACATATACCATTTTTGAGCAAGGTGATTGAATGAGTGGTGGCTGGCTAACTTTAGGGATTCCTGGATGAAGTGGATTGTTTATATTCATTCCAGGTTGGTGGCCAGAGGTGCTTTTCATCAGTTCTGGCTGGTGATACAGCTGCAGTCCTTCCTGGACAGGAAAGTTCTTGCCACTGTGGTAACCTTGGTAACATCTAGGTTAGATTACTGCAGTGTTCTCTGTGTGGGACCGCCCTTGAAAACTGTCTGGAAGCTGTACTTGATACAGAATGCTGCAGCCAGAGTGTTGACAGGAGTGGGTCATAAGGATCAGTCTTGTTCCATCTACGCTGGCTCCTAGTTTGCTTCTGGGCCCAGTTTAAGGTGCTGATATTGACCCTTTAAAGCTCTATACAGCTTGGGACCCACCAAACCTTAAGGACCCTCTTCTTCCATATGAACTACCTGTCCACGCCAGTCATTTTCAGAAGCCTTGCTTTGGGTCCCCCTCTGAGGCTAGATGCTTGGCAATTTGAGAAAGGGCCTTCTTGGTTGTGGCGCCAAAACTTTGGCACTCCTCCAGGAGATTCATTTATCTCCTTCTGTCATCATCTTTGGACTGCAGGTGCAGACTTGTTTGTTTTGTTTGGCAAACCTCCAGTTAACTCTTACTGGCCCTCCTCCCTGGTTGTGTGTGTGTGCTTCTATATATATGTGCTTTTTGTATTTATATATGCATTTTAAATGTTATTTTAATGTTCTACATGTTTTAATAACTGTTTACTGTCTTGAGTGGAAAGTTTTAAATAACTGAATTTACAATGAATACATGTTGCATACCTATGGGGTGTATCTGTTAAAATGCTTGTATTTGAGGCAACTTTATGGCACTTTCATATCGGTGTTCACTATAAGCACATACTGTATGGGAAGGTACAGCTCACCACAACATTCTGCACATGTATATTATCATTAAAAATCAACATGTGCTTCAATTATTTTACAGGTATGAATTGTAATGTTAACTGTTAAAAAGTAATGTGTGAGTCTTTGGGTATGAAACTAGGTTTAAATGATTTATTCTTTTTCCTTTCCAAGTCTATATTCTTTGCCTATCAAACTTTGATTGTAAACCCTGGGTATTTTGTTGATATGTCATTAAGTTCCTTTTACAAGCATCAAACTGGTTGACCGAGTTTTCTTTGTCAGTATTTAGAAAATGGCAAGCTAGCTACACAATGATCCTAAATATGGGGATTTTGTCACGCATCCAAAGCCATTAAATTGAATGCTTTTAAGCATTCTCATTCTGTGAAGGCCTGTTGACTTTTTAATTGGCGGTAGCTTATTTCTGTTTTGCCACTTTGGACTGCAGCCTCTCTCTGGGCATCATTATTCATAAAATACTGGGAAGCTTGTACACTTAATTTGATTTCTCTTTTGAGTGTGAATTCTCTTTGGTGTATACTTTAAGCTTTTTCTTTAAAAAAATATTAACTGTTCCTGTGGTTTTGATGTTCATGTAAACATAGGAGTGTGTTTCAAAACTCTGTCCCTTGATTTATTTTGAATTTTTATTTCTGTTGTCTTAGGTGACTGATTTTTCCCCTCCTGCTCAATGGTTCAAACTATGCCAAGTTGCAGTTTGGACTTGATTGATTAATATTTGGTATGTTAAATTGACATTTATATTCCTACGGCAGGTTTTGATCAAGTCCTTGAGATACTAACATCTGTGTGGACCTGGGGGAATTAGATGAATTTTAACCATGTGCTAAACCCTCCTCTTGAAATAAACTTCACTCTGCCTCTGTTCATAAAATCCACAGGGCTGAAATTCAGAGCAGGTTGGCCTGCCTAGTTATATCTTAGAGTGTCATTTTAATCTTTTACTTCGGTTACTAGAAAGCAGTAGAAACATTTAGAAAAAAATGCACATGTCCTCCCCCTCATTAGATTACAGTGTTATTGGCTTTGCACATATTTTTAGTTTTGTGCATGAGGAACATTGTTTTAGTCTGGTTTATGATAGATTGATAATGGTGGCTTCATTTTATTGGTGTGGGTGGGTGTTCTGCCTTCTTCATGAATTCAAATTCCACCCAGGTAAATTTTAATATTATAGTCCATTTTAAAGATGTGTGAATAATAATAATAACAACAACAGCTAAGCTTATATACTGCTCTTCTAGACAGATTAGTGTTCCACTCAGAGTGGTGAACAAAGTATGTTATTATGCCCACATACAGCTGGCAAGCTGGGGCTGAGAGGAGTGGCTTACTCAAGACTACCTGCTAAGCTCGTGGCAGTAGTAGAATTTGAACACCAGAGTAAAAAGATTAAATTAGTAACTAATCAGGTTATAAAGGATTTTCATGACGTAGAGCTTAACAGCCTTCTTCCTATTGCTGCTGTCCAGCACTGGTATTCAGAGGGTCTTTGTCTCCGAATATGGAGGTTCCAGTGAGTCATGACTAACAGTACAATCCTAACCCCCCCAGGCAGCGCCGTTGCTCGTGCGCCGGTGTAAATGGGGCGGTGCTGGATGGCACCCTAATGACTTTCGCAGGATAGTCTCGCCAGCGCCCGAGTGTGACAAGGCAAAATGCAGCGCCCCCTGGGAGGTCCCGCCCACTGTTCCCCTGACAACCCCGCTCACACCAGCCAATGGCCACAGCCCTCCCCTCGCATCCAGGAGAGGGAACAGCAGCAGCGCAGCTGCCACCACCACTGCCAATAGGCCCCCGTCAGAGGGCAGGCATCTCTGCCAGGGAGGGGGGCAGAGGTGACAGCGAAGGTCCAGATTGAACACCCCCCCCTTGCCTGTCCAGCCCCCATTTCTGATGAGGGCCAGGCCGGCAGCCGCAGCTCAGTGCACGTGCACATACCCACTTCCACTGCTGCCACCAAAAGAAAAAGCCCCCCCCCCCGAAAAGTAGGGCCAGACAGTAGGGAGCTGATCTCTGTAGCCTGGAGAGCAGTTGTAATTCTGGGAGACCTCCAGCTACCAGCTGGAGACCGGCAACCCTAATTAGTCCCCAGGTTCCGGAGAAGCAGATGGGGGGGAGGCGGGGCTGTGAATGAGTGACAGAAACGCCCATTGGGAACCACGTGGGAGGCCAGGAGGCCGTTTGGAAATGAGGGGAATGAAAAGCGTGCTCAGACTTGCTGCTGCGCAACAGGAACACATCACTGCATCTCTACAAAGTGAGAGCGGGGGCCGGACCTTGACAGCCATATCCCAGTACGGGGGAGATGCCCCCCCAGAGTGAACTGAGAGACCCTCCCCATGCCAAGCCCGTCCCTGCTTCCGCAAACACAACCCCCACCCCCTGGCAGCAGCTTTCCATCTGCACCCCGTCTTCCTGGCTTATCAGATGCCAGCCGCTCAGCCTATCAGAGAATGAAAGTCCTTGGTGCCTCTCCCCCCCCCCCACAGACATTCCTGGGCCACAGTTCAATTCCCACCCCTCTTCCTGATGTTACATTGGGGGGAGGAAGGTCTGCTTGATACATTTGTGAGGATGTGCAAGTGGAAATATGTGATGGGGTGTTGGGGGAGGGACTAAGGACAAAGTCAGGCATGCAAACACAGAAGTTTGTTGTTTTTCAACTCGTTTTATTAAGCTGGAAAAAGTGCCCTTGTTTCTAGGCTAGAAAGGGAGCCAAGGCATTTTGCACAGCCCTACTTCTTGCTCCCAGGGGCGAGGCTGAGATGCGGACTGTGGTGAGATATTGCTTCCTGGGCTGGATCCGAATGTCACTCGCAGAGGATTGAGGAGGGCGGGGCAGGGAGGAGCGGACATGCTTGGGACGTGCCTGCAAGAGAAAGACACACATGTGGGCTTTGCCTTGGTCCACAGCCGAGGCAAACCCCACACTCCAACATCTGAGAAGATGCACATAGTAGAGAGCGGCAGCGGCAGCGACCAGCTGATGCCAGACCGTCTGGTGAGGATGCACTCTGCCTTTACCTTTAAGGGAGGAAATGAGCTGGTAGTTACAAACACCTGGTCAAGAGGAGTTTTCTGGGCAACTGCCTCTGGGGCGGGCAGGGATGGCTGCCATCGCCCCCTCCCCTGCTGAGCCTCACCTGAAGAGGCTAGTGGTCAGGTGGGTTCAGGTGAAGGGGCAGTTAGCACTAATCAGTGGGATGGGTTTGCCATCGCCCCGTGTCCTCCTTACCTGTCAGCGTTCCCTCACTCCTTACCGAGCTGGAACTTCAGAGTCAGGACATCTGCAAGGAAACAGGAGGGGCTGCTGTTAGTTAGCCAGACATTCTGGACTTTGCCCTTCTTCCCTTCAGTGAGTGCACAGTTCTCCCACTTTCCTCGAAAAGTCCCCAAAGTGCACCCAGTGCCTACCACCGTGAGCACCCTCTCCCCCCACCTCGTGTTCAAAGTAGCCACGGCACACAGCAAACGGGCAGAGCTTCCTGCCATGTGCTCACTTACCTGGGGCATGGGCAGTGCTGGCTGGATATTTTATTGGGTGCTTTTGCAGGTGATTGGGTGCGGGGAGGAGGGCTTATCCACGCCAGGAGCGCACTCTGATTGGTCCCCATGATAGTTCCCATCCTATGCTCCTTAGGGCCATGGGGGTGGGGGTGGGCGCTCGGAGAGGGAGCCGAGTTTTCGCTGTTCAATGGGCGCCTATGGGCTACGCCTTGTTCTTTCGTGGCGTAGCTCTTTTGCGCCTCTGTGGGCATTCCCGCTTCTGGAAGGGCTTAGGGAGCAAACTAACTCCGCCCCCGCCCCCTCCTGCACCGACGCAGGGCTCTACGCCAGTTCTCCACCTCTGCCCGGCCGTCTCTTGCTTGTGGCGGCGCCAGCTCGCCAGCGGTGCTGCGCCTCGTGCCACCGCCGACAGAAGAGCATTTACGCGCACATAGGAGCCAGTTGCATCATCGCAAGCCTTAGTTCGGTTCCTATTCACTTTCCCCGCTCCCGTTAGGATTGCACTGAAAGTCCTTTATGAATTTGAATTTAAATACATGTAAATTGGTGATCGTCACAGCATCTTGTGACAGTGGATTCCACAAGTTAATTACTTATTGAGTAAAAAATTATTATTGTTTGTCCTGATTGTAATGCCCATCACTTCACTAGGAACTCCTGAGCTCAAGTGTAATGAGAGAGGGGAAGAAGTTCTTTTTATCTACTTTCCACTCCATACATAATTTTATAAGCCTTTATTATGTCCCCACTCCATGCCAGTTGTCCTTTCTCTGATGGTGGAGGAGAGAATCCAAGAGAGTTACTCTTCCCACTTGCTCCGCAGACAAGACTACTACTTTAAGATAGCCAGTAGAGGAAATAGCATCCCAAATCCAGTTCTGTCTGCTCTGTAGTTAAGTTTTCTCTCCGAGACATCTAAAACTTTCATTCACTTCATTTTTCCTAGAATTTTTTTGTTCAGGCCTCAGGCTGTTTTTGATACTTGTTTCTTTGCCTTTTCTCCTCTCTTTAGACTCTGTTTTTTTAAAAAAAAAAACTTGTTATACTATCACTTTGGACAAGGAAGCCTTTGCAATATCTTTTTTGGCTACCCACAGCACTGCAACTTGCCAGAACTTCTGCAGTGTGCCGCACAAGAGAAGCATGTCCCCAGCCTTCAAAGGTGTTGGCAGTGGCTTATACCTCACAGGGTTGCTGTGGGTATGGAAGGAATACAGCAGCCACCAGCAACAGAATGCAGCACTTGAACATTTTGCTTCCTGGCCAGAGCCATCTGCTGACAACAGGATTCAGCTTTATAGTGGCCCCTTAAAGGCTAAGAGCTGTCTAGCACACTAAGAATTGTTTCAAGCAGTTCCAGAGTCCAGCTCCTACACAGTGGTGCATATCCATCAAGGGCAGCATGTCCTTGGAACCAAGTTACCATTCAGCCCAACTCTGTCATGCTTATAGGTGAGCATTGTCCTCAGAACAAATTGGGGTTCAGTTTTCTCACCTTCCCACTTACATTCAAGGTTAGTTTTTTGTTCCAACCTCCTCAGATCCAGTGTTCAAAGTTCTACACTCGAGACTGCAGGGCCAGTGGCATTTCCCATATTCAAGGGATGCTCGATGTTGCCAAGGATGTTTGTGCTAGACCTGCTTCCCCACTGCAACATTAAGAAGCTTGATACAATTTATAAAACTTGACAGAAGGAGTCAGGTTTTCTTCTCACTCACTTTCCTGTCAATTTAACAGTCAGTCTCTTCAGGGTATGGACTCACACAGAGAATCAGGTCATTAAGTACCACTCGATAAGGAAGGGTGAAGTTAGAGATTTTACACTGTAAGGTTTATGCCTCTTCTGCCCTGGCCTTCCAAACTGGCAACTATAAAGCCATCATGGCCAGGTAACAGTTGTTTTGGGAATATGAAGGATTTAATTATATGGTACCTTTCGTACCAGAATACTTTCTGTTCGTTCCATCTATGTATGTATGTTTTTATTTCTTTTGATTAATAGATGCAATCCATGAGGGGAGGTTAATCCTGGGGAGGGGGGAGGCTGGAAGCACTGAATCTTGGTGGGAGAGAAATTGTCATGAGGAGGCAGATGTGGGCATGGGGAGACTAAAAGACAGGATTCTTGGAGGGGCAGACATCTTGAGAGGATATATGTGGAAAGCTGACTGAAAGTGAGGATTTTGTGGGGGACAAAAATTTGGAGGTGGCAGAAGTGGACAGCCAGGCATCAGCAGGTCTCCATTGCATGTCAACATTGCATTCCATAATGAGGAGCTCCTCCAATGGAGGCAGGACCTCTGTGAGGACGTTCGGAGGCTGCAGGCTGAGTGAAGGGGGTGGAGGGGATGGGGTGGAAGAGGAGGGAGGGGATGGGGAGCGGCAGCTCCCAGCACCTTAGCCCCCAAGAGCTCAACTCTGCAGGATGCCTACTGGTCCTCGGTTGTGACCTGGGAGGTTGGCTGCATGGGGGTGATGGACTCCTGGAGTGAGGGGTGGCCCACAACACCCCCGGTGCCAAAATCCTGCAATCCCTGGGAGAGAGCATATTTCCGAGTGTCAGCACCCAGAACCCATCTTGCCAACATGGAGGCCATGAGGGAAGCCTTCCACCAGCAGACCCCTGGTGAAGGAGGTCACACTTCCCCTTGCAGGGTGTGTGCACATGTGCGCGCACATGCGTTCACACCTAAGTGATCTGGAGGCCTCGGGAACCCACTAGGGTTGGACCCTGAGGCTGGCAGTGGAGATTAAAATTCTCATTGTGGGAAGGGGGGGTGTATTCATACCTGAGTTTTCTGTGAGTGCTGTTGAACCCACTAAGGTTGGCACTGGAACCTGGCATTGGAGGTTAAAATTCATGAACCCACCGCACCAATGGGGTGGCCGCAAGGGAAGCCTTCCCCACTCATGGAGAAGGCAGTTAAAATTCCCCTTGTGGAGGGGAGGGTGCATTCTCACCTGATGTGGACGGGAGGTGGGCCACAGCCCTGACCACCAAGACACTTGTCCCCTGAGTCTGGCAGTGGCAAAGAGACTGGGGAGAGGTTGGAGCCCAGCTCAGGACAATCAAATCAATCCACATAATAATGTTACATACTGATGGTGTTTCTGACATTAAAAAAGTGGCCAAAGCCTATGAGATGTTATTGAAGATCAAAGACTTGGGGGGGGGGGGTGTTCGCACCTGGCAAGGACAGGCCAGAAGGGAAACTCTTCCCCTCTGGGTGAGAGTGGCGACAGCCATAACCCATCCCACCAACAGGGGGCCACAAGGGAAGCCTTCCACCAATGGAATCCATCTCTGTGACAGGAGGTTAGAATTCCCCTTGCGGGAATTGTGCATTCACACCTGTCAAGGACAGGCCAGCGGCCTTGTCATGGCCCAGTCTGAGAGTGAAGTCTCCTCTGGAGGAGAGGAACCTCGTGTAGCCAGCCAGGACTCCTCAGGAGAAGAGGAGCCCTGTGTAGCCAGCCCTAGCCCTGATTCAGCAGAAGCCAGCAATCAGGAACAACAGCTGCTGGCTGATCAGAGCTTGCAGCCAGCAGCTGAGACACCAGCACCCTCTAGCTCCAACACCACAGGGGAAGCTCAGCCAGGGACTCCTACAGGTGCAGCGCAGCCAAGAGCCTCCACCCCCCCAGGTTCGCCCACGCCCAAGGAACGCCGCAGGCAGCGCCAGAGACTGGAACTGCAGGAGAGACGGCGCAGTGCTCGCCTCTTGAGCCAACGCCAGCTGCTGGAGAGTGACGATGAGTAGCATCAGGATGGAGCCCCAGCAGCTGGCTGAAAACCACGCCTGGCTATAAGAGCCAGTCTGGAGGAACTGCCTGGCGTGGAAGCAACGTGTCTACTGCCTGCAACCACTCCGTGTTCCATGGACCTTGCCTGTGCCTGCTTTTCGACCTGACGCTATCGGTGACTGACCTTGGACTGTGCCTGACCTCGCTCTTGGACTCTGGACCCACTCCTGGCTTTATCTCATGCTCTGACCACCGGTTTGACCTGGCTTTAGCTCTTGGAACTCCCCTCAGACTCTGGCATTAAGGTTTGGACTTGAACCACCCTGCTTGGGCTGGCCCGGCCCAGCCCATGACAGGCCTGCTGCGAGGGGATGGTATACCAGGGGCGCAGTGACGCAGCTCCTGGCGAAAGTCTACAGTCTTCATAATGGACAACGTTGGACCATCAAGGACAATCATCTCAGACACTACATGAGTGCCTGCTTCCTGAACCCTTCCCCTATTCCTTTTGTTTGGCAGCACAAGTCTTCCCCCCAAACTAACCTTCATGGTGCTAATGGTTGTTGTGCTTGGTAAGGCAGCACTGTGTTGGCCCTTGGGCAAGGAACCCCCTGGGCTTGGCCCCTGAGGCTGGCAGTGCCACAGAGACCAGAGTGGAGTCAGAGCCCTGACCCACCACCCAGGCACCTTCCCAGCCAGAGCAGTTGCTGTTAGGAAGAGCCCTCAGCCAAGGAACCCACTAGGCTTGGCCCTTGAGGCTGGCACTGCCGTAGAGACTGGGTTGAGGTCAGAGCCCTGAGCTACCACGCAGGCACCTTCCCAGCTGAGAAAGATGCTCTAAAGAAGAGCCTTTAGCTGAGGAACCCACTAGGCTTGGACCCTGAGGCTGGTGCTGAGGCTGGTGCTGCCACAGAGACGTCAAAGCCGTGACCCACCAACCAGGCACCTTTTCAGCTGGGACAGGTGCTCAAAATAATAGTAATAGCAATAATAAAAATGAATACTGTGAGTCCTCTGGCAAGTAACCCACTAGGCTTGGCCCCTGAGCCTGGCAGTGGCCCAGAGACTGGGGTGGGGTCAGAGCCCTTACCCACCACCCAGGCACTTTCCCAGCCGGGACAGGTGCTCTAAATAAGAATGAATCAGTATAACAGAATCTCCAGCACAATCTCCAAATACCTCCCTCTCTGGCTGAAAATCCAACAGCAGTTCCTCCCTCTCTAACCTGCCTGCTGGAAAGTGAAACCACTCTCCTGAGAGCTAGGTATTATGTACTCCTTGCTCTCATAGAGCAGAATGGGAGCTCTCTGGTTGGCAGCCAGAGCTGCCTATCAAGCTTTGGAGATTCTTGGTTAGATGGCTTGAGATGAGGATAAAATTAATTCTTGTATATACATTGTGGTGAGGTGAGAAATAGATGAACTTTTTTCAGATTTATTCATCATTCTCCAGGTATCTACTAATTGTTAGTGGCTTAAGATTTTTGGTATTTTGGTTAGTTCTCTTAGGTTTTCTTTTATTGAATTAAGTTCTGTCCAGATTGTGATTTATGATGTAGTTGAGGTCTCCTACTATAATTCTTTCTGGAATTTTGTTAGTGCTTTCAATGTTTCTTCTATAATGTTCAGTTGGTTGGAGTTAGGTGTGTATACTGACTCTATTGTATATAGTTGATCTTCTATATATCATTTAATGAAAATGTATCTTCTTCTGGGATCTTTTAATGTTGCTTTGTGTGAGAATAATATTTTTGCATATAAAGACTGCAACACATCTTGTCTTTGAAGTTCCTTTAGCATGGAATTGATGTTGTATCCAAGTAGTCTTTTGTTTGGTTTGTAGAATGCAGATGATTCTCTTGTAGTAGAGCAATATCAGAATTAAGTTTTGTTAAGTTAGCTTTTTCTTTTTATTAAATTGTTAACACCTTGGATGTTATGAGATATTTAGTTCTATTGAGGCATAAGCTTTCGAGAATCACAGCTCTCTTCATCAGATGCATCTCTTTGTCACATGCTCTCTTCGTCACATGCATCGGACCAGGGTGGATTTGATTTAAAGCAAATCGATTTAAATCACAATTTAAATAATGATTTAAATCATTAGTCAGTAAGAGCAGATTTAAATCATGGTTTTCTACATAAAGACTTTTGACCAGTTTCTGTACCATGCATCTGACGAAGAGAACTTGATTCTCGAAAGCTTATGCTACAATAAAATTGGTTAGTCTTAAAGGTGCTACTGAACTCTTTTTGATTTCGCTACCACAGACTAACACGGCTAACTCCTCTGCATCTATGTACATAAAGACTTATTCTTGATGGTATAATCTTAATATTTACAACAAGATGATTTCATTTTTAGAATAACAACTTTTCAGATTAGTTTTACAGTTATATAAAAAAATTACTGATTTGATTATACTATTAGAAACACATAGCTCACTCGCAATAATTTCATAATCATCTATCTCCAGTTTAATAGGTTAATCATTCATATTTGGACAACTTTTTTTCTGTACCTTATTGGAGGAAGAAAAATAATTGTTACCTTAATAATAACAATTTAAATAGTTTTATTTGACTAAAACAATAACATTATAGCATATGTATTCTTGTATTTGCTTAAACATCCATATTTGTTAACTGATGTGGTTAAACAAAATATCTTTTTTTAAAAAAAAAATTAAGACTATCTTCATCTTATTTGTTCATAATCTGGAATGAAAAACAAGCTTTCCTGCTTTTTCAGGTCCCAAACAATTTCTCAATTTAGAATGAGTCCAAAAGAAGAGAATAGTCTTTTTACACCAGCAAAAGAAGCTACTGCTGTTAAAAGTAAAATCATTATTTCAGCAGTCTCTAAATCCAAGTGCTTAAGTGACTTCCACCAATTCACTGGTGTGACTTTCATTAAAAGATCATCAGCAAACATATATTTCTCCTGTGGTCCAAAAGTGGGGCAGTCCATACTCCTGCCTTAACATACTCCCTGTGTAAGAGAAGCTCCTCCTTCTCTTACACAGGGTCAGCCAACTTTGTGATCCTAAGGGGGAGGGGCTTCCCTTGCTCTTCAGTTTTTCCTGCCCCACTCAGCAGGGAAGATGCACTTCTTGATCCTCTGGAGCAGCAATCCTAATTGCACAAAGCTGAAGTATAGATGAACAGCGCTTGGCTCGCAGGGGATAAGGAAGGACTTGTTCCTCCCCCCTTCTCCCACCCATTCACCAGCCAGGGAAGGCGACAGTGGCACAATAGAAGGCTGCGGTTGCGAGCAGCAGAGCCGATGTTCCTAGTGCACTAGGACCTGGCGTCTGCAGGGGCTACGGCAAAGCACTGAAGATGCAGCAGCTGCGGAATCGAGCATTGGCCACGTTTGGCACCAAAATGTGGCGGCTGCCCCAAACTGAGCACCGGAACACCTGAACGTGGTAAGATCTCCTCGGATCGAGGAAATGGGGGAGGTATGTTTTCATGCTAAGATGAACCTGGATGGTAATGATTCCAATAGGCACTTAGAAATAACTGCCTGGATTCATGTAACCCCGCACTTTGTACTTTCGTTTTAGGCGAGAGAGGCTTTCTGGCGGGAATCATGGAAAAAGCAGGCCTTGCAGAGAGCCAGTAAGCGGAGGCAGCCATTGGTGGCATGCAGTCTCTGAGCTTGCCGTTATCTTCACACTCCGTCCAAGGGGAGAGCCAGGAAACAAATGATCCTGACCTTTTGGGGCAAGAGGCAAAGTCCAACATTTTGGCATGAATAAGGTCAGAAATTAAGAAAGGGCTAGAAGGGGTGGTGAAAGACCTTAGAAAGCAGACTGTTCTCCCCAGACAGGACAAACCAAGGCCAGGCCCTTCAGGAGGGAAAAGGCAGACCAAAACTCCTGCCCATTCCAAGGTAAAAAAGAGAAGGGTGGAGAAATGGCTAGGAAGAGATTCCAGTGCGTCAGAAGACCACCAGTCGTGTTCAGACCTTTCTGACCAATCCTCTGAAAGTGAGGAAGGAGAGCTGTCTGATGAGGAAGAGGAAGGCCAAGATCAAACTAGGCTTTTTCCTCAAGAAGTGTATAATAGGCTTCTGGCAAAGTTACTAAGAACCCTAGAAATAGCACAAACAAATCTGGGGTCACAAGATACAGATCAGTCGTATCCCCAAGGCTTAGAAAGGGCTCTACCAAAAATGGTGCCCAAGCAAACAGGGGTACCCCTTCCAGCCGCCTTTCATAGCATCCTCAAAGCAGAATGGGACAATCCAGCAAAGCCTAAGGTGTATCATTCTGTGTTTCACAAACTTTATTCCCTGACACCTGATGCAGCGAAGATCAAGCTGCCCATTGTAGACGACCCAGTTTCCAGCCTTGGTACTTTATCAGTCCTGCCAATGGACACAGAGGGCATGCTCGAAGATCCATCAGACAAAAAGATTGAGCAGGCACTGCGCAGGAACTTCGAAGCCTCGGCGGCATCATTGAGATCCTCGGCTACGGGATCTTTGTTTGCCAGGGCAGCGTACACTTGGGCCTCAGACTTAGCTGCCACAGGAAGAGAGATTCCCAAGGAAATCAAGAATGAAGTTAAAAAGATAGCCCTGGCAGCAGCATTCGCAGTGGACACCACACTAGACTTGTTCCAGATGTCTTCCGGGGCCATGGGTTTCAACATGGCGGCAAGACCTAACACCTGGCTGAGAAATTGGGATGTTGATCCCCAAGCACGTAGTAGAGTGGTGGCTATTCCGTTTGCTGGGAACAAGTTATTTGGAGAAGCCTTGGAGAGATACTTGGTAGAAGACACCGAAAAGAAAAAGGTCCTGCCTTCAAAGAAACGAGACTCTCCTTTCATAAAGGCAAAAGGACCCCGAGATTGGGAAATGACAGACCCTTTAAAAGCAGATAGCAATCTAGACAGCAGAATGAAGACAGATCCTTCACTTTCAGAAAGTCGGCTGCGCAAATGAAAGACCCAAAGAAAGGTAGTCAGGCATGACTATCAGCAGTTAGCCTCTCAGATCGGAGGGAGGCTGCAAAATTACACCAACCAGTGGAATCAAACAGTATTGGACAAATGGGTGTTGGACATAGTATCCAAGGGCTATTCCTTGGATTTTGAACCAATCCCACGAAAATGATTTATTCAACTTCCAAGGAACACCTTACATCTGAAACATACCAGGATAATGGAAGCCATTCAACACCTACTGAGGATAAAGGCCATAGAACCAGTACCAATGCAACATCGGAGGAGGGAGTGTACTCAGTGTTTTTCATCATTCTGAAGAAAAACGGGGATGTCAGGGCAGTCTTGGATCTAAGCTGGTTGAATCAGTACATGAAGTCACGCAAGTTCAAGCTGGAGACTATGAAGTCCACCCCCAGAGCCATACAAAAAGGGGACTTCTTAGCCTCCATAGATCTGTCAGAGGCCTATCTGCATATCCCCATTCGAGCAACACACAGGAAATATCTCTGCTTTGCCTACGATGGGGAACACTATCAGTACAGACCCCTTCTGTTTGGGCTGAAGCCCGCTCCAAGAGTGTTCACCAAGGTGCTGGTAACCCTACCTAATAGCCTTCCTCAGAACACAAGAAATAGCCTTGTCTCCATACTTGGACGACATCCTCATCAAAGCCCCATCCTTGGAGTTGGCTCGGGAAGCAGTGAGGGTGACTATGGACTGTCTGGAAAGGTGTGGTTTTGTCATCAACAAGCAGAAGAGTTCACTGGAGCTAGCACAACAGATAACTCATCTGGGAGTGATTGTCGACACGGTCAAAGACAGATCCTTCATATCCCTGGAGAGACAGCAAAAAATTGTGACCGTGATAAGATCGGTACAGAGAGAGAAATGGGTGGAAGTAATGCAATTGACAAAATTGCAAGGATTGATGGTGTCGTGTCAGGATACACTCCAATGTTCGAGGTTCCATACATGTCCGTTACAACAGTTTCTCTGACCATATCAGAAGGTCATAACACACAAATGGCGTAAGATGGTGGAGTTATCAGACACATTGTCCAGGGAGATGGAGTGGTGGACGGAACCGAGCAGATTCCTAGAGGGATTGCCACTAAGAGAACCAAAGAGGCTAGTACTGACTACAGATGTGAGTCTGACCAGATTGGGAGCATACATAGAGGACAGAATGATACAAAGGGTCATGGTATGACAAGGAGAAGATTTCCAGCATAAACTTGTTGGAATTGAGGGCCATAAAGAACAGCCTATGGGAACTTTAGGATTGCCTGAAGGAGCAGCATGTCATGGTCCACACAGACAACATGACAGCAAAGCCTATATAAACAAGCAAGGAGGCAACAAGTTCAAAACGCTATGCAGGGAGGCAAAGGAAATCTTCCTCTAGGCAGAGATGAACCATAAAGGCCATTCTTGTAGCGGGTCAACAGAACGACCTGGCAGACTGGCTGAGCAGAAACAAAATGGGCCCACCCGAATGGAGATTGAATACTCAGGTGTTCAACCAAATATGTGGTAAGATTCAGAAAGCCGGAGGTGGATCTGTTTGCAAAGACCCAAAATGCACAAGTTCCGAAATTCTTCTCCAGGCAAAAGTAACAGGAAGCATTGGGCACAGATGCATTGAGCAAGGACTGGCCAAGGACCCTTCTGTATGCTTTTCCACCAATAAGGATCCTACACAGAGTAATTCAGAAGATAGTAGAACAGCAGGCGGAAGTGATAATCGTTGCTCCATTCTGGCCACAGAGGCCATGGTTCCAAGATCTGGGACGACTGTCACTGGAAAAACCATGGAAACTTCCATACAGGAAGGATCTGTTAACACAAGGGAAGATACGACATCCAACTCCAGGTTCTCTAAGTCTTGCTGTTTGGAGGTTGAGCGTGGTCAATTGCAAGAACTAGGATATTCTGAGAAAGTGATATCCGCAATGACTTCACAGAAAAATTCAACAAACAAAAGCTATGATAATACGTGGCAGGTGTTTCACATGTGGTGTGCAGAGAAGGGAAAAAACCTAATGACAACATCGGATTTTGCTATTTTTGCTAGAGGGGCTGGATAAAGGACTCAGCACCAGCACTCTGAAAAGACAAGTTGCCGTGTTAATGGCTGTTAAAGGATCCAAGAAGGGAACATCACGAAACATCCTCACATCAAGAGGTTCCTTAGAGGCGCTATGCTGTTAAACCCACCAAAAGCACTGTTTCCACTAACATGAGCTCATGTGCAATGGTGCACGAATTTTAACACCCCCAGCACACAGCTGAGAAAGCTCAGCACACAGAGGGGTGCCCTGGGCCTCGCCTAACATGCAGATAAATTTATACAGACATGCATTTTCACCGGATGGCTAGAAGCTAATAAAACTCAGAAACATTTAATGGAGTATGTCAAAATAGATCCACCTCCATTCAATGCAGGTAAATGCAGGCTCATCCAATATATCAACCTCTCAAACCAACATCACCTTTGCCTTGTCTGGATTCAGTTTCCCCTTGTTTTCCCTCTATCTCTTGACCACAATTACCATGCAGTGGCCTGATGTGGAGATTACATATGCATAAGTGGGTGATGGCACCCAATACCAATGCCTCAAGCAATCTAATTCAAAAGTCTTTTAATCAAATGGATTCTGGTTTTGGAAAAGGCACACTCGCAACTTGCAAGTTGCTGCTCACAAATTGGATTTCTGGCTCACAACACTGCACTGCTTAGAGGGAACATTGAATAAGTACATAGGTTTCCCACGTGGAACCTCAACTTGGTGCTTACGTCCCTTACAAGAGAGCCATTTGAACCTATGGTGACCTGCTCCTTGAAAATGCTGACATTAAAGATAGTTTTTCTAGTTGGGATAACTTCAGCGAGAAGGGTGTCTGAAATAAGTGCCCTGTCAGCGAATAGGGAACTGTGTATTTTTCATAATGATAAAGTTGTTCTTAGGTTAGACCCTACCTTTATCCCTAAACTGAACTCGCTCTTTCACAGGGAGGAAGATATAATTCTGCCTTCCTTCTGTGCGAGCCGCAGGCACGAGAGGGAGAGGAAATGGCATAAGTTAGATGTGAAAAGAACCAAACACATACGGAAAGTGGAGAAGATGTTTATTTCATTTAGGAAATGGTCTTTGGGAGAAAAAGTGACAACATCCACATTAAGTCGGTGGATTAGAGAGTGCATCATTTTGGCATACAAAGCTAGGAAAGTAGAGCCCCCTGTAGGAATCATGGCTCACTCCCTAAGGGACGCAGCCACATCAGCGGCTGACGGCCTTTCCATCATTAGAGAGGATATGTAGAGCGGCAACGTGGAAATCCATACATACCTTCACTAGGCATTGCAAAGTAGACCAGATAGCATCAGCGGAGGCAGCATTCAGAAGACGGGTGCTTCATCACGTCCTGTAAAAAGAAAAAGAATGAAAATACCCACCCAAGGGTACACTGCTAGGTATACATCCCAGGAGTATGGACTACCATACTTTTGGACCACAGGAGAATAGAAGATTTGTATTCACTTACCGTGAAGCTTCCTTTCTCAGTGGTCCGGAAGTGGGGCAGTCCACAACCCCACCCAGTTTATTATAGATAAGGTTATTTTTTTTAAAAAGTGAGAACTCTGATGCTAGGTTTTTTTAATGTTCTCAATTATTGTGTTAGTATTCTAGCTTTATAGAACAGAAAGATTGGAGACGAGAACGAACAACAGAGGGGTGATCCGGGCTTGGATACAAACTGAAGAACAAGGGAAGCCCCTCCCCCTTAGGATCGCAAAGTTGGCCAACCCTGCATAAGAGAAGGAGGAGGAGCTACCCAGGATTATGGACTGCCCCACTTCCAGACCACAAAAAGGAAGCTTCACAGTAAGTGAATACAAATCTTCCATTCTTGAATGGTCCCCCCTTAGGTCTGAAATTTATTATAGTTGGCATTACAGATGGATGATTGCTGGATACCCATGCCATAGTTAACACATCTTCCTCAGCACTTAAGGTTTGACCCTGGTACCAGATATTAATATTTGCGAGAAAATGAGCTGGAGACCATGCTTGTCTCATTTGTTTTTTAATGCTTGTAATTTAATTCTGTCAGTGTGCAATTCTGTTTTTAAGTGCTGCAAAGTGATTGTTACGGACGTATTTAGCAATTTCAACAACATTAGTCTTTATTTCTGGAACACTGAAGTCTTTGGCTAGGAGGTGCAGCAAATGAGCACTGCAACCATATGTTATTAGCTTGGTGTTCCCTTCCTGCTCTTCTAAATTTCTTCTCATCTTAGATACATTTGCAGCATTGTCCATGACCAAACTGCGTACTAGACATTTGAATTTTTGTTCACGTTATTATAGCTTTTGTTGCAGCTTCTTGTAAGTATTCTGCTGTGTGTGCATTTCCTGACGTATCAAATGTTTCTGCTAGGAAGACATTCCTTTCTTCTGTTGTTTATACAAGCACATACAACAGCATCATTGTGGACATTACTGTACCCATCAAGATTTAGGTTAACAATTTTACCCTCTAGAGCTGTTGCACATTGCTCCATTTCTCTGTCATACACTTTATACAGCAGTTTCCCTGCAACATCTGCTCTGCTGAGTGGACTGTATTCTGGTCTCAGTGACTGAACCATATTAATGAATTGTGGATTTTCAATCAGATGGAAAGAAGAGTTTGTCGCGTAAACAAACTAGGCAATTTTTTCATCAATTAACTCTTTTTCTAATCTGTTTTTTTATCATAAACTTATCTATGGTGGTTCCTGGATGGTCAGTTTTTTTTCTTTCTTTCGGGTGATATACTGTGGATGTGTGATGTATATGATGTGACTGAAACACTATCCTGGACAGATAACTCTGAAACTGTAGAACAGGAAGATGGTGATCTCGAAGGTTGATAGTTTCCAGAATCCTTTATGTTGATGATGGATTCCTCTAAACAAAGAAGTCAATGCTATTATTTTATTATTTATACCATTTCTGCGTATTTAGTATTACTCGTATTCACTGCCACTCGGTACTGCCCCCCCAAAAGGAATATTTGCTTGTTTCAACTCTTTATTTTATCATAACAATTGTATCAAAATGAAAGTAACATGCAGTAATAATAACCAATATAATTTTGCTCAGACATAACAGTTCCTCAAGGCAGTCTTTAAATATGATGAAATCAAAATGTTTACCAACCTGAAGATCCTGACTGTCCAAAGATGTTCCTTTTATCATCTTCATCACAGCACTTCTCATGGTGCTGTTTCATTCGGGCCACCAGGCCTCACATTTCTTTGTTGCAGTGTTTGCATTTTGCACGCATGCCTGCCTTACCCATAGGTAGAGGAACTTCATTAAAATATTCCCAAACTGGGTCTCTTTTATGGCCTGCTGCCATTATAGGTTTTCTCCTCCAAGGAAAGAATAGTATGATAAACCTCAGGCTATACACACAAAGATCCAAAGACTTGTGGAGTATTCTGCTCATAAGGTTTCACTTTCATTTTTATTGCTTGCCCCTCCCTCCTCACACTTAGTTTTTTGTGCAGATCTATTCCACTTCCAACAAACTTAGCACTTAAGAGGTAAGGGGTTGATTCTGTGGAGGAATGGAGTTGGTGGCATATCTTATTCACAGTTCAGAAGAGCCCTCTTCACTACCCCTCTAGCGTCTTCATGGGGGATAGATGTATAAAGGGATGAGACATCAAGTGTTATGAAAACATGGCTCTGTTCCAATGGCATCCCTTCCATCATGCAGATAAAAGTACCCATGTCCTTGATATAAGCAAGGGTCCTAAACACAGCTGTCTTAAAAAAAACCTGTCCAAATATATGGATAAGGGCTCCAAGATCAAGTACTTCCCAATATAGGTCTGCTGGGGTGGGTGGGGGGTGGCTGGATGTTTTTGTGGACCTTGGGCAGGATGTAAAATACAGGGACCCTAGGTGTAGGGTTAATCAGGGCCCTGTGGACAGTATCTTATATATCGCCCCCATGTAGTGCTTCATCTAATAATATTCTAATCAAGCCTTCAATATTCGAAGTGGGGTCATGGGGGATTGGTAAATAACTATTGCTGTCTCCTAGATGTACCCCCCCTTCCTTGACGTAGTTCAGTGAATCCATAATCACTATGCCCCCCCCTTTATTGGCAGGTTTAATGGCGATTGATGGGTCGGTAACTAAAGTGTTTAAAGCCTCTCTCGCCTTCCTGGACATATTGTGCCAGGTCCTCCTATTGCATTGCTCCGATTTCTTAATGTCTCTTATTAACATCTGCTCACCCAGTGAGAATATGAAATTAAAAGGAAAATCCACTTTTGTACCTAATGTGGTAGATGCATGTACAGATACATTTGAACAGATGTTAAAAAGAATAAGTCTGCCTGAAAGCCCCTATTGAAGACAGCCCTCCATACTGGTTCTATTACAATAATCCAAATGAAGACTAGCCTCATAGGGTTATCGAGGGCTGTTTAGCTAGTGGTTTATTATAAGTGTAATAGTTATCTTCTTTCACAAATCATAGATAGTGTTTATATTGATTTTATTATACAAAGGGGGGGAAGGGGAATAAAAATATCTATTATTGTATTTATAGTTATCGATCTAAAAATAGAAGAGAGTCCAGTAGCACCTTTAAGACTAACCAACTTTACTGTAGCATAAGCTTTCGAGAATCACAGTTCTCTTCGTCAGATGCATGGAGGGTAAGAAGAAACTGGTTAGATATATAGGTGGAGAGGGGAGGGGGGAGTAGATGCAATCAGTAACTTCTGATAATGGGTCAGTTTGCTTCTGATAATGAAATCAGTTACTTCTGATAATGAGATAACCATTCATAGTCCCTATTCAATCCACGCCTGACTGAGTCAAATTTACATATGAATTCCAATTCAGCAGCTTCCCGTTGGATTCTGTTTTTGAAAGGTTTCTGTTGAACTACAGTGACCTTTAAGTCCTTGATGGAATGTCCTGATAGATTGACAGTTTTTTTGAAGACAGCTGTGTTTAGGACCCCTGCTTATATCAAGGACACGGGTACTTTTATCTGCATGATGGAAGGGATGCCATTGCAACAGAGCCATGTTTTCATGGCACTTGATGTCTCATCCCTTTATACATCTATCCCCCATGAAGACGCTAGGGGGGTAGTGAAGAGGGCTCTTCTGAACTGTGAATATGATATGCCACCAACTCCATTCTTCCATCAGCTACTTGAATTAGTATTAGAGAAGAACTATTTTTAGGTTCCGAGAGCAATTTTACTACCAAACCAAGGGAGTCGCCATGAGCTGCACTGCAGCCCCGTGTGTAACCAACTTATTCATGCCGCATCTTGAGGAATGATATGTCCTCAGTAATGAGAAGAACCCCTTTTTTGATTGCATCTGTCTATACAAAAGATTCATTGATGACCTTTTTGTAATATTTAAAGGTCCAGACCTTATTCTAGCCTTTAGAGAATGGATGAACAGCATAGATTGAAACATTTATGGCAGACAGAAAGCAAGCAAATTAATTTTTTAGACATAGTGGTCTATCCTAATGCTGACAATAAGATTGGTGTGAGACCTTATAAAAAACCCACAGATAGAAACTCCTAACTGGAATATAGCTCATACCATCCCAGGCACCTATGGGATAATATCCTATTTGGTCAGTTTCTTCGACCTATAAGAAATTCCACTGAGATTAGTGATTATCACTGAGAGAGTAGGGGCATGTTCCGGGCATTCGAGCGTCGAGCACAGAGAATGGGGATAGCTATTTTGCACCAAGGACAAGAATTGGGGGGGGGGGAGTTGAGATAGGCAGGGGAACACACACCCCTCAGTAAGAGCATTAGAAAAATAGTCTCCAGACATTGGAATTTTATCAGAGACATACTGGGTTGTGAGTTATCTCCAACCATAGGATCTAAACACACCCATAGTCTGAGAGACTTGCTTGTGCGCTCAGAATTCAAAGGTGATGCTGGGACTTTGACTCTACTGGTTGGTCATTTTCCCTGTGGACACTGCTGGTCTTGCCCATACCCCATTTCAGGTTACATAGTCCCCATAGGAGGATCTTACCCAGACATCTGCCTACAAAGTTTCTCCACGTGCCAGACTGCTGATGTTGTCTATCTTATTATCTGTAGACAGAATAAGATGTATGTAGGGAACACGATCTGACTCATTCGCGTCAAGATCTTGGAACATCTGTCCTGTATCAGGAACAAAGTGATTGAGGCACCTTTAGTAGACCACTATATGAATATTCATGATAGTGCAACTTGACTTGAAATTTACTGTACTGCATGTAGCTAGAGGGGGATCACAACGAGGTATGCAGAGGGTCCTACTTCAGAGGGAGGTTTACTGGATCCATACCTTGAACAGCCTGACACGAGAGGGATTGAACACTGATTTAAATTTATCTTGCTTCTTGTAAGCTATTTATGTGTTTTCCTCTTGTGTCTATTCTGCAAGGTTATCATTTTGGTTGCAGATGCATGTACTGTATCTTTAAGACAGTTGCCTCTTACTGACATTGGTTGTCTATATATGGATTAATTAAGTGGTGTGTTGTGTGTGGCCGCTCTGTTTGATGGCTCTCTGTTTGAAGCATGCAGAAATTACATTGAAGCCTGAGGATAACAGTGGTCTCCTCAAAATGAAGAGATGACACTATGCATTTCAGTAAAAATTGTTTATTGTTTACAGATGAGAATAATTTTTGGACCTGCACATCCATGCCCTTGAAAAAGTTTCCGTGAAGCACATGGTTTAAATTGCTGGTCCACCGTTGGGCTAATTCTCCCATAGGGCTGCCTTAAGAAAAGCTGCCCAATCACTACGCGCCTTAGGTGTAAACTTTTGGCAGTGACGGCAAGTGGCGACGTTATGGGACTCACCCAGGCACAAGAGGCATAAGGAATGTTCGTCTGTTTGCGTCATCCTTGTGTTGCAATGAACATACTTCTTGAACAGAGCTTTCTGCGACGTTGTAAAAACAGTTGGAACAGAGAAAAAATTCTTTTTTATATATAAAACCAGGGCTTTTTTTCAGCGGGAATGCGGTGGAATGGAGTTCCGGCACCTCTTGAAAATGGTCACATGGCTGGTGGCCCCGCCCCCTGATCTCCAGACAGAGGGGAGTTTAGATTGCCCTCCGTGCCACTGTAGAGGGCAATCTAAACTCCCCTTTGTCTGGAGATCAAGGGGTGGGGGCACCAGCCATGTGACAATTGTCGCCGAGGTCGATTTAAACTTTTAAAAACTTCCCCCTTGTTCCAGCTAACCCAAAGTGTGCGGCCCTGAGTTCCACCACTAAGTTCCACCACCTCTTTTCCCAGAAAAAAAGCCCTGTATAAAACCAACAATAACAACTATAACTATGACAATACTAAGGACTATACACTAACAATTAACACTAATAACTACACTAATGAAGCTAGAACAGAGCGAGAGCAAGACAACCTCTCTCTCCGGCGGTGAAAAGAGAACTGAGGGATGGGGGGCTCTCGACATCTCTGTGCACAAGTTGGGCAGGAAACACCACACATGCGCAGGAGGCTAGGAGTGCCTCCCCCAGAGCTTTAGAGCTAGAAATCTCTCTCCAGAGCAGGCCTGCGCAAGTTACAGTCCCAGGGCTTTTTTTCAGCTGGAACATGGTGGAATGGAGGGCAATCTAAACTCCTCTTTGTCTGGAGATCAGGGGGCCATGTAACTATTTTCGCCAAGGGCAATTTAAACTTTAAAAAACTCCCCCCTTGTTCCAGCTGACCCAAAGTGAAGTCATTGTGTGGTTCTGAGTTCCACCACTGAGTTCTACCACCTCTTTTCCCAGAAAAAAAGCCCTGTGCAGTCCCAATGTGTGTCTGTACAGAACTCGACAAACAGCAGTTACAGGTAAGTGCAACCCTATTTTCTTCTTCATCGGAGACCCGTTGTGTATACTTACTTGTGTATAGGAACATGGACTGTCTGTGCTTTTCATAGGCATGCTTAGAAGGCTAAATACATTTGAATTATGTTAATCTGGACATATTTCATGAGACACATTAGATTGGATATATATATTTTTGTACATTACCATTAGATGACTGGTGGTGATTTCTTCTCCGTATTTTCCTGTTGCTGCTAGTATACTTTAGTCAAGGGCAAAATCAGGTTTTTTTTGTATTACATTATTCAGGCTTATTTTTAGTTCCTCGAATTGGTCAGAGAGTGGTTTTATTAAGTTAGAGATTTTTATCTTGAATGATGGTTTCCATGTTTGTCAGTAATGTTTTTAATATAGGGTCCGAAGAGAAAGCTTCTTGTCCACCTACTGTGCTTCCCGCAGCTGCCATCTTACCCGTGTTTTCTGATGCCGTCGGTAGCTGCATCATTGGGTAATAGTCTTTTAATCAACTTGCCACTTTAGCATTATGTTTCTTGTTATTTGCTTCTTGCTTGCCCATAATATTAAATTCTTTTAACGTGCTATGGGGCTTTTTTAAAAAATATATACTTTTTATTGGTTTTAGTTCCAGTTCACTCTAACAATTAATTGAGATCTTACATTTTTTTTGTTACATGTTATATACCATGCACTTCATTCCATCTCTACAATTCCATTATAGTTATATTACTTCTCACTAAACTATTGTCACTGTAAGTCTACCTTCTTTTAGTTCTAATACTTCTTTTTCCATTCATTTAATTGTGTTTTGCTAACGTGCAGCTAAGTCCCTACTTTATATTTTCATTCAATCCATCTATAGACCGGAGTCCATTTTTGTTTCCTATTATGTCTATTTTTTTCTTTTATTAATTCTGTCAGTGTGTCCAGTTCTACCATCTCTAAAATTTTCTGTATCAATTCTTTTGTCGGTATATCTGTATTTTTCCAGTATCTGGCATATACTATTCTTGCTGCTGTTACTATGTGAATGATCAAATATCTATTTCCCCTGTTTATCTCATCTGACATTATATTTAGTAGGAACATTTCAGGTTTGAATGGTATATTCATTTCTAGCGCCTCTTGCAACAATTCATGTATCCCTTCCCAATATTTCTTCGCTTTCTTGCATAGCCACCATATATGGAAAAAGGTACCTGTTTTCTCTTTACACTTCCAGCATTTATTGGGTACTTCGGGATACATCTTTGCTAATTTTTCCTGTGTCGCATACCACCTATAAAACATTTTATATAGGTTTTCTTTGAAGGTGGCTGATATTGTTATTTTGATATTTATTCTCCGTATCTGTATCCCTTGCTCCAAATCTATTTCATACCCCAGGTTTTGTTCCCACTTTGCCGTATAATCGTTTAGTGCCTCCTCTTCTATCTTCAATTGTTTTATGAAGGCATATAGTTTTCTACTTAGTTTTTGGTTGGGTAAATGCTTCCACTGGTGATATCCGTCTTGGCGTTTTTGTGTATAATTGGGATTTTATTTTCGCCCAAACATTCATCAGGGATTTTCTTGTTATATGATCCTTAAAATATTTATGTGTATCTGTTGTTTGGTAACAGAGGAGGGCATGCCATCCCAGCTTAAGATCATGCCCTTCTAATTTTAGGAGTCTTGAGTTGTGCAGTAGGATCCATTCCTTTATCCGTACCAACGTACAGGCCTCATAGTATAGCTCCCAATCAGGTAAATCACAGCCTGCTCTCTTTAGAGTTTTGTAGGACTTTGAATCTTATTCTTGGTCTTTTACTTTGCCATATGAATTTTGAAATTATTTTATTTAATTCTTGAAAATATAATTGGTTTCTTATAATTGGAATGGTCTGAAATAGAAACATATATTTTGGTAATATGTTCATTTTAATTGTAGCTATTTAGCCCAAGAGAGATATAGGCATGTCTTTCCATTTATCCAGGTCTTCCTTAATGTCTTTTAGTAATTTCTGCTAATTGTCTTCCATTAAGGATGTAACTCTGTTGGTTATGTGGATTCCTTAGTACTTCACTTTTTTCCCATTGAAAGCCGGATTTCTCCATTAACTTCTTGATTTGTATTTTTGTCATATTCTTGGTGATTATCTTTGTTTTTTGATAATTAACTTTCATTCCTGCCATTTCACGAAATCCTCTTATTTTCTCCATCAAAGGATCAATTGCTTCTATAGGTTCTTCCAGAATACACATCAAGTCATCTGCAAATGCTTGTAGCTTGTATTCTTCTCCTTTTATTTTTGTTCCTTTTATTGCTTCCATCTTTCCAATTTCATTATTTAGCACTAGCAGTGTCAAGATGAATAGGAGTGGTGATAGAGGGCATCCCTGTCTTGTTCCTTTCCCTATTTTTATGCTTTCTCTTCAGTCCCCATTCACACTTATTTTTGCCTTCTGTTCCATATATATCATTTGAATCATGTTTATAAATTTGGCTCCACATTTCATCTCCTTTAGTTGTTCTACCATAAACCTCCAATTGACATTGTTGAAGGCTTTCTCCCCATCTATGTTTTTCTTGGTGTGCCTCGTAGTATTCTAAAATATTTAATACTATTCTAATGTTATTTCTTAACTGTCTTCTTGGTAGGAAACCCATTTGGTCTTGGTGGATTATTTGATTCCATATCTTTTTCAGCCTAGCTGCTATTACTGTGGCAAATATTTTATAATCCACATTTAGCAATGAAATAGGTCTATAGTTCTTGATTTCTTTGGGGGTCTGTATTTTCTTTTTGGATTAGAGAAATGATTGCTTCATTCCATGAATTTGGGATCTTCTCTCCTTCGTGAATATTTTCCAATAACTGTTTAAAGTGTATTGCCAAACATTCTTCAAATGTTTCATAGTATTCCAACCGAGTCCATCCGGTCCTGGTGTTTTACCTCTATTTTGGTTTGCTATCGCTTCAGTTATCTGCCTTATAGTGAATGAATCGTTTAATATTCTACTTCGTTCTTCTGTTAACTTTGTGTTTATAGTTAATTTCAAGTAGTTCTGTTTTTCTGGGCAGATTCTATTTTCTGGTATAATTTTTTATAGAAATTTTCTGTGATCTTTTTAAAATCTTCTTTTCCATATTTTTCTGTTCCTTCTTCATCTTTTAATGTATTTATTATTCTTTTCATGAATTCTTTCCTAATTTTATATGCTAACCATCTCCCTGGTTTGTTTGCATTTTTGAAATAGTTTTGTTTTGCAAATTTAAGCTGTGGGGCTGTTTTATAAGGTTTTGGGGCTAGGCTGAGAAGGAGCCTGCTCTTCAGGCATCCATCCTCCGTGACGTGGTGCCGTGCTCTCCAAGTTTAGATACCATTTGATGATACATCAACCATGGAAAAATTTTCATTTGAGCTTGAATTTCTTGCCAAGTTTTCACATTACCTTTCTATTTGTCATAAATTCATAGCTGACATGGTCAATTCTGTTTTTAGTGGTGGTGTCATAGTAGGCATTTATTGGTGATATAGTGGCGAAATTGGTGGACTTAATATATTTCTACATTGAAACTATATTTTAAGTAATAAATCTCTTAGTATATGAACACCATCTTGCTTTTGACTGAATTTTAGTGATTTCTTAACCCATGAATAGTTATAGATTCCCTCTTTGGTGTTAATTGTCTCCAATTTTATGTGTCTTCTGCTTGGATTTATGATCTAATCTGTAATCCAAATGAATGCTGCAGCCTGGTGATACAGTTAAATATTCAGTACTGCCAATCCTCCTCCTCGTCGTCCCCCATCCTCTAGTACTTTGAATCTTTTTCTTGGTTTCTTCCCTTTCCATATGAAATCATTTATCACTTTCTGCCACTTAAGATCTTTTCATCAGCCTGAATTGGCTCCATTTGAAATAAAAAGTTCAATTTTGGCAGTATATTCATTTTAATAGCAGAAATTCTTCCTAACTATGAAATATTCAATTTTTCCCAGCTTTGAAAATCTTTGGTAATGCTTGCCCACATTTTTTTATAATTGTCCTTGTATAAGTTCTCATTTTGAACCGTTACATTTATTTCTAGATATTTTACAGGCTTAGTAGTAATAGCACAGTCCATTAATTTTCCCATCTCTTCTTGTTCTTCTGTCATTGCTGATAGTAGCATTATCTTTCTTTTCTTTTTAATATTTGTTCCATTACAAGGTTCAGAGAATTGTTTGGATTTGTCTCTGATATAACCACATCATCAGCATACCATTTCATTATATAGATCTATTTATCCTCCTTTTTTCCATTGATTCTACTGTCTTGCCTAATTCTCACTGCCAAAAAATTCCAAAGCAATAATAAACAGTAATGATGATATTCCAATGTCGTGTTCCTTTTGTTATTTCAATTTTTCCCATGAAAGAACCATTAATTAGGATTCTGGGTTGCTGGTATAGATACTTTGCATCCAATTCAAAAACTCAGTCCCACAGTTCATTCTTTGTAGTACTTTCATGAGAAATTTCCAAGACACGTAGTCAAATGCTTTTTCAGCATCCAGGAACATAAATGCCATTTTTTCTCCCTTCCTTCTTGAGTATTCCGTTGCATTAAGGAGATATCTAATATTGTCTCTCGTGTATCTGTTCGGAACAAATCTTGTTTGGTCTTTATGTTTTACATCTAAGATACGTCTTCTTAACCTTTCCACCATTATTGTTGTTAATATCTTGTAATCCACATTCATTAACGATATTGGTCTATATGATTGTGGTAATAATGAATCTTTCCCTTCTTTATGTATTAGGGTTATGTTCGCCTCTTGCCACGTTGGTGGTAAACTTTTCCTGTCTTGTATCTCCTTCATCACTTTTTGTAGGGGTATAGCTAAGCTGTCAGTGCATCTGGACCAGACACCTCCACCGTCTTTAATGTTTTGATGGCAAAGTTAATCTCTTGTATTTTTATTACTTGAATTAAAATATTTCTGTACTCGATTGTAAATTCTTTAATTGGTGTCTCAAACAAGTATTTCTCTGTCTCTCCATTTGTAACTTTTTCTTTGTAGAGGTTTGAGAAGAAAGTTCTGATTTGGTCCTTCATTTCTTGCTCTCTCTCTCTCTCTGCACAAAAAATGGAGAAGTACTGCCTTCAGCAGATGACTGGATTGGGAAAATGATGGCCTTAGTGGAGATGGCTAAAGTTACAGATTTGATCAGAGATAAAACATGGTCTACATTTATAGTAAATTGGAAACCTCCTACTGACTTTCTGCGTGAAATAAGAAAAAATGAATTGATGATGTGTAGATTTGATTTTTTTAATACTTTTTATTTTCCAAATATTTATGCAAACAACAATTTGAACAACTTATTAACAATACAGTAATCAGCCATAATAAATTCAATATCCATTAAATATTGGAAAAGTAGAAAGCTGAGTTATACCTTATTAGTAAAGTACAAAGTCTGAGTATTTTTTTGGTGAAGAAATATATGATGATGCATAATTAGTCACATGATCAAAAAAGGGAACCATTTTTCCAAGAAACAAGGTTGGAAGTTGAAGTAGTAATAATAACAACATTCAATTTATATACCACCCTTCAGGACGACTTAACACCCACTCAGAGCAGTTTACAAAGTATGCCATTATTATCCCCACAACAAACACCCTGTGAGGTGGGTGGGGCTGAGAGAGCTGCTAGAAGTTGTGACTGACCCAAGGTCACCCAACTGGCTTCAAGAGGAGGAGTGGGGAATCAAACCCAGTTCTCCAGATTAGAGTCCTGCACTTTTAACCACTACACCAAACTGACTCTTGAAGTTGTCATTCAATACTAGCTCTTCAAATATCTTATTCATTACCATTACTTCCCATATTTTTTGTATCCACTGTGTAATTGAGGGAACTTTATCAGATCCCTAGCTCTGTGCAATTAAAGATTTGGCTGCATATAGTAGTAATGAAATCAGATTTCTTCTCAGTGTTGGGACAGGAAAATTGTTCCAAAGGTTTAATAAAATGAGTTCTGGGTTAAGTAGTATGTTGTACCCCTGTTATTCTCTCAATATTATCTGTGATTTTTCACCAGTAGGCTTGTGTTTTACAACAGGACCACCAGCAATGGATAAAAGAGCCACTCTCCTTACAACCTTTCCAACATTTGGGGTTATTATTGGATTTGTAATGATAAGTTCAGAGGTGTTATATACCATCTGTTTACTAGTTTAAAGGTTTGTATTCTAATGTTTACTGACTTGGATGCGTAGAGACTTGACGACCAAATTGAATTCCAGTTGTTATCACTGAGTTCTTTTTTCAGTCTATTTTCCATACCTTTTGTTGTGTTGTAGATGTTGTCCGTGTTGTTTTATTTATTAGTATGTAAATAGATGTCATTCCTTTGTATGTGTAATTGTTTTTCAGTAAGAAGGATTCAAAAGGAGTTGGTTCTGTGTCCATTAATGTGTGGAGACCTTCTTTCACCACCATATGATGGATCTGATGATATTGTATCCAGGGAATGCTAGTTCCAAGTTTCTCTGTTATTTGGGCTAGTGTGGAGACTTGCTTATTATGGATGATATCTTGTAATCTATAAACCCCCTTGTCCCTCCATATCTTAAAGGTGTTATGAGCTTCTCCCAGGACAAACCATTTTCTGTATTAGGAAGGCTTGGGCTGGGGAAATGCCTGGAGCCAGTGTCTTCCTGAATTTGTCCCATATAGATAGGGTGAATGACAAAAAGGGATTGGTTGATGTCTTTTTTAGTCTATCTTTAGGTTTATTCCAAAGTATTACTTTTAGGTAAGAGGGGGAGGCGTAGGTTTGTTCTATGGAATCCCAGTGCTTACTGGAGTCTTCAGCTGTATAAATTATATTAAGTTGCACTGCATTAAAGTACATGTTAAAATTGGAAGATCCATGCCCCCTAACTGAGTTGGGCAGGTTAGGAACAGAAAATTAGTTCTTGGTTTCTTGTTACAGCAAATAAATTTGTTAATTTTTGTTTGCCATGATTTCAGTTCATTTTGTTTGATTGGAACAGGTAGGTTTTTGGAAGAGAAATAAAAATTGAGGAAATATAGTTGATTTAATCAGTTCTATTCTTTCTAGCCAGAATGGATTTATTTGATCCCAATTTTTAGAATGTTTTTAATTTTTTTGAGTAACTGTGTATAATTGATATTGAAAAGGTCCTTTAACTCGATAGGGATGTTAACCGCTAAGTGCCTCCATTTGCTAGTTACCTGTTTAAACTGAAAAGATTCTGAAATTGTTGTGTGAGTCTGAGGTTTCTAGTAAATTGGATAATGGTTGTTTTTTGATGGAAACACGAGATATCGGAGAAATCTTGAATGATTTTTGTTAGATTGTGTAAGGAGGGATAGGGTCACTGATGTAGACTACTACATCGTCTGCAAATAAACTTAACTTTTGGGTGACTGTAGCAATTGTAAAATATTTTATTGTTTGCTTGTTGCAGATGGCTGATGAGAGGAGTTCGATTGATATGGCAAACAGGATAGGGGGCACCCTTGTCTGTTGTTCCTTGGGTTAAGACTAGGTCCTCTGATCTGTAATTATTAATACTCAATTGAGCTATTGGTCTTCTGTAAAGGGCTTCAATCGCTTTTAGGAAATTAGGGCTGAAGCCCATTTTTTTCAAAACTCTTTTTAGGTAGGGTAGTTCTAAATTGTCAAAGGCCTTTTCTGAGTCTAATTCCAATATGACAGATTCTAATCTAGTTCGGCGGCAGTAATTGATTATATTGAATGATTTCCTAATGTTATCAGAAAGCAATCTGCCTGGCATGAATCTTATTTGATCAGGATGGATGTAGTTTAATATGATTTTGTTTAGTCAGGTGGCAAGGATGCTAGAGAAAATCTTAAGGTCGTGGTTCAGAATAGAAATTGGCCTAAATGACTGTTTTGGTGGGATCTTTTACTTGTTTTGGTAGCACTATGATTTTGGCTTCACTCCATGATTTAGGCATTTTACCTTCTAGCAACACATGGTTACATGTATTGACTATGGGTTGCACCAGTTTTTCTTTGAATTTCTTGTAAAATTCAATAGGAATCCTGTCCCTCCCTGGGGTTTTGTTATTTTTTAGGATTTGAATAGTGGGCAGTATTTCTTCTGCTGTAATAGGCTAGTCCATGAAATTTAAGTGGTCTTGGGGGAGTGTGGGTGTAAATTTAGTAGTTTTGAGATATTTTATAATATTTTTCTCATCAAGGGTGCCAGATTGGTACAGGTTTTGGTAAAAGTCCCAAAAGGATTGGACAATTTCTTTCATGGTAGTGATCAATTTGCCTTGTGGGTTTTTTATTTGATGTATCATATTGGAAGAGACCCTGTGTTTGGCTCTCCTATGAAGCCAACAGATAGCAATGGGGTTTTCATTAGGAATGACTGTTTCAAAAACTGTAGTTTTTTTTTTAAAAAAATTGATGTTTCCAATACTTCCATTTTTTGGAATTCAATGTTTAGGTTTTTTGGTTGGTTTTTTTTTCACCGAATCTCATATGTCTTTTCCAAATCAGAAATTTTTGTAGGTCCAGTATCAGTTATTGCCTTTCCGATTTATATGCGGTAGCCAATGAGATAAATGTCCCTCTTAGCATGGCCTTAAAAGGTTCCCGTACCACGTCAAGAGTTACTCCACATTTATTGTTCAGCTCGAAGTAGGTTTCAATTCCTTTAGAAATGCAGTGCAAGTGCCTTGGTTTAGTAGCAAAATGTTTATTCATTGACCAGTTGGGTCCCTTCCCATCCGATATCCTGTTTGTGATAAGACATGATACTGATAAGTGATCTGACTAATTTATGCTACCAATGTCAGATGAATAAAAATGTGGTGGTAAGACTTTAGAAACCAAAAGAAAATCTATACGAGTATAAATGTTGTGCGCATCAGAAAAATAAGTAAATTCCTTAGCATCAGCTTTGTAGTTTAAGTAGCTTTCTTTTATCAAGTTTTTCCTGAGAGAGATCCAGCAGGACTAGAATTTTTTTCTATTGCATGTTAAGGAGTCTCTCAGACAGGTTTCTTTTAATATCTTTTCTCTTGTCCTTGGGCTCATAAACTGGATCAAGACGTCCCTTGGGTGGTTAGGACGTGCAGAGGTTGGTGCACCAAGCCTGTAAGCTTTTGCAATTTCAGTAGCAATCTCTTCCTCCAGTTTTAAGGTGGTTGCTAGCCAGTTTGCAATAAAAGAAGCAAGATCAGCATTTTCTTCAATATTTTCTGGAAGATCTCTAATTTTTAAATTATTCTGTCTACATTTATTGTCCAGAGCAGCAGTTTTCTCTTGCATAGTTGCAGTATCATTTTGCAGAGAAGATATATCTTCTTGCAAAGACAAGCTTAGCTCTATTGCCGTCTCTGCAGACTTAGCTGCGTCCTTAAGGTTCTTAGTCAGTTCTTTGATCGGCATATGGATAGATTATTGGAGTTCTCTTGTTTTGGATGTAAAAAAAGCCTGGAGCTCATTCTTCAGATCATTTAGTTAGAGGAGCGTCCTCCATATCAGGCTTTTTATTTATGGGTGGTATTTTGGCTTCACCTGAGGCTTGAGCTGCTGTTATGTTTGTTCTCCCGATACCAGGAATGGCTTTAGAGACCCCGGATTTTTCTAAAGTTGCTTGCTTTTGCTAGTTTAAGTCTTGCCCGTGTCTGGTAAGGGTTTCAATCGTTTTAAGATGTTGTTTTTAGCATCGGAGGGAGTAGGTCCTTGGGAGTGCCTCACTCACGTGTCCACTGTCTCAGCAGGTTGCTCCCCCCCTCCCCCCATGAATTTGATTTCTAAGACGATAAATTTGGGGAAATTAAATAAAAAGTATCAAAAAGGTAAATTTGGGGGAGGTATTACAACTACAAATGTAGTGTTAGTAAAGATATGTATTGTAGAGAAAATTGAAAATAATTTTTTACACCTGTATTATTTTTCTTTAATTTCTGTTCTCTTCTTTTTTTTCTCTCTCTATTTTTTTCATTTCTTTCTCTTTTCCCTTTTTAAGGGAATTTCAAGCTTATCAATAAAATAAAAAGCATTGTGGAAAAAAAAGTTTCTCCAAGCAGGTGTTATCTGCAAGAATTGTTGGTCTGTCAAGAAGGGCAGAAATTTTTATATCGTAATTCCTTTTAAAAGGGGCATGTTCCAACAATTCCACTTTACTCATAGTGCAAGGGAAAAATCTCTCTGTATATGGGATCTTTTTATATCTCCTTTCTAGTACCATTGACGGCATAGCTGCACACTTAGCCAGGGTAAATGCCCTCCTGTAGGAAGGAACATCAAGCTGGGAAAGACAATGAGCCATGGTCATAACATGGATTTCGTAGGAGCCATAAAATTTGGAGATTTCATTCAGTCTTGTTGGCACTCTATATCTCAAACCTGTTGCTTAACAATGCATTTCGTTGAGTCTCTATTCTGAGTCAAGAGGGCACCAGGCAAAATATCTATTCCTAACTTGCTCTCAACCAATCACACCCACCTTGGCTGATAGGGATCTTGTAAGGTTTGGTGACTAAGAGTGTATGAGTGGAGGTAAGAAGTGTGTTGGGAGAGAGTGTCCACAGTTAATGGTTGGATCTGTCAGCAGTCTATAGAGGCTGAAAAAGTTTTCTGATTAGAAAATGGTTGCGAAATGAAAGATTATGACACCTCAGTCCGAAGTTATTAACATACACAGTTTTATTTACTGAGGAAAAGTTGCTAAACATCCTGAAACAATACGCTTCTTGTTCAAATAAAGTTTTATTTGTTTTATTTTTAAACCTAGAGTTTTTGCAGTTCCCATACAACAGTCTCATCCTCAGGACCACATAGTCTAATGAAGAAGCTTTAAAACTTGGGCACAATACTATGGGAAAGGTCGATGAATCCGATTAGAATTAAATTCCTGGTGGCAGTGTTACAAACCCAGTGAGAGAGAGAAATAACAAGAAAGTTAAAGACATACCATGTTTAACTACACAATCAAAAGAGAGTAGTCATGACTAGAGATGGGCATGAACAGCAATACGAACTAAAAAAAGCCACGAACAGCCCAATTAGCTGTTCATGAACAAGTTGTTCATGAGGCCCTATTCTAAACGAACAGGTGGTCGTTGCAAGCCTCGTTCATTGCTGTTCATCAAGTCAGACAACTTGCCACCTGCAATCAATTCCCTTGGCAACCGGACGTAGGAACTGCCTGAACTCCTGCTGTTGCCCTGGAAACCCCAATCTAAGCCCAATTTACCTTGATAGGCAGGGCTTCCTTTCAAGTGTGGAGCTCCAAATTTGTTACAAGGAAGCAAAGAGCAGGGGGGAGGGGGGCTCCCAGCTCTGGTTTTGCAGACAGTGAGGGAGAGACAGTTGCTGTTGGCATTTTGAGAGGGAGACAGGGAGAGTGCATTGGAGCTTGAATTTTCTTTGTGTGTGGTGGGATAGGGATCTACCTCTTCAAGTTCCAGGGCTGCTGCCAGGCTCTGGGCCAAGCTATTATTTATTACTGGTACCTTTCCTGTTGCCTGCTCAGGTAAGGTTTCTGGGAGTGGTGCGGTAGGGATCTCCCCCTTTATGTTCTAGGGCTGCTGCCAGGCTCTGGGGCCAAGCTATTTATTATTGCTACATTTCCTGCTGCCTGCTCAGGTAGGGGCTCTGGGAGTGGTGTGGTAGGGATCTTGATGGCTGAAGGAGAGCCCGCTGGCCCCCACAAACAACGAACAATCAACATGTTCATGTACAGGTCATGTTCGTCAATGTTTGTTGTTCGTTGTTCATGGATGACAATGGACAACGAACACCATATTCATTTTTTTTCTCTTTGTGCGCATGTCTAGTCATGACACAGGCCTTGACACACTTTTTTCTTTTTTCTTTGGCTCTAAGAGCTAGCTCAAAAGATTAGGAGCCGGACTCATTTTTCCGTCTTCAAGATTTTGTATTTTAATGACCAATTTTTCTAATTATTTCTCCCACATATCCTAATCCTAACCTCTTCCATTTTTCATAATTTTATTAAGGCTATGAGGAGTCTTGTACTACATAAATAAACACAGGAGCAATACTGGTTGCCTTCACCACAACAAAGTGCTAACCTCTAGCCCATTCCTGATGTCCCACCAATCTTTCATAATCCATGTTTGCTTTAAAGCTCATAGTTGAATATTGGAGCCAGTAAAGAAAGCAACTTGTTAAGAAGCCAATTCATCTATCACCAGTGAATAGTGTAAAATAGTGGTACTCAGCGGCTTGGGAACTGTATGTAGCTCTTTGTCATGGACTTTAGTCTTGTGTCCAGTTCCACACAAAACTGCTGCTGGGTATGCTGCTGGTGGTCTGAAAATTCTCATGCAAAATCATGTCTTTTCTACTACGATTTTTTTCAGTGTAGTACAAGTATTGGAGTTTTAGATACCTACTATGTAGTATACCCCCTTTTATTTATTTTGACCTGTCAATTTTATACAAAGTAGATCGTGTATAAGGAAAAAATGGTAAACGTGTTTATCATTTTATGTACCAATTGTTATGTGTTGTTTTTATAGTCCAGAATGTATATTATAATGTGACAATTTTTAAAACTGAGATTTCGAAAATTGGGGCTCTAAAGGCAACAAATTTCCCCCCTTGTCCTTCTATTTATTAGTCTGCGAATAAGAAGCCTCGAAAAACTCCAGGAGAGAAGTTTCGTTCGGAGTCTGGAATTAGAGGAACTGGTCGAGGGAGAGCTAATGGTCACCCTCAGCAGAATGGAGAGGGAGATCCTGTCACTTTGTTTGAGGTGGTGAAGCTGGGCAAAAGTGCTATGCAGGTAAAAGTCTGGATGCCTATGTTAGATTTTTTTTAATTAAGTGGATTTTAATTAATGGGGTTTTACCTTTTCTTTTGTTGCACATCTCCAAATATTAAGAGTATGGTGGATATATATCTAAATAAATCGCCATTTTATAAATGTATCCTAGCAATAGCGTGAAGTTGAGCAAAAGGGATTTCTATATTGATGCCCAGTAGAAAGAAGATCCTGTACCCAGGTAAGGTGTAAAATGCAGGAATACAATACGAGTATTGCAGGTTGATAATAATATATAGCAATGTACAGGTTTACCATATTGAGCTAACTGACCAATATTCTTTCTAGGAAAGAGCTTTGATAGTTGGGTCCTGTATATTAATGCGAGCGCTTGGATCATCAGCACTGTAAATTCCCAGTAGGGTCATTTACTGGAGAAGACTTCCACCATAACAATAAATCTACCCTTTTTTATAAAGAGTCAACATCATATAAATTTAACTGATGTAAGAAGGGAGATATTTCATCCTCCTCCCACTTCATCCTCCTAACATTCATGGGTATTGGTCCATATGTGTCCCATGATCTCAGAAATAAACTTTCCTGGGGTTGAAAAGGCCTGTTAGGAGAAGGAGAACATGGGAAAGATGCAAGATCCAGCCCTTACCAGTAAATTCTCGGCATTGTCCAATTGCTATTTTATGTTTTCTTTTGCCATAAAAATGCTTTAGAGAGAAAGTAACATACAACTATTCCAACTTCAGCTAAACTTGATCTGATTCTGAGATTATTCATTTGCTCAGTCCATTGGTTCAGTCAGCGCAATTGTGCTGCTTTGCCTCATGATATCCTCTCAAATTAGAAAAGTGCAAGAAGTGTATATAATACTTGTGCAGTAACTGTTGCCCTTAAGCCAAGACAGAGAAAATTCAGTCAGACTTTTCCCCACTCATTGCTATTTGTAGAGAAAGAGAAGTAAACAAAAATGAACTAACTTGGATGAAATTTTGTATCTAACAGCTTAGTAATATGTCTCCTGGTCTGGAAACTAAATCTCCTTTCTGCTGTGTTCTTTGTATAACACTCAGACTTATTTTACCAGACAAACTTCATATCTTCCTTATGCAATCCTTTCAGTCTCTTGTCTGGTATAGCAATTGCAATGTTCTCAAATAAATATAAGAGTTTAGGTATTACAATTTTTACTAATGCAGTCAAACCATGATATTTACAGAATAGACCAATTAGATAGGCCTTTTTAATTTGTAGCCGTAATTTTAGTTCATCATCCACACATTGGGACTGTGCAGGCACAGGTCAGCGGCAGAGAGATCTTTCTAGTTTCTAGAAGGCTCCTAGGGTGCTCCTCCCCGCAGCACGGAGAGACGCAGTTTCCCACTCAAATGGTCATGTCCCATGAGGGAGAGTCATCCGCTTCCCTCAGTTCTCTTTTCACCACCATCAGGAGAGCATGTCTAGTGTTTGGGCTCCTAGTTTTCAGTTTACCTCAGCATGTTTTATTCACTTCTGGTCCTACATGGAATACTTACTGAGGATCATCGTTCCTTGCTCAGTGTTATCCAAACAGAGGCCTTGAATTATCCAAACAAATTAGGACAGTGGCAAAGCATACTGCCAATACTTCTGCTCAGGCTGTGGCTTCCAGAATCACATTGCATAGACATTCTTGGCTCAGATTGGCAGCTTTGCCCCATAACACGAGGGAAAGATCGAAGATTCTCCCTTTGAAGTTCTCAGCTATTCACTGCAACAACAATGTACACAGCATCTTTCTACACCTTCAGAAGGTGTAGTATTCATGATACTTCTCCTTCAGGTATTTCCAACACCCTTTCCAGCAGCAAAAGCATTTTTCTATTTCTCAACCATTTTCCAGGAGGGGCTCCTCCAAGCAGAAATCTCACCAATCTCAGGGTCACTCTCCTCATGCCACACCCTCCACTTTGAAGTCTCTGTTTTGATTATCCACCCTTGTTCTAGTTCCCAAGTTGCAGTTCAGGGACAGACTAGTTTCTTTCATCCCCAGTTGTATAGCCATCACTAATGACTCCTGCACTCTGTCCATAGTTCAGCATGGCGATCACCTTCGCTTTCTGGAACTTCTACATCTTACCTGTCTACCATCAACTACCGTCTCCTGCCCTTTTGAACTTCAAGCAGCCCTTGACAATCTTTTAAAGAAGGGGGTGCTATTGAGACTATTTCCGCCTCTGACATTTCCTGGGGGTTTTATTCAAAGTATTTTCTAGTTCAGAAAAAAGATGGGGGCTTTAGGCCTGTCCTCAACCTCCGTGCTCTTATTGATAGAGCTGAATGTACCCTCCCCACACACGCACAACCTGGATGTCTGTAGGGCATTACTGTTTTATTTAGAGAGAATGCACAATTTTGCAAGACACCAGCATTATTTGTCTTTTTTGCTGGTTCTTGGAAGGGGTTTAAGACATTACCCCAGACTTTGTCTCATTGGATTATTTCTGTAATTAAAATGCTGAAGTGTCTTTGGCTGCCTTCAACAGAGGTGTCTCGTTTTCTGACATTTTTGCAGCTGCCAACTGGTCCTCTGCTGATAAGTTCGTCCAACACTACTTTATGGACATCAATGTGAGACAAGAAATGTCAGTAGGACAAGCCGTTCTTCATTCTCTCTTTGCTTAGAGACTCACTCCCACCTCCGGAGTGAGTAGCTTGTTATTCTCCCAATGTGAAACTGCACAGAAGACAGATGATGAAAAAGGGTTGCACTTACCTGTAACTGTTCATTGATGTCTTCTGTGCAGGCACACATTCCCTCTCTTCTACCCCACAGTGAGCTCTCTTCTTTAATCTTTATGCTTACACAGCTCAGGAAAACTGAGGGAAGCAGGCAACTCTCCCTCACGGCATGTGACCGTTTCGATGAGAAACTGTGTCTCTCCATGCCAGGGGGAGGGTCTCCCTAGGAGCTTTCTAAAAGCTAGAAAAATCTCTCCATGGCTGGCCTGTGCCTGTGCTGTCCCAGTGTGCGCCTGCACAGAAGATGTCAATGAACAGTTACAGGTCAGTGCAACCCTGTTTTACCTTTAAAAAGATTTTCCAAATTAGGAGATGCCCAAATGGCTTAAAGATGCACTGGTGTCGTGGCCCATTAAAAATGATATATTCTCACCCATTTACAATCCTTTAGTATTTTGATTTGATCTAGTTAATTGTGCAAAAGGTTCCGTGCTCAAAGTCTGTCTTATTCCTTGCCTTAGTTGAGGGGCAGAATGTGCTGCTGATTTGCAAAAAAGGTCTTGATGACTGATAATGGTCTTGATACTGTTTTTATAAATTACTATCTTTATTAAAATGCTATAAAGTTTGAAACGTTATTCAATCTGATCATATGCTTTTTTGCTATGTATGAACATAAAAGCCATTTTTTAATTTTTAAATGTTGTACCATTTAATAATAAATAAGATACTTAGTGCAGTTGACTGAATATCTTCCTGTTAAACCCCTGTTTGATCACAATATATATAATTAACAATTATTACATTCGAACTATTAGCTAAGAGGGTAGTAAATATTTTAATAATAGTAATAATAACAGTTGATTTTTATACCGCCCTTCAGGACAACTTAACGCCCACTCAGAGCGGTTTATTATCCTCACAACAATCACCCTGTGAAGTGGGCGGGCCTGAGAGAGTTCCAAGAAGCTGTGACTGACCCAAGGTCACCCAGCTGGCTTCAAGCGGAGGAGTGGGGAATTAAACCTGGCTCTCCAGATTAGAGTCCTGCCACTCTTAACCATTACACCAAACTGGCTCTAATAGTTATGATTCAAGAGTGATATCAGACTATATGATCCAGGGTAATTACTACTTATTCAGTATTCCAAGAATTTGGAAGAAATTATGTGGGTGAAGAAAACATCAGTCATAGAATTCCTGTGGAAACCCATCAGACCTGGGGATTTATTAATCTTGTTATTTAAGCAGCCAAAATAGCAGCATTTAAGAATTTCATAGCCTTAATATTTAATATTAAACTGTTGTAAAAGTCTAACTATCAGAAGAGGACTGTCAAATCTTGCAAGTTTGGTGTAGTGGTTAAGAACTCGGGACTCTTAATCTGGAGAACCGGGTTTGATTCCTCACTCCTCCACTTGAAGCCAGCTGGGTGACATTGGGCTATTCATGGCTCTCTGGAGCTCTCAGCCCCACTCACCTCACAGGGTGTTTTGTTGTGGGAATAATAATAACATACTTTGTAAGCTGCTCTGAGTGGGCATTAAGTTGTCTTGAAGGGTGGTATATAAATCGAATGTTGTTGTTGTTATATAACATTTTGCACAGTTCTGCCTGAAAACTTCTTCCTCGTTTGTTATTAACCTATTTAGTATCAGAAAAAAATGAACAGAATTAGCTTGAGCTTTTATGTTTTTAGCAAAGTGGAACACTAGAAGTCTATCAGCTTTGTTATTTTTGTTCAAACTATAGCTTTTGAAAAACAAATAACATCTTGCCTCAAGTCTGTCAGGTCTTTGATTTCTATAAGCTTGCAGCTGTTGCTTTGCTGTTGTTAGAGAGAGAGAGTTCCATTTTCAGTTGATTAACAGTTAAGTATAGCCTAGTTCGAGTCCAGTAGTACCTTAAAAGACCAATAAGAGTATCCAGTGTATAAGCTTTTGAGAGTTAGGCTCCCTTTATCAGATACATCCTCGTATTGGATGAAAGGAGCTTAATTCTCAAGGCTAGAGATGGGCATGAACTGAAAAAAACTGAACCGTGTGGTTCATGGTTTGTCGCATTTCACAAACCATGAACTTTAATGAACCTGCCTCGGTTTACAAACCGGTTCATTGGATTCATGAAAACGTCACTTCTGGGTCAGCAGAAGGTCTACAGAAAGCCCATCCCCCATTGCCAAGGAAACTGAATGATCAGCGCCAGGCTGTCTGCAGTGATGAACGGAAAAACGAACCAGCCTAAAGTTTGTGGCGGTTCGTCAGAAATGGGCTCTGATGAACCACCAGTTCACGAACCACAAACTGGCCTGGTTTGTGCCGAACTCTTTGGTTCATATTTCGGTTTGTGTCCATCTCTACTCAGGGCTTATATCCTGGAATCTCTTATTGGTCTTTAGGGTGCTATTGGATTTGAATTTTGGATCTTCTACAGTAGACTAACATTGCTTCCCACCTGAAATTATCTTAAGTATAACAATTTTATATCACAGATTTACTGAAAGTTGACTTGCCTTGCATTTTGAAGTAACTGTTGACTGAATACTCTTCTTCAGAATAGTTTTTATATTTTCAGAGGAACACTACTTTATGATTTCTGTGAAATTCATTGTATGTGGGGAAATTACCACAGTATACAAACAGCATGGTCCTTGCTTAAAGCTTGTTAGAGGTGTGTTTATATAAGTTTCAGTGTCACAAGTAGTGTTCTTAGTTTGTTGTAGAAAGCAAGTACATATTATTTTTTCAACAATCGAAAATGACTAATACTTTTTCTCTTTCATTGACAGTCTGTGGTGGATGACTGGATTGAATCATATAAACAAGACAGGGACATAGCACTTCTGGATTTAATCAACTTTTTTATCCAATGTTCAGGATGCCGAGGTACCAATAAATAATAAAGATTGTTAACTGTTTAAAGTTTGTTAATAACGTATCTTCTGATATGTTGCGAGAGGGGAATAAGATGTGTGGGATAGTATTGTACCTCAAAATTAATATATAAATTATTGTAAGTTGGTATTTTCACAAGACTTTGTGGAACAACTGGCATCTAAATAATTGGAAAGCAAACAAAATGTGCAAGAATGATTAAACAAGCCTGTTATACTTTACCTTAACTTAGTGTTGCCATATTCCTTAAAGTTTGTTCATGCCAATTTAGAAATGTTGCTTTTCAACATTAGAGGAATTGATTTTTTTTCAAGTGCCTAAAGATTACCTGTAATAGTAGTGGTTATGGCATCTTCTAGAGCTTAATTTGTCATTTGGAAGTTAAATACTGGCAATTATCCCAGTATTTTAAACTAGTATTTACAACTAGATCAGTTAGTCTCATGAATTGTTCTGCAAAATTATATGGTAGGTGTTTCAATACTTATGCTAGCTTAGAAAAATGAAAATTAAAGGAAAGAATTAGTAGGCAGCTTAATACAACTTTGCCTGCAGTCAGCAAATTCACAACAGGATGGTAGTTGATCTTGATGAAATGGTTTCAAAAACCCTTTATCAGGAAACTCATATGTAGTAAGACATAAATGAAAAATGACTGAAACTGTAGATAAGACTAATATTTGAAGAAAAGCAAAAAATAATGGCTGCTGCCACCCAGGTTAATATTCACTGCAGTTTTGAAACTGTTTGAAGTTTTAAGTATGGTGACACATGACTGTTTTTGTACTTTTGTGTTAGATATAAATGTTGTGATTGGTTTTGAGAATGCTGTAAACGAAATGCAGCTAGGTCATTGATGATGGCTCTAAACTGCAACAACTTCTGGTTGGGTATTTAATCCAAATAATGGTTGCAGTTCAGAGCTCTATACACACAATCAAAACATTTGTTCTCATTCGGATTCAGGCAGCCCCTTGCCAAACCACAAGCCTGCACTTTTATACATAAGGCAGTTCCAAATGTGATTTGTCTGTTCAGAAGAGGCTGCTACATTGCCAATGTAAGCAAAAGCATCCAGCTGTGTGTGTGCAGTCTCTACTGTGTGCAGTAGGTTGTTGGCTGGCTCAGGGCCAGTATGATTAGCTTCAGAAAAGGGTAGTGGCTTGCATGAGTTAATTCATACCTTGAAACTAGCATAATAAGTGGTCCAGAAGGACTTGTTTTACATTCAAGGTTGCTATAAAACTGTCACTAGTTTTTTGCCCCTTCATTTATCCTTCTACTTCATGGTTTAGCAAGGGAACAAGAGCCTCTGAATGTTTATGAACAGCAGTTTTGCCTACTGTCCTCCTCTGGCTAAATGTAGAAATACTGGGCAAATTGCCAGGCCATAAATAGCATAATTGCCAAGTCAAAGGATAATATTTAACTTTATGGAAACAGAAGACTGGATAGACCTGAGAAGCCAAGAACTTTGATGGAAGGATTAAAGATTGGTGGGAAGACATTGTGATAAAGCTTGTGTCTAATTTTTTAAATTTTACTTCTTTTGTGGTCTCTATGATTGGCTTTGTGTCTGTGCCGAGTTATAATTTTGGAACTTCTAGACCTAGCTTTTAGACACAGAGATCTCCTCTCCCCGGAGCTCCAGCTCAGACTGAACATATACAGAGAGGGAGAAGTTGTGCCTTCCTATTCAGTTCTCTTTTGTTTACCGCTGCTTTGATTTGGAACTTTATAAGTGAGATTTCTCTCTGAGATAGCTATTTGTCAGTTCTTAGTGAGTTATATTTTTGCCCCTCGGTGATAGTGCTAAATGTAACCTTTAAGTGCTGTTGACATTTTTTAAAAAATCCTTTCAGTGTAGTTCAACCTTCTTTATATATTGTCCCCCCCCTCACTAAGGGGGTGCTAAGGTGTCTATGGCACAGAACACAATTTCCATGAGCTATGGGCAATTAAAAGAGAGAAAGGAGAGAGAGAACTTGTGCTAAGTACTAGTTTACTTAGTTTTTTCTGTATTTTTTTCCTATTAGAGATGGCACTGATGTCCCTCTGATACAGAAAAATATTTGTATTGCTGTTGGGATAAGGGATCGGTTCCTGGTCCCTGGTGCCTGCACTGACCCTTTGTGCTAGGCCCTCAGAACTTGTAATGTCTCTGAGATTGGCTTCCTCATCACAGCATAGAAGATTTTCCCCTATCTTCCCCTTTCACCCAAGTTTTCTCAGCCACCATGCTTAGCCACTGGTAGTTTGAGTTGCAAAGCAGTCAGTGAAAACTTCTTTTCACCTGCTTTCATGTTCTGGACTGCATGCTATGTTTTCTAAATAGGAAGAGGGCAGTTCTATGTTAGATACTAGTGATCCTGACAAGGAATTCAGTCTTGAGCTCTGACCTGGATAGACTGATCTCATTATATCTCAGAAACTAAGCGGGGTCGGCCTTGGTTAGTAATTGGATGGGAGACCTCCAGTGAAGACCAAGGTTACAGAGGCAGGCAATGGCAAGCCACCTCTGTTAGTCTCTTGCCATGAAAACCCCACCAGGAGTCTCCATAAGTTAGCTGTGACTTGAGGGCACTCTCCACCAATTTACTTGAAGGTTACATTGGCTCTTTAAAACCCTCAACCATCTACTCATGAGGAAAGCTTGCTCTTACATCTTTTTTTAATAAATATGTGATTGATTTTCCATACAGATTTAAAGTAAGAAAAAAGAGAAAAAAGAGTGAGGAAGGAAAGCAAGAAGAAAGAAAAAAATATACAAAGATTTCATTAGGCTTGCTTATATCAACATTCTAGTTCTCCACATCTCATACTTTAATACAGCGTTGACTGTGATTTTTGATATTTCATACCATATTGCCTTACTACATTTTAGTCTTTATACTTACCTATAATCCATTTGTAGAACAGAGTCCATGGCACAAAGAAGTCTTCCGCCATTTGTCCTTTCATTAATGAAGTTAACTTGTCCATTTCCACAGTGTCCATTATCTTCACTACTAATTCCTCTTGCTGAGGTATTATTTGACGTTTCCCCCTCATTCATCTTTCTTTGCATTAAAAATAAGTACATTCTCTTAATCAATTTTTCATGAGTCACATAAGAGTTTTTCGAAGTCTTTTTGTTCTAAATAAAAGCCTCCCATTGTTTATCTTTATTGTATCTAGATTCGATCTGTGCTTTTGCCCACCAGTCTAAATTAATGCCTTGATTCTGTAGTTCCTCTTTTGTTTTTAACACACCTTTATCATCCAAAAGTTCTTTATCTGATAATCTTGTCTGGAGGAAGTACATTTGGCTGTGTAAATGCTTCTAATGGGGAGACCCATTGTAGAATTTTTGAATATATTTGCAGTACGATGCCTTCCCATATTGTTATAAGAGATTTTCTTATCAAGTGATTTTTGAAATATTTATGTCCAGTTGTTTTTCCATACCACATAAACACATGCCATCCTAACTGTAGGTCATGTTCTTCAAGGGCTAAGAGTCTTGGATTTTCCAGTAGGATATAATCTCTCATTCACACTAGACAACATGCTTGATAATAAGTTTTTCAGTTGGGTAAGGCAAGGCCAGCGTTCTCTTTCAAACCTTGCAGCATTTTCAATTTGATTCTTGGTTTCTTTCCTTGCCAAATAAATTTGGATATAGTTTTGTTTAGTTCCTCAAAAAATGACATTAATACTTATAGGGATGGTTTGATAAAAAAACATTATACGTGGCAATATATTCATTTTATTGAAACTCCAAAGGGCTTTTCCCAAGATCCTTTCTTAGACTGGTGGAAGAATAAATTGATTGACGTATGGAGAGCAAGGAACCCAACAGGAAGAGATTACACGTTTTACTCAGACTGTCATAAGTCGTGGTCCAGAATTGACATGTGTTGGATCTCCACAGGTTTAGTACAAGAAATTAGAGATGTGGATATACTTCCCAGAATGTATGCAGATCACAATCCCTTACTACTGAAAATAGCAGAAACAACAAGGAAATTTAGATGGAAGTTGAATACACAAGAATAATTTTTTAAAAATCATGTTAAAGAGGAAATGAAACACTATTTCCAGCAAAATATGAGTCCTGAAACGCACATGAATATTGTTTGGGACGCAAGTAAAGCATATTTTAGAGGATTGGCCGTAAGATATGCAACAAAACAAAGAAGGGAGAAGCAACAATGATATAAGGAGATAATGGGAAAAAAGGAAAAGGATTTAAAAAAGGATCCTTTGAATGTAAATCTAAAAAGTAATATTAAGGCTTTACAGAATCAAATTAATTTACTACTGATGGAAGAGATTGCACAAAATATTAAGTTTGCCAAGCAAAATTATTTTGAACGTGCAAATAAATCAGGGGGATGGCTAGCCTATAAACTTAGAAAGGAAAAAGAAAAGAGATATATTCACTGTTTGTTTGATGAGACAAAGAGAAAAGACGCGGAAAGACGAAATAAAAAAGTGGTGGAGATTTTTATAAACAACTATATAGAAAAGAGATTTCAGTAGAAACTCAAAAGCGATATCCACAAAATCAAGAACTACCTAAATTATCAGAAAAGAAAATGGTTGAATGATCAATTTACAGTGATGGAAATAGTAGAGGCAATACAGAAACAAAACAATGGAAAAACTCCTGGACCAGATGGACTTCCAGCAGAATACTATAAAGCTCTAGAAGATGTTATTGCTGTACCATACAAAAAGATGATTGCCACAGTACTAGAAGAAACATCCGTACCTGAATCATGGACAGAGGCAACGATCTCTTTAATACATAAAGAAGGAGCAGATGCGAAGGAGATCAAGAACTGTAGACCCATCTCCCCTGCTTAACTGTGACTATAAAATACTTGCTACAATATTAGCTACAAGATTTTAAAAAATACTACCTGATATAATACATCCAGATCAGACAGGTTTCCTTCCCAAAAGACAACTGAGAAATAATATTAGAATTGCTTTAAATTTATTGGAGTATTATGATGCCCACCCTGAAAAACAGATGGTGATGATATTCTTAGACGCTGAAGAAGCCTTTGATAATGTTAATTGGCAATTTTTTATTGAGAAGATGAAAGAAATGGACTTTGGAACAGAATTTATAAAAACTATTGAAGCTATATATAAGAAACAGAAAGAAAAATAATTTTTAATGATGATCTGACAGAGCTGATATCGATAGAAAAAGGGACAAGACAAGGCTGCCCACTCTCACCACTAATATTTATTCTGATGCAGGAAATATTGGGAAGAACTATAAGAAAAGATCCCATAATAAAAAGAGCATCTGTTAGAGGACATAGATATAAATTACAAGCATTTGCAAACGACCTGCTATTTATACTAGAGGAACCACTGGAATCAGTAGAACAATTAATGAAGCATATAAAGGAATACGGGCAGATGGCAGGAATGAAGATTACCAAAAAACAGAAGTGATAACTAAAAATATGACTACACAGCAAAAGATGGAGTTAACTGGATTGACAGGATTCCAATTAGAAAAGAAAGTAAAATATCTTGGAATACAGTTGACTTCTAAATGTAGTTTGCTAATGAAAGACAACTATATGAAACTCTTGCAAGAAATAAAAGGAGATTTGTAGAGATGGAAAGGATTACAACTCTCGCTGATGGGAAGGCTTGCTCTTACATCTTATGTCCATTCCCCAGTCTTCCTTCCTTTTGTACTGTAGCTCACAAATAAAGCCATTTTTACCTCACTGTTTTGAAGAACATTGAGATCTTTTTCAGGGCCAATAAGAGGCTTGCACACTTTGTCTACCTCTCAACATCAAACTTAATGTTGTTAATTTTACATGGTCAACAACCATTACATTTCATACCCCACCCCTAACAATCTGAAAAGCTCAATGGAATGGAAAATGGAAAGTGTACATCTGCACTTTAGATCTATAAATTAAATTCTGTGGCAGGGTTGATGAGTATGTTACCATCCATCTCATTACAAGAAGCTGAGATCCTGGATATACACCAAGAAAATCAAGCTCCATCCATGTTGCTTCTCACTGATCATTCTTCTGCAAGCCTCTCTTCTCAGCACACAGATTCTTAACCTTCTCTTGTTGCACTGTTCTTCTCTTTCACTCAGATGCTTCTTGAGTTTCTGGAGATTTGTATGACTTCCCAATACTTCCCGTTCCTTCTTCAATATCTCTTAGTCCAGGAGGCTGTAACATTTCACATGGAGTCCCTACCAATCACCGTAGAAGCCTTCTCCCATCCAGTCTCCTTTTACAGAGAGACACGATGGAGGCTGTGCCTTGCTTTCACATTGTCTTTGGGTCCTATTCCAGGTACTTCACCATCCCAAAGAGGGATTAAAGTCTCTGGTCAATACTTGATTTTAGAGGTGTTAACAACTCCATACACTAAGAAGTTCTGGAAGGTGAGCCTTGCATGTATCATGTTCTTTCTGAGATAGGGATGGGCTTATCCTTATCTTTAAGGAGGTTGACTTCCACATTTCAATCTGGCCACAGCATCATATGGTTCTGTGATTTATTATGGTGATAGCTGTTATCAGTGTGTCCACTCTGCAAAGCTCATATGGTTTTTTTTTTTTTTTGGAAGACAAAATCTAGTCAAGACAAGTTGCCTTTATTGGCATATAGCAGCAATTCAAGTTATCCACTTACAAAAGAAAGAACAAAGTTAAAAGAATGCTGAATTACAAATACAAAAATACATTTAGAGCTTAACTCCGTGATATCCTTTGACGCAACTTCAAGGCAGAATGGAGAAACTCAGCCACCTTCTCGGTTACATCATGAAGGGAATCATTCAACAGTCTATAGACTTTGAGCGAGTCAGAACAATCCATCATACTAGTTAAGACAGCTTTTAAGTATGTTTTGACGTATACCAGCGTACAAATGACAGTGCAAAAGGACATGAGTAACTGACTCGACACATTTTTGTTCACATAGACAGCATCTAGCTGAATAGTCTATCCTGTTAAATCTGCCATGTAGAATAACCGAAGGCATAGCATTGCACCTGGCCAAAGAAAAAGCTCTACGAAGTTGGGGCACCTGCAGGGAGGATAAATATGGAGCCATCCTCCCTACAGTGAGGGGAACTTCAAAGCTCAGGGGAGAGCAGGTTTTAGTAGCCAAGGCTATATAACTTCTGGCGCTCGATATCTAGCAACCTACTCTTAATTTGATGAAATGCCGCGTTTGATGTTAACATAGACAGTGAGTCCACAGATATACCCATGCCTTCCATTTTTTCCATGATATACGCTGACCAGTTTGACACATTGGACTCTGAAAGCATTTGATATGTAAAGCTCCCAGGGTCAGAAATATAATGTAACCATAGCCAGTATTTAAATGTCATAAGCCATGCCCTCGTTTCCACTAAAATTAAGCCAGTTTCTAAGCAAATAACTGCATATGGAACACACTTCGGTAGGCCCAGGATTTTTCGCAGAAATTTAGATTGGACACGTTCAATGACCCGGTCAAAGGCCCTAATCCAAATCGGAATGCCATACAATAGTTGTGGAATCCCTTTGGACTTAAAAATTTTGGAAGCAGCTGGTACAAATTGATTACCTCTGGTGAAAAAAAAACATGCTATAGCTGAAGTACTAATGTCAGCTGTCTTCGCTGCAGACTTGTGGTGGGTGGACCAAGTCGCATTATATTGAAAATAGATACCTAGGTATTTGTAATATTTAACTTGTTCTATCTCCTTCCCATCCATGGCCCATTTATATGGTCTCCAAGTTTTAGAGAAGAATATGACTTTTGACTTGTCATAGTTCAGCTGAAGCTTGTTTTTAGCAAAGAAGTCGATACAGCGAGAAGACAAATCTAAGATGAGCATTTGCCCATCCTGTTGAGAATGTTACAGCCTCTCAGTTGGTGGACTTTCCACTGTCTGGATTGGGACATTCTCTCCACACACGCACCCATGCATATCCTACATTGATGACAGATGCTTCCCATGAGTTATGACCTTGTTCTTTCTCCCTGAGGATGCAAAGTGAAGTAATACAATCAGCCATAGACAACACTACCGCTGTTTACTGCAGCAACAAACAGATGCCTGTGGGAGTATGTATAAAGCTCATCATCACTCCTTTTGTTGTCCACATGTCAGGGGACAAAGTCTAAGTAGCTTTATTTGTGTGTTTCATTTGTGCCTTGCCTTTCATCTGGATCACCAAGGTGGCTACCAGTTAAAACAAGCTTTATAGAAAAAAATAAAACCAAAATTGAAATAATAGATGTTTAAAACACAGAAAAACAGAAAACTTAAGAGCAGGAAGGTGTTATCATTGAAAGAATACGAAATGAAAGAAGTCTTCATTCTCTGATGGAAGACAGAGACACAAGGGGACAGATGACCGTCCCTGGGGAGAGAATTTCAGCTTTGGGACCACAGCTGAGAAGGCCGTCTTTCAGGTTGCTACCCATCTAATCTCCGAAGGTGGGGGTATCCAGAATAGGGCTTCAAAAGATGACCATAGCAGTTGGATAGGTTCAGCTTGTTGATCCCAAGCTGTAAAAGGCTTTAAAGGTCAACACCAGCACCTTGAATTGGGCCTGGAAATAAATTGGGAGTCAATGTAGATGTGCCAAGCCTGGAGTGATATAATCCCTACATCCCAGCTAGTCAACATCCTGGCTGCAGAATTCCATTAGAAATTTCTGAACACTTTTCAAGGGTGGTTCTACTTAGAGCACATTGCAGTAATCTAGTCTAGAAGTTACCAGGACATGCACCTCAGTGGCTAGTTCTTTTCTGCCCAGATAAGGGCGCAGTTGGCTAATCAATTGAAACTGGTACAAGGATCTGCTGGCCACAGATGCCATTTGCTTATTCAGAAACAGTCCCAGGTCCAAGAACACCCTCAAGCAACATATGTGTTCCTTCAAGAGGGAATTGCATATAGAACAGGTGACAACTTTAAATCCTTAATCAGATCTTCCACCCACAAGTAGCGCCTCCCATCTTGTCAGGATTAAGTGCCCCGTGGCGCAGAGTGGTAAGCTGTAGTACTGCAGCCCAAGGTCTGCTCACAACCTGAGTTTGATCCTGGCGGAAGCTGGGTTCAAGTTGCCAGCTCAAAGTTGACTCAGCCTTCCATCCTTCTGAGGTCGGTAAAATGAGTACCCAGTTTCCTGGGGGTAAAGTGTAGATGACTGCGGAAGGCAATGGCAAACCACCCCGTAACAAAAGTCTGCCAAGAAAACGTTGTGATGCGATGTCCCCCCTTGGGTCCGTAATGACTCGGTGCTTGCACAGGGGACTACCTTTACCTTTTACTTATTAGCCCACATCCACCCCAAAATTGCCCTCAAGCACCTCTGGGATATACCAGAAGTGCAAGATAGAAATGAGTGTCATCCATGTATTGGTGACAGCCAAGCCCAGCCCAGATCTTCAAGTGACCTCACCTCACTTACATGTTGAAAAGCAAGGGGACAAGGATGTAGGTCGTCCACTAGAATGACCAAGGCTGTTTCAGACCATTACTGAGGCCTAAAACGAGATTGGAAGGATCCATAAAACATTTCATCTCAGACTTCTTGAAGTTGTCCAGCAACCACCCATTCAGTCATCTTGCTCAAGAATGGAACTTTTGCGACTAGTTATTATTATTGAAATCTCCTGTGTCCAGGGTAGGTTTCTTTAGTAATGGATGCACCACAGCCTGTTTCAGGGCTGGGGGTGACCACCCCTTACTTTAGGAGGCATTAACTACCTCTCAGCCTGTCAACCAGCCCCTTCCTGATAGATCTAAGCAGCTAGGAAGGGCAAGGGTCATACAAGCAGGTGGTAGGCCTGAAATCTTTAAGAATCCAGTCCACATCCTCAGACTGGATAACTTGAAAAGTATCAAAAACAACTGGACAAGTTGGCACTCTGGCTTGGCATCATCAGACCCTGCTGCTGCTAATGTAGAGTAAGTCTATACAGATGCAAAAAAAAAAATCTGCAAAATGGTCTCAGTGAGATACTGAGCATTCGACCATCTCCTGCAGGCCAAATCCTAGCTGGCCTCTGGCCACCCAGAATAGCTTTGCTTGGGCTGCACGAGGCAGATGCGATGGTGGTAGAAAAAAATTATTTCTTTTCCTCCATCACCACCAATGAGTATGTTTTAAAATGTACTTTAGCCTATGCCCTATTGGATTTGTCCCAAGTCCTTCTTCCCCATAACTCTAGCTGTCTCCCTTGTCTTTTCATCACCTGCATTCTCTTAGTAAAGCAAGGGGTTATCTGGCTCTAACACTTGAGAGGGTCCCTGGGAGCAATCATGCCAGCCGCCTGGGTCATATCCTTATTCCATCGGCCAGCCAAGATGCTGACAGGAGCACCAGCCATATCAACAGGAAAATCTACCAAAGTCTTCAGCCATTTAGATCCATCGGGCTCCAAGGGCAGATCATTTTAATGGATCCCCCACCCCTGCAAAGTCTTGATATCCCTTTAAGTGTAAACTTAAGCAAATAGTGATCTGTCTATAACAAAGAAATTGCTATCAGTTCCTCAACCCTCAGATCACATTCTTCTGCTCAGAACAAAATTCTAGATCGAGTGTGAAACTTGCACAATGTGTGGAAGCAGTTATTACCTGAGATAGGCCCATTGTTGCCACTGAGGCTAGCAAATCCTGAGCTGATCCCAACAAGGTAGCCTCAGCACGAATGTTGGAAGTTTCCCCAAGACAACCAGCCTAGAGGTCTTTACCACCTCCATCAGCTCAAGCAGAAGACTTCAGGCAGTGGGGTGGCAGTACACCAACAGAATCTCAGTCCTGTCTTGCAGTCTCAGCTCTGGGAACACTGCTTTTAAAATGGAAGTGTCCTTGAAAGGGTACCATGTTAGGTAACAGAATCCTTATAGACTATAGTGTCACCATCTCTCCACCCTATGCTGATGTATCACCAAGCACCCCAGAGAACACAGATGGAAGAAGTTAACCCCTTCCTCAGCCAAGTCTGTGATGCATGCCAGGTCAGCCCTTTCATCTAGGATTAAATTCTAGATTGCTGTTTTCCTGTCACTGATGTGGCATATAGCAACAAGATTTTGTAGCTTTAGCAGGTTGTTGATATGGTCACCAGCATTACTCCAGCTGGAAGAAGTGACAGAAAGGACAACAGCATTCAGATGTCTGTTCTCTCTTCCCCTTTCATGCCCTGCTCTTCTCCCATCATCATATCTCCCTCTATACCTCATACTATTAATCATGACATCCTCTCTCATATCATTCCTACCAGCAGGCGAGAGAACCAAAGAACCAGTGGACAATAGAACAGACAAAGATAACTATCAGACAATAAGCGATAAACAAAAGTCCAGACCCACCTCTCATGTTGGTCTGGGCAAAAAAGAAAAAAAAATACACTTACACAATTGCAGTCTCAGCTCTCACCTTGTGAAAATATAATAAAAGTGGCCTACCCTCATCCTCCTTCCTTCCAGAGTAACACCCCAGATGTCTCTCTGGGTTGGTTTTCCTTCCTCAGTATAGCAGACGTTGAAGTATCATTGCTTGCCACCACTTTTACTCTCTGTGACCAGGGTACACACTCTTCAGACTGCTGAGCCACAGGTTGCAAGCCAATAGGCCAAGAGCTAAAGGCTGAGAGCCCTTTGGTTCTCAGCCTTCAGCTCATGTCTCTAGCACAAGCCCTGCTACAAATAGCTGTATCTGAAAGCCAGGAAGTAGGCAAAATGACTCAGTAGAAGTGATTTACTCATCGGGGCATCGAGTGGAAGCTCTACTCTACATTAGTGAAGGCACCTCTTTTTTGTGGGTGACTACCTCAAGTTAATTGCTTCATCATTTTGGAAAACACTAAGTGTTGTTGCTTCTTTTCCAGGGCAGATTGGTCACCTGTCCTGGGAAAATGCATTCCCCAGGATATAGCCAAGATGCCATTTTTTTCTGTGCCTTCCATTCTCTTCATAACTTAGGTCACAGGGAAGTTCTATCTATCGGCCCACTGACCTACCTAGTACTGCTAATACGTCTATTGCCATAAGCAGAAATTAAAATGGGAAGCACCTTACTTAATGTCATTTCTCTGGTATTTAATTATTGCCTTTATATATTTTGCAACAGAAAGAGTAATAGAATCATTTTTATCCAATTGTAACCACATCACCTACGCTCTCATATTAGGTAGTTCCATATTTTTTCAGTAGAGGGGTGATTAAGCTAGCCCACAGGGAAGTTAATAATGGATTGTTTGGACTACATTCTCATCACACTCCTGTGATTCACAGGAGTTCTACAGGATTATTGTATCTGCCTACCTATGGTGTCAGATTTTTCCTGACTCAGCATCACCAAATGACCCTACATCTAGACAACATACAGGAAGCTACCTTTGCTTCTCTATCTTAGTTTCATAACAGCCTGTTTAGGATGAGGCTTGTTTTAAAAATAGTTTTAAATTTTTCATCTATTTGTGCAAAACAAAGAAAAGAAAAACAAAAAAGACAAACAATGCTGGCAAATCTATATATAAGCTTCTATAGAATGTTTCTAAAAATATAAAAATAAGGTCATATGCAATTGCTGTCTATATGTGATGTATTCAAATGTTGATAAATGTATAGGGTCCCCAATTCAGTGTATTCTAAGAAGTGGGCTTTTGTCTTTCCAATGTTGTAGTATAAGTCTTTTAGCAACTGTAAGGGCACGGAGGGTCCATTTCCATTAACCATCGGTTATGTTCCAAGAGACAAATAGTTTAAAAAGTACATAAACATTCTCAAAGATAAATGAGTATTCTAATACAAAATTAATATGAGCAGTGACTTCCCCCCAAAAGGAATGGATATGTCCAAAGCATATACTTAAGAGATGTATGTAAGTTACAACACCAACAACTGGACACTGTACCTAATTCTTTACTAAAAAGGCACTGTGGTGTCCAGTGTACGTCAGACATAATTTTTTGTTAAGTAAGTCACAACTTAAGATACATAGCAGCAACAGGTATAAGGCTTAATGCCCTATCCTATTCCTTTGGCAGAATAGAACAATTTAGCTTACGATTTCATTCATCTCTGAGACTCTGTATATCATATTATTGACCAACATCAAATATTTATAAACAATATTGTAGGTTTTGTTTTCTGTGTTGATTCAATAAGAGTTTCCAAAAGTAGAGGAGATTCTGAAGCACTCAGCGCTACAGGACTGTATTGAACACCACCACAAATATTGCAATTATAAATATTGCCATTCAACAGAAGTTAACAACCAAGGAATAAACCACCGTGACAGCTGACTAGAACAACAATAGTAACAACAATGTAACAAAATTTAATGCTATATATTATGAAGTGTTTACAAAAATCTCATTTTGCATATTCATTACCTATATATTACAAAGTATGCTCATAGTATATAGCTCTATATAATTTTACATAAACATGAATACAAAATGAGAATACACATGCCCAAGTTATTCTTTGAAGGAATATGAAGAAATTCCAGCCCACAAATCTTTGAGTAAATCCTTGAGATGAATTGTTAGGCCCAAAACCAAGAGTCACTGCCAAGATAGCACAAGCTGTAATATAAGCAAACTGCAAAATGTAGTCAACTGTACTGGATTCTTAACGATGAGGAACTGGCTTGGAACACCTCGTTTCCACCAAGGTCTTTATCAAGTGGTGTAGCCATGTAGCAAATATCTTCATCGGTGTAATCATCATCATAGCCTATCCATTGACCTAAAGTAAAAATTTCCTTGTCTGTGCAAGCCTGTTTAGACTGAGGTTGGAGAAGGCTGCTTTATTGGATCACCCAGTCCACTAGTTGCAAGCCCTGTGCTTCAGACCCAGCCTTCAGCTCTATGCTCCTTGCTTTCATCTCCAGTCTACTCTCGCAAGTATAGCCCAACAAGCAGGCAGCCTCATTCCCGAGGAGCCTAAACCTGGCTAGCCTGCAAAGTGCAGGACATTTATGGCTAACATGTTTTTTCTAACCTTAGTAGAACAGTTCATCGTCATGTCCTCTATGCAGGCACAAATGGGACTGCACAGGCACAGGCCAGCTGCAGAGGTTCAGTCTGACAAGATTTTCTAGACCTTCCCTATGCGCACAGAGCATTCCCCCCTCCCCTTGGTGTGAGCCAGTCTTTCCAGCGCAAATCAACATGAGACCGGGCAGAGGATGTGTTCCTCCCTGTCTTTCCTTCACTACCATGGAGGTGAGATGTGTTTTCTTTCTGCTCCAGAAAAATCACCCCAGGAGAGCAAGCGAGCTAGTAGCTCTACGATCAGATCCTCCCTTTCTAAAAATCCACAAAGGGAAGGTAGTTCTTAGATCAAGTCTGGATTTCCAACATAAGGTAATATCCAATATTCCACATGTCACAAGAGAGAGTTCTCCCAGTCTTATTTCTGCCACCCACGTCTATAGCAGAGTAGACTTAAATTCACTAGATGTCCACAGAGCGATTTTATTTTACCTGGATTGCACTGCACTGTTTAGAAAGGACAGACAATTGTTAATGTGTTATACAGGTCCTAATAAAGGGGAAAAGGCTACCTCCCAAACAATCGCAAGTGGGGTGGTATGGGCTATCCAGATATGTTATGAAGCAGCAAACTTATCCTCTGGAAGTTCATGCATACTCCACTAGATTATAGGCTTCATCAACGGCACTACTGAATAGAGTTCCCCTGCAGGACATCTGTAAAGTAGCAACATGATTGCCTTCTGACAGTTTTGCCAGACATTATGCTTTAGATGTGCTGGACCGAAAGGAAGCAGCAGTGGGACAAGCAATTCTTAAATCATTATTCCAATGAAAGGCATGCCCTGAAGTAAGAGCACTTACCTGAAGTAAGTGGCTTGTTAATCGCTTACTTGGGCCTGCACAGAAAAACGGACAATGAAAACAGAGTTGCACTTACCTGTAACTGTTGTTCATTGATATCTTCTGTGCAGGCACACATACCCTCCCTCCTACCCGGCTGTTGCTCTTCACTTGCACTTGGAGGAGCCGACAGCTTAGTAGACACTGAGGGTGAGAGTGCGCTGCCTCCCAGAATCAAGCCATTTTGGTGAGAAAACACCCACGCATGCGCTCTGGAGAGATGAGTGCCCCTAGTAGTTAAAAAGCCTGTAGAAACCTTGCTGTTTGGCAGGCCTACACATGCGCAGTCCCATGTGTACCTGCACAGAAGATGTCAATGAACAACAGTTCATCTAGTGTTTTATGTGCAGGCACACATCCCTCCCCCCTTCCCCACTGTGGGCTGTTGTCAGCTTGTCTTCTCCACAGTAGAGAAAGGGAGACTGAGGTAGGAGTGCCCCCTGGTCACATGTAGGTTTGGGCAGGAAAGACGGACTCATACCAAGAGGGGCAGAGTACTCCACATGCTTAGGAAAGCTCTAGAAAATCTTACCAGACAGCCTGTGCAGTCCCTGCACAGAAGACACTAGAAGACATTTGATGAACAACAGTTAAGTGCAACCCAGTTTTCCTCTGTTTCTTAAGTTTCTGATCAAAGATGTACATCTACAATTTGTCACCTACCTCAAGGATAAGTAACTGCGCACCATTTATGGTCTATGTTTAATTGAATCTCATTGTTTCTTTTCTTACTGCCCTTTGTTCTGTCAGTAGGGCCTCCTTACCTTTATTTATTTCAGAACAAGGTTTTGATTAGACATGGGCACGAACAGAAAAAAAACGAACATGGTGTTCGTTGTTCGTTGCCATCCACAAACAATGAACATTGATGAACATTACCTGTTCACGAACATGTTCGTCATTCATGGGGGCCAGTAGGCTCTTCTCCAGCCATCAAGATCCCTACCACACCACTCCCAGAACCCCTACCTGAGCAGGCAGCAGGAAATGTACCAATAATAAATAATAGCTTGGCCCCAGATCCTGGCAGCAGCCCTGGAACATGAAGGGGGAGATCCCTAAGTAAAATCTTTATTGTTACCACATTTTTTCCTCTCTTCAAAATGTAGAGCATACTCAGCAATTCTTAAATGCTAGACGAGCGCTCTTCCTCTGTTTGGGCATAACATAACTGCGTTACAGTAAAATAGTAGCTTTTCTGTTGCTCACGCTATCATGATATACTATCTATCTCTTCCCTGATCATTAGTTTTAGATTTTCACATACTATAGAACTCTATTATGACATGACTTTTAGTAACTCCCACAACAGATACTTGTTATTCTGCCAGAGACATAAATATGTCTTTGTCCCTCTGCTAGGTGTTCTCCTTACTAGAGTTACATACACCAGCCATCTACATCCAGGCATTTACTCTTTCAGACATTATGTCCTTGACATTTGGGCTGCGGTTGGAGCCTTCTTTAACCAAGAGATATGTTTTCCCTTTAACTAGAGTACGTGAATCTACCTCCCAGGTCAACTTACCAGTCTGTATCCATCAGAATATTGAACGGAAACCAAAAAGAAGTAAAAACAGTTTGGTTACCTTTTTTAACTTGCCGCCTTGTACTCATACGCTTTGGAATGAACTGAGTGGAAAGGTAAAGCTCCTCCCACTCCGGGTATGCTCAGTCCAAGCTAGAGCCCTGCGGACATGAGGTCTTCACGCAGAATAAAGTTAGCTCTGGAAGATTCCAAAACATAATTCTGCACAGACATAAAGCCGATCTTTGTAAATGTGCAGATAACCACTCAAAAAGCAATGAAGAGGTAAGCTACCTGTTTTGTTTGTACTGATCCTAATACTTAGCATGGTGGTCTAAATGTTCTGAAGTATTCAGTTGCCTAATTCATAGTGAGTTTACTGTTCTGTGATGAAAGTAGAAAAAGCTTGAACTTACCACAAATTTCCATGAAATTCGTACTGGGAAAGACTGAAGTTGTCTGTGTGAACAAGGTATCTTGTGTGAACTGGCCCTTACTAGCTATGTCAGCAAGAGATACTTGATTGCTCTGTCCAGAGTTTTAACTGCTGTTTGTAACCTCTCAGGTTACAGAAGATGTTTCTCATATTTTGAGATGTAGAGGATAACACATCTTTTGCTGTAGGGTATTTCTATGTCTACTCTCCTTATTGGCAAAGCAGCAGAAAGTTAATCAATGCAAATACTGCAATAAGATTAACAGTAAGCCATGAATAGTGTATTCAAATAGAAAATTGCATTGGGCAGCCAAAATCCTCCTTATCGTGGAGAACTATAGTAACGTGGAAATCTGCTTGTACCTTTTCCGTTGCTGTAGAGATTAGTGATTAGTAATGTAGTTAACATGTACAAGAAAATAACAATTTAGCTCAGATTTACATTCGTAGTCAAGGAGCTGGACAGCTCATTATGACTTGGATCCAATACCAGAAATTTCTACCATAGAACAGGTTTTCATCAGTATAGTATGACTTTCTCTCTTGAAGTGCAAAATGCCCCATGAAATCCTGCTGTTCCCACCAGGAACAGTGTGCAGGTGGAGTTGGGGTCTACAGTGAAGAGGGATGAGTTAACAAAAATCATACCTCCCCTCTGTCTATGGATATCCTCTACTGGATCCAAGCAGTCACTCTATAAAGAGTCATTCTACCTACCCTTCACAAATCTTCAAAGCTGTGTGCTTGATAATCTTATAAACCCTCCGTCAGGCTCCATCCTATCCAGGGCTTGGTCTCTCCTTCCTAGGGGCCAACTGACAGGACTGAAGGCCCATCAGGGGCTTTTAGGATCCCTTCTCACCCTCTTCCTGTTCCTCTAGAGCTTCTCCACAGGGCAGGGCTGGCTGGCCCTTTCCATGCTGCATGGCCAGGGCACCGTGGCTGTGCACTCCCTGCGCCAGCTGACTACAGCAGTGATGCTCCCATGGCGTCCTGTGGGCCTGGCTGCATTCACTACTACTGGGAAGGGAGACAGCTGGTTCCACCTGTAGCAGTGAAGCCCTCTGGGCAGCCGTGGCACTCAGAGCCCCTTCCATTGGCTAGCTCCCCTGCTACTGGCTCTAGCTGCATCTCTGGCCCGGTGGCAGAGCAGCTGCAGTACTCAGAGGCCCACCCATCAGCTGGCTCCCCCAATGCCAGCTTCCTGGCCCAGCAGTGTCAATGCCCCAGCCAGTGCCTGCTCACTCAGAACTGAACGAGGTAAGTCCAGGGGAGGGGAACTCTGCGACCTGTTTTTTTCACCATCAATAGTCATTCTAGTGAAAAGTAAAACTACATTTAAAGAAGAAAAGTTTCTGTTTTTCCCTTTGTCATTATGGCTCAAGAGGGGCCTCTTCATGATCATGTTGATTGTAACTTTAAAATACTGCTGAAAAAATTTAGTTCTGTGTGCCCTATCTGCATGGGGATCTCAGGATAGAACTGCCTGCACTTTGTCGTCAGTTTACTCTGAAGGCATGATCTGACAGAGCCTTTGCAGAACAGGTCTTTCTTCAAGGCTGTGGTTTTGCACTAGCCTGATTAAAGGCAACTACCTCCTCTGTTCTGAAGGGAGAAAGCTGCAGGTGTGGCATGACAGTGGTTCTGCCTGCCAGCCTGAATAAAAGCCCTTCCCCCTCCTTGGCTGTGTCAGCTCTGAGGGGAGCTACTAGGAGATGTAACTTTGCAGAGGCCTGGAATCCAAGGCTTGAGAGGCTTTTCTCCCAGACCTTTGGAAATGTGCCTACCAGACCCAAGGAATCCCTCCTCCTCCCAGACTGTCTTTAGTTCTGAGGTGCAGTCCCTGGAGGCAGAGGTTAATAGAACTTAGTAACCTAGAACCATCAATATAATGATTGGAGCTCCTTAGCGTATTCTGTTTTAACAGATGCTAAACCTGCACCTCTAAGGCCAACCCTTTTTGAAGTCAGTTTTTTTCTGTTGGTTCCATGCTCCCTTATTACTATCAAGGAATGGTGCTGGCTTTCCCCAGGGTTCTCAGTCTCATTGCTGTCAAATTTTGCAGTCATTAGGAATGTGCAGAGGATCTCTTTTGGTCAACACAGAGTGACTTTATTCAGTAGAAACAAAGAAAAGAATAGGACTAACAGAGGCCTTCCCTAGCAGTCCTTCATCCAGTTTACACAGAGTAAAACCTGGGCTGGAACTGCTCCAGATTGTAGAATCCTGGGAGTAACATAAAACATGAAACAGACTCTAAAGCATTATAACTACTATACTAGGAGAAAGTTCTTATTTTAATAGTGTTCAGCCTGTCTCTGGAGTCATTCCTGTATGATACCATTTCTAAGAAAAGCCAGTTTTTCATAGTGGTTAGAGCATTAGGCTAGGTTCTGAGAAATCCAGGTTCAAAAAAGCCTGAAAGGTTGGCTTGTGACTTTGGGCACATCACATTCTCTCAACCTGGCCAGCTTTGCAGAGTTGTTGTGTAGATAGAATGGAACGTTTAAAATTTTATAGCTACTTTGAGTCTCCATTGGAGTTTAGATAAACGCCACACCCATCTTTTTAAAGGACATCTTATGTTTCTACTCAGAAAGGGTGCCCCAGGGCAAGAAGTTCTTGACATATGAACTTTTGTTAATTTAGCTGCTGTCAGGGCCCCTATTGCAATCCTGCAGCAGATCATCGTTGTTGATGGTCTGCAGATTAAATAGCACTTTATCTAAACTTCAGTCACTGTAGAATGTGAATACTGTAAACTGTTAGTCTATGTAGGAAGCAGAATTCCCTTGTTGCAATTTTGTTTTAAGCTGCTAATCAACAGGTCAGTATGATCCTTTTGCCATCCCCTTTGAAGGAAGCATGACATATATTTTAACCCAATCCTGGGGCATAAAGGGTATTGGTCAAAGTGTTATAAATTGAGGCAGTTGAAGCAGGGATGTTCAACAACAAGAAGTACAATTTGGTTGATCCAGATTGGGGTTTTAGGAATACCAAAAAAATCAATATCCCTGAAGTCCAGGTAAGATTCTCTAATCCTGTTTGGCAAAATTAAGAGGATTCTAGATTTATCCGATCGGTATTCCTTATGGGGCAAACTAACTGGGTGCCTTGGGGGGGATATTTTCAAGCAAATTTCACCAGATTTGCCAGGAACCTACTTCTGACTGTCCACTAAAGAGCCCCATCAAGTTTCAGGATCTCCGTGTCCAATTCTATGGGTCCCTGAATAATGTGCCCCCAGCCACTCTCCATTGTTTCCTATGGTGGGAAAATTTCCAAGCTGCCTTTCAAGCAAAAAATCACAGGGCAAGGCTGCCACTGGCCTCAGGCACACTCCCAAATGCAAGCTCAACCCAGAGAACGCCCATCAGTACCAAAATGAAGTTCCCCAAAGCCAAAATGTCCCCTGAACATGGTGCCCCCAGCTACTCTCCATTGTTTCCTGTAGCAGGAAAAATGCAAACTTGCTCTCAGGCATAAACACACAGGGGCAGGGCAGCCACTGGTCAAAGGCACGCTCACAAATACAAGTGGAAGCCCAGCAGAACAAAACTGAAGCAAGGAAATGGAAGCCTCCCAGAACCAAAGTGAAACAAGACAATTAACATCAAGCTAGAGAATCATGTCAAACCAGCTTATTCCACTAAAACAGGGGTGGGCAATTGTTTTGGCTCGGGGGCCACTTTGTGGGAGCGGAGGTTAGCGGAGGGCCGCACCTTTTAAAATGATTGCATTCATTAGTTAACTTTGCATTTCAGAAAAGGTATAAATTGTATCATAAAAATCAATAAATATAAATTAAATTAAATAGTGGTAGTTTTATTCAATTTTACGTTTTTTCGGAGGGTTCATGGTTTCACTAAAGTTGGAAATGTATAGATTTACTGTTGCAAAGACAAAATTGAAATTAACCAGATCAACCGGAAAAGTGAGTGTCTACACTGCGCATGCGTATTGACGTAGCTATCCTAGTGGAAAATACGAGACGAATCTTCGGTCGCGCACGGGAAGGAAATCTTGGTTCAGGGCGGATTTTTCTGACTGTCTTGGCGGGCCACAAAAAACTCTGTAGTGGGCCGCATGTGGCCCGCGGGCCGCAATTTGCCCACCCCTGCACTAAAACAAAACTGAAGCAAGGAACAGTGTTGCAACTTAACCCAACAAAACCAGTGAACCCAGCACCAGTGGGGGAACACCACAGAACCAAGCAGGTACCCAGTTGCTCAGCTGCAGAACCACCAGCCACAGCACACTGGTAAGCAAGCATAGCTTTAAGTAACTTATTATAAGATGGATCCCTCTTGACCTCAGAATGAAAGTGAAAGGGAGAGGTAATTTTGGGAAACTCAAGTTCTCCTTTTTCTGCAGTCTGCTCTGCTGCCACTTTTGTTGGCTCAGCGAAGCCTTGAGACAGAGGTGCAGGCTGCAGCATTATCTGTTCATCACTAGCCATTCTGTTCCTTCCCACCCCTGCCATGAAAAATGTTAACATTCCACACAAGAACAACACAACAGCATTCTCTCTAGCTTCATTTAGGGTGTTTCAGCAGGTTTGCCTCTTCTTTTTTGTAGCACTTGCATGATGTGTTAGATTCTCTACTTTCCCTAACATCTCTCTCTCTCTTTATCTTCCTATTCCAGTGGCAGAGAGCAACATTTCCGGTGATATGTTTCTTAATTTTTTTGTACAGATTTCTGCCAAAGTCCAAGAGTGTACTGCCTGGACTGGTGTTTTTGGGGTGGGGGGTTCCAAATTGTAATGTGCATTATATGGTATGCCATCTATCCCTTTCCCTCCTGCTGGTTTTCTACCTAAGTTTTAAGTTTTGGGAAGATTGCTTTTCCCTACCTCCTCAAAACAGACTGACAGAGGATGCAGGCACAACTGTGCTCACTTCACTCACTCTGAAAGTCAAGAGCTGGGAAGCTGAAGAGCAGTGAGTTGACCTTCAGGAAGACCAGCTGCTCAGCTGTCCAGGACAGCAGGCAAGTGCAATGAAGGCTGACAGTGTTGCCTGCATGAGAAAAAGACACACTTGCTCTTCACGCTTGTTGGAGGGCAGAATCCAGCCAGACCACCTCTTTCTTGGCCCAGTAGCTCAGAGGACAGGCGGAAAAAAACTCACAGGGCTGTACGAGGTAATCCCTGATATGCGTGACCAAAACCTGGGTGAGGGAGGGTGAAACAGTTGCCCTGGGAGAACTGACACCCCCCCCCCAGGATATTCGGTCCTCCATCAGTCCCGAATAGGAGGTTGCGGGGGAGGGGTGGCAATCTTTGTCCGAGAGTCTTTCTCTTTCAGGCCGCTCCCTGCCCCTGAGATCTCTGGCACTGAATGTGTAGGCCTGGTGTGGTATGCCGAGGAGAATTTGGCTATCTGTCTGGTGTACCAACTACCTAGCGCACCAGCAGATACCCTGTCGCGCCTGCTAGAGGTGATAGCGGGGTGGGCCTTGAAGTACTCCAGACTGATGGTGCTGGGGGACTTCAGCATCCATGTCGATGATGCCTCCTCTGTGCAGGCTGTGGACCTGGTGTCTTCCATGGCAGCACTAGAACTCTCCCAATTTGTGTCGACCCCTACACATCAAGCAGGCCACACGCTAGATTTGATCTTTGGGATGGGGTTAAATGTGGATCTGGAAGGGGTAGAACCGGTGCCATGGTCAGACCACTTGGTCCTGAAGGCTCGGCGGGGGATGCCACCCCCCCCTTGCAAGGGCGGTGAGCTGATTTATGCTCGCCCACGGATACTTGTGGACCCGATTGGGTTCCAGAATGCTTTGCGGGATCCAGTGCTCCACGGTGGTTTGTTAAATGAGCTGGTGGAGGACTGGCAGTGCCAGCTCTCTGAAGCCATTCATGAAATCGCCCCCCATCGCTCTCTTTGCCCCCGTGCAAGATGAGCTCCCTGGTATACAGAGGAGCTCCGACAGAAGAAGCAGGAGCTAAGACGGCTTGAGTGAGTGTGGCGGCAATCTCGGAATGAAGAGGCAAGATCATCTTATAGGATGTTTATGAAAGCCTATGAGGCGGCGGTGAAGGCTGTGAAGAAAGAGTTCTATGCAGTCTCCATCGCATCAACTAGCTCACGCCCAGCAAAATTGTTTAATGTGGTTCAGTCATTGGTCTCTTTGCAAGAGGGAGGCCATCAAATTTTGAATTCAGATATTAGCTGTGAGGCTTTGGGGAGCTTTTTTGCTGATAAAATCTTGTCTCTCCGCCGTGACTTGCCAGCCACAGTTGATTCAGTGAATGAGCTGGAGACCCCTTGGCCATCTTTGGGGCCGATATCTGATCAGTTAGGGCCCACCACATGTCCCTTGGACCCGTACCCATCGTGGCGCTGTGGTCCTCTCTCGAGGCCATTGTTAACCTATCCTTAGGCTCCAAGGTTTTTCCTGGGCCATTAAAGGAAGCTGTGGTGAGGCCTCTTTTAAAGAAACCATCGCTGGACCCCACTGACCTGGTCAATTACCGCCTGGTTTCGAACCTTCCGTTTCTGGGAAATGTGATTGAGCAGGTGGTAGTGGAACAGCTGCAGGGCTTCCTGAAGGATGTCTCAGCCCTAGACCCCTTCCAGTCTGGGTTCCATCCAGGACATGGTACAGAGACCTTGCTGGTCGCTTTCATTGATGATCTTCGTAGACATCTGGATCGAGGTGGCTCGGCGCTGCTGATATTATTGGATCTGTCACAGCATTCGATACAGTCCATTATGACCTTCTGACTCACCGCCTCGATGATGTGGGGATACGAGGGACTGCCTTACAGTGGCTTGTCTCTTTTCTCCATGGTCGGGGACAGAGGGTGGCACTTGGGGAGAAATTGTCATCCTGCCACCCTTTGGTGTGTGGGGTCCCACAGGGAGCAATACTCTCCCCTTTATTGTTTAACATCTATATGCGCCCCCTTGCCCAGTTGGTGCGAAGTTTCAGACTTGGGTGTCATCAATATGCAGATGACACCCAGCTGTATCTGATGATGGACAGACGGCCCGGCTCAGCCCCAGATGTCCTGGAACATGCTTTTGCAGCCGTGACTGGTTGGTTGAAGCAGAGTCAGCTGAAACTGAACCCCATGAAGACGGAGGTCCTGTACTTGAGCCACAGGGGATTAGGTTCGGGACTCCAGCTCGATGGGGCACCATTAGTGCCAGTTCCAAGGATTAAGAGCCTGGTGGTGATCTTGGATGCCTCCCTGAAAATGGAGGCACAGGTCACAGCAGTTGTCAGGTCCTCTTTTTTCCATCTGCAGCAGACCAGGCACCTTGTCCCTTACCTCAGTCAACACGTGACTTAACTACAATGATCCAAGCAACGGTCATCTTTAGACTAGATTACTGTAACTCGCTCTACGCAGGGCTGCCTTTGAGCCTGACCTGGAGATTACAGCTGGTACAAAATCCAGCAGCACGTGTTATTACAACAGTGCCAAATAAGGCACATATAACACCATTCTTAGGTGAGCTGCATTGGTTGCCAGTGGAGTACCAGATCAGATTCAAGGTTCTGGTATTGACCTATAAGGCCCTGTGCGGACTGGGACCAGCGTATCTACGGGACCGTCTCTCCCCATATATTCCTCAGAGGACACTCCAATCAGGGGACAAACAGCTGTTGGTGGTCCCTGGCCCCAAGGAGGCCTGCCTAGCCTTGACTAGAGCCAGAGCCTTTTTGGTCCTGGCTCCCACCTGGTGGAATGCTCTGTCTGCTGAAATCAGGGCCTGGCAGGACTTACTATCTTTTCACCGGGCCTGCAAGACAGAGTTGTTCCACCAGGAATATGGCTGAGGCTGGGCCTCCACCGGCCTAGAATAAAGGGGTGTATAAAACCCTCCCTGTGAAGGCTGTCCACCATCTTGTTTTAAATGTGCTGGTTTTAATGAATATGAATTTTCAACTGTATTTTAATTGTATTTTAATGCGTTGTTATCTGCCCTGAGCCCACTTGCGGGGAGGGCGGAATACAAATTTGAAACAAACAAACAAACAAACAAATAAATAAAATTATTGACTCCACCAAATCCTGGCTTACATGCCTCATGTTCCTAGAAAGGCCAAGTACCTCTCCCTCCAGGGACATCACAGGAGTGACTGTGGTGAGAAGCTGCTGAGGTGTGGGGAGCAGCAGACCAGGTTCCCCACTCCATCCCCTCTGCTGGCTGGGTGCCCCTCCTGGTCTGTGAATGTCATACCTACCAAGAGAGCTCTTCCCTCAAGCTGGTGAGTTTCCCAGCCCACTCGATGCTGCTGCCCTTCATATGCGGGTCACATATGGTCACCAACATGTACAGCTCCTTCTCTGTGAGAGGCCTTTCCATGAGCATGTGTGACACTTCCCCCTTTGGCCAACACTGCCTATCGGGGTGGGGGTCTGCCAAAGCCCCTTTATGTTGCCTTCTCTGCTCTCTTATGATACGTCCGTCGCTTGCTTTCCCCCTCCCTCCACACTTCCCACTCCTTCCTCTCCTCCTGGCTTGTGGGTAGACTTACCTTTTATCTCTTCACCAATCCCAGTCTCCACCTCCTAGTCCCACCACCTGGCCACTGCCTTGGCTGCTCTGCCACACCTAGGCTGTGCTGCTGCTGGTCTGTCTCCCACCTCCTCTAGCCTGCCTTGTGGTTTGCTGGGTAGCTGCATTTCTCCTGCCTGCCTCTGGGCAGGAGTGTGGCCTGGTACTGCCTTCTCTGCCCTTGGTTTGCTGCTTGCGGTGCCACTGGCTGGCTGCCTCTGCCTCCTGCACCCTCTCCCTCTGGCTGGGCTGCTCTTCTTCCCCTGGTTTGAGAGAAGAGGCTGCCTTGGAGTCCTGGCTGGGAAAATGGTGGCCACCCAGGGGATGCCACCCCACCTGCCTTCTGCTGTTGAGGCCTTGTCTGAGCTCCTTGTACCTGGGGCTTCCTCAACGTTCCTGATCTTCATTAGTGCCTCCGATGTCTGCCTTCTCCTCACTGGGTGAGTGTTAAGGTTGGTGGGGCTGGATGGGAGGTCTGTAAGCCTAGTTTCTGAGGTGGGTGGCCCGGGGGGGGGTCCTAAGGCTGGCACCGGCACCAGACAGCATGCATGCTGTTGAAACAAGATCTGTTTGTCCTGCGCCTTGTTCCAGAAAGGAGGCCATTTTCCTCTGAAGTGTCTGGATCAGAGAAATGACCAGACCCAGGGTTGCCATATTAGATGAGACTGCGACGGTGAAGTCCTTCAAAGATCTGAGGACCTTTACCATTGAGGAGATGGTCAGCCAGTCCTTTTGGTTCAATTGATTCGCCTTTCTCCAGCTGTCACTCTGAGTGCCACATCATGAGAGTGGCCTGCTCCTTCAACTAACACTCGAGCATGGCACGGGTGGAGTTCCTGTGAGTGCTAACGTCACCGATCAGGCATTGCTCTGGCATGTCTGTCCTGACCTGCTTCTGGTACAGTTGGTGAGTTGCTTTCACACTGCACAAAAAGTGACCCATGAGGTCCTGGCATCTCTGGAAGAGACACTGCAAATCATGAGTTGAAGTGTCCAATCCAGATTCCTCTGAAGAACCCAGACCATGAGGTGAAGGTGCTGGGATGTGTAGTAAATGTATGTGAGACCCACTTGCACGGCCGCTGCCTTGATGTTGGAGCTACTGTTGGTCACCGTGTACCCTGTGGTAATGTTCCTGCCTATCCACTCCAGCAGTTGGTTCTTGATGACAGCAGTGTTGTCGGCTGTGTGCACCTTGTTAAGAACGTTGACATGGAGCAAGGTCTTGTATTAGCCGTCCTGGCAGCCCCTTACCTGGCCCTGCATGATGCTGGTCATCCCACCCCACCCAGAAGGTCAATGAGTTGCCCCTGTCCACGGTCAGCAAGAGGTACATGTGCGGTGAATGAGGGCAGGTCTTGATGTCTGATGTGAAATGCACATATTCCCAGCAGTGTGGGACAACTGTGCCTGCAATTACTCCTTGGCAGCCTTGTAAAGGAAGAGCACCACAGTCCTGCTCGGTGTGGTGTGAGCAGGGGCCATGTATTAGTGACAGACTTCTTGGAGCAGTTCACAGAAGTGAGACGTCCATCTATGACGATCATCTCGGCAATTTTCAGAGCGATCCTGTTCATTGCCCTCTGGATCCTCTCTTTTGGCACACTAGTGCTACCTCAAGCAAACATTTCTGTCAGAGATTCTTTGTGTCTCTTCTCTACTGGAGTTCTGGGGTGGGTGGGAGTCCCGGAGGTGGTTGCAGGACCACTCCCCTTCTGGCTTGCTTGTGGCCATGTGGTGCCAGCCTTTCTCTCCAAGCAGTTCCTGAGGCTGGTTGTCAAGAGATGGAAGTATTTCTGTCAACTGCTGGCACTTTGCATAGTAGGGGTCCTTCGTCCTCTGGAAGTGATTCCAGATGTTGTTGGTATAGGGGCACCCACACTGCTCTGCTGTTGTGGACGCCCCAGGAGCCACCTCCTGTGAGACACTCAGGGCAGACACTCTGTGTCTGGGGGGCAGAAGGAGATGGCTGAGGACCAAGGAGTTGAGATTTGTGGGGTACTTTCTCCGTCTCTTCCTCTTCTTCCACCATCTTATTCTCCTGCCTCTCTCTCAAAGGCTTACTGTTGTCCCTAGAGGAAACCTGGGAAGACTCATCTCTCCCCTCCACTTCCTCCAGCGTTTCTGGGTCCCTCGGGTGAGCTTGAGGACCAGAAAACTAATCCTTCAAGGACAACTCATGCTGCTACTCCTTCTGCTGCTGGGTCTCAACATTAGGCCTCTGTCCAATGTAGTCTCCTGCCTCAGGCACCTGTGGAAGTGGCACTCCTGCAGCTATCTCAGCAAAGAGGACCTTGTGAACCCTCTTGTTGTCACCACCCCAGCCAGAGGCTGGACTGGTGGATGGCAGGGAAGGCCTCTGCACAAGTGGGGAGAGCGATGCAGCCCTCCACCCCTAGTTTGTGTGTGGAGAAAAGAGCTTTTCTCTTGTTGTTGGTCTACCCTCTTTAGATTTAAAGGCAATACTTGCAGCTTGCCATTTGTTGTTAATTCCTGTTCTTGTTTGGGGGGGGGGGGAATTGCTTTCCACCAAGAGGTGTGTCATTCTGCACTGCAGTAATTACTGTTATTTTTGTTTTTGCTTGCCACTAGTGGAGTTTTAGGGTGCTCTTCTTGGGTTGTTCAGAGAACTAGGTGTACTTTCAAAAGGCTTTTTTTGCATAGGCTAGGTGTAGGCCTTGTTAACAACAAGCACAAATTAATTTTTAGCTTATAGGAACCAACAGAGTTTTCCCTTTAACAGGCTTGTGTAGGAATTAAGAGTAGTTTGGGTGTTGTGTTCTAGTCAAATGGATAAAAAGACCCTCTAATTTGCACTCTTGCCTTCCTCATAGTGCCCTGCTGTACTCTGAACTGGCAAAGCCAGATTTAACTGGATCGGTATAAATCTGCCTTCCTTGCTAGTACCCAGACTAAGATCGCACACCCCTAAATAGAATATCTCTGATACCAGATTATCTCTTTAATAATAACTGTGCTTATAACTCTTCTAGACAGATTAGCACCTCACCCAGAGCAGAGAACAAGTTAGTGTTATTATTATCATCCCCACAACACAACTGGGGAGCTGGGGCTGAGAGGAGTGGCTTACCCAAGGCCACCTACTGAGCTCTTGAAAATAGTAGGATTCAAACCAGTAGAGTGCTTATTTGCAGCTGAACCACTTAACCACTGTGCTACAGCAGCTTTTTGTATAATGAGATAAAGGTGCAGTGACTCTCAAAAGACTAATATTTATTTCATATGAACTTTTGTGAGTTCAGCTTATTCCTTCAGATATCTGTGTGTTTCATAGCCTATAACTGTAGTGTATATGACAAGTTTCTTCCTTTAATCTGGGCCAGTGTTTGAGTCTTCCCTAGTCCATGCTAGGATTTAAGTGTTTTTTAAAACACTTGTAGTAGTAGCTGTTAAAGTAGCTGTTGTGACTTCGCCCAGAGATTCTTGAGTCCAGATGAACAACACTGTATGGGGAGGAACAGGCTTGCTATCGAATTCTTTAAATTCATTTGTCTATCCTCCTCATTGATGATTTACTCTAGAAAGTAAAACTTTAGTGATCTGCTGCTTTGTCCACCACTCTCAGGTTTCCTACAATTCTTTTTCATATCTGTGTTGCTTTGTTGACTCACCCCAAGGTCTTCTCCACCTCTTCTCTCAGGGAATGATGCCTATCCTCCTATTAATTAAACTATTCAGTTCAGTATTCCTCCTGAGACAGAGAACAGGGTGTTATTTTTTAGCACTTCTTATTTGTTAAGGAGGATAGATGGAAAAGCCTAATTTTGGTCCAGTTTATCTCATTTTGTGTATTGTAGTCTTTATAGTTTTGGTTGGCTGCCTTATTCATACACCTTTCTACCCTTCCTGCAGAGAGTTCCTCTGCTGTTGGGGCAGGGGGGTACAGGCTGCTTCTGGCAGAATTCCAGCTCTTTGGATGTTTATAAAAAGCATGACAACTAGGCTGTCCTACTTGAGGCTGTGATACAGCTTTTTTCTCTGCTATGCTGATGGTTGGTTATTGACCTTTTCTAGAGTACCCCCTTTTTTGTCCTACTAGTTGAAAAAGTTTTCCTAGAGTGATTTGTTTCCTGTCTGTCTCTCATATTTTTGTTTGTATTAAAAAGTTTCTTCAAGAACCAGAAGTGTTTGACAATGTCGTTTATTAGCGTCTTTTTGATAGAATGTATTGGTTGCTACTTATGGGCAAGGTGAGGGGGGAAACGCTACAGTCTAGCTAGGTTTGTGAATATTGTCGATTTAAAGTATAACTTTTGACCTCTTGTAATTAAAATATGTTAGAGGTTTATAAAATTATGGAGTGAAGGAAGTAGGGAACTCATGTTCCTCTGGTTACCATATGCTGTGGAGAAGCTACCAGGAAAAGCCATCCTCTTCAGTGCTTTGTGAGAAACATTTTGCTGGTCTGTTTTGGAAACAACATGCTGGGCTATTTGGGCTCTGGTCTTATTCTATTTAAGAAAGGCAATTTGCATGCTTTATATTCTGAGGTAGTACAGAGATACAGCCTCTAATTCTAAGGAGGGCTGCTTTAATATATCAAAGGTGATGGTTAACTGTCCATAAATACTCGGAATATTTGTTCTAAACAACTGTATTTGCTTGTTGAGGTTCTGTAATAAAGTCTGGGGATTACTTCCTTGATTGATAGAAGTGATAAGCATGCCGAATCAATTATTTTTCCTACACAAGGGCATGTTTATGTCTCTAGACTTAAAAGACTTGATATCCACCTTTTTAATCTCAGGTGTAATTTGTTGCCTGGGATTCTTCTGTTAGCCCTCTTGCCTTTGGATTAAAGAATTATTTTCTTGAGTGCACTTTTGTACATTGCTTTCGTTTTTGGTGCTTTAATGGAATGCTAAAGCAATTCTCAAAGACTATGAGCTGTTTAAACTCAGTCTCCTTGAGGATATTTTAACTAATAGGTTTGTTTCTGGGTACATATTACCTCAGTGTAGAGCTTTTAGAGTTGAACGCTCTGCCAGCAGATCCAAGGTTGTATGAGTTATTTCTGAATAGGAAATATTTAGCATCACATCCATCCTTTATTCATAAGCTTACATTACATTTAATACAGGTCAGGGCACTTCCCTTTCTACTGTTTCAGATATTCTCCTTCAAGAAAGGATAAGATGCATAGAGAAAGAGCGTAAAATGTTTTATCACCAGTGAATCTTCAGTTTCTCCTCTAGATAGGCAGCCCTGCTTTTATGTATGAATAACATTCTCAGGTCATCTTTTAAAAGATTATAGGGTTACATTCCATCTACTTGGTTGCCTTATGGTTATTTTCTTTCTTGGCTTTTTTGAGTTGTGCAAGATGCTTGGCATCTTATATATTAATAGCCAAGTGGTCCTGATCTGAGGACACTTAAATTCAGAGACTGGAGCCATGAACTGACAAGACAGATCTTCCTACACACCTGAAAAATGCCCCAGGTTTGCAGAAAAATCTGAAATCTAAAAAAAATACATTGGGGGTTTAAAAAAAACAAAATGATTAAAGGAGCACCTGTACCTTTAACCAGATGCCTTCAATGGCTGTTGCTAGGCAACCAAGTAACAGTTAAGTCAGTATTCTAGGCTTGCTTTCGGTCAGTAAAAGGCAGGGGGGAGAGCCCTTTCCATGGCAGTTTTGGCCTCTGAGGGATGACTCATTGGGACCAGGGCCAGAAACGACCATTGGGTGACTTGATACCACATGACTTGTATGACTTGCCCAGGCCTGGCTGCTAGCTATTGTTGAACAGCCCCCCCCCAAGCCAGTTTGTGTAGTGGTTAGAGTTTCAGAGACCCAGGTTTGAACCACCACTCTGCTATGGAAGCTTTCTAGGAGACTTACATCCAGTCTCACACTCTTAGCTGAACCTACGTCTCAGGGTTGTTGTGAGGATAATACAGAGGCAAGGAGAATGATGTAAGATGATTTGGGTCTCCATTGTGGAGAAAAACAGTATATAATTAGAGAAAATTAATAAATATAGATGAAAATGGGGGACAGAGAAATGGTAGATTGTTTAGTGGGTTTGAAGGAGAGAAGGACATTAGGAAAGATGGGCATGTGGTGGCTGTCTGGACAAGGGAAAGAGGAAATAGTGTGGGGAAAGGAATACAGGGGGAAATGATGTTTCCTCCTGCAAGTCCTTGCAGGTTCCGTACTATGCATCTGGGCCCAGCTTAGCTGGCATCATATAACTGAATCATAGGGGAGAGACTGCCGTGGATGGAAGGTGAAAACTGGGAGAGACAAAGCTGGCTGGAAAGGAGAGAAGGAAGCAGGAAAAGGGGGAGACAGGGAAGGAAAAGAGGGCATGGTGTGGGAGGGGAACATGAGATGACACTCACAAGTCCTTGTGAGTCCCCCACTTGTAATGTTCTATTCCTCATATCCTGAAGAAATTCTATAGTGCAGAGGCCTCAAACTTCACTATTTTTCAAGTTTCAGTCCTCTTAGCAAGGAGATACAAAAAGTACCATTCTGTCTTAGTGTTCTATGATAGAAGGCCCAGCCGGTCTATTCTGGGACACATAGCAGTAATACTGTTTTGATGATGCCTACTTGACATAAATTTGGGGAGAACATGGAATCTGATACCCTTTGCATATGCCATCTTATCATTATGAGGAGTCCCCTAAGTATTAAGAAGCCCCTCTTTTGTCTGTGGCTTAATTTGTGGTTCAGATGTGTTATATAGCAAAATCAATTGAGTGAAATACATATATAGTCATATATGAATAACTCTTACTGATTTTATCACAGGCACTGTGCGAATTGAAATGTTTAGGAACATGCAAAATGCGGAAATCATCAGGAAAATGACTGAAGAATTTGATGAGGTACAGTATAAAAAGATAAAGGAATATTTTTAGATTTTAGGTGAAAGAGTGCTGAGAATTCTTCAGAGCATCATGATGACCAGTGGCCTGTTTAAGGGATTGTATTGAGAGAATAGCAATGCAATCCTATGGAGAGTTACTCCAGTCTAAGCCTATTGAAGTCAATGGGATTAGACTGGAGTAACTCTCCATAGGATTGCACTGTAAGTTAATCATTTATACTTGTGATGATAATTGAGAGGAAGCTTAGGTATGAGTAGCAATTATCCAGATGCTAGCAGTGCTATGAACTAGCCAGTTTTAAATGTATTGAAGTCTTTTAATTTCAGATGTAGAGATTTAAATATGTGTTTAACTCTCCTTTAAAATTAGTGGGATAGTTGCTGGATCATGCCCTATTCAGTACAATGTGAAGTACTTGAAGGAATATAAAATTTGGAAGGAAGTGTCCAAGCAGTATTTGGAAGAAATAGAGAGCTGCCAGTAATGAAAGAATTTTTAAAGAAAATCTGTAGTAAAAGTTTCAGCAACATTTCCTGTATGAAGACTTGGTATTCTGTTATAACTACAACACATTATTTATTAGAATAAGTAAGATAAAGGTCTGCAGGGAATAGCTGAGCAAATAAATAATTGGGAAATGTCACTGACCCCTCTCCCGCTGCCAGTCAGTTTTATGCATAGCTGAATATTCCTTTAAGTGTGCAGTATGCCCCTGCTCTTATCTGTGGATAGTCATGTATCTGCTCTGCTGATAAGTTTATTGTTAGAAGAAACATTGGGGCTCTTGAGAAATCATGGGCCAGTTGAACAATTGTGATATACCCCCTCCTCCTAGCCTCTCTAAACCCTTAGCCTACCCCCCTCTTTCAGACTATCTCCTAGAGCATTCTCAGTCCTTATCAAGTTCTCTGTAGTTTTTGTTTTTCCTAAATGTGTGATTTAGAAACCTGATTTGTTATGTGGAAGCCTAGAAGCGTACGTATGTAAGTCATGGGTAAAACCAAAGATTGTTTTCAACCAGGATTCCTGTTCACTTTTCCCTAATGTAAAGAAAAAAGTACATGAAGATTTTTATACTGAATATGTATTTCTAATTTTGCTGGCTTTCCTGTTTATTCTTTTCTAATTTCATGAGAAAAATATGTAAAACTTTTCCAGGACAGCATCACAGAAACTGTAGTGTTAGTGCATTAGGTCTTATTATGGGCATCCTAATTCTCTGAAAACGAATACTTTTCTCCAGTAGCTCCCACTCTGATGCTTGAAGAATGAATAATCTCTTCTCTGAGGCCGCTTGGGTGTCTTGATAAAAGATTATCACTTCTGTCAAATGATTAATTAGGTGAAGAGGGCATCATATATCCAACCATTGGGGAAAATTCGAAACCAAATTCATGCAGAAGCATCCAGTAACTTATATAAAATATGCAGTTCATGCTCATACTTTCATTGGTTCTTCTGGGTTTGGGGGAGGGGTTTGTACTGGCATCGTTTCTCTCAGATAATACTGTTTGTGGGGTTATTATTTATTTATTCATTTAGGATATTTCTATGCCACCTCCTGCTTGAGTCCTGCTTGAAGTGGCTTACCATTAAAACAATGAAACAATAGAAAAACAAGCCATTATATGGATACCTGATGAAGAGAACTTAAATATTTCTCCTCTTAACATTAATAGTTAGAAAAACATTCTGGAGCAGCATTCCATCACAAGAAAAAAGTCTAAACAGTCTGTGTCTCAAATGTACAGAGAACACATGCTGTTAGAAAATCAGAAATATCCGATCTCATGGGCAAGCATACAAGTGTGATTTCAAATAACACTGAGAATAGAGGTCTCTCAGGTGCACTTCTGCTGAATTGGAATAAAAACCATCCTTTTTTGCTGTTTTTACCATACCTATACATTCCAGAATTAATAATTAAAATAGATCAGCCTAATATAGATTTTCTTTCAGGTATATATATTCCACGAGCCCCGTGGTGCAAAGTGGTAAGCTACAGTACTGCAGCCCAAGCTCTGCTCACAACCTGAGTTTGATCCTGGCGGAAGCCAGGTTCATATACCTGGCTCAAGGTTGACTCAGCCTTCCATCCTTCCGAGGTCGGTAAAATGAGTACCCAGATGCCTGGGGGTAAAGTGTAGATGACTGGGGAAGGCAATGGCAAACCACCCCGTAACAAAAAGTCTGTCAAGAAAACGTCATGATACGACATCCCCCATGGGTCAGTAATGACTACCTTTACCTTATATATATTGCATCTGGAAACTTGTATAGGGCTTCATGACCAACTCCGTCATTTTGAGGGGCTTATCCCATTGTTTTAGCAAAATTGAACACTTTGGATCACTGATTCATAAAGGTCTGTATTCTCTGGTCTGGTTGACTGTGGCTCTTCAAGGTCTCAGGCAGAGGTCTTTCAGGTTACCTACTACCTGATCCTTTTAACGGGAGATGGGTAGAGATTGAACTTGGGAACTTATGCATGCAAAACAGATGATCTACTACTGAGCCACAACCCATCCCCTAATCTGTAGAAATTGAAATGAAAATGTATGAAATCATAGAAAGTTAGAATGTCAAAGAATACAACTTAAGATGGAACCAGAAACAGATGAAATAAAAAATCAACTTTTAATTCAGTTTCAGGTTGAATTAATCTAAAAGCGATGGTTGTTGTGGGTTTTCCGGGCTGTATTGCCGTGGTCTTGGCATTGTAGTTCCTGACGTTTCGCCAGCAGCTGTGGCTGGCATCTTCAGAGGTGTAGCACCAAAAGACAGAGATCTCTCAGTGTCACAGTGACACTGAGAGATCTCTGTCTTTTGGTGCTACACCTCTGAAGATGCCAGCCACAGCTGCTGGCGAAACGTCAGGAACTACAATGCCAAGACCACGGCAATACAGCCCGGAAAACCCACAACAGCCATCGTTCTCCAGCCGTGAAAGCCTTCGACAATACATTAATCTAAAAGCGTTTATTCACTAGATCTGTCACAATGTGGATCAGTAGCAGTCTGTTTTCCTCAAAGGAAGAACTGATAGCATTCCATTATCTTACAGTGCAATTTTCTAAGGTAAAGGAGCATCTAAGTAATGCCAGTCATAGCACAAAAACATTTAAAGGCAGAAAAGTAACATGGTATGGTAATCAAGGAATGCTCTGTTTTCATGTCGAGCTGAAAATGTCTCTTTCATCTTCTCTGGTCATCTATGATGGACTTTCCTCAGCTTTATACTCCAGTATTTTCTGTTAATTGACATGAAATAACGTTAGTTGTAGTGGCTTAACTTTTCAAGCCGCATGGATGATCTTTAGATCATATTCAGATCAAATTTCAGTTGTACTGTAAAAAATACGAAGTGTTTGTGAAGGGTTACAGGATTGAAAATAGAATATATATTAAATGTTGTGTGTGCATTTTGTCTGTCTTAGGATAGTGGCGATTACCCACTTACCATGCCTGGGCCACAGTGGAAAAAATTTCGATCAAACTTTTGTGAATTCATAGGAGTTTTAATACGACAGTGTCAATACAGCATCATTTATGATGAATATATGATGGACACCGTGATCTCACTTCTGACTGGATTGTCAGATTCACAGGTCCGGGCTTTCAGGCATACCAGTACGCTTGCTGGTAAGTACATGTTAAGTTTATTTATTTAAAACATTTTTATGGCACCTTTCCACCTAACTTTGGGTACCCAAAGCAGCAATAAGTCAAAACCATTAAAACAAGGTTTTAAAAATACATATTTTAAAAATCAAACCATAGACAGGAAGCAGGGTCAGTGAAGGAATATCTAACAAAATAGACAAATCTTCATTACGTGCAGAGGACAATGATTGACGGCAACAGATAAATCTCCTTCAGGAAGAAATTCGATGATTTTGGTGCCACCCATGACTGAGAAGTCCTTTCTCAGATTGCCACCCATCTAATCTCTAAATAGTCACTTAAGAAATATATTCCAAATATCATTTAGTGGTGTAACAATCTCTCAGGAGTCTCATAAACTATACATACATTATAGCTCGGATACATACAAAAGGCAACGCATCTCACAAGAAGTATAATGGCAAATGCAAAGTGCAAGAATTCATATGCCAATGGCAAAGAACAAAGTGCCAAGTGCTAAATTCAATAATTTTACAAAGTGCTAATGCCTGAAATTGACAAACTCGTTGTCTAACATGTAACCAAGTAACGCAAATTGTAATTATTGGAGGTACAGATGAATAAATATAATAAAGTCCAATGTTCTGTACAATGATCCAAATCCAAAAGTATGAAGTAAGCACTGAGGGGTAACTGCGACGGGAGGCCAGCAGAGTAAGCCCGTTTCAAGTCTTCTTCTCAGCAGTTACTGTAACACAAGGATCCTAAACCAAGTCATAAATATTACAATAAATATACAATAAATATACGATAAAAATATTTAAACCAAGGAAAGCCTATGTGTACTTTCATACTTAAAAATACGAGTGCAAGCAGACATTTCACATTTACTTCTCCATTAACAGCAATCATCCTCCATTTTGAGTGTGTGTAACGCTGAATTACAAGCCCCAATTTAAAGGTACAACATTCCAATCTCTTAAAGAACCAGTACCAAAGGACTAAAAACCCTCACAAGTAAGATGAGAAATCCATATTTATATTAAGCGCAGCCGGGCTAACAGTATTCAATTTGAAAATCCACCAGGTTTCTTTCTGGTAGAGCTCTCTACCAGAAACACCTTGAAACGAGATTTGTGCTATACAGTTTTATTTGTTAGCAAACAGAAAGAGGTAAATCTTACACGGAGAGCTCTACTTCCAGTGTTGAAGTGTAAGTCTTTTAGCAACTGTAAGGGCAATGAGAGTCCATTTCTGTTGACCATCAGTTAGATTCCAAGAGACAGGCGAGTAGTTTAACAGTACATTAACATCCTCAAAAATAAATGAGTTTTCTAATGCAAAGTTAATACGATTAATAACTTCCTCCCAAAAGGATGAATGACTGAACATGTCCAAAACATATGCTTAAGAGATGCATCTTCTGAATTACACTGCCAACAGATAGACACTGTGCTTAAAACTTAGTAAAAAATTGCTGTGGTGTCCAATATACCCATAATTTTTTGCAGAATAAGTTGCAGCTTAAGATCTGTAGTAGCAACAGATATATGACTTATTTCATTCATCTCTGTAATTCTGTATATCATATTTATTAACCAACCTCAAATATTTATAAACAATATTATAGGTTTTGTTTTCTGTGTTGATTCAATAAGAATTTCCAAAAGTGGAGAAGATTCTGAAGCACTCAAAGCTGCTGGACCATATTTGAACATCAATAAATGTTGCAATTGTAAATATTGCCATTCAGCAGAAGTTGGCAAATCATATTTAGACCGCAGTTGGAAAAATGACAAAAATTCATCATCATTACCTATCAATTGAAAAAATTCCCTTATCTGTCCAAGCCTTGCATAAAAAAGATTTCCCAGTTTTTAAGTCTGGATTTGACCATAATGTTAGTTTAGCATGTGAGAATGGGTCAAATTGGTATTGTCATGATATTATGTGCCATACTGCTCTGGATGCAAAAGTTTTTGTAGGAACAAAATCCATTTTAATATACACAAACTCTAATGCATTCTATTTAAAACGTTCCAAAAAGGAGGCCTCCAAAAGAGCCCAAGATGGTTTTTCCAATTGAGAAGGATCTCAATAATTTGTACATGCTAACAAATATGCCTGATGGTAAGCACTAAGGTCCAGAAGAACAAATCTTCCTTCATTAATTGAAAGTTGCATCCTCTTTAAAGAAATCTGGGGTGGTGTTGAATGCCACATAAATTTCCAAAACCAATTAATTTTATGAATATATTTACAAGGTATATAAAATGGGATTGCACACATAACATATATAATTCAAGGTATAATACTTATTTTGTGTATATTTACCCCATAATGACAAATTTAGGATTGAACATAAGAAAATATGCAGTTGGCCAGATCAAACTGGTTGAGAAACAATGAAAATGAAGAACACCTTAAATTTCACCTGATTTCAAGTATTAAATACCTGAAACCTTTCTTGTACATTTTTTCACAGCTATGAAGCTTATGACTGCTCTTGTGAATGTTGCCTTAAACCTGAGTATTCATCAGGATAATACACAAAGGCAGTATGAAGCTGAGAGGAACAAAATGATCGGTAAAAGAGCCAATGAAAGACTGGAGCTGCTCCTTCAGAAACGGAAAGAGGTAACTCAGTAGATCATAGTTGCCCTCCTAGTTATGCAGTAGCCTTTACAGAAAAAAGCAAAATAATATTGATTACGTAAAGCTGGTTTTTTTTCTAAAGAAGAAATTTAATCTTACTGAAGAAAATTCACCTGAGTATCAGACAAAATTATAGTAATGTGCTGTGTCTACAACTCTTGGCAGCAATGCACAGAAACAATAAATATGGGATAGAATTGTCATGTGAAATTTGTTTGGAAGCTGTTCACTTAATAGGAGAGCATTTGAATCAACTCTCAAGTACTTGTGTCTCACATATTAGGAGTTAGCAGCAATACTCGATTCGTCTGTGTAGTGAACAAGAACATAAATGGTTAGGCAAGGAAAGTAATGTTCAGAGATTCCCCAACAATATGTGTTGTCTGGCTTCTTGTTGTCTAATTTGCAAGTAACTAAGACTTGTCAGGACAGAACATATGCACTAATCACTCTGAACAGGCAAATGTATACTGGAGCAAACTTGTTCTCCTAAGCACAGCTGATCTTGATAATCCTCCTTTAAGTTGAAATTGATTAACAGCAACTACACTTATATACTGCTCTTCTAGCTAGATTAGCGCCCCACTCAGAGCAATGAACAATGTTATTACTATCCCCAAAATACAGCTGGGGAGTTGAAGCTGAGTGGAATGGCTTACCCAAGGCCACCTGCTGAGCTCAAACAAGCAAAGTGCTGATTCACAGTCCAGCCAGTTAACCACTATGCTACAGCAGCTCCCTAAAGTGGAAAATGGACAAATTGCCCATCTCCCAAAGCATAGGACATAGAATAAACCTAGATTTTCTGTAATATTGATGAACATAAAGCTGCTGTGTGGTAATGTTCAGTCTAAAAGTTTACTAGCTTTTAAATAACCAAAGAATAGCTTGTTATAATTTGGGTAATTGTACTATATGTGTTTCTGGTGAGAAATCAATGTGTAGGAGCGATATCTTTAATGAAATGGGATGGCCATCCAGGGTTGACTATGTGAAGTCAAAAGTTAAATTAATGTTTATTGTGAAAATGCTTAATTAATAGATGCGGTTTTAGAAAGAGAAATAGTACACCTACACAAAACATATTTGGGAATAGAGTATCTGGAAATGTGTCACTGGGAAATTGTTAAAATGTCAACAGTATTTCAGACTTTAATTTTATTACAGCTGCAAGAAAATCAAGATGAAATTGAAAATATGATGAATTCTATCTTCAAGGGTATATTTGTCCATAGATATCGGTAAGTGAAGGAAAGGACTCATCTGAATAATGATTTTTGCTTAATCATTTAAAATTTATGGGTATACTATCTAGATATAATTCCTGCTAAGTATTATAATTTTGTTTCTTTAATGTGTGTTGCAGAGGATCAGTAGCTTTCTAAGATATGATACAGATGCAAATTAAATAATTTTAAAAGCAAACTCAAATACTTGAAGTACAAAAGTCAAGGACATGGTAGGGTATCCATGTTAGTCTTTAAGTTGCTACAAGACTCCTCTTGTTTTTGCTTGAACAGACTAACATATTTATTGTAGCATAAGCTTTCTTAGAATTTCAGCTGGACAGCGGGGAAGGCCGGAGCCGGCTCTTCCGGCACCCGCACTGCCTCCTCCACCACCACAGTGGCCAGCTGGGTGGCGGGGGACACCATTACTGGCTCCTCTGGGGCCTGCACCGCCTCCTCCACCAACACAGCAACCAGCAGGGAAGGCCTGGATCAGCTGCTTGGCAGGGATCTCCCCGCCAAACAGCTGATCCGCAGGTTTAAATGCCCCTTTCCGTGCTACTTTGCAGCGGCATGGAAAGGGGCATTTAAACCCCTTGACCCGAAACTTCCCAAAGCAATACAAATTGCTTCAGGAAGCTTTGATTCGGGGTTTCCAAATCGAGCCCAGCATGCTGGACCCGATTTGGAAATCCTGAATCATTGCGAATTGGGTCCAATTTCAGTACTTTACTCGAATCCGAAACCCATATCACACACCCCTATTCAGAATTATCCACCTTGTCACACAGCTCTTAAAGACAGAGAGGCCCTGGCAAACAAAATATTAGCAAAACCCCTTGCAATACCAAGAACACTTTCATGGGAGTAAGCTCATTGAATAAAATGGGACTTACTTACAAGTAGGCTTGGGCTTGAAGAATCATTCATTGAGATCAAGATGATCTGGAAACATATACTCTAGTTTCTGGCATGGAAGCTTTCAACCTTAGACCCACAATCCATCACCAAACTATGGACCACAATCCACCAAGAATATCTTTAACTTAATGTTGAATTGTGGGCTTGCTTTTGCATATGTGAAGAATAGATGTGGAGAAAACACTCTAAATATGTTCAAGAGCACTTTAATATTGCTGGCCTGGGCACTTTTCTGCCACATTGTCATTTAATTTTATATTCATAATTCTATTGCATTATTCATTTGCATTGTTTATTGTATATCTCACACTTCATCCACTATAGTAGAGACAACACTAGTGTATGCTTCTATAGGATCAGAGGCATGTTGGCCATTTCATTCTTGTTTGACCTCTATATCTGCATCACTGAGAACTACCTCATCAGTTGCAATGGGGGGCAGTGTATACCTGTACCTGTTTTTGTCAATTTATAGCACAGCAGTCTTCATTTTAAAAATTCCTAAAGTTTGTTAGCTAGAGCAGGGCGCTAAAGCATACATTGCTAGTGCTTCACTGAGTAGGCTCATTGCAACACTCCACTCACCTTAGAGCCAGCTTGTGGTAATATTCTTTGTTGGTATCAAATTAAATGGCGCAGGTACTGAACAAAACCATCTACTCAGTTTTGCGGGGATATGAATGGAGTGCTGGATCCAAAGATGGATTGATCGAAAAGAACAAGAAGAGGAAAATTACCCCAAAATGTCTTGCATTATATGAAAACACTACATTTGGCGGACGCGTGGAGAATCTTAAACCCTAAAGTTAAGGACTGTACCTTCTTCTCTAATAGGCACCAAACATATTCAAGGATAGATATGTGCTGAATATCAAAAATTGCACTAATGAACTTAAATAAAGTAGAGATACAACCAAAAATTTATGCTGATTATAACCCCCTTCTGATAGAGTGGCAAGAAGAATGCTAGAGACGAAGATGGAGGCTGAACTCTAATATATTACTACAAGGTGATACTTTAAAGAACTGTAAGAAAGACAGAAGAGTTTTTTAAATTGAATTGCACTAATGATGTCTCCATTACTGCAGTTTTGGAAGCAAGTAAAGATTTTATGAGAGGAAACTTGATAGCTTTGATACCAAAAAAAGGAGAAAACAAAACAGATGAATGAAATTATAGCCAAAATTCAACATTTGGAAAAACAACATAAGAAATCACTTAAGAAGACAATATTGACTGAAATCAAGCAATTAAGAAATCAATTGAACTCATTGCAAGTTGAAGAAATGCAGAAGAAATTAATCTTCATGAAACAGAAGCACTTTGAACATGCAAATAAACCAAGTCGCTTCCTGGCTTATTGTCTAAGAAATGAAAGTGAGAGAAGAAGGATTACAGCAGTCAAAAAGCATGATGGAATCACATACATAGAAAAGAAATACATCAACAATTTACTTCCTTTTTTTCTAAATTATATAAGAAAGAAATTTTTATGGAACAAGGAATGGAAGAATAAATTAAAGATATGTTAATCCCAAAGTTTAAGTTAGAAGAGAAGAAGATGTTGAATCATAATATCACAGTTCAAGAGATCTTGCAAGCTATAAAAAAAATGAAAAAAGGTAAAGCACTAGGCCCGCATAGGTTAACCGGTATGTATTATAAATGTTTGAAGAAGAACTAATGCTGCTGCTTCAAAAAGTAATGAATAAAATAAGTGAAGATAAAACTCTACTTGACATGTGGCAGGAGGCACATATAACACTGATTTATAAAGATGGAAATGATCCAATGTTGCCACAATCGTACAGACCTATTCCATTGTTGAATGTGGATTATAAACTATTCACCTCCATTTTGGCAGAAAGACTTAGAAGATGTATAACGAATATAATACATCCTGACCAGATGGGCTTTGTGTCAAAGAGATATATGAGAGAACATCCGATTGTAATCGATGCAATGGAATTAGTGGTGGGGGGGAGGACACTAGCTGGCATTTGTTTTCCTAGATGCTGAAAAAGCTTTCGATAATATTTCCTGAACTTTCTTGCAAAATCTAGCTAGTGGCCCAAAGTTTGAAAATTGGATAAAAGGAATTTATGCAAAGCAAAAAGCGAAAATTTTAATTAATGGAGTACTAACAAGAATTACAAATAGTAAAGGGCATTAGACAAGGGTGTCCACTGTCACCACAATTATTCATCCTAGCAATGAAAATACTTGCCTCAAAGTTAAGGCAAGACCCCAAAATCAAAGATCTGAAAGTGGATGATAAAGAATTTAAATTGAAATGCTATGGTTCTGACAATTTTGAACCCACAGGAGACAATACTGTATGTTATGAAACAGTTTGTGAATTTTGGAAAATATTCAGGATTTAAGGTCAATAGAAAAAAAACAAAAATAACCCCCAAGCTTTTAAGGCAAGAAGAAGAAAAAATTTGGGAATTATCGGGTTGTGAGATAGCAGTAAATCCAGCAAAATATTTGGGTATAAATCTAACAGGACAAAAGGAAACGTTGCTTAAAGACAATTATGAGGTGCTATGGAGGAGAATTCAAAAAGACTTAGAAAGATGGTCTAAGTTAAAATTTTCCTGGAGTGGAAGAATTTCTGCAACTAAAATGAACATTCTACTGAAAATTAATTTCTTGTTTCAAATGCTACCAATTAGCATAAAAGATAAGACACTGAAAGACTGGCAGAGACAAGTAAATCAATTTATCTGGAATGGCAAAAAAACAAGAGTTCGATTTAAGGTATTACAAGATGAAAGAAATAGAGGAGGGTTGGCGGTCCCAAATATCAAGTTATACTACGAAGTAGTTTAGTTTGGTTTACAGACTGGATAAGAAACCCCAAGGACAGATTAATATGACTAGAAGTGGCAGATCTACCTGATGGGCTACATAACACCTTTGGGTGACTAGAAGAACAAGGAGGAAACAATAAAGTCATAAGAGACAGTCTGATCCAAATCTGGGACTTGGTTAGAATGAGAATAAGCCCGCTGATTTCGCCAATGTGTTCACCAATTGATGCCTTTTGTGATAAGAATCAGAGAAAAGATAATGATAAACTCGTACGGAAAAATAAAATTGTGACAAGAAATTCAAGATGAAGGGAAAAAATACAATGCTTGATATATTTTCAGGCGGTCTCTAGATTAAAAGAAGCCCCTAAGGATTACAGAGGACAGTTAAGAGATCTTACCGATTTTGAGAAGATAATCACGCACAAAAAGGACCATATTCTGGGTCAAATTTATAAACATTTACTTAAATATGACACAGAAACATAACAAGTTAAAACCTTCATGATTGCAATATTTTGGAGAAGAAATAACTTGTCAACAGTGAGAGACTCTTTAGATAAAGGGTATAAAATTCACAGCAAGCCAAACATTAAGGGAAAACTGGTATAAGAGAAAGTGGATAAAACATATGTAGGGTCATGCTGGAAATGCAAAGAAGCAGATGGCTCCTTTTATCATATGCGGTGGACATGCAAAAATAGTAAAAAAAATTGGAAAGATATATGTGCTGAGATGCAAAAGATCCTAAAAATCGATTTTGCTATGAAATCTCAGACTATGCTGTTGGGAATAATACCAGAAAATGTTGATAGAACATCACACAAACTATTTAGATATTTGTTGACGGCGGCAAGAGTGGCATTTGCAAGCAAATGGAAAGAAAAAGAATGCCCAACCAGGGAAACCTGGAAAGATAAGATGGCGGAATATGCAGTGATGGCAAAACTGACCAGTTACCTAAACAGAAGGCCAATTAGAGAATTTGAAGAGAAATAGGGAAATTATTTTGTTTATAAAGGATAACATGTATAAGATGTTTTAGTCTTGCAAATTTGAGTAGGATTGTATATATTTTTGATACAATTTCTAAGAGGTCATAGCCAAGAAACCCTGAAAATGCTTGAATATACAATTGGTGAAATAAATTGTAAGATATGGAAATTCTGGTATAAAGTTAATGATAACCAGAAAGGCCACTAAAGGCCATGTTAATCAGTTATACCAACAAATAAGCTGAGATATTGAAGTAATAATGGAAGTAATAATGAAATGAGTCTTTCCCTTTTGATCTTTATTTTTTATTATTAAATAGTAAATAGGAAGAGGTATGTATTTGGTTTGTGTAGTACAGATGAAAAGTACATATTAATCAGATTTAATAATGGTTGTAATCTCCATTTCAGTACTAACAAATATTGATAAAGGTTATGCTTTTTTGTACTCTGTATTTTAATAACCCTTGTAGTGCATAGTTTTATAGTTCTCTTGACTTTACTACTCCCTCCCCTCCTATTTTTTTCTTCTGTACTCCTCTTTGTTTTAAAATAAAAAAATTATTTGAAAAAACACATCTACTCAGTTTCAGGACCATCACTGATCCTTCTTACACAGAACCCTTCTGATGCTATAGCTTCCATTCTCTAGAGCTGAGCAAAGAGTTCAGAGCTTCAAAGTCCAAGCATCAGCATCAGGCTTAAGAACTGAAGAGAAAAGGCAAGCACCGCAGACTTGTATGCACATTTCCTCTCTAGAACTACCAGTCATGTCTTTAGAATCATGCAGTGCCATTCCGACATCTTTGGAGCCTTTTAACTGTTGAGGCTCCTCCGTCAGTACTGATCACCAATTAAACCTTTGGTGTCCTCTCTTCATCCATTTCTTGAGGCTATGCACAGAGCATTTCTGATCTTGGGAACAATGTCACTAGGGTATAGCATCTCCTCTGATGTTCTGCTCATTGAATCCATTTATAAAGGCTAGATATCTCTCAAAAATTCATCCAGTTATGCCACAGTTCCAGCTTCCCCTTGATTGCTTTCCTCAGGGCATTTCCCACATATTCATTTACTTGGCACTGCTCCATTCATTGTTCAGGATACTCGGGGTTTTCCCACTGTTTATCCCCATGAAACTATCAGTACCAAAACTCTTTATAATATGACTGGGAAACCATCTTCTAGGCATGGCAGGAATGACCTATTGTCAGTATTTTTGTGGGAAAAGATCACCCATTTCTGAATAATTTGTTTCAAGATGAGAGACCTTGCCTCTGTCTTCCAGAATGAGAGGCCCTGTGTAAAACAGCAGCTAAATATGTTTAGTCATGTAGCAGATTGTAATTCTCCCTCTGAGGTGGAGGATATCTTGGTTGGTGATGTCCACCCTCCCATCAGGGAGGCAGGAGCAAAGTCCACTTCCTGTCTCCTTGGTGGGAGTCACGCATCTCAGTTTTTTTCCTGTCTTGACAGAGCAGTTTAGAATAGGCACTGTCTTTTTTTCTTTCCTTCTTTTCAACTTCTAATTCTAGATCCTTATTCTTGTGCCTTTCATCATTTCCTTCTAATTCCTTCATTAATATACTCTATTTCATATTTCTACACAAAGAAACTTCAGAGAAAGACTTCAGTCAGGAGAATTTGACCATGGCAGCTGTTTCTCCAAATTTGACACCATTACAGAGTGTGTTTCCCAACTACTCTAAAATGGAAAACCATGAGGGCAGCGACGGCTTCCTTTCCGAAGTGCCTGTCCCTGTAACAACACCAGTGTATTCAGCACAGATCGTGCAGAGACTGCAGCAGCTGATATTCATAGTGCAAAAAAATCAGAGGCTCAAAGCGTGCCAGAAAGAGGTGGTATTCCTCCCTACCCAAGGAAAACACAGCAGCCATTTCTTGTCCTGCTGACTCGAGCAACCCTCCCAGCCAACTGGGAAGTGGCTGTGGAATGGGTTTTCCTATACCCATAAGCCAATCAATGGGTTGTAGGACCCAGTGAGAGCCAGTCAAGCCATTTTGCAGATCTACAAATAGCAACAGCTCCAGGATCCAGGATCCAGCACTGATAGTGAAGGCCTATCCCTAAGAAATGCATTTGAATTGGGAACCACAATGTTATCTCCAGGTTTCCTAAACTTGATTAGAAAATCTATGAAGGAAGACATTACCAATTTTTTTCAGAATGTTAAGGGAAGATATAGATCTCTTTCTGGTTTATCCTCCTGTCATTCCCCTCCCTGATAGGGAAATGTAGATGGGACAATTTCATATTGTCCAGCACCAAGGTTGGGTTTAGAGCAGCCTCTGGCATCCCCTCTCAGACCCCTGAACAACGGGCCCACCTCCACTAACAGCACGAGATCGTTCCTGGCAATGGCATAGATGGCAAGAGAAGTGCAAACATTAATAGTATCAACAGTAGCTATGGGCCTATTCCATACAGCACACTTTAAACCGTCAGTGCTGAGCATTCTCGCCAATCAGTGGTGAAACGGCTTGGGGTCCCATCATTCTGCACTGCATGACCTTGAGGCCATTTGGTGTCTGCTGACGAGTTGAGATGTGTCTGTTTGGAGCCGCATTTTGTGGGGGCTGGAGCTGACGTCGTTTTTTAAAAAAAATATGCATGCATTGTAATGTTGCAGTGTTGGAGCCCATTTCCCCCTGTATTTGCTGATTGGGCTGTCCTATGCCCACTGGTGAGGCAATTGGTGGCGGAGTTCAGGGGGAAACCTGCTTGTTCTACTCTCATTTTTAAGCCAAGCCAGGAAAGGGTTAAAATGCTGCTGCTTCATTCCCTCCCAGCAGTTTCCCTGTCACTTTGTTTTGCAAAAAGCTCTGCAAAATGCCTGGGTTTTTTTTCCTCTTTGGCATTACGAGAAGCCTCAAACACAATGGGAGGAAGGGGGGAAAGCAGCCATTTAACCCTTTCCTGGCTTTTAAAATGAGGAATGAGCAGTAACATTACCATTTAATTCCTGGCTTTAAAAAAAAATGGATGTATGCCCATACCCCCAAGGGAGGAAGGGGTAAGCAGTCATTTAACCCATTCCTGGCTTTTAAAGCCAGCAGGGAATAAGCAGCAATGTTAGGACTTGTTCCTGGCTTTGGGGGGAAAATGAGTGTGTGTGCATACCTGGGAGGAAGGAAGCGCAGAGAGAAGCAGCCTTATTTTCCTTACCTTGCTTTACTGATAAAAATGGCAAAAAAGGAGTTCAGAAAGCTGAGGAGGGTGGGAGTGGTTACCGGCAGACAGACCAATCAGCTCCTGGGGGAAAGGAAGAGGCGGGACCGAGAAGCAGAATGGGAGTTTTTGATTCTGCATAGGCATAACATGCGCCAGCAGTGACTGGGTAGCGACTTCAAAAAAAATCGCAGAATGTGCATGGGGGAAAAATAGGGAAAAGACAGATAAAAATGTTTCTGCTTCCCATGACTCCCTTGCACATGCGGAACTCTGGAGAACATGAGAAGCAGAATTGATTCTGAAATGCTTTAAAGTGTCCTTAGAGCCAAATCATGCTCAGCAGATGCAACATTAGATTCCCTAACCTTCTGATACAGGGCTATGGTATCTGCAACAGCCAGAAAAGAACTTTATGGTTCCAGGCCTGGCAAGCTGACTTCCAGCCTATCTATTTCAAGGCAACAGTCTATTCGGGGATGCTTTTGATATGATTCATATCAAAACTAGAGAAAAGAAAAAAGCGATGCCCAAGATATTGGGTCGCACCTAGGGATGTGCACTTTGGTTTTCTGAGTCGGACTTTTAAACCCAAATTGGGCCCAGTTTGGAAAGATTCAGGACTCACGAATCACCCCCAGGATTGCTGAACCAATTCGGAAATCCCAAAGCAAAGCTTTCCAAAGTGATTTGTATCGCTTCGGAAAGCTTCGGGAAAAGCGGCAGCAACTTCAGCACTTTTCTAGTTGTTTGCATTTGCAAACAGCAAGAAAAGTTTCAAATTTCCCGTCCTGCCACTCTTTTCATCTGATGGAAGGGGGAGGAGGGGGTTCTCTCCTCTCCCTCCCATCTAGTGAAAAAAGCAGTAGGGCAGGAAGTTTAAAGCTACACTTCTCTTGCCTCTTGCAAGCAGCAAGAAAAATGTAGCTTTAAATTTAACTTATCGCCTCGCTGCTTTTTTTACCCGATGGGAGCCAAGTAGGGGGTTTCCTCCTCCTCCTCTCATCTGATGAAAAAAGTGGCAGGGTAGAAAGTTTAAAGCTGTGCTTCAGTGGCAAGGGAAGTGTAGCTTTAAACTTACCACCCCACCCCTCTTTCACCTGATGGAAGGTGGAGGAGGGGGTTCCCTCCTCCCCCTCTCATCAGGTAAAAAATGTGGTGTGGCAGGAAGTTTGAACTTTGAAAGCTACACTTATCTTGCCGTTTGCAAGCGGCAAGAAAACTGTTGCTTTGAGCTTCGGTGTGCTCCATAAAATTCCCAAATCTTTATGGAGTATACCGAAGTGATTTAAACATCTGCATCCCAAAGTGGCTTACCACTTCGGGATTTGGGTTATTCTGTATTGTTTTCCTGCTTTGAGTAAACCCGAATCTTTTTTGGGTGCACACCCCTAGTCATACCATCAGGAGACCCTTTGGGAATTACTCCTGTCGTTCTCAAAGAATGTTACCGAGATTCATCATGGATAGCAGAAAGATCAAATTGGACTCTTCTAGACCCCCAATAGAACATTATTGTATTTCCAGCATTCCCAGGATTTCAAGAAAGCTTTGTAGAATCTATGCCACTATCCAACATCAGCATTTGGGCCATAGAACCTGCCCCTCCTCCCCAAAGGGAACAAAGAGTATACTCCATATTCTTCACGGTGCCAAAAAAGAATGGAGATTGGAGGGTGATACAAGACTTGAAGTGTCTCAAGAAGATCATCAAATGGAGACACTTCAGAACGGAGACACTGTGATCCATCTCAGAATCCTTGCTACAAGAGGAGTACCTTATCTCATCAAATCTAATGTATCTCCACATTCCAGTCATTTTAAGTCAGAAGATTTCTCCCTTTCTTCATAGGGGAGCTCCATCTACAGTTCAGCTCACTTCCATTCAGCCTCTCCATGGCACTGAGAATATTCATGAAGATCTCGATCAACCCTGTTGTAAAACTAAGGGACCAAGGCCTTCATGTCCACCCTTATCTGGATGACTTGTTAATCAGGTCAAGCTCCAAGACAAAGTTGCACCAAAACACAGAAGCAACTATCCAATTTCTACAGACTTACGGTTCCCTGATTAACTTACAGAAAAGTTCCTTTTCAACCCAAACAGACTAGAACATCTAGGAGTCACATTAGACAGAACATGCAGTTACCTCTTCCTAACTGAAATAAAAGCAAAGAAAATTAAGGAGCTGTCACAAGCGGTCATCAAGGCCAGGTCTTTTCTTGCAAAACTGCATATTAGACAAAATTTACCTCCACAATCAAGGAGGTTCTAGATCTTCAGCATTACACATGGAGGCAATCAAGATCCTGGCGTGGGCAGAGAAGAACCTGGTATCCATCAAGACAGAACACATCAAGGGATTGATGAATATTCAGGCAGATTGACTCAGCAGGCAGACCATTCAGGAGTGGGAATGGTCCCTGAAGAAAGATCTGTTTCAGCTAATCACGACACACCTTGGTCTTCCCCTGATGGATCCATTTATGTCACCAACCAACCATCAAGTGAGCAGATCCTTCATGAGGTATCACCATCCCAAGACCAAAGTAACTGATGCGTTGACATCCCAGTGGCCAAGCGATCTTCTCTTCACCTATCCTCCAGTCTCGGTTCTTCCAAAATTTATCAGGAAAATCAAAGAACACAAGGCAGTCATCATAGTAATAGTACCGTATCAGCCTCAGCGTCCATGGTTTTCCACCCTCCAGTAGCTGTCAACATGTCCACTCCAGTCCTTCCAGTATCTCCCAACATGCTTCAACATGGCCCAGGTTGACATCATCGTATGGAGTAGCTACATTTAACTTCTTGGGGATTGAGCAAAATAACTTCTTATGACTAGGGTGTTCTGGGGAGGTTAATGACATGTTACTAGCTTCTTGGAAAATTCTACTAACAGAATATACGACACATCATAGGTCTTCATCAGATGGAGCAGAAGAAAAAGTGTCAACCCCTAAAATCTAAGATCAAATCTATACTATCATTTCTGTAAGACGGCCACATTAGCAGACTCAAGTCTTCTACACTAAGACGACAGGTCGCATCTCTGACAACAGTGTTACCATGATTCCAGGGACTGAACCTATTCAGACACCCCCATGTATGTCGCTTTCTCAACAGTACTACTTAGAAAGATCCACCACAAACATACAGATTTCCAACATGGAAATTACACTATGCTTACAAGACATTCCTTCAGACCTATTAAAGAAATCCCTCTTAAGTGACTGATGATGAAAACACCATTTCTTATCACAGTCACATCAGCAAGATGGGTATCAGAACTAGGTTTGCTTTCGGTCAATCCTGACTTGTACATTTTTTGTAAGGATAAAGTAGTCTTGACAACAGACCCTACCTTTAAAACAAAGGGGAATTCACCTTTCCATAGGTCTCAGGAAATCTGTCTTCCATTGTTTTGCCCAAATCCCATTCATCCTAAGGAAAGGCTGTGGCATACATTAGATGTAACACATGCACTGAAAACCTTCATCTGCAGAACACAACATAGAAGGAAAACTGAATCCTTATTCATTTCTATATCTCTGCCAAATAAAGGAATGAGGATGTCAAAATTGACTACTAGCAGTCCCCTTAAAGCTGCATTATCGAAGCTTACAAAGTTCAAAATTAGTCATACGAGTTGGGATTACCGCCCATTAAGTTCAAAGTGCTGCAACCAACATGGCCTTTGCCAGACACTCTACAGATGTACAGGTCTGCAAGGTGGCCTCCTGTTTACCAATATCCACATTTGTAAGCACTACAAGATAAAATCTATGACTCAGCTGATGCAACGTTTAGTAGAAGAATATTACAACAAATTTTACAATCAGAGGACCCACACAGAAAATGAGGACAGTGCTTTTGGGAGGTCCCACCAAGATGTCTTCCGCCTCAGAGGGAGAATGGGTCACTTACCGTGAAGGGTCCTTCTCCTCTGAGGAATGGAGGACATCTTATTCCTCCCCGAAATCAACGTCATTCTCCACTTTTCTGTTCTACAGGCCCACTTCCTGATTTTACTCATTTTCTCTTGTTATTGTCTTCTAGAGCGTTTAATTTGATAGTTTAGGTCATTGTTAACTTCTTTCGGAGTCGCCAGAACTGAAGAGATAGGTGACTCCATCCAAGGAGACAGGAAGTGGAAATACTTTGTTTCTGATTGGAGGGTGGGAATCAACTACCAAGATGTCCTCCTTCCTCAGAGGAGAAGGACCCTTCACAGTAAGTATCCAGTGGTCCGTTCTAAGGCCACAGTTGGTTCCATCTCTGTACACAGGTTTGCTTATCTTAACTCTACAACTCTGGCCTCAGAGGTTGACAGTTGAGCCTCTGCTATTTAATGGCAAAGGTTTATTTAGTCTTAAGATAGATGCTACTCTGGAACGTGTTCAGAAATTAAGCTCAACTTTTTGCTTGAGGGACTTACCCGGAATACTGTCTGCCCACAACACAACCCCTAGCACCCTCTAGTAACTGTTCATCTGAATGCTGTTCTGGCTCTTCCAACTTCTATAAGATATTGCAGGACAACTCAGACTACATCCTGAATGTACCCCTGGTGTCCTTGTTGGCCCTGGTTCACAAAGCTTCTATACTTGCCCAAGGTGACCTTTCCTGGGTTAGACATCTGTCCCAGAAACATGGCTAGATACTTCACCCAGGCAACAACATTCAGAAAGTGATGGCATAGTGAATAATCCCAACCAAATGCTCCAGTAATCCAACAGTCATTTGCTTTGCCATTCTTACTCTCCCCAGTGAAGTTCTTTTTGAGCTTTTGCTTGATCTTATACTTGCTTGTTATAATACTTCAGTGTTGGACTACCTGCCCCACTTACACATCCAGGGATCGATTTCCTCTCCAAGTTTATTTGGCAGTTTTCTGTTTTCTACGCTCATGCAGACACTTTCTTTTCCCAGCCAATAGTTAAACAGTTCCTCCAAGGTTTCTGTCATCATAATTTCCTTTGAACTACACTTCTTGGAAACTTCAGCTGGTGCTCTCACGACTTGTGACACCTGCCTTAGAACCATTGGTGATACGTACCTACTAAATACTGCTTTTCTGAATCCAGTGAGATAGTTCAGTGATCTTATGTGTATTTTGTTCTGAATCTTTGTAATTTTGGTTCCACCAGGGCAAAGCTGCTGTTCAGCCTGATATTACAATGCTGAAATTGTTTCAAGAGTTCACCTAAACCAAAATCTCATCTTGTTTGCCTTCTTTGGATGTTTAGCATGCTTATATTCCTTAGATGTATACTGGACATTTTACGTTCTTCAGTGACAGGACTGCCTCCTAATTCGTTGATGTGCTGTTGAAAGGCCATGTATAAGTCTGTATGTCTCCTGGATTCAGTCACTGTGTCACACTATGTTATGAATTGACATATCGACAACTTCTAACGCAGTTGACTAGGGCAATTGCCACATCTACAATTTTCCTCATAAGCATTTATCTTCTTGAGCTATACAGGACAGCAGCTTGGTCCCAGACATTGATCTTTATGAAGCATGGTGTATAGACCAAGTAGCTCAATTTGCTAGTCTCCCATTGGCGTGCTTGCAGAGACCCTGAAAAAAAAATAGGTTGCTTACCAAAAACAAGCCTTGCGGCACCTTTAGCACAAGCTTTTATGGACTAGATCCTATCTCTTCAGATGAAGTGAGTAGATCTGTATTATGCTCTTTAACAAGTGGTGATTGGTATAGTTAGTCCCAGCAACCCAGTCTTCTCCTCAGTAGTTTTATATTATGGTCTGCTGCATCACTTTAGGAAATAACTAGAGGGGTGACATGACTCCACCCCTCTCGTTATACACATTGGTATCCATGTCCTTGCAATATTGGTGGAACTTTCCAGACCTAAGTTTCTAAATTGTGATGTTATTTTAAGATGCAGAATCCTATTAATGGGGAGCAGTTTGGTGGTGGTGCCAGGCAGCTGATAAGATGAAAAATTCTTGCTGCCATTTCCTCCTTTCTGAGTGAGGAAATGCACAACATCTTTGGTTTCCATTGTAGGAACTGTAGTTTGCAGAATGTGTCACATTGTATGTCAGGTGTTCTGAGAACTGTATTTCTCTGAATACACCAGGAGTAGAATCAGGGCTCATTTTGAGTGGGAATGTACCGGAAAGCCTTTCCGGTAGTTCCCTCAAGTCAGGTGGCCATTGTCGGCCATTTTGGCCTGGATTGGGGCTGAAACGGCCCAGATTGGGTTGATGCCAGGAAGTCTCCCCCACCTGGCATGGACATGGTACTGGCCATTTCGGCCCCAATCCTGGCTGAAATGCTCCCAAAATGGCCGTTTTCAGCCATTTGGGCCATTTTATGCCGGAATTGGGGCCAGAACTGTGGGGATCTGGTTGGTGCCAGGTGGGGGAAACCCTACCCTGCCCAGCACTGATCTGGTCCAAGTTGTTTCGGCCATGATCCAGGCTCAAATGGGGCCTAAGTGGCCATTTTTGGCACTTTTGGGCCCTTTTCGGCTGGGATAAGGACCAAAACTGCCAGGATTGGGTCGGTGCCTGGCAGTGTCTGCTGACAGACACTCCCCCGTCTGTCAGCTGCCAAATCCTGGACATTTTAGCCCGATCAAGGGCATATGCTAATGAGTTATGCTATTGAGTTTCTGCAGTTCTTTTTCTACGAAATGACCCCTGAGTAGAATAACCATCCAAATAACTTATGCAGACAAGAAGAACAGGAGGAGGTAACAAGAATTTTTCCTCCTATCAGTTGCCTGACAGTTGACTCCTCTGTTGACAGATGACTAGCCAGTACTGGAAACAGAGTGCTGGATTAGATGGATTATTGTTCTGTTCTACCATGGCTACTCTTATGTTCTTATTTAGTCATGATAAGTCTGATGAGCTTCACATCCTGTTGAAGCTCCTACTGCCAAGTCAAAAGAATATGAGCTTCAGAAATACTACTGAATTGTCTTAAGACAGTAGGTGTTGAAGACTTGAATGTCTGCTGCTATGGAAAGCTCCTCTTGCTGTGATGTCAGCAGCCCACCCTATGTAGGCAGGCACTCTCTCCTTTGTTGTGTTGATCTCATGTATTGCACTTTACATTTCCCCATAAGTATGAGCAGCAGCTATTCATATATACATGATAAGGTAAAGCGGTGCATTTGGGAACATCATTCACATAGAGATAAACCTATTCAAATTACTAATGATCAAGGTTTGTCTTGTCTGCACATTTACATCCTGGGTTTCAGTTTCTTGATCATTTTTAAAAATGGACATAGTGCAGAATGGTGGGAATTGACTTTTTATTACATGCATACATTCATACGTGCCAACCATGCATTGAAATGAAGCAAGCAGGTTAACAGAAATTTCTCATTTTTTTTGCAGTGATGCTATTGCTGAAATTAGAGCTGTTTGTATTGAAGAAATTGGAGTGTGGATGAAAATGTACAGTGATGCCTTCCTGAATGATAGTTATTTAAAGTATGTTGGTTGGACACTTCATGACAGAGTAAGTGTGGTCTGCAGAAAAATAGATTTTCTTGTCAAAATATACACTTTTCCCGTATTTGTCCTTGTGTTACATACTATTTCATCAGAATTATCTAGGTTCATTTATGTGCAGCATTATTTATAACCTTCTGTATTCCCCTGCTTCCTTCATCTCTTAAACAGTAGAGCATTGTACAATCTGTTGTATAGATGTTACTTTAAATAGCATATGAGGGAAAACATTCTAGCACCCGAGTATCTTCCTTCATAATTTTAAGAAACTTATATTAATGTGAAGAGTTTTTATCATTCAGATTATATCCTGCTTTTTCATTATACTAGTTCACATGGAACAGTTCTCAAAATTGGAAAGTAGTGATAAGTTTATATAAACTTAGTTTGTTATAGAAAGATCAGTTCACAGGAATATTTAGTCTTGATCCTGTTTGAAGTTTTCTGTGCTTTAATGTGATCATTTGTATCTGGAACTGTAGCAACAAATCTACATAATTGAGTGCTACTAAGATGGACTTTTGTTGGTACTTACTTTGATGCAAATTCACTTACTCTGCAGTGTTTGGTAGCCACAGTTATTATCCTTTGGCTAATAATCCTATTCTGATAATGTAAGGCTTTTACACCATGACAGAAACTGGGATTCTTAGCAGCTAGATGCACCAGTGGGCCACTGTAGATCTGAACACCAAACTGATGGACCATCCCCATCTCTCACACAAGCAAATACTGCATAGTGTTCAGAGCATCTTTGCCTGTGCTGTTCATTGAGGATAGGGTTGTGTGCTTCAGGTTTCCGATTTGTGAAAAATGCCCAAATCGGACCTGACCTGTAAAGATTTGGGTTTCCCAAATCGGGGCCAGCATGCTGGCCCTGATTTGGAACACCTGAATCAAAGCTTCCTGAAAAGATTCAGGTCGCTTCAGGAAGCTTCGGGGCCCTTTAAAGGCCAGCTGAAGTTTAAAGGGCCTTCCTCGCCTGCTGGAGTGGGGGGGGGGGGAGTTTAAAGGAAAAAATGTTCCCTGTGCTGTTTGCAAACGGCGTGGGGAGCATTTTACCCTTTAAACTCTCCCTCCTTCCATCCAACTGGAAAGCAGGAGACGGGGAGAGTTAAAGGGAAAAACTCTCCCCATGCCATTTGCAAAGGGCGCAGGGAGTGTTTTACCCTTTAAACTCTCCCCCCCTCCCTCCAGCCAGCAGGAAAGCGGGAGAGTTTAAAGGGAAAAACGCTACCCACGCTGTTTGCAAACAGCTCGGGGAGCGTTTTACCCTTAAAACTCTCTCCCCCTCCCTCCAGCCAGCAGCGAACGAGGCGGAGGAGGCCCTTCCTGCCCCTCAAATGGTTGCCGCTGCGGCCATTTGAGGGGCAGAAAGGGCTGGAGGAGGCGGCTCCAGCCTTCCCTGCTGCCCAGCTGGCTGTTGCATTTGATGTGGCAGCAGAGGAGCCAGCTTCGGCCATTCCGACCTTGTGAGGGCCGCTGCCACTGCAACGGCGCCCTCCTGCCACCCAGCTGATCAGCCTGCTCTCTCCCTGCTGGCCAGGTAAGTGGGGTGGGTGAGTCACCAAGAGATGACTAACCTCTTGATTAGTCACTGTGTGGAACTGCACATTGAGTTGAGTTTAAGTTCTTGGGAGTTAAGTTTGCCAATTACCTGCTACCTGTTCTTGACCCTAAATGCCTTCCAAGTATACCTCTCCAAAAAAACACAACCTGTATGACACACCTGGCTAGATTTTAGTTAAATTTCACCATCTAATCTCTCAGCTGCTTACACACTTGGATCACTTTGAAAATATTAGAACATAGGACATTGTTAACCCCTATAGCTCTCATGTTGTTTTTGTATTCCTGTGTGAGATTTTTAATGTTAATCATGAGTCATTTTTAAAGTGACTGATTGTTTTTCATCTGTAACGTAATTGGGATTTTTTTCCCCAAATAGCTGATAAATTCAGTAGATTTTAAACTGAAGGAAGGCTAAATTTAAAGGTTCTTCTTCAGCAAGTGAACTGTCAGAATTAATAAAATTACAAAGAATGGCAAATCTGATTAAAATGGTGTCCATTGTGTTATTCTTTCCTTTATTCAGGATTTCCTGGCAGGGAGAAAAAGAGACATAAATGTGTTAGTTTTCTTTTTATATTGTGATGATTGTACATTTCTGAAAGGATCCCCATATTGTAATGGATCGCTTCAGAAGTGCATTCTTCTGCCAGTCTCCCTTAACAGTTACACCGTAACCGTAACACCATCTGTTCTAACATTCAGGAGGAATATAATCTATTATTAAAAATGACATTTGGCTGCATTTATGGGATTGGAAATTTGCCAGTTTAAGAAGTTTGCCAATGTGTTTCTAATCAGAGAATCCCTTGCAGATCTATCTTCCCTCATTATTCATGTTTCTTTCACATATGTATTCTTTAGTTATGTTTGATTATTTCTGCTTATCCTGATTCTAGGCCCTTCATGCTATTTTAAAGATGTATCTCTGGGAGAAATTTTTCTCATCTCATACAATTATCCCATGCTGTAGAAATGAAAGCCTGTGTAATTTATCAGTCTTCGTAGAGCTGTGGTCCATATGATTGCCAGATCCCTTTAGCCTCCTGGCCGGGGGGGGGGGGGAGTACTCCCCTTATTCTGTGTTTTTGCATGCATGCTTTGTGCATGTGCGCTCCAGAGATGGTACAATTATGTCATTCCTGGGAGTGACATCATGCCATTCTGGGAGCACACCTGGGAGGCCTGTTTCCCCACCTTTCTCTCCTGCCATCCAGGTAAATGGTGGTGAGGGGTGGAGGATGGGAGTAGGGGATCCCCCATTGGGGTACCAGGGACCCCTAGTGGACCATCAATGTAAGGGCTTTCTTGGTGGTGGCATCCATGCTAGAGAATAACCTTCTCTGAGATGCTTGGCAATTCCCCTTTTTTTAACTGCCTTGGGAAAAGAAGAAGGCTTTCATTTTTAAAAAAGCTTAGACTTTGCTGCTTTTCTATGAATCCTGATTTTGGGTTCGGTTTTTTGTTGATCTTCTGATTTTATAAAATTATTTGTATGTAGTTTTAGTTATGATTAAAAACTTGTAAGTCACTTCAGACATTTGATGTAAATGAGTAACATAAAATATTTTGCAAATCAAGGAAGTTTGATCATTTTCTTCCATTAATTATTACTTGAAAGGAATAGCTATATCTCTGGTACCTTTGCACTGTATTACTCTTGAATAAATTGTAGTTTATATTTATTTTATTTAGCAAGGTGAAGTAAGATTGAAGTGTCTGAAAGCTTTGCAGAGTTTGTACACCAACAGAGAGTTGTTCCCCAAGCTGGAGCTATTTACAAATAGATTTAAGGTAAGTATAAGGTATTTAAGACCACATATATCTTAACTTGTTTTATATTATTTATTGATTTGACGTTTTTTTATGTATTGTGTTCTCCTGAACATGCCCTGTCAAGAAGTAGAAGAGTTGGGCCCTAACAATTTTGTGATTATGTAGAGTATGTGTTCAGCAGAGATTAAAAAGAAAAATAATCTTTTTTATGATCTCCTTTCTTTTCTCCATACCTTGTCAAAAAATTTTTATTTCAGCTGCTTCCACTTTCAGTTTTGATCAGGAAACTACATTATTTATAGTGTGTGAGGCTTCCATTAAAATATCCATTCTTTTCTCCTTCCACCCGTTACCATAGCATTTGTAAATATGTGTACACACCAGCATGTGGTGCTAACTGTACAATAAGAACCTATATATAATTGGTCCATGTCCACATGATTGAGTAATTTAATGTTACTTAAGGCGCTCACAGGAAAGTGACTTCTCTATGTTTAGGGTAACCTTCAAAGCATCTCGTGTTTGGTATTACTCTAGAACAGTATTTTAGCTTCACAGTATAACTGTGAGGTAGACTACAGAAGGGACCTGGCTTGACTTCACAGTAGGCAGAGATTTGAAACATGATATTTTCTATCAAAATCCAACACTGGCTGAACTTCTGCCAAGTTCTGACAGGGCATTCTGGTTGTCTGAACCAAGGTGACATCCAAATTAGCAGTAACTTGTAGTTGAGATAAACCAGAAAATGAAAGAGGAAATCTGCACAATGTGATATGGGTAGATGGATAGTTTCTGGTGGAAGAGAATGGACAGATATGAAAGTCCTGATCCTCTAAACCATGGTTTGGAGCTTTGTCTCAGTTGAGTCAACTGAACACAACAAATAACCATTAACCAAGTTCATATTTGAGATTATATTATCATTATTAAAATGGACAAAAATATGTATTTGAGCTCTGTAACAAAGTTTTGTTACTCCTTAAAGACTAACCAGTTTGTGATATTTTTCTGTGAAAGCCTTTATCCCACTTTTGAGGTGAGGGTAAAAATATAAGCTTCTAAAATTTTGAAGCCATGGCCAAAAAACCAAAAATTTATAACATAAAAAAATGGGGTGGGATGGGGGTGACCCTCCAAAATTCCCATCTTGTCTGGTCCATCATGTCTCTAGATGGAGGGAGGGTTGCTGAGCCCTACCCCTTGGAATGATGTTTTCTTTTTGCTGTTTTTTAGGGATTTGGTGGTTTTAATACTTCTGACTGTTGGCTTCATTTTTCTTGTTACACAAAGTTGATTTTACTGTTTCTAGCTGCTGACATGCATTTTGTCCTGATCTATCCTGTGGACATTACCAGATTACTCGCTTCTTCCAAGCATTTGTCTGTAGGGGTGTGCAGGGCCAGGGTGATTCGGGTTTCCTGAGTCTGTTTACCTGAGTTGGGAAAAAAATGGAATAAAAGGAATTCCAAAGCAGTAAGCCACTTCGGAATACCCGATTCAGAAAGATTCGGGTTTGCTTCGTAAAGATTCGGCCGTTATTTTCAATTGGGAACATGCTCCCAGATTTCCAGGAGCCTGGGGGGACATTTTCTTTACGAATCAAACCAATCTTGTTGGGGACCTTCTCCTAACTATCCTTTAACAACCCCCCAAGTTTCAGAAGGATTGGACTTCAGGGGGGCATGTTATGGCCCCCCAAAGAAGATGTCCCTATCCTCCACTCTCCATTATTCCCTATGGGGAAAAACAAGGGGGCTTTCTATGTGGCTTGGGGTTGCATTTTGCAAGCAAGATGCACCAAATTTTCAGGGGACCTGCTCCTACCTCTCTACCCACCCTCCTCCAAGTTTCAGGGAGATTGCACTTTGTGGGGCCATTTTATGGCCTCCCAAAGGGGTTCTCCCACCACGCCATTTTATTTCTACTGTGGGGAAGACTCCCACACAGCAGAAACACATGGATTGTGACTGCCAATGGCTGCATCCACAGTCTGGCTACTACACACCCCAAGCAGCCCCTGAGAACCACCCCCCCCCTAAAAAAACCAACCACCCCTACAGTAACTGGCCAGCCCCTCTCCATTGGTTCCTGTTCTAGGAAAATACAGACTCCCACAGCAGGAACACATGGAATATGGCATCCATAGCCACAGTCATAATCCCCCTCTCAATGTACCCCCCAGCAGGCCCACAGACCCAAAGAGACACATCCCAAAATTCTCCACCACCCCCAGAGTAGGCTGGCTAGCCACTCTCCATTGTTCTTTATGACAAGAACTTTTAAGCTGTCTTTCCCAGGGCAATTATGCCCAGGCCAGGGGTGCCTCAGCGGGGGACATACTCCTGAGTGCAGGCTCGTCCCTAGGAAAGCACACCTGAACCACAGACACGCAACCCCAATTTCCCCACTCCCCCCAGAGCAGGCTGCTCAGCCTCTCCACATTGTTCTCTATGACGAGAACTTTTAAACTCTCTTTTCCAGGGCAATTATCCACAGGCCAGGGTTGCCTCAGCGGGGGGCACACTCCTGAGTGCAAGCTCGTCCCTGGGAAAGCACACCTGAACCACAGACACACACTCCCTATTTCCCCACCACCCCCAGAGCAGGCTGCCCAGCCACTCCCCATTGTTCTCTATGATGGGGACTTACCTTCACACTAGAGAATAACACACACACACATTGAATTAAGTTCAATATTTTTTATTTTTTAGCTTTCAGTTACAGCATAAAAGGCACATGACACTAGTGTCACATCACAATAGTCTCCTAGACAGTAATATGACAACTATCCTCACACCAGAGAATCACAAAAAAAACACATTGAATTACTTGCAAAAACATTTTATTTCTTGGCTTTTAAATTACACAGCATGGAAGGCATATCACAACATATCACAGCAATCTCCTAGACAGTAATACCACAACTATCCTCACACCAGAGAATCAAACACACATACAATTGCTTGCAAAAACAATTTATTTCTTGGAGTTCCTGGGCTGAGGGTAGGAGACAGCATACAACTACAGCAGTACAACATTTATAACGCCACCCCCCCCCCCCAACATAACCATAGTGACTCCAAGGGAACCAAACCATAGTGTCACACATCCATTCCACCCAAACCAAACTGAACTGGGGGAAACTCTTGCAACTTAGTCCAGCAGAACCATAGTCATTTCCTGCAGCTGGGCTCTCGGTTCAGCCAGTGGGGAAACACCACAGAGCAGAACAGTACCTAGCCACAAGCACAACACAACGGCATTTGCAGAGCACGGTTGCGGAGGTTTCCCCCCCCCCAGCTTCGGGCTGAACTGGAAACCACCTGTGAGGCAGTATTGGGATGTAGCCTTCATCATCAGCTGCCACCCACCCACACCATTCCTACTAACCCCACTCCTCCTACCCCGTCAATATGAATGAACATCTTAACTTTAACAGCAACAACATTTTACAACATTAAACATTCTCCTCAGCAGCATAGCTAAGTTTGGCTGCTACTCTGAGTTTCTTGCTGTGTTAGTGTGAGTCCCTAACCTAACTAGTCCCTATCTAGCCTGTCTCTCCCTCCAGTGGCAATCAAAATTTCTGGGGCCTGTTATCAATTATCAGAATAAATTTGTGCCCACATGGTCTGCAACAGTTTTGGATTGGGTTTTTTTCCTGTTGTGGGGGGGGGGGGAATTACAGGGTGCATTCTCTTTGCCACTGAGTTCCACCCTCCTCCTGCTGGATTTCTTACTACTTCTAAGTTTACTGTAGGGAAGAACACGATTCCCCAGGTCCTGGACTCACAGAGGATGCAGGCCACAAGGAGGGCTCACCTCATTCGCTCTGGAAGTCCACTCCTGAGAAATCGAAGAGCTGAGCGTTGACCTTCAGGAAGACCAACTGCTCAACTCACCATGGGAGAAGGCAAGAGTGATGTGGGCTGACATTGTTGCCTGCATAAGAAAAGATGCATTTCCTCTCCACGTTCATCGGAGAGCATGAGAGGAGCCGCTGCGCCTCAAGGGAGAGGTCCAGCCAGACCATCTCCTTCTTGGCCCAGTAGCTCAGCGGATCAATGGACAGCAACTCACATGGCTCTGCAAGATAGTCCCTGACCACTATCTCTGCCGAATTCTCTCACACAACTGACGATCCCAGTGGGGCGAAGGGCCTGCTGGAGCATCTCCATCTCCATGGACATCCCAGCAATGGCCACAGGGGGAGCCTGCTCAGAAGGGGCGCGAGAGGGACCTGCAGGGCTGGGCCCTTCGCCCGTCCCCTCTGATGACAGTCAGCCCCTCTTGGCCTGTCTATGCCTCACCTGCGCACAGAGGGCATCTGGCTTGGGTGAGGTTCCCGTCCCGCTCAGCGAAAGTTCCCTTAATGTGTGGGTCACACATAGTCGCCAACATATACGACTCCTTCTGCATGAGAGGCATTAGCTTGGCAGCTATGCCCTGCTGTAGCCTTCTCATGAGCACGCACACCACTGGAACAATATCTGCACGTGGTGCGTCTGGGTCCACAAAGGAGGCCAATAAACTCTGGAGCGTGTGCACCAGAGGAATGACCAGACCCAGGGTCACTGTGTCAGATGAGACCGCTACAGTGAAGTACGTTTTGGCCACCATCCGTCACCATGAATCCCATCGTGATGGTGCTCTCACCTATCCAACCATCCAACTCCCTCCTCAAGGTGGCTGCGAGAACCTCGGCGTGGAGCAAAGCCTTGTAGTAGCTGGCCCGGTGGTCTCCCATCCATCCCTGCCTAACATTGGACACCTTGCCCCCACCCTGAAGGTCTTCGGGTTGCCACCAGTGAGCAGTAAGTGAGAGGTACGCATGCTGCACGCTAGAGTAGGCCCAGATTTTGGACATGAAGTGCACAGTTCTCCCAGCAGTGCGAGACAACTGTGCCTTCACATGTTCCCTGGCAGCCCTGAAAAATGAGGGCACCACAGTCCTGCTCAACATTGTGTGAGCAGGGATCGTGTACCAGGGATAGGCATCACGGAGCAGCCTCTGGAAGCCAAAGTGGTCAACTAAGGAGAATGGCTGACCATCTACTGCTATCATATTGACGATGTGGCATGTGATGCACCGGGTTGCCTTCTGGATCCCCCCCCCCCTCTGGGCACACTAGCGCTTGGCGTCCCTGCCCTACAGGAATCCGTGTGGTGGCACTTGAACCGTCCCCCAGAAGAAGCACCGCCTGGTGTTGCCTCTTCAGGTGGTTCCGCATTCCAGACACGGAGAGATGGTTTACATCCCTCCCGCGACTGATCCGTTGCCTACAATGCTGGTACTGGGCAAACTGGGGGTCCTCCATTCTCTGGAAGTGACTCCAGATATTGGATGTAATGGGGGGCCCACGCCACACAGGTGAGTCGCTTACGGGCCCCCCAGCAGACATCTCCTATGAGGTGCTTGGTCCAGACACACCGTGTCCCACTCTCAGCTTGGCAGTTGGAGATAGATGAGGATGAAGTGGCAGAGATGTGGGCTGTTCCACCACAGTCTTCCTCTTCCTCCAGCACCCTCTCCTGCACAGCCGTGAGAGGCTTGCTGCTGGCCTCGGAGAAAACGAGAGGACCACCCAGCAGGGGGTTCCTCCTGCAGTTCCTCCAACATCCACTGGGTCTCTGGGGTGAGCATGAATGACGGAAAAGTCACATGCCCCACATCCATCCCAGGAGACACCACATGCTGCCCCTCCTCCAGCAGCTGGGTCTCAACCTCTGGAGGAGGGGGAGCCTCAGCAGCAGGCCCCCTCCCAGTGCTAGCCCCTGCCTCACACACCTGGGTTGGGGGTGGCCCTCCAACAGCTGCCTCAGGAAAGAGGGCCTTGCGAACCCACTTCCTGTCACCAGAAACCAGGCTGGTGAATGGCAGCAGCACAGGGGAGGGCCTCCTCCGCTCAGATGGGGGGATAGCTGCAGCATTCCCCTCCCCCTCCCCTCCCCCCCTCTAGACTTACCACTGGCCTTTCCCCCAGGGCCCCTCTCAGCTTTCCTATCAGCCATTCTTCCCCTCCTTGAACCTACACTAACTACCTGTTTTTAAGTTTCTATAAAAGAACCCCAAGTTTACAATTTAGTTTCAGAAGCTATCTACCTATTTCTAAATCTATGTTTCTTGTGGTTTTGTTACTACTGGAGATGGTCGGTCAAATATCTTTTTAAACCTCCCTATTTAGTTTTGGGAACCTAAACCTACACACCAAACAGCTGAATTCATCTTCAGGAATCAAACTGGCCCTAAACCCCAATATAAAGGAAAGCCTTTTACAAAAAATGTGCCCGGCCTGGCTCCATGGGTGCCAGAGGTGTGTGCAGGGAAACCCTACTTAATGGGGTACTACTAATGGGCAGCCATATATATATATATATAATTTGAACAGAACCTGACTCTACCTGAACCTGTCTCAGAGGGCAAATCTTCAGTGAAGGCCTACAACTAGCCTACCTTCTAAAAACACTATTTAAAACTAAGTAGAACCATTCTTGGAAACCCAAAGTATGCTAACCAAACACACCTATAACTACAAAGAGCACCAGCAACCCCTACCAACAAAACAACTGTAAACAACCAACTGTAAATGTAAAGAACAAACTGTAACTGTAAACAACAAACTTTAACATCTGTAAACAACAAACACCAATACCAACTATTCCAATAAATAACAACTCCGAACACCAACTGCAGCAAAGACGCAACAACAAAATTTAAAACTGATTTAACAAACTCAAGCCCCCCAATCAATCACAGCAAAGCAAATCAGAACCCCAGAAAAGGGCCCCCTCAAGAAAGCCCACCTACCCGTAGTCCCACTCCCACCCACACACCCTGCAGAAACCTAGCAAAGAAGCAACAAAAAAATTTCAAACTAACTTAACAAACTCAGCCCCCCCTTAATCATAGCAAAGCAAATCAGAACCCCCGGAAAGTGCCCACCAAGTAAGCCCACCCACTGAAAAATTAAATGGCAAAGCCCTCACCCCTGAACATTCAGGCCTACCTACTCCAAAACAAAGCAGAAACACAGAAAACTTTAAAAGCACAGATAAAAACCTTAGTACACTCAACTCCCTCTAAATGAAACTCACACCAACACAACAGCAATCAGAACAGTTAATAGAATAAATGGCTAACCCCCCCCCCCAACACACAGGCCCACTCACTCCAAAACAAGCCACAAACAGAAAATTTAAGAAGCACAGATAAAACATTTAATACACTCAACCCCTCCCCCCTAAACATAACTCAGCAACACAACAGCAATTAGAACAGTTAATAAAATAAATGGCTAACCTCCCCCAAAACACACAGGCCCACTCACTCCAAAACAAGCCAGAAACACACAAGACAGTAAAGCTAAGCAATACAAAAAAAAATGGTTGTTGTGAATTTTCCGGGCTGTATAGCCGTGGTCTTGGCATTGTAGTTCCTGACGTTTCACCAGCAGCTGTGACTGGCATCTTCAGAGGTGTAGCACCAAAAGACGGAGATCTCTCAGTGTCACAGTGTGGAGAAGATGTTGGCAGGTAATTTTATATCTACTCAGGAAGGTGGGTTTGGGCTGAGTCATCCTGTAAGAGTTTCCCAGGGTGTGGAATGCAAATGGAGGGAGGCGTCACTGTATCCTGAGGAGGTTCTTTTGCATATGGATTGGTGCTTGATATGCTAATCTTCTCTGCAGGGCTATTGTAGGATGTAGAGTATTTTGTTAGCCTGGTGTTTTTCAAGACTGGAAACCATGCTCTATTCATTCTTAAACTCTCTTCTTTCCTGTTGAAATTGTGCTTATGCTTATGAATTTCAATGGCTTCCCTGTGCAATCTGACGAAGTAGTCGGAAGTGTTGTTCAGTATTTTAGTGTCCTGGAATAGGATACTGTGTCCTGTTTGAGTTAGGCTATGTTCAGCTACTGCTGATTTTTCCAGATGGCCAAGTCTGCAGTGTCTTTCATGTTCTTTTATTCTTGTCTGGATGCTACACTGTGTGGTCCTGATGTAAACTTGTCCACAGCTGCAGGTTATGTGGTATACCCTGCATAGGTGAGGTGGTCTCTACTGTCTTTTGCTGATCGTAGCATCTGTTGTACTTTTCTGGTGGGTCTGAATACTGTTTGTAAGTTGTGCCTTTTCATAAGCTTTCCCATCTGATCAGTGATTCCTTTGATACGTGGCAAAAACAGTCTCCTGTGGGAGACTGTTTTTCCTTCGTTGTTTGATTAATCCTTGGTTTAATCGCTCTTCTGATTTCATTTCTGGAGTAGCTATTTGCTTGAAGTGTGTGGTTTAGATGATTAGTTTCCTCATTGAGAAAGTGCAGTTCACATATCCGTCTTGCACAGTCTACTAATGTTTTTATTATGCCTCTTTTCTGTCGGGGGTGGTGATTGGGGTTTTTGTGCAAGTACTGATCCATGTGAGTTGGTTTCCTGTAGACCTTGTGACCTAACTGAAGGTTGCTTTGCGGATGACCAAGGTATCTAGAAATGGAAGTTTACCCTCGGTTTCTTTCTCCATGGTGAATTGTATGTTCAGGTGGATATTGTTGAGGTGGTTTAAAAACTCCATCAATTATTCCTCACCGTGTCTCCAAATTATAAAGGTATCATCCACGAACCGTAACCAGACTGTAGGTTTGTGGGGTGCTGATTCTAGAGCTGTCTTTTCAAAATGTTCCATGTAGAAGTTTGCTATAACTGGGCTGAACGGGCTTCCCATGGCCACCCCATCCATCTGTTCGTAGAATTTGTTATCCCATTGGAAGTAACTGGTTGTCAGACAATGGTGGAATAAGGCTGTTACATCCTCTGGAAAAATCTGATTAATAAGTGCGATTGTGTCTTTTACTGGAACCTTAGTAAACAGGGATACAACATCAAAACTGACAAGTAAGTCCTGTGGATTGAGTTTCAGAGAACTGATTTTGTTGATGAAATGTGCTGAATCTTTGATGTAAGACATGGTTTTTACCTGCCAACATCTTCTCCACACTGTGACACTGAGAGATCTCCGTCTTTTGGTGCTACACCTCTGAAGATGCCAGTCACAGCTGCTGGCAAAACGTCAGGAACTACAATGCCAAGGCCACGGCTATACAGCCCAGAAAATCCACAACAACCATCGTTCTCCGGCCGTGAAAGCCTTCGACAATAATACCAAAAAAACTACCCAGTGGACCACCCCCCAAATCAGGGCCCAGGCCAGACACTCAAGCCAAACACAATCAGACCAAGGAAGGCCACTATCAAGCATGAAACCCCATTCAATCCAAACTAACAAGACAAAGACATTAAAACAAAAGTAACAAACTCAGGCCAAGACCCCTCCCCCCCAAACATCAGGCCCCAGAGCAGACAAGCCAAACACTATCACAAGGCCACAAGCAAGCAGGATTTTTTTTAAAAAAAGAAATTAAAATGCAAACTTAAAAAAAACTCCCTTCCCTATCCCCCTCAACCACCTCCTCCCCCAAAGAGAAAAGAACCCTGTGAGTCATTGACTCTCCTACTAGTCCAGATGCAGGTCCAGTCAGCAGCACAGCAGGCCTCCAACAGAATCAGCAGTCCAGCACCAGGGCAGGGAATCCAATCCAGAAGTCCTCCTCCAAGCAGGCCAGCCATGTCACTCTCACAGCCCCCAGCCCAGACCATACAGAAAGAGACAAACCAGCAGAAAGCAGGTACCAGTCTCTCAATTTCTCTAGGCCAGGGCAAAGCGGAATCTAGCTAAAGGCAAGCCTCCAATTTAAAGCCATGCAGCATTTTAAAAAAGGCACTCTCCTTCCAGAGAAGCCCCATTGGCTGGAAGGAGAATCCTGCTGCAGGATTGGACACTCCTAACTCCCCCCTCCCTTCCCTGATCCCCCTCTCTCCTCCCCCACGTACTCCTAGAGTAGTCACTCCCTCCTCACCCCTCCCATCCTGTAAAAAAGGAGGGAATCTCTACAAGCAGCTTGCTGGCTGCTATTGCAATGCAAAAGCCAGCTAAGTTTTGGAGCAAATTCAAGCTTCCTGCCAATTTTTAAGAGATGGGAGGGGGAAGGAGGAGATTGTAGTGAGTCACTCACTCCTCCCCCTCCCATCTCCTAAGAAAGCGCGGGAAGCTTGAACTTCCTGCAGAACTTTGCCGGCTGTTTGCAATTGCAAACAGCCAGCAAAGGGCTGATGCCAGCTGCTCCGAAGCTTTCCGAAGCGACCCAGATCACTTCAGAAAGCTTTGCTTTGGTATTTCCGAATCAGGGCCAGCATGCTGGCCGCGATTCGGAAATAGCGAATCTTTCTGAATTGGGCCCGATTCAGGTTAAAAACTCGAATTGTATACCCAAAGCGCACATCCCTATTTGTCTGTTCTTTGAAGCAAGTAGAAGACTAATAAACTTCCTCTCCTTCTTTTTCATTACTATTTTCATGACAAAAGTCATAAATATTGATAGAATACTAATAATATTTTTGTATTACTTCATTTAAGTGAAACTGTTCATTAAAGTATATGCAAATAATTCAAAAGTAAGGCATGGATTTCCCAATACTTCTCTACAAAAGTGTTTATCACCATTTACCTTTGACTGTGTAATGCAGCATGTTATTGTTTGTTTCCTATTCCTTGTATGGCACAGAGTACCAACTGTACTGTTCACATTTTTGTAAAATTATAAAATATGTATAGATATATGGCCTTTGAAGGTGTTTTCCTCCTATTATACTTAGTGTTTGGAGAAAAATTTATTGTGGTAGGAAGTCCTTGGATCCAATTCCATATAATTTAATACTTCAGGTCCCCTCCCCCTTGGATACATTTATGATCTGTCTGCTTTTCAGGATCGCATTGTATCAATGACACTTGATAAGGAATATGATGTTGCTGTAGAAGCCATTCGATTAGTCACACTAATACTTCAGTGAGTATATTTTAAGGTAGTATGTTTGCCAGCATTGTTTTATTGTAACTATCATTCCATGTGATACAAGACAGGAGTTTACAAAAGCATATAGTACAGATTTTTACAAAGCAGTTTCTGATGTAGGTATGGAATAAAATTGCAGTTTGAATTTTTTTTGGATCTTTGGATGCATCTTTTATTACAAAATGTAAAAGGCAAAATATAAAACAATTGCTTAATCTTTTCTTTTATACGTATTTGGTTGAGAAAAATATTCCTAAAAGTGAAGGCATATGAACTTATTACCTAATCCATACATTGATGCTCCATTATAGCCCGCTTAGCTTTATTTTTGTTCTCAAATGTTGGTTGGACAGTCTCCTGTTCATGAAATTCGGGAAATGGTGGGTCAGCCCTGAGCGCTAATAAGTCATCTGTACTCCTAGCCAGTGTAATGTTATGGAGAAGCTCACCCTCAAAGACAGTAGCTCCAACATGCTGTTAGAGGATGCTAACATAAGCTGTGACAGTACCAAGGCCAAGTACTGCTGAAAGCTCAGTGATGATCTTGAGGGATAAAGATTGAGCATCCTCTTGGGGAATTGGTGGGACTATAACAAGAGGACACAGACTTGACTTTAATCTGAACGTGAAAGGAATCTAAGGTTGAGATGTGAACCTTAAGGACATGGTAGCAAAAAACCCCTCTTGACTTCAGGGTGTATAGATACTCAAATATAAAGAGTAAAAGACAGCTCTCAGCCATAGTGCCATTACTTTGCATCTACCCTGAAAGAGAGTTTCCATTTGGAGTCATAAAACCTCCTAGTGGAGGCTCTTCCAACGTTCAGGATAATTGTCATAGTTGTATGGAGTGGCTTCCTCCTTTATTGAGCTGAGCTTTAGAAGAAGCCCTTTTTCAAAAATGCAACTTATGGCTTGCATTTATAAAATAGCTACCATAGATCAAATGCTACAAATAGAGATTTCATATCCTCTTGCCTACAAACCATGGTATGGAATCCTGGTTTTTAAGCACAAGAACCAACCTCAGTTGGTCATCTTCTCATGTGATTCAGGCATCAAAACAAGTGGTTGCTTGTGTGAACCAAGAAGTCTTTAGACTCTAAACAGCACAAAGTGGAATGGGAGCACACAAGCCGAAGGACTTGCAAGGCTTGTTCCTGCAATGATAAGCCAGTGGTTTGTTTTGCATCTGAATAGAACCTCACTCAAAGGATGACATAATGTATGAACATCATTTGATTACCAATATGAACAAGATGTTTAATGGTGCTGCAGTTGATAAGGCACTCTTCTTCTACATTTGGTGACTTCTAGCTAAATTCTACTTTACCTATGAGGATAGGAAAGTGCTTATTTAATAAAACCATGCCTACTTAAAGTTATAAATGCAAACATCAGTTCAGTTTGTAAATATTCTTAGAGGCATATTCCTTGATTTACATAAAGACACATATCCCTACAGATGAGAAGTCATTTTTGTTTGGAATATTATTTTTTGAGTTTTAATTGTTTGGTATATTTCGGCAGCTCATACTAAGGGTGTGCACTGAGAAAATTTCTGTTATGGTTCCTTGGCGTTCTAGAATAATTTCATTCCATTACTGGTTTGTTCCAGCTGAGGCAGTGCCAACTTAGATCTTACCCATTTGTTCTTTTCGTTTTCCTTTGTTTTGGCTTGTTGTGCATACATTGGCTGTGCATGTGCAAATGCATGCTGTTCTTTTCAGGTGGGCGGGAACAAAGCTTTGGGGCAGCTGTTTGTGCATGCAGTGGCACCAAAATCTCACAGAACACAGTCCACCCTCTAAAACATCGATCCATCAAGTTTGAGAGCATACAACAATGGGGTTTCATGTTTATGGACACTGAGGAATGCTTGGGGAAGGTGCATGTCAAGGCATGTGCTGCACAGGGCAGCTGTGCGCGCGCACACACAGACTGTTCTTTTCAAGAGGGGGAGATGGGGAAACAAGGCAGTATTCATGCTTAACCAAAAACCACACCATCCAAAAAACACATCAGACAACAATGGACCCAAAGAAGGCAAGTGTTAGCGACTGTACACAATGTTTGGAAACTTATTGGCAAAGCAGCACCAGCACAGTACACAAGCAGGAGAGTGCAGAGCAGTGAATTTTTTTTAAAAAAAATCCTGTTTTACTGACACAGCCAATAAATTATTATCTCCAAGTCCTGCTGTTATGCTATGCTTCCCTCTGCCTTGTAGTTTCATTCCCACAATGAGGGGCAAATCCTCCTCATCCTAATCTGCTTTGCAACAGCCTGGAATTCTCTGTTTAGTTACACCTCCTGCTTGTCACAGCATTGTGTGTAAAAACACACAGAAAGGGAGCACTAGATTTGGTTTTTCCTTCACAGGAAGGGAAATAGAGGAAGCATGGTCCTCTTTTTTTCCTACTTTTTCCTAATACAAGTGGGAGACTGGAGAGGTTGCCAGCTGCCAATATCCCATTGATTGAGCATGAACCAGCTCCACATGCCTGGGGCTTCCTCAGTGCTGGTCTCCTTCAATAATTGCTTTGTCTTTCTAATTTTCACCCTAATCTTCATAACGTTGCCTTTGCGGCAGCTGGAGACTCAGATGCTGAAGAAGACTCCTCTGTCCTCAAACCTACATATTCACAGAAATGTGGATGTTGCTGGCCTTCCCTTGCATTGTGTGTAAAAATGCATGGAAAGGGCTGGTGATGCCGACTCTGTCACTAATGGCACTGTGCCGTATGCTGCTCCCTTCCCCAGCACAAAGCAAACCTTTTGGGATTCGATGCCCTATGAGCCACTCAATGCCAATGCCATTTCTCAGGAAGCACTGAAGAAAAAATGCACTCATGCATGCCATGCACGCACATCCACTTCCCACCAATAGAGTTAAAGCTAAGGGCACAGTTTCTCTCCTTTGGATCCTACTGGTTGCATGATGAGTGCAGACAGACTTTCCAAAAAGGAAAACAAGATGCTGCCGAATGGCCCACCACTGCCTGGCCTGCCTGCGCAGCTAAGAACCAAAACAAAACACACACAACTTTTTGCTGGGGAGAGTCATTACAGCTTTGTTTCTTAAATTTGTTCCACCATTCCAGAAGCTGCTTTAACAAGCCAAACCAGCAATTTCTATGTATATTTTGGCTCTTCATTATGCACACCACTAGCTGATACAATTCACATTTACATAAAAAAATGAATGCCTTAGTGGCATTGTATAGTGGTTAGAGTATTGAATAAGGATATGTAAGATCCAAGTTCAAATCCAAACTTATACCATGGAAGCTCACTGTGTAACTCTCTCATTGTTGCATATCTCACATGTTGCTTGTTATGAGCAAACAGTGGAGAAGATAATGCAAACCGCTTTCAATCCCCATTGGGAGAAAAATTGAGGTATAAATATCAAAAAAGTGAGGTCCATTAGGCATTCGTATGTATCATCTATTCTAAAAGTAGATTAAAGGAAGTGGTAAAGTTGAATCTTAGTGCTTTTGATTCAGTAATATGTTCTGGCTTTTCCAGTGGAAGTGAAGAAGCTTTATCCAATGAAGACTGTGAGAATGTTTATCATTTGGTGTATTCTGCACATCGACCTGTTGCAGTAGCAGCTGGGGAGTTCCTTCACAAAAAGTAAGCTTGTGTAATATATCTGGAGAAAAAATATTGAAAAAAAGCTGAAAGACAACTGTTAGGGTCATGGCATTCCAGTGGCCCTATTACTCCTTAATATTAACTGTTATTTTATTAATCTTTAATGCTTATAGGTGAACCAAGAGGGAGGGCCTTTGCTTTAGAGATTGGACAGATGTCATCAGAATTGTTTCATGCTTATGCAGCAAACATTTTACTTATTTAAAATATTTCAACCACTGTACTCAGCAGCACAAACCAATCTTCTACAACAACAGACAATCAATACAATTCTTTAAAATAGCACAATAAAACAGCAGTGTTTATGCAGCTAGCAGTAGCATTGAGTGAATTTACTTCACTAGCTTATATAGTAGAAAGATCGAATAGCAATTATAATTTCAGAACCACGGTGAGAAATTATAGAACAGCCATAAATAATGAAGAATAAAGGAGAAAAAAAATCAGGCACAATAAACAAGAAAACCCACTGAACTAAAACAGCTTCAGCGACCCACAGATGCCTAAACAAAGTAAAACATTAGATCTGATTCTGGAGCCAAAAATTGAGTTTGGGTCTGTGTGGATAGTAACAGGGAAAGAAAAACAGAAGGCCCTGTCAGTAGGGGACAACCCACCTTACCTCTGAAGATGGAGGCATTCAGAATAGGTCCTCTGAAGAGCAGTTTTCCATTATCTCTATAAGTAAGTCATTTAAAAATTGCTATTACAGAGAGTAATGTAGCAGCACTTCATAAATGTTTTACAGCTAGAAATTGGAAAAGGGCCCACTTTCTAAATTAATATGCTAGTGATGTATAACATTCCTAGATTTATAGCAATCTATTCCTAGGGCAATAGGAATTCTTGAGTAGCCTTTCCAAAGGAGGTATATTTGATTTTTTCCTTTGGTTGTAGATCAGGGAATACTGCTTGTTCAGCCACTAACCAAGATAGTCCTATGTTATCTTTGTTTGCATCTTAACTGAGTTTCAGTTTAAGGCCACGAGAGTGCTTGAGCATCACCTATATTCTGCCTTGATGGCTGATAGGTTCCAGTGACCTTGGCCATATGGGCTATCATGATCTTTCCACTTGTCATTGGCTTATTTGATCTGGTGTCATGAGCAGTTTCATTAAGAGGGTTTTAGACTTTAACATTTGAATCTAAGAACTGTGATTAATGTTTGTGTATATAAAATTCAAGCCCCTCAACTGTTAGTACTTCATGGGCCAAAATATGCTTTGTCAATGCAGCTCTATCCATTCTTTTAAATGGATCTAGGTAAAAATACAGGTAGCATTCCTCTTCTTGTATGTTTTACTAGTTCTGTTGCCATATTGTAATCATTTAGAAGTTCATAACTTCTGTTCTAAGATAATGCTAAAGAGCACATAAACCAAACTATTTTCCAAAAGTGAGGTATTTGTGCAATCAATCTCTGTGCTATGACTGTGAGCATAAGTTCATTTTCGGTAGTCTTGTGCACATGGGACTGTGCATGCAGAAGCCTGTCAATTGGAGGTTTCTTAGGTATATTTTTTAAAACCACTAGAGGACGCCCTCGCCTCCTGCACACTTGCATGGCTGTTTTCCCACCTGAAACAGCCCTCTAAGGAGGCAGGGTGCCCCTTGTACCCTCAATTCCTCTTTTGCCACCATGTAGAGAGGTTCTTGGCTGAGACATTTGTTGAAGCCCTTTACATTGTGTAGTGTATTCAATATTCTTTTCCATCAAAAGTGAATACGATGACTGATAAAGCATTGTTCAAACATCGCACGAGTTGCAATACAAAAATGGATGGATGCTCATTGTGTTTAATCTGCTTAGGAGAAGGGCACAATATCCAATCCTGTAAGCATTGTCAAAGCTTTACACTTAAAGGGCTGAAAGAGGGATCAGGTTGGAAGCATCACAGTGGGAGAAAGCATTAGCAGTTGCGGGACCATCTCCAAAAGTGGCCAAGCCAGCACAGTCTGCAAGGGCCAAACCCTCAGATTTAAAAACCCCGGTCTACCCTTCGACCAGGCTCTTTGGGGTTGAAAACTCCTGCAGTCGGAACCAACCCGTAGCACCCAAGGCTTTGAGTTTGACAGAGTCGACACAAACCCAACCAGTGCAATCAGATCTGGATACTCCATCTCGATCAGATCGACGCATCAGATCCAACGGTCAAAGTTTAAGGACTCCACAAGGGCTCCTACCCAGTCTCCGTTGGAACCAGTTGTCAACGGAGGAACCCCCTAGAAAGAGAACAAGGAAGACAAAGCACCTAGCCCTGAAAGAAAGCATCCCCATAAAGTCCCCCGAAGGAGAATGGGTAGATCAGGAGGTACTACTGATTGAAACCTCTCCTACCCATTCAATACACTTCAGAATGTCTTCAATGCGTTCTAGAACATTGTCACGATGCTCAACTTTGGAAGAAGGAGAAATTCTTCACAAGGGATACTGGTCTCTCCACAACTCCCCAGAAGGAGCTGCTCCAGACACACTGAAAGATCTTACCATGAGGTAGACACCAGGAGGACATACCATACTGATGTATGGTCCAGAGAGCCTTCTCCTGAACCACTACTGAGACAGTACTCCTTCTCCAGCTCTAGGATGGCTTTTCAATTTTCAGAACCAGAGGTTGGCCCTGACCCGTACCTGGCAGGAAACAGCCCCAGCAACTCCTCAGAGCCTGAGGTAACGGTTAGAGATATGGGGGATATCTCACCAACAGGGACAAACCTTACAGAGACTGTAAAGTTTTTTCTTTTTAAGTTCTTTAAGTTTCTGCTCTGCCTCTTTAATTAAACGATCTATCTCCAATTTCTCCTTTTCATCAACTTCAGTTGGAACAGTAGGTTTTAACTGATCCTCTACCCGTGTTATTTCAGTGGTACGCTTATCTGATTAATCACTACATCTATTGATCAAAAGAAGAATCAAGTCAAAGGAGCATTTATTTAAAATGCATGCCCACTTAGATTTAAAAATCTCATGATCCAAAAACATACCTGGAGGTTTATGTAATCTTAGCCTTCTTGGTATAATATTAAGTTTTGTATATTCAATAAGAGATGATGCATAGTGAATATTTTTTACATCTTTTGTTATATAATTGGTGTAAACATGACCAATCTTCAGATGGGGAATGAGTATCTTCATTTGTAAGAGTAGGGGGTTGACCTCTGCACAGAATTCTCTCCCTCTCTTCCATAGAGTAATTCCTCCAGAAGAAGTCAGGCATCACAGCTTTTCCTATATGGACTCATAGAGAAAGAAGAAACAATAACAGCATATTCATGGACTGAAAAAGGTGTTACTTACCTGCAAAACTTATGTCTAGCATTTGATTATTCATGTACAAGAACTAGTATTTATTGCATCAAGCTGTTTAGATTTATAATACTATATATGGTGTGTTTATTGGAAATTGGTATTCAATGTTAAGCTGCTTTTGTACTCTTCCTTGAAATCCTACTGTTATATATTGTATGCATAAAACTCTATTATTATATTCATTGTTTACAAAATAGAGCACTTCTAGCACTTTAAAAAAATGGATTGATAATTCTGAATTGTATTATAATTGTTCATAGTTGTTACCCTCCGTTTGGGAGGTGCCTTCCTTCCTTTGCAGTTATCAGGAGCGAGCAGGAATATCACTCCCACCCTGCAGTCACTCCATTGGCTACCTATTAGTTACCACACTCAATTCAGGGTATTAGCTATCACATACAAGGCTCTTCACGGCCTTGGTCCAGCAAGACCTCCTCTCTCCCTATGTCCCTTCACAGCAGCTTTACTCATCAGAACAGGGTCTCCTGCAGGCTCCACCCTGCACATGAGTGAAATCAACAGCCGTCCATACACATGCATTCTCTATGGTGGCCTCTGTCCTATGGAACAGCCTGCCTGAGGAAGTCAGGAGAGCCCCCACTCTCCTGACCTTCTGCAAACCATACAAAACTGAATTATTCAAAAGGGCTTTTTACAGATAAGAGGGCTGTATTGTATAGAGATGATCTCAGAAGAGATGCTTCACTAGTGAATTAGGGACTGTAGACTTCACCACTATATTGCTGTACATACTATCTATTGTTTAAAGTATGTGCTCCTATGTACTACCTGTTGCTTTAAGTATGAGCTTACTGGGTATTTCTGTGTTGTCTAATGTCCGTCCTAGAATTGCTTGTGCTCTGTTTCAGCATTTCTTCAACTTTGTATTGGATTTTTGTTAATGTTATGTCTTTGTAAACTTGCATTTATTTATCCTTTTATTAAAATGTCCTTGATACTGACTTTTAAAATCTCACTCTATGTAATGCACCTTGAGTCTCTGTGAGAAAGGTAGGCTATAAATGCCATAAATGCACCTCACCAACCCAATCTCTACACAACTTGTTTTTATCATTTTCCATTATAAGAGGGTTTTTTTTTAAAAAAAAGCCATTCAGCCTTAAGATTTTTCAGTTTGGAGATAACCTTTACATTTGGTAGTGTCTCTCATGTCCTTTACATTCCATGATATCAGGTTGAACACAAACCCAAAAAATAATATATCCAGCCAACAACAACAACTGCACTTATATACTGCTCTTCTAGACAGATTAGTACCCCACCCAGAGTGGTGAACAAGTTAGTGTTACTATTATCCCCACAATACAGCAGGGGAGTTGGGGCTGAGAGCTTACCCAAGGCCACCTACTTAGTTCATGGTAGTAGTGGTAGTTCATGGTAGTTCAGTCCTGGCCCCAGCCTGGTGGAACGCTCTGTCAATGGAAGCCCGGGCCCAGCGGGACATATTATCGTTCCACCGGGCCTGTAACACAGAGCTGTTCCACCAGGCGTTCGGTGACTGAAGGGAGCGGTGCCATGTCGGCCTCCCACCTTTGGGGTGGGGGAGGGCTCTCCCCACCACTGCACTTTGTTAATTTGTTTTATTGTTTGTATATTGATTTTAGTTCTTGTTTTTATCAATTTTAACTGTTCACCGCCCAGAGCCCCTGGGGATGGGTGGTATATAAATTGAAATATAAAATAAATATAAATAGTGGGATTTGAACCAGTGGAGTGCTGATTTGCAGCTGGATCACTTAACCACTGTGCTACAGCAAAGCTCTCTTCTCTTATCACGGAATACATCAAAAATAGTAAAAGATCCCGGTTTGGGATCCATGCAGGTCTAACGCAGTTCTAAGTGCTGAGCTGTCCGTACCACTGTTTGGAAGGCTGGAGGGGCGCAAGTTGCCCGCAGCCACCTGTTCTCAGGCAGAGAACAGGCAAGAACGCTCGAGGACCTGAGGGCGCGTTGATCTCGGGTGAGGGGGGGTTCTACACAACGAACTCCCACCCACCCTTGAGGTCCCACCCGAAGAAAGGTTGCTAAGATCTCTGCAGTGGCTCTGGAGTCAAATTCTGGCATAAGACCTACATGCCCAAGCCTCAGTAAAACAGCAAAGGGATTGGATTTGATCGGATTACAGAAGCAGCGACTACAACCCAAGAAAAATGTTTAAGAAAGTAAAGATCGCTATCTCTCAGTACGGGACAGATTACAAAAAGAAATAAGTGGCTAAAGTGGATTTAAGAACTGCAACAGATTAGTTATATAAGGGGGAAGATTCCGGCAAGAAAATTTTTGAAAAAGTAACTTTGTAAAGAGAAGCTAGCGGGGAAATTGGATTATTGTTTACATACCTGTGGCGGAGAAGAGATAATGGACTGTGAGAAAGTTTAAAAATCGCGAGAACTGCTGTGCAACATAGGGGAATAGGAAGTACGTCAGAACTACAAAGAGAGTGGAGAGAAGGGCCCTTTCCTCAAATGCCGGAAGTAGGGCGACGCCATTTTGGAACAGGGCAAGCAGTGACTTCAATGAAAAAGTAAGTAGGCCATCTTTGAAGAAGGTAAGGGCGAGTGCTTCAGTATAAAACCATAGAGAAAAAATGCCCGACATTTTAGACACTTTAAAATAGGGTTTGACAAAAACAAACTGGAATTGGACTTTTAAAAATAATAGAGAGCATTAAAAAAGTGCCACGGATCTAAGGAAAAGGGCAGACTCGTGAGAGCAAAGCAGAGCCAGCCCCACGATGTCGAAGAAAGAGTGGCAAACTACGATGGAGAACCTGGACAAAAAAGTTTCAGAGGGGAATAAAGAGCTTAAGGACATGATGCAAGAGATGGCGAAAGAACTAAAAGATTTTAAAGAGTCACTTAAATTGGAAATGGCAGAACTGACAAAAGGTATGGATAAAATACAAAATGACTTACAAGTTACACAGCAGAGAGTTAACGTAGTAGAGGAAACGGTAGAAACTTTAGCAGATGCGCAAAAGACTGAAATGAGAGGAATGAGAGACAGAATGGCCATTGCAGAATGTAAACAGATGGAAAAGCAACTAAGATTTCATGCGATCCCAGAAGTAGAGGGAAAATCAGCCCAAGACCAGATTACAGAAATCTTGGCAGACTACCTGGGGAAAGAAGAGGAAGAAATTGCAGCTTTTTTGGACGTGGCGTACAGAATCAATTCCAGATTTGCAGCCCAGAGGAAACTCCCAAGGGACATGATTGTGCAATTTACGACTAGAAACACAAGAGAATTAATTGTGAGCAAACAGTTTCAGGATCCATTAGAAATAGATGGAAAAGTGGTGAGAATTATGAAAGAGCTGCCCAGATCGGTGCTATTCGAGCGGAAGAAATACAGAGAACTGGTACAGATGCTAAAGGAACTGAAAATTAGATATAGATGGGAAATACCAGAAGGACTGGCATTTGAGTTTGGTGGAGTAAGAAAGAGCATCAGATCTGGTCACGAGATGGAGACTTTTATTAGGGAAAATGAAAAGGACTTACCAAAAAGTACAAGAAAGTGATCATAGAGTGTAAAGTTATATCTTGGAATGTTAATGGACTAAATTCACCTTGTAAACGTAAGGCTATTTTCCACTGGCTATCAAAAAAAATGCAATATAGTCTGTCTGCAAGAGACACATATTAGAAAGCAAGATGAAAAATACTTGAAATTTGTTAAATTGGGAAAAGAATTTGTTGCTGCCTCCAAAAAGAAAAAGAGGGGAGTTGTACTGTATATAAAAGATGAATTGCAGCCCAGATTAGTTTTAAAAGATGCAGAAGCCAGATATCTAGCAGTGGAAATTATTTGGAATTCTAAGAAGATATTGATGATTGGGATTTACGCACCCAATGGTGCAAAAGAAATTTTTTTTAAGGACTTAGAGAAACAACTAGATGAACTGTCCTATGATCACGTAATTTTGGCGGGTGACTTCAATGGAGTTACAAACTTGGAGGAAAACAAGCAGTCTAAAGTTGCTCACAAAAAAAGAGGACTACTGCCAAAGGCGTTTTTTACGCTTAAGGAACAAGAAAGCTTAGAAGACGTGTGGAGGAGACAATATCCTAAAAACAGACAATATACATTTTACTCTGCAAGGCATTTCACACTATCAAGAATAGACATGATCTGGGCCTCTAAAGAACTGGCACTATGGACTAGAGATGTGGAGATAATGCCAAAGGTAGGCTCAGATCACAATCCAATTATGTGGAGGTTTGGGAAAAACAATAAAAGAAAAGGATGGAGAATAAATGAGGACTTGTTACAAATAGAAGAAAATATCGCGTTGCTGCGAAGGGAGACCAAATTTTTTATACAATATAATTTGAACAAAGAAGTGCCGACTAATAAAGTATGGGATACATATAAGGCGGTGATAAGAGGCATACTAATGGACTTGAATGCAAGAAGTAGGAGGAAAAAGGAGGAAAAGAGATCTGAAATTTTGGATAAAATAAAAGCCAAAGAGGTACAACTTAAGAAAAGACCGGGGGGAAAGAAAATATACCAGGATATTAAAATTCTGCAGGAGCAATTGACGGCAATGGACAATAAAGAACTAGAGTGGAATTTAAAGAGGATGAATCAGAGGTCGTTTGAAGGTGCAAATAAGCCCGGGAAATATTTGGCGTGGCAATTAAAAAATAGGAAGGAGAAAAAAACTATAAGTAAAATTTTAGAAGATGACAAGGTGTTTATGGACCAAGCGGCCATTAGTAGAGCCTTCTTCAAGTTTTATGCAAAACTGTATCAAAAAAAAGAAGTGAGTAAAGAGTCAATAGCGGAATATCTAGAGAAGGTGAAAATCCCAACAATTTCTGAAAAATGGAAAGAGAAAATAAATAAGGAAGTGACGGAAGAAGAAATAAAGGAAGCTATACAATTAACGAAAATAGGAAAGGTGCCAGGACCAGATGGACTAACAGCAAAGTTCTACAAAGTGATGGCTAATGAACTGGTGCCTTTCCTGAAAGAGGCAATGAATGGAGTGATGCAAGATCAAAGGATTCCTGATTCATGGAATGAAGCCAACATATCGCTGATTCCGAAGGAAGGTCAAGATTTGACCAATGTTAAAAATTATAGACCAATCTCGCTGTTGAATAATGACTATAAAATATTTGCAAAGGTGTTGGCAGAGAGGTTGAAAGGATGGATGTCGGAATTCATTGCTGAAGAGCAGGCGGGATTTTTACCTAACAGACAAATTAAAGACAATTTGAGGACAGTAATAAACGCTATTGAATATTATGACAAACACTGTGATAGAGAGGTTGGTTTTTTCTTCGTAGACGCGGAAACAGCATTTGACAATTTGAACTGGGACTTTATGTTTGCTACCATGGAAAAGTTGCAAATGGGAGAAAAGTTCATACAAGCGGTTAAGGAAATTTATAGAGACCAAAGTGCAGCAATTATAGTGAATGAGGACTTGACTAAAAAACTGAAAATCAGCAAAGGAACTAGGCAGGGTTGCCCTTTGTCTCCATTGTTGTTTATTTTGGTTTTGGAAATACTGATGATTCAAATACGTGAGGATGATACAATTCGAGGTATGAAAATAAAAGAGTTTTCCTACAAGGTCAGAGCTTTTGCGGATGATATAATGTTAATAGTAGAGGATCCAATTGAAAATATGCCAAAAGTAATAGAGAAAATAAAACTGTTCGGAGATTTGGCTGGATTTTATGTGAATAAAAAGAAGTCAAAGATTTTATGTGAGAATATGACTAAACAGAAGCAGCAAGAGCTAATGGAGATAACAGACTGTGAGGTAACTAATAAAGTAAAATACCTTGGTATCGAACTGACTGCAAAAAATATAGACTTGTTCAAAAGTAACTATGAGAAACTGTGGATACAAATAGAGAGAGACTTAATAAAATGGAACAAACTGAACTTATCATGGCTGGGAAGAATAGCAGCAGTAAAAATGAATGTCTTACCACATGTGATGTTCTTGTTGCAAACTATTCCAATTATCCGTGACTCCAAACAATTTGACAAATGGCAAAGGAAAATCTCAGATTTTGTGTGGGCAGGCAAGAAACCACGAGTGAAAATGAAGGTCTTGCAAGATACGAAGGAAAGAGGCGGCTTGCAACTGCCCAACATAAGACTGTATCATGAGGCAGTATGTCTTGTATGGCTGAAAGATTGGATAACGTTAAAAAACCGCAAGTTGCTGGCCCTGGAGGGACACAAAAAAATATTTGGATGGCATGCATACATGTGGTATGATAAAGTAAAAGCGGACTCTATGTTTTTGCATCACTATATTCAGAGAAGCCTCTTCACGGTCTGGAAGAAATACAAGGTGTATATGGAAGATGGAATTCCTTCATGGGTGGTTCCGTACGAAGTAATAGATCCGAGAACTGTGGATAACGAACAGCAATGCTTAACATACAAGGAGATCACACAAATACAATATTCAAAGCTGAGAATAAAGACAGAAGAAGAATTGTCTCCTTGTTATGGATGGTTTCAGTACAGACAGATCAGAGATCTTTATAATGCGGACTGCCTGAGAGTAGATATAAGACTGGAAAATTCGGAACTAGAGGAAGTGATACTACAAGAAGGCAAGAAGGAAATATCTAAGATCTATAAATTACTTCTAAAATGGTTTACGGCGGACGAAACAGTAAAAGTCCAGATGGTGAAGTGGGCAATAAACTTTCATAAGGAAATAACAATGGAGGCATGGGAGTACCTATGGAAAAACACAGTGAAGATTTCAACTTGTACGAACATTAAAGAGAATGTGTACAAAATGATTTACAGATGGTATTTAACACCAAAGAAAATTGCGCTAGGAAATACTAATATGTCAGACAAATGCTGGAAATGCAAAAAACATGAAGGATCACTATATCATATGTGGTGGACATGTGAAGTAGCTAAGCAGTACTGGGGAGAAATAATCGAAGTAATTAATGAGATTTTACAAATACAAATAAATAAGAACCCAGAATTGTTGCTACTGAACTTGGGAATGGAGACTGTTCCAATGCAGCATAGAACATTGTTATTTTACATGACTGCAGTGGCAAGACTCTTGTATGCGCAGAAATGGAAGACACAAGAAATACCAACTGTAGAAGACGGATTTATATAGATTGCTGTACATGGCGGAAATGGACAAAATGAGAAGGAAACTCAAAGATCTTGACCTAGGGCAATATATTGTTGATTGGGGGAAATTGAAACGATTTTTGGAAAAAAAATGGGATGTAAAAGGAGAATTGTGGCAGTTTGAGAATTTTTAAAGAATAATGTTGGAAAGGGGAGAGAGAAGGGATCTTACCATTTAGGGGGAATGTAATTACAATCTAAGCTAGCATAATATTCAGGGGAACTTTACATAGAATATATGGGATAATGAGAATGGTTAAATAGATATATTATTACTATATATGTATATTATTACTACTATATATTATAGGTATGTTATATACAATATAAAACGATGGGTTAATGGATCAGATTTAATACAATATCAGGTTGCTGTGTTATACTATGTTGTGTGCTGTGTTACATTGGTGGCATAGCATACAATATATGTTTTATAATATATACTATATTGATAGTATATTTGACGGAGTATATGTTTAAAAGAAATAGAACATGTTTAAAGTAAGAGACACTGTGATCCTTGCTATATACTAAGCTATATGGTTATGCTTTATTGACACGATATATATCATATGGATAGTATGCTTGATAGAGTCTATGTAAAAGAATCAGAATGTGCTTAGAGTAAGAGATATTATGATTTATAGAGGGTAGGAAAATGTAAATGAAATAAATTTAAGCAATAAGAAGGGTTAAGGGTTGGAAAGCTGTTGGAAGTCAATAGGGAGGGGGGAGGAAAAGGGTGGGGGACAGAGGGGGGGAAATGGGATTATATGTGTTAAATTTGAAAATTCTTTTCTTTTTTCCACTCACCAATAAAATTTTATTTAAAAAAAAAAGTAAAAGAATACACATGGTAAAAAAGTATTAATTTAAACAAAATAAGTAAAACCATAATTCTTTAAATCAGCCAGGAACTGCCCACTCCAGCAGTTCCCACTGCATACCAAAAGTGAAGGGGAAAAAATAAACAGAAGAGGGGGGTGAAATCTGTGCTTCACATCTTTTTGGACCATCTATCTGTCTAAAGCTTAGCTTAGAGATACTTAAAGGGAAAAAAGACACACACACACACACACACACACACAGAGGACCTAGCAAAAAGCCAAGCTGTTATCTCTGGCTGGCATTATGCCCAGATCTCAAAGTCAAAACAAAAAGAGGGAAAAAGAGACAGGAGGGAGAAAAGAGGGAAGATTCCTTGTTTTCAGTTTCATTTGTGTATGTATAAATGTTCTAATATTTCTTCAGTCAGCACAAACAATTTTTTTAGACCAATGAGGTAAGCTGCTGACTATGGGCTGTGAAACTTCTTAATTTGACCTTGGTACCAGACACAAAAGATGACAAGATGCTTGTTGTAGTATTGCAACTTCGCAAATTCAGATCTTTTGTAAGAGCTCTTGCTTCCATGAATTGATGGTGTAATATCGACACTTCATTAGTATAATCTGGGTAAAGCATGATCCACTCTTTATTAGGATCCCTGTTTCTCTCTCACCAAATGTAAAAAGTGATCTCTCACCCTCACTTGTAGAAACTGGACAATTACTGGAGCTGCTTTGTTTGCACTGCCTGGTTCCTAAGGAATCCTGTGAACTCGTTCAGTCTACAACTGATAATCAACAGGAAACTGCAGGAGCTCGCAAAGTAGTGTCTGCATAAATTCAGCCAGGCTCTTCCATCCTGTCTTCACAGACTATTCTGAGAGTGCAAGAACACGGGGATTTAAATAACGAGTGAAACTTTCTAGGTGGAAGATTCGGTTTGAAGAACATTATGTGATGCTAAGACAGCTGTCTCATGAGCGATGGTTTGATCTTCCAAGGCAGCAGTTTTAGTCTCCATCTGTTGATCTCGTAAATCGATAACCTCAGTCAATAGCCGAAGTTGTTGAATCAATATCAATTGCCTTATTGTTAGCAGAAAGTTGTTTTAGTTGCTCAGATTGTTTTTCCAGCTAAGTTCCCTTTACTTTTTCTTGAGCTTCAGCTCCAGAAGAGGAAGGATGAGCTGTCTTTGGCTTATAATTGAAAATTATAACCCTGTTTATCTCAAGTTGATAGCAAGAGAAAGTACAAAACAGTAAATAAAGGCAAATTACTGTTGCATCATGGAAGACAGGTCCAAATCAATGCATAACACACAGAGAGGAGCGGCACAGAGTTGCTTCTGATTACTCAGCCATCTTTACGAGAAGCCCATCTAAATCCCACACATCCTGAGAGGTGGTGATGCCTGTGTTTTTTCCCTCACATTCATTGGGATGTTGGAAAAGCTGTTCAATAAACTAGACATGTGAAGAGCAGTGCTATTCTACTTAAATTGTAGAGGTCAGTTTAGATGAGAGGACAAACTGTTCATATGTTTTGCTGGGGAAAAGAAGGGTTTGAGAGCTTCATCACAGACCATTTCCCATTGGGTAGTTCAAACAAATTATAAACTAGCCAAGTTGCTCTGTACTTTGGGAGTGCCCCAGGTCCCAGGTGTCTTCAACAGCATTCATCAAGGGAGCCCCATTGCAGGACATTTGCATGGCTTCAGCTTAGGTCTTCCAAGGACACATTCGTTAAACATTATGCATTGGATGTCAACACCAAGAGAGACAGCTGTGGGGCTGTTCTTCAGTCTCTTTTTACGTGAAGAGCATCTCCTGCCTTCTGTAGTGGTAAGTGGCTTGCTAAACTTTAATGTGGGACTCCACAGAAAACCAACAATGAAAACAGGGTTGCACTTACCTGTAACTGTTGCTCATTCAGGTCTTCTGTGTAGGCACGCATACCCTCCCTCCTACCCCACTATGTTCTTTGATACTTACCTTGGAGGGTACAATGGCTTGGGAGAAACAGAGTAGGGAAAAATTCTTTCGCAGAGTGTGGGCTGCTCAGATGGGAAACAGCCGCAAATGTGCTCTGGGAAGAAGGGATGCCCCCTTACAGATTTAAAACTATAAAACCCTCTGGTTGGCAGGCCTGTGCATGCGCAGTCCCACATGTGTCAGCACAGAAGACCTCAATGAACAACAGTTACAGTTATGTTGTAAGCCGCCTTGAGTTCCTTAAATAAATAAATATGTTCCCAGAGCATTACCTCTAAGCTGACCCAGCAAACTTGGTAACAAGAAAAATACTATTTCCTCTTTCTAGACTGTTCAGCCGACATGATCCTCAAGCAGAAGAAGCACTAGCCAAAAGGAGAGGACGGAATAGTCCAAATGGAAACCTTATTAGAATGCTGGTCCTTTTCTTTCTTGAAAGTGAGGTAAAAATTATGATTTTAGATTTCATACAAAGTTTGGCAACCTTTTACAGTTAAATTATGTCTTAGCAGCCACTACAAATGCTTCACTGAAAACTGCTTTAGTTCTAAAGGATGTTTGCCCTCTCATTTATTTGCTTCTGGCCTCCATGTTATATTCCAAAAGCCATGAAGAAGTTTTAAAAGTTGTAAGGTCTGTTAGTAATACAAATGATAAATACTGAATTCTCATGAGCATTAGATGGGCTGGGTCCTGATTTGGTTTTACTATTCAAGAGGAGTATAACTTACTACAAGTTACCAAGAGTTTATTTTGAAAATTGCAGTTGGAAATACTATGTTTCTGACTAGCTGAAGAGTATTTGATAAGATCCTGCATATGTTGGAACACTGTATTCAGACAAATGTGTTGTGTACTTCTGAATTCTGAATAATGTTGGGATTTTTTAAAACTGAGAAATGTATGGTATATTAAAATAAACCACCCTAGATGTGTCCTTAATAATACTTGAAATACTGGACACAATAGAATGGAGAATGTTTTTAAATTATTGAACATTAGTAAGTAAGTCTCTCTAATATTAATCAAAACTTAAAAGCTTCTCACTCATGTCTTCTTTTCCTTCTATGGGGGAGGAGGGGAAGGATCATCTAGGCTTCAGAAGAGTTTTGTATAACTTAAGACTTACATTTGGCATTAAGAATGTTGCTTGTTTGGTCTGCAGTCTTTTTCATTATTAAATAATTCCAGATTTTCAACAACAAAAAAAGAATGTTGCTTGTTCATAGTAAAGGCATTTTACTGTTCCTGAATCATGTTCTAATGGGCCAACATGGGTACCTGATTTGGATCTTCTAATAAATTAGTTTTAAACTGAATATACTGTTTCAATACTTTGTAGGCTGCTTTTATTATTATCTGAGATAGCAAATTTACTTTGTAATTTCATAATTAAGCCAATCTGTATCTTGGCCAACGAGAGTCTGATATGTATTGTTTAAGTCAAATTGCACTGATGATGTTAGTGTAGAGGTCTTAAATTCATTACTTTTTGAACAGAAAGCTTAAATTTTAACTATCTTTGATAATGTGTTAAATAATAGTTATGCTTATGCTGCTATGAGGTTTCTTTGAACTAAATGAAGCAGGAAATTAATTACAATAAAATGCTTAATTGCAGTGTGTCTCTGCAGTTATTTGGTAAGTTTCATTCAGCCAAGTGGGACTTAAGCATGCCCACCTTTGTGTATAGTTGCAGCCAAAATGTATGTTGTGAAGCAGGAAGAATGCTGTGTTACAGTCATAGCTAAATTATCAAATTGTTCTTCCAGTTTTGTTACATAGTTCTAGTACTTGAGACTCATGTGGGCAAAAAGCCTGCTAGCTAAGCAGCGCTTTGAGGCCAAAATCCACCCATTAAAGCATCCTTCAGTCTAGAATGTGTAATGACAATGTTTCTTTACTATTTGGTACATTTGTTCCATTGAACTGAGTGTATTGTTTAATCACACCAGTATGTAGTAGCATTTTTTAAATTCAAAATGTATTGCCCCTTGGAGTTTAGATGGACCTGGACTGATAAACATGTGCTTAAAGAGATGGGGTTGTATCCAAGTTCTGTTTCCTTCCAGAAGAAATAGAAGATGATTCTCTCCTCCTCCTCCTTCCTGCCAGTATTCATATTGTGCTCAGCACATTTCTTGGGAGCTTCCTGAGCAGTAGAAGGAAAACAAGCATTTTCCATTCCACAAACAGATGCCACTATTGGTTCATGGCACACATAATTAGTTCTATTTAGTTCTGTTTGTGGCTGTGTGGTTAAAACAGAGTCGATTGAAATGAAATCCTATGATGATGAAGGACCTGCATATGGGCTGTGGGTTGACGGAATGGGAATCCAGCTCCCAACCTTAGATGAAGCGCCATTAACACTTGCACCAATGGTGAGGAGCTTGGGCATGATCCTGGGCACCTCATTTTTAGTGGAGGCCCAGGTCGCGGTGGTTGCCAGAGTTGCATTTTTCCACCTTCACCAGGTCAGGCAGCTTGTCCTCTATCTCTTCTCCAGTGACTTAGCTACAGTAATCCTTGCAAACGGTCACCTCCAGGCTGGACTACAGTAACTCGCTTTATGTAAGGTTGCCCTTGAGGCTGAACCAGAAACTGCGCTGGTTCAGAATGCAGCGTTACATGTCTTTACTGGGACACTGTTTAGAGCTCATATACATTAGGTGCATTGCCAGCTGCAATGGCTCCCAGTTGAATTCTGGATCAGGTTCAAGGTTTTAGTTTTGATGTTTAAAGCCCTTACTGGACTTGGACCAACATACCTATGGGACCGTCTCTCTCAATATGTCCCTCAGAGGACTTTACGATCTACTGATCAACTTCTGCTGGTGGTCCCCAGCCCAAAGGCTGTTTGCCTGGCCTCAGCTAGACCCGGAGCCTTCTCAACTCTGGTGCTGGCCTGGTGGAACACCCTCACAGCTGAGACTTGGTCCCTGCGGGATCTGTTGCAGTTCCACCAGGCCTATGGCTGAGGCGATGGCAAACTGTCCTGTTGGCATTTCTTGCTCTGTTTTTGCTGCTTTAGATCTTGACAGATTTTTTTTTGTCCATTTATCTGTGCTGCTTGGCCTCTACAGCATTTTATTTGATTTGTTTATCAGATGCCATACTTGGATTAGTACTGCTTAATTGGTATTTTTATATTTTATAGTTATTGATCATTGTTCTATGTATGATTATCTTCTGAAATTGTGTATTTCTTTACTGCTGTTGTAACCCGCCATGAGCCTGCTTACAAGGAGGGCAGGCTAAATATCAAACTAAACTAAACTTCTATTTATTTATGTATATACCACCTCTTCAGAGAGCTGCTTTGAGCTGTTCACAAGTAAAAACAATGCCATAAAATCATAGCAAGTCAGTATTGAAAATAAGCCATTAAGAAACAAGCCCTGAAACAAATTACTAAAAATGTCCATAAAATTGTTCTCAGGCAAAGAGGAGACTGTAAAAAAAGCTTGATGAGCTGGATGGAGTGGGAGGAGTTAGTACTTCAGGTATCCCAGTTCCAATCTATTTAGGCCTTTGATGGTAAAAATTAGCTATTTGAATTGTGCTCTGAGACAAATGAGCAGTTGGTGCAGATTGTTCAGGATAGGGGTAATATGAGCCAGCCCCTTCAAATAGTGTAACTTCCACATTTGGGACCAGTTGAAGTCTCTGAACTGTTTTTAAAGGCAATCCCACACAGAATACATCCTAGTTGCTTGTTGATATAAATGATATGCATCAAACTTGAATAGCATAAGAACCTGTATTGTAATACTGTTGCATGCTGAGCTCTAATGAAGCAACACAAGCCATTAATGCTCCTGCAAAGCTTCTACACAGAACAAGATTTGAGAGTGTGGATAAAAAGAGAATCATCACTAGCCCTTCTTATTTTACCAGCAGCTTTGAAGCAACCAGGAAATATCATTGAGTTTTTGATCAGCCATGATTTTGTGCCATTTGGGGGGATATAGCAAATTTTGAACAGTATTTTGTCTGTAATTCTATAAAGTGATTATGTGTTTTCTAGTTGCATGAACATGCAGCTTACTTGGTGGACAGTTTATGGGAAAGCTCTCAAGAACTGTTAAAAGACTGGGAATGCATGACAGAATTGCTGCTGGAAGAACCTGTCCAAGGAGAAGAAGGTACATGTTAGATCTGTAACATCAGCACAGCATGATCTGATCTCTTCCACTTTTAAGTGGATGGAAAACAAAGCCAAAATGTCATTACATTCTTGAGTTGTAATCAAAGAAAACATTATTTCCATGTTTAACTATAAATATTGAATGCTTCAATTGTATTGAGTTATATTCTGGCATCACGTATAGATAAGTACAAGGATGTTTTCTTCATCATGAAGGGCTTGTAGACTCCTCGGAACATGAGAAAAAATAAGAAAATATTCTATTGTAAAGCAGTGCTTTAAATGATAGTATTAATAATGTGTGAAGCCGTGGGATACAAATTAGTACTTCATTTCACGAATCAAACAGAGTAGAGTTCATCACTGTTAGGCATAGCATCTAAAACTACTTCATTACATTATTCATCCTCTGGTGAAAAAGCCAGGCAGCATTATTTGCCTTATAGAATATACACTTTGTGGTAAATGTTAATAAGCTTATATCCAATATAATAAGCCTATTCCAGAAACATTTCCAATTTATTTTGTAATAGTATATACATACTTTTTTAAATCTAAAGCAACATCGGGCAATTTCTTTAATGTCTCGGTCCTTCCTCACATATGAGTTGTCAACTATGATAAATAGGTCACTCATAGTCCAATATGCCCTGATTTTAAAAGTCTGAAAACTGACCTTTTTCATTTCCTCGCAGCCATGGCTTCATAGTATTGGCAATGACTTGAGCACAAAACAAACTAAGATGCAGATGGACAGAATAGTTACTGTTACAGATGACATTCACCTCCTTCAGTTTTTTCCACACTGAAATTTATTTTGTTTACATCCATTTTTCTCACTGAGGCTCAAGGTGGGACATCCTGTAAATAATGCAATAGAGTTTGGAATTTCAGAAGAATTTGAAAAACAAGCGAAAATCTGATACAGAGCTAAAACAATGTCAAGAATGTGGCCAAAAATATAATGGAATAGTTGCTGGACTTAACAAAAAAGATTATGAAGAGGATGTTTCTGCACACCAGAAACAGAGCTGGCCTAGCTTCTCAGCCATACATGCCAAAAACGGAATTTAGAAATAGAATAGCCTTGGAGGAGCAAGAAACAAAGGAGGGAGACAATTGTATGGCCTTTTGTAGAAACTGTTAGTTCATTTTGCCACTTTGTATCTTGTGTGTGTATAAAGTGCCCACAAGTCGCACCTTACTTATGGTGACCCCAGTAAGGAGACTTTCAAGGCAAGTGAGAAACAGAGGTGTTTTGCCATTGCCTTCCTTTGCAGAGCCTTCCATGGTGGTCTCCCATCCAAATACTGACCCTGCTTAGATTCTGGGATTGATCCTTACCACACTTTGTATCTTACCAAAGTCTGTTTAATAATAGCAATTACAAGTATCTCATACATATAAATATCTGTTGACCCTCAACTAATACAACCCATCTTTGAACTATATCTTTGTTTCTGTGAAGTTGAACATTCTTGCCATTCTCAGATACTTCTGAACTCGGGCCTCAACACATAATATCCATTGATATGGGTTAGACTGTTATATATTTTGAAAACCTATAAATATGGGAAGCTTAGCTGAATTGACTGAGAGCTTTTTCTTAAAAGGGGCTCCTTGGGTAAGATATTAATATGAACTCATGTAATTGCTCTTCTTTATCTACGTAGTAATAATGGATGATATAATTTTCTGCTGAGTTAATGTTAAAGATGTAGAATACTTACGCTGTAATAAAGAATAAAATGAAAGCAAAGGTTCTCTAATAGCAGGACTTGAGTCCATTGGCACCTTGGAGACCAACAAGATTTTCAGGGTATAAGCTTTTGAGAGTCAAAGCTGCCTTCTTCATATCTGACTCTCGAAAGCTTCTTCTGATCTGAAGAAGGGACCTTTGACTCTCAAACACACATACCCTGAAAATCTTGTTGATCTTCAAGGTGCCAGTGGACTAAATTCCTGTACTACTGCCGACCAGTATGACTACCTACCTGATTCTCTAATAGTATCAGTTTTGTACTATATGCATAATGAACCAGACATGTTGAGACATAACTGTTACTAAGAATTAAATTATTTGATATTGGAAAGTTAACTAGATATCTAATTTACCTATCTCTGAATCAGTTCTGATCAGAGTCATCCAGATCATGTTGTTTCCCCGCAAAGAGCAACTTTAAGCTAGAGCACCATTTAGTTTGGGAAAACAGCACCAAAAAAAAAAAAAGTTACTCTTTCTTTTCCAGTGTTATATTTATGCCACCCCCTATCCCATATGGCTGTTTATTACTTCTAAAAAATGTTGGAAATACAGTTATGGACCCTCTGCCATTTGATCTAATTTGGCCCTCATATGAGAAGGGCATGAAACATTTGTAGGGCTAAACAACATGTTCCATACGAGATCTGTGATTGGATCTTCCAGCATATTTTTAGGGTTTTTTTCCCCAGAATACTTTTTATTTTATTAATAAGATTAAAAGCCCAATAAAAAGGACAGAGTAAAGAGAAAGTAAAGAAAAAGGATTAGAAAAAGAGGGGGAAAGAGAACAAAAATTTTAAAAAACAAAGAAAAATAATACATATTTCATTTTCCATTTTCCTCTACAACACCTATCATAGCTTTAAAAACATTATGCTTGCTTGTAGTTTTGATACCTCCAACATTTACCTTTTCAAATACTGCCCCCCTTCTAATGTATTTTTCCCAAATTTATCATCTTAGAAATCAAATCCACAAATCATCAATTCATTTTTTCTTGTCTCACATAGAAATTTAATAAGGAGTTTCCAATTAACCATAAAAGTAGACCATGCTTTTGTCTTTGATCAGAGCTGTAAGTTTAGCCATCTCTGCTAATGCCGTCATTTTCACAATCCAGTCATCCATTGAAGGCAATACTGTACTTTTCCATTTTTGTGCATATAAAAGCCTAGCTGCTGTTGTCATATATAGAAATAGGACTCCATGTTTATTTCCCAAATGTTTATCCATTAGTTCCAACAAAAAGGCTTCTGGTTCAAGTTGTATATTGATCTTCAAAAGTAGCTCCTTCATGTTATACACATTTCCGACATTTGTTTGACATACCTTTACTAATTTTTGCTAATTTATACCATCAATACATCATTTCATCCAGCATATTTTTAGAATGAGTGATTTTGGTCAGGGAGGCATCAGTTTACCAATAGAAATTCCCCTCTTCTACACTGCTGTTAGCCCTATGAGAGGAGGAAAAAGGTACAAATTCCTGTTACACTTTTTTAACATTAAAAATGCATCTAGAAATGCGATCATGGAACTCCCTTATAATACATAGTTTAACTCATAAACTAGTCTTTAGCAAAGTATAGTGTCTTTTGCTATTAAATACTTTATTTTTCAGCTGTTTTGTAGATAAGGTGTTTGCATTTCATCAGTTCATTTAACTTCTTGTTATCTCCATCACTAGCAATGTCTGATCGTCAGGAAAGTGCACTTATAGAGCTGATGGTATGTACAATTCGACAAGCTGCAGAAGCACATCCTCCAGTAGGCAGAGGAACTGGGAAGAGAGTAAGTAGTGTTAATTTTCACTCAGAATTTGTACTGTTAACCATACCAAAGGTATAAGTGTTTTGATTATTGAATAATTGTATATCAGAGTGGATTAATTTAAAAAGTTATTGCCAAGAAAAAAGGACAAATTTAAACCCCTGATTTAAATCGAAAATTTCCATTTTATTATTGCTTCCAAACAGGATGTGTACAAATTGGTTGCTATAACCATAACATATATTGATTTAAAGTTGAGAAAAGCTCTTTTACACCCACAGAGGATACTATTTTTTAAACATGCAACTTAATATTTTTACTATTTTATAAAATGATAAAATACTAATTTTTAGATAATTATGGTTAGAACCTCTAATAAGGTATCTTGTGCAACCTGCAGCCATGCTAGGTTTTTGTAAGACAGAGGCCAGTTGAAATCAACATCAGAACTTGCTTCTTTTTTGCAGTGTTACTTTTTGCTTTAATCTGCCCCTCCTTCTTTGCCTTATAACTGCCCTGCAGTATCCTACCCTTACAAAGTAAATAATCTCAACCAGATGTGAAGCCTAGTGGTTCCTATGCATAAAAAAGAAGTGAGATCTAAAAGTAAGATACTGAAAACTAGGTATGTGCGCTTCAGGATTCTGATTAGGGAAAAATATCAGAATCAGACCCAATTTGTAAAGATTCGGGATTTCCTAAAGGACCCCAGCATACCCAGGCTGTTTCGGAAACCCCGAATCAAAGATTCCCAAATCTATTTGTATCGCTTCGGGAAGCTTTGGGGCAAGGGGTTGAAATGTCCCTCTCCATGCAGCAGGAAGGAGAGGAAAATTTAAACCACAGATCAGCTGTTTGTCGGGATTTCTGACAAAGCAGCTGAGTACTGTGAAGGGAAGGAGGATCTCGGCACAGTTTGCCTCCGCTGAGATCCTCCTTCCCTTCAAAGTCCCCCTCCCTCCTCAAGCCAGTTGAAATGGAGTAGACTTTGAAGGGAAGTAGGCTTTCGGCTGGGCTTGAAAGCCGCACCGAGATCCTCCTTCCCTTCCAAGTCTCCTCCATTCCAACCAGCTGGAGGAGGGAGGGAGGGGGACTTTGAAGGGAAGGAGGATCTCGATCCTCCTTCCCTTCAAAGTCTCCTCTGTTCGAACTGGCTGGAGGAGGGAGGGGGGGACTTTGAAGGGAAGGAGGCTCTCAGCTGGGCTTGCAGGCTGCGCCGAGATCCTCCTTCCTTTCAAAGTCTCCTCCATTCCAACCAACTGGATGAGGGGGTGACTTTGAAGGGAAGGAGGATCTTGGCACGGCAGGCCATGCTGAGATCCTCCTTCCCTTCAAAGTCTCCTCCATTCCAACCGATTGGAAGAGGGAGGGGGACTTTGAAGGGAAGGAGCTTCCCAGCGCTGCTTGAAAGCCGTGCCGAGATCCTCCTTCCCTTCAAAGTCTCCCCATTCCAACCGGCTGGAGGAGGGAGGGGGGACTTTGAAGGGAAGGAGGCTCTTGGCTTGGCTTCCAAGCTGCGCCAAGATCCTCCTTTCCTTCAAAGTCTCCTCCATTCCAAACAGCTGAAGGGGGAAACTTTGAAGGGAAGGAGGCTCAGCTCGGCTTGCAAGCTGTGCCGAGATCCTCCTTCTCTTCAGTGTCTCCTGTTCCAACTGGCTGGAGGAGGGAGGGGGACTTTGAAGGGAAGGAGGATCTTGGCGCGGCAAACCACGCAGAGATCCTCCTTCCCTTCAAAGTCTCCTCCATTCCAACCGTCTGGAGGAAGGAGGAGGACTTTGAAGGGAAGGAGGATCTTGGCACGCAAGCTACGCAGAGATCCTCCTTCCCTTCAAAGTCTCCTCTGTTCCAACCAGCTGGAATAGGAAGGGGGACTTTGAAGGGAAGGAGCTTCCCAGCACCGCTTGCAAGCCGTGCCAAGATCCTCCTTCCCTTCAAATTCTCCCCTGTTTCAGCCGGCTGGAGGATGGAGGGCTGGGTCTGTGGAGTGGGGTGCTGAAGCTGGGAGTTGTGGAGTGGGGTGCTGAAGCTGGGAGTCGTGGGGTTTGGGGTGTTTAACGGGCCCTGCCACTTGCAAGCGGGAATCCTCCCTGCTGGCTGCCAGCTGATAGTTTAAAAGGACCTTTAAAGGGCCAGGTAAGTGGGTTGGAGGGGGGGTAAGTGGGGGGGGGTGAGAGGTGGGGTGCTGGGGGAAAACCCAGCCCCCTGAATCACTTCAGAATGCTCTGAATCTTTATGGAGCATTCTGAAGCGACTGAAATACCCGAATCCAAAGCGGCTTGCCGCTTCGGATTTTGGGTGTTTTGGAATGTTTTTCCTGCTTTGGGTAAACCCGAAGCAGGAAACCCGAATATTTTCAGGGTGCACACCCCTACTGAAAACTCTAATTAGGAAGTGTTGCTGTATTCTTTTACATTGTATTCTCAGTTGAAAAGAACAACATTTAGTTTGGGTATTACAGTGGAGCTCCCATATTAAAAAATACAAGTTGACAAAGGAAGCTCTGAATCTTTCAAGCTTATACCCTGGAAATCTATTTGGTCTTTAAGGTCCTACTGGACCCGAATCATGCTCTTCTACTACAGACTGACATGGCTACCCTCCTGAAACAGATTTTAACAAAATACAATTTCAGATCAGATGATTTCCCAAGCAGTGGGCACAACATGGCCCTGTATGTTAAATAATACATGTTAACTGAAACAATTTCATGGAAACCATTTAAAAAATCTTTGGGATCTTTCAACCGCTATTACAATATATGGTTTAACATACTTTTAATTTTACAGGTTTTAACGGCAAAAGAAAGGAAAACTCAGATAGATGATCGAAACAAGCTAACAGAACACTTCATTATTGCACTTCCCATGCTACTGTCAAAGGTAATATTCCCTAATAATGTGTTTCCTGATATTAAATCTATTATTATTTTTTGTAACTTGGGTATTTTTTTTCTCCATTGCCAGTATTCTGCTGATGCAGAGAAGGTGGCAAATCTCCTTCAAATCCCGCAGTATTTTGACTTGGAAATCTACAGTACAGGAAGAATGGAAAAGGTATATTGTGCCAAAATAGCATCTCTGTTTAACTGGATAAATAGATATTCATTCAAGTTAAACGTGTTATGTTAAGTTGCTATCTTACATTGTTATTTTGTGGTACTCTTGTGTTTTGCTTAATGTATACTGTAAGAAATAACAGAACTTCCTCTCTGTTCCACAGCATTTGGATGCCTTGTTGAAACAGATTAAATTTGTTGTAGAAAAACACGTAGAATCCGATGTTCTCGAAGCCTGCAGCAAAACATACAGCATTCTCTGTAGTGAAGAATATACTATTCAGAATAGAGTTGACATAGCTCACAGCCAGCTTATTGATGAATTTGTGGACAAATTCAACCATTCTGTAGAGGATCTATTAAATGAGGTTTGTTTGAATCTTATTTTTTCTCCATACTAAAGTATCTGCCCACACATTAGTGCTCGAACACTACTAATCTCAACTATTTATTTTTTGTTTGTATCCCAGAACACCAAATGAAAACTAAGGTTCTGTTGTATTGGGGGTGTAAAAGACAGAGGGCCTAGACAGAGGTGGGTGGAAAACACATGAACATGTTCACTGCAAAGCACAAATAGAAATGGAACAATTTCTGTTTCACTATAATGTGGTTCAGTTAGTAGCAGTTCCTAGGATGATGATAATGCAGATAAATTAAACATTCAGTATGATTATTGCTACTAGGGGATTTGAAGCTACTGTAAAGATCTTTTATTTTGCATAGTCGTCTGTGCTTGAGAGCTGTGGGAACACTAATATTCAGAGTAAGGTGATAGATTGATTCAAAGAATCACAGTGTCCAAACAGTGACAGACTTTCAATACAGGCATAAAAGGAAGGAGTTTGTACAGAACCATTCTGTAAATCATTTTGTGAATCAGAGAAGATTAGGCAATAATGTTCTCTCTAAAGGTTCTTGCAGCCAAACCCCTATGTTGGTATTATTAACGTTTTAGCTTTTTTCTCCAGTCTCATAAACAATAATTGCAGTTTGCAAGGTTGCTTAACAGTTGTCAGAAAATATTTTTCATTCACAAAGAGAATAACTTCACCAAAGAATGCTGAAGCTTAAAAGAGAGGTTTATCTTTTATTCTTTTTTTATTCTTGGTGGCCAATAATCTTATGAGGTAATGAGTTGATTTCGTTCTGCTAATGGCAGTATCTTTCGTCAGTGCAAGATACTTTGCATTGGTGGAATATACTTCATCTGTCAATACAATGCCCCTTGCATTATAGGAAGGTTCCAGTGCTAATGGAATGGAGCCTTAAGATGTAACCTTTAATTCCCATGGATTCTGATGGCCTCCTAAGGTTGCTAGAACCTATGGAGAAGCACTCCTCTCATGGATTCTTGTGTCTGTTTCAGTATTCTCTAGCTGTGTAGGCTGAACTATATGTGCATGCACTTGAGAACACTGTAACCTCTTAAAATGTAAGTAATGAATAGTATAATGTGCTCATTCCTTGATTCAGTATGTTTCCATTTCCAGGGAGAAGAAGCTGATGATGATGACATATACAATGTTCTTTCCACTTTAAAAAAGTTAACATCTTTTCACAAGTATGTGCCTTTACTTGGTAACCAAATCAAATACTGTATTTTCTTTAGCCAGTTATTTTTGAAACAGGTATGAGGGAAAGGCATGGAAAAACATATGAAGGCTAAAAAATAGTTAAGAGCTCGGGAGGCTTCCAGTTTTGCTTAGTTCTTAAGCCCATACATTGTACACTTTATTAAATCATTTCCAATGTTCTAAGCAAGTTTGGTCAAAAGCATGCTCATGAATCTTATACCTCTTTTTTGCTGACAGAAGAAACCTTTCGCCAGCAGCAGAGATCTATTGACCACTGTCATAAGCACAATGGCTTGGAGCCACCAGAGCGTTTCCACAGTTGGAAGGATTTCTGCATGCAGTGTTACTTTCTTAGCTCCTTCAGGCCCTCTCTTCACAGGATAAGCAGGAGTGGGGAGGGGAGGGGAGATGGAAATGCTTCCTTCTATAGAAACACTCTGGTGGATCCATGTCAATCTAAATACTGTCAGTTCTGAGTTCAAAAGACAACAGAAGCTATGGTTTCAACTATGAGACAGAGTGCAGCACAAAAATAACCCACACCCGTGAGCATGACCTCTGCCTCATGTGTTTGGGTGAAGAATATAACGTTACAGCCCATAAGATTTGTCAGAACTTCACCACAAAGGCAAGGAATGAGAGTGCCCAACAGTTGAAAGCAGCACTCTGAGAAAAGGTGTTTGCTGGCTCTGAGGTGTTGACAGCTAAAGTCTCTGTCAAAAAGGAGCATTTCTCAGGGTCAACTCTGAAAGCAGTTAAGTCTGCTACTGCTGAGTGACTCTCAAGAGCTGGATCCATGACTTCTGCAAAGTTGACTCCTCATTTGGATCCGATGGGAAAGAAATTGTACTCTCCGAAGCGTGTCTTGGATCCCAGAACATCATCTGAACCGCCGGCAAAAAAGGCTAAAAAGCTGAATCATCTGGCCGTGTCTGGTTCCAAGTCAACTCATCGTTGTCATTCTCCACTTCCTAATTCTGGTGATGATGTGGTCCTGATTACTCCTCAGACCTCATCCCCACACCTGAACTCTCCTGATCAATCTCTTTCCAACGGAGAGTTGCCAGAACCGACTATGCTACAGGCACCATTGGCGCATCAGGCCTGGGGTCCTACTTCTGGAACGGAGACTGACCACTCTCCTAACCGTGCCCCTACTCCATCTGTGGAACCCACTCCAACTTGATTCCAAAGGTAATTGTCTTGAGCTTCATGGATCTGGACGTTCGGGGCCTTTGTAGTCGAGGCATTCGTATGCCCTACAGCATCACCATGCTTGCTGTATTCACTCACCATACCACTGGAAAGGGGTATGGTGTATTCACCCACAATACCACCATATCAATGGAAAGGGGGCCCATCGGGTTACAATGTGTCAGATCCAAGATGATCCACTTCAACGAGAAGAGGCTGGCTGCCACCTCCTTTTCCGGCTCAATTACAGTCGCACTATGATTCCGAGGAGGAGGAGGAAAAACAGGTCATGGGCCCCTCCAACATGGGTTCCGAGACAGCACCAGATCTGTCACCTGACGACAGTGTTGAGTCTAGCTCAGGTTCACCTTATGAAGACCTTTACATTTCTTCTGAGCAAATGTCTCCTATGGTGAAGACCCTTGACATTAATGTTTTCTGTGCTGGTCCAAAGACCAAGGACAAGTTGCTCAGTCATATTTACACTGATTCTCAATTAACTGTGGCATTTCCGGTCTTGGAAGGTCTGGAAGAGATTGTCAACAAGGTTTGGCAAACACTTGCTAAACTCCCTGCAACCTCTTAGTGAGTTGAGCAAATATACAAGATCAAGCAAGACACCTGGCCGTCTCTGATCAAGCGCCTCCTTCCTCCCTTGTTACAGAGGAAGTGCAACAACATGATCCTGGATCGCATTCCACCCCTCCAGACAAGAGGGCAGGAAGATTGACAGCATGGGGAGGCAAAAGTATTCTGTATCTTCCTTGAATATCCACATTGCCAACTATCAGATGATAAAGGCTGGGTAACAGCTCTACTTATAGGAGAAGTTGTCATCTTACATAACGGATCTCTGAGGAGAAGAAGGCATTCGTCTCCTTACTACAGACAAAATAGAAAAGAGTCCAGTAGCACCTTTAAGACTAACCAACTTTAGCACCTTTAAGACTAACCAACTTTACTGTAGCATAAGCTTATGCTACAGTAAAGTTGGTTAGTCTTAAAGGTGCTACTGGACTCTTTTCTATTTTGCTACTACAGACTAACACAGCTAACTCCTCTGGATCTATTACTACAGACAGAAGCCATCCACTTCTTCAGGCAGCAAATGAATGCAGGGAGTCATGCTGTGGACGCATCTGCCAGAGGTATGGCAGGAGCTGTCCAAATCTGAAGGCACGCCTGGTTGAGATCCACTGCCCTTCCACAGAAAACCAAATCCAGGATTGAAGGTCTACCATTTGAGGGAGCATTATTTTCTCCACCACTACTGATGAGGTGCTCAAGAAGAAAAAGGACAGTAGGCAGATGGCTAAATCCTTGGGGATTACACCCACTGAGCATACTACTTACAAGCCAAGGTATTTTCCATGGCACAGCCCTTACCAGTACTATGCTGAAACAAAGAAAACACAGGGACCACGAAAAAATTAACACCAAACCTCCCAGCGGGAGATGGCAACGGGCTTGCCGGCTTGCGATTTTCCCGTTTCGCAAGAGTTATGCTTCTTCCAAGCCCGTTGCCATCTCCCGCCGGGAGGTTTGGTGTTAATTTTTGACTCAATAATTACATATATCAAGCTCCAGTGCACTGTATATTTCAGTTCTACAATTTGGAACATAAAAGCTGGATTGGTTTTTTGTGGTCCCTGTGTTTTCTTTGTTTCAGCATTGGCTTTGGGACGTCGCCCCTTTTTTTCTTGTCTTACCCGTACTATGGCAGGCAGCAGTGCCCATATTACCAACATTAGGTAATACCATCTCATTGCCAATTCAGTCCTCCATAACCGCTCGGACGCTCAGGCAGTACATGCCTAGACTATCTCAGCCTTCGACCCAACACAAGGAAGCCTTTCTGACGGGAGCAATCAAGCTCTAACCTGAACTTTTCAGAGAGGTTTACACCTTTCTGAGTGGGAGTCAATAACATCTGACTCTTGAGTCTTAACCATTGTAAAATATAGTTATGGGTTAGAGTTCTTGGAGATTCCTGATTGCTAGAATTGGAGGCTGAAATCCAGTCTCTCCTGGCTAAGAGTGCTATCCAGGAGGTTCAAGTTACAGACACGGTACTAGAATTATTTGCAAGATTCTTTTTAGTGCCCAAAAAGATGGAGGATTGTTACATAATAGTACCTGAGGCATCCCCTGCTGGGACGGGTGTCCAGTGCTTGGGAAGATAAAAGCCAAACTCACCCTTAAGGACCTCCCACCCTCCGCACACACAGTCACACAAAAAACTGCAAAGCCTTTTTGTATCCTCCTTTCCCATGGGAGGGGGGAGGAATTCCCTAAAAACCAGTCTCTCTCAAATGCCATCGCTAGCAAGCCCCCTTGTCATGTTCTCCTCTCATGCGTCTGGTTTTTATGATGGCACCAAACAGCTAGAACACCACCCCTCCCAGGATGTCAGAGCAAATGGTGTTTATTAGCCTCTCCTTTCTGGCTTTCCCAGAGCTGGATCTGAAAAGGTGAATCATAGGGCAGCTCTAATATAAAAAGATCCCTGTCCCCATCATGGCAGCCCACTCTCTGAAATGGTGTGCCTGAGGAAGTCAGGAAGATTCCTGCACTGCTGGCGTTTTTATAAAGCAAATAGGGCTGTATCATACCAGACCACTCCCAGAAAATTAACTGTGTTTCTGCTGATGATGATGATGTGAGAGCTGCTGTAGCGTTGGGATTAAGTGGTTGGGTTGCAAATCAGCACTCTGCTGATTTGAATCTCACTAGTGCCATGTGCTTATCAGGTGGCCTTGGGTAATGTGGGGAAAATAATAATACTGTCTTTATTCATTGCTTTGAGCGGGCACTAATTTGAGATGGGCACAAACCAGAATACGAACCAAAAAAACCAACGAACCAGTGGTTCATGGAAGCTGGTTTCCACAAACTTCAACGAACTGGTCTACTGGTTCATTTGGTTCATTTTAACACCAATGCCCCTTTCCGTGCCACTGCAAAGTGCAGGGAAAGGGGCATTTAAACCCATGGATCAGCTGCTTGTCAGGGAGATCCCCAACAAGCAACTGATCATTTAAACAACAGGGCTTGGCTGGCTGGCCGGGAACACAGTTTAAATGACCATTTCCCCACTGCTGTTTAAATGATCATCCCCGCTGTTTAAATGGTGAGCTTGTCGGGGATCTCCCCAACAAGTAGCTGATCCAGGGGTTTAAACGCCTGTTTTCCTGCTGCTGCTAAGCAGCCAGAAAGGGGCATTTAAACCCCACGAACCACAAACCAGTTTGTGAACTTGCCCCAGTTCATGGAAGTTCGTGGTTCCTGGTTCGTGAAAACACCATGAACCGCATGGTTCAGTTTTTTCACGGTTCGTGCCCACCTCTAGCACCAATTTGTCTAGAAGAGTGGTATATAAGCTGACTGTTACTGTTACTATGATGCACTACCATGTTCTGCAAAGTTTAACGTCATGTTTAATACTCACACTTTGGCCCTTTCGGCCTGGTCATTTTACAGCGTTTTGAATCCCATTCTGTTTCCCATGATCTCCAGAGTTCCACACATCCAAGGGAATCATGGGATGCAGATACGACATTTGTTCATCTTTTCCCCATTTTTTTCCCTGTGCACATTCTGCAATTTATTTTTAAAGCCACTGCCTAGTCAGTGCTGCAGTTGTTATGTCCGTGCAGAATCAAAAGCTCCCATTCTGCTTCTTGTCCCCCCTCTTCCTTTACCCCAGGAGCTGATTGGTCTGTCCGCCAGTAACCACACCCATCCTCCTCAGCTTCACAAACTTTTCCCACCATTTTTTTTCTTTTTTCTGCACTTAAATTCCTACTAATTTGGAAATTCTAAATCTAAAAAACTCATCCAAAATGCACACAGGGAAGTTTGCAGAGAAGCCCCAAGCAAATGAGCATCCAAACCTCCCTTTTTTTAATTAGAGGAGAGTTGCAAAGCTGTGAGACATTCCTACATTCTAATGTTTAAGCTCATTGTGTGTCCCTTCCCTGACAGCAAGCCACATTCTCACAAGCCATCTACTAAAACATTGTATGTGGCCAGTTGTAAGCAGTTCTCAGTACTCTTAGCAGTTATACTAATTCTGCTACACATTTTTCAAGTTGACTATTGCTGCTGTGAACTTGAAATGGGGTCATGAGCCAGTTCTTGAATCTGACCCCAAGTAAGTCCAAGCAACAGTTAAGACCAGTTAACAGCAGTCATTATTTTAGATACATTTTGATCATACTATGTAGATACATGATAAATATGTTGCTCACCAACTGTGATTATTGGCTTTTCTGCAACCGCAAAAACATCTTGTGCAAAATTTGGAGCTCTCCTGTGTGTCTTTCAATTCCAACAATATCTGTATCATCCAAGCAAGTTGAGAGAATTTAATGTATCAGAGCTCATTGAGTCCTGTACAGTGAATTTTATCTAATGCTCTCTCTTGAGTTTGACATACCTAAACAGAACTGAACGTCATATCAAGTTTTTAATCTGCAGAATTGATAATGTATTTGCACTACAGCTTTCTATAGTAGGTGTTAAGCTAAACTAACAAGTGTAACAGTTTTTAGATTTCCTCTGTATAATTTCCTCATTAGAGTGCATGTATCTGCAAAGGAAAAACTTGTTCAGTCATGCAATCCACCCGACTTAGCATTTCCTTTATGTTCCATTTATACCCCTGAGTTTATGATAGAGCCCCAGATGCTGTCTTGGTGAGGTCCTTACCATTTATTACAGAATCTGTGATGCAATTTCAGTGTGACAGGTACTTCATAATTATATTGACTAAACTCTGTGACCTGGATTGCCTTGTGGTTTAAATTTAGACTAGCAGAGGATTTCTGCAGATAAAAGAGAAAGCAGTTTTTGCTGATTCGTGTAGGGGGGTCCATGTCACCCAGGAACAGCATAGGTAGGCATTTTGGGCTGCAGCAAGAGGGGTGAAGGCAAGAAAATTTCACTGACAGAAATAACTGGTGAATTTAAGACTCGATAAGCAGCTGAATTATGAATCATTCTAATATTGTCAATGATTTTATTTGTTGTGGTAATAAACTAGCTTTTTTGTTAATATTTTTATTTTGATTGGTGTTCCTGATATTTTTTTTCATCTTCTTTCAGTGCTCATGACCTTACTAAATGGGATTTGTTTAGTAACTGCTACAGATTACTGAGGACAGGAATTGAACATGGAGCTATGCCAGAGCAGGTAATGACAGTCATGTGTACATATAGTCCACTTAGTGATTTAAATTTTCCATTTTAATAACATTTATCCAAATTAACGAGAGTTCTGATTCATGATTTCAGGGTATAAAGAGAATGCATCTTCTAACAATCTTTATAGATTCATTGCTGATGAAGCAAGTGGAGGTCTTTGCCATTTTTTTTAAAAATAATTAATTTAATGTATTGTCGAAGGCTTTCACGGCCGGATAACGATGGTTGTTGTGGGTTTTCCGGGCTGTATTGCCGTGGTCTTGGCATTGTAGTTCCTGACGTTTCGCCAGCAGCTGTGGCTGGCATCTTCAGAGGTGTAGCACCAAAAGACAAAGATCTCTCAGTGTCACAATGTGGAAAAGATGTTGGCAGGTCATTTATATCTACTCAGGAGGGGTGGGGTTGAGCTGAGTCATCCTGTAAGAGTTTCCCCGGGTGTGGAATGCTAATGGCAGGAGGCTTCACTGTATCCTGAGGAGGTTCTTTTGCATATGGATTGGTGCTTGATATGCTAATCTTCTCTGCAGGGCTATTGTCGGGTGTAGAGTGTTTTGTTAGCCTGGTGTTTTTCAGAACTGGAAACCATGCTCCGTTCATTCTTAACGTTTCTTCTTTCCTGTTGAAGTTTTGCTTATGCTTGTGAATTTCAATGGCTTCCCTGTGCAGTCTGACAAAGTAGTTGGAAGTGTTGTCCAGTATTTTGGTGTCCTGGAATAAGATACTGTGCCCTGTTTGAGTTAGGCTATGTTCAGCCACTGCTGATTTTTCAGGTTGTCCAAGTCTGCAGTGTCTTTCATGTTCTTTTATTCTTGTCTGGATGCTACGCTTTGTGGTCCCGATGTACACTTGTCCACAGCTGCAGGGTATACGGTATACTCCTGCAGAGGTGAGGGGGTCTCTACTGTCTTTTGCTGATCGTAGCATCTGTTGTATTTTTCTGATGGGTCTGAATACTGCTTGAAGGTTATGCTTTTTCATAAGCTTTCCCATCTGATCAGTAATTCCTTTGATATATGGCAAAAACACTTTTCCTGTAGGAGACTGTTTTTCCTTGGTTGTTTGATTCATCCTGGGTTTGATTGCTCTTCGGATTTCATTTCTGGAGTAGCCATTTGCCTGAAGTGCGTGGTTTAGATGATTAATTTCCTCCCACCCGAAAAATGTAGCACATCAAGCACCAATCCATATGCAAAAGAACCTCCTCAGGATACAGTGAAGCCTCCCGCCATTAGCATTCCACACCCGGGGAAACTCTTACAGGATGACTCAGCTCAACCCCACCCCTCCTGAGTAGATATAAATGACCTGCCAACATCTTTTCCACGTTGTGACACTGAGAGATCTCTGTCTTTTGGTGCTACACCTCTGAAGATGCCAGCCACAGCTGCTGGCGAAACATCAGGAACTACAATGCCAAGACCACGGCAATACAGCCCGGAAAACCCACAACAACCATCTTAATTAATTTACTTTTTATTTAATTATTTATGATCTTACTTGAAGGCATTCAATGTTTTATACAGTTTTTATGCTGTGACTTTTTCAGTGCTGGGTTTTTAAAAATGGCATGTTGTACTATCAATTATGTTTGACTTCGTAATCTGCCTCAAGTGGGTTCTCTGAAGAGATGGCATAGAAATTGTATAAATAAATAAATACTACCACTGTGCTCACATTGCAAAAAATAAAAGAGCCTGGGCAGCATTTTGGTTGCTGTAGCAATCCAAGATGCTATGTGAAAATATGGCAATAGCCATCATGAGAAGGCAAGGCTATAGTCACGTATAGCTTACAGTCACAACAGCCTGTGTCCTCCTGCCCCGTACTTGCAGTACAGGAGGGAGTGGAAAGGATAACAAGCAGCCAGGCTGAGCTGGCAAAAAATCAATCCTGACTCAGTGGCGGTTCACAGGATCCAAACCAACATTTAGAGGGTTGCATCCAATACTTCTTTTCCACTTCGGGGGTGGGATACAATTCCCTCATCCAGGTTAAGCAGGGACCCATAGGAAGACTATGAGTGATTCCGCACACGTTGGATAATGCACTTCCAATCCTCTTTATAGATCATTTGGAACGGATTTTTTTGTGTGCGGAACAAAAAATCCACCTCAGACGATTGATAAAGTGCATTGAAAGTGCATTATCCAACGTGTGCGGAATCAGCCATTAACAGAGAAGTGAAATTCAGGGCAGGGGAGAAGTAGGGGAGCAAAGCAGAATAAATAGTGGGGGAAAGGGAACCTGAGTAGGAACTGGTGAGAAGGGAAGTGAGGACTAGTTGAGGAACAGAATTTCCCTTCTGCAGGGTTCCTTCTTATCCTTCTCTAACAATTGAAAGAGTAGCACCTTTTCGCTTAGCTATTATGTGGCTGCTTTACCTTTAAGTATGTATCTGCATACAACTCTAAATATAATCACTATATTGTTCTTTCTCAATTGCAAATCAATGTGATACCCTTTCACAAAGAGGAGGAAATCCAGGCATATAATTTTTTTTTTCTGGGAGTAATACAACTTTTCATTTTACATTCTTAGTCATGCTTGTTCATGTACTACTTTACAACCTGTGTTCAAAGCAGCTTACAACAGAGAAAAATGAAATTACAAGCTTGTGAAAACTTTTTTACAGATTTTACCAATTTTTTCACAAACTAATATTTTTGATAGTATTTTTATATAATAATGACTAATTTATATAATATATACTATTATCTATTAACTTATTGCTTGAATCATGTTATACAAGTTACTGTTTTTCTCCCGTAATTATTTGTATATGTTCAGTATTTTATAAAGTGTGCAATAAATGTCTTCATACTGATTTCTCTCTCTTTTTTTAGATAGTGGTTCAGGCTCTTCAGTGTTCCCACTATTCTATTCTCTGGCAACTGGTGAAGATCACGGAAGGATCACCTTCAAAAGTAAGAGGTCCTTTGGATTCTTTGTGGAAGTGTTAAATACTTCCGATTTTCTCAATTCTCATTTATTATTGCAGCAAAAGCCAGTAAAACAAAACAAATCTGAGATAAAATATGAGTTATCACATCAAAGCATAGCAATAAGATCAGGGCATTAGCAAAGGGAAGGTTAATAAAATAGGAACAGTAGAGATAAAAAAGGGAAAGAACATTTTCAGCTAAGAGGAGTCTGCGTTTCACAGAATAAGAGGACATTAGTAACCGATTCCACCATGTTGGTCATGCATGGGCACAGGAGGTCATGCATTGGCACTCGAGCAAATTTACCCTGCAATACGGTGGAAGGGCCTCAAATCAGGCTCTAAAGAACGCCTATCTGTAAGGCTCATGAGTGATGATGGAAAGGTAAGAAGCAGCAATAAGATTGGGACTGGATTTTAAACATTTGAAGTTTTTGGGCAGCAGAGCTTCTTCATTTTGTAATTCAATATACTTTCGATTTTATTCTTCTGGGTACTTCACTTTGTTCATTATATATGCCAATCAGTCTGTCTTTCTTGCATCAGCAAATAAGCCATAGCAACAACCCTATAATTCCTTCAAAATGAAACCAGGAAATTTCCACACATTCCATAGAAGATATTAAAATACATAGTAATCATTTGAAATATTTCAGAACAAAGCCACCTTAAAATCCAATTGCTAATGACCTAGAGTTCAGCAATTAGTATGCAGGTCAGCCATACTTATATTAGCACACTCTATCGTAATCTTTATCTTTATGAGAGCAGCAACAAACTGCTATTTGGAAGATAAAGAATTTGTCACTGTCAATAATAATACTAATTTATCCTTTCTTTCCTGGGAAGCGAGGTGTAATGGCCCTCAGAAATCTATTGCACTCAGCATCAGATCTTGGACACTGGAATGTGACATGGAACAAATCCGCAATGGACCTATAGACACAGGAGCTTTTGCTATACATAATCCCATTAAAGTGGCCTTCCCAGACTACAAGCAGTAGAATATCTAGGTGTACCTTAATGAAGACCTTTCTGTACTCATAATTCATGAAGTCAGTAAAGTGTGCTGGAAGAGTTGGAGAGAAGTTGGAGAAATCAGGCAAACTCCTCTCTTTCTATAGAATCTAAGGATACCAGGAATAGCTTAATAGCTGTATTATGATTATGCTTAGCATAATCAATATGGATTGTCCAAGAGCTCGATTGATGAAATTTCACCCGTAAATATTTAAAAACTAAATATGTAAAACTAGACACCTATTCTATTGGTTTCTCAACCATTGTACATTTATGATGATGTATTGTCCTTATGTATATCATTTTATGGTTTTGTCTTCATATATACTGCTGTTTTGTTTTCATATATACCGATGTTCAATTGTGAACATCTTAGAGTTTGATTAGATCTTATCCAAACAGTTTGTCATCATTCTTCTGTGAAGTCCCACATTGATAAATTGGGACTGTGCATGCACAGGCCAGCCGTGGAGAGATTTCTTCAGTTCTTTAAATCTGTAAGAGGGTGCTCTGCCTCTACTGCACATGTGCAGGGGTTTTCCTACCAAAAACGTGGGTTATGATTCAGAGTTCCCCTATTCCCAACAGTTGTTCTTTCGCTGCCATCAAGAAAGGCTCTTCCTTTGCTCTGTCTGTTTTACTGTTCTTTGTATTTTTCTACAATATATGTCAGAAAACATTATTCAAAAAATGTACTCAGTGTGAAGCGAAGATGCCTCACTCTGATGAGCATGACCTCTGCCGGCTCTATTTGGACGAATCTCACACTGTCTCTAGCTGCCAGCACTGCCAGTATTTTACTCCCAAGGCTAGGAGCAATTGGGCATCTGCGTTCAGGCTCCGATAAACCAGAAGCAAAGAAATCTGCCGGAAAAGAGCCAGTGCCCAAGTCCGAACCACCACCATTGGTTCTGGGGCCCAAACACTGGATCCGACCAAACATCGTTCTCCAGCTCCATCGAGGTCTTCTTTGGATCCTGTATCTGTGCTCTGTGGTGTTCCATCTGGCTATGCTTGTTCTGGCATCCTAGAACACAAGAAAAAGTGTTCACTGGGTCCAACTCAACTGGAACATGCTGTGTCCAGACTGCTGGCCAAAAGATGAACCATTTAAAGCATTCACTGTCTTCAACAACACACCGTTCTCATTGTCACTCTCTGGTTCTCACACCAGTGACCATTGAGTAAGAGGAAGTAATATTACCACCTTTGACCGACTCCCCACACTCCTTGTTTAGATCAAGATGATAATGAGTACACTCCTGCTGAGGATTTCCACCCTTAACGGGTTGCGGGCTCAATCTCGATTTTTCCCACAGATCCAACATCAATTCCAGCTGGTTTTCAGGGCCCTTCAGTATGGCCATTACAACTTGCTCCTATTCCACAGACCTCCCATCTGTCATCTTGGCCATCAGTTTCTTTCCCTGCTCCTATGGCAAATTGGCAGGACGTCATAAACTGACTGCAATTGGCCTCTCCCCTTCGGCGATTCCAGCACCATCAATTTCGATGTCTTCATTTCTGATGCCTTTGTTTCTGAGGTTTCTGTCTAGTGCACATTACTGGTTCCAACACCAATCCCCAGCTTTCTGTGATTTGGAAGAAGAAGAGGAACACATCTCCAGATCTGATATTACTTCTGAACTTGCTTCTGACCCTTCATGAGAGGAAGCAGTGGGCATCACTTTTTCAAATGAAGATTACTGCCTTTTCTCTGAACAGATGCTATGAATGGCGAGGGCATTAGAGCTGTGTTAGCTTCTACCTTCAAGCTTAAAAGTAAAGTACTACAGGCTCTGTATTCGGACTCACCTGCATTGGTGGCCTTCCCGGCTGTAGAGGACTTTGTAGATAGTGCTCAAGACACGGCATGTGGGAGAAGCCTGCTTCTATCCCTGCTACCTCCCACAAGATTGAAAATTATTACAAGTTTAAGCAGCAGGATTGTTCTTTCCTCTTCAGTCACTGTAGACCATCTTCTCTGGTGGCAGAGGAGGTTCAGGCCTGTATCGGCATGGCTCCCTGTTAGCCCCTGCTGATAGAGAGGGCAGGAAGCTAAATACCATTGGTCACAAAGTTTATTTGTCTGCGGTCCTCAACTTTAGAATTGCCAGTTTTCAGACTACTATGGAATCCTATAATTTGTTCCTGTGGGAGATGCTGTCCAGTTACACCCAGGACTTACCTGATGATCATCGAGCCCTTGTCAAAGTCCTACAAGGAAAAGCGACAAGATTGGCAAAACAACAGATGACAGCTGGGAAACATGCTGCCGACTTCCGCCAGATCCATTGCATCAGCCATTGCAATGAGACACTATGCTTGGCTCCATTCAACTCCTCTCCTTCAAGAGAAGAAAAATAAAATCGAGGATTTTCCCTTTGAGGGTACACTCCTGTTTTCTGAAAGAACAGACAACTCCCTCCAACAAATGAAAAAGAATCATCAGACCACAATGTCTTTAGGCGCCATTGCTCCACCTCACTAGCAGCCATCCAAGGACAGATACCAAGGACAGCAACCTTACCAGCATCATCCTACAAATTATCTTTGCCACCAACCATACTCCCAGAGGTAATTTCCTCCATTTCAATGCCAGACCTCGAAGAGGGTGTCCAGATCTAGGGGAAAGCAACATCTGTTGCGTAAACTCACTCAGCAGGGGCAAAAGTCGCTCTTCTGACTGATGGATTTGCAGTCAGACATTGCTGTCTCATTCTTGGACATATTATCTTCATTTGCTCCCCATTGGGACACTGTTACTAATGATTCTTGGGTTTTATCAATAATTAAACATGGTTACCTTTTACATTTTTCAGAGTTACCACTGTTTTCTTCTCCTCTCACTGGTTCAGGCCCCTGTTCCCCTGCTCTCTAACAGGCTATTAACAACCTGTTATCTAAGGGTGCCATCCAAAGAATTCTCCCAGTTGACACCTTTTTGGGGGGGTGTATTCCAGGTTGAGAAAAAAGATGATGGAATCAGACCTATCCTAGATCTCCGTAATTTTGAACAAGTTTATTAAAGTTAAGAAGTTTTGTATGTTTACCTTATTTATTGTCATTCAACTCTTGGAGATAAACATGTGGTTTACTGTCCATGACTTAAAGGACACATATTTCCACATCTTTATACACCCCACTTACAAGAGGTATTTACATTTTCAGTGTGGAGGTGAATGTTTTCAATACACAGGTTTCCCTTTTGGGCTGTCTTCTGCCCCAAGAGTTTTCACTAAGTGCATGTCAGTTGTGGTAGGACATATAAGATCACAGAGCTGCTTTGTTTACCCTGACCTTGATGACTGGCTTTTGGTAGCACCATCCCAAACATTACTCCTTGTTCATGTCCACCTTACCATGTGTACTATCACCACCTTAGGTTTTTTGGTGAATTGGAAAAAATCTAACCTCACTCCCTCTAAATGTTCGCATTTCATTGGAGCCAAACTGGACTCCACTGCTGGGAGGGTTTTTCTACAAGAGGAGAGGGCTAGATCTTTACAATCTTTGGCCCATTTATTTCTGACAAATCGGTTTCAGCCCACCCTCATCATCCAGAGGCTCCTGGGCCTTATGGCATCCACTACTGCTCTTGTGTTCTTTGCACGTCTAAGAATGACACCATTGCAGAACTGGTTTCTACGTCGTTACACTCCTATGACCATGCCTCAACCCACCAAACTCTCTATTCCCAGATCCATTACCAGATCTCTTGACTGGCGGGTCAAGATTGAAAACCTACTTCAAGGATGCTCTTCTGGCACATACTACTCTGATATTTCTATAACCACTGATGCATCAGAGTTTGGATGGGGTGCCCACTGTGGAGCATCCTCTATTCAGGGCACATGGTCACTTTTGGAGTCTAAATTACACATTAATATATTAGAACTCAAGGCAATCCATTACTCTTGCTTCTTTTGTAGGTCTGTTGCACAACAAAAGAGTTCAGGTCCACACTGACAACACTACGACCCTCTACTACCTGAACAAGCAAGGGGAAATGGCATCACTTACACTCTGCACTGAGGCTAAATTGCTCTGGGAATGGGCAATAAAGAAAAATGTATTCCCACAGGCCATACATATAGCTGGCACAGAAAACAGCAAGGCCAACATCATAAGCAGGGTTTCTCACACTCGTCATGAGTGGACAATCAACAACAAATACATCCTAATTTTTCAGAGTTGGGGCTTCCCTTCCGTGGACCTCTTTGTCACATACCTCAACACTAAGGCCAGGGCTTTCTGTTCCTAGCTGGGACAGATGACAGTTCACTGGGGGATGCATTGCAAATCCCATGGACCCAAGGTCTTTTTTATACCTTTCCCCCAACTCCATTAATCACCAAGGTCCTTTGCAAAATCCGCCATTACTGGACTCGCTGCATATTAGTGACCCCTTATAGGCCCCTTCAGGAGTCATTCTCCACCTTCTGAGCTATGGCCCAGGGGCCAGTACAAGCATCCTCCAGTAGTTCCAGATTTCTTGCATATAGACGAAGTAGGACATGATGATGTAACCACATTGAAATTCATGGCATGATTTCTAAACCCTCCTCATCTATCTTCTCTAGAGAAGTAACTCACGTTATTCTTAATGGAAGAAAACCCTCTACATGTACTTCCTATGGCCAAAAATTGACCTTTTTCACTACATGGTTAGAACCCAGACAGGTTTCTTCATTTTCCTGCCCTTTGGTCCTTATCCTGAGCTACCTGTTGTCTCTGCAGAGGAACCCTTAAGGTTCAGCTAGCAGCAGTATCGATCTTTCATGAGTGGATAGATGGCAGAACTATTTTCTTGCACCATATCTCTAAACAGTTTCTAAAGGGCATATGCAATATCGTTCCCCCAAGGATATTCCCAGTTTCTCCGTGGAATTTAACTTTGGTTCTTTGACAACTCATACTGCCCCCTTTTGAGTCCATGGCTTCTTCCTCTCTGTATTTGTTATCCTGGAAGATAGCCCTCCTGGTAGCTGTCACCTCAGAGAGGCATACGGGGGAACTTACAGCTCTACAGGTAGACTCCCCGTTTATCCAATTTTTTCCCTGAGAAGGTTGTTTTACACACTAGCCTAGAATTCCTCCCTAAGGTGGTTTCTGAATTTCATTTACAACAAAGGATTACTTTGCCTGTAAAGGTAGGTAAAGGTAGTCCCTTGTGCAAGCACCGAGTCATTACTGACCCATGGGGGGACATCGCATCATGATGTTTTCTTGGCAGACTTTTTACGGGATGGTTTGCCATTGCCTTCCCCAGTCATCTACACTTTACCCCCAGGAAACTGGGTACTCATTTTACCAACATTGGAAGGATGAACGGCTCAGTCAACCTTGAGCCTGAACCTGGCTTCCGCCAAGATCGAACTCAGGTTGTGAGCAGAGCTTGGGCTGCAGTACTGTAGCTTACCAATCTGCTCCACAGGGCTCTGATTTTTTTCCTAATCCAGCTTCTGAGTCAGAGCATACTCTGCATAAATTAAATGCTAAGAGGACTTTATTATATTATTTACATAGAAAACAAGGTTGCACCTACCTGTAACTGTTGTTCATCAAGTGTTCTTCTGTGCAGGCACACATGGGAACTGCACAGGCCAGCCACGGACGTTCCAGAGCTCCAAAAGGCATGAGATGCTCACCTGGCCTTTTTGCACACTTTTCTAGTGGGTGTGGGTATAAAAGGCAGGGTGAGTGGATCCCTCCCTCAGTTCACTAAGCCACTGATGAAGGGAAGGTATCATAGTAAAGAGTAGACGGGGGAAGGAGGGAGGGATGTGTGCCTGCATAGAAGAACACTCAATGAACAACAGTTACAGGTAAGTGTAACTTTGTTTTCGTCATCGTGTCTTCTGTGCAGTCCCACATGGGAGATTAGCGAGCTAACACCCAGGAGGTGGGCGTGAAGCTCTTTATCGAAAAAGATTCTTCAGGACTGCTTTGCCGACTGCTGTGTCCCTTCTGGAGTATATGTCTATGGCATAATGTTTAATGAATGTGGATGGTGTCGACCAGGTGGCCGCCTAGCGTAAGTCTACTAAAGGAATATCCAAGTTAAATGCTGATGTTGTGGGTTGAGCTTTCGTAGAATGTGCTCTGATGTTTAGTGGGCATGGTTGATTGGACTACTTGTAGCACTCCCTAATGAGCCATACTATCTAATTTGACATAGACTGAGCTTCTGACCCTCTTAGGTCCTTTGAAGGAGATGAATAGTTTACGGTCCTTTCTAACTCCCTGGACTGGCCCACTATGAGCCAGTTGTTGAGATAGAGGAAAATAGTGTACGCTTTTTCTCTGAGGTGACCGACCACAAGTGCCATAACGTTGGTGAAAACTCAAGGGGCCAAGGAGAGGCCAAACGGCAGAACCTTGTATTGGTACCTTTTAGTTCCTCATTGAAAACGAAGATATTTTCTGTAACAGAGATTTATTGGAACATGAAAATAAGCATCTTTTAAATCGACAGTAAAAACCAGATTTGACTTTTCATCAGGGGTAAAACATCTCTTAACGATAACATTCTGAACTTCTTTGTAACGATGAACTTGTTCAGAAAGTGGAGGTCTAAAATGGGGCGGGAGCCTCCTGATTTTTTGTCCACAATGAAATAGTGGGAAAGACCCCTTCAGAACTGGTTCTATAGCCTGTTTTAGTAACGGGGTCTGGACTTCCTCCATCAGCATAGTGGGAGGTGGAGGGAAGTTGGATGGAAGAGAACCATCGGAAGGAACGGACCCGAACCTTAGACAGTAACCATGCTGGATTATGGACAGCACCAAGGTCTCTCAGGTGATTGCCAGGTAGGTAGAGGAAGAGACTGGTTGAGAGGGAGGGTAGAAAATGACATAGCATCAAAAACCCTGCTTGTTTGAGCCTGACTGGTTCCTGAGAGAGTGGGAACCATCTTTGGACTTGTGATGGAAGTACTCCGTTGAGATTTGGTAGGAGGAGCTGTAAAAGCATATTGCTGTTGGCCCCTAGGAAAGGGAAATTTTACCTGGAATTGTAATGCGGGAATGGTCTAGCAGGGATCCAGTGCTTATAGGGATAGACAGAAGTGATCCTAAGAGAACAAGTAGTCACCTTATTATCTTTGATCTTTTTTAGGGCATCGCCCATAGTGGATGAGAAAAGATCTGTTCCCTCAAAAGGGAGGTCTTCCACCTGCAGCCTGTGGTGGGGGGCTAAAGCAGTGGTTCTAAGCCATGTATGCCAGCATGCCTGCAAATCTAGCTCGTGAGGAACAGTCCCCGTCCCCAATATGCCTCACAGTGAGAATCTGCTGATGAGGAGCCTAAGAGCTTCTCCTTGCAGGATCTTTACAAGACATTGCTTCTCATCAGGGATGAGAAGGCCCAATTTTATCCAAAGGAACAACTGGTTTCTGGCCATAATGGCCTCATTAATAATAAAAATAATAAATAATAATAAAATAATAGTAATAAACAACGTAAGTTGTAATTTTTGTTCAGAAAACATTTCTTCTGAGGATGGAAAAACCTTTTCCACTGAGTTTACCAGAACAAATAAGTCTCTTCCAGCCAAACTGTTGCAGAAATTAAGCTTCGTACAATTCCACCTCATCTCTACCCCCAGAAATAAAGACACCAAAGAGCTGTTGCTGTTTTGTTGTTTCCATCACACTGTGAGTGGAAATGAGATTATGGTATCCCCCCCCTTTTTTTAAAGGGAAGGGTTCACTTGCTAAACAGTACACGAGAGGCTGATGTAGCCAAGCCCAGGAGCTCCTAAACAACCCCTGCAACTCCTGACAATATGGAAATTTAAGGCCAAAGAAACATAAACCTTCTTTCCTAGGATATCTAACTTTCTGCCCTCTTTATCTGTTGGAGCCAAATGTCCGGCACACCTTTGAACACCCTTGCTTTGAAAGGTTTCAGTAACAATGGAATTTGCAGGAGGGTGACTGAACAAGAACCCAGCCGCACCTTGTTTCATTTTGTATAGATTGTCCTACTTCCTTGAAGTTGCTGGAGCCGAAGCAGGTGTGGACCAATCCTCCTTTGTGACGTCTGTCACATCTTGCATTATGGGGAATGCAACTGAACCAGCTGCCTCTGAGTGGTGAACCTTGAAGACTGGATCTGTAGCGGTTGGAGCAGGGCAGGTTACCTCTATATCAATGGACCTCATCATCCTGACCAACTGCTCAGAATAGAGACAAAGACATGGCAGAGTTCTCCATGATACACTCTGGCGGAGACAGTTCAGAAGCGATATCGGATCTGAAGTTGGGAGCTTCATCAGAATGCATTGATGGATCAAATGTCAGTTCCATGGTTTCAGAGTGCTCAAGAACCATTGCTGAAACTTAGGCTGGTTTGGCCTTAGAGGCAATAGGAAAGGGATCAACAGGGTAGCATTCAAGGTCATCTCAAAAGAAGTAGTGTGGTGGTGGATATATACCCAGAGAGCCATCACATCCATAAGCATAATAATGATACAGAGATTCATAAGGGAAGTACTGAGGACTTCCCTTATGAATCTCCCTTAAGAGGACATCTGTGGCTTCTAGCCACCTCAATGCAGCTCTTGCTCTCAGTTGAACCGAAGAGGCTGTCTGCTTCTGCACAGGTCACACAGAGTAAGGCAGCCAGGGTGGATAAAAATCAATGATTTTTTAAAAAAAATCAAAATCGGATTTTTTTGATTTAAATCGGATTTTTTTGATTTAAATCGGATTTTTTTAAATAAAATGCTTTTTGAGGAAAATATATTACCATCCAAAGGTTATTCCATCATGAAATAAAGATTAGTTTTTAATTATGTAGAATAAGGCTGTATATGTTTAATTTTTTTGGTAAATAAATTCCATTAATCCATTCACAATGTCATGCTCTTCCAGAGGTTTTTGTAAGATTATTGGGCAGTTTCTCTGCCTATAAGATATTATCACAGATGCTTGGTTTTGCAGTTCTCAAAACTGAATTTGTGTCAGCTCAGCAGAGATCACATGCCTCTTCTTCACAGCAAAAATGTTATAACATGAACAGAGTTGAGAAAAAGACCTTAATCCTATTGTTCTACAAACCTATGAAGACAAAACCAACCCCTCCAGTGCTAAGTTTCAAGAAGTTCAGTGAATAGAAACAATATTTTTCTGATTGTTTGGAGTGGAATAGATCTGCACAAGAAGAAACTAAATGTGAGGAGGGAGGGGCAAGCAGTACAAAATGAAAGTGAAACTTTTTGAGCACAATACTGCACAAGTCTTTGGATCTTTTGTGTGTATGACCTGAGGTTTATCACATTCTTTCCTTGGAGGAAAAAACCTATAATGGCAGCAGGCCGTAAAAGAGACCCAGTTTGGGAATACTTTAATGAAGTTCCATTACCTATCGGTAAGGCAGGCATCTACTTGCATATTAAAGTTATACCAGCAAGAATTAGTCTTTATGTAGAAAACTATGATTTAAATCAAGCCTTAATGACTAGTGATTTAAATCGTGATTTAAATCGTGATTTAAATCAGTTTGATTTAAATCAAATCCACCCTGAAGACAGCAATGGAGATATGGCCGTTGTCAATTCCATGATGTCCGTGGTTTCACCCTCTGAGACCACACAACACTTAGGTGTTGGAGAAGGAGTTCTTGGAACTGCAGGCGGGCTTGATGCTACCTAGGTAGATGGATCCCAAGCTGAGGACTGTTTTCTCTTGTGCAGCTTCAAAGTTGAGTGCTTTTCAGCATGCTTTGCCTTAAGTTTAGACTTTTTTGATGGTGTCTCAGATTAGCATTGAGATGGGCCAGAGTCTTTACCAGCAGGAACTGACTGGTTCATAGTATCAGCAATTAGAGCCAAAGTAGATAGAGGTACCGAGGAGGCCCTTTCTGGGTGCCTTGTCTGGTGGCTTTCAAAACGTCAGAGTCAGACGCACACTTCAGGGTTGATTCCCATAGCACTTTTTTAAACGCTATGCCCTTTTATGGTGCACTTTGGGCATAAATTGCTTGCAGACACTTTACTGCTTGGTGTTGTGACCCTTGCCCAGGCACATGAGGCATTTGTCATGTCCATCAGATTTGACCATCTTGGACTCGCACTTGAGGCACTTCTTGAACAGTGCCTTCAAAGCCATGGCTCCAAAAGTTGGAAACAAGCATCTTCTTTCTTCTCTTAAGTGAAATTGAGGAGAGGAACTCAAAGCACGTCCTTCTTCAGCAGTAGCTAAAGAAGAACTGAGGGAAGGATCCTCTCGCCCCACCTTTTATAGCCGCACCCCCCAGAAAAACAAGCGAAAAGACTGAATGAGCATCTTGCGTCTTTTGGAGCTTTGGAACATCCATGACTGGCCTGCACATGCACAGTTCCCATGTGGGACTGCACAGAAGACACAACAATGAACAAAGTTTCCACAAAACCAGTGCTCTTTTTGTCTGTTATTTAGGCCCGCTACAAGGGCCTTGCAGCATCTTCTCAAACACAATCCAGATGAATTGTAGTGGCCATTCGACTGTGGTACAAAACAGCTAACGCTCCCTGGCCGGTGACAATCAAAGCACACTCCACCAGGGTGCAAGCTTAGTTGGCTGGATTCCTCTGGAGTATACCTCTACAAGATATTTGTCAGGTCACCACATGATCTTTGGCTGACACCTTCATAAAACATTACGCTGTTTATGCAAATTCAAGAAGGGAATCAGCAGTTGGAATTGCGGTACTGCATTCTCTGTTTAATGGGTACAATCACACTCTCTTCCATTGGTGAGAAGCTTGCTATAGTGCGGATGTGGGACTGCACAGAAAAATGATGATGAAAACAGTGTTGCACTTACCTTTAACTCTTGTTCGTTGAGTGTCTTTTCTGCAGGCACACAGTCCCTCCCTCCTACCCTTCTGTAAGTGTGTTTGCTTATTATTTGTATGCCTCCAGCAACTCAGGAGAACTGAGGGAAATAGAGGCACTTACCTCACAACCTGTGTTTTTAATGGGAAAACCCCCACGCATGAGGCAGAGCGCCTCCTTACAGATTTAAAGAGCTGAAGAAATCTCTTTGTGGCTGCCCTGCGCATGCACAGTCCCAGTGTATCAATGTGTGCCTGCACAAAAGACACTCGACAAACAAGTTACAGGTAATGGAAAAGAGCAAGAGTCCAGTAGCACCTATAAAACTAACAACATTTGTGGTAGATTATGAGTTTTCGTGAGCCACAGCTCATTTTTTCCACATAGAATATCTAACGTATGTATAGAAAGCAGCTGCTGCTGTGTGTGATTCAAAAACCATGGAACATGGCAGTATAGTAAATAACATGAGAAAGCTAAAAGTCTATAAAAATGACAAAAATAAAATTCTTCAACCCTCTAAACTTAACCTCCCACCCCCAATTACAGGAACCATAAATCGTGGTAAACAACAGTACCTTAAGACTTTTCTATAAAAGGCAATGTACAAAATCCCCACGTGGCATTAAGCTAGAGAAGGGCGATTGAAACTCTCTTAATGTTAAGCATTACATATAATTTCACATACCCACAATGACATTTTAAACATAGGACATCGCTGCCAGTAGAGAAGTTACAGTTAAGTGCTACACTGTTTTACACCTGTTGGTGATGATTGCCCTCAAGTCATAGCTGACTTATGGCGACCCCTGGTGGGGTTTCCATGGCAAGAGATGAACAGAGGTGGCTTGTCATTACTTGTGCATAGGAACCCTGGACTTTCTTGGTGGTCATGTATTAACCAGAGCAAACCCTGCTTAGCTTCTGAGATCTGATGAGATCGGGCTAGCCTTGTGCATCCAGATCAATAGTCTCTACGTATCCTACAAGCTTGGTACTCTCTCAAGAAAAAAAAAGCAATCGCCAGCAAAGTATATGTCAATAATGATTACAGCAAGAACAAAAACAAAATCGATTGTTTCACAGAATCACAGAGTTGCAAGGGGCCATACAGACCTTCTAGTCCAACCCCCTGCCCAATGCAGGATAAATATTCATCCAGCCTCTTCTTGAAAACTGCCAGTGAAGGGGAGCTCACCACCTCCCTAGGCAGCTGATTCCACCTTTGAACTACTCTGACTGTGAAAAAGTTTTTCCTAATATCCAGCCAGTACCTTTCTGCATGTAATTTAAGCCCGTTGCTTCAGTTCCTTCCCTCTGCTGCCAACTGGAACAGCTCCTTGCCCTCCTCCAAATGACAGCCTTTCAGCTACTTAAAGAGAGCAATCATGTCCCCCCTCCTTTTCTCCAAACCAAACATTCTCAAGGCCCTCAGCCTTTCCTCATAGGGCTCAGTCTCCAGACCCCTGATCATCCTTGTTGCTCTCTCCTGCACCTTCTTGATTCTATCCACATTTGAGGCCTCCAGAACTGCACACAGTACTCCAGGTGCGGCCTGACCAGGGCAGTATAGAGAGGGACTATGACCTCCTGCGATTTTGATGCAATGGCCCTTTTGATACAACCCAAGACTGAGTTTACCTTTTTTCTACCGCATCACACCGACTGCTCATATTTAGTTTACAGTCCACTCTTACCCCAATATTTTTTTCGCATACACTACTACCCAGAAGTGTATCCCCCATCCAGTATTTGTGCTTCACATTTTTGTGGCCCAGATGTAATACTGTGCACTTTTCTATGTCGAATTGCATCCTGTTCACAACCACCCACTTCTCCAGAGTATTCAGATCTTGTTGAATTTTAACTCTATCTTCTTGGGTGTTTGCCCCTCCTCCCAATTTGGTACCATCAGCAAATTTAATGAGTAGCCCGTTTCCCCCTTCATCTAGATCATTGATAAAAATATTGAAAAGTACCGGGCCCAAAATTTAGCCCTGCGGCATCCCACTGGACACCTCCCTCCAGTCTGATGAAACGCCATTGACCACCACTCTTTGAGTGTGGTCCCCTAACCAGTTCCTTATCCACCAAACTGTCCTATAGTCCAGTCTGCAGTCTTCCAGTTTACCCATTAGAATGTCATGGGGAACTTTATCATAAGTTTTACTGAAATCCATATAAATCACATCAACAGAGTTCCCATAATCCAGCAAGCTCATCACTTGATCAAAAAAGGAAACCAGGTTGGTCTGACAAGATCTGTTGGGGACAAAACCATGTTGACTTCCCCAGATCACTAAGCAGTCCTTCAGATGCTTACAGATCGATCCCTTTAAAATCTGCTCTAATAGCTTCCCAGCAACAGAAGTCAGACTGACTGGCCTGTAGTTTCCCAGGCCATTCTTCTACCCTTTTTTAATGATTGGGATAATATTTGCTCTTCTCCAGTCTTGTGGCACATCCCGAGTCCTCCAGGATGCCTTGAAGATGGACAGATTCTCTGCAAGTTCTCTAGAAAGTTCTTTGAGCACTTTTGGGTGCACACCATCCGGCCCAGGGGATTTGTATTTGTCCATTGCAGCCAGGTGCCTCTCCACAACCTCTCTGTCAATGTCAACTAGCCACCCAGGTGTCCTGTCATGTATTCTACCATCTCTAGATGGGCTCGAGTTCTTCAGGGAGAAAACAGAAGCAGAAAGTCATTAAGCCTGTCTGTTTTTTCTCTGTCCTCCATCAGTTTCTCCTTCTACTCCCAACAGCGGTCCAATTACCTCTTTTACCTTGCATTTGCTTCTTACATATTTGTAGAAGTTTTTTTATTCTAACGAGCCCCCCTGGCCAGACCCAACTCATACTGAGCTTTGGCTTCTTTGATGTCTGATCTGCAGTACCTAATAACCCCTCATATATTCCTCTTTAGAGGTTTGTCCTTCTCTTCATTTCCTGAACATTTCCTTTTTCTCCCTTAGCTTATTCTGGAGCTCTCTGTTCATCCACATTGTTTTTTTTTGGAGCTCTTACCATGTTTCTGTCTTGCTGGAATAGTGAGGGCTTGAGCTTACAAAAGCTCATGTTTGAGAAGAGCCCACCCTTCACGCGCTCCTTTCCCTTCCAGCACACTCCCCCACAGAATAACTCTCATCACGCCTCTGAGTTCATTGTAGTCGGCCCTACAAAAATCTAACCTACGAGTATGGAGTCTGGCTATGAACTTCCTTGGCCCCCCACAGCAACTGGATTTCGAGGAGGATATGGTCACTTCCCCCTGAGGTCCCCACCACCTTCACCCCATCTACCAATTCTTTCCTGTTGGTTAATATTAAGTCTAGTATAGCCGAGTCGAGTCCATCCACCATTTGAAAAAGGAAGTTATCGGCAAGGCAGGTCAGGAAGTTGTGCAATTCTTGTCGCTTTGCTGAGCTTGTCTCCCAGCACACATTGGGGAAGTTGAAGTCACCCATAATTATAAGGTTCTGATGTCTGGATACTGCACCAATCTGTTCAAGGAGGACAGCATCCATTTCCTCTCCCTGGTCAGGCAGTCTGTAGCAGACTCTAACAATATCCTTTGGCCTTCCTCCCCTTATTTCCACCCATATACTTTCCACTGGGCTGTCAACCACATTCTTCAGAACTTCCTGACAATCAAGCCCTTTCCTCACATATGTGAGAAAATGTGTTTCAGATGTTAGTGTTATCCAGAAGTTCTTACATGTGAATAAACTCTGAACAGTTTTCAGAAGGATTAAAAAAAACTGAAAAGCAGAATCAGAAGTTTAGCTGGGGTTGGAAGAATGAACAGGCGCATAGTAATTAGTAAGTCTTTCTCTTCATGCCATTTTCTGCTCAAAATTCTCCCCCCACCTCAAGTTATTTTCCAATACATGGGAGCAAAGCAGCTTGTGGAGGGCATTTGAGAGCTGAGGAAGAGGGGGGGAGGAATTAGAATAGAATTAGAGTTAAACATCCCATCTTTCACTGGATTCCACTTGTATGGTAGCCTCTCATAACTGTTTTTGTAGGGGTGCGGGGCGTCGTGACCGTTCATGCTGGATGTGTGAAGAATAGGCTCCCCGCTCTAACTCCCTCCTCGATCGATTTAAAGTGCCCTATATTCAATCTTCTACAACACAATCATGGGCAAAACAGGGGGTATTAAAAATAAAGCTTTAGAGCCAACCTCTCAGTCAGTTAAAACTTACTTTTCGGCGGGAGAGCCCAACAATGGAGCTGATACGGAGCCATGTCCTACATCTAAAATGGCTGCCGCCAGAACAGAGGAGATGACCGAGGAAGAAATACAGGTACTTGAAGAGAAAATGAACCATAAAATATACCAACTGGAAGATACAATAGCCAATAGAATGGAAAAACTCTTAAAACCTATGAATGACCAGCTAAGAGAAATAAACGAGCCGCATCAGCAGGTAACTCGTACTGCGGAATCTGCTTTAGAACTTAGTCTGACTTTACAGAAAGAAACACGCATCCTGCAGACTAATGAGAGCTGGCTGAAAGACAAAATTATGGATTTGGAAAATAAACTAAAATATAAAAATTTGAAATTTTGTGGTTTTGCAGAATCTGAGGAAGGCTCAACTGACCTAGTGGCTTTTTTGGCCAGGAGGTTAGCGAGTGAGCTGCATCTAGAAGATGGTGTGGCGTCAAGCATAAAAGCAGCTTATAGACTGGGCTCTCCTCATAACTTAAGAAAGAATACCAACAGAGACATTATTGTTAAGTTCTTAGACTTAGGTACTAGAGAGAAAATACTCTAGGAGGCAAGAAAGAGGGGCTCTTTTCCAAGGAAAGATTATTCAAGTTTTTCAGGATCTGTCAAGTGAAACCCTCTTGCAGAGAAAGGAGCTTAAGCCCATAATAATCAAATTAAACAATTCAGATATCAGGTATAAATTGGTGGCTTCCTCCAAACTTCAAGTAATATACCAAGGCAGAGCACTCCATGCAACAGATCTCGATTCTGGTACGAAACTGCTTAAGGAACTAAACCTAGCATCTCAGGATCTGGATACTAAATCATCTGTGGATGGCACTGCCCAAAACCTTTCTACTTAGACAAGATGGATCATGATCCCAACGAAATCTTCCTCCTGAGAGGTAACATCTGCCAGACAGTTCTACCTGCCTTGGAACAAACCCACTAGCCCATGAAAATTCTATTCTAAGGATGTGCTCAATCTTCCTGTTTTTGCTCTTAATTTTCTTTTCTTTCTTTTCCTGCAGCTCTTAACTCTTTCAGCAATGCATTATTAGCTTCAATTGTTAAATTATATAGTATGGTAAGTTATAACAGATAAAATTAAAATTATTACTTTAAATTGCAGGGGATTAAACAACCCTATAAAACTTAAAGGTGTTACTGCAGCATTAGTGAAACAAAATGTAGATATATTGTTTCTACAGGAAACCCACTACAAAAAAGAAATGCTGCAGGTATTGAAATCTAATCAGTTTAACACACATTTTCAAGCCCCCGGTTCATCTAGTGCCGGGGGTGTAGCAATTCTGTTTTAAAAAAATATTAGATTTCATTGTGTAGATTCAAAAATCTATCTCAGGGGACAATATATTTTTGTTAAGGGGGTCCTTGAAGAAACAAAAATAACTTTAGCTTCCATTTATTCACCGAACAATAAACAACTAGATTTTCTTCATGAAACCATATCTAATGTATTTATTTTTGCAGACGGTGAATTATTGATAGTGGGAGATTTTAATTGTGTTGCAGATTTAAATTTAGACCGGTCCCAGAACAATAGGAACTGTCAGAGAAACAATCCACGTCAATCAAACCTCAAATTGTTATTTGATAAATCCTTAAGAGCAAATTTATCAAATTTATTTGATAAATTTGCTCTTAAGGATGTTTGGCGCTCTCAACATGGGCTAGAGAAAGATTTCATCTACTTTTCATCTTGCCATTAAGTCCATACTAGAATTGACTATATATTAGCTTCTCAAAACCTATACCATAGTTTAATTTCTTCCAACATAGGTAGTAAAATCTGGACATATCATGCTTGGGTAGAGAGCCAGTTGGTTCTAGCTGAGAAAACATGAACCTCAGTGGTTACTGAATAAATCTCTTTTATTACATCCATCAATTCATAAAGAAATTGAATTGAAATGAGAAAATTATTTCAAAGATAACTTAGCAGGCAAGATTTCTCAGGCAACGATTTGGAATGCCATGAAGGCAGTAATTAGAGGAAAGATCATCTCAATAGCTTCATTCTGTAAAAAAAAGAGAGAAACTTAGGTCAGAAATTATATCCAAAATTCATGCTTTAGAATACAAACAAAAAATATTGCAGCAAGAAAGTCTATAATAAACTGATCTTAGAAAGGAAAAAGCTAGAGAGGATTGAGTCATCTTCTTCACGTATGAATCTGCTTTTCTTAAAACAGAAATATTGGCATAACAACCCCAGAACGCTACGCCTATTAGCTTGGAAAATTAAAAAGAAATCTTCATCTAATTAAATCACTTTAATTTTAAAAAATAACAGGGTTTATACTTCTAATAACAAAGAAATCTTGGATACATTTCAAGATTTTTTTTTAAATATATATAAGTCAAAGAACCCATCACTATCCGAAATTGATGACTTCTTAACCTCTCTTACAACTTTAAAACAACTTAGAACAGCACATAGGGAGTTTCTAGAGCAACCTGTCTCAGGAAATCACCGATGTCATCAAAATGCTTAAACTTAATAAAACTCCTGGCAGGGACGGTTTCCCTGCTGAATTTTATAAAAAGTTTATCCATGTTTTAGTTGAACCACTCAGACTAAGTTGTAATGCAGTTCTCTCACATGGTGTCTTTCCCCAATTCTGGTATGAAGCATCTGTCATCGTGATCCCTAAGAAAGGGAAGGATGCCACTCTTCCATCATCTTACCGCCCTATATCTTAGTTGAAGCAAGATGCAAAGTTCTGCACAGCTGTGTTAGCTAGCCGTTTAAACAAGATCATAAAGATCATATCCAATCTGACCAAGCTGGTTTCATACCGAACAGAAATATCACAGACAATGTGAGGAAGACCCTTAATATGATCAATTATTGTAACACTAACCAAATTGAATCAATTCTACTATCATTAGGCATGGAAAAAACTTTTGATAGCTTAGAAACCAAATATTTAATAAGTCTCCTCTCAAAAATGGGCTTTGGCCAATCTTTTCTCCAAGCAATTACTTTACTTTATGCTAATCCCAAAGCCCAAATCAAAATAAATGGGTTGAAATCTCAAGATTTTAAGCTTATAAGAAGAACTAGACAAGGGTGCCCCCTTTTCCCTGCTATTATTTGCCTTCTCAATAGAGCCTCTTGCAGTGTTTATAAGGCAAAATGCTGATATCAAAGGCATTAATATTAAAAAATAGGAACAAAAAATCTCTTTTCGCTGATGATGGCCCTTTATATCACTCAACCAATTACATCACTGTCTGCTCTGGAAAAAAATGCATAAATTTAGTCAAATTTTGGGCCTTAAAATTAATAAAACCAAATCAGAAATTTACCCCATTAACATAACCTCACTCATGCACACATATATTGTTTCTAATTATGAATGTCAGTGGATCCACAAAGATTAGAATTACTTAGGTATCAAGATCCCTATAAACTTATCTGATCTAAAAGACTTTAAACTCCTACAACAAAAGATTAAGGGAAAATTCAAGGACTGGGCTAATTTGAATCTGTCTTTGGTGGAAAAAATAAAATTGGTCAAATCTATGATTCTTCCACAATTCCTATTTAATTTCTGTATGCTGCCTATCAAACTTACTGATCAAGATTTTCAAGTATGGCAAAGGAACATAAACTACTTTATATGGGCCAATAAACACCCTAGGATAAATTACTTAACTATGAAGCGGACATCAAAAAAGGGTGGTCTGGCCATCCCAAACTTAAAACACTACTACATGGCTGCCCAGTTAACAAATGTCGTGATGCTATTAAATTTTCCAGAAAACTTAGATTGGTCTCATATTGAAACATCACATATACACCTGCACGACATAAAAGACACAATCTGGACAAACTCAAAAAACAGACCACCTTAAACTTATACCAATCCTTTTCTGGAGGCCACTTTAAAAGTATGGGGCAGGATGAGACTATTGCCCCAACTATTTCGCCACTATCGTCCTTTCTTGACCAAGTATGGTTTCCACCTTGCATGAATTTACGCTCCTTTAAACCTTGGAAGGGAATCAAAAAAACAAGAATCGTGAACATAACCAAACAAGGGCACATCTTAGACAAAGCACAAATAGAAAAGGACACAGACATTATTGTCCCATGGTTCCAATATTTACAACTCAAACATCTTATAGAAAGCCAGTCAATTACAACTTCACTAAAACGTGAGGTACGAGATTTTGAGTATCTACTTAAACATTCACAATCTCAACACAAGGGTTTAATAGCTAAAATTTATACTATCTTAAACTCACGAGAAGGCCAAACCCCATTAAAATATCAAGAAAAATGGAGCAAAGACTATAATATCATTCTAACAGACTCCCAGTGGTCCTTGATATGGTCAGGAAATTGTCTACAACCTAGGCAATCAACATCAAAATGACATCCTTTAAATTAATGGCGAGTTAGTATATGACACCTTCTTTCCTTCACCATATTAATCCCAATATAGGTCCATTATGCTGGAAACAATGTAGTTCAGTTGGGGACTATATCCATCTATGGTGGACATGCCCTAAAGTCCAGTTGTTCTGTGACCTAATCATACAGAAAGTTAAAGAAATAATTGTGACTACGCATTACCTAAGCATCCTGAAACAATTCTGCTAGGCCTTTGGGAAGATCCATCTATACCAACCATCAGGAAAAATTTAATATTTATACTGCTTGCTGCAGAAAAAATGCTTTGGGCATCAACTTGGAAGAAAGAGAAATTACCATGCATACCACAGTGGTACAGAAAACTGTGGTATATTTTTATCATGGAGAAAATAGCTGACCGTCTCCAAACTATAGACTATCCGCAACATCAATCAACAATTTATGTACAGTGGTTAACCTTCCTGAAGTATCTACATAGCATCAATCAGCTACCTAATGCTGACCCCTACACATTTAGGTTTTTTGCTATAACTTGATTATGTATAATTACTGTATTTCATTTAATGATACTGTATATATCTGTTAAGTTACTATCTCTTCCAAGTTACTATCTCTTCCAAGAGTTACTTGCTTTTTGTATTTTGCTCAGGTTGTAGTCTGTTATCTGAAGTTTTGAAAACTGTGCAAAATAAAAAGTTTTTTAAAAAAACTTTTGTGTTGAAAGAGGGGAGTTCAAATACCTATTCTAACATATTTTGTATAGGTTGGCTCTTAGGGTAGGAAAGAAATGTTAATTACTGTTTCTGTACCTGATCATACTAAATTCCTAATTACTAAACTGAAATCTTGTTTACTTTCCTATTTCTTTGTGTAGCTGTTGGGTAATGCCATAACATATATTTTTCTTTTTCTTTACTTGACAAATTTTTATTAATGCATGAACAATAACTAGTTTTCATGTTTACTCTAGGAAGATTTGTTAGTGTTGAGGAAAACTGTGAAATCATTCCTGGCTGTCTGCCAGCAGTGTCTGTCAAATGTCAATACACCAGTCAAAGAACAGGTAAAAGACATTTTATTAAATTGCATTCAATATATGCAAATTATTTAAAAGCTTTCCCACCCTATTTTCATATAAAACAAATGATTGTTGTACATTAACATTATTATGCTGTTATACTTTTCTGTTCCTTAAAACTATAGTGTATTCCTTTTGTAAATGTATAGGTTAGTGGTTGGAATGCTGACCTTAGAAGCTGGTTAAGAGTTCTTTTTTTATATCTTGACTAGCTGGCTTAAGGTCATTTCAGAAATTTGCATTTCAGCTTCCCCAACCACAAGATTGCCCAGCAAGTTAATAGTGACCATTCTTTTGTTAAATAGTACTTTTGTAGGCTTTAGCCCAGGTACTTCCCTTTGCAGTAAATTCATAGAATATCTTGGAGACTTCATTTCACTATGATTTTAGAGGTACTCTCTTCATGGCTTACAGCTTCCCACTGTAGAACCCTGCTCTGAGCCAGTAGCAGAGTTGTGAAGAATTGCTTTGCAAAAAGCCTATGCGCCTCTGTTTTCCTCTCTACCATTTCAATCACTCCACAGCATGAGGCACAGCACTCAAGTGAGAGAGAAAGATTGACAATGTGCCCTGGGGAGAACAAACTGGTCAGGAAGAAAAGGAAATAAAACCACCACTCTTCTTTTCCTGGGTAGAGGGGTGGCTTTACTTTCTCGTCTCTTCAGCTCTCCTCCTGGCAGCTTGCTTAGGTGCTGGGATGAGAATGCAGAGAAGCAGAGGGTGGAGATGACAGCATATTTACTTCAGCCCTGTCCGAGACCCAAACTCCAGGGATGCTCACAACTTACTCATCCTCCAGTTCCTCCAGCAGCAGCTATTTCAAGGTGAGGAACATCTGCCAACCAAAAGTCTCACCAGGCAATGGCCTTGCCCACTTTTCTGAAACATAGAGGAGTGGATACCGCATTGGGAAATAATACCGAGAAGAGCCATAGATGATGTATCGGAAGCCTCATGTGGCTCACAAGCCACTGAGTGAATATCACTGTTTAAATGGATCTAATAATATATTCAGTTCATGCTATATTTAAAAATAAAGATGTTCAGTCTGCTGCTAGAAGCTTGCTCCCTGGTGGAGTGTGCTTTGATTGTCACTAGAAAGGGAGTGTTAGCTGTTTTGTAGCCGACTTTAATTAGTATTTGTGCTCTCTTATATATAATAATGACTTTGTTTAATTTCTCGATCAGGTTTGTTTAATTTCTCGATCATGGTCTTGCTGAATATGTTTTGTGTTTCAGGCATTCATGCTGCTTTGTGATCTCTTGATGATCTTTAGCCACCAGCTGATGAGTGGAGGCAGGGAGGGTCTCCAGCCTTTGGTGTTCAACCCAGACTCAGGCCTCCAGTCTGAACTCCTTAACTTTGTAATGGACCATGTTTTCATTGACCAGGATGATGAGAATCAGAGCATGGGTAATACCAGTTATCTTGACATATGCTTATAAAAATGTCCTGAGACAGCACAAAGAAAAGTTCTTTGGAGTACAGCTAACCCAGTTAAATTTTTTATCAGTTTAAAGCAATGTATTTACCTTTCTCATATTTATCTTCTGCAATGGTTGTGTCCCCTGCCCTTCTCTAGGCTACTTCATAGAGGTGTGAAAATGTAAGTAAGTCATCTGTTTTGGAAAGTGGAGAAGAGCACACAGCGTGGTTTCCTCTTCAAAACACATGTAATATAATGTCAGCTACATTAAGGCAAATGATATCTTTTAAAAGTAAAATGAGCAGTAACTTTAAATTGTGTTACATTAGGATTAATAACCTGTTTTTGCACTAGAGACCATATTCAGTTGTAACAACAAACCATGTTGTGTGTTGGTGCACTAAATGTTGCTATGAAAAGAGTATAACTTTAATAAACCTTTTGAACTAGTTATCCTGCCTCTGCTTTTTTAACAGTCTGTGTTATAGTAGGTTAATCATAAGGTGGTTCATATAAATTAACTTCATTTCCTCAGGCTTAAGCTCTTCTTGCAACAGTCAGTCTAACCAGTTTGTTGTGAAGTCTGAATCTGGATATCTTAGGTTACCTGAGATCTTGGTTCTTTTCCACTGTTTGGGATTCTAAGTCATGGATCTGTGAATGCCAGGGAAGGAGGAGAAATGCAGCATTCAAACTTGAGGATTAGCAACCATTCACCTTGCAGATTGTGATTTGCTTGTAATGTCTGAATCAAGCCTGAATATATTCTGTGACTGCAATGTGAGAGTTCAGCTTTCATAGAATTCAAACTAATTAGTGCTTGTCATTTCCAGTTGTCTGAATTTCCAGTCTCTGAATTTCACCTGTGACTACAGTTGAACCATCCACTCATACTTTATGCATTTGGTAGTGCCAGTTATGTGAATTGGTTTGATGTCAGCTTGAAAGACAAATATTTTATTGAGCAAGATTATGGTCCAGTAGCACTTTAAAGACCAACTAGATTTCCAGGGTATAAGCTTTCAAGAGTCAAAGCTGATTCTTGACAAAGAGAACTTTGACTCTTAAAAGCTCATATCCTGGAAATCTAGTTGGTCTTTAAGGTCCTACTGGACCCAAATCTTGCTCTTCTGCTACAGACCAACATGGCTACACATCTCAAAATATTTTATTATTTAATTTGTTTAGAGGGAGATGAAGAAGATGAAGCTAATAAAATTGAAGCCTTGCACAAGAGAAGGAATCTTCTGGCAGCCTTTAGCAAGCTTATAATTTATGATATTGTAGATATGCATGCAGCAGCAGATATCTTCAAACATTATATGAAGGTAAAGTAGTAGATTTAGCTCTTATTCCTGAAAATAAGTCAGCATTGTGTGTTTTAGAAAAGTAATGTGGATTGCCTTTCTTCCACTGCATAATTCTGTCTTATTTGGGTGGTCAGCAGAGTTGCCAACCTCCAGGTGGTAGCTGGAGATCTCCTGGAATTACAACTGATCTCCAAGCCTCAGAGATCAGTTCCTCTGGTGAAAATGGTTGCTTTGGAGGCTAGACTCTGTGGCATTATACTGTGTTGACATCCCTCCCCTCTCCAAACCCCACCTTCTCCAGGCTCTACCTCTAAAATCTCCAGAAATTAGCCAATTTGGATCTGGCAACCCTGGTGGTCAGGTACAATGTTTGTTGAATCTTGCAGTTTTTCTGTTCATAGAATTGATTATCACCTGTGAGAGTAATCACTGGCTGTTTGAAAGAGAATGAGCTTCATCATACAAATTTTGTCTTGTTTTAAAATAAGTTAACTATTTCAGTTGTATTTTAACTTAGTACTATTTTAATGAAACGGAACAATGTCAGCTGAGTGGAAACGTAGATTCTAGAAGATGACCAGATACAGTTTCAGTTAGAGGTTCAGTTTTTTAAGACTATCATGATAAAAAGTTAAATGCCACAACTAAACTTTTTTTTTTAGTACTACAATGACTATGGAGATATCATTAAGGAGACGTTGAGTAAAACAAGACAAATTGATAAAATTCAGTGTGCAAAAACCCTCATTCTCAGTTTGCAGCAGGTAAGAATTTTAAAGCAAACTTTTAATTTTCAAATCATACCTTACACATATATGTTGCTATGGCCTACAGCTGCTCTTTTCTGTTCACAATAAGCCTGCCTTCAACACTAGTGGGCTGCCCATATATTTCTGGTATTTTTAAGGAGGGAACTGCAAGTGACGTGCTTCCTGGGTTTTAAAGCTGTGTCTTCTGTCTCCATTTTTGATTTGTAGTTTTTTAACACAGAGCCACATGGCCACACTCCAGAACAGTACAGTTAGGCAGCCCTAGTCACTCAAGCTTGCTTTCCTGGCCCACAAGCCCCACTAATGTCTCCCTTATGTTAACTGCACCCACCAAACATGTTCAAGGTGCAAGAGATTGCTGGGCTGTTCACTGTGCCTGAGATAGTGGCCACAGTATCCAAGCAAAACTAGTTAAAAGTATTTGTTCTAGAGCTCAGAATGATGTGGTTGATTTATCAAAGCTTGTCTCCCTTTGCTGTTGTATTTGAAATAGTGAGCTCTTATTAGCTTCTTGTCATTGTTTCATAATGTATGGCATATTCATTTAAACCTATATGTTGATTACATGGCATCAGGCACCACAAACTTCCGTTAGGCACCCCCTCACACACCATTTTTTAGATTAGTTTTAACCATGCAATTCTTTCTTTAGCTGTTTAATGAGCTTGTTCAAGAGCAAGGTCCCAACTTGGACAGAACATCTGCCCATGTCAGTGGTATTAAGGAGCTGGCCCGAAGGTTTGCTCTCACTTTTGGCCTCGATCAAATCAAGACAAGAGAAGCTGTTGCCACATTACATAAGTGAGTAGAAAATGCTCTAAGGGGGTGCCATTTATGTGTGCAATTTTTTAATGGGAAATCATTTCAGTTTGTCAACAAAGAATTGGAATTTATGATTCTGCTTGTTAACTACACATGTATGCATTTGGTAATATGATGATGTTCCCTAATGCTAAGGTTGTCAGAGAATAAATAAATATGGTTTTATATCAGTTGAATGCTTTGAAATTGACCCTTTAGAAAAATGATAAATATAAATAACAGTCATAAGTTACTAAAAGATGAGTCATATTTTATATATTGTAATTTGTTTCAAGCATCTTTATGGAGGGATGACTGATAAATATGCATGCTCTTTATATATGATGGTCTACATAACTCTGCGTCTGTATAATGTGTTGGGGTTTTTTCCATCGAAGTGTTTCAGTCTAACAAGCTTTAAACTCAGTTAGAAATGTGTGAACTAGTGAATTGATTTCATGATTAGATAAGAATTGGTAAGAATTGCCAATAAGACCTGCCAAATAGCAGGAGTTGCATGAATTTCAGAATTCAGTTTGTCTGAGTGAATACAAAATCCCCAGTCTAGTTCTGGACTGCTAGTCTTAAAACAACAAATAATGCTTGGATGAAGACTATACTCACCTTCATCAAAAGGCTCAATTTGCCAGTTCACTACTAATGAGCACAGTGATATAGATATGAACAAATGTGGGATCTGCAAAGACTTGTGGGAGACATCTCATTTTCCCCACCATGTCCTCTTTCCCTTCCCTGCCCCTCAGTTTGTCCCTTTTTCCTACTTCCTTCTCTCCTTCGACACCCCTTTGACACTGATGTTGTGCAATGCCAGGTCCATAAACAATAAGACCAAAACCTTGCAAGATATTTTTGCAGCAGCTAATATGGGCCTGGTATGCATGACAGAGACCTGGGTGAGGTAAGGCAAAACGGTTGCCTTGGGAGAACTGACCCTCCCTGGGGTACTTGGTCCTCTATCAGTTCTGAACAGGAGGCCAAGGGAAGGGATGGCAATCCTTACTCGAGAGGCCTTCTCCTTCAGGCCACTCCCCACCCCTGAGATCTCTGGCATTGATTGTGTGGGACTAGTGTGGAATGCCAAGGAAAGTTTGGCTATCTGTCTGGTGTACCAACCACCTAGAGCACCAGCAGATACCCTGTCACACCTACTAGAAGTGGTGCCAGGGTGGGCACTGGAGTACCCCAGGCTGATAGTGCTGGGGGATTTCACTGTCCATATCTACAATGCTGCCTCTGTGCAGGCTGCAGACCTGGTGTTGGCCATGGCAACACTGGGACTTTCCCAATTTGTATCGGCCCCTACACATAAAGCAGGCCACACGCTGGATTTGATCTTCAGGATGGGGATAAATGTGGTTCTGGGTGTGATAGAGTCGGTGCCATGGTCAGACCACTCAGTCTTGAACGCTCAGCTGGATATGCCACCACCACCACCCCCTCGCAAGGGCAACAAGCTAATTTATGTTCACCTGCAGAGACTTATGGATCCGATTGGCTTCCGGAATGCTCTGCGGGAACCGATGTTCCATGGTGGTTCATTGGATGAGCTGGTGGAGGACTGGCAGGTCCAGCTCTCCGAAGCCATCAACGGAATTGCACCCCATCACCCTCTTCTCCCCCGTGTCTGTCGAGCTCCCTGGTGTATGGAGGAGCTATGTCAGAAGAAGTGGAAGCTAAGATGGCTTGAACGTGTGTGGCAGCGATCTCGAGATGGAGGCAAGAACATCTTATATGTCGCTTATGAAATCCTATGAGGTGGCAGTGAAAGCTGTGAAAAAGGAATTCTACGCAGCTTCCATTGCATCAGCTAGCTCATGCCTAGCAAAATTGTTTAATGTGGTGCGATCGTTGGTCTCCCTATCGAGGGGAGAATGTCAGAATTTGAATTCGAACATTAGCTGCAAGACTTTTGCGAGCTTTTTTGTTGATAAAATCCTGTCTCTCTGCCACGATTTACCGGCCATGATTGATACAGTACATGAACTAGAGGCCCCTTGTCCATCTTCTGAGCCGATATTTGACCATTTCAACTCACTCCTTGGGGAGGAGGTTGACAGGACCCTGTGGGCAGTGAGGCCTACCACATGTCTCTGGGACCCATATCCATCGTGCCTGGTGAAAACCAATGCCAACGGACTACGAAATTCTTTGGAGGCCATTGTCAACTTATCCTTGGGCTCTGGGGTTTTTCCCCATGGTAAAGGAGGCCGACGTGAGGCCTCTTTTAAAGAAATCATCATTGGACCCCGCCAACCCAGTCAGTTACCACCCAGTCTCGAACCTCCCATTCCTGGGTAAGGTGATTGAGCGGGCAGTGGAGGAATGGCTGCCGGGATTCCTGAAGGCCACCTTGGCCCTCGATCCTTTCCAGTCCAGTTTCCGCCCAGGACATGGGACGGAGACACTGCTGGTTGCCCTCACAGATGATCTTCGCAGACACTTGGGTAGAGGTGGATCAGCACTGCTGATATTATTAGATCTCTTGGCTGCATTTGATATAGTTGATCACGATCTTTTGACCGCTGCCTCGCTGACGTGGGGATACAAGGAACGGCCTTACAGTGGCTTGTCTCTTTTTTCCATGATAGGGGACAGAGGGTGGTGCTAGGGGAGAAGTTGTCATCCCACCACCTGTTAGTATGCAGTGTGCTGCAAGGGCAATACTCTCCCCATTATTGTTTAATATCTATATGCGCCCTCTCGCCCAGTTGGTGCAAAGTTGCGAACTCGGGTGTCACCAATATGCTGATGACACCCGGTTATATCTGTTGATGGACAGCCAGCCTGACTCAGCCTTGGAGCATGCTTTCGAAGCCGTGACTGGGTGGTTGAATCAGAGTCAGCTGAAACTAAATCCCACGAAGACGGAGGTCTTGTACTTGAGTCACGGGTGCGTGGATTCGGGACCCCGGCTTCCGGCCCTGGATGGAGCATCACTTACACCAGTTCCGAGGGCTGGGAGCCTGGGGGTGATCCTAGATGCCTCCTTGAAAATATTTATATTATATTGTCTGTTTATTGCTGTTTTAAACTGTTTAAATGTAAATTTTATGGAAATGTTTTTATTGAATGTAATCCACCCTGAGCCTGCCTGTGCAGGGAGGGCGGAATAAAAATTGAAATAAATAAATAAAATAATAAATCCCCTTCCCCACACTATTTCCTCTTTCCCTTTTCCTGACAGCCACCATATGCTCACCTTTCCCTATTTTCTTCTCTCCTCCAAACCCACTCAACAACCAATCTTTTACCTTTCCCTCATCTTCATCTGTGTTTCTTAATTTACTTCATTTGTATACTGCCTTTCTCCACAGTGGAGACCCAAAGCAGCTTATATCATTCTCCTTGCCTCCATATTATCCTCACAACAACCCTGAGAACTAGGTTAGGCTGGAAGTACATGACTGGATCAAAACCACCCAGTGAACTTCCACAGCAGAGTGGTGATTCCAACTTGGGTCTCCCACATCCTTCTCTGAAACTCTAACTGCTACACTACATTGGCTTGGGAAGGGGGGTGTTGAACAGAAGCAAGCAGCTAGGCCATGGTGAGTCATTCAAGTCTCATGGCATTAAGTCATCTGGTGGATACTTCTGGGCTTGACCCCAATAAGTCCTCCCTCAAAGGCCCAAACAGCACTGGAAGGTGCCCTGCCCCCTCCCCTTGCCTTTTACTGACAGAAACCAAGCCTGGAATACTGTTATGGTTGTGAAGCAGCAACCACTAAGGGCATCTGATTCTTAAAGCTACAGGGGCTTCTTTTATCATTTTGGGGTTTTTCTTTAAAGCCTCTGTGTGTGTGTGTGTTTTAAGATTTCAGATTTTTTTCCTGCAAACCTGAGGCATTTTTCAAGTGTGTAGGAAGATCTGTCTTGTACATTCATGGCTTCACTCTCTGGATTTAAGCATCCACAGATCAGGGACACTTCATTATTAGCATATAAGAGGCACATCTGCATGCACATCTGCATGCACATCAGCCAGCCTGCCTCCCCACCAGATCGCAAGGTTGTTTTCAAGTTTAGAAATATGTTTTGCACTTGGGGAGTTCTATTGAAAAATGTGAATAATACTATATACGGGAATAAGCATTTCCTAGCTATGTAAATTCTTATGTACTGTTGCATTGCATTACAGGGATGGCATAGAATTTGCCTTTAAATATCAGAATCAAAAAGGTCAAGAATTCCCACCTCCTAATCTTGCATTCTTGGAAGTGCTTAGTGAATTTTCTTCTAAACTTCTGCGACAGGACAAAAAGACAGTGTAAGTGATACTTCATTCACTTGTATGTAGGCTGTGTTGTATATTGTTTGAAAGTAAATTAATGACAATTTCTGTAAATGGATTTGGAATCCTCTTATGGTGCGGGAGGGGGGGGAGGATATAAGGTTTTGAATACATTAAATCAGTCCTTAGTGCCTTGTCTCACCCTGTCTCCAGGCAGACAATTGGATGATGCTTCCACCTCTGCACAGAGTAGGCAGGAGTAACCCATCAGTGACATATTTTGACTCTAGAGAAGAGGTTCCTGCCTCGGATCTCCAGTCTGCCCCTTGCATGACAACAGAGAAGCATTAACTAACAAGCTTTGACTACTTATGGAAAAACAAGCATCCAGGCTAGAGTGTGCTTGATTTTGTACTTGGCCTGAGATAATCTGCCTTCTAACTGTGTAGCGCAGTATATGTATTGCTGCTTCTCTCCTTTCCTTTTGTGGTATCAATTTAGGTGATGCATTGTTTGCATTTTTTACTGTGCTTAGTAAATTTGTGATCACTATATAAATTGCACATTTCATTCACATTATTTATAGTTCACATTTCCTACTGAAACTCAAGTTGGGTTACACAATATAAGTCAATGCAATCAATAGGATGAGACATGTAATAAGCAGTGCAATAGGATAGAGGTTACAGAAATTCAAACCAAAAGGTATTATAATATGTCAGGCAGTGTAGAAAACATAAAAAAATGCAGTGAGAGCAGAATAACACATACAGCAGACTGATAACATACAATGATATAATCTACAGTGCTGTTTCTTTATAAAAATACCTTTCTGAACCATTTTGTTTTAAAGGAGTCCTATTATCTTTATAAAAATGCCCTGAACAATTCTGTTTTATGTAGTTTGTGAAATGACAGAAGTGTGGGAGCCTTCCTTGCCTTCTCAGGCATGCTGTCCCATAAAGTGGGGACTACATCAGAGAATGCACAGGTATGAGCATTTGTTGTTCATTGTCATGTCTTCTGTTCAGTCCCACATGGGATCTGCTCATTCACAGACCAGCCATAGACGTTCTAAAGCTCCTGGAGATGTGAGATGCTTGCCTAGTCTTTTCGTGTGCTTTTCTCCAGGGTGCGTCTATAAAAGGCGAGGTGAGCTTCTCCCTCCCTCAGCTCTTCTTTTGCCATTGCTGAAGGAGGACGTGTCTTCTCTCCACTCTTCAGTTCTAGCCACTACTGATGCAAGTTCGGGTCTTTGATTCCATGGTGTTAAAGGCTCTCTTCAAAAAGTGTTCATGTTGTGGGACAAAGATGGCCCAGTAAGATGGGCACAACAAATGCCTTCTTTGTCTGAGTGAGGGCCATGACACCTTGCAGTATGCAGTCTATAAAAATTTTATGCCCCAAGTGTCCCCTTAAAGGGCGTTGCAACTTAAAGCGGCTCTTTGGGAATCAGCCCTGCAGGGCTTTATCGACTGTGATTCGAATGCTGCAGATATTGGACCACAGTGCCTAGAATGGGCCTCCTTGGTCCCTCCAGCATGTTTGGTGCCTGTTACTGCCCAGAAGGACCAGTCAGATCCACAGTGCCAGTCAGAGCTGCCTGAAAAAGAAAGTCTAAGCTCAAGTTGAAGCATACTGATAAGACATCAACTTCTAAGTCACAAATTGTTTGGAACTGGCTCTGGAACCAATGTTGAACCACATACACAATCTGATGATGACTCCAATGTTTGCTCCAATTTTGCATCAGAACCATCTCCACCAGAATTCCTTATTGAGGATTCTGCTGTGTCCCCAAGTGAGGATCTCCGTTTGTACACCAAGCAGTTAGTTCAGATGGCGAGATCTCTGGACATTGACGTTACCTGCTCTGCCCTGACCTCTTTGGATTCGGTCTTCACGGTCCTGTACTTAGAACCAGTTGAACTGGTGGCATGTACAATAATATACGGCATGCTTGATGTGACTAAAGATGTATGGTCCAGACTGGCCTCAACTCCAGTGACATCAAAAAAGCGGATAATATGTATAAAAACAAAGACGAAGGATCGGGTTTTCTGTTTACTCACCCTCCTGTAAATTCTATTGTTACCAAGACCCTCCAAAGCAAAGGGTCTCCAAAAAAGCACAGACCATTCAGCTCCAATTGATGAGGAGGGCAGGAAACTAAGTATACTGAATAGAAAAGTTTATGCTTCCATGGCCTAAACCTTTAGAATAGGTAGAATAGGTAGAGAACCATTATGACCCTCTACCAGCTTTTCTTGTGGGGAAAAAATAGCCCCATACTTGAGCCTAATCCCTTTTTTATGGTATCAATTTTTATTTTTAATTACTAATATCAAAGAAAAAAAACTACATACAGAAAAAGGAAAAAAGGAAACAGGGGGAGAGGGAAAAAACAACATATAAAAACACAAACTACAGCTACAAGTATTGCATTCCCTTCATAATACAATTATTTAAAGTTAAACTTTCTACTATGCTATTAGATTGGTAGATCTTATAAAATACGAACTACAGTCAGGATCAGGTCTTCTCCCCCCCCCCCCCCCGCGTCTCGGTCTCAGTTCTCTCTGAACAGCTACAATAGCTGCGCTCACTCCCTCCTCCCCACTCCCCCCTTCAGATTCTGAATCTTCTTCTTGCTGGAACTCTTGATGATTAAGCACAAAGTCCCTCAGCTGTACTTCCAATATTATCTTGTAGGCTTGGTCTTCATATCTGAACCAGATGCCTTCCGGAAATAACCATTTGTATTTTATATCACGCTTCCTCACGCTGCAAACCTTTTGTACTTGAATCTTCTTTTCCAAGTTAAAAATGGAACGTCCTTCAATATCTTAACCTTGTTGCCAAGAAAGTCCAAGTCCACATTGTTCGAATTATATAAAATGGTGTCCCGAGTCTTCTTAGATGAAAAATCAATAATAATCTCGCGAGGCAGCTAACACTTCGCTGCATATTTTGAAGATGTCCGACAGACTTCCAGAATATCGCTTTTTAACTCTTCTTTAGTTGCATTTGCGGATGACGCCAAAAGTTCCGACACCAAATCCTTTAAGTTTTCACTTTCCTCCTCCTTCACATTCTGTAGACGCAATACCGTCTGAGCACGATCCACTTGTAGTCCTATCAATTGATTCTCCAAAAGCTTTACTTCTTTGTTTGTTGCTCTCATGAGTGTTGCATTTTCCCGAGCAGATTGCTCTGCCCCGAACGCTACATCTTTAATGGTTTTCACTTCACTTTCAACTGAGCCAACCCTTTGTCCGATTTCATTTAGCTTATCAACAAAGGGCTTCATAGCTTCAACGACTGACCGTTTAACCACCTCTTCAAGAGATTCTCCCTTCCCTTGTAACGCCGCCAGAACAGATTTGCTCACAGCAGGGCTCTGCTTTTTCGTCACCATCTTAGGGGGGGGGGGTCCGCCAACTAAGTTCCAAAACTCAGTGAAGGGGAATATATCCGAACCTTCTTAAGCTTCAACTCCCACCAATCCTTCGCATATGCTTAGAATGACAGAAGGGATTCGCTTACTTACAGGTTTTCACCTTAAATCTGCTTGTTGCCGTTCTCCATGGCCCGGCAGCACGCAATGTGCTGCGCAAGTCTGCCGGCCTCCATAGGAGCAGACAGGCTATTAACCCCCTGGATCAACTTCAGGGGGCTCTTCCCACAGCGCTTCAGACCCTGACCCCCTGACTGGGATTCCTGGGGCTTAACCCTTGCAGGTCAACCACCCGGTTGGACTGCTCGGCCGCTTCCTCCCGGACCTGCGGAGAGGAGCGTCTGACATGGTCGGGAAAACGAAAACGAATCCTTGAGCCTAATCCCTGATGATAAGCAAAGGCTTGCAAAAATTTTGCAAAGAGAAGCTTTAGGGCTCTCCAAACATCAAATTAATACAACCAAACATGTTGGAGATTTCTTTTCAAGAGCTCTGTGGTTCTCTGCAGTTGTAATACATAGGCTTGTGTGGCTCAGAACCACAGAGCTAGCCCGTCACCAAAGGATGAGAGTAGAAGACCTTCCCTTTGAAGGTACAGACCTATTTTCATCCACCATGGATGAGGCACTCAAAAAGATTAAGGATGATAGGGTGATAGCAAAGTCATTGGGCATCACACCTCTCTACCCAAATCAGTTTGACAGAGATTTCTGCCAAGGTCCTATGCGCCTTACAGTAGTAAATACAATTGGTTCCATCCCCAACCAATGCACACATTCCCCAGAGGCTTTCAACAGCCTTCTTCTCTGCCTCTGTTCAACCTCAAAGGAGATACTTCTGAACCAAATCAAAGGACAGTTCCCAAATCCCCAAGGGATCTGTCTGTTACCTAGATGGGTCTCCTTGCAAGTTGGGAGAATTAGCAAACAAAAAGAAGCTGTGAGAGGTTGGTAACAAGCAAGATCCTCCACCAATTTTTACCAGATCCCTTCTCCGAGGAAACTGATTAGAATGGTGTTTTCCTAAGCAAGGAATCTTTATTTAAAGTGGAATTTCAAACACACAGCAAGAGGCAAATATATATATCTATATCACAGGCACACAAGAATCCTAGGAAAGGCAGTGAGAAGATTGGATATAGATATAGAGTTCAAGTCATAGTTACCATCAGATAAGTCCATGGAGGAAGGTGGCTCTATTCCAAATGGCGCAGGGCAGAATCTACTTTTTTCCCTTACCACCATACCTGCTACAGGACAATGTGGTTCTCCACCACAACCTGGGCACTCTGAAACTGACAGCCTTGTTCATATCCTCCCTGGACTGAATTTCTCCTCCCCAGTCCAGAAGGCCCTGTTGCAAGCTAGGAAACTATCCACCAGGAAATTATGCCTAGCCGAATAGAAAAGACTTTTCCTTTGGGCCGCAGGCAAGAACTTGAACCTGGTCTCAGCCTCATTACCATTTGTTTTGCACTATTGGGTCCAGCTAAAAGATCAATTCTTCTATTAAGGTCCACCTAGCAGCCATCTTGGCCTACCATGATGATATAAAATGCAAGTCCTTCCTCACAGGTTTAGCAAACCAATATGTACCAGCATGTAAGACGATTCCCCAGTGGAGTCTCTCCTTGGTTCTCACTTCACTGATGCATAAACCTTTTGAGCCCCTAGATACCTGCTCCCTTAAGGTTCTGACAGCTAAAATAGCCTTTCTGATGGCTATAACCTCAGCTAGGAAGGTGAGTGAATTGCAAGCCCTGAGATATTACCATCCTTTCATTAAGATAGTTGCAGATAAGGTTGGCTTCCATCTGAGCCTCCCCTTTCTGCCAAAGGTTGCTTTTCATTTTAATCAGGACATCGTTTTACTAGTATTTTCCCCTACTCCTACATCTAACACACAGAGACTTTTGCATACTCTTGATTAGAGATGGGCACGAAACAAACCATGGAACAAAATTCTGTATGGTATGGCTGGTTTGTTTTTACAGCACAAACAAATTTTTCCAGCTGTTCCATGGCTGGTTCGGAGTTTCACAGACCCTGCACCGGTTTCAGCCCATCAGCTGAACCCAGCACGGAGTTCTGTGAAACTGACAGCCCCTGCGCAGGAGAAAGGGGCTGTCAGTTTCACACACCCTGCGTGGGGTTCAACCAATGGGCAGAAACTGGCGCGGGGACTGTGAAACTGACAGCCCAGGCTGCAGGAGAAAGAGGCTGTCAGTTTTACAGACCCTGCACCGGTTCCAGCATGGGGCCTGTAAAACTGACAACCCTTTCTCCTGCTGCACTTTTCCTGCTGCCAGGGCTATCAGTTTTACAGACCCCGCACCAGTTCTAGCACGGGGTCTGTGAAACTGACAGCCCGGGCTGCAGGAGAAAGAGGCTGTCAGTTTTACAGACCCTGCGCCAACAGCCTCTTTCTTCTGCCGCTCTGGCAGCGGGAAAAGAGGCTGTCAGTTTCACAGACCAGCGCGCTGGAACCGGCACAGGGTCTGTAAAACTGACAGCCTCTTTTCCTGCTGCCTGGGCTGTCAGTTTCACAGACCCCGTGCTAGAACTGATGCATGGTCTGTAAAACTGACAGCCTGGGCCAGTAGTAAAAGAACTTGTCAGTTTTACAGACCCCAAACTGGGTTCAGCCCACGGCTGAAACCAGTGCGGGGTCTGTGAAACTGATAAGCCCAGTTCTCCTGCTGCCCAGGCAGCAGAAGAAAGAGGCTGTCTGTTTCAAACGCGTCCGACACTGGCTTCAGCAGCCGGTGCAGGGCAGTTGAAATGCCATGAACCACAAGCTGGGAAAAGGTCAGAAGTTCGTGGTTTGAGGTTTCATGGAATGCTATCAACCACGAATCGTGGTTCGGGGGTTTTTTGGTTCATGCCCATGTCTACTCTTGATGTTAAACGTGTGTTATGCTTCTCCTTTCTCGTTTCCAAAAGAACCCTCATCTTTTTGTCTTATTTAAAGGGCCCAAAAAGAGTCTGAAGGTCACTGCACAGACCATTTCAAATTGGATAGTTTGGTTCATTAAGAATTGTTATATTCAGTCTAAACAACAATGCCCATTGCATGTAAGAGCGCACTCTACAAGGGTTCGATCCATCTTGTCAGCCTTCAACTTGGGCATCCCTCTAGTGGAATTGTGTAAGGCAGCCACCTGGTCTACGCCATCCACATTAATCAAGCATTATGCCATTAACATAGAATCCAGAAGGGACGCAGCTGTGGGCAAGGCCATCTTGAAGAGTCTTCCATTTAAGAGCTTCATGCCCATCTCCTGGGTAAGTTAGCTCACTGATCTCCCATATGGGACTGCCCAGAGGACACAGTGATGAAAACAGGGTTATGCTTACCTGTAACTGTTGTTCATCGAGTGGTCTTCTGTGCAGGCACACATCCCTCCCTCTTTCCCCACCATGTGCTCTTTTTCTTAACTTTCTTCTACACCGGCAGCTTAGAGAACTGAGGGAGGGAGTTGCTTGCCCTGCCTTTTATAGCTATTCCTGGGGGGAAAGCATATGAAAAGGCTAGGCGAGTGTCTCATGCCTCTAGGAGCTTTAGAACATCAGTGGCTGGCATGCACTTGCACAGATCCCATGTGTGCCTGCACAGGAGACCACTCAATGAACAACAGTTACAGGTAAGTGCAACCCTGTTATCTTGCCCATTGTCAGGGCAGAACCTCCAGAAGGTCCTGCTCATATGGATAAAACTGTCATGTCAGAGCCAGGCCATGAAGGGCTTTGAATGTGATAGCCAGTATCTTTGTGTGTGTGTGCGATGTGCTGTCAAGTCACCTCCAACCTATGGAGACCTTATGAATGAAAAACCTCCAAAATGTCCTATCACTTTGGCCAACTTAGTTGAGAACCCTCCAAACCAAGTCAAGGCAATTAAATCTGATGATGGATAGACTCTGCCCCGGGTGTCTTGGAGCGTACCTTCAAAGCTGTGACTGGGTGGTTGAAGCAGAGTCGGTTGAAACTAAATCCCACAAAGACAGAGTTCCTGCATGTGGGTTGGGGGTCCATGGGCCCGGGACTCCGGCTCCCCACTCTTGATGGAGCGCTGCTTGCACCGGTTTCGAGAGTTAGGAGCCTGGGGGTGATCCTGGATGCCTCCCTGACCATGGAGGCACAGGTCGCAGCAGTTGCCCAGTTTTCATTTTTCTATCTAAGACAAGCCTGGCAACTTGTCCTCTTCCTGGCGACCCATGATCTAACGGCAGTGATCCAAGCAACGGTCATCTCTAGATTAGACTAGTGCAACTCGCTCTACACAGGGCTTCCCCTGGGCCTGATCCTGAGATTTACAGCTGGTTCAAAATGCAGCTACTGAGTGATTGCAAGATTCCCAACTGGGGAACATATAACACCTATATTACACCAGCTTCATTGGTTAGCCAAGTTTGGTGAAGTGGTTAAGAGCGTGGGACTCTAATCTGGAGAGCCGGGTTTGATTCCCCACTCCTCCACTTGAAGCCAAATGGGTGACCTTGGGCTAGTCACGGCTCTCTGGAGCGCTCTCAGCCCCACCCACCTCACAGGGTGTTTTGTTGTGGGGATAATAATGACATACTTTGTAAACCACTCTGAGTGGGCATTAAGTTGTCCTGAAGAGCGGTGTATAAATCGAATGTCGTTGTTGTTGTTACCAGTTGAGTACTGGGTCCAGTTCAAGGTTTTGGAGTTAACCTATAAAGCCCTATGCGGACTGGGCCCAGCATATCTGCAGGACCACCTCTCCCTATATGTACCCCAGAGGACACTTCATTCTACAAATAAACAACTTTTGGTGGTCCCTAGCACAGGGGAGGCTTGCCTGGCCTCGACCAGAGCCAGGGTCTTTTTGGTCTTGGCACTGGCCTGGTGGAACTCTCTGTCTGTTGAAACCAGGGCTCAGTGAGATTTATCTTTCCATCGGGCCTGTAAGACAGAGATGTTCCACCAGGCGTATGGCGGAGGCTAGGCTGGCCCCCCCCGACCATACTGAAAAGATCTGTCTATCACCCTATATACATATGGGCCATGCCTGAAATGCAGTATTTTACCGTCGCCATTTTGAGAAGTTTTATTGTATACAGTTGTTTTAATTTTACTGTAATGTTTTATCTGTTTTAAATTGTATTTTATTTAAACTGGAATGTTGTACTCCGCCCTGAGCCCACCTGGCAGGGAGGGCGGACTAAAAATCTAATGTAATAAAGAAATATATAAATAAATCTATCTCTGAAGTAGTAGCTTTCAGAGAGTGGATGCAGGTTATTGGATGGTGTGATGGATTGCATGTTTTTAGAAGCCTGGAAGGGCTTATACACAGAGCTGCAGACTCTTAAGGGTTAATCCATCACAGGATGAGAGAGCTTTGAGTGACAGGCTACTCCAAGAGATCTGATTGGGTAGCATGAGCTGGAAAGAAGAGGGTCTGTTTTCAGTCCTAGCAGAGAGAGAGTCGAGCGTGAAGAGTTGGGAGACGGAATTCTAATGGAGAGCAATTTCAACACCAGCAGGAAAACTGGGGGGATGTTGTCAAGGAAGTGTGGGAAGTAGGTGCAGACTCCCAAACGGGCCAAAGAAAAGCAGATAAATCTTCTAAGGAGAGATTTTCCCTACCCAGTCAAACAGGGAGGTGGTTCTGGAGAGTGGAGAGATTCCCTGGTCGAGTGTGGTTGGAAACTGCCTGTGGAGCCCTTCAGATTCAGTTAACGACTGAAGGAAAGCGCTGGTGTGTGAAGAGAAGGAGATTGGGCACTAAAAAGTGGGTACCAGCATTCCAAACTCCAAAAGAGAAAGAGAATACTAAAAGAAAGTATGCTAGGGTGCTTGGGGAAAAAGAAGGGAACCAAAGCCTCAAAGCATAAGTCTTTAAGTATCTGTGAAGTGCCTAAGAACTGAAGTCTGTGCATGTTTAAAAACGTCTCTGGTGCCATTTTTTCTCTTTAAGGATGAATGTCATAGATGGTTACTTAGAATCACTATTAAATTATTTTATTCATTGTCTTTGCTCTTCTTTTCCCTTCCTCCTGCCCTTTAGTCACACTTACTTGGAGAAATTCCTAACAGAACAGATGATGGAAAGAAGGGAAGATGTATGGCTTCCACTGATTTCCTACAGAAATTCATTAGTTACAGGTGGTGAGGATGATAGGATGTCTGTGAATAGCGGAAGCAGCAGCAGCAAAGCTTCTTCAGTAAGAAATAAGAAAGGCCGGCCTCCGCTTCACAAGAAAAGGGTGGAGGGTAAGTACTGCTTTGGAGAATGCACTCCTACAGTGGAACATGCTTGCAGTAGACAAAAAAAATAGCATTTCCGTGACTTGAGTGCAACATCTTGTTGAAACAGTGCCTGATGGTAAAGTTAAGTGTTAGAGATTCTCCAAGACATTCTTTGGGCAGAAATGGAAAAACATGTAAGTTTTTTATTCTATGTGCTTGCCCAAAGGAATTGGTCAAATAAAAGCTTTCACCTTACTGGCTTTGAATATCCTTTTAGAAAACTTTAGTTTGACATTTTTGCATGGATAACATAAATACCTTGAGATATAAAACCATGTGAGTTACATAGCTTCCTATATACATATTGCAGTAACACATGTTCATCGGCGGTCTTCCTGTGCAGTCCCACATGGGGACTGCGTACGCGCAGGCCTGCCGATCTCAGAGATTTTATAGCTCTGAGCCACTAGGGGGCGCCCCAGCCTCTCAGCGCGCATGCGCGGCCATCTTTTCCCGCCGAAAACGGCTTCTAAGAGGCGGGGCGCCCCCGACGTACCCTCAGTTCCTCTTTTGCCGCCGACTGAAGAGGTTCTTGTTGGCTCTGCTTCGGTACTTCGTTGGAAGGAAAATGTCGGATAAAGCTCTTTTTAAGAGATGTGTTACCTGCGACCGTAAAATGACCAAGTCAGATGGTCACTTGGAGTGCCTCTACTGCCTGGGAGAGATGCATAATCCGCAGGTCTGTAAACACTGCCGCACCTTCACCCCGAAGGCCACGGTAGAACGCTCGGGGAGACTCCAAGCTTATTTGTGGCAGCGCACTATGGCTGCAACCGACCCTTCTGCTCAGGACAAGTCACCTGCACCCGAAAGAGCTTCTACCCCTGCTTCGAAGTCTTCTGAGAAGTCGTCGTGTTCCCGACACTCCCCGACGTCTAGTCACCCGAGCCCGAGACAGATGGTTCGGAGCACTTCGATGCCAGCGTTTCCAGCCTCCTCGGATCCGACGTCGGAGTCGAGGCCAGCATCGGAACCTTCAGGCTCCAGAGCGAACGCCTCTCTGGGAAGAGAGGGCTCTTTAGCTCCATCGGAACCGAGGACATCCCGCAGCGGCTCGGTGTCGGATCGTCCGCTAGCCTCGGATCCTACTCCTCCGGCTTCTGTCCCTGACAAGAAGAAGAAGAAGAAGAAGAAGCACTTGTCATCCAAGTCTGACAAGCAAGTCTTGGAGAGTGTAATTACCCCTCAGCGGGTACAACAGCATCCCCTCGAACCCGACCCCCATGGTTCCAGGGACATGTCTTCTCCGAGAAGAACACCAGTGTCTGCCAGGTCTCGAGACTCTGACGTTATTATGGTGGAAAGACCTCCAACCCCCTCGGGGGTGCCCCGTTCACCATCTTGTGGCTCCTGGTCCTCGCGATCTTCCCGGTCTGACAGAGGATGTTCGTCCAAACGCGACAGATACCGTCCTTACTCGACACATTGTCATTATAGAGAGGGTTCCTTCGGTTCCGACCGTGAACCGAGACACCGTTCACGCTCTCCCTTCTTACCGGCTATGTCCATAGAGGGCTCCAAACGGACCCCGGCGTATTCGGACACTGAATATGATGACTACCTTACCTATGACAGATATGACTCACCACCATCTGAGTCGCCTGACGGAACCATTGGCCCATCGGAGGAAGCTTCTCCTACAGAAGACTTCTGCGCTTACAATGAATTGTTACAGAGAATGGCGAGAGCTCTTGAAATCGAAGTGGTCTCCTCGGAACCGCACTCGAAAGACAAGATTTTGAAGCATATGTACTCGGGGTCGACCCCTACCATTGCCTTTCCTATGATTGAAGGCTTTGTAGAGCTGCTGTCTGGGCTTAAACCCGCCTCGACCCCAGCAACTAACAGGAAGGTTGAAAACCTTTACCGGATCAAGGACGAACAGTGTCCTTTCTTATCCTTACATCCCCCCCCTTTCTCTGGTAACAGAGGATATGCAGGCAAAACCCAAGCAGGGATCCCTATCCGTTCCGTCCGACAAGGACAGTAGAAAGATTGACTCTTTGGCCAGGAAGGTCTATACATCTTCAGCTTTTGGCATTAAGATAGCCAATTATGCCGCTATGATGGCTGCCTATCAACTCCTTCTTTGGACAAAGGTGGCTACGTTCGTCCCTCAGTTACCTGAGGACCAGTGAGTCTTCCTCCGAGTTATCCAAGAGGAAGCTGTCCGGTTGTCAAGACACCAAATTACAGTTAGTCGAAATATGGCTGATTCGTCTGCTAGGGCACTGTTATCTTCCCTAGTCCTGAGAAGGTTTACCTGGCTGAGGACCACGGCTTTGCCTAATGAGACGCATGCCAAGGTGGAGGACCTACCATTTGAGGGTCAGAATCTGTTCTCAGACAAGACAGACGAGTACTTGTCGAAGAAACGTAAAGACAGGCTTACAGCGCACTCGTATGGCGTCACACAGCAGCAGCACCAACCTGGTCGCCCGCAATACAAGCCGTATCCCAGGTATCGTCAACACCGATATCAACCTTATTATAGCTATGGCTCCCAACGCCAGCATCATTATAGCCCGCAACCCTCCTTCCTGAGGAAGAGACAAGGGACCAAGACCCGACAGAACACCCCTCAGCATCAAGCCAAGGAGTCGGGACATTCTCAGAAGCAATTCTGACAATTACAGGGCCCTGAACCCTTTTTTGGGGACAGGCTGTTTTTCCTTTTTTGATGAGTGGTGTGAGATCACATCAGATGTTTGGGTTTTGAACATAGTTAAGTTTGGATATAAAGTTGAGTTTGTTCACTACTCTAGTCTCTCGCTCCGTTTTCTCTTCTCAATCGCCCCAGCCTGGGGTGGTCTCAGAGTTGTCTGCCTTACTTTTGAAAGGGGCTATAGAGGAGGTCCCCTCTACCCCTCCCTCCCGGGGTTTCTATTCCAACCTTTTCATAGTGGTCAAAAAGGATGGGGGTCTTTGCCCCATTCTGGATCTACGTAAATTGAATAAGTCCATCAGGGTTCGGAAATTTAAGATGATCACACTGCAAATGGTGTTGTCCTTATTGCCTCCAAATTCATGGTTTGGGGTATTAGATTTAAAGGATGCATATTTTCATGTCTCTATATTTCCTGATAACAGGAAGTTTCTGCGTTTCACCTATGGCACCCAGGTGTTCCAATACCGTGTCCTCCCGTTTGGGTTATCTACAGCCCCTAGGGTGTTCACGAAATGTGTGGCGGTGGTAATCGCCTACCTCAGGACACAGGGCTGCTGTATTTTTCCATACCTAGATGACTGGCTCATCGTTGGGCAATCTGTAGATGATGTTTCCCGCCAGATTGCTATCACTCTGGCTGCCTGCTTAAAGTTGGGGCTGTTTGTGAATTTAAAGAAATCGACACTCACCCCTACCAAGGTCATACGATTTATTGGAGCCATCATAGATGGGAATCAGAATGCTGGCTTCTTACCCCCCGACTGTCAGGGTTAGAGTGTATGTATGTAACCGAAGAGACTCCATATTCTTTTAGTATTCTAAGTGCTTTGTTCACAGGTGCCAAGACGTTCCCAACAGCTATCTCACAGAAGAGGATTGTTTTGGCTATCGCTTTTCCAGCCTTGGGAAACTTTCGCTTTCTCAGCTTCAAAGGGATTGTTTTGAGAACTATGGGGGGAGGTTGGGTCTGCTTGGATCTGATACTTTGTACTCCATGCTTTGCCCGTCATTCGTAACAATACACGTGTACCAGCCTGGATATTGTATCTGGGCCAGTGGACTATAATGCATTCTTTCTTCAGTAAACTTTTTAAAACAACGGACTTTTGTCTGATTGCAGAAGGTAGTCTGGAGTAAGGACATTATCTAGCCACAGTTCTGACATTTTATTACGAATCACAACTTTCCAATGCCTAAGCCAGAGCAGACGCATTCCAAAGCCGTTCCTGACAGGGACCCTTTGTTTGATCCATATGCCTCCCCCGGCTCTCAAGGACCTGTTCCAAGGGGGACAGGATCCTCTGTTACTACGATTTATACTCTCGCGCCTAGCAGAACGGATAGTCGGCCCATTGCCGCAGCAGATCCGTTGATATCCTTGCCGACTCCAACGCAGTGGGGTGCGAGGCCGTGGGAAGCGAGAGAAAGAAGGGCAAGTACAGTGTTCATGCCACCCCCGATGGACGGCCGGCAGAGTTTAGGAGTGATCGCCGAGCATCCCAGTAGCCAACCATGGTACTACTGGAACAGAGAAGCCGACCAGTCGGAGTGGGAAACGTCCCGCCGCGATGTATTAAGTTGGGACTATGCGGAAGTTAACCCATGGTCGGGGCAACAAGACCTAAGTGAACACACGTGGATACAATTGCAAAGCAGAACCGTAGCAATTGACGCTGGAATCTCAGCAGTTACAGGACTGGCGAAAGGGATCTTAGCAGGAAGGTCCCAAGAAGAACAAGGCGCAGGGGCCCAAGGCATGGGAGAAATAAGGCCTTGGCCCGGGGCAGCCTGTGCGGAATCATACGCTGAATATGTGGAAACCTCGCAAGCCACCGAGGAGCCACTTCATCAGTATACAGATACCGAAACCGCCGAAAGAAATATGGGTCGTGTACAAATCTTAGAGGAAAGGCTAACAAGCATGGAAGAGAGTCTGGCCCATGCAGTTCACCTACTGTCTGTACTAGTGGTTGGGAGTTCGGAAGAAAATCAGGAACTGCCAGCAGGCCTGCAGCAGAGCCTGTCTAACTTACAGAAGTATATCCCCAGGACAGGCGGGGGCACCAGGCCAACCGCTTCCGGTAGAGGATATACCGCAACAACCCGATGAACCACCAGATCCCACTCCGGGTGAGGATCCCTGTCCTGAACCAGAGGATCCTTGTCCTGACCCAGATACAGAGGAAGAAGTGGAAGAGAACGGAGACGGTGGGGGAGTACCCATAGAGGAACCTCCGACAACCCCGAGAGGTACACCGGAACGTCCTCCGGGGGGAGATCCCGCCACCACACCGCCAATTATTCCACCAACAACGTCCCAGGGAGGGGGGCAACCCTTTCTGCCGAGACTATTAGTGCCGTTACAAAGAGGCACCACTCCGCGTCTCTCTCCGCTACCGGGACCGATTGGAAGGGGGACTACTCCTCGACCGCTACAGACGCCTGGGCCGAGAGGAACTCCCGTCCCAAGACAACCGATCCCAAGAGACACTCCTCCCCCATTACAGCCTGTGCCGCTACAACCAGCGCCGTTGCTGCCAGCACCATGAGAGACACCCCCAGCACCATTACAACCAGCGCCGCGGTTGCCCGCACCACGAGGGACACCCCCAGCCCCGCTACAGCCAGCTCCGTTGTTGCCCGCACCACGAGGGACGCCTCCCGTTCAACCGTCACCGATACAGCCGGTACTGTTACAACCGGCACCGATGCTGCCTGCACCAAGAGGACCCCCTCGTCCGCCACAACCAATTCCAGGGGGCCCTCCTCTGCGGCTACCTCAGCCAAGGCCCCAGCAACCTCCATTTCAACCACAGCCGCAACCCGTACCACTCGATTACTACCCAGTACCGGCGCCAGCAGCGGCCAGGCCGCAAGAATTACCAATGGGCTGGGTTAAGTTGGAAGCCACATTTGATGGGGATCCTTCCAAATTGGGATTCTTCCTCGTGCAAGCCCTGCAATTCTTCAATCGGTGGGGACATCTATTTGGAGACGAAGCCAGTCAAATCGAACACTTGGGATCCCGTCTCCAAGGAAAAGCTGCCGAGTGGTATGTAGGTCTTTATGATATAGGCGCCCCTGAGTTAGATACACTTCAAGGGCTAGTGGATGCGCAGCGAGCGCAATATGAAGACCCTTTAGAGGAGACGAGAGCTCGAACAGAATTGCAGTCCATTAGGCAAGGCAACATGTCGGCTAGAGACTATGTTACAAAATTCCGACAGCTTGCCGCCAAATGCCCAAGGTGTGAGGAATCAACCAAAATAATTCTGTTCAAACAGGGCATAAATCCCAAGTTGCTGGATAGGGCCCTCATGCAAGATAATCCTCCCACCTTATTGGGATGGATTCAGTTAACTTGTGAAGTAGAAAACCGCATGCAAGAAGTGCGTTTAGTTGAACAACAGCAACATGCTGGACAAAGGCGCTCCTCAGTACTCGTTAGAGGAGGCAGAGGTGCTGGATATGCTACCAGAGGAGCGAGAGATGCTAGATGGCAACAAGGATTGTGCCTGCAGTGTGGCCAAAGCGGTCACTTTGTGGCGCAATGTCCGTACCGGCCTGTGCAGAGAACTCCGCTCCAATTAAGGCGTCCAGCCCCCGCCGCTTTCCCAGTGCCACCTCGCCCAACACCAGCTCCTAGAACAACAAGAGGCAGAGGCACTTCTCGTAGAAATCCTCCCGAAAGAGGGTTAGAGCTAGAAGAAATTATGGACTATGATTCAATGGCTCTAACCGGAGAGGAGAATCCAGAGAGTCCTGCTTCGGGAAACGAAATGGATCTGTCGTAAAAGGACCCAAACGGCAGATCAAACCTCAGTCAGTTCCTACTTTGAACAGACCTCATGGGTCCATTCTCTTCATACCAGTGACATTGGTGAATCCAGATAGAAAAATGCATATCCGCGTTCAAGCTCTTATAGACTCGGGCTGTTCTAGAGACATTATTGCCCCAGCCTTAGTGAATGGTTTAGTACTTCCCATTAAAGAATTGGAAACTCCAGTCATTTTCGAACAAATGGATGGCACTAACATGAATCCTGTCACTACTGAAACTGTGCCAGTCATCACAGGCATGGGGCAACATTGGGAGGTAAGATCGTTTGTAATTAGTGCCACTGCCAAATATCCATTGATTTTGGGAAGCAGATGGTTGTGGGATCACAATCCCTACATAGACTGGGCGACTGGGAGTATCACGTTTACCCATGATACCTGTAAAACTCACCGTTGGAATCAAAATTGGGGTAACAACCCTACCCTCAATGAGCAAGCCCTTCTAACTCAAGAAGAAATCAGCCAAATACCCAAACAGTACAGGGCTTACACCCAAGCTTTCACTGAAGAAGAAGCCAACTCTTTACCTCCCCACAGGAGGACGGATTGTGCCGTGGAGATATTACCGGGTGCATCTTTGCCCAAAGGCAGACTGTATCCCATGAGCCCTAACGAAAGGGAAGAACTCCGTAAATTCATTGACACCAATCTTCAAAGAGGATTTATCCGATCCGCTAACAGCCCGCATGCTGCTCCAGTACTGTTCGTGAAGAAGGACTCTGCACAGATTTTAGAGGACTAAACGCAGTATCCTCCAGCAATGCCTACCCCATCCCACTCATCCGAGATTTACTCAACGTCGTGGCACAAGGTAAGATCTTTACAAAATTGGATTTAAAAGATGCTTACTTCCACGTTCGTATCAGAGCAGGCGATGAATGGAAAACCGCCTTTAATACACCCCTCGGACAGTATGAATATTTAGTTATGCCGTTCGGCCTGGCCGGAGCCCCTTCGGTTTTCATGTCCATGATTAATGAAGTGTTGCATGAACTCTTATACAAAGGAGTAGTGGTGTACCTAGATGATGTCTTAATTTATTCAGAATCAGAAGAAGAACATGTAGAGCTTGTGAAGAGAGTTCTGACTACTCTAATGTGTAACAAATTACCCATTAAACTGTCTAAATGTGAGTTTCACAAAACAGAACTCACTTATCTGGGATACTGTATCTCTAAAGATGGTCTGAAAATGGACCCGGGCAAAGTACAAGCCATACATAATTGGCAAACACCCACTACCCGCAAGGAATTGCAATCCTTCTTGGGCTTTGCCAACTTCTACAGAGAATTTATAGCAAACTTTGCTCAAATAACACTCCCCCTAACCGAACTGTTAAAAACCAAAGACAAGGGGGACCAAGCCAAAAAACCAAGCGCCAAATTGTCCTGGACGCCAGAGTGCCAAGCGGCGTTCAATCACCTTAAAATTCAATTCGTTTCAGAACCCGTCTTACAACACCCCGATGAAAATCGCCCCTTCGTAGTACAGGTTGATGCCAGCGACACTGCGATTGGAGGCGTCCTCTTACAGAGGGGGGAGGACGGCAAACTTAAGCCCTGTGCCTTTCTATCTCGGAAATTTTCTGAAGCTGAAAGAAATTGGAATGTTTGGGAGAAGGAGGCTTTCGCTGTAAAAGCAGCACTTGCCACCTGGAGGCACTGGCTAGAAGGAGCCCATCATCCTTTTGAAGTGTGGACAGACCACAAAAATTTAGAAGCCTTACGCAGTCCCAGAAGACTAAATGCTAAACAACTGCGTTGGGCGGAATATTTCTCTAAATTCAATTTCACTTTGAATTTCTTGCCGGGCAAAACTAACTTTCTTGCCGATGCCCTATCACGCATGCCCCAACACAAAAGCAAAAGGGGGGAGACGATAGACACCGTCTTTTCGCCTACGCAATTAGGGGAGTGGTGACAACGCGCAGCCGCACCACCCAACCTTCCCAACCCGATCAAGGGTGGAGACTAAAACTGAAAGCTGAAGTGGAAAAGGAGGGGGAAAATGTACCCAAAGAAAAATTGCAACAATCTGAACAAGGAGAATGGCTTTGGGGAGACCGTTTCTATGTACCCAGTAGTTTACGAAAAGAAGTACTACAACGCTGTCACGACGCCCCTACGGCTGGACACTATGGGTACTTAAAGACACTTCATTTAGTACAACGGCAATTTTGGTGGCCAGGCATGCGCAAAGACATTTCTCAGTATGTAGCGTCATGCCCCATTTGTCTTAGTGCCAAATCCCGCAAGGGCAAGCCACCGGGACTGTTTCAACCTTTAGAAACGCCAAGCAGACCATGGGAAACAATATCCATGGATTTTATTACCGACCTACCCCCCTCCAAGGGTCACAATTGTATTTTGGTCGTGGTGGACTTATTCTCTAAGCAAGCTCATTTTATACCTTGCACATCTATACCTTCGGCTCGAAAGCTGGCAGATATCTTTCTAAAACACATTGTAAAACTACATTCTTTTCCATCAAAGGTGATTTCGGATCGCAGCGGGCAATTCGTTGCCAACTTCTGGCGGGAGCTTCTACAATTTATGGGGATTGAGCAAGGTTTAAGTTCAAGCCGTCATCCGCAAACCGACGGACAGTCTGAAAAAACTAATCAAATATTGGAACAATTCCTCCGCTGTTATATTAATTTCCAACAGGACAACTGGGTTGATTTGCTTCCCCTAGCAGAATTCTCATATAACAACAGTGTACATGCCTCCACTGGAGAAACTCCCTTTAAGGTCGTTTATGGCTTCCACTTCAAACCCTTCCCGTTTGAAGCGCTCCCCCCTCCTACTTCAGTAACCAAAGACGTTTCAGACTGGTGGGGGGAAGCTGCTCAACAATGGACTCTAATTAAAAAACATCTCGACAAAGCCAAACAGGATTACAAAAAATACGCAGATCGCCACCGTGTGGCTGGATGGGAATTACAACCAGGAGACCTTGTTTATCTCTCAACAAAAAACTTGAAAGTGACTCAAACCAGCCGCAAATTAGCTTTAAAATTTCTGGGACCCTTTCAGCTCACCGATACAGTCGTCTTCTGACGTTATATGCTGACTGCATTGCCGAACTCCCGACCTCAAGTGATCCGCTGGCCTCAGTCCTGAGGTAAAATGAAAGCCCTTATTAGGAAATTTAAAGGGTGTAGGTTTCAACCTGCCAGGCTTATCCAGGTCCTGTTGGTCTACATGGTCGCCACTGCAGCTGCGGTACCTTTAGCGAGGTTACGAATGAGGCCGCTTCAGGGTTGGTTCGCTAGAGCCTTTAGTCCGGAAAGGGACTCTCAACGCAAAAAATTGAGTGTCCCTCGCACAGTTCTGTCATCCTTGGACTGGTGGCTACAAGACTCTAACCTTTTTGAAGGGATAGGCTTTGGTTACAGGCAGCCTGACCTTACAGTTACAACTGATGTCTCTAACCTAGGGTGGGGCGCTCACTGCCAGGGGTCTTATGCCCACGGGTTGTGGGATGAGTCGGAGAGTGAGGAGCACATCAACCTCCTTGAGTTAAGAGCGGTCTACTAAGCTTTGATTTCTTTCTCCGAAATGGTGTGCAATAAGATTGTTCAAGTTTTAACAGATAACACCACAACCATGTTTTTTTTGAATAAACAGGGAGATACATTGTCTAGGCCCTTATGTGAGGAGGCCATAAAGATTTGGGAGTGGGCGATAGGCCACTCTATTTGGCTCATAGCTATCCATATCCCAGGGGAAGAGAATATTACAGCTGATCATCTTAGTAGACTGGCGGCGGACACGCATGAGTGGTCCCTTCACGTTAAATATTTACATCCTATTTTTACAGACTGGGGGACCCCAGAGTTAGACCTCTTCGCCTCGGAAGAGAACTACAAGATTCCCCAGTATTGCTCCAGAGGAGGCGTCAGCCTCGAGTCTCTTGGGGACGCTTTTCAGTTGAGTTGGTCAGGTCCCCTCCTCTACATGTTTCCCCCGGTTCCCCTGCTGGCCAGAGTAGTATCCAAGATCCAGTCGGACAGAGCGTCAGCAATTCTGATTGCCCCGTATTGGCCGAGACAGCCATGGTTCCATGTCCTTATGAGACTGCACAGTCGGATGCATCATCTCCCGGACTGCCCAGATCTCCTGTCGTTTCGAGGAGTGCTTCATCACAAAGTACGTTCACTCAGACTGACGGCATGGTTGATCCTCCAGGACTAGGGTTTTCGGCGGAGGTGATGAACGTCCTCCAGAATGCCCGTCGGTTGTCTACCAGACAGTCCTATTCCCTGAAATGGAACAAATTTTCTGTTTGGTGCAGGGACAGAGGGATTGACCCTTCAGCTTCCTCCCTCTCTGAGGTTTTGGATTTTTTATGGGGTCTTAAACAATCCGGACTAGCTAATTCTTCGGTCAAGGTGTACTTGGCCGCTATCTTGGCTTTCCACCCTCCTATTGACCGAAAGACCGTATTTTCCCACTACACCCCTAAATTGTTTTTGAAGGGGCTTAATAATTTATTTCCCCCAATTAGAGTATTGGTTCCCCAGTGGTCGCTGCCTTTAGTGTTGACGCGACTCCTTTCAAAACCTTTTGAACCTTTGGCTTCCTGCCCTTTAAGTTTGTTATCCTTCAAGGTAGCCTTTTTGGTAGCCGTTACATCTGCCAGGAGGATGGGTGAATTAGCAGCCCTCTCCTGTGACCCCCCTTATCTGAGCATTCATCAGGATAAGGTGGTCCTTCACACAAAAATTGAGTTTCTACCTAAAGTGGTGTCAAAATTTCATTTAGCACAGGAAATCTCATTACCTGTTTTCTTTAAAGATTTTACTTCTGAAGCGGAGAGATCTCTTCATACCTTAGATGTCCGTAGAGCTCTCCTTTTTTATTTAGACAGGGTTAGACCTTTCCGGAAGGACTCTCACCTTTTTGTTTGTTTTGCAGGCCCTAAAAAGGGAAGGGGCTAACTCTCAGACACTGGCCCGTTGGGTGGTACAGGCTATTTTGTTGAGTTACAAAGGTGTTAACTTGCCTTGTCCCTTGGAGGTTCATGCTCACTCCACTAGGTCTCATGCATCCTCGGCAGCTCTCTTGAGAGGCGTGCCGTTACAAGATATCTGCAAGGCAGCGACTTGGGCGTCTGCAGACACGTTTGTGAAGCATTATGCTTTGGACGTCTTGGACAGGAAAGAGACTGCAGTGGGAACAGCAGTCCTACAATCAATATTCCTGTCGTGATACCTCTATGCCTACCACCCAGGTATTTATGCTATGTAGTCTCCCATGTGGGACTGCACAGGAAGACCGCCGATGAAAAACAGTGTTTCATACCTGTAACTGTTGTTCATCTAGGTCTTCCGTGCAGTAACACATACCCTCCCTCCTTCCCCGCTAATTCTCTTGGTACTTACCTTGCAGTCGGCGGCGGAAGAGGATCTGAGGGTACGTCGGGGGCACCCCGCCTCTTAGAAGCTGTTTTCGGCGGGAAAAGACAGCCGCGCATGCGTGCTGAGAGGCTGGGGCGCCCCCTAGTGGCTCAGAGCTATAAAAATCTCCGAGATCGGCAGGCCTGCGCGTGCGCAGTCCCCATGTGTTACTGCACGGAAGACCTAGATGAACAACAGTTACAGGTATGAAACACTGTTTTTCCACTCACTGCATTTAAAATACTTTAAATCCTAGTTTATCAATTTTATCAGCATATGGCAGACTTCAGAAAGCTATCTAAGCAAAGAACATAGTATTGTAGTCTGTAAATGAATGAATTTGATCCTATCAGGTTTTCTACAGGTGCCAGAGGAAGAGAGCAGTCTCACCCAATTCCCTCCTTGCTTTATAGCCCCATCTCACCTAGATTCTTATCCTTTCAAGTTCCACAGTCCTTGCCATAGCCACTTCACAGGTCAAAAGGGCATTTTTTTCCCTTTTGCTCCTGTGGAAAAGCTAGTAAGATACAGAGCTTTTTTTCAGCTGGAATGTGGTGGAACGGAGTTCCGGCACCGCTTAAAAATGGTCACATGGCTGGTGGCCCCGCCCCCTGATCTCCAGACAGAGGGGAAATTAGATTGTCCTCTGCGCTGAGCGGTGCGGAGGGCAATCTAAAATCCCCTCTGTCTGGAGATCAGGGGACGGGGCCACCGGCCATGTGACCATTTTTGCTGAGGGCGATTTAAACTTTAAAAAACTCCCCTTGGTCCAGCTGACCCAAAGTGACATCATTGTGCAGTACTAAGTTCCACCACTGAGTTCCACCACCTCTTTTCCCAGAAAAAAAGCCCTGGTAAGATATAACCCTTTATGCTATCTAAAAAAGATGTCCAGCATGGGAACATTCAATCTTTTGTCCTCCTTTGCAGATCTTACAAAAATATGGTGAGCCCAGGAAAGCTTGCTCCCTTCTTTTTCTTTTGATAATTAGACTAGAAATTAATTAGTGCTAGCAACTGAGTTGTCTGCCTTGATATTTTCTTCATTACAGTTGTAGATTGATGCTTGAACTAGGGGAGCTCACTTAAGATATTGCAGTGAGAATTGGTAAAGGAGAGATTACAGAGATTTAATTGGGTTCATATTAAATTTTACAGAATATCTGATTTTCTCCAAGGGTAGGACCTATTCCTTTCCTCATAGCTGGTTTTTCAGTCCTACTTCCAGATGATTTAAATATTACTACTACTTCCCATCTCACCCTGGCTTGTGATTTGGTAATGTGACAGACATGCACACTTACTGTGATCTGTAAACAGTTTTCAAAAGCTTGGAAAAAATATTAGCAGGATTTTTTAAATTTAAAAATCATTATTATGATGCACATGAACATAAAGAACATCTGTATTGACCACAAGTTACAAAAACAAAGGTTGAAAGCTTGAATAGATCAAACAAGGACTCTTCTATTCTAAATTAAGCATCCACAGAAAGCTACACTATGAATAAATGCTCTTCAGGTGAGGCTTGAGATACAAAAGTTAATTAAGATTGTTGCATATACTGGAAATCAACCTGGAAATAAAACGTTAGATGTATTCTTTATAGCCAAACTTAATCTGTTCAGAGTGACTGTTATGACCTTTACTTTCTTTAGGGTAGATTTTTCTTTTAATCTATCCCTTAACCCTCTGGGTAGTCTGCTGCCACCAGGAATATTTTATTCCAAGATATTTTATTTAAATTTTCCCTTTGGTAACGTTCCCAAAGCGTCAGGCTCCTTCGTGGTTCTGCGTGGCCCTGAGGGATAGGAATGAAATATAGCAATGACAGCTACACTGGGATATAACAAAACAAAATAAACTTTTATTTAGTTAAGAAGCGTATTGGTTTCATAAAAGTGGTTCTCGGTTCTTAAAGTTTCTTCATTTACTCTCATTCACACAGATCTCTTCCAAGCCTTCACACACAGCCTCTTTCTCTAACGCAATATTTATCTCACAGAAATGCTTAAAACTCCTCAGGCAGCATACAGCTAGCCTCTCTTTCTCTGACTCTTATTCACAGTAATATTAAACCTGCTCAGGCAGCACACAGCTGGCCTCTCTTTCCCTGACTGAGTGTCCTTTCACAAACATGCTCAGTTCAGGTTCCACACAGGTTATATTTCTCTCATAAAACACTTCAACATCTTCAGGCAGCACACAGCTAGCCTGCTTTCTTCTGACTGAAAACCTTCCTCTCTGCCCTGTCAGTCTCAAACTGCATTCACTCCGCCCACACTCTCAGTCATCAACCAATCATATCACTCACTCATCCCTCTCTTACCCCCACTCTTCACCTAGCTCAAACCAAGCATTTAAAGACACATGCACCCATTTACTTGAAATCATTACAGTGACAAAAATAGATTTTGTATTGTCAGCATTTGTTCTAAATGTTTCTCTGTTCCAAATACTTTCACGTCTGATTTATGCTAGTCAATCATTCTATGATTTTGTTAATTATCGTTGTGCAACTATCTTGGTATAGATGAGAATCTTGAGGGGTCCTGGCTGAACAGAAATGACAGCATTCAAACTCCAAGTGCTCTACAGACACCACAGCTCACATCAACAGTGCTAAGAGAGAATACTCGACAAATTGGGGAGCAAATTCAGGAGCATGAGTCAGAACCAGGAGCTGAACAAGATTTTTTACACAAGTAAGTAACAATGTCATACTTAAACAGTGATAAGAAATTCTTACTAAAATACTGTTGAAATGAAAATTCTAAAGCAAAAAATGTAACCTTTAGGCAGGACTAGAACTGATACTATGTTTAAAACTTGCTTAAAAGAAAAAAAATCAACAAATTAATACAAGCATTTGAAGAGGAGTTGAGTACTAAAGACACCATAAAAGGTATCTAGGAGGCTTCTGTAATGAAACTACATTCCGTGTAGCACCAGAAATTGCTATGTTATCTGAGAAAAGTACTGCATTTACCTAGATACCAAATATTGCACAAAAAATAAAATTTCCTTGCAACAGCAATATTGCAGCTTTAGGAGAAGTTATGGGCCATGCCACCTGTGAGACCACTTCTATTCCAGATATTGTGTTTACAAACTCTAACTTGTTTTTGTTGGAAAACCTTATCAATATGAACCTTGAAAGCATTTAAAGTTGTTATTAAATTATAAGCCTTTTGGTACGGGCTTGTTAGTTTTATTCGAGTGCGGGGATTCACTTTAGAATTCATTCGATTTAGATTATTTATTCCTATACTCTATTATTATCATTAACATTAATAATATACACATTCTTATTAAACTAATTTAACATTTCATTTAATAAGAATTTCTTACTCACTGTCTTGCTGTACACAAAATTCCTCTAAAAGTGTTAGTTAATAACAGGTTGGAATAAATTATCTAAAATTATTAGACACTATAAAAATCTGTGCAACTGGTGTCACTTAAGTCTTCTTGGAGTAAATGTAAAAAAAATACATGTCCAGTATGCATCCTGTGGCTGACTTACTTACTCACTCTTCTAAGCCCTCAGATGCAGATATCTTGGTTGGGCCAACAAAAACTAGAAGATTTAAGTCGAAAGGACAGGACGGGAATGAACTACATGAAAGGAAGAAGTGGTGTAAGGCATGCAGTGTAAGTGCTGGGAACCCTGCAAGCCAGGGAAACACTGGGTGTGACTCATAATTCAATTGCTAATGAGTGAAAGTTGCTTACCTGTATATAACAATCATATAGTTTATTCTTGGTTTTTATGACTCCAAAAGGCAGACTACAAAAAAGGACCAAGCTGTGACAAAGATTGCTCGTGTGTCAACAAAATGTCTACATTTGAGTAGAGATGGGCAGGGAATGAAAAAAACCCCGAACCGCTCGGTTCGTGGTTCGTTAATTTCCATGGAAAACGAACTCTCCTGATTTCCGAACAGGTTTGGGGTTTCGGGGGGGCCACGATGGCCCCCTTTATGCTCAGAGATCCCAAACTTCCAGGGAGTTTTCACTAGGCTCTCCTCCAGCCACCCTCCAAGTTTTGTGAAGATTGCAATACGGATCTCCAAGTTATAGAGCCCCGAAGTTGGGGCCCCAGGAAAGTCCCATAGAATTGGAGTCATCAGTGGCAATTGCCTTATGCCTCCATTTGAAGTGATGGACCCCCAGACGTGCATTATGTCTGTGGCCGCTCCCTCCTCGCGGGCGGGCTTGGGGAGGCATCCTGCTGCCTCCCAACTCGGGATGGGGGTCTAGCCACCACCCGGCAGCAACCCCTGTGCCCGCCCACACAGCCCTAGGGGCAACTGCACGTCTGATGCTGTGGGTCATGTCAGCAGCTGCCCCCACCTTGCGAACAGGCTCGGGCAGGGAGGTGTCCGGCCACCTCCCAACTCAGGGTGGGGGGTCTGGCCGCTACCTGGTGGCATCCCCCTGTGCCTGCCCACACGACCCTAGGGGCGACCGCACATCTGGCGCTGTGGGTCATGTCAGCGGCTGCCCCCTCCTTGTGGGCGGGCTCAAGCGGACGCGTCTGGCTGCCTCCCAACTCAAGGCATGGGGTCTAGTCACCACCCAGTGGCCACCCCCCTATGCCCACCCACCTGGCGTTACAGGTGACCGCATGACTTGCGTGTGAGACATGTTGGCAGCCACCCCCTCCTCTCCATGATTGGGGAGGTGAGAGTTACTTCCCCAAAAGGCACCCAAGTCCCATGGATGGTGTGCAGGGTAACCTTCCCCGGATGGGAAACAAACTGATTGACACACCCATCTCTTATGCTGAGAAACGGTGAGTGACTGGCCACCCACAAGATTCACCTCCTGGACGTGGCACACTGATGGAGACCTCCCCCTCCTTGGGATGAGGTTATTCTAAGTCCCGCTGGTGGGGTTTGTGGGGTCCTATTATCATCCTACAGCATGAGGCCCCTCTTCCCTAGAAGATGTGGCTGCTGACCAAACCAACCCAAGTCTGCATCACACATCCATCGTAGAATTTCATATAATTTGCTGAATATTTTCTCATTATCACAGTATTTGATATCACATTGCTGCATATTCTCACCTAATTACACATTAGAACACTTCCTGAGTACGAGAATTAGATTCTAAGACACCTCTGAGACAAGGCGGCAGTAACGTATGCCTTCCCCACTTTGGGGGGGAGGCCATGTTAAGTCCCCAGGATAGGATATGGCAGCCGCAGATTTCACCCACTGGCCAGCCATGGTGGCAACGACGGGAACCATCCCACCATCAGTGGGGGAGAGCAGACAGGACAGGTACTCCACTCAATTTTCCCAGGCACGGTCTGCCCAGGAGAGCAGCATGCAGCTGAACAGCGGCGTGGAGAAGTGGTGGCTGTTGCAGGCGTGACCCGCTGTGTGTGGTGGATCACGGTCAGGGAGGGGGACACTTGGCCCTCCCCCAGCAGGAAAGCAAAGCAACGCAGCAACATTATATGTACCGCTCCCTTGCACAGAGGGGCGCCGGCTAGGCTGGACTGGGTGCACAAAATAAGTGGCCCAGACAAGGCCAACTGAGGAGAGGAGTGATCAGAGCAATGCAGCGACATCGTATGCTCCCCTTGCTCGCATGGAGGGGAGGACGGCCCAGCTGCACAGGAAGCACAAAATAAGTGGCCTGGAAGAGGCCAGACCACGAGAGCAGCGTGTAGCTGAACGCGTGCATGGAGTGGTGGAAATTGTCACCAGCATCACTCACCCGCTGGATGTGGCAGAAAGTCCCTGACCCTCCCGCCGGATGTGGCAGGTCACAGTCAGGGTGGGGGGAGACCTGGCCTTCCCCCGCAGGAGAGCAGCGAAGCGATATGCACTTCCCTCCCTTGCATGGAGGGGCTACGGGTGGCAGAACATGCTGCAGAAAATAAGTGGCTTGGACGGCCGGCCGAGGAAGGCGGTGTGTGGCATACCTGGAGGCGGTCGGTCAACAGCATGACCCACCCACTGACTGTGGAGAAGTGGTGTGGAGAATGGCGGAGTCAAGAGGTGGAGGCTGTCACCAGGATGATCCACCTGCCTGACATGGGTGGAGACATGGCCTGCCTGGAAGGGGAAAGCAGAGCCAAGCAGCAACATCATGCGCGCCTCTGCCCCACATGGAGGAGAAACGTCCCCCGGCTAGATAGGCGGCACAAAATAATCGGCCGGGACAGACCCGGAAGAGCAGCACGCTAGCACAACATGATGCCCTCCCTCATGCAGAGGAGTGGTGGCTGCAGGCATGGCCCACCCACCGGACATGGCGGAAAGTCCCTAACCCACCTGCCGGTCATGGCGTGTCAGGGAAGGGGGTGACATGGTGCATGCCCCTGCTCTACATAGAGGGGAAACGTCCTCCGGTTGTGCAGGTGGCACAAAATAGTTGGCCGGGGCAGGGATGGACCCGGAAGAACAGCACACTGGTGTGGCATGACGCCGTCCCATGTGCAGAGGAGCAGTGGCCGTGGGCATGACCCATCTGCTGAACGTGGTGTGTCGCGGCCAGGGAAGGGACAAGACATCATGCACGTCCCTCCCCGCATGGAGGGGAAACATCCCCCAGCTGGACAGGTGGCATAAAATAATCAGCCTGGATGGGGACAGACCCTGAAAAGCAGTACATGAACAACAACAAAAAATGAACAATAGTTTAGTTTATTGTTATTACGATCCAGGATCAGAATTTGCATCAGCATATACAGTAGTATCTAACAAATACATTGATTACATGTCTAAGCATATCTAGAAAGCTGGGCAATATATTTAAATACATAAAATTGTTAGATATTGGTTAAAATTTCTTAAGGGAGTTATGGTAATCTATCTAATTAAACTAATCAAGGTGCAGGATCTTACTACTTCAGCAGGGGTTTCATTACAACAAATTGCTAAGGATAGCAGAATAAAATTAACTATAAAAGTACATTAGTTTTAAGATTACCCATGTCTAAAAATTCAATACATCAATGTGTTAAAATAGATAAAATAATTAAAATCTTAATTAAAATTTCTAGTAAAAGTAATAGTGTTCTGTCTGATTACACTAGCCAAAGCACAGAACCTTGCAACCTTAGCAGTAATTTCTTTACAGGAATCAGTTAAAAGGAGGGCAGAATAAGATTGACTTGATCTGCCTGGGTAGGCAGCAATAACTGGTAAGATATACTTGGTTCGGATCTCCTGATAGTGTCAGAGCTGTGGCTAAATAATGTCCTTATTCCAGACTACCCTCTGCAATCAGACAACAGTCCATTGTTTCCAAAAGGTTTTTACTGGAGAATTAGTTCATTATAGTCCACTGGCCTGAATACAATATTCAGGATGGTACATATGCATTGTTACCAATGACAGGCAAAGCATGAGGTACAAAGTAACAGATCCCAGCAGGCCCAACCTCCCCCCATAGTTCTCAAAACAATCCTTCTGAAGCTAGGAAAGCGAAAGTCTCTCAAGGCCGGTTCTTGGTGGAACAGCGGTAGCCAAAACAATCCTTCTCTGTGAGATAGCTGCCTGGGAACCTTGGCACCTGTGAAGAAAGCACTTAAACACTGAAAGGATTAAAGATGGAGTCTGTTAGGCAAGAACATACATGAGAGCATTCTGAACCTGACATTCTGCCCCCTCTAAGATGCTCCCCCCCCCCAGGTTTATGTGGATAGCGAGTATGGAATGCTTTAACTAATCTAGGAGCATGAACATGTACAGAATTCACCCACTCATCAAATCCAGAGTCAAAGTCCTTCCACCTAATAAGGTAAAACAGTTGGTTTCTTTTCACCTTAGAGTCCAAAATTTGCTGTACTTCGTAATGAGTTTGATCATCAATTAAAGTCGGAATTGGAGGGGCATGGATGTGCCATTGGTCTGCGGGAGGAGTTCTTTTTAACAGACTAATGTGAAAAGTATTGTGTACGTGGCGCAGATTCTTTGGTAAATCCAAGGCAACAGTCACTTTGTTGATCACTTTATGAACAGGAAAGGGTCCAAGAAATTTTAATGCGAGCTTACGGCTGGTTTGAGTTACTTTCAGATTCTTTGTGGAGAGATAGACAAGGTCGCCTGGCTGTAAATCCCAATCGGCCGCACGGTGGCGGTCGGCGTATCGTTTGTAATCCTCTTTGGCTTTGTCGAGATGTTTTTTAATTTGAGTCCATTGCTGAGCAGCTTCCCCCCACCATTCTGTCACGTCTCTGGAAGCCGCCGTAGGAGGGGGGAGTGCTTCAAACGGGAAGGGGTTGAAGTGGAAGCCATAAACGACTTTGAAGGGAGTTTCTCCCGTGGAGGCGTGCACACTGTTATTGTAAGAGAATTCTGCCAAGGGGAGCAAATCGACTCAATTATCTTGTTGGAAGTTAATATAACAGCGAAGGAATTGCTCCAGGATTTGATTAGTTTTTTCCGACTGTCCGTCAGTTTGAGGATGATGGCTTGAACTTAAACCTTGTTCAATATTTAGCAGTTGTAAAAGCTCCCGCCAGAAGTTGGCAACGAACTGTCCGCCACGATCCGAAATCACCTTAGACGGAAAAGAATGTAATTTTACAATGTGTTTTAGAAAAATATCCGCCAGTTTTCTAGCTGAAGGTATAGTGGTGCAAGGTATAAAGTGTGCTTGCTTGGAGAATAAATCCACTACCACCAGAATACAGTTGTGCCCTTTGGAAGGGGGTAAATCGGTGATAAAGTCCATGGAAATTACTTCCCACGGTCTGCTTGGTATTTCTTACGGTTGTAATAATCCGGGAGGCTTGCCTTTGTGGGATTTGGCACTGAGGCAAATGGGGCAGGATGCTACATATTGGGAAATGTCCTTGCGCATGCCTGGCCACCAGAACTGACGCTGTACTAAATGAAGCGTCTTTAAGTACCCGTAGTGTCCTGCCGTAGGGGCATCGTGACAGCGCTGCAAGACTTCTTTTCTTAAGGTGGCGGGTACATAAAAGCGGTCCCCCCAAAGCCATTCCCCTTGTTTCGATTGTTGCAGTTTGTCTTTGGGCACTTTTCCCCCCTCCTTTTCCACTTCAGCTTTCAGCTTCAACCTCCACCCCTGATCGGGTTGAGGGGGCTGGGTAGTGCGACTGCGCGTTGTTACCACACCCCCTAATTGCGTAGGTGAAAAGACGGTGTCTATAGTCTCCTCCCTCTTGCTTTTGTGTTGGGGCATGCGCGAGAGGGCATCAGCTAGAAAGTTAGTTTTGCCCGGCAAAAAGTTCAAAGTGAAATTGAATTTGGAAAAGTATTCTGCCCAGCGCAGCTGTTTAGCATTTAGTCTGCGAGGACTGCGTAGGGCTTCTAAATTTTTATGGTCTGTCCAGACCTCGAACGGCTGATGAGCTCCCTCTAACCAATGCCTCCAGGTAGTGAGAGCTGCTTTTACAGCAAATGCTTCCTTCTCCCATACATTCCAATTTCTCTCTGCTTCAGAAAATTTCCGAGATAGGAAGGCACAGGGCTTGAGCTTCCCGTCCTCCCCCTTCTGCAAAAGTACGCCCCCTATTGCGGTGTCGCTGGCGTCGACTTGCACTACAAAGGGGCGGTTTTCGTCGGGGTGTTGGAAACAAACTGCATTTTGAGAAGATCGAATGCCTCCTGGCATTCTCGTGTCCAAGGCAATTTGGCACTCGGCTTTTTGGCATTATCCCCCTTGTCTTTAGTTTTTAACAGTTCAGTTAGGGGGAGTGTAAGTTGAGCAAAGTTTGCAATGAACTCTCTATAGAAGTTGGCGAAACCTAAAAAGGACTGTAGTTCGTTGCAAGTAGTAGGAGTTTGCCAACTTTGGATTGCTTGTACTTTGCTCGGATCCATTTTTAAACCATCTTTGGAGATGCAGTAGCCCAAATAAGTGAGTTCTGTTTTATGAAATTCACATTTAGATAGTTTGATGGGCAGTTTGTTACACATTAGGGTGGTTAGGACTCTTTTGACCAGATCCACGTGTTCCTCCTCAGATTCTGAATAGATTAAAACATCATCTAGGTAAACCACCACTCCTTTGTACAAAAACTCATGTAAGACTTCATTGATCATGGACATGAAAACCGACGGTGGCCCAGCTAATCTAAACGGCATAACTAAATATTCATACTGGCCAAGGGGCGTGTTAAAAGCGGTTTTCCATTCATCCCCTGCTCTGATACGAACGTGGAAGTAGGCATCTTTTAAGTCTAATTTTGTAAAGATCTTACCTTGAGCCACGACATTGAGAAGGTCTCTGATGAGCGGGATGGGGTATGCGTTGCTGGATGATACAGCGTTAAGTCCCCGAAAGTCCGTGCACAGTCTGAAACCCCCATCTTTCTTTTTGACGAAGAGCACTGGTGCAGCATGCGGGCTGTTAGCAGGTCGTATAAATCCTCTTTGAAGATTCGTGTCAATGAACTTGCGAAGTTCTTCTCTTTCGTTGGGGCTCATGGGGTATAGGCGGCCCTTAGGCAGCGAGGCGCCTGGTAAAATTTCCACGGCACAGTCTGCCCTCCTATGTGGAGGTAAAGTATTGGCCTCTTCTTCTGTGAAGGCTTGGATGTAGGCTCTATATTCCTTTGGTATTTGATTAATTTCTTCCTGGCTGAGGAGAGCTGAATCTTTGTGGGTAGGATTGACACCCCAATTTTGATTCCAACAGTGACTTTTGCAGGCGTCATGGCTGAACGTAATGCTTCCTTCTGCCCAGTTTATATAGGGGTTGTGATCGCACAACCATCGGCTTCCCAGGATCAAGTGGTATTTGGCGGTGGCACTAATGACGAACGATCTTACCTCCCAATGGTGCCCCATGCCAGTTACGACCGGAGTGGTTTCGGTAGTGACTGGGTTCATATTAGTGCCGTCCATTTGCTCAAAAATAACGGCTGTTTGCAGTTCCTGTACAGGAAGCACCAATCCATTCACCAAGGCTGGGGCAATAACGTTTCTTGAGCAGCCCGAATCTATTAGAGCTTGCACACGGATGTGCATTTTTCGATCTGGATTTACTAATATTACGGGTATGAAGAGTATGGACCCTGGAGGTCTGTTCAAAGCAGGAACAGACTGAGGTTTGATCTGCCGTTTGGGTCCTTTTACGACAGATCCATTTCGTTTCCCGAAGCGGGACTTTCTGGATTCTCCTCCCCGGTTAGAGCTGTTGAATCATATTCCATAACTTCTTCTAACTCTAACCCTCTCTCGGGGAGGTTCTTCCGCGGAGCTCCTCTGCCCCTCGCGGATCTGGGAGCTGGTGTCGGGCGCGGTGGCGCCGAGTAGATTGCGGGGGCTGGACGTCTTAGTTGGAGCAGAGGTCTTTGCACAGGCCGGTACGGACATTGCGCTGCAAAGTGACCACTTTGGCCACACTGCAGGCATAAACCTTGTTGCCATCTAGCATCTCTCGCTCCACGAGTAGCGTATCCAGCCCCTCAGCCTCCTCGAACGAGGACTGAGGAGCGCCTTTGGCCCGTTGGTTGTTGATGTTGTTCTACTAAACGAACTTCCAGCATGCGATTTTCTACTTCGCAGGTTAACTGGATCCATCCTAACAGCGTAGGAGGGTTATCTTGCATGAGAGCTCTATCCAACAATTTAGGATTTAACCCCTATTTGAATAAAATGATTTTGGTGGATTCCTCACACCTTGGGCATTTGGCAGCAAGCTGTCGGAATTTTGTAACATAGTCTCTAGCCGACATACTGCCTTGTCTAATAGACTGCAATTCAGTCCGGGCCCTAGTTTCTTCTAGGGGATCTTCATATTGGGCACGGATCGCGTCCACTAGCCCTTGAAGTGTATTCAATTCGGGGGCACCAACATCATAAAGTCCTACATACCAGTCAGCCGCTTTGCCTTGAAGTCTCGATCCCAGGTGTTCGATTTGACTGGCTTCACTTCCAAATAGATGTCCCCATCGATTGAAAAACTGTACTGCTTGGACAAGGAAAAATCCCAGCTTGGAAGGATCTCCATCAAACGTAGCTTCTAGCTTAACCCATCCCATGAGAAGTTCTTGCCTGGGAGCTGGTGCTGGCATCGGGTAGACGTCGAGCGGGGCGAGTTGTAAAGGAGGCTGTCGCGGTGTTGGCGGTAGTTGCGGCGGAGGCTGCTGAGGATAAGGTTGAGGTTGTTGTGGGGGAGGCCCTCCCGGAATCGGCTGGGGAGGCCCTCTAGGTACGGGCTGTAGCGGCGCTGGCCGTAGGGGTGCCGGCTGAACCAGCGGTGAGCCTCTAGGCGCTGGTAACAGAGGAGCGGGAATCGGCCCTTGGGGTGCCGGTTGAAACGGGGATGGGTGAGGAGAGATAGGTTGGGGAGGCACCATGGTCCCCCACGGCCCTGGCGTTTGGTGTGGCCTGGGAGTAGTACCTCTTCCGATTCCGCTCGTCCCAGGGATTACTCGCGGTGTATCTCCTCTCGGGAGGCTTGGCGGCTGATTCGCTGGGGTCGTGGGTGGAGGTACTATAGGGGAAGTGGGCCTCAGAGGTTGTCCTGGTTCCCCACCTCCTCCTCCGTTTCCACTGTCAGCAGGAATGATTGGACGATCGGGACGGGGGTCTTCTGGACACGGTTCTCCTCCTCCTCCGCCGGCTCCATTGTCATCCGGTATGATCGGCTGTTCGGGACGGGGTTCTTCTGGACACGGGTCTTCAGGACAAGGTCTTTCCCCGGTTTCAGATCCAGAATCCCCCGTTTCCGGTGGCTGTTGCGGCCACGGTTGGATAGGGCCCTCTGGACGGGGCAAAAGATTTTGTAGGTTTGACAAACTTTGACTGATGTCTGGTCGACCAGCTGGCGGTTCACGCCCACCATCCCCCACCACGAGTACCGATAGCAGGTGGACGGTGTGGGCTAAACTTTCTTCCATGCTTGCTAGTCTGTTCTCCAAAACTTGCACTCTGTCTGGATTCACCTCCTCCTGTTCTGTATAACCAGTAGCTTGCGAAGTGGGCACATATTCCGCATGTGGCCTCTGTAGGCCAGGTATGATTTCTTCCACTCCTTGTTCTTCTTGAGATCTTGCAGCTAAGATCCCTTTCGCCAAACCAGTGATTGCTGATATTCCCGAATCATTTGCAATCGTTCTGCTTTGAAGCTGCACCCACTGGTGCTCACTTACGTCTTGTTGCCCCGACCACGGGGTGACTTCCGAATAATCCCAGCTTAGGGCGCCACGGCGGGACGTCTCCCACTCCGTTTGTTCGGTCGTCCTGTTCCAGTAAAGCCACGGTCGGCTGCTGGCATGCTCAGGTATTGACTCCAAACTGCGCCGACTATCCACCTGTGTTTGCGTGAACATCGTACTGGCCCTCCGTTCCCTCGTCTCCCTTGGTCTCGTGCCCCACTGCGTCGGAGTGGGCGCGGAAAACAGTGGTTCGGCTGTAGCTCTGGGCCGGGTATCTGCACTGCTGGGAGCGAGAGTGTAGAGCGTAGTAACAGAGGAGCTGTTTCCTCTCGGTACAGGTCCTTGAGGTTCCAATCCTTGGGAGCCAGGGGAGGCATACGGGTCAAACAAAGGATCCCTGAGCGGGACAGCTTTGGAGTCCGTTTGATCCGGCTTAGGCATTGGAAAAAATTGATTGATAACAAAATGTCAGAGCTGTGGCTAGATAATGTCCTTATTCCAGACTACCCTCTGCAATCAGACAACAGTCCATTGTTTCCAAAAGGTTTTTACTGGAGAATTAGTTCATTATAGTCCACTGGCCTGAATACAATATTCAGGATGGTACATATGCATTGTTACCAATGACAGGCAAAGCATGAGGTACAAAGTAACAGATCCCAGCAGGCCCAACCTCCCCCCATAGTTCTCAAAACAATCCTTCTGAAGCTAGGAAAGCGAAAGTCTCTCAAGGCCGGTTCTTGGTGGAACAGCGGTAGCCAAAACAGTCCTTCTCTGTGAGATAGCTGCCTGGGAACCTTGGCACCTGTGAAGAGAGCACTTAAACACTGAAAGGATTAAAGATGGAGTCTGTTAGCAAGAACATACATGAGAGCATTCTGAACCTGACAGATAGAACTTACAGTATAAAAGGACATGCTCTATTGTCTCTACCTGCCCAGATTGACAAGGGCATAGGTGATTTGCATATGGAATATGAGCATATCTCCCCTCCAAGACAGCGGGTGGAAGGGCGTTAAAACGTGCTAAGGTGAAAGCTCTGCGGTGTTTTGGGAACTGCAATGAAAAGAGATAGCTAAGTGGGGTAAAATTTTGTTTTCTATTCATTACTGGCATGACATTTAAGGCCTGTGCTCTATCTACTTGGAGAGAAGTGGCCCATAGTCTCTGTTTGATAATCATTCTGGCTCCTTGGTGGCCAAGGTGCAACAGCGCTGTGCTGGAGAAGCCCAATAGTGACAGTTTGCGTTCTATTTTTGAGATCCAACTTGATCGGAAGCTGTCTAGGAAGATTAAAGGCGTTAATCCTGAGGGGGGAAATTTTATCTTGAGCCATAGACAGATGGCATGGAACCAGGCCCGGGTTTCCAATGTTACTACCCCAGCCTCTAACCTGAGCAAAGCATTATGGATACATCTTGGCACTCCTAATAAGGATCTTAGAAATTTGGATTGGATTACTTCAAGCTTGGAGTGATCTTTGTACAGGGATACCTGAGCACCATACATAAGCGGAGGTATTGTCTTGCCTTGGAAAACCTTCAGGGCATGTGGGATGTAAGCACCTCCTTTTATATTGAAAAATCTCAAAATGGCTGAGGCTGTTTTATGGGCAGATTCTGTGACCTGAGAGAGGTGTGCAGCCCATGAGCCTGAGTGTTGGAATGCGACTCCCAAATACCTGAATACCTTTACCTGCTCAATCTTATGTCCATCTATTTGCCACCTGTGTAAGGTGGGTCTTTTGCCAAAGACAAGTATTTTGGTTTTGGTAAAATTTATAGTGAGATGTTCATCATTGCAATACGATGCAAGTGCTCGGAGAGCTCTTCTTAGCCCTACTTCGGTATATGACAGGATAACCGTGTCATCTGCATATAAAAGTGCAGAGATGGGTCTGTTTGCAATGATTGGAGGGTGGAAGTCCGGATTAGATAGGGACTGTGTCATAGAATTGATATAAAAATTGAACAATAAGGGAGCGAGTATACAGCCTTGTTTCACACCCCTCTTAACTGGCACCCTATGAGATAAGTGCCCTTGTGTGTTGCATCTTACTGAGAGTTGGTTATCCTCATAAAGGGCCCTTATAAGGGCCAACAATCTCCGATCTATCCTAGACTGCTCTAGTTTTGCCCAGAGTCTGTTGCGCGAGATGCTATCAAACGCCATTTTGTAATCAACAAATGCTGTGTACAAGGCTCCTGATGGTCTAGCTGTGTATTTATCTAATGCTGCAAAAGCAGGCACTGGTGCATTGTGGATTGGCCACTTCTAAATCCAGCTTGTTCTTCTGCTAGTATGTTTTCCTCATCTATCCAGTCCCGAAATTTCCAAAACAGATGTCTAGCATATAATTTTCCCACCACACTGAGCAAACGAATAGGTCGGTAGTTAAAAGGGTCTGATCTCGCCCCTTTCTTGTATATTGGGATAATAACTGCCATACCCCAGTCTCTAGGGATTATGCCTGTTTGGTCAATGTACATAAAAAGGGTTGCTAACACCGGAGCCCACCAGTCCACATCTGATTTTATTAATTCAGGTGGGATCAAGTCACTTCTGGGAGCCTTCCCTGGCTTTAACTGAGATATAAGTCTCTTAACTTCTGTGGTTGTAACTGGTGGCCATGATGGAAGTATGTCAATATTAGTTGCAGGGCACTGCATCTGAGATGTCTCGGCTGTGTATAGTGCATAAAAGTGATCTTCCCAAGTCTTTGTGAGGATTTCACAAGTGAGTTTGGGACCTTCCAGAGAGAGACCACTTGACACTATTTTCCAAAAGAGTGCATCATTTTTAACTTTTGCAGCCAAATTAAGATGCGCCTACGTCTTTTTAAGTGCCTTTTTTTTTTGTTTTAATTAGGTTTTTATATTGCTGCTTTAAGGCATATATTTCAGGTGGCATTGATGATAAATTCTGAGACTTATAACTGTTGTACTTATCTGTTAGCTGCTTTTTGGCTTTTCGACATTCGTGGTCAAACCACGGCTGTGAAAAATTTTTAAGTGCCTGGGGCTTGTTGGTTGTTTTATTAGGGCAGCAGACATCAAGCCACCCCTTAACAATTTTCTCATAGCATTCTAAGATGTCTTCTGAGTTGGGGTTTGTGATCAGTTTGTTACGAAGTCGACTAAGCTCTTCTGAGTTTAAGAAAACTTTTGTTTGATTGGCTACTTTACTGGACCATTGGATTCTTGAAATTTGAGCAATACGTTAATTGGTAGATGATCACTATCTTGTTGAGGTTCAACTCTTTAAAAAACTACATGTTCTAACAAGTTACGTGAGACAAGTACATAATCAATTGTTCTGGCTCCTCGATTTGACCAGAAAGTAAATTCGCCAGGTAGGTCTCCATTAACAGAGCCATTCAACATGAACAGGTCTAGCCTATTAACTAGATTTGCTAGACGCAATCCCTTCCAGTTTGATTTAGCATCTTTTGAACGTCTAGGGAGGAGGGGCAATGAGGACTCTTCGTCTGGGGGGATGGCATTATGGGCTGAGTACAGAGACGCAATGGAGCAGCCAGTTCTAGCGTTGAAATCACCACCAATCAAGAAGTAAGCATGGGGAAATTTCAATAACAATCTTTCAATGAAATTTTCTAGGCTAGTCCAAATTTCCTGAACTTTGGGCTTGTCCTGTAAAGGAGGTATATATACATTAACGACCAAAAGGTGGAAGTTCTTGAATTGGGCCAACAGTGCCTGGGCATGATGAGCATCAGATCCTATCTCTGTCACCATGGCTTGTAATTTTGTAGAAATTAAAATAGCCATACCTCCCCTAAGTCTCCCCTTTTCCCCTGATTTAGAAGCCAATAATTCGCTGACAGAGAACCCATCAATCAGCAAGGGTGTTAATAACCAGGATTCCTGGAGAAGGACAATATCAAAGAAGGAAAGATAGTTCAGAAATGAAAGGTCAGATTTCTTAGCATGCCAACCCGCAATGTTCCAAGACAAGATTTGGACATTTCCATGCAATGGATCTAGTCAGTCTTGGGAGTTCCAAATGTTCTTTTCCCTATATTCAGCAGAAGAGGTCACTTCATCTCCAACTGGTAGTAAATCTTGCATAATAGGACCAGTTGGCATTTTGGTAAGGGGATGCAAAATCTCGGGTGCTGAATTCTGCACACTTGGAATAGTAGATGTCTCTTGATTTGAAGAAGTAAGAGGCAAGAATGAATCCCCTGTTTCCTCGTTGTTTGGGGGAATAGAACAGGTCGTCACTTCCACTGGAGATGTTAAGTCTATTAAATTATTCTGAGCTAGCAGGTTCTCCATAGAGGTAGGATCTTTGGGGGGTTTATTTATTATTGGTCCGATCCTAGATTTTGGCTTCATCTTTGCCTTTGTTTTGGATAGTGTTTGAAAAGCAGTACATTAGCACAGCATGACGCCGTCACTTGGAGCAGTGGCTGCTGGCATGACCCACCCGCCGGACGTGGCGGGTTGCGGTCAGGGTGTGAGGAAACCATGTCCCACTCACCAGCTGTGGTGGCAAGTCCCTGATCCACCCGCCAAACATGGTGGGTCGTTGTCAGGGTGGGGGGAGACCTGACCCTCCCCCTGTGGGAGAGCATAGCAGCGAAGCGACATCATGCGCTCCACTCCCTTTCATGGAGGGGAAATTGCCCAGCTGTACAGGCAGCACAAAATAAGTAGCTCGGACATGGCCGCCCCAGGAACCAGGAACAACTGCATATGGGATCACACAGGCTTGGAAAAGTTGGGGCAGTCACCTGAATGTCCCACCCACCAGCCGTGATGAAAAGTCCCTGACCCACCCACCAGACGTGGCAGGTGTGAGGAGACCATGTCCCACCCGCCAATGGCAATGAAGGAACCCCTTCTCCCAGGTGCAGAGGAGACAGTAAGAACAGCGTATGGCATGATGCCGGCATGGAATAGTGGGGGCAGACAGCACCATGACCCACCCACCAGACATGGCAGGTTGTGGTCAGGGAAAGATGGAGACATCGTGCACTTGCCTCCCTCGCATGGAGGGGCAACGGACCGGCTGTAGAGGCTGAAGAAAATAAGCGGCCCGGATGAGGACAGACCCGGAAGAGCCTCTTTCAGGGCTTCCAAGGGTCGGGCACAGAACACAGAACACGCTCAGAAAATGGTTCTGCCCCCATTCCAGGTAGCTAGTACTGCCATGAACCCACCCGCCAGATGTGGCGGCACAAAAGGAACCCCTTTCCTCTTGCATGGAGGAGACCACAGGCCCATACGGGAAGCTTCCAAGGATGCAGCTGCTGGCAGGTGCCACCCGCCAGTCGTCCGTGGCGGCACAGAAGGAACCCCTTTCCCCTTGGCGCAGAGGAGACAGCCTGTCCCGTTGAACGAGACTCCTCCCACCATCCTCTACAACTGTATCTGCAAAGCCGTCTCTCGTGCCAAAGAGGGTTGGACATGGACATCACCTACCCACTTGCCGGCCATGGCAAAGGAAAAAGGTGCACAAAATAAGCACCCCAGAAGAGGCTGGACCACAAGAGCAGTGATCAGAGCAACTCAGCGACATCGTGCGCGCCCTTTCCTTGAATGGAGGGGCAACAGCCCAGCTGTACAAGCTGCACAAAATAAGTGGCCCGGACGAGGGCAACCCAGGAGAGCAACATGTAGCTGAACACCAGTGTGGAGCAGCGGAGGCTGTCGCCAGCATCACTCACCTGCCGGCCGTGGCAACAACAAAGGAACCCCTTCCCCCTGGCGTGGAGATCACATGCCCATACAGGAAGCTTCAAAGGATGCAGCCACAGACATGCCCCACCCACCAGCCATGGCAGTAGGTCCCTGTCGAGGAGGAGACAACCTGGCCCTCTTCTTGTGGGAAAGCAGAGCAGCAGAGCAACAACATGCACTCCCCTCGCTCGCATGGAGGGGTGCTTGCCGGCTGGACAAGCTACACAAAATAATTGACCCAGATGAAGCTGGACCTGGAAGAGCAGCATCGTGGAACACTGGAGGCAGTCACCTGAATGTCCCACCCACCAGAAGTGGAGGCAAGTCCCTGACTCACCCGCCAGACGTGATGGGTCATGGTCAGGGTGTGAGGAGACCCATGTCCCACCCAGTCACCGGCATGTCCCACCTGCTGGCCGTGGCGGCACAGAAGGAACCCCTTCCCCCTGGCACAGAGGAGACAGCCTGTCCCATTGAATGGGACTCCTCCCATAATACTGTACAACTATATGTGCAAAGCCGTCCCTCATGCTGAGGAGCGTTGGACATGGACATCGCCGACGGAGGCTGTTCAAAATCCCGCTGCCCTTCCTGGTGCGCATCCCAGCATGAGCAGGGGCGGCTTATACACAGCAGGCAAACTGGACCCTCAACACATGCCTCTTTCAGGGCTTCCGGGCCACAACAAAGAACACACTCAGAAAGGGTTCTGCCCCCGTCCTCAGTTATGGCCCTCCAGTGCCTGAACCCACACACCCCTCCTCATTCTGGGCAGGCACTGCATGATAGAACGTATTCCTTCCAGAAGAAAAAGTTAGTGAATGGCGGCGGATGGTCACCTTCCCATTTGAGAAAGGTGCTCAAAGAAAGATGGAAGGAGAAAGAAAAGGAAAACGTGCTCTAAAGAGAGGAGAAAGAAAATCCTATTCCTAACATGCTCTACATTGAAGGGGAAAGAAAACCCAAAAGTGTTTCAGCGAGCCCTCATCAGAAGTGCCCTGCAGCCTGGACTGTGATCTTAGATGTGTTGGCTTGGCTTTTTGGGCCAGAGGCTGAGGGTGGGTGGACGGTGAAAGAGAGGCGGAGGCCGGCTCAGGGCTTAGAAGAATACTCAAGATGCACGGAGGGGTAGCTGAGCAGGGAGAGGTTGACCTTGATGAAGGAGAGCTGGTCCACCAGATCCGGATCTAGATGTGAGCGTTGTGGATGGAGGAGGTCTCCCAGGTGTGAGAACACCCTCTCTTTCTGGACACTGGTGGCAGGGGAGAGCAGGAGAGGATGTTGGTGGCCACCATCGAGAGATCCGGCCAAACGGCAGATTTTATCGTCCAATACTCCAAGGGGTTGCAGGGGGGGGCTCAGCTAGGTACTCTCTGACCATGGCCTCCATCGAGTCCTTCGACGCAACGGAAGTCCTGACCCCGCTGCCGCCGACTGCTCAGCCCACCACCGAGGACCAGAATGGGGGTGGGTCTTCGTGGGGAGAGCTCTCCTGCCTCCTAGTCGCGCTGGGCACCACTACCGCCCTCTCCTCCCCCTCCGTCCCCTCGCCCACACACTCTTCCCTCCCCTCTGCTTGCTGGGACCAGAGCTTGCACACCACTCGACACAGGAGCTTCGCCCACTGGTGGAGCTCTCCCTGCCACATGGCAGTGCTGCCCTTGATACGAGAGTCGCATATGCAGGCCAGTCTGTATGGGTCCTCTCAGCACAAAGGATGCAAGCGGGTGGCCAAGCCTGCCTGCAACCTTGCAACCAAGTCCCTGACCCTGTGGAGAAGCTGGTCCTGTTCTTCCATCTTTTTGGCCAGAACCTGGTCCAGGCCATGGATCAGGGGGATGACCTGCCCCAGAGAGGACTGGTAGCCACACAGGAGCTTGGTGGTCTCCTTGAATGACCTCAGGACATGGACAATCTGAGAGAGGGCTAACCAGTCCGTAGAGTTGAGGCTGAGGTCTTCTCTCTCCTGGAAAATTGGCACCGAGGACATTATGCAAAAATGGCATAGAGAATCACTATTGCCTCACATAAAAAGACCAGGAATAATGGAGCAGTAGAATTCTTGGCTTGAAAAAGCAACTGCGAAACGGGCTGTCTAAAGAGCTGGCGCCAACTGCCCAGAAGATTTGGGAATTTTTCCTCCAGGAGCATATTGCCAACTGCCCAGGAGATTTGGGAATTTTTCCTCCTGGAGCATACTCACCCATCGTTGGATATCAGCGGAAATCCTGCCTAAAAGCAGAAAAACATATCAAAGAGACAATTATTGAAATCAACAGATGATTAATACTTACCTGAAAGGGACATTGTGATAATTGACTAGTAATGTGATTTCTCCACAGGCTCTGGTTGTGATATAAACAAACCATTGCTCAATTGTAGTAGAAGGATATTACATTATTACATATGTTTTGACCAAAATATTGCTACTCTTGGTTTGACCTATAAACTGTATTTATACTGAGACAATCTTCATTATTGTATTAGTGGTCTCTTAGTTATTTCCTCCTTTGTTTACCGAGGACATTATGTCCTGAACAGGGTTCTTTTGATCGAAAGAATAATTGCCGCAGTGTGGAGCTAGACCGCAAAGAGGAGTAGGGGGTGTGCTGCAGACAGGGAGAGTCCCTGGTGTTTCTGATGCAAAGGACTGGGATGATGCTCCAAACCCCGCCCATTCCTCCTCAGATCCTTCCTTCTCTGCAAACAGCTTCACCAGGTCCACTCCCAGCAGCATAGGAGAGACCACTTCTGTCTCCCCCACAGGCTCCATGGATGGATCAAAAGAGAGAGACTCTGCTGCCGGACAGACTCCCCCCCTCCCCCAGAACTGCTAAAGGCAGCCACCGACGGGCCACATGCTCTGCCCTTTTTCCACCACGACCAGTGTTGCCTAGCAAGAAGTGGCCCTGACATTGGGGTTGGGTGTATTGAGCCCCAAAACTACCTCCACCCAGTCACTGTCCCCAGCTGGACCGGGGCTCTAAATAAAAAAAAATGAGTGTGGGTGCTGATGGTGTACGCAGTGGAGACAGTGGAGGAACACTGTGCAGATGTGTAAGTCTGCGAGCAGGCAAGAGTCCCTGGCCTCCAAACCCACTTCCACCCGGTCACTAACCCCGGCTACACAGGTGCTCACAAATAAATCACAGTCTGTGAGCAGAGGTTGTGCGTGCGCACAGCAAAGGCGAGCTGCACTAGAGAAGCGTGCAAGTGGGGAGCCTGCAGTGCAGACAGTAAAACTAGTACCCATGCAGATGTGAGTCAGTGGGCAGACCCCAAACCACCTCCACCAGAAACTCCCCAGCTGGAAAGGGGCTCAAAATAAAACAAAACAATGTGTATGCACACAGCAAAGGCAAGCTGCACTAGAGAAGTGTGCAAGTGGGGCACCTGCAGACAGTAAAGCTACCTGTGCAGATGTGAGTCAATGGGCAGCCCCCTAAACCACCTGCACCCAGGCACTAGCCTCGGCTACACAGGTGCTCACAAATAAATCAGAGTGTGTGCGCTGACGGTGTGCGTGTGCTCAGGGTGTGCGGGCGCACAATAAAGGTGAGCTGCACTAGAGAAGCATGCAAGTGGGGAGCCTGCAGTGCAGACAGTAAAGCTAGTACCCATGCAGATGTGAGTCAGCAGGCAGCCCCAAACCACCTCCACCAGGCACTGTCCCCAGCTGGAAAGGGGCTCAAAATAAAACAAAACACTGTGTGCGCTGACGGTGTGCATGCACACAGCAAAGGCGAGCTGCATTAGAGAAGCGTGCAAGTGGGGAGCCTGCAGTGCAGACAGTAAAGCTAGTACCGTGCAGATGTGAGTCAGTGGGCAGCCCCCAAAACCACCTCCACCAGACTCTGTCCCCAACTGGAAAGGGGCTCAAAATAAAATAAAACAGTGTGCGCTCTGACGGTGTGCGTGCACACAGCAAAGGCAAGCTACACTAGAGAAATGTGCAAGTGGGGAGCCTGCAGTGCAGACAGTAAAGCTAGTACCCATGCAGATGTGAGTCAGCGGGCAGCCCCCAAAACCACCTCCACCTAGTCACTGTCCCCAGCTGGACGGGGGCTCAAAATAAAAAAAAAATCAGTGTGGGCACTGATGGTGTGCACTGCAGAGACAGTAGAGCAACCGTGCAGGTGTGAGTCAGCGCACCAGAGGCACAAGCCTCCCAAAGCACCACCCAGTCACAGGCACTGGCTGCTGCAGAGTCACACAAAAGAAAACTAAAGGGCACTAAAGGGGTAAGCAGAAAAAGGGAAAACCACTAAACCCATACAAGTGCACACAGCTAACATAAAAGTCAGGCTTCCTGGGGGGGACCCACAAAACAAACCAGAAGTGAGACCCTCCAATAAGCAGAGAAAGAGATAAATAAAGGCAAATAAAAGTGAAGCTCCCTGGGTGGAGGAGGCCACAAACCCCCAGAATCCAAAGCCTTCAAAAAGCAGAGAAGGAGAAAAATAAAAGCAAATAAAAACCTTAATCAAGCAAGACCAAAGTTCTATTCAAAGGCCTAACACTAGGCTGGGGAGGGGGAGGTGAAAAGCTAAGACTAGAATGGGGGGGGGGGGAAACACCCTTTTCCCAAACACCTCCCCAGTCCCGAGTAAGAAAGGCAGCAAGAGAAATAGGCTTTTCAGCTCCTTTTCCAGCAGCCAGAAGTGCAGGCGAAGGATCCCTCCCAAGTTCCCAACACTACAGCTAGCAAGCTCTCTGTCCTCTCCCACTCTGGAGAAACTGAAACCAGGAATCACACAGCTTCCCCTATTTATGGAAAAAGCCAAGAGATGGAACAACTCAGGAACACTCTGGTTGGCAGAAAAACCTGCCTAACAGGGTTTTGGAAGGAAGAGATTGGTGTTACCATGGCTGCTGAAGGCCCAGCTCCTCAGTTGCCTTAGAGACTCCAACCCTCCTCCCCTTTTCCTGGCTAGATGGGCCAAAGTGGGAGCTCTCTAGTTGGCAGGGACAGCTACCAATCAAGCCTGGAGGCCTCAGATTGGGGGCAACCCAAAGACTGCCACCGTTGCCTGGGTGAGGGAGTGTTTTGGCGCCAAAAGTGTCTGAACTGCCCACAGAACAGTAAGAAAAGTTACCAGGGCATGTACTACAGTGGCATGATCTTTTTTGCTCAGGAAAGGCTGCAGCTGGTTCACCAGCCAAAGCCCGTGGAAGGGAGCTCCTGGCTCCTGGCACTGCCACCTGCTTATTCAACAGGAGGCCTAGGTCCAGCAATAACCCTAAGCTATGAACCTATTCCTTTGAGGAGTGCAGCCCCGTCAAGAACAGGAGACACCACAATCCCTTGGTCCATCCTTCCTCCCATCGGTAGCACCTCTGTTTTATCAGGATCAAGTTTCAATTTGTTCAGCCCTCATCCATCCCAAAACTGCCTCCAGACACCGGTTGATGATTTCCATAGCGTTCTTGGAATCCACTGAGATAGAGCCAAGTATCTGCATACAGATAAGAACCTAGCCCAAATCTCCAGATGACCTTTCTCAGCAGCTTCAGGTAGATGTTAAAAAGCATGGACAAGATTGAACCTTGCAGGACCCCATAGGAAGACAGATCAGTAATGAGCTTCCTTATCTTTTGCTAAAAATTATAAAGTAAAATAGACTAGTAATTGTATACTAGAGAGCCAGTTTGGTGTAGTGGTTAAGAGCGCGGGACTTTAATCTGGAGAACCGGGTTTGATTCCCCACTCCTCCACTTGTAGCCAGCTGGGTGACCTTGGGTCAGTCACAGCTTCTAGGAGCTCTCTCAGCCCCACCCATCTCACAGGGTGATTGTTATTGTGAGGATAATGATAACATACTTTGTAAACCACTCTGAGGGATGTTAAATCATCCTGAAGGGCAGTATATAATAAATATATTATTATTATTCATTTTTTCCTTCTCCTTCTTCATAAGCCGGGGCCTAATGGAGGATGATGCTGAGCCCATCTTTGAAGATGTAATGATGTCTTCACGAGGTCAATTAGAGGATATGAATGAAGAATTTGAAGACACCATGGTCATTGATCTGGTCAGTAATACTCACTTTCAAACAGGTTTTTTTTTTTTAACAAAACGGATGGCTGCTAGTCAGGTAAAAACTATATAGGTTGGACTTCCAGTATCATGAAGTGTGGCTTCCATGCCTAAATCTGTTTTGCCCTTTCACCGCTCTCTCTTAATTTCTTCTACCACTTAAACTTCAGCAAACTTTTTTTATTCTGATCTTCAAGTAAGAATTCCTTTGGTATTATGGGGCCACAAAATCCTTGTAGATTTCTTCTTAACCACATTTATGTAGAGAAAGTAAAATATTGTATATAGGTAGGGTTGCCAGATCCCCTTATCCTCCCAGCAGGAGACGGGGGGAACTGGTACTCACCAATTGCAAGAACTTTGTGTGCGTGCTTCACTCATGCATGCTTCCAGTGCCAACGCAATGATGTCACTTCCTTGAGTGACATCATTATCCTGGCTGTGGGAATGCTTTGCTTGGGGCCAATCCTTAAAGAATCCCACTGGGAAGGTGTATTTCACCTCCTGGGCCCATTCCCGACAGGTGAATGGTGGCGGGGTGCAGAGGCTGGGTACAGGGAATCCCCCACCCCTGCTGGGGAACTGACATTCAATAAGTCATTTTGGTACATGATCAACATTCTTCTGCATACCTCATGAGTATAGAACTTTTAATAAAAACTGACTGGTACAAGTGGTGGGCACTTCCTTACTTCAATCAGCAAGTTCAACTGGTTTGCTTTGTTCTATGGTAATTTCTTGGTCTATCATTCATTGTTGCAAACAGTGTTAATATTACTGCTGCAATAAACTGCCTCAAAAGACTATAAATTTCCTTTATGGAAAGTTGAAACCATTAAGAAAGGATTGTGGGCTTGCCAAGAATTGAAATTGCTTCCATATAGATGGATTTCAGGTTTCCTCCCAGCCTTAAAGTCACTAAAGATTAAATCTTCAGGATATCACTGGGTCACGATTTGGATTTAGAAGACGCACTTATCCTTTCCTGGTTTTAAATTATTTGCAAAAGTTATTTTTGCATCCTTGTTAGGGAAATAAGATAAAATGCAGTTCCCAAGTGTGGTACAGCTGCATCTTCTGTACCTAAACCAAGATTTTAAATAATTGAATAAAATTTTCGTTCCCAGCCGCCTTCAAGGAACCGACGAGAACGTGCTGAATTGAGGCCAGATTTCTTTGACTCTGCGGCTATCATTGAGGATGATTCGGTAAGATTTCACTAGGCATGTGTGCTACTTGGAACTGCAAACAATTACCCTGTATTTAACTGTTACCTTTTTTTTTCAGGGATTTGGAATGCCAATGTTCTGAAGTCTGGTGAAGACATTATTCAAATGCGGAACTCTGTTCTTAAGAGCTCAAGGCCTATATACTGTGATAGCTTATATGGAAAACCACATTTTTGATGTGATTTGGTTTGATTTTTAACCAAATGATTAAGGTCAATTCCTTTTTGTAATGAAAGAAGAGGAACTTCTTAATGAAACAAGGAATATTGGCCAATCAGGCACCTCTGAAAGGCTGACCTACAAATCATTTGTTTCCCTGTCCTTGACAGTCCTTATACAGGTTTTTTTCCTGGACGGGGAGGAGCTTTTAAATTAAAACAGTTACAAAATAAATACTGTTCTACACGTTTTCAGAAAACATTAAATGAAAACAAAACTTTTTAACTTTATTTTTCTGCTGTACAACTTCAAAATGTTTTAACATTTGCCTTTTTATGTTTTAGAAGCTAGCCATTTTTATTAAATTTATGCCTGTCCGCCATTGACCAGCAGCAATGCGATCAGCAGGCCATCCTGGCTGGAGAAGTGTTGTTAAACACACTGGATGTGACTAGCAGTATCCTCTCTGACCACTGAGAACAGAACACTCTTACAAAAGAGGTTAGAAGTCAGATGTGTGCATCTCTGCCAAAAAAAGTCAGATTCTGAAAAGAAAAAAACCCAGATTTTATACTTCTGAGAAGATTTATTTTTATTTATAATAGGGCATAAAATAAGAGATGTCCATGAAGCCACTTTTCCAACAGACGCTGTGTAACATTCATTTTATATAGCACTAGGGGAACACACAAACAGCACATTTTCTATTGGTACTTGTTCTGTGCATTTTTAGCAACTTATACCAGCAAATAAAATATTCTCAGTAAAATAAACCAGTGGTTCTAAAGTAATCTATTTGCTGTTTCTACTACCTATTTCATGGCCTGTCAGATCTGAGGTACACAAGCAGCAACTTTTCTTTGGAGCGTAAATCACAGGGGAGGATGGGAGTGGGATGGGGAACAAGTCACAGTTGCATTTTCAAAGCAATTTTAACTGTACCATAGAGAAGTGTCTAACTTTCCATGCCGTAAATACCCTTTTGTGCTATTTTTGTAAATTGATTTTGCCAGTTAGATTTACTGTATGTGCTGCATAGAAACTTGTGCTTAGATGGTGACGTTCTTAAGCTTACAATGGAATACAGCTACATTCTCAGTGTTAACTGTGCATTATTAAGAGTAATTATTAAATAATTTTTCAAAAAAGCAGAACAATCCAAAAAGTAATCAGCCAATTCATTGTTCTGAGAGATTTTCAGTGTCTTCAATGATTTGGACTTTCACTCTACTTAAGATATTATGACTCTTCCTGGTAGCTGCTAATATAGTTAAAGGACTGATAGTTTTCCAAAGGTATTGAGCACAGCTCATATTGATTAGAACATCTGTAAAAATGAGGCCAAACTAGTATTCCTTTTGGGGTTTGAATGTTAGGGCTTGAATGCAGATCTAAATTGGCCCAAGTTTAATACAGCCACTTTATAAGTGCTTTTTATAACTGCTGCAAAATAATGTGTGACATGCTCCCTTTTAAAAGGTAGATTTAATAAATATAAGATGCATCCAATGCTTACCTTTTGGGGGGAGAGGCACACATGTCAGATCATGTTACTTTCATTTAGCACCGGGACTGTTCCCCTATTTTAAAAGTACAGGTCTCAAATTGTGGTTGCCAAAAAATGTTTGACGTGGTAATTCAGCCATTCCCTCAAGGTAGCTGTTTACAGTAAAGTTGCTAAAGTCACTGGGTTGGTGCTACAGGATACAGTACAAGTTATCCCCAAAAAGTGGACAGTAATGGGTGCAGTAGCACTTCTGTATTGTGGGAAGAATGGCGTAACTGCTGCTGGTTTGAGTCCAGCACAAATTAACTTTGTGCTCCACATCCCTCCATATGAAAACTGATAGTGATCATTATTGTTCTGTAAAACAAAACAATTTACAGGTTACCTCCAGTGGGTTTCCAGTTCAGTTTGCAATCAATAGGTTTTTTTAAATGTGTCTCCTTGATTGGTTTTGCTAGTACTTCTGTAAATTGTACATTTACAATATGAGGTTTTTTCCTTTTGTACAATTTAAAACTGATGCTTCACTTTTCCTTTAATAAACTCCTCAAAATCACATGTGCGGTGGAGTCCTTTCCACAAAGCATTTGGAAATGGGTGCTTTCTGTTTGGTCTGTCTTCCACTAAATATTTTCCAATAGTGAAGCTTGAGAAGCTGTTCATTTTCTTCCTCATGTCTGCTTATCCTGTTACTCTACAACATTCTGGACAGAGCAGACTCTTTTTTTTAATTTTTCCCCTATTTGGAGATCCCCACACCCAATAAATGATCCAATGTTTTATTTTTAATTCAGTTTTTTTCCCAAATAGTTTTTAGTAGTCCAGTGCCCTTGGAACATGTTTCTGTCTCCCCTCTTCTACATACCAGAAATGTCATTCAAGTAAATAACAATTTAACACATGTATGGAATTTTTTACAGAATGGGATTCCTAGGGTCTCAGATTTATTTTGGAAAAAACACTCTCCCCTTTATAGTTGCAGAAGTATGTCTGCGTGAGGCTCCTGTATTCAGAAGGTGAAGTCACTTCCTCTAGATACACAGTCATGTAGATCACCAAGACTTTTACTGCTGCACTGTTCGTCTTTGCAGAAATAATAATCCAAATTCTATAAATGTTCATAATTTCAAAATAAAGCAGTTACTGTGACCCTGTTGGAATTCTGGTGCAATAGGAGTTTTAATTAGAGGTGGGGAGGAACTGGGAAAAAAACAAACCGTGTGGTTCATGGTTCGTCTGGTTTCACGAACCATGAACTTCGCGAATGGGTTCGTGGGGCTTAAATACCCCCCCACACCAGCTCGATTAGCTGCTTGTCAGGGAGATCCCCAGTAAGCAGTTGATCCAGGGGTTTAAATGCCCCCGGGCGTTGGGCTTATACACGAACCAAACCAACTGGCAGACCAGTCGAACCACTGGTTAGCGAAGCACAAACCAACCCAGTTCGTGACGAAGGTCTTGCAGTTCGTGGCCATCTCTAGTTTTAATAAATGAGTCTAGAGGTAATCTTTTCTGAGAAGAAAGATCCTGCAAGCAGTATCTCAAAGTGTAGTTTTTAGACAGCTTCTTGGCTGAAGACAGCCAGAAGCTTCACATGTGATCAGGCTTTCAATAAGTTTGTTTCATCTGGACTTGGTAATTTAGAATCTTGTTTGTCAGATCTTTGCAAAGAAAATACCCTTAAATATGGGGCAGTTTGTCTCTACAGAAAACATTTATTTCAGGGTAATGGAAAACGTTTCAGAGTTCTACGAATGTCGATGTTTTTCAGTGAACAAATTGGTTGGGCAAGATAGTTACAGCTCGGATTCAGAATTTATATTTCTGGTGCTCTGTTGGAGTCCTCTGCAGTAGAATATTTGAACATTAACTTTGCACAGGTAACATTTTTACTTTCTTTTTCATGGTTACCTGTCAAGAAATCTAAGTGTCTTATTAAGAAAACGATTAAATGTGAATACTACTAAACTTTTAATATGAACCTTTTAGTAGCAGTAGTGGGTTATGAAGCAATATTTCTGCCCCAAGGGCTAAGATCCTTAATATGACAAAGTTGGAGAAAAGAAGGGCTTGGAAAGGTACTTTGTACCAACAGCCAACAGAGTTCAGGAGTCTTCTTGTTTGATGTTTTTGCTTAGCTTAGGTGCTTCAGATGGAAGGTAGCTCCATGTTATCTTGGAGCTGCTATTTGAAATTACTGCCACAGCATTCACCTAGTGTATCAGCTAGTTTTATTGCGTCATGTTGACATTCTTCTGCTTATCATTTGCTTCTCTGCCAAGATTTTTACATGTCTTGAATGAGGCTGTAATGCTAGTAAATGGTCATGTCCTGTTGTTTTTTTGATCTGTTAAATATTAGAGCTGGTAAATGGTCTATAATATCAGAACCAGAATATGACTGTATTAGCCTTAACATAAAGCAGCTGACTTTACATACACAGCTGGCTTTGGGATGCTGTTTGACCACAACTATATAGCAATGAACCTGTATTGTTTCCATTTCTACCTTTCTTTTTTTTAAAAAATCCTTAAATTTCTGCCTAAACTCAATCTTTCAACTTCACCAGTGGATAAGGTGGAATTTGGAAATGCTGTGGCAGTAATTCCAAATTGCATCTCCAAGATAAGTTTAGCTAAATTGTTAGTAGTAGTACGATATCAAATGCAAACAACTGCAGGGGAATCTTGGAAGAAACTACTACATTATAAATGGTGACAATTTTTTAAAAGTCTTTTCCTAATCTTTATCTCATGCTGAATCACAGTTTTTAGACATATATATATATGTTACACACACACACACACACACACACATATATATATATATATGACATAACGGGTATCTATTCTGCATGTTCTTGTAAGAAACTTGAGTTTATAGAAAAGTAAATGACAGAATGAAAGAATGGAAACACAAACCACAGCCATGGTCATTTTACATTATACAGTTAGCAGATAGGACTGTTTTCAGATCAGCATTTAGTGTACATTGTGTCAGAAAAAGCAGCCAACATTTACCATGGCTTGTTAATTTAAACACGGCTTCTTCCTGTTTGGAGCTACCTCGCCTAAAAGCCTCAAAAAATCATTCTTAAAGTGACTAGAGAGAATGGCTTCATCATAATTGGACAGATATAGAACATCATAATCTTCTCATCTATTATCCATATTAGAGAATTCTTAAAGCCAGCAGTGACTTGCAACAATTACAGCTCTAATTATCATACTCTTGCTTACAGCTGTTGTGCTCTGTAAGTTGTATGATTGTTTTATCAATCTCCCCAAAGATACGTTTTAAAATCTTTTATTTCCACATTGACTTCTCTTGCAAAGTGCTAATTTTACATCTGCAAATTTTATTTTGTAGAAATCAAAGCAATAGGATCCTGTCTTGAGTATCATGAGACAACTTCTACATGTTTTGTATTTCAAAGTGCTTCCATTTTAAAATGCCGCATGTTATCTAAGGGAAATGCCTGTTCTGACAACTTCAGAGGATCTGAAGTTACACATGAAGTCTGAACACTTTGAATCAATTCAGAGTGGCATGTTAGCATGCTTCTTCCAAGGGTTGGATTGTCTTTTGCTTGCTAGTACTTCTAAATCACGGCAGATGCGAAGTCGAGTAGTAGAAGGCTGGATGATGTCATCAACAAAACCTGTTAACAACATTAAGATGAAATTATTATTTCTGCTAAATGTATGTATTTGCTCCACAAAGCAGTGGGGATAATATAGTAAACTCCATCTGATGCACATTAGCTTTTCCATTAAAACAGTATTTTTATTTTTGTTAACTGCTCTAAAAGAAGTGAGGAACAGCTAAAATGCATTCTATCTTTTTACTATGTTGCCTTTTATAAAACGTAGCAAAGGGAGGCAGGAGTCTTGGTAATTGAAATATGAATATGAAATTTCAGTGTGAAGATGTACTTGATGTCATATGAAAACAGGATGTGTGAAAATTATTTTGTACCTTTGTATTCAGAAGTTTAAACACCAGAAAAACTTCAGAATATGCTATTTAGCATACAATAATGGCTTCAATTTACAGTTACTAGAATACACCTTGAGGTCTCAGACAAACTATCTGAAGGCCTAAGTATATCAACTTAAAGCAAAAGCTTTAATGGATCAATTATCAGCTCAATTAATGGTAGCATGTTCCTCTACCTAAGAGCTTCTCATTGACAGAATAATAACTTGCTATGCTGCCACTAACTGAGCACACCCAATGGCTATTTGTATTTACTTATTTACAGGGGTCATTTCATAGAGAAAGAGTTACTAGCATATGCCATGCCCCTTGACATCACCAGAAGTGTGTAGTTAGCACAGCTGATTTGCATATGCCACACCCCCTGACATTATCTATCCTGGCTGTTTGGCCATTCAGGGCCGAAATGGGGTCCAGAATGGTCAGGGTTTTTTTACTCTGTTTGAAGATTGGGGAGAGGGTTATATTGATCTAACCATGTGGGTAGTTTTGTACACTCGTCTCTCCCATTCTCAAGTTTGTATTGTGTATAGACTCCATTAAAGGATCCCACAACTACAACACTTTAAGACTTGAAAATTCAGCATTGAGGCAAAAACCCACCCAAAAAAGGCTTAGCACTGAATACTCAAGATAAACATAAACTTAACAATGTAACTAAAAATAGACTATGACCCAATTCCACAAGGGAAGCAACTTGCTATAACCAACTGTTTTGTCCAAAATTGTTATGTTGTTAATATAGTTTCACTCCAAGCTATGTTCTCTCTTCCATATTCCAGCTAATACTTTTCCCGGTCTCCTTTCTTGACATCCTCTCAGAAGTAAAGATAACAAATCTCTTCTTAACAGGTACCTCAGCCAGAATAGATAGAAAAACAAACAACTGAAAAACTCCCCCTTTTCTGCCTCTCTCTGTTCCACTTCTCTTTTTATCAGCAGCTCAGGCAATCTTAACAGGGACTCAAAGTGGACAGAAATTCTGGTGCAGTCTTGTCTCTCTCTCTGCTACAAGACGCCTCTGACAGTCATTAAAATCACAACAGAATGCAGTCAGCCCCAGTTATTAGACGGAGGCAAATAGATTAAATTTCCAGCAAGTGGGATTAAGCCAAACAGTAAAGACGCACCCTATTTCTCCCTCTCCTCCAGTAGTCTTCAGCTGCTACAGATATTACTTCCAAAGCAGCACTATTGATTGAAGCAAGCAGACTAAGACACCTGCATGTCCTCAAGTCAGCTGCCTCTGGCTATTTTAGCAGATTCACCTACACATCCTGCTTCATCAGCAGCCTAAGTTAAGGCCTCTCACCTGCTGCTCTCTTGTTCTGGAAATGACAGTTTCTCAGCAGTCAGGACAGGCACTAACAGAGGTAGGATTTATCACCCATATTTCCTCTCCTTCTGAATATTGTAATTTTTCATTTAAATGTTGAAACTTTAACAGAGCAGAAAATAAACATCCACCATCTTTGGATGACATGCCCCACCAAGAACTAGAGAGAGCTGAGGTCAATAAAAGGTGATGCAGCAACCAAACAGCTTGAAATAAGCAAGGCTTTGATTAGTAGAAGCTTAAAATAAACCTTACCTTTGGTTGCCGCAGGGAAAGGATTTGCAAACTTTTCTGCATATTCTGCTTCCGCATTTTTCTCCTTCCCTCTGAAAATGATCTGGACAGCTCCCTGAAGAAGAAAACACAAGTATATTAAATGACTGAACCATCTTTTTTGAAGGTATTTGGAATGTGGGTTAATTTATTTTCTGAAATTTATAAAGTGAATGAAAAGTGACAAAGCGGAAAGACATTGACTGACTGTAATTAGAGGCAGGCACAAACCGAAATACGAACCGAAGTTGGGAGCTCATTACTCACGAACTGTGATGAATTTTAGCCCAGTTTGGTTGATTCGTATTTCAGTTTGTCATTGCAGACAGCCTGACGCCAGTCAAGCAGTTTCCTATGCAACGGGAAGAATGGGCCCTCTGCAGACCTTCTACTGACCCAGAACTGACGTTTTCATGAACCGAACAAGCTGGCTCAAGTTCATGGAAGTTCATGTTCGTGAAACGTGACAAACCACAGACTGCACAGTTCGGAATTTTTCCAGTTCGTGCCCATCTCTAACTAATTACTGGGGACTCGAAATGAATGCTACCTCCACTTACCTTGGCCCCCATCACTGCTACTTCTGCTGTTGGCCAGGCATAATTTGCATCTCCTCTTAAGTGCTTTGAACTCATCACATCATAGGCCCCACCATAAGCCTGGAAAAGGAAAAAGCAATAGCAGCCGATCACTGTTCTGTGTATTTCTATCCTATTTTATAAAAGGAACATCGCAACTCCATCAATTTAAAATGTTCAGATATATGCTTCTCTTTTATTCATTTTCTGATTTCACCATGTTCTCAATATGGTTTTCCAAGTTAAGACATGTAATCATGAAGTGTTTCCTGCCTTCAAATACTAAAGACACAATGTGAAGACTTTAAAGTATCTTTTATAATTAGCCTACAGCATTTTCTCTTCAAAACTGTGATTTATATACATTGTTTTTAAACTAAGAATATTTTCTTGTACTGGTAGGGAACAAAGTATTTAACAGCTTTTAAATTAAAGCCTGATGTAAGTGTTGACTGCCCCAATAAACCATGCTAAAATTTATTTTTCCACTGCACCACTATTTTTTGTTTCTTGCTTCATGATAGCCAAAATCTTGAACTGAGCTTGGTAACTGATGGGTAGCAAAAGGAATGATTGCAGAATATGAGTAATATTCATGGTCTGCGTAACTCCTGATAATAATTGAGCTGCAGAGTTCTGCAGCAGCTGGAGTCTCTGAGTTGACTTTGAAGGGAGACCTATGTAGAGTACATTACAGTAGTCTAATCTCAATGTTACTATGGTGTGAACCTGAGTGACCAGATTGGTAATGTTAAGGTAGGGGGCAATCTTCCAGGCTAGTCTGAGTTGGGAGAAGGACTTTTTTGCAGCTGCATTTTCTTTAGCATTACTGCTGGATTCAGTATAACCCCTGTGCTCTTAGCTGCTTCTGCAAGGGTCAACTGAACCTCAACAAAAGTGGGAAGCAAAATCCCTTCAATATCTCCGCTTTTCTGACCAGCATCACTTCTGTCTTGTCTGGGTTCTGGTTTAGTTTGTTCACTTTCAGCATTTGACCACAACTGTCAGGCACTGACCTCTACTGCATTACCTGGTGATTTGAATAAAGAGAGATACAGCTGGGTGTCATCTACATATTGATGGCATCCAATTCCGAAGCTATAAATGATTTTTCCTAAAGGCTTTACATAGAGGTAGAATATGCAGAATAAAATTGCGCCTTGTGGAACTCCACAAAATAATTCCCATGCTGTCAGTCTAAACATTGAAGCTGACTCCCCCCTTGCAGCAAGAAATCCAAGCTCTCTTGAGTCAAGGTTTTTTATTGAGAAATCATAACTAAAGTGTATATATGACCATAGGTTACACAGAAGCAATTAAAAGTGTCTGGCTGTACACAGAACTCTTGCTGAGAATGACGTATGGAATGCCTGCTACAAAGTTCCAGTCCCTCCCTGTGAGGTGCCTAACCAGCTGGGCATAGTCAGTGGGAGAATAGGAAGGAACCGTCTCAAGGTCTCTGTGGTGAGCCATCCGAGATAAGCATGCTGTCTTCCCAGGAGCTGGACGGCTTGTGTGAAAAACTACACACACACACACAGGATGATTGCAAATGAAGGGAAGATGGAGGGACTGTGGGCAACAGACCTGACATGCTGAAGAAATCTGGTATCCAACAGCAACCCTTTTGAGTCCATTCCAAGGCACAACCCTGATATCTACTTCTGCCTCCAAATGCCTCAACAGGATGGCATGATCTGCTCTATCAAAGGCAGTAGACAGAGCCAGTAGGAGCAACAAAGAAGTCTATATTCAGATGGAGGCCATCAATTAAAGCCACTAGAGCCATCTCTATCCCATAGCATGACTGAAAAGATCCACAGCACCAGAGTTATCCAAGAAGACCTGGAGTTGGTCTGCTACTGATCTCTCAACCACTTTGCCCAGAAAGGACAGAGACTAGGCAATAACTGGTCACCTCATTTTTTTCTCTAGAGATGGTTTTTAAGTAGTGGGCAGATGACTGCCTCTGATTGGCCTGAGGAAGGTGCCCCGAGTTAGTCACTGATTTATTATAGACGTAAGGACTCAGTTATGTAGTTTTTACAAGATTTTAGCAGCCAAGTTGTACAAGGATCCAGTGTACAAGATGCCAGGATCCTGTCAATATCCATCAGTGTAACCAGGTCAAAATTTCATAACCATCTGTTGCAGTGTACTGTGTTGGAGAAATCACCCTAGTAAACAAGTGAGATTAGCCTGTCATTGTAACTTTATATCATGACCAGGGATTGGGGAGTCAAGTTCTCCATTCACAGATGAGAAAAGCTGAGTCACTCCTCCAATTTGCTTCAAATTAGACAGGGTTTCATCCCTTCTGATCGAAGAAGACCCTACCATTTCTACTTCCTCTGAAAAAGGAAGGAAAATGCCAGAATTCTTTATAGCTCTCCTTCTCCTTTTTTTTAAGATGAGAAGGGAACAAGTATTTTTTTTCTAATGCTAGTATGTTGCCCCATTGTCAACTGCCAGCAAAGACCAGCTGTCATCAAGGCCTGCATGAGATACAGCTACTTGGCCCACTCCCCTGCCAACCCACCTCTCTTCTTTGAAACATCAAGCTGTTTAATACACAGTTTAGTACAGTAATTTTAAATCATTTTTATTGGATGTTTTGAGAAGATCTTTGTGGTAAGAAGGCAATACTATAATTGGTAAATCCTGAAAAGCAACACAAACCAGATCTACTGTTCTCTTCCCCTATTTTTTGATGTTAAGTCCCTGCATAATAATAACAACAACAACGGATTTATATACCGTCCTTCAGGCCAACTTAACACCCACTCGAAGTGGTTTACTATGTTATTATCCCCACAACAATCACCCTGTGAGGTGGATGGGGCTGAGAAAGCTGTGATTGACCCACGGTCACCCAGTTGGCTTCAAGTAGAGGAGTGGGGAATCAAATCTGGTTCTCCAGATTAGAGTTCTGCCACTCTTTACTATACCAAACTGTCTTTCACCCAAGTTTGTCAACTGGATAAAATGCATGCTACTCAGAGACTGGAAGTTGTGATGGAATTTTAGAAACTGCAACACACCGCAGATAGGAATGCTCTTCTTCGTCATCCAACCCCAAGGCTGGACTGTGTTTAAGTAATGGGCAATTAAATGCTACCTACAGCAGCACACAAATACTGTTGGATGGGCAAAACACACAGACCATCTAGAGGCATACAGTGGATAAATACACTCAAATGTTGCCCTCTTGCCTAGAATATCTTGCTGCGATACAATTTATGACAACTGTACCTTATTTAGCAGTAAAAGATAGAAACAGAAGTAGAAAATTGTAAGTTGTTTGGTGAAGAGACCAACAATTTCCAGATCCCTCCTTTGCTAAGCACCTTTAAGCTGAGAGGTTTCCTTCTTTTCCCTCCAAAATCATTGCACTTTTAAGAGTCAGGAGAGGAACACGCTCTTCCTATTCTAAGAACCAAATCTCAGAAAGAGGCATCATGATGCGTCTGAGGGAAACAAAAGAAAAATCCTGTCAGCTCGGGTTTTCTGGTTACGGCGCAACAAGGTCGGTGGCTCCGAGGAGCTTGTCTCCAAAGGAGACTGAAACCCAGTGGTCTGGGGGTTGGGTTTTCCTGAGTTCTGGGGAGACCCTATGGGGAGGGGTCTCTCAAGCAAGAGGCTCGACCAGGGATTAACTCCAGGTATTGGAGTTGAAACTCTGAGTTTGCCTCACAGCACAGACTGCTGCGGATGCCATTTTACAGGCAACAAGCTGCGAGCATTGGGACAGACAGATTACAAAGAGCGATATCTTCCATAAACAAGAGAGGTCAGTGAAAAATAAGCTGTAAGCTCATGAAATACAAGAGAGCAGTGCATGATAACAGAAGGGGGGGGGAACTCAGCCCTTCTGAAAGGATTAAGGAGAGTGATGGGGTGGATTACTCCCCCCCCCATTTTGGAGAAGCAGCTTTCGAGGGGACTTCCAAGCCTGGGAGAGGCTCACAAAGAGGAAGAGTAATGACTTGTCTGGAATTGTAAAACTATAGAGGCAAAAAGAAAATCCTTGCTGAGTGAGAAAAGAAAAAGTTCATCAAAGATATAAAGTTCATCAAAGACACAGAGAAAGAGGAAGGGAGCGGAGGACATTACTTACAGCGTGTCAGATGATGCTCTTCTTATCTCCAAAACAGAATTAGGTTTGAAATCACTAATTAATGCATTTATCACATATTGTAATAATGAGGAACTTAAAGTTAATTATGTCAAATCAAAAGTCCTGAGATTCTCCAGGTCCTTCCACAACGGTTCCAAATTGATTAGAGTATTGGGAGGGGCTTTGGAGAGAGTCCCCTCCTTTAATTACCTTGGCATCACTTTTAATTATAATCTATCATGGAAACCACATATTCAGGCTGCTCTGAAGGCCGCAAATATTTCATCAAAGGCAATTAAAAAATTCTTTTACTCCAAAGGAGCAAAACATATTCCAGCAGCTATTAAGATTTTTAATGCTAAGGTTATCCCACAGATTCTTTATGGGTGCGGAGTGTGGATTGAAGGAGTATCTGACAACCTTGACACCCCTCTGCACACATTTCTGAGGGAGATAGCGGCTGTCCCGAGATGTGTAGCAGGTACTGCACTTAGGGTGGAATTCGCCCAACCCTCAATTGAGAAGAGAGCATGGAATACAGCTTTCAAGCTGTTCTTGAACAAGGAAATATATAAGGATAACCCAGGGAAAGTAGGTTTCTCACATCTGATCCCTCGGGACACTTATAAGAGTAGCCGAACTAATTTAATTAACCAGAAACTAAAAATTCTGGATATTGATATAACGTCTTTACAGACAAATGAGGCCCACAGAGTTATAAAATTAAAGCTAAAGGATCTCGATTACAGTACTACACTCCAGAGAGCCAGATGTACATGTTCGGGCTTATCCCTGGGACTTTCACCTCCAGAGGCTATTCCATCTTATTGCTATTCTTTAAAGATTCCAGCTCATCACAGAGCCTTCACATTGGCTAGACTTAACTTCTTTCCCTCCAAAGTGCTTTTTGGACGTTTCTCTGGACTTCCTTTTTCTGAACGAGTCTGTGATTGTGGACAAGGAAAGTTAGAGACCTTGGATCATATAATGCTTTTCTGTCCTAAATGGAGTAAGGATAGAGAGAGATTTATTATTCCTATTATGTTAAAAGAAAACCTTCCCTTCCTTCCTTGGGTAATCTCAGTGCTATTGTCTGATAACTTTCTTGACAATCAAACCTCTGTTATGGTGGCTTCCTTTTTAGCCATGGTGATAAAGAAACAAGATTTTCATGAGTTTAGATAGTTTAAAGTGATAATGTTGAGCTGTGTCTTGTGAATTGGGTATGTTCAAGTGTACAGTCTATATTTTGTTGGTGTTTGTATGGCTTATGGCTTCGGCCGAATAGCAATAAAGAACTTACAGTGTGAAGCGACAGAGACTTGGCCGAGAGCTGGGAGCGAAAGTGACTAAGGATAGACTGAATATATGAAACAGATTGGAGAGGGAGTTTGGGGGAAGTCTCTCCCCCCCCCCGCCCCTTTGGAGTCAAGCAAAGACACAAACTGCTAACTGGATTAAAGAGAGAAGTAGTAGCTGGACGTTCCCCTCATCTTCGAAGGAAAAAAGGGTGAAAGAAAGGAGGGGGGGTCTGGGAGATTTGGGTAATTAAATTTGTCTACCTGTTTTAAACTGTGTTAAACAAGAAGAGAGTTTGATCTAAAAATTTTGTATAGTATAAATGATTAGCCCAAAGCCTGTATTTGCTTCTATGGCTCTCCTCCAAATTGTGTGTTACTGGGATGTTATTACTGTCAGTATGATGTAATTATTGCTTAAGTGTGATAGACAGTTTGACAAGGTAATATAACAAGAAATACAAAATGAGGGTACAGTAGATGCATAGATTAAATTCAAGGGTTAACAATAATATATACCATTAGAAGTATCAAAATGAGTAAAACTACAAAATTAAAACCTTCTCCAGGACAATTAAAATCTATAGGGATAGTGTTGATGCAAGAGGCCATAAAAGAGCTTCAACAAAATTTACAACAGATGTTTGCAGTAAATATAGCACAGGTGTAGAACAGTATTGGACAAGTATCAAAACAAATTAATGAGCTAAAGGGAAGGATGGATGAAGTCCAGGAACAATTGAAAGAAAACAAGCAAGAAAAGCCCAATTTGGTACGTTCAATCCCCAAAGCAGATGAAAGGATACAGTGAACCAAAAGGTGGAGAATAGACAGAACCATAGAAGAAATCATAATGAAACAAAATATAACTGGAGACAAAGAGGAAGTACTGAGTGATGAATTGTTGAGGAGAATGCGCCAATAATGAAAAGAGAAAATGAAGAACTTCAAAAAAAGTTTTTTTAAGGAACCCAAACTTTAAAAGGAAGATTAAATGGTCAAGAGAGGTTCATGTGAGAGTTGGAAAAAGAAGAGTTCGTGAAATGATATTGAGGGAAAAGATAGAATTGTAAATATAAAAAGGAATGAGGTGAAGATATTTAAGGAGATACCCGGGAGTATGAGGCAGAAAAGAAGTTTAAGGAACCCAAACTTTAAAAGGAAGATTAAATGGTCAAGAGAGGTTCATGTGAGAGTGGCAAAGAGAAGAGTTAGAGAAATAATATTGAGGGAAAAGAGAGATAAAATTGTAAATATAAAAAGAAATGAGGTAAAGATATTTAAGGAGATACCCTGGAATATGAGGCAGAAGAGAATATTACTTTCTCTCTTCATTATTGAATGATGATGCAATTACTTAAAAAGGAAAATGGGCACAATTGGAAATGAAGGTGAACCTCACCTGGTAGGCCCCACTGGAATTGAACGGAAATAGAAATTAGAATTTAGTTATATTTAAGTATGACAAGAACTGGAATAATAAAAGGAAAGATGTACTAGACCTAAATAAAGTAGATGTATAGTAACAATAGGTGATACTAGTGAAAGGTGATGAACAGTAGAGATGGACTGAAATATATTGCATAAACAGGTATTAATTATGTAAGATTTGATTGATCAGATACCAGATTATGCCGGAATTAAAATCAATAAAAATATATTGACAGAACCAGATACGCTATTAGAATAAATAAAAGAAGAAGAAAACAGACACAACTGGAAATGAAGATGGACTTTGCTCTATAGATGGATGGAATGAAAATTTAAAAAATTAAGAACTCAAGATTTAGTAAGACACAAATTAAAAGAATGAGAAAAGAAAATGACCATTAGAATCTAATAAAGGAGTCTTACAGTAACAATAGGAAGACAGTAGTGAAAAGGTGACATCACTATGGTTGTATAGAAAAGATGGACTGAAATGTATGTATTGAAGTATGTAAAATCTTGAGTAATCTGTTATTAGTTTTAAGTTGGAATGAAAACCAATAAAAATATATTGGGGGGGGGGGGGAAGAAAAATCCTGTCAGCTCTACACCCCGTAAAGACTGTACTTTTCTCAGGATTTTGTGTAGTAGCTCCAGAGCTCCCGTAGTGATCAGTCCTGTAGCAGCATTACTTTCAAACTTTATTCTTCTGTAAACTTACATGAATTAGCCAAGGCTGTTGATTTTATGACAGGTACAAGCTTACACATTATGCATTATTTTATCTATATCATACTATAGTAACAAACATTGGGATCAGACTAAACTTATGGATAAAATAATAGGTTATGTATGTTAAGTCAGAGGCTAATCAAGCAACTACTATCTGCTGGGCTAAAACATCTTCCAGTTCTCCAAGTAATCTAACATCTTGGCATTCAAACCAACATACAGCTATCAACTCACAAGCAATCTCTGGTACACACACCATTTTATTTACTGTACCACACAACTGGAGATCCAGATCATGGAGCCAAAATTTTTAGCAAGTTTTTGACAGAAATCATACACAGAAATTCAACATGAGAATTCTTAGAACATTAATGGAGGCTCTCCATCAAGAGCTTTGTAGCTACAGTGGGACTCTTGAAAGTGTATTTACACAAACCAAGATAAGAAACACCACAAATACCTCAGAGGCTGGAACAATCACTAGTAATACATGGCCTTCCATTCATATCCTCTCTGCTCTGAAGCTTCTCATACTACTGATAACTTCTCTGGTGATTCATATAGGCCTGCAAGGATTCCACTGATCTCCATCAAATTAATTCTGTCCTGCACTAGGACAGAACTTATGCTAAGACAGTACTGGATCAGATCATTGCTTTCCTAAGGTTCTGGTACATGGACCAGATTTCATTTCAGGATGTTGCAATTGCTCATTCTTCTTTAGAGAAGGCCACTGCAACATCATCTCATCTTCACATACCCCTGATACAGCATGACGTAACCAGAACCATCTGATAGTGGCTGACTTGGGAGTCACATCTGAGAGTGCTTTTCAAACAGAGGTTTCAGATCCAAGTATTAATAGATATGAATCTAGTGAGTTGGGGAAACATCCTTTTTTTAGAACATCAAGCAATTTGAGATTTCATTATGCACCCTTGGGACTGCACTAGTCTGGACAGAAAAATGGTAAAACACATGATGTCCGCTTTCATCTTGAGCATCTCAGGACCCAAAGTGGATAACAACTATGTAAAAATAATTTTTTTAAAAAACGTTAAAAACAATGAGGATGAAAACATTAAAACAAGTCTGAAATCACAAATCATCCTATGCCACGGGTGTTCCCCATCTGGCCAGGCTCAGAATGCTCCAAATCTCTCCAGAACAGCTCAGTTTTGCAGCCTAACCAGAAGGGTAGGAGCCCCCTGACTTCTAGAGGCATGATGCATCTACTGATAACACTTGAGCCTAGAGTTTTGCCAAATGTGCCTTGGACCAGGTAGAGTACTGACAAGTAGAAACAAAATGCATTCATTAGCCATTCAGTTTTGTTGGATGCAACACCCCTTGCAGTCTTAACAGAAGTACCTGGTAGAAGAATTCATACCAGCATAGCAGACCTACTGAGCTGTTTAGACTTGGATGCAAGAGGAGAATCCAAACCCTAATTTGTTTAATTCAACTTCTGGCAGCTGGCCTCTGAATCTCCTGTCAATTACAATATTTCTTTGTGAGGGAGTGGAAACCTCACAAAGAGCCAGTTTGGTGTAGTGGTTAAGAGCGCCAGGACTCTAATCTGGAGAACTGGGTTTGATTCCCCACTCTTCCACTTGAAGCCAGCTGGGTGACCTTGGGTCGGTCACAGCTTCTAGGAGCTCTTTCAGCTCCACCCACCTCACAGGGTGTTTGTTGTGGGGATAATAATGATATAATTTGTAAACCGCTGAGTGGGTGTTAAATTGCACTGAAGGGTGGTATATAAATCTAATGTTGTTTTTGTAGTTGTTATTCCGCAGACTCACTAACAGTACATTGAACAGGCAGTCATCTATATATTTTTCTTCCCTTTCTCTCCAAGGTTGTTGAAGAAAGTGGCAGAGACCAAATGTTGGCAGAACTGATCCAGATGCATTTTCACTGGCTTGTGAGGGCTTGAGTCTCCAAACTTGTGAAAATTGTACTTTATCAGATCCCATTTTTGCTCATTATATGTGTAATAATAATAATAATAATATAAACCGCCCTTCAGGACAACTTAATGCCCACTCAGAGCCATTTACAAAGTATGTTATAATTATGCTGTTCATGACAGCAATCCCAGGACCTTTTTATTATCTAGAACCAGTGAGGTGCCACCTTTTCATCTCAAAGTGTCCTTCACATAATCTGTGGATATCACGAATACTGGCATCTAGAAGAGATTTCACAATAGAATCTAGGAGACTATATGGAAATCCATTCTTCACTGTTGTAGGAGAAGCTTCCATAAGAATGAAAGAGGTCTTGATTGTATGCACAGTGATTTAAACCATGGCTTGCCTCCAGAACATTTTGAGTAAGTATTTTCCACCATTTTGAGTAGGAAAGATGCCAAAGTCCTTCTCCCTTCATCCACACAATTACTACTTGAGGAAGGCTTCCCTCATAAATTTTTCACATAAGGCTATCATAAGCTCCTAAAAGATCTGTAAAAGGAACTATTCGTATAAAATTTCAACCTTGTATGAAGCTTCTGAATGAGATTTTGCAGATTCAGGTTTGACTGTTACAGAATGCAGATGACACCCAGCTCCATATTAACCGAACTTCCAACTGCGTCCAACTGGGCTACAAACCAGTGCTTTTCTAACATCCAAAACCATTTTCTAACATCCAAATTCCTTAATCCAGCCATAGATAGGAGGCAAATGCAGAACAAGCTGGAGCTGAATGCAAATAAGGTAGAGGTGCTTGTCAGGGAGGCTGATGTTTTAGAGTGATTGGATCTGCCTGTAGTAGATGCAATGGAGTTGGTATTTGCAGGCCAGGTTAAGAGTTTGGGTGCTCCCATGGACACAAACTTGGTGTTTGAAAAGTAGAGGTTAACTTAGTGGCCAAGAGAGCTTTCTCCTGTATCTGGAACATCAGCTCCTACCTTTCTTAGACGCATCTGATCTGGTCACTCTGATCCATGCTTTTTTAATCTTGTGGTTAGACAATTGTAATGAGATCTATGTTGGGCTGTCCTTGAAGATAAGCCATAAATTTCAGCTGGTAAATCCAATTTAAGGTTCTAGTTAAGACTATTAAAGTCCTTTACAGCTTAGGATACACATTTCTTTTTTTAAAGAGTTTTAATAAAAGAACAATTACACAAAAACTAATAAAACAACTAACCAACATACAGGAATAACAAAACATACAAATAATACAAAGAACATGAAAAGAAAAAAACTATATGAACTAAAAAAGGCTTCTGATTTTCTCTGCAACAAATATTGATACCATTTGCAAATGTATGCTTACTCTAAATAATGATTAAAAACTCTCTATTTTCTAACATCCAAATTCCTTAATCGATAAATCTAGTCTAGAAATCATCAAATAATTATCTATTTCATGTAAAAGTCTACAAAAGGTTTCTATTCATCAACAAACTTGTTGACTTTTTTCTAATCCGTGAAGTAAGTTTCACCATCATCGCAAATTCTAGCACCTTTCTCGGCCATTCTTCAATTGTGGGTAGTGTTGAACTCTTCCAATTTTGTGCTTATAGTAATCTTGCTACTGTCGTCATATATAAGAAGAGAGTACTGACTTTCCCAGCTGAATATCCATCATTTCCAATAAAAAGGTCTCTGGTTTCAATTGAACTTTAATTTTTAAAATCTTCTGGATTGATATTTGTATTTGTTTCCAAAAGGTTTTTGTTTTCTTACAAGTCCACTACATGTGGAAAAATGATCCTCCATGTTGAGCACATTTCCAGCATATATTTGACAAACCCTTATACATTCTAGCCAATTTCTCAAGAATCATATACTATTGATAAAGGTAAAGGTAGTCCCCTGTGCAAGCACCAAGTCATTACTGACCCATGGGGGACGTCACATCACGACATTTTCTTGGCAGACTTTTTATGGGGTGGTTTGCCATTGCCTTCCCCAGTCACTACACTTTACCCCCAGGAAACTGGGTACTCACATTTTATCGACCTCAGAAGGATGGAAGGCTGAGTCAACCTTGAGCTGGCTACCTGAACCTGGCTTCTGCCAGGATCAAACTCAGGTCGTGAGCAGAGCTTGGACTGCAGTACTACAGCTTACCACTCTGCGCAACGGGGCAGATGACTGGAGAAGGCAATGGCAAACCACCCTGTAAAAAGTCTGCCAAGAAAACGTCATGATGCTACATCCCCCTATGGGTCAGTAATGACTCAGTGCTTGCACAGGGGACTACCTTTACCTATATTGATATATCCTCTTATAAAGATTCTCATTAAGACTGGAACTAAATGTAAATTTCAACCCTTTTAACCACATATTTTGCCACTGTTCCATTAATATATCATTTAGACCACATATATAAAGGACCTTCTCCTCCCATATCCTCCTTCTGCACTGATGCTCAGTCTCACAGAATGGTGAGTGTTGCACAATTTTTAGAAAAGTTTAGGAGATGTTGCAAGTCCATTCTATTTCCCAGGGCTTTTAATGGGAAATAAATTGCAGATATCTCTTGGGAGAGGGAGGAACAGTGTAGCTACGCTTCCCAAATTTACTTTAGTACATATGTACTTTAGTACATATTTATAGAAAATACAGATTAATTCAATATGTATTTATAAGGGAATACAGAAATTTACTGAATCATGTAAAATTTGGTAATTTTTACCGAATAACAAACTGAATTGCACATCCTTACAAATAACCCACCAGGATGTCCTCCATACACTGACGAGCAAAATAAGATCCATGTTCTTTTTTCTAGAACTCCCTGGAAATTTGGGGGCACTGAAGTCTGTACAGAGGGCAGGCACTACCATCATTTTTTTGCTTAAATTAATCTGGGCAAGGACCCAGGTTTTGACACAGATCATCAAGGACTGTAATCCACAGGGAAGTTTTCCTGCATAAATCCCAGAGACATGAATGCGATTTTGCAACATTTCCATTCACACTGACAAGGCTTGCATAGGAACCTAATGAATGGAAAACAACGTTTTACATTGCTTGGCTACTTTTAACTACGGTTTAAGCCCAAGCCAATCATTTATTTTTTAGAAAAAACAAGGAAGGCAATGCCATTCAAACTTTCACAGATTGTACATAATTCCATGTAAATTACTCCTCCCTTGCAACTAAGAAGTTTCTCAAAATTAAGCACGAACTGGAAAACTAAAAAGGGCATATGACAACATAACAAGGTTGCAGTTTCACACCGCTGTTCTTTCTTGTACTAGGAAATTTATAAGGAGAATTGGCTCCAATCAGCAGCAGCACGGCAAGATAAAAACCAGAACAATTCTCACAGTGATCAGGCCAACAACTTTTCATAAATGATTGGCAGGAACCTGCAGACTCATCCCCCCTGCCCCCTAGTATGTTTTGTTGCTGCCAAAAGTTATGTAAAAGCAATATTATTTAAGTGGCACTCTAATATAAAGAGCAAGCCCATAGGAACCAGTGAAGAAAGCCAATGAAGGTCACTTTTCCGCGATAGACCTATTATGTCAGGTGGCTACAGCCTGCTACAGTTCAAAGGAGGTTAGTTGGTAACAGCTAAGCTAAAAGATAGTTTTGACCTTTGCTCCATTTCTAGCATGGAAGGTCTGAAAAATCAGCACAAGAACTAAGAGGGTATAAACCATATTTGGGATCACAGGAATCACAGGTCATGCAACAATGTTCTTAACAGGTTGATAGATAGGTGTTTGCACATTTCTGAGCATTTAGCAGACCGATACAATCCTGCTGTATGTTTCTATCTGGGGATCCCCACATTTCTCCTAAATGTAAATATGTTAGTGCATACATACTGAAGGAGAGTTGCATGACAGCACAACCCAGAATGCAGGCACATAGGTACCTACCTTTCCCCTAGATGATCATCTGTGCTTATTGGACAGGCATTTGCTCAATTTCTTCACAATTCTGTTTCACTTTTGTAGGGCGCACTCAGATTTACAACAAATTTAACAGCGTAAGCAGCCCCAAATATATCCTCCATCATTTTTATAGATCCAGAGGAGTTAACCATGTTAGTCTGTAGTTGAATAGTAAAAAGTCTAGTAGCACCTTTAAGACTAACCAACTTTATTGAGGCATAAGCTTTCCAGAACCACAGTTCTCGTCAAAAGCTTATGCCTCAATAAAGTTGGTTAGTCTTAAAGGTGCTACTGGACTTTTTACTATTTTTCATTATTTTTAGGACTCACAAACCTTCTCCCTATCCTCCCTTACAAGTCTGTTTCTTTCTCTACGATAGTTACTCCTGAAAATATATTCCATAACCTAAGACTCTTGAGGTGAGACTGATAAAATAGAAATTTGTATATTTACAAAGCTATTACACTTGGATTCCAAAAAATAAACACACTATTTAAAAGGCAGAACTATGTATAATTAGGGTCTGAAGGCTTCATGGTGCAGAATCCAGAGGAATTCAGCAAAAAAGGAACAAATGAAACCAAAAGAACTGCAGCAAAAAGTTTTATTGACAGACAAAATAAGTAGAGCTTGCAAACAAATAGGCTGATTAAGTCAGCAGAACTAACAAAATCTCTAGCTGTTTTCAGCTAGCCAGCAACTATAAGATTCAGTTTTACTTTACCTTTCTTGTGATTATGGTGATTTTGGGCACTGTTGCTTCTGCAAAAGCAAAGAGGAGTTTTGCACCATGCCGTATGATCCCACCATATTCTTGAGCTGTCCCTAGATAATAACAGAAACCAATAACCATTACAGAAAAGCTACTTCCTCCAGGAGAGGGTATTTAATAAGAACTATATACAGCAATTAATAATGATGATAGCTGGTAAGTACCATCTACTCAGACACATGATCTATCTGATCTTTTTTTAAAAAACACGAGATGTCGGGGATTGAATCTGGGATCTGCATGCCAAGCAGGTGCTCGACCACTGAGCCACAACTCCTCTCCAAACAAAGATGTTAGTTTTTGATGCAAAACGTTATGAAGCTAATTTGATGCTTTTAAATTAAGAGTGAGACAAGCAGTTGAGGTGGATAATCTGGCAAATCCTTTCACTCCACACCACTAAACTCCACCAAGGAATACATTAATGTTCTGTGGGAAAGTACCCATGGAATCATCTGTTTCAGCTAAAGCAAGCTCACAAATAATTACATTATAATGATTTTGTTAGACTTTTAAAGACTAATTTTTGTGTGAGTAAAAAACCTTATTACAACGTTAAATGTATCTACTATACACAGAAATAGGAAGAATGTTATGTAAGAAACAGCTCCTTTCACTACTTAAGGGCTCTGCCTGTGTCCTTGCAAGCACAGGCAAACCTCTATGCTTGTTGTGCAAGATCTGCCATGAAAGCTTAAAATTCAAATGAATTTTGAATTAAAAAAATGTAAGAAGTTACATGTCCTCCGTTCAGTTTCTACAGCCACAGTGCAAAGTGCTGTTTTTTACCTGAAACATCCAAAACAGCTGGGGGATGAAGTAGCTTAAGTACCACCTTCTTCCACACTGTCCAGCCTGCCAGTTGATCATCTTCCCAAGCCCTGCTCTCTACACCCTGCCTGCAGAGGTGAGGTGGGTGATGACCACACAGGGCTTAGGCTGCTTAATGTTCTGGCTTGGTTTTTAATGCATTATTCAAAACTAGCAACAGAGCCCATTGTGAGAACAAATACAACTGGTTCTAGAAAATGGATTTGGCAGCCCGCTCTTAGCAACAAGTAGCCTCCCAGACCACGCCTCTTGGCCAGGCCCTGCCATCACCCCTGTGGGGCCTCTGCCTCCCAAGGCCCTGCAGCAGCTGTGGAGGCCAAGTTTGGCATGGAAAGTTGCTTCGAGCAGCTCCTCTACTAGGGAAAGAGGCATTCAGAAGCGCTGGGCTTTCCCTCTTCCTTCTCTCCACCCCAGCCTGCACGGCATTGAGCGGCTGCTCCTGGCAGGGTCAGTGGCCCGAGTATGGGCCTAATGATCTTATCTAGCTTTCCCCCCCAGCACTATTAGTGTTCAGATAGGCAGAATGAAGCGCAACTACGTGAAAATCATGTTAGGAGTCCTTTATCCCAATGCAGACCCAAGGCTGGCCCAGCTTCTTCTCGTTCTTCTTTTTAACTTCCCTTCCCTGCCTCTGATCCTTTAATTTAAAGCAGATTGTTAATGACCGCAGTTGCATTTTTCCTCGCATTGTACATCCTGGACAAACAAAATAGATGGTGCAGCACCTTGTGCATTTTCTGACCGTGTGTTCAGAGGGGGGAATGGCAAGGGTTGTTGCTGGGGGGAGGAGAGAAGTGGAAGTGCCGAGATGAGTTGCAAAGATTAACACACAGAGAGACATGCACCTGCGCCCACCCGCACTCACCGAGGCTTCCCTCTGCTCCCCTCCCCCTCCAGCTGGCTCCCTCCCTCTTCCCTATTTCCCCTCCTCCTGCCTTTGGGCACAGTGGTAAGACCCTTCTTCTTACATAGTCCCCAATGATTGGCAGGGCTGACAGTGATGTGCAGAGTGCTGCCATGGCAACACAACAATGATCCGGCAGGCAAATAGCAAAGGAAAACAAAATGTTTCGGCACTGCATTCACTGTGGATTTAGGAGAAATACTATGAGGCTATGAGGCTGTGGTCATTAGGGCGATGGCGGCCAAATCCCAGAATCTGCTTGGCATGGTGGCAGTGGCGTTGCTACTCTGCACCTCTGCATGCCTACCCGTGTCTGTGTGTGTAGGTGTGAGTGCAAAGTGCTAGGTGGGAGGGTGGGTGGGTGTGAGTGCACACACAGGCACAGATTCGGATGAGGGGCTCTGTGGATGCACAGGAGGTGCATGAGCTCCCAGACCCTCCCCTCCTCTGCTCTCTCTTCTGTGATTTCCCCTCCTCAGTCGCCTTCTTCCTTGTATCCTGCCCGGCTCGCCTGACATCCTGAGCCCATGTCCTGCCCGTTTCTTGCCAACCCCCATCCACCAGGTGTTCCAATCCCCTCTGCAGCTTTATTTCTTCCTGCTAAATTTCCCCAGTGATACACACAACCACCATCACTCACTGCTCATGGTCAGCAGCAGCTCCAGAGCTGGAGGAGACAGCAGGAGCCTTGGGAGCGCCGCCACACCTCCCTGCCACCTCCGTGGCCCCTCAGACTGCACATCCTGCTCACCAGGCTGTGGCGCAGCACCGCCTCTGCAGCCCCTCAGAAGCCTGGGGAAGGCAGCAGGGAGGCCTCGTGCTGGCCTACCAGGGCCCCGCAGCAGCCGCAACCACCAACTGACTACTACTTCTAGTGCAGGAGCACCCACAGACACCTCAGTGCGCCTGTGCCAGGATAAGAAGTGAGTCGTCAGCAAAACAGCCTATCATATTGTAGGATATTAATAATTCCTATATTTGCTAGCCACCAAAGCAGGACTCTGGAGAGGTAGTATGAAATTTTTCAAAATAAATCAAGGAAGACTGAGAAAAACATACCTGGTAAAAATCCAGGCACATCTACAAATGTTATCAGAGGTATGTTGAAAGCATCACAAAATCGGACAAAACGAGCTCCCTTCACAGAGGAATTTATATCCAGGCAACCTAATTTTAATAAAAATAAATAATACAATTGAGCACACATCTGTTCTCTAGCATACAAGTACACACTTTAGTTACACTAAATTTTCATCCAGAGGAGGAAGGCATCCTTAACAGATGCAAACGTTTACACACCAGAGATTAATTTCCAGCTTCCTGTCTTCCAGCCAGGAGGCACCCTTCTTCTCCAGTTTTTTTTGTCTGGTCAGATAGGAATACAAGGATCTTGGAAAAGTCTATCTTTACAATGCTCACGGTCTAGGGCCCTCGGACCTCTCTTTGTTTTCACTTCAGCTTTCTTTCATATTCCATACATTCTTTTCACTTTTCTTCCTTTCCTCACCCACTGGCCATTTTAAAAATCCCTCCTTAAATCGATGCAGAATATACCAGTCAGCATATGGAAACACTGCTGCCCTGTAGAAGCCCTGGACAGAACCAGAGAGTCCACCAACGATGTATCATCCTAAATCTCAGATGCAGGAGAGCCCAGCAATTTTCAAACAGTTGACTGACAGTTGAGCTCTAGGGTAGAACCACGAGTGGCAATTTGCCTACCTCAGACTCTGAGGCAGAGGAGAGGTCTGACACCAGATGAGGCTTGCATTTTTGTGCCAAAACAGCCAGGGCCCAAGGAGACCAGCATATAGGGCAAATAGTGTTAGTAGCGCTGAGTGAAGGAAGTCACTCAATAGTTGTGAACCCTCTCAAACCCCCCCACCCTCAAAGCACAGGAACCTTCTAGGTTGTGCCTGAGCATAAAGGAATAGCTACCATTTGTAGAACTGGGCAAACACTAGCTCTGTTTTTCCAGAAAACAATATAAGGCATGAACACCAAAGGATCACCCCTCTGGCAAAAGTATTAATTCAAGGGTCACAAAAATGCCATGCAGCATTTGCCCATGAAGAGCCACTCAGGGTCCTTATTCAAGTAGCACAAGGTAGCCTGGATCATTCAAGCTGCTCTGACCCACTAAAGAAACCAGAATCTTCCCCATAGCAAGCTTACTCTAGCTCTCAAATGATGCCCAGACCCAAAGAATTAAAATTCATGATTGAGTTAGAACTCAGAAGACTCTGAATATTCATCAGACAGGAAGCCAAGGGCTCTGTGATGAGGATGAGATAGGCAATGGGAGTCTTGTTGCTGATAGATTACACAGATGAAGTTCTGGAGATGGAAACCCAAATTGGCCCCAAGTGGAACTAAACAGAGAAGCCCAAGGCAGAATTCTTTGAGCAAGAAATCAATACGGCGTGGTCCATTCCAGTAGCTGCAAAAATTAATGCTGGCTTCATTTTTTTTAAAACTCTATTATTTCCCTAATGGGGCTCTCAACTTGATTAAAATTCTGTTACCAAAAGTACCAGATATCTATTATCTAGAACAGTTGTCCCAAAGGATAGAGAACGTTCTCAGAAGGATCTTCCATAGGATACAATGGATGCATTTGTTTTCCTTCTGTCCTAAGCCACAACACCCAAAGGAGAAGGCCTCATGTTCTCTAGATCTGTACAGGGCATTATGTATTTACATCTGCAGGATTCATACCATTAGGAAATCAGATTCTCTGTTTATGGCTTTCCATTTGACCATCAGGAGAAGGGCAAGAAAACATTAAACCTATCAGAAGGTGACTACATAAATGAATCCACTTAAGAAACTCAAGAAAGCAGCTATGTGATGGAATTATTGCCGATTCTATTAGAAGTGCTGCTACATCAGTAACCTAGTATCAAGGACATTATCTATTAGGAGATAATGAAGTGCAGGGGATCCAAGCAGTCACCAAGTCAGCAACACACATGGTACTGTTAAGACAACGCCTGTTGGTCAGCCCTTTCACAGGAATTGGCCTTTTAAATCCCCACTGCCTGACACATTAGTTGGGAGGCAGCCTTGAGCAAGAGATGGGGAAACCAGGGAATCAGTCGCAGTGCCCTCATAAGACCAAGGGTCAACACACCAGCTCCTACTCCTCAGGTTGAAAGGAGAAGAGTCAGGAGAGCAGTGAAGGAAACACCTTCCCTCTCAATCTAAGGGCCGTGGGAGGGTACACAGTGCTCCATGCTGGAAAGGATCCACCAGACTTCTGCAAGGTCTCTATAGGGGGTCTTGCCCCATTCTGGCTTTTGTTCTAGTAGTTCCATTGTTATTTAGTGTATTTTTCAGTTTCTTTGTTTCTTTTTGTTAGTGCACCATCAAGATATATTTACTTAATTCTTTAGATCTGTTCAGCAGTTTTGTACAAAAAGGCCTAGTCTAATTGAAATTCTGTGGCTTACACAAGTAGTGTACATTAGGCACATGTCCTGTATGCAGGACTCATAAAATAGCCAAACTTCTCCTGTGTTGATCAACACTTCTGACATAGCAGGAGCTGCAATGCTGACTTAGGTTTTAATACCTAGTTAGCAAATAATATGCCCCAAACCTGGATTCAGATCACCACACCTTATTTCAAGGAGTTTTACAAAGTGACAGGGCTTGAGCAAAAGGCCAGAAGGAAAACTGACATGGAATTTAGTAAAATAAACTGGAAAAAGTTTATTGACAGGGGTCAAAGTACAAGTGCAGAGAGTATTACTGAAATATATTGCAGTATAAAAACCACAGCTACTTGTACCCAGTCCCACAACACGCACAATATTTACCAACACTGTACAATATTCTTGAAAGTTGAAAAGAAAGAAGAAAAGAAGGGAAAGCAAGAATTAGTGGGAACGTTAAGAGAATATGCTCAGATCCTGCAGTTAAGAACAGAAGCTTTCCAGCCTATTTTCTCTACCATGCAAATTTCTAATAACTGCACCCTGTTCTTACCTGATGCAACTCTGGGCTGATTGCCAACTATTCCAACAGTTCTTCCATTCATTCTTGCAAAGCCAACTATAATGTTTTTTGCATAGAAGGGCATAATCTCAAAAAATTCTCTCTCATCAACAATCTACACAAATGAAATTCAGACATTTTACTGATGAAGTGTATACAACTACAGACAACCGCTTAACTGTAACATGCCAAGTAGATTTAGCATTTAAGATAACTGAAGTAGGATTTTTTTTAAAAAACCTCCTTATCTATATGCTGCTCTCAATAAACATTTTTCTACGTAACAATGGAGTGGAAAAATCATAGAGGCTCACTTCTAATAAAGGTAACTTTTTAATTCCTGACACTTAACATTAATTGTTGTATTTACTTCATAATTTACTAATCCAACTGTGATCTTCAAACACTTCACTTGCTTAAGGAATGTTATGGAGCACAGTGTAGCTCTCAGACCTTAAAATCAGCAACATGTGCACTATTTCTGGTAAACAACTCTCTTCTGTAGCTCCTGGATGAGTTTCAGAGACATTTTCCAACCCAATCACCACAAAGAGATTAACAAATGCTAGCAACCGATTAGCTGATTACTAAAGCCATAAAGAAGCGTAAGAAAAAGTGTCACTATAATAAATGCTCCTACACAAGAAGTAAACCTCTGTGCTTAACCCAGAGCACAGGCTTTCAAATTCTGCCATGGCGAACTTCTCTAGCGTCCTTTTGAGCCTCTCCAAAGTCATCTGACACACAGATAGATCAATGGTAAAGCTGCGGTAGCATAGTGGTTAAGTGGTGGAGTTGCAAATCAGCACTCTGCAGGTTTTACTCCCACTACTGCCATGAGCTCTCAGGTGGCTTTGGGCAAGCCACTCCTCTCAGCCCCAGCTCCCCAGCTGTTTTGAGGGGATGATACCAGCACTAACTTTGTCACTGCTCTGAGTGGGGCATTAATCTGTCCAAAAGAGCAGTATATAAACACATTGTTATTATATTAAAAGGCAGAGAGTTCAGTAAGATTTAAGGCTGTAACAGGGCAATCCTAAATAGAGTTAGGCCCTCTGAAGATGACTGAAGTAAATGTAATTCAAAGAATGTAACTTTGCATAGGATTGCACTCTAAGTGATGCAACATACAAAACAAAAAATGCAAAAAAGTAAGAAGTTGTTAATTGGTCCCCAGCACTATAAGCAGACAGCACAGTGCGCCTTATGGACTAAGTGCAGAAAGCCCCAGAATAAAAATCAATTTACTATTTCACTCTCTGCCTGCCCCTACAGACATTGACGGTTTGCTGCACCAGCCCTCCGTTGCTGTTCAATCATGTATTGTTGAGAAATAGTGAGAGATGAAAGCTGGCTAATCATACTGCACCTGCTGCTGACTGGATAAAAGCTGCCTTTTTAAAAAAGATTTTGTACCTTTCATCTCCTAAACCTTTAAGCTGGAAGGAAAGCTGAAAGAACATTTTATTGAATCAAGTAGGCTGCTATGGATTAAAGATGAAAGACAGAGCTGACTGAGACTTAGCCAAATGAATTTTTTTTCCTTTTCATAAGGTAGAAGGACAACTTACACGAAGCAACAAGCAATGGACTTTAATAAAACAAAGTTGCACTTATCTGTAACTGTTGTTTGTCTACTGTCTTCTGTGTAGTCACACATTGGGACTGTGCAGTCACAGGCTAGCCATGGAGAAAGATTCTCTAGCTCTAAAACTCTGGGGCCGTTCCCTCTCCTCAACATGCATGTGCTGCAGTTTTCCCACCAAAACAAGGCATTGTCAGGCACAATGCCCCCTATCTCTCAGTTCTCCTGAGTCACTGGAGGTCAATTCTGAAAGCTCTCACAGCAGGGCACGAGGGAGGGAATGTGTGCTTGCACAGAAGACACCAGACAAACAACAGTTACAGGTAAGTGTAATCCTGTTTTTGTTGTTGGTCTTCTGTGCAGTCCCACATTGGGAGTACAGCAAGCTACTCATCAATGGAGGACGGTGTGAAAGGCCCAACTGAACAGCAAATGTAGGACAGCCATCCCCACTGCAGCATCTCTTCTCACATTTGTGTCTACAGAGTAATGTCTGATAAAGATGTCTGTCGACAACCAGGTGGCAGCTTGACAGATGTCTTGTAGTAGGGTTCCCCAGAGAAAGGCAGCCGGTGATGCTTGAGCTCTTGTAGAATGAGCCCTAATTACTAGACAAGGTACCTTGGCTTGAACATACATTCTAATAGCTGCCACTATCCATCTAGAAAGAGACTGGCTAGTGGTGGGGAGGCCCTTGTATGGCCCACAATAACAGACAAAGAGAGCATTAGATTTTCTGAAAGACCTTGTTCTCTACAAATAACACAAAGCTCTTTTTACATCCAGCTTATGAAGAGAGTGTTCTGATTCAGAGGTAGAATTAGGAAAAAACATAGGCAAGATGACCCTTTGTTGTAGGTGGAACCTGGAGATTATCTTGGGAAGAAATTCCAAACTGGGGTATAAGAATACTTTTTCTGGAAAAAAATGCATAAAAGGGGGAATCTATGTGGAGAGCAGTTAACTTCCCAACTTTTCTAACAGAAGTGATAGCTAACAGGAGGGCTACCTTCCAGGCGAGTAACAAGAGGGTGCAGCGGGCCAATGTTTCAAATGGAGGCAACATGAGGTGAGCTAGTACATGTGAAAGGCTCCATTGTGCCACTGGACACATTCTAGGGAGAAAGGTGTTAATTATGCTCTTAAGAAATTGTTTCAAAGCATGGTGGGGGAAAAACTGTCTTGCCATCTATCAATTCATGAAATGTAAAGATGGCTGCTAGATGGACCTTAATCAAAGAGACAACAAACCCCTGCTTCAGTAGTGATAACCAATACTCAAAGGTAAGAGTCAGTGGGCATGAGAAAAGAGAGTGTGGAGTGCCCACCACCCAGGTAGCAAAGCAATTCCACTTATGCCCACAGGAGGACTTTGTGGAGGGCTTGGGAGCATTCACTATAATCTGGACTACCTCCTTCCAGAAGGAGGAGGAGATCTGGGGAACAGTAGCCATGCTGTGAACCTGAGGGTGGATATATTGTGGTGGAGGATGTGACTCCTGTGAAGGAAGTCCGGTACATTTGGTAGAAGTATAAAGCATCCCTGGGACATGGCCCACAGGGTCAGGAACCAGTCCTGACATGGCCAGAAAGGTGCATTAAGGATTGTTTGGAAGTGGTAGATTCTGCAGACCCCTGGATATTAGTGGTGTTGGGGGAAAGGCATAGAACAGGCCTTGTTCCTAGGGGATTTGGAAAGCATCTCCCAGGGAGTCAGGGTCCATACTGCCAAAGAACCAAAGTCCTGCCCTTGGTGTTGGAGGAGGTTGCAAAGAGGTCCACATCTGGGGATCCCCACATTTGAAATATGGGAGTTATGTAGTCATTGTTGACCAACTACTCATGATGAAGACGTAACACTCTGCTTGCGGAGTCTGCTTTGTTGTTTGTTGTGCCTGATATATGTATTGCCTGTAGGAAGACGTTGGTCCTTATACAGTCATCTTGCCCCCCCCCCACCCATAATCTGACCAGAATGGCTGTTTCGTCCGTCTCTCCTCACAGTGTGCACTATTTATTATTGGCAGGGGTGGATGGTATAGACTGCTATCTTGGAAACAGTATTTTATTGTATTTTATTATTGTTATGATTTTATTGTAATTTTAAATGTATTTATACTCGGCTGTAACCCACCCTGAGCCTGCTCACAGGGAGAGTGGGCTAGAAATCAAATTTTATTATTGTTATTGTTGCCCATTGCCATAGTTCTGAAGCCTCGGCATATAGAGTCAGTGAAGCCATTCCCCCTTGCTTGTTCAGGTAGTAAAGTGTGATGGTGTTGTCATGTGTACCTGAACACTTTTGTTGCATAACAAACCTGCAAAAGAAGCAAGGGAGTAACAGATTGCCCTTAACTCCAGAACATTTACATGCATTCTTGCTTCTGAAGGTGACCAAGTATCCTGGGTGGAAAGATCACTGCAGTGCACTCATCGACCTACAAGGGAAGCATTGGTGATGATGGAAATGTCTGGGAGCTGGATCCCAAAGGACACATGCTTTAGGATGTTCTCACTGTGTGCCCACCAATGAAGGGATTTGACTCTATATCTTGGGATGGAAAATCTAATCTGTTGAGAATCCCTGGCCAGATCATAGTGCCATTTTTGTAAAGGTCTTATATAGAGACGAGCAAAAAGAACAACACTGGTGGTGAGTCCCAGCAATCTCTGTATGTACAAGGCTGACGGAAGCAGTTAGACTGGAAACGGAGAGCGAGGGATTGGAGTGATCCTCCCTATCGTAGCATCAAACCTAGTGCCTATAAACTACATAAACTGAATAGATTGGGTAGGTATAAGGGAAGATTTTTTATTATTGATTATTATTGATGAGGCTCAAATACGACATAGTGTGTATGGTAATGTTAATGTGCTCTAAAAGCAGCTCCTTTGAGCGGCAACAAGGAGCCAATCATCCAGGTAGGGGTAGATAGAACACCCCTTCAACTTAAGAAAGCAACTACAACAGCCATACACTTGGTAAAGACCAGGACTTTTTTTCTGGGAAAAGAGGTGGTGGAACTCTCTATTATCACACGTGCGTACAAGAAGCACACGAGCTCCCAGAAATGCGTGATGACGTCATTCCTGGAAGTGATGCCACTCCCAGAAGGGATGCCACTTCCCAGAACCCAGCACAATGCATTACGACAAGATAAATGTTAGTAAGCTTGGAAAATTACGCTATTATGAGAAAGGGTTTTTTTTTTCTTTCTGTATCCTCTACAAAAAGTGAAATTTTCTATTCCCTTTCCCAAACATTTCATTTCTTTGAAATCATATTTTAAAATATGCAAGAAGAAGGGGGCCTCTAAAAATCCAAAACCCATCTCACAAATCTAAATTCTAACAGATTCCTTCTGCCAGCATAGAAAAAAAATTCTAAAACTCTTTCTCAAAATTCCACAGAGTCTGAAATTCCTAATCTAATGAATATTGAATTTTCAAATTTTCAGGGAGGGTTTTGCTTTACTGGAGGAATTCAAAATTAGGTACTCAACGTTAGCCGCATTACAGTTATACTTAGTTTAAAATGGCTTTTTGTTGTTGTTGCCTGCCAACAGCTAAGCTGTTGTGACATTGTGAAATGCTCATAAATATTCCAATGTCCCACACAAACAATATTTATAAAAACTTCCTTAACATCCATATGTCCACTGCAATTTCAGTGATGTTAATCAGCTGAGGGTGGGGAGAACCATTTGAGTTACAGCTATTAAGACATAAGAACACCTATATGCTATTGAATATATTAATGAAAGCCTTCTGTGACTTGGACACAGCTATCCATTCCTAGCATAAAACGAGAATAACCATAACTGATATTTTAACTAATACAAATAACCATAACTGATATATTTAACTAACAGAGAACCAATCTGCTTTCAAAAGCTGTAGGAACCATAACAATGTCAACTTCAGTCAACAAAAGAATGAAAGCAACACACACACACACACCCTCACCCACCCCCATGAAGAGAAAGCAGAATTAACTCAAAGCAGCACACATACACACAGAGAACCCCACCCACCCACTCCTCCAATGAAAATAAAACAGAATGAACTCAAAGCAGCACACACATACACAGAAACCCCTGAATGAAATGGAAAGCAGAATGAACTCAAAGCAGCTAAACCTCCTCTGCAAAGCCGACCCCAGCAGTTATGCTTGCACTCTCTCTGTCTCTCTCACTAATGAAAAAAGCAGAATGAACTCAAAGCAGCTTACCCTCCTCTGCAGAGTTCTGCTGGGCCCCAGCTTGCTCTCTCACTCTCTCCCCCAGAGGAATGAGAAAAAAGCAGAATAAACTCAAAGCAGCTAAGCATCCTCTGCAGAGCCTGCAGGGCCGAAGAAGGAAGGAATCACATGGGCAGATTCTAGAGCTTCCAGAACAGTGTTCTCGAGCGTTCCCCCTCAAAAAATGCCCTGATAAAGACCCATGGCGCTGAGGCTAACACAAAGGGGACAGCAGTATACTGGAAGGCTTCATTTTCATATAAGAACTTGAGGTATCTTCTGCACCCAAAGTGTATGGCAATATGAAAATCTTTTCAAATTATTTCAGCAAACCAGTTACCTGCTTCTAAATACTGCATCACACTGGATAGGGTTAACATTTGAAAATTCTCAACTTGTTCAAATTACAGAGATCATGGATCCTACCATCCTTCTTGGCCACAAGAAAATATCTTGGGTAAAATCCTAGGAGAGACTTCTCCTGGGATACCCTCTAGATAGCTCCCTTGGAAAGCAACTCGGTAATGGCAAGATAGAGGTCCTGAAAGGGACATGAAGGAACGTTCTTTGGTAGGATCAAAGGAGGCAACTCTGAGAAATGTAAACAATAACCCTAAGAATTTCCAGCACCCGGGAGTCACTAGTAATCATGCCCCAATTAGACTGGAAAGGAGCTGATCTGTCCATAAAAGAACTGGGATATACTGGCTGAGGAACAGCCAGTCAGAAGAATGATTTCTGTCCTGAGAGGATTTTGGAGACTGAAGTTGACATTGTTTGGGCCTTGTCTTGGTAGACTGTTTCCCTCTCGTTCAATGGTTAAGAAGAGTAGCTCCTCTGGGACTGGTATGGTCGGTACAGGTACCTTGCAAAGCATTGGTGGTAAGGTTGACGGCTCAGGTATCGATACTAGGGTGGTTGCTGTTGCTGCTGTGGAGAAGCAATGACTCCAGGAGAGCAGGCAGTCTGATGATTCTTCTTCACTTGAAGGAGAGAGTCATCAGTCTTTTCAGAAAAGCGGTAAGTACACTCAAATGGGAAATCCTTGATCTTGTTGCACTTATCCTCTTGGTAAAGCAGTAGTACGTAGTCAAGAATGACAATATAAGACAATGGCAGAGGCCATGGTCCTGGCAGAACAATCAGCTGCATGTTTACCCCACAGATATGAGTTGCTTGGTCAATCTTGTGGCCTCACCTTGCAAAACTCTCACAAGGGCAGATCCTGGATGTAGATGGATAAACGTTCCTATAGGAAATAGGTTGTAGGAGCCCATTATAGCTTGAAAATTAGCTATTCGAAAATCAAAGGCTGCAGAGAAATAAACCTTCCTACCTAATGCATCAAGTTTGCGCCCCTCTGTCCACAGAAGAAGAATGAGAGCCATAATGGTTCTCTGATTGAACCTCTTCTGCAACCAGTTGTGAAGGGCATGGCCGGATGAAAAGGAAGGCACAGTCCTGTTGTTTCAACTTGTAATAATTCTGTCTTGCAAGAATTGGCAGGTATGGACATCAGCTTCTCCCAGATGCCATGGGTGATATCCAGAAGTTACTCCACTGTGGGGAAGGCCATGGATGCTGGTGAATCTGTGTAGAGAGCCTGGACAACCGGTTTAGGTGTTGCAGCAGAGACATCCCATTCCAGGGCTCTTGCCATCCTTAACATTTGCTCAGAGAAAATGCAGAAATCATCACTGGGGGACAACAAAGCCACCTCTCTGACCACCTCCTCAGGAGAGGAGTCCAATACCAACTCAGATGTAATGTCTGAATGGGAGGCCGCTTCTTCATCCTCCTCAGAATCCAACCAAGTTAGGGATCAAGTCCAGAATCAATGAGATGGAACTGATGGGTCAGTTGGAACGATGGGGCCGGAATCAAGGGACTTGGTGATGAGGCAAGAAGAGGTGCAGTTTGTGGCTAAGTCAGAAATTCTTGCCAATTTGGTAACTGCATTGGATAGGCTGAACCCAGGGGTCAGGGCATGAAATAAAGGAGGAGGAGCACTCAGTAGAATCAAAGTAGGGTTCCACATCTGAAGCAAAGGTTGAATAGGCTGTTGTTGTACAGCTTCTGGCACTGGCAGCTGAACAGATGTACCATCTACCAGAGCTGAAGAGACAGTCGGAATGGAATGTTAACGGAACCGACTGAGTTGGATCCGCAGTAAACATAGAGTGTAACTCCTCTGATGGACTCATCTCCTCTTTTTCCTGATGTAAGGTTGGAGTGGGTGGAGATGAGGGCATAGAGGGAACAGTGATCTCCTTGACAATAAGTGATGGAGCAGAAGGCAAAGAATGATGGTGCCTACGGTGCAAAGAAGTAGAAGCAGGTTTCTTGGGATGTTTGGTTTTTGTCTTTGACTTCTTCATAAGTGGTTCCAATGTAGAGCACTTGGAACGGGATGGTTCCAGCAATCGGTGCTTAGGGGTTTCCACCTTGCCCTTCAGTTACTGAACACCTTGTGCTTTGGTCAGTGCTCTAAATGGGCAGTATTCTGCAGGTAGTGGGGTTGGAACCAGTGAGCGCCTCCTGGTCAGATCTGGTGCGCGAGCCTTTGGAACCAAAAAGGGTAGTTTGAATCAGGGGTTGGGTTCATGCTCAGCAGACAGCTTTGCTGCTAGCCTGTTAGAACTCAACAAAACCATTTCCCATATCACTGCTTTGAAGCAGGAGGCCCGATCACTCCTGACCTTTGGGGTAAATCTTTGACAGTGTCAACAAGTGGAGACATTATGAATTTCCCCCACGCAGAAAAGACAGAATTCATGTTCAGCTGAATGAGGCATCTTGATGTCACATTTTGAACACTTCTTAAATAGTGCCTTGGGAGACATGCTTGTCTCTATAAATATTTTTCCTTTATTTTACTGCAGGTGAAGAACCTATCTGAAGGTGAAAGATCCAAGAAGTAGACTGAGGAAGAAAGCGAGAGAAGAACCTTTCTCAATGGCAGTGAAAAAGGAAAAACAGTGTTGCACTCACCTGTAACTGTTGTTCGTTGAGTATCTTCTGTGCAGACACACATTGGGACTGCGCACGCACAGGCCTGCTGTGGAGAGATTTTTCTAGCTTTAAAATCTGTTGGGGGGCACTCACCCCTACTGCGCACGCACAGTAGCGTTCCCGCCAAAATGTGGTCGCTAGGGCAGGCACCCCCAGAATCCCTGTTCTCCTGAGCTTCCGGAGAAGCAATATAGTTAAACAACACTCACAGCGAGGCAGGAGGGAGGGAATGTATGTCTGCACAGAAGATACTCAACGAACAACAGTTACAGGTGAGTGCAACACTGTTTTTCGTCATCGTCCTTCTGTGCAACCCCACATTGGGAGTATAGCAAGCAACTCACCAATGGTGGGGGGTGTGAGTGATTAATCGAAGAGCGATTGGAGTACAGCTCTCCCCACAGCTGAATCACGCCGTACATTTGTGTCCACAGAATAATGTCTGATTAACGTATCGGGAGAGGATCAGGTTGCGCCTTGGCAGACATCCTGCAACGGAACATCTCAAAGGAAAGCAGCAGATGCAGCTTGAGCACAAGTTGAGTGAGCCTTGATCGGAAAAGGACATGACTTTCCAGCCTTCTGATAACACAGTCTAATGGTAGACACAATCCAACAAGACAGAGTCTGAGAAGAGGCAGAAAGACCTTTGAGAGTGCCGGAATAACAGACAAACAAGGACTTCGATTTACGAAAGTGTTTTGTTTTGTCCAGCTAATACAATAAAGAACGTTTAAGGTCTAAAGTGTGTAGTTATTTTTCTGCACTGTTAGATGGATTAGAAAAAAACACAAGTAATACCACTTTTTGTTGTACATGAAACTTAGACACCACCTTAGATAGGAATTCAATAGTGGTGTGTAACATAACTTTCCCGGGAAAAAACTGTAAGAAGGGTGGATCAACACAGAAAGCGGAGATTTCTCCCACACGCCTAGGCTAAGTAATGGCCACGAGAAAAATCACCTTCATGGACAGAAAAGGGAGGAGGCATGTGGCCAGAAGGGCTCAAAGGGAGGTGTAACGAAATGGTTACCAGGGGTGAAATGAGTGCCAGTTGCTGTTAATCTGTCTTTAAAGAAAGGGGAGGAAATGTTCCCCCTGAGGTTTGATGGGCTGTGGGGCTAGGGAGAGGCCTGCAGGAGTCTTGGTGCGGGACGCCCTTCTTCCTGGACTACAACTCCCAGCTGCCCTGGGCCAAGAAAGTGTGGGAAAAATAAGGGGTGGAGCCGGAATTGAGAGACTCAGCCGATCCTGAGGGGGAAAAGTCAGTTAGTCACCTTCTTGGTTGAAGGAGGAGAGGCTCCTGCTGCTGGGGGAAACCCAGGTGCCTAGGCCCTAAGTGTGGAGGGCCTGGGAGGCAGCAGAAAGGAAGTAAAGGGTGAACCTTCCCTAAGACCACCCCCCCCCTTAAGGTAGAGGAGGGAACAGTGTGGTAGGGAAAGCAGACAGCGGTTCTCTTCAGTTTGATTTTCTGCCCTATGAGTTCTGAACAGGGGGGTCTACCCCTATGTGTTGTGCCTTTACCTGCTTTGTATATAGTGCTCTGTATATAGTTATTAAATTATACCTTTTTGGAATATAAAGGACCTTGTGGTGCTCTGACTACGTAAGCTCCCCCACTTGGCATGCTACAGGAAGGGAGGGAGCCCAGGAGAACTGATCAGGCCAGACCTTGGTGGGTTGCCAATTCTCCAGGGCCCACCCAAAGATTGGGGAATTCACTTCCCAGTAGGGAAATTCAGCCAGAGGGGTCTCACTGCCCCTCAGTCAGGCGGTGTACAATTCAGTGAGTGGTGGCAGTGACGAAGAGTGTGAGCCACGCCCACCAGGGACGGTGGGAGGCGGATAGCAGGGCTAGCAGGCCATTGACAGCGGCTCAGTTGCCTGGACTGAGAGCCAGCGCCCGTGCCGCCACAGGAGGCATCATCAACTGAGCAAGCACCAAGGGTAGGCTCCACTGTGGAACCGGGGGCACCTTGGGAGGAAAGGTTTTAAAAAGACCTTTTAAGAATTGCTTGGAGACATGATGGGCAAATATAGTTTTACCGTCCACTTTATCGTGGAAGGCCGAAATGGTAGCCAAATGAACCTTGATACTACTGACAGACAGACCCTCTGTATGGAGGTCGAATAAGTATAGAAGGACATATGACAGAGGGCAGACAAAAGGTGAGACCTGGCTGGGTAGCAGCCAACGTGAGCCACAGTGCCCCCCCCCCAAACCACTGAGGACGCATCAGTAGAGAGGGAGATATCTGCAGGAAAAATGCCAAATTCTACCCCCTGCAACAAATTCAGAGATCAGTCCACCATTGCAGAGATGCAAGTAGGGCTCTGGGTATGGACAATCTTGTTGACTGGTGGACCGTGGGTCATACTTACGGACAAACCAATTCTGTAAAGGCCGCATTCTTAAGCGGGCAAAGAAAACGACAGCCGTAGTAGAGGCCATAAGACCCAAGAACGTTTGAATCATGAGGAGTTTGAAAACGATTAGTAATGAAAAACTTGGCCAGGCCCTGTAAGCGCCTCAGCCTCCCAAAAGGCAAGAAGGCTCTACCTTGCAAAGAGTCAAACAGGGTCCCAATAAACGTGATTCTCCTACAAGGGGATAGAATCAATTTTTCCCAATTTACAAACAACCCCAATCGAGATAGGATAGCAAGAATGAACTGCACATGCTCACAGAGGGTGTTTGAAGTAGGGCCTACCAATAACCAATAATCTAGATATGGGTATATAGTGCAACCCTTCACTCGTAGGAACGCCACCACAACCACCATGCATTTTGTGAACACCCAGGAAGCGGACACCAGGCCAAAAGGCAGAACCTTATACTTGTATGCCTGCCTGTTGCACATGAAACAGAGGTACTTTCTATACTCAGGGTGGATCGAGATATGGAAGTATGCGTCTTTCAAATCGATAATAACGAACCAAATATTAGGTTCAAGAAGCTGTATGACCTTGGCCAAGGTAAGCATTCAGAACTTTTGAACTTTTACAAACTTATTAAGACCTCTAAGGTCAAGGATGGGTCTAGACCCACCGTCCTTCTTGTCTACCAGAAAATACCTGTAATAAAAACCATAGGGTGATACATTTAAATCAACCTGGCGAATAGCACCTTTTTTCAACAGCTCAAACACATTTACTTGAAGATCAGTAGAACAATCATGTGAAAAACAAGGAGACAAAGAAACAGGAGGCCTCTCATCAAACAGTAACTTGTAACCCACAGAAACAACAGACAACACCCAGGAGTCACTAGTAATGCTCTCCCAAGAGGCAGAAAACGGATACAATCTGTCCAGGAACGGGGCTGAAAATGAATCCCCTGACTGGTCCCCTAACTGTTCTAGTCAGAAGAGGGACTTTTGTCCATTAGTGGATGACTTGGGTGAGGGTGGTTGACCTTGCTCCCCCCTAGGTCTGGTGGATCTCTTCGAGGACTGGCGCTGAGAAGTGGAGTAAGAACAGTGACCATAAGATGGCTTGTAGGAATACCTTCCATTTCAAGGTTGACAGGAGTGCTGGTAAGCTTGATAGTAGGGTTGGGTTCACTGGAACCTTCCACAAGACTGGAAGGACTGTTACAGGGCAATGACGCCAAAAGATTTGGCTGTCTGATGATTCTTCTTCATTGCAGAGAGCGATTCATCTGTCTTCTCTGAGAAGAGGAAGGGACCTTCAAATGGAAAGTCCTCAATCTTGGATTTCTTGTCATTAGGAAGAGCAGTACAGCGAAGCCAAGCGTGGTGTCAGAGGACCACAGAAGAAGCTATAGATCAAGACGAACCATCTGCCACATCTTTTCTCGCTGTCATCTGCTATTTAGCTAGCTTCATAGCTTCAGCTTGCAAGGCACGTAAGACAGGTTGACGTCTGTCAGGGAGGTCACGAATGTAAGAATTCCACTGTTGCCAAAGAAAGATTATAGGAACCCATGATCACTTGAAAATGGGCAATGGGAAACGTTAGGGATGCGGACGAGTACAGCTTCCGTCACAACGTATCCAGTTTCCTGCCCTCTTGGTCCGCAGGGGTGGAAAGAGAGCCCTGGCGGTATTTTGCTTGCACTTCTTCAGCAACAAGTGAAGATGGTTTTGGGTGAGTGAATAGGAACAGGCAATCTTGCTGCTTGAGCTTATAACATTTCTCCACTTTATGAGAAGTGGCTGGAGTTGAGGAGGGCGACTGCCAAAGGGTATGAGCCATCTCAATAAGGTCCTCAACCAGTGGGAAACCTACAGTAGCTAGAAAGCAGGAATATAAAGGCTGCATCAACTTGCTTTTTGGCTTAGAGGTGGAAATAGAAATATCTAACTCAAGCGCAGTGGCCATGCGAACCATCTGCTCTGAAAATAATCTGTAATCGTCATGGGGCGACGAGGAACCAGAGTCTCCCAGAGTTTCCTCCTGTGAAGGATCAGATGCGAGATCCGATGGTGCATCAGAATGTGAGGCCAGATCGTCATCCTCCTTGGAACCAGAAAACTCCAGAGAAGAGTGTCAAGTGCATTGGCATGGAATAGGGACTGGAACCAAAGATGCAAGAGCTGGTGCCGAAGCCCTGGGTGGCAGAAGAAACATGGGATCCATTGAGGTGGATGGAACCGCAAAGTTTGTACTGGCGGCCGGAACGAACTGCTGGGTAGTTGTAGACTGACGAGCAAAGGTAGCGAAAGACTGGAACTAAGCGATAAAATCCTGCCAGGTGGTTAAATGTCCAAGGCCCAGAACAGTTTGCCAAGGTGGGAGGGATGGCGGAATCCCCACAGACATCTGCTGCTGCCAAGGAAGCATTTGATGTGGAAACTGTGCCGATGTGGAATGCTGGTTGCGATCCGAGAGCAGCAGCTGGAATGGTTCCGAAGCCATAAGGGGGTTGAACTGCAAGACCAGATCCGACGACATTGGAGGGAATTCCATCTTCCCCACCTGTGGTGGCGGTGTGTGCGGTGGAGAAGGAGTATGCAAAAAATCAGCAACCTCTTCTTCTGGGATGAAAGAAGGAGGAGACTTAGATTTCTCCCAGCACAAGGCTGAAGTAGAGCACTTCTTGTGCTTCGTCTTATCTTTAGCCTTACGAGGCGGAGGTTCGGAGGAGGCACATGCAGGTTCCGACTGCGATGCAGGAACAGGAACCGGTTCCGCGGAATGGGTGACAGGCAATACTTTAGGTTCCAAGGGTCGCTGTTTCTTCAGCTCTGACGGATGATGAGGATCCATGGGGCATTTTGATGGAGCCGAGGCCCCCAGCTCAGAACGGGGAGACTGCCCTTTCGCGGCGGATCTGCGGGACGCCGGGGTATCAGGGCTCAACAGGGACTGTTCCCATAAGGCAGCTTTTACCCCCTCTCGCCTTCACGGTAAAAAACTAGCAGATTTTACAGGCCGTGACGTTACGGCCTTCGCCAAGACAAAGTAAACACAAATCGTGTTTATCAGTGTGAGTCATCCGAGTCTCATACTTCTGGCATTTTTTAAACACTAAAGAGTGAGACATGATGTCGAAGAGGAAGATTGAAGATAACCTGAAGTAAGTTGAAGACAACGCTAGAAGTTCTCTTGATGGTGGGGAAAGAACTGAGGGATTCTGGGGGCATCCGCTCTAGCAACCGCGTTTTGGCGGGAACACTACTGCACGTACACAGTAGGGGCGAGCGCCCCCCCCCAACAGATTTTAAAGCTAGAAAAATCTCTCCGCTGCAGGCCTGCACATGCACAGTCCCAATGTGGGGCTGCACAGAAGGACGACGACAAACTGAATGTTATGGGGGCACTCCATCCAACAACGCGTTGTTTTGGGAGGAAAGCTCCTGCACATGAGCTAGAGAATCTTTTTCCATGGATAGCCTGCAGCTGCGCATTCCCAATGTGGGACTGCACAGAAGACCAATGACAAACCAGCAGTTCAGCAACCTGCATATCAGCAAGATAGTTTATAAATTGCAGCAATACCCCAATACAATAAATATTAATACGCTGTATATAAACTCAAAGTTACATATCCCATCACTAAAAACATCTGTGTGTGGAACTTACTGAATGTACAATATCCACCATGTCATAGGCTTTAGTAGATTCCATCGGGACAATTGTATCCAACTCAGGAACCAATCGGTTGCTTTAAGGAAATGGAATCAAAAGAAAGAAATGTACTTATCATCAGCATTCATATGAGGAAATTATTCCTATAAGATGTAATCTTTTCTTAACCTAGGACAATTTGACTGAAAGCCAGAATCTTAAGTCAGTCTACTGATGAGGTTGAAGGATTATCTTTAGTAGATTGCATTTGCAGACCTTAAAGAACAGCCTTCTTTCCTCCACTACCAGCAAAAGTAATTTAAGAGCCAAGTAGTACTGGTAAGAGGCAAGACTATAAAGAATGAAATACAGACATGTTTGATCCATCAATGAAGTGTCAACACACAGCAGCAGAACTGCACTGGTATAAAATTATGCCAGTTGGTTTTCTCCCCCTCATATTTAAGCAAGCACCTCTCTTGATAGGTTGTTTATCTTCTAGAACAACTAAACAATGGAATAGCCTGTCCAGGAATTTCCTTCCCTAGAAGTATATTCCCTTAAGTATTTAACAGGATATCACTGCAGAAGGAGGACTAGGTGAGTCCTGGAACTTACCAAGCATCATGGCATTCACGGACTGGAGCTGGATCTTTGTTACTAAGAGGTAGAAAATTAAAAAACTCTCTGAGATTGAGCAAAGCATCGATGTCATTCTCAAAGGCACAGTGTGCAACCCCTGCAGAGAACAAAACCAAACCAATCTTTCAAGGACTCCATTGATATTTTGAATATACAGCATGAAATCCATCAATTACAGTATCATATTAATCATATTTATTTATTTATTTATTTATTTATTTATTTATTTATTTATTCTATTCGTTTTGTATTCCACCCTCCCTGCACCAGCAGGCTCAGGGCGGATTGCAATTAATAGACTAATATAAAATACATTATCTTTAAAATCAATAAAACATCTTAAATTTTTTAAAGTATTTTAAAAAGAACACACACAACAAGCAATACAGCAACAGGTTTTGAAAAACATATGGCAGCAGATATTGCTGGATTGCAACATTCTTCATACAATATACACTCCAATCATATTATAATGAGACTGCAAAACAGGAGCAGATAGCAATTAAGCTATTTAGTCATTTCTGACCTGACACGGCTGTATGCGTCTTTGCACCTCCCAGCTGCTCCTGAGTAACATCTTCATTAGTAACTGATTTGACTACATCAGGGCCAGTTATGAATAGGTAAGATGTATCCTGAAAAGAAAAACAAAATTTAAAGCATGGACTACAGGATGCAAGAATCAAGTTCTTCAGTTCTTAAATGTTCAAAAGATAGAAACATGGTTTTTAAAAAGGTTTCTATTTTGTTTTGTTTTTCAAATTAGCTTTATGTATTTAGTTGGAATTCACTCTAATTTAGACTTAACCTTTATTATGCATACAATACATGGAATTCCCAAAGATGCACCTGCTATCCCACTGCTTGAAACAAAACAAAAGGGCATGTCTCAGGTACAACACAGTACTGAAATTTTCTCACATCTGCTATTTCCAAACAAGGTTTTACAGGCCAAAGCCAATTGTCTCAATAAGACACTTACTTTTACAATTGAACATAATCAAAATATTTGAAGCTGAACAGCTAACTACTATAATCTGAAATACCAATAGAGTCAAAACCCTGATTGACATGTTTTTCTTTCACCTTGGAGTTTTAAAGGAACAGAATTTAAGCCACTTCTAGATATTGCAGGGGGGGGGGGGAATTCCTGAAGCAAACACTCTAATAGAATCAACCCTTAGATAGACTTGACTTTAAGGCAAAACAGAACTAAAAGAAAGAAATGCAAAAGACAGAGAACAGATAATACTACAGGAGAATTTAGCTTTTGTACAATAAAAGGATTCCAGAGAAATCATTTAGCTGAGACAAATTAGAAAGCTGATCAATAACAGTAACCTTCTCTTTATGGAATGCTTTGGTTTGCTTATTTTGTCTAAACATTTCCTTCATGGAAAACTCTGGAGAAACAAAGCTACTAATACACCTCAGCTTTCTGGAAACTCCAGATAGAATCAAATGATACAACATTTATTTGGCTGAGATCTCAAAACAAAGTGTTTTCTGGTATTCCTCTAAAAATAATTAAGAACTCTTTAATGGTGAGGGTTACTCTTTAAGTTAGGCTTCAGGATATGCTAGGAAAGAGACTAAATATTCTATCTACATTTTTTCCTTTCAATCTCACAAAAGCATAAAGAAGCATCACCTTCACTAAGGGCAATTTTGTTCATGCCCTTTTTAACTTCTTCTTATTTGCACAGTGCTCTAACACAGGCACACACAGCAAGTAGAAAGTTATGATTATTTTTTATGAATATACTTTCACTGATGATTGATTTAAAACATTGCTATGCTGCCCTTCCACCCATTGCAGGGTCTCCAAGGCAGTAAACATTTCAAACATTGGGAATGTGGCACCTTAGAGACCAACAAGATTTTCAGAGTGTAAACTTTCAAGAGTCAGAGCTCCCTTCTTCAAATTAATAAGAACATTCGATTTATATACCGCCCTTCAGGATGTATACCGCCCTTCAGGATGACTTAACACCCACTCAGAGCAGTTTACAAAGTTATTATCCCCATGACAACAATCACCCTGTGAGGTGGGTGGGGCTGAAAGAGCTCCTAGAAGCTGTGACTGACTCAAGGTCACCCAGCTGGCTTCAAATGGAGGAGTGGGGAATAAAACCCGGCTGTCCAGATTAGAGTCCCATGTTCTTAACCACTACACCAAACTGAAGAAGGGAGCTCTGACTCTCGAAAGCTTATACTCAGAAAATCATGTTGGTCTCTAAGGTGCCACTGGACTCAAATTCTGCTCTTCTATTGCAGACCAACATGGCTACCCACCCAAACTATTTCAAACATTAAAAAGTATTTAAAATACAAATACATATAAAATGTTTAAAACAAATAAAAAATATAAACCCATAAACATGTTAAAAAACAAACAGGAAGGCAGGCTAGTAAGATTTTACTGTTACTGTAGGTACACCAAACAAACAAGTTTTCACCCACTAATGGAAGGTAACAATAGAGGGAGACAGAAGAATCTCCCTGGGGAGGGAATTCCAACATTTCAGGGCCACAACCAACAAGGCCCTTTCTCAGGTTGCCACCTGTCTAGCATCAGATGGTAGGGGTGCCCAAAACACAGCCTCTGAAGATGACCAGAGTGGTTGGGTACATTCATATGTGAATAGGTGTTCCTAAGCCTAAAAGACATTAAATATCTTCACTTTTGCCTCAGTTCAACAACAGATCTGGGACAGAAACAAGTTCTCAAGTGCCAATCACTTTACTGAAGCTAACCACACAAATGTACAAGGCTTGGAAAACATCTCTACAAATAGCACCTAGGAGGTGCAGTAGGTGGCTACTTGTGAATGTGCACATCTCCTGTAACAGGAGAAGACTAAATCCAGCCATTTCTTATTCAACCCATGTCCCGTGCCATCCCACCAGAACATACTCAGGTGATCCCTGCTGCTTTGTGAAACTTAAAAGGCAACAATAACTAAATTCTTACCTTTACCATGAATGTGAAATCTGTTAAAGCGGGAGAATAGACAGCGCCTCCTGCACAAGGACCCATGATAAGAGAAATCTGAGGAACTACCCCAGAACATAAAACATTTCTCTGTAAATAGAAACAAAACATTCCTTTTACTTACTTATTTTTATCTGTTTATTAGTTGATGTGATGTTTGGAAAATTTGTGACGGCCTATGGCTATAGACAATAAACTCTGCAATTGTACTTATTTTTATTCCACTTCCCAACCAAAAATCGCAAAGCAGCTACTGTAATACAATACACCGCATTCCTCTCCTTGTTTTGGGGCTGCACTTTTAAGCAAGGAGAGAGAAGCTGTCATTAATGTTCATTCAGTTACTTAACACTGAGGAGGCTTTGTTCTCCCTGACATGATGGCTGCAACAGCTCCTTCCTTGCCATGAGTAGGTTGAAACAGGACGCTAAATGTGTACTGTAAAATAAAAAAAAACCTCCCCTGCTGCTACTACTAAGACATTTGTTCAGACAGGAATGGGCAAAAGTGATTCTAGCCTCATTAGCATAGGAGGTATGGATGGAGCGCCCTTGGGCAGGGCTGTGGCTTAGTGGTAGAGCATCTGCATTGCGTGCAGAAGGTACCAAGTTCATTCTGAAGCATATCCAGTCAAATCAGCTGTTTGATCATGATTGACTATCAGGATGTGATCTGAACATCCTACAGTCTACTTTTCATATTACACTGATCTTTTCCCACAATGTAGTATCTGAAAGGAAGACGCGCAACCGCAAACATGCAGTAGATGTGTGATAGCAGCAACAGCCATGCACTGTTCCCATCATGCATCCCATGTTAAAATGGTCACCTCAAGATATGCTGGAAACAAACACATGCACCACAAAGTGTGAAGTTGCCACAACCTAACACTGAGAGTTTTCCTAATTAAAAGGCTTTAGCTAATATTAATGTTCCAGTCTTTAGATGCATAGTTGGGAACCTTTTACAAGTGCTGCATCAGCTCACAAATCACACTTGCTATTATAATCACAGAGGCTGGAAAAGGGAAGCTGTGACTAAGATCTGAGAATCCCTACGGTTTGAGAACTCACCAATAGCAAAACTATAACAAACTAATGGGTCTCTTCCCACTTCCAGTTCTCATACTGGGAGGGAGGGGGGAAGAAAGGATGAAATATGCATTCTGTTCCCAAATAAGATCAGCATCTCCTATCCTTGAAGCAGTAGGAAAAGAAATGCTGTATCAGGCAGGCTTTGCCTACCATTGTTTCTTTAAACTCTCTGAAGCAGCTTACCTAGTTTTAATTAAATTACGTATTTGTAGGTTCAAGAACCAGCCAGCTTACCTATGAGACTTCTTACCAAAAAAATATCAGCATAACCAGCCAGTGACTCTACGCCTTCTTGGATACGGGCCCCTCCTGAGTCATTCAGTCCAATCACTGGAGCACCAACCATAACAGCCTGATCCATGATCTGGAGAAACAGAAACTCATGATTACTCAGCAAATTATTGCCATCAGCTCAAAAACATTAGCCCATTGATGGCTTACTCAAATGATTACTCAGACCTAAGGGCAGACCAGGGACTTTGATTTTTAATCAGAGCATATTCAAGTTTAATTCACAGTCTGTTTCCTATTATGGGCTCCACTGATAAACTGTTAGTTCACAACCCCTGTCCCCCCTCACCAACCAACTTAATGCCACTCTAATTTTTTTTTCATAATCTGATTGGTTTGTGCTTCCTGAAGTCTCCATTATCGGTCAATAAAGAAGTGAATAACGTAATAAACAAAGAAACACTAATAGTTAGCAATTCATATTACCAGTAGAAAACATTTTTAACAATTCACCGATAACCCTCTGGAAACTCCAATTAATAGTAGTAAAATAGTATATTAAGTACTTCTTAATAAAACTCAAATATGGATCCTTTTAAAAAGATGTGTTTTAGTTAAACACAACTAAGAACTCATTTATATCACCATTTTACTGTGATGTTGGAGGCTTTTAATGTCCAAAATTTTTATCCATATAGAATAAACAATCCTTTATTATTTATTCTATGAAAATCTTGGCTGCTGGAATAACAAATGGGCATTAAATCATTATGGAGAGGAATGCTTTATTTGGGAAAAGGGAATTCAGTAGCAATGGGATAAAAGTTATGGAACACAAGAGGGATAGTCTGGATGGGCTAAATGGGAAGAAAGTTTTTACCACAGAAGGAGAAAAGATCTCATAAGTTAACAGGGTGGTTTTGAAAAGAGGAGTGTTTAACATGTTTTTAAAATATATCTGCCTCATAATAAAACATGTCCTATAGCCTAAGGAAGACTGAATAGGAGAAGCATTCGGAAGCATTTCCGTGCAGCGTGGATTCATAAACCAGGAAGTAGTTTGAAATTAGATGACAAATGTTCAGTCTTTGTATTTTGTGGGTCCCCTGCACTGACAATTTTGTTGCTATTATCTTCTGCAATGCCTACCTTGCAAATCTTTTGAGCATGAGCGCCAGACAAACTGCCTCCAAACACAGTGAAATCCTAAAGGAAAAAAAAATGTTATGGTAAAATCTAAGATGCCAAAAGATTCATTCTGCTACTTGTTCCTTCCTTGTTCCTCAATACTAGTTTAAACCTGGAAGAAAAAAAACTATGACTTGTTATTCTCTAGTGAAAATGCTTGCCAGACTCTTCACTAATAAGATGAAAAATCACAAAACATCCCTACAGGGGCTCTGCCATCTGTGCATGTGAAAGAAGGGGGGCAGGGCTCAAAATTTATTTATTTAAAATATTTAAACCCCATACCCTCAACTCAGGCTGTCACTGATATAGGTAACAAAAAGAAAGTGGTCATAAAATTACATAAATGTTTAAATTTAAAGCACCAAGCAGCAAACAAAAGAGTAAAAAAATTAAACAGGAAATTCTCAAAGCTTCAACTGCCCATTTCCACACACTCAACCTCTATTAGGGACATTTTTCTCCAGGCCAACTGGCATCCATGCTTGTAATCTAGCACTCATTTCCCCTGTTCTCCCCTTCTGCAGACATCCCCCCTCCCTTTGGCTCCTTCTGTTTTTATCAGCTAAACCCTGGGGTAAAATTTCAGATGGTTACAATGGCAGAGGGACAGTGGCTAAGTCCCATTCCATGAACTGCCCCTTGATTGGGTACTAGCCACGGACCACTCTATAAAGTGCTCTTCCCTCTCCCAAGGATACAAAGAGAGGCACGTGCCTGTTCATACCTCTTGTATCCAGCCCTCCCTCTCACCCAGGTACAAGTTACTTGAGCCTATGCTGAGAATGGGAAGGAACAATTGCCAATCTTTATCATGTAGGGACAGATCTTGACCTAAATTTATATGCAGCAGCCCTGTAGGAGATTATACAGGATACCTCATTCTTTCACATGCCCCGCCCCTCCAGCAGAAGTGATACATAAGTACAAAGAAACTGTTCCATGACAGCAAAATGTAGGACAAGAATAGACAAGAATTCAACAAGGTTCTCCTTTGTGCCCTCACAGCAACAACAAAGGCAAGTAATTTTTAATGACATACCCTTTGTCCACCTAGCTTAGTACAGGGCACTCCAACTAGCAATGGCTCTTAAAGATCTCAGATAGACAAAAGTCTTTCCCAGCATCTGCCACCTGAGGACATTTAACTAGAGAGATGCTAAGGACTGTATCTGGGACTTTCTACATATTAAGGATGCACTCTTCCACTGTCATGCCTTCAACTTGGCTATCCATTAAAGCAAAATCAGGCAGCAGTGTGGAGCTGTATTAGACCAACATTTGGTTAGTAAAACAATATGTTTTATAGGACCAATTAGTATTTCACAATACACAATTTTAGTTACATAGAATTCCCCCTTTAGTTTTAATCTCCAGTTTAAAAATCCAAATGATTCATCTACCTTTATTTAATATACCTAGCCATAAAAGCCATCTATCTAACTTGGACACTAACAGCCTTAAATGTTCATTTTGAAACTCCAGCTGTTCATCTTCATGGCTTCTGTGCAGTCCCACTTTGGGACTGCGCACACATGGGCTAGTCATGGAGAAGATTTCCAGAGCTTTCTAGAAGACTAGGAGAGCCCCTCCTCCCTTTGGCACTTTCCCACCAAAAACAACACATGACCAGGAGAAGGGCTGCTATTCCCTCAGTTCTCTTTTTGCCGCCACAAAGAGAGAGGATCTCCGTTGCTGTTCTCGCTCTGAGGCCGAAATCATCCAATCTCGCCTGATTCACTGTTTTCATTATTCTAGTGTGGATCTGCTATGTTTTTACTCCCTCTAATGGCTTTGGCTGTTTTGGTCAGTTCCTTTATCTGCACTATAGCAGTAGTCTCAGGTTTCTTTCTAAGTAGCAACTGCTGCTCCTTGACTACCATATCTTGCACTTCTAAGTTGATAAGAGTCTCTACTGAGGTTATAGCAAGACTTAGACCCTTCTTGTTGTGCTATTGATTATGTTTGGGACTGAAACACTCTTAACTTTCCTCTTCCTGATTGGATTTCCAAACACATTTAAAGTAGGGGTGTAACCCTTTGTTAAATGTTTGCACCTCTCTTATATGATGATGCATAGATGGTATTTAATGCCAAAAAAATTAGCAAATGCAAACAGTGAAATGTCAAACAAATGTTGGAAATGTAAAAAACATGAAGGCTCTTTTTACCATATGTGGTGGACTTGTGACAAGGCCAAAATATTTTGGTTTAAGATTTATGCGGAGATGCTGTCAATTTTGAAGGGTAAACTGTTGAAGAGCCCTGAAATGTTGTTGCTAGGATTAAACATACAAGAAGTAAATATGGGGGACAGGACACTTATATTATATGACTGTTGCAGCAAGAATATTGTATGCACAATACTGGAAGCAAGAAGACATACCAGAAGTGGAGGAATGGATTCAAAAGCTGTTATATATGGCGGAGATGGACAAAATGACAAGGAAACTAAGAGACCAGAATCCAAACAAATTTCTAAGTGACTGGAGAAAATTTAAAAATTATTTGGAAAATAAATGGGACGTGAAAGGACAACTGTGGATTTTAGAGAACTATTGAGAGTTGTGGAGAATGAATATGAACTTTACCTTTGGTAATAAGGATCATAGTGTGAATAGAGGTAATGATAAGAAATAAAGGGGTTTTAGCGCTGTTGGAAGTCAAAAGGGGAAAAGGGGGAGGAGGAAGGGAGGGGCATATACATGAATTTAAAAGGTAATGAAATTGTAGGTTTTAATGAGATGTATGTTTAACCCATTCAATAAAATTTTTATTAAAAAAAAATAATTTGCACCTCTCTGGTGCTTCGTTTTTAGTATACAACACTTCTACCTGTGGGATGAGGACACTGTAGGATTCTAACCATTGTTACGGTGTCACAATGTTAATATGTCCAATGCCCTGGCCAGGATTCCCTACCAGGGGCTGGCTTTCAGCCCTCAAATCTCACTACACTATCTATTGTATTAGCCATTCAGGCTCCAAGAGAGACCTACAAATTGGAGAGAGAATCATGGGAAAGACTAGAACAACAGGTGAACTGTGACAAACTATGCAACTCGTTAACACAGAAATAAATACCACGAAAGAAACATTCTTATCTCAAAATAAAGCCTTTGTAAAGTGCAAAAGTAAAAATATGACTAGAGAAACTGACAGGGAATTACCAACAACATGCATTTGTATGATGTCAGAGAAAATACCTGCAACACATGTATAAAAAAAAAATCAGGTAAAAATCCCAGAATGTTTCTAAAGTCCATATCTCATTTTCATATCAAATTCCGGCAACATTTCAAAGCCATTTTCCAGATACACTTAAAAACCAATGAAGAAAATATAATATAGGAAGATCTAAAAAAGGGAGCTTTGACCCTCAAAAGCTTATGCCCTGAAAATCTTGTTTGGACTCTAAGCTGCCACTGGACTCAGACTATAATATAGGAAGCACTTCTCAATATAAACAATCCTGCAAAGCATCCACACATACACAACCATCTCAGTTTTTACGACACAGTAATTCCATCATCCAAGAACTGGCACGCTGTACAATACAATGGAAACAATACAGAAAGGTATAAATAATTGTTTTAAAATAAAAGATGTTTTGAATGTGAATTTCTATTAACACACAATACACAAATTATACATCTATTGAAAATGAAACCCAAATGTAAATCAACATAAAAGAATTTTATGAAGTTTCAATGCAAAAGCTCACAATTAAAAAGACAATACCTGACTGAAGACATAAGCCAGTCTCCCATTTATTCTGCCCTGGCCAGTTACAACACTATCTCCAGGGTACTGCAAAAGAGAACAACAGTGCAGTTAAGAGCAAGATTAAATAATACAACTGAACTCTTACATTTGCTAATCTGAGTCTTAAACTGGTTTTTCAAGGCAGTGTGTGTCTTTTCAACTATATTTAGCCTGGATCTTTAGACCAGGCTGAATTTTCTACTATCAAATTGTTAAAAAAAGGGGGGGGGCGAGAGAGGGGGTTATTCCAAGGATAAAGAAAATAATTCCTTCCACAGTTTCCTTTATCTTTGACGATTACAGACAAAATTCACCAGCCTCTAAACTGTCATAAGCTCAAAAATCAACCTTTCACTATATTACAGAACAAAGAAATATTCCCATAAACAATAAGAACTAGAAGAAAAAACAAAATGTAAATAATACAGCTAGAAAGCAAGCTATCAAAATGATGGTCCAAAAAAATTAAGCCAAGAGAACAAATCAAATCATAGCAGGAAAAGTAAAATAATGGGAAGAGGGAGGGAGAATAGAAAAGAAACAAAAAAAATTGGCAGCAGGATCCCTTTTGTATTCTGCCACTGCAAGTACTACCAAAAAGAGAAATACATTAATCAGTAGCCAAAACTGCAGCAGACTAACAGCTACACCTCTGGAATTAATAAGTAACACTTTTTGAGAATCTAAACTGAATCACAAAAGGATCACTTATTTGTGTGCAATATGTACACATCTCTTACTGTTACTTGAGGTCAATATAGCTCCGCAGGGCAGTTGACTGGCAGCAGATCATCATTCTAACACAGATCTTTCCAAACTTGTCATAGTTGAGGCTCACTATTTTCAGATTAAAACATTCACCCATAAAAGTGAAGTGTGCCTTCAAAAGTTTACTTTTAGAGCAAGTAAAAAGAAGCATCTTTAGTTACCTAAGTCCCAGACTCAGCCTGATGGTTCTGAATGGAAAACAGTCCCCAAAGCACCATATGAGGAGCCCCTCTGCTCAAAGCAAAAATGAATTTAAATAGAGTGAAACAAGTACCTTGTTTTTTTCAGCCTCCATTCCAAAGTCTGAACATCTGTGTTCCACAAACATGTCATACTCCACAAAACTGTCAGGATCCAATAAGAGCAAAATGCGCTCCCTAGCTGTCAGCTTTCCCTGGAGAGCAATAAAGACATGGCTTTAATCACTGCAATAAGCCAGAATAAAGCATCATTAAAAATAAATGCAGAGGGATGTCACACTTTCCAATTTAAGATTTTATTCAGACCCACAAATTTGTCCCATCAAGCAGGACAAAACACCATTGTGTCATTACAACTCTTAATTAAAAAATATTCTGATCATAAATGCAAATATTTATTAACTCCTTAATATTTTCCCTCTTACATAAACCAAAGAGAGAGATGTAATTTAAAGAGGTAGAGTGGTATAATGGTATGAATGCTAGACTAGAATATGGGAGACTCAAGCGCTAATCCCCATTCTGCCACGAATGCTCACTGGGTGACTCTGCCCCAGTCATATACTCCAAGCCCAACCTACTTTACAATGTTGTTACAAGTGGAGAAGAATGTTGCAAAGCGCTTGGGTTTCCACTAGGGAGAAAAGCAGGGAATAAATATCTAAATAAATAAATGATATACACACACCTATATGTATGTATGTATGTATGTATACACACATATATGTGAGAAAGAAAGAGATATGAGAAGAAATGAACCTTAAAAGAATGAACCAAAATGAACCACAAGGAAGTCAAACAGAGGAGGGAGCCAACACAGAGAAAGGATTCTTTCAATCATAACATTAACATGGCAGTTGCATTAGTATTAGACTGAAAAATATGAAGAAAGAAATTGGGGGGTTCTGAGGAACTGCAGGGATAGTGGAAAGAAGAAAGAATTTGGAAATTCCATCCCTTCAAAATCTCTCCTACCTCTGTTTGAGAAACCTGATTTCTGCCCCACCGTTCTTTATGCTCAGCTATTCCCCACATTCCATGTCTTCTGCTTGTTTTTTCAGTTTTTTTCACTTCAAGTTAATTTACAACATTGTACTTTCTTGTATACCCAAGCAGACCCACTAATATGTGGAGACTCTCATCTTAGGGCCAACTTAGACATGGCATGACGGACTCTGCATGTCTACCACAGAGACACCACCACTATTTTAAAGCCTAAAATGGGTGTTTTGGGCAGTGTGGCCATTTTGGCACTTAAAAAGGTAGAGAACAAGAGCACCTCATCCTGCTGCAGGCCCAGTCAGGATCACGGCAGTGGCATCCCCATGGCAGACACAAGGATGCCACTACATTTAATTTGGCCCTTATCTGTAGCTGATCCACTTGTGCAGTTTTTGTCATCCAGCCAGTTTACCATCAGATACAGTACAATGATCTTTACTGACAGGACAAAAATTATATCTCCTCATGTTTTAACAATTTGACAACAGCCTATTTATAATAATTTAAGACCTCCAGTGCAAGTGAAATGAAACCTAAAGCCAGAAGCAAAACAAAAAAGACACCTGCCCTCCTCCTTACAGGTTTCTTAGCATTTAAAAAAAGAAATCTACAACTGGACAGGCTAAAAGTCTTACAACCAAATTCCTTTCAGAACTGGAACTTCACCTATCTATATTTTAGACTGGAATGCCCACCAGAGGGGCAAATTTCTCTAAGCCATATCTTTAAAATCTGTATTCCCAGAAGAGGCTCAGCATAAAGAAGGACATCGGCATGAGGAAAAGGCTTTTAAAATTACCGTCCAATGGTTTAATCCTTCCACTATAACCATGTGTGCATTTCACATCAATACTATGCACTTCACTTCAATTGCTGGAGAAACCTATATAAAACTACACTAAACAGACACAGTGGTTCTCCCCACATGCCTAGACTTAAAATCTTACAGAAAAAAATTCATTGAAAATATTCATTTCCTTTTATTTAATAATCCAAGCACTGAAAATATGTTATGGACAGCTTGGTTCTGCAGGGATTGCAGCTCTCTTTGAGTAGACAAGAATCTACTCAAAGACAGCAGCAATCTCTGCATCAACAGCAAAGGTACAGTGCAAGAGCAACGAACAAACAAAAATCATATGCCAGACAGAGAAGATGGGCTTTTTCAGAATTATTTAGAAAACAATCTCATTCAGTCAAGTTTCACTTTTAGTTAAGAGTTAGCTCTAATGCAGCCTAGTCCTGCCAGTGGCCTCTCCAGAAATACTTCACCTTCAAAATATCCACTTGCAGGAAATACTTAATGGTAGAAAAATAAGTTATTACAAGGGCATTTGAGACACAAAAAACATCATATTAAGTTCCTGGTTCTACTGTGAGTTCCGTGAGATCTCAGGCTATGTATCTGCCCAGAGGAGTTCTGGAGGACTGTTAACACTGATTGCCTATGTTGTGTGGGCAAAGGATGCCTTTACACTTTCCACAGCTGGTTAATAATGATCCTTGACCTGTAGATGCAGTCAGAGAACGCAATCCAAAAATCTACAGTATGTTCTTTAGTCTGAGCTGCACAAGCAGGACAGAACTAAGAATCTAAAAACTGCTTTACTGTATCAGACCCATGGTCAATTTAAATAAAGAATCAGACCCACAGTCAACTTAAACAAGGGATGAGACCCATGGTCAACTTAAACGAGGAAATAATACAATAGTCAGCTAGCTGGAGGGAAGGTGGCATGGTATAGCCTAATCTCATCAGATCTTGAAAGCTAAGTAGAGCTGTGTCAGAATATAAACTCACTTGCACATGTGTAAAGGCTGTTGTGCCCTTTAACATAGAGCATAGGGTGAGTCAGCAATTTCTCTGACAGTTCACACCTGATCAATTAAGCTGGGATTGCGGCATGATTGCATCAGCCGTGTGCTGGTTGGCTGACTCCAACTCACCCTATAGGCTAGTGGACACTTAAAAGTCCAGCCAAAGGTTTGTGCATCGCTGATCTGCTCAGCTTGGTGCCTGGTGCAAACCTTTGTCGCTCAGAACAATCTTGGATAACTCTGGTAACTGACCTAAGGACTGGACTCTGGTTTTGCTCTCTCTGTATGTATGTATGCTGAGCACTTTTGCACCTGTAATATATGGACTTGTATAATACACCATCTGCACTTCATCACAACGTCTTGGCTCCAGTGTTTTTGTTGTTGGGCAAAGCGGGTCACTTGGCAGCACTAATTACAGGCGGTTATTCCGTCAGGGTTATGGGCCCAGCACGCTTCCGCTGCGCCAGTGTACCTGCCGCCTGCAACTGAACCTGTTGGTTTGCTGGAGCGTCGTCTGGATCGTTGTGTGGCAGCTCAAGGGTTGGAACAGACGCTGACTGGTTACAAGCCGGTGCCTGGACCCGTTAAGGCAGCTGTGAGTGCGGTGAGTGCATGGGAGTCCTGCAGAGTGCAAGATAACAACCATGGCACAAATGGCTCTCATGCCGGCTGAAAGGCTGGGAGCCGATAACTATTTTACGTGGGCAGTATGGATGGAACATTATCTAAAAAGGGAAGGGCTGTGGACTGCTGTAAGCAACCCTCCCGCTGCTCCCACACCTGCAGATCAGACTAACATTGAAAAAGCCCTGGCCACCATCGTTTTGAGTGTGGATAAGACTCAGCTTGTCCATGTGATGGGTGCTGCTTCTGCCAAAGCTGCATGGGACGCTTTGAGAAGGCTACATGTGAGGCAAGGAGCGGGCTCACTCATTACTCTGACAAGAAGGCTTTACCGGTGCTATCTACAGCCGGGGGAGTCGATGTCTTTTCACTTGACTCGGATGGAGGGCTTTTTCCAACAGCTGGCTCAGAGAGGAAAAATCCTGCCTGAACAGGACAAAGTCTTCGCCCTGCTCAGCTCTCTGGATGCCAGGTTTGATAGCCTCATTACAGCCTTGGAGGCAAGAGACGTGGACAGTTTAACGATGGGCCTCGTCTCTGGGTTGCTGCTTGAGGAGGAATCAAGGCAGCAAGAAGCGAAAACTGCTACGACCTTCAAGAGCTCTGCAATCAACAAACAATGCGGAGGAGTGTCCCAGCACCTGCCGGAGAAAGCTTCCAGCGAGGAAACTGCACTGTGTGTCCGTCATTGCTTTGCCTGCGGTTCTACACAGCATCTAAAGAATGCCTGCCCATCCAGCCGGAGGAAGAAAAAGCAGCAGAAGTCAGCAGGAGTCGCAAGCAGTGGTGTGACCCAGCGTACTCAAACAGCACTGGTGTCTGCTGGACCCTCTGTGTCTGGTGGGAGTATCTGGCTAGTCGATTCGGGCGCTACACAATCTTTTTGTTGTGAGCGTGACTTGTTGGTCACTGAAACAGAGCCCAGGCTCAGCCATGTCTCCCTTGCAGACGGCAAAGCTGCTTCAACGGTCTGTCAAGGGGAGATTTGTTTTCCTGCATTGAAGCACTCCCTGGAGGGGGTGCTTTGTGTCCCATCCCTGCAAAATAACTTACTCTCTGTAGCTGACCTTGACAAAGCAGGCTTTGCTGTTTGCTTTGCTAACGGAGAGTGTACAATTTCCAGGGACGGAGTGGAGCTGCTGTCTGGACCACGAACTAACAATGTTTACATGGTTAAGAACTCTCCTACCATTAGCCATGTGAGTAACCGCCCTTACCACGATGGGTGTATACACTTTCTCCATCGCAGGTTTGGGCATGCTTCCTTTGGGGCTTTGGAGAAAACTTTGGGACTGCTAGGGGTAAAGGTGAAGCCTTGCAATGCTTTCCTAGACTGCAATATCTGCAAGGAAATAAAAAGCAAGGCAGCCCCAGTAGCCAAACACAGCCAGAGGCAGTCAGCCAAGCCTCTTCAGCTGGTTCATATGGATGTGGCTGGCCCCTTTCCTCAAAGTGTGTCTAAGAACCAATATGTGCTTGTAATAGTGGATGACTGTACAAGGTTTTGTTGGGTGTATCCCATGAAACATAAATCAGAGGTTTTTAGTACACTCAAGTACTGGATGAGCAGAGTTCAGAGACAGCTGGACACTGCTGTGGTATCTATCCAGTCAGATAGGGGGGGCGAGTTCTGTTCAAACCAATTAAAGGCATGGTTGCAAAAGCAAGGGGTTGAACAGAGGCTTGCCAACACTATGTCTCCTCAGGAGAATGGTGTGGCTGAGAGGTGGATACAGACTCTCAAAACTAAAATGCAAGCCCTTTTGGCTGATAGTGGTCTGAAGAAACACTTCTGGGCTGAAGCTATGAAGGTTGCCAGCTATTTGGCCAACAGGACTTGGACTTCTTCCATACAGGACATTCCATACCATGCCCTGTATAAGAAGTACCCCAACATAAATCACCTCAGGGTCTTTGGGAGTAAAGCCTTTGTAAACGTCCCTTTGGGTAAGAGACGGACCCTGTCCAAGAAAGCCAGGGAGCTGGTTTTTCTTGGCTATCAGTCAGGTTCAAAAGCCTACAGGTTCCTGGGTGATAGAAATGAGGTGATCTTCAGCCGGTCCGCAGGGTTTAAGGAAAATTCTCGCTGGGAGAGGCTAGGTGATAGCAACCACTCACAATTGCTATTGCCTCTGGCCCCTCCACAGCAGGAGGAGAACGTCATCACTCCAAAAACTCCCAGCCCCAAGAAACGGCATGCTGTGAAGCAAGAGGAGGGTGAGTCGGCTGTCAGCCGATCTCCCCCTCCTGCAGAAACAAACAGTTCCTCTCCCTCCTCCAGCCCTGCTCAAATGCAGGCTGTGCCGAGGAGGTCACAGAGGGAAAACAAAGGTGTGCCGCCAGACCGGCTGGGCTATTCACAGGCCATAAATTATGTTTACACCTCTGAGCCAGAGGATTTTTGGCAGGTTCAACAACTGCCACAAAAAGAGCAAGAGGGCTGGAAGGCTGCTATGCAAGAAGAATACCAGTCCCTCATTACCCATAAGGTTGTGTCACCAATGTGGCTACCCAAGGGTGAAAAGGTAATTGGGTGCCGGTGGATTTTCAAAAAGAAACCACTGGAGGATGGTTCTGTCAAATACAAAGCAAGACTGGTCGCTAGGGGATTCTCACAAGTAAATCAGATACACTATGACCAAGTCTTTTCCCCAACAGTAAAAACCGAGACTTTCAGAACTGCATTGGCTGTAGCAGGTTTCAAAGGGTGGAAAGCTTTCCACTTTGATGTAAAAACTGCCTACCTCAATGCAGATCTTGAAGAAAGTCTATACCTGGATCAAATTCCAGGTTTTCCCATGGGAGAAAAAGGTATGCATTTAAAACTGCACAAGGCTTTGTATGGGCTGAAACAGAGTGCCCGGCAATGGAACCAATGCCTGGATCAGGCACTAAAAGCTCTGGGTTTCAAGCAGAGCAACGCTGACTCATGTCTGTATACCTTACAAAGGGCAGGTAAATGGGTGCATTTACTGGTTTATGTAGATGATCTATGTCTCATAACAGAGCATGAGAAGCACCTAACATGGTTCCAGTGCAAGCTGCAGGAAAGGTTCCAACTAAAGTACCTGGGCCCCTTAAGACACTACCTAGGGGTGGAAGTGACCAGGCACTCAAATGGAACCTATGTTTTGTTCCAAGAGGGAAAAATCCTGCAGCTCCTGGACAAATTTGGCATGGCAGAAGCCAAGCCAGTTAACACTCCCATAATTACAAATAGCTGTGATGAAGAAGGTGAGCTTTTTCCTCACACAACATTATATCAATCACTGGTGGGATCTCTCCTATATCTGTCCTCCTGGGTTCGGCCTGATATCGCATACGCTGTACACCGTCTTTGTCAGAAGAATGCCAGTCCTAGGCAATCTGACTGGGTGGCAGCCAAGCGAGTCTTGAGGTTTCTCAAGGGCACTAGCAACAGGAAACTAACTCTGGCAGCCAGCCATACAAACCTGTTCGCTTTTTCAGACTCCAGTTGGGGGGACAGGGAGCAAAGGAAATCCACCACTGGTATAGCTATTTATTTGGGTGGTGCCCTGGTTCAGTGGAAAGCAGTAAAACAAACGTTTGTATCCCTAAGTTCTGCAGAAGCAGAATTTGGTGCTTTAAGTTCCTGTGTCACAGAAGTGGAGTGGTTTACTTCGCTATGCCATGATTTTGGTATAGCCCAAAACAAGGTCATTATACACTGTGACAACACGGCTGCTATTCAGTTAGCTAGGGAGCAGAACTTTAAAAGTCGCTCCAAGCACATAGGGATCAGGTATCAAAACGTAAAAGCAGCTGTTGACAAAGGGTTGGTGGACCTGCAATACAGCAACACTGAACAAAACATAGCTGACATGTTTACCAAAGGGTTGGATGTGATAAAACATAACATATTCACTGAACGGTTGTTTGATGGTGTAAATATGTAAGGTCAGCTGTGTATAATATATATAAATGATATGTGACATGTGGCAAGGAGTTTAGCAGGAGTGTCAGAATATAAACTCACTTGCACATGTGTAAAGGCTGTTGTGCCCTTTAACATAGAGCATAGGGTGAGTCAGCAATTTCTCTGACAGTTCACACCTGATCAATTAAGCTGGGATTGCGGCATGATTGCATCAGCCGTGTGCTGGTTGGCTGACTCCAACTCACCCTATAGGCTAGTGGACACTTAAAAGTCCAGCCAAAGGTTTGTGCATCGCTGATCTGCTCAGCTTGGTGCCTGGTGCAAACCTTTGTCGCTCAGAACAATCTTGGATAACTCTGGTAACTGACCTAAGGACTGGACTCTGGTTTTGCTCTCTCTGTATGTATGTATGCTGAGCACTTTTGCACCTGTAATATATGGACTTGTATAATACACCATCTGCACTTCATCACAACGTCTTGGCTCCAGTGTTTTTGTTGTTGGGCAAAGCGGGTCACTTGGCAGCACTAATTACAGGCGGTTATTCCGTCAAGCTGATACTTGGATGGGCAAGCTCCAAAGAAGACTGCAGAAGGAGGCAAACCATCTCTGTTTCTCACTTCCCTTGAAAGCCCCTTGTTTGGGTTGCCATAAGTCGGTTGTGACTTGACAGCACAAATATAGAAGTAGGCATGATGGTGACAGCGAAACAAAGATGGGACATATTTCAATGGTAAAGCATTTGCTTTACACACAAACAGTTCCAGGTTCAATTCCCAGTATCTGGTGACGTGAAAGACCTCTGCCTGAGGCACTTGAGAGCTGCTGCCAGTAAAGAATAGATGTACTGACCTTGATAGACCAATGACCTGCCTCAGTATAAGGCAGCTTCATGTGTAGTTAACCACTGGTTTCACCCAGCTCCTGGCACTCAGAGGTTTTCTCTTTCTGATTACAAAGATACCATTTATCTACTATGGCCAATAACCACTGATACACTTATCTTCCATGACACTGCATATTTTTAAACCATCCAAATTAAGTGGCCATCATAATACACTATAACAAAAAGTTGTTAGCTTACTCCTGTAAAGAAATACTTTTTATTCAAATAGGAGGGCTGTAATATAAAGAACCTGTCTCAAAGAGATGCATCAATAAAGGGAAAGGAAGTGACTATAGACTTTACTACTCTTGCTGGAAGTATGATCCTGTTGGGTAGATCCTTTGTTGTTTAATATGTCAATCTCAGAATTACTTATGCTCTGTTTCAGCATTTCTTTGACTCTATTAGATTTCTGCTGGTTTTAAATCTTTGCAAATTTACATGTATATACTCAATTACATGTGTATTGAAATGACTTTGAAACGGATTGTACTGACACACACACTGTAATCTGCCTTGAGTTTCAGTGAAAAGGCAGACCACAAATAACATAAATAAAATTTTGTTTTTCCCTGCAGTATTAAACCCTGACCTTCATAGCTCAGGCACACCTGATCTGGTCAGATCTCAGAAGTTAAGCAGAGTCAGCCTTGGTTACGGGAGACCTCCAACAAAGACCAGGGTTGCAGAGCCAGGCAAAGGCAAACCACCTCTGTTAGTCTCTTGACATGAAACCCCTACCAGGGATCACCATAAATCAGCTATGACTTGAAAGCACTCTCCACCACCACCACCACCACTTTCAACACTACATCTGTGTCCAAGAAAAAGCTATAGACATGGCCAGAATGTGGGAATAGTTAGAAAGGTCTTGAAGGCTTTGTCAGGCAAATTCTTCAGATTCACACTTGACCATTTTGTCATCCTAGAGTTAGGTGAATCTTATTGTCACTTTTCTGAAAACGAGTAAAGAAATGTAACCTGCAAAGGGAAACATGTGAATACACTAATGTCATTTTAAAGTAATAGTTTTAAAAATGACTTCAAGATTACTTCTTGTCACTGCCTGCCACTGGAAATTTCCAGCGAGAATTATGCTGGTTCCTATGCTGCCTCCTCTCCTCTGTGGGCTTTAGAAGGAGAAACACAAACTTGAAGAATACAGAGGATGAAGCTTTAAAACCCAGCCCCCTCTGAAACAGGAAGGCGGCTGGAGATTGGTGTGGCAGGTGAGGCGAACTCCTCTCAAGGTATTCCAGTGTCCCCTCCAGGTCCCTTTCCCCGCCACACACTTTCCCGCACAAGAAGCCGCCTGCGTTGGTCTCCCACAGGGCTCCACGGAATTTGGCAGGGAGCAGCCACCAACTCCACAAGGAGCTGCCTCGCCACAGCTGTGAGCGGAGGGAGGAACGGAAGACAGTAAAAGGGGCCCGAGAGAGGCGAGCTCGCTCACCCGCCGATGCTGCGCATCTATACGGGCCTGTCCGCCTCCGAGTAGCGCTGCCCGACGTTTCTCCTCGATGCGCTCGGGCACCGTGAGCGCTCCGCGAGGGGGGCCGCTGCCGGTGAAAGGGCGAGAAAGCTTCGGCGGGACTCTGGCGAGCCGAAAAGGTAAGAGCCGTAGAGCTGCCATGACTGGACTGTGAGGACGCATGCGCGACCTGAAGAAAGACGCCGTTCCTTTGAGGAGGTTGATTGGCGGCCTGCGCAGCACCGCCCAGTTTCCTCCGCTGGATGAGTAGCCGGGAGCCTGGCGAGCAGCTCCGGTTGTTTTGGCTGCGGGTCTGATCTTCTGCAACGAGCCATCCAGAGATGGCCTTCTTTATGACTGTGCTTCTACTGCAGGGACATAGTACATTGATGTACGACTTCTCCAGATTGTCTGTGTACAGTACCGCAATTACTGTGCGGACTGTAGATGCGCCGTTGCCGTGGATGTGATTGCTTATGGGGAGAAAAAATGCAATATATACGTACGCAACTTACACAATATTTGCTCTGAAAACAGGTAACAGCCTGATTTATACGTGATGCTGGTAACACAAAACAGTTTGTGTGACTGCACATGCATTTTTTAGACATGGTCCAAGTCCAATAGCACCTTAGATTTCTAAGATATGAGCTTTGACTCTTTAAAACCTCATACCTTAGAAATCTAGTTGATCTTTAAGATGCAGTTGGACCCAGTTCTTTCTCTTTGACTGCAGATAACACAGCTACCTTTCTGAAGCGAAGTTCATCCATGCAGTTTTTCTGTTGAATAGCATATCATTTAAACAGATAGCTCCCTGTGCAGAACAGCTATGTATGTTCACCTAGCATGCCTGCACAATACGCACCTGGGCTAATGGCCTTCTAGTGCACTAACAAAACATCCAGAGCTGTTTTTCATGAGTAGAATGCTGTGTGAGTGTGAAGTCCCATGAGTAAATGCTTTTCTCACGCACATCATGTTTAGATCAAACTGGGCTGCTATGCAATGCAGCTATACATGCGTATTTAGCATACTAGCACAACACTCACCCAACCTATGGATCTCTGGAATGCTAACAAATCGTAGACAGCTGCTTTGTGCAGGCAAAGGCCTGCTTTGAACTAGAATTGGGCTCATTGTATAGGTAAGTTTTTCAATCCCACTGCATCATGTTTAAATCAAGGATCAAACTAAGCTGCCCATGTAAAGCAGCTACACTGGCTTAGGTAGCATACCAGAGATCTGTAATGGGCTGGTGTTCTACTGGCATGCTAGCTAAATATATGTAAAGCTTTGCATGGAAAGCAGTTTCAGTGAGATACTGAATATGTGCAGTCACGTGAGCAAATTCTTTTACCTCTCTGCCATCCAGTTTAAATTAGGTGTAGGTCTACAAATGCAATAGGATGAGGTGATAGAAGAGTGAGGTTGTGAGATTAGCAAATTTTAGTACTGACTTTAGATCAATCATGAAATCACACTAATATAGAAAAAGAGACATGAAATATATTCTTTGTGCATGTTTTAAAGTAACTGGTCCCTGCCTGGGACCCTCTGGCTCCTTGGGCCTTTCTGGCTACACACCGGAAAAGGAGAATTTTTGGCCTTCAGGAAGTATAGATAAATGGGCATTCCTTAAACCCATCTGCAGAAGCAGAGATAAGAAAGAGTGAAGGTAGAATGACCATATATGGGGAAGCTGATAAGAAGGTATGAACAGGGATAGAACTGCAGATGTTCTGTTGCAAGACTAAGTTTGAAAAACGGACAATAGCCACTCCAAAGATGTGAAAGTCAGATGCTTTGCCTTAAGTGTGACTTTCATTTCTCCAGTGTGATGTAATGTACCTTTAAAACAGCATGTACTCCTTTGTTCTGGTGACACACACTCAGAGCTCAACTAGTAGTAGTGTGTCCTATATTTGCAAATATATCTGACTTTTCTTTACAACATTCTTCATTAGACTTCATTCTTTCTGTGTGTATTCATTTCTCTTAATTGGCTAAGATAACCAGACACACACAATGTGAGTACAACAAGGTGATAGAAAGAGTTTGCCAATTCATTCTGTCATTCGAGGATGCTGCTTTGGAATGCCTTCCCCCCATTTAAAAAAACTTTCTGCAAAGACCAAACTAGCAAAGTTGGAAGAAAAGTTTAGCATAACCCTACGCTTGCTCTGCTGATTGCTCTATTTGCAGATAGTTTTTAACATTGGGATAATATTTAAAATTGTTTCACCAGTTAATGTGGAAATAGTAATTGTAACACAGAGACCTTAAAATGTTAAGTATAAATTATGGAAGAGATAACTGATTAAAACTTGATATTAAAGTTGGGTATAAGCAATCAAGGAGAGGGAGAAAAGAACTTTTACATAAGCAAGTTGTATTGTCACATATTTTGAATATATTTTTCTATTGTAGCTTAAATGTAGCTCAGGGGTAGTGTTTTGTATATTCTGTATAAGTTTCCTATGCACTTTCTATTGTCATTTCTATTTCTTTTTCAAATGGGGCACGGATAGGTCAGCCAAGGCAACTTTGTTAATCTTGATGGTTGAGTTATTAACGCTAACAAAGGCTAAAGCTGCTGAAACCATTTTATGCTATAGATTAAAATCTGGTGAAGACACCAGAAGCCGGAACAGATGCCAAAGCACTAATTTAACATACACAATAATTAGGCTCACCACTGATATTCTAAAAATTCAGTTAATTTATTTTCTGGCTCAACTATTTTACTGATGAATTCATTAAATTGGAGTAAAGCAGTATTGTATGTATTAAAAACTAAATGGAAATACAACTTAACATTCTATAAAAATCATAATTTCACTGTCAGAAGGAAATGCTTTATATGTTTTCTGTTTTAAATTCATGAAAGATATGAATAAATTCATGAACACCTAAAAAAATTGTTTCACCAGCTGTCTGAAGTGATGCGGTCTAATTACCACCTCAGCATGCTACCACGTCAGTCTGCTTTATATGTAGACTAGGACAGAATTTCAGGAAACCATGGGATTCACAGGATGGGGGAAATTGTGCATGCAGAAATTTTCTCTTCTACATAACTGGTAAAGGTGTGGTCCTCAGTACTCTAATCATAAAATGTGAAAGATGTACCACTGACTTGAAATTAATTTTTTGAGTAATCTTCAGTTGTACTTCTTTCCCCATCTATCTCCTTACTTTCTAAAATCTTTGGAGCCTTTTCTGTTGGTTCTTACTAGATGAGAAACTTCACTTCCTAAAATGCAACTCTGCTAAAACTGAGCTTTCGTTTTTCCATCTCCATCCTTCTGCTCTTCTTTTACGGTCCTGCTTGATAGTTGGTCTCTTCTCGAAATCAATATTCAGTTCTTTGTATTAGCTCCCACTTTCCTCCTATACCATTTATACTCTTCTTTTACAGTCATGAATGCCTTCACATCCATTAACCTTCCTATTAACCATTAGTCATTAAAGATTAACCATTAATCTTCTCTTCATGTCTCCAATTCCTCCTCCCAATCTCTCAATTTTCTCTAGTACTCATATTCTCTACAAGCCAAACATAACAAATTTTCACTGCTGCAGCCATCTCTTGCTTCTCTTGCCATTTCCTTTGTAATGTTTTCCAATTTTTAGAAGTTCAGTGAATGATTATATTCATTTGAAAAGAACTAATGGATTTTAATAATCATTTTCTGACTTTCCTTTTAATATGTCTTATCTCCAGACATCTGCCTGACTTTAAATATTTATTAAAAACTTACCAATTTGTTCTCACATTTTGAATTTTCCTCTTCCATCCTTTTAGGGCTTCCAGGTCTCCCACCATGGCAGGAGACCTTCTATTGTGGCAGCAGATTTTTAAAAAAATAACACCAGTGGTGTCACTACATCTTTTCCAGGGAAAGGCCAGAGGCAATATAGGGTAGTGTTAGGAATCACCAGAAACTTTATAGTTTTACCACAGAGTTTCCAGCAATTCCCACAGTGACCTTATGTCATGTCTGGATTTCCCCCCAAAGTGATGTAGCAACTCCAGTGACATCACACATACACCCATGACCCCACCTCCAACCTTCTCACTGGCTGCTGGGCTATTCCTTTCTTGTCTTCTTTCCACAGATTCCCAGCCAATCTTTTTAAAATCCTTGTGCAATGTCTAGCAATGATAAATACCTTAAGCATATTTTTAAAATACTAATAATAAAGGTCTAGGCAAAGAGTCTTATTCCATTATGATCCTGACCTACCCTATTGTTGGTATTCATATACAATAACAATGTACCAGTTCTACCTCTAATTCTTCTTTAACATACATGCTTATAGTTTGCCTTGTAGTTACAAAGAATGACATTAGGGATAATTATATCTTTTTATCCTGTCATTTTAAAATGTGCCAGATTTAAGAGAATTATTTCAGCCTTCATTCTAACAGGATGATGCAGGTACATATGCACCCCAAAACCACAGTTCAACCAAATTACAATTCTATATTGTTCACAAAAGATAAAGCAAACACAAAGAATCGTGTCCCAGTTACTGACACAGGCAGCAGGTAGGGGGAAGTTCCCAAGATGTCAGAGCAGGACAAATCACAGTTCCAAGGTTTAGGCACAAGTTAGACAATATTCACAGCTTATGTCATGTCTGTGCCCCATCCGTGCCACTACTTCATATTGACCTGTTGTTCTGAACCAATGTTTCATGCTATAACTTGATGTCATATTGCCAATGCCATAACTGTCTTGCTTTCGCAGGCTTATTGAAGCTGCACATGTCTTATCTAACGGACTGTAGAAACTCTCAGTGCTTCTGACCTTGTATCCTGCTCACTTCCATGCACTGCTATGTCTCACCTTTCATCTCTTGCTTTCTCGGTGTCTCGACCTGATAGTACAAATAAGTGAGATGTTCTCAGGACGAGTTCGCACCAAAAGTCCTGTTTTACTGTTGGGAGGGGGAAGGAGTAAACGGGAGTGTTAAGAGGTTTTCCCACATTACCGTTCCTGTCAACCTGTTCTTACTGCTTAGATGCTTACCTTGCTTCTGAGTAATCCTATGGACATATCTGTGGAAATTATCTGATTCCTGAATAAAACCTTTTAACCAAGAGCCTGGATTCTTGCTGTAATGGTACAGGGGTCTATCTGCCATAGCCTGTCATCCATAGCCTGACAGCTTTGAGTCCAAAGGAGGTATTCCAGAATCAAGTCCACAGTAACAAGCTGATGTTAGAGATGAGGGCCTTCATTCCAACCACAAGCAGCACAGACAGTAGTGAATAAACACACTGCTTCCACACAGCCACTCCTTTCTCATACTGCTCTTTTAAGCCTTGTACTGCTCAGCCACCTGTGCTGCATCATGCACCTGCCAGCCATCTCAGCCCTGCTCCTGCAAGCACTCATCATCACTGTTGATGCTGGGCCAGTACTGAGCTGCTGGCTGGGCACTGCATCTTCTGGCTTGAAGGGCCCTCCGTACCCTCCTCTGATGGTGCTCCTGAGGCTCTAGTAATGGGAGAGAAGAGCTGGCTGGTGCCTGGCTCTTTGTTGCCAGCCCAGGGCTGGGAAGCTGAGGGACTGATGTGCTGGGACCTGGCTGTGGATCTTTGTCTGATCCTTTAGAGACTGCCTCCTCCTGTAGTACTTCTGCCACTGGCCATGGATCTGGGGCAGGTTCGCCAGCTGTCTCTTCCTCAGAAGGGTCTCCTGCTTCTCTTTGATCTGCTGGGCTCGGCTGATCCATGACAGATCGCTTTGTGCCAAGGAATGGCTAAGAGGTCTTAGCAAGGAGTTTGAAAATTCTGTTATTCTAGTTGGATTAGTAGAGAAACAATCATAGGTTAATCTTCCATCAAAGCAGACCACTGAGTTTTAATCTAAAATTCAACGGTAGTCCTTTGATGAAAGATTAAACCATTTCCTTAATTTTTCAGATCTACAGTGAAAATTCTAATAAAAAATTAATTGATAGCTGTAGCATGTTTTTATTGTATATAAGAACTAACCCATCATCATGGTATATGCACTTCAGCTGGGAAAACGTATGTAGCAACTGGAAATACAGGTAGGTACAAGGTTGGATTTGTCTTGTACAAATGTAGTTTTGAGTCACAGCAAGTTTTACACAGTGATTAAACTCTGGATTACAGCATAAGAAGAATGATTGCTCTAAAGCTTTATTATTGGTTTACAGTTTACTCACAGGTATTATGTACATACATGCAGCACATTGGAGGAATATAGTGAAGAGGCCTGTTTGGGGCCTAACATGTCATTTATTATGCCTGCTTGACCAGAGTTTTAAAAACCTCTTGGGAAAAACCGTTGGTATGTGCCTCTGGGGAAAGATTATTTCATCCTACAGGCTATCTCAGGCCTTGTGAGTTTTATCAATCCCAGGTGCATGGTTGCCTTGAAACTGCTAAGGAAGGGCACCAAGATCTTCGTGTCCATGTTACATTCCCTCTCGAGCCATCTTGGTTCTCATTGGAGAAAGGTTGCTGGTATGAGAGTTCAGCTGCAATGGGTCAAGCCTTTGAGTCATTGCCATGTTCTGTTTGGTCAATCCCTCTTGCCCTGTTGCTGGGCTTCTGGGAATAAAGTTTAGTTCTGTTAGCTAAACAATGGCTCAAGATTTGGTTCTGACATGGCTATGACTTTTAGCACCTCAGTCTTGTAGCCTGGGGTCTGGATATGACCCTTGGCATGTAGCTCTTTTGATTTACAATCATTCTACCATGCTTGGATCTCCTGATGTTGGATTTTGCATTGCTGACCAATTACTGTGGCAAGTGTGTTTAGTGTGAGGTAATTAGCTTTCTTGTTTTATCTATCCCTTTATGCACACTTTCTAGTTTAGTCATTTTATTCATTTAATAATAATAAATCATTTATATTTTACATCTGTGCAGCGTCTCTTTGGCACAACAGCTTCAATCTGAATTTGGCATCTAGGCCAATTTGGCCCTGTGCCACCTTTGAAACTTTTGAATGGGCTTCAGCCTGCGTCTCTCACAAATGGTTTGGTTAGGCCTGAGCTGTGGCTCCTGCCTCAGTGCAAGGACTTAGAAGTGATCCTGGTGTCAGGCTACCATTTGATTAGGCAGGTGGACCCCAAGGTTAGGCTCCCTCTGACCAGTGAACACGGCTGGGTTCTCCACAAGAAAAACTAATAAAATAGAGCTCAATCCAAATAAGAAGCGCTATTGGTACGTGTCACCATAGGCTAGTGATTTCTCCTGTTCCAGATGGATTACATTTACGGATCAGGTGTGCAATTTAGCTTTAAGGCTTAATTTTAGCAAGTTTAGATTTTAATTTTCATTTAGCATCCCTGGCATGGAATGTATTTTTTCAGTTCTGTTGCTATCCAAACTGGATAGAAATTGTCCTTAGTTAATGGATAACTTATATGAAGTTCTCCACATTCTGGTAACATCCAGATTGGATTATTATAATGTGCTGTCTGTAGCATTATTTATTTATTTATGTTATTTCTAGTTAAACATTAAAACAACAACCGTATTCCCTTTTTAAAAATGTCCTCCTAAACATTTTAAAAGAAAAAAACTTTCTGCAGATCTCAGAACGCACGTGTTCATAATTTATGAGCACCTATATCTTTGGTCAGATCTACTAATTAAATAGTACTATTTTCTACATATGCATGTTGATCAAGGATAGTCATCCTCTTGCTGAAAAAGAGAGTATATAACTTGTAATATTTCTATTATCATGAGGTTTAATAATACAGAAAATCATGAAACATTAGAACAAAAATGTTGTTTACAACAATAATTTGTAACTTTATAGTTAATACGGTGGTAGGAACTAAAGACTATATCAAGATTATGAAGATGACTGTTCAGAAACATCTGATTCAGAATACAGCTGCTGATTAATGAAAGTTTGCTGTCAGGAACACGTGTTATGTGCTGTCAAGTCCCCTCTAACCTATGGTAACCATATGAATGAAAGACCATGTATATTTATGAATGAAATTTCCAGTGAGATATAACAAGGAATTTGTGTATTCCGGTGGCTGGCAATGATGATAAATTGTATTGTTATGTATTAAGATTCACTGTTATTTACATCAAGCACTTTGCACTTTAAAATTGTTAAAAAGACTTTTGACTTGTTGATTGTATTTCATGGGTACTAGTGTCTATTAGTTATTTGTTCCACTTTCCTGAGTATTATTTACTTTTTCAGAGACTCTCATCTTTTCATGATGTGACCAAAGTACAATAGCCTAGCCTCAATTTTGTCATTTTAGCTTCTAGGGAGAATTCAGGCTTGGTTTGATCTACAACCCATTTATTGTCTTTTTGGCCATCCATGGTATCTACAAAACTCTTCTTGAGCACCATATTTCACATTAATCAATTTTCTTCCTGTCAGCTTTCTTCATTGTCCAGATTTGACATCCATACATAGTAATAGGGAATACCATAATTTGTATTATCTTGATCATGGTCCCCAGAAAGACATTTTTATCTTTAAGAATCTTTTCTAGTTTCCTCAAAGCTGCTCTTCCAAGTCTGTCTTCTTCTGATTTCTTTGTTGCAGTCTTCCTCTGGCTGATGATTAAGCCAAGGAATAGAAAATCTTGAACAACTTCAATTTCCTCATTGTCAACTTTAAAACTGTGTAATTCCTCAGTAGTCATTGTTTTGGTATTCTTGATATTCAGCTGTAATCCTGCTTTGGCACATTCTACTTTAACCTTCATCAGTAGTCATTTCAAGCCTTTACTATTTTCTGCCAATAACATGGTGTCAGGAACATATTGCTACTATATGGAAAGATCTTCACTTGTCTCTGGTTTATTAATTAAAAGTGTTGGTATTTACCAAGAGAAGCCTAAACAATCTTGGACCAGGCTATCTCAAAGGTCCACTGAAACCTGCCCCATCATATATATGTTGTTGGCCTAAATACTTGCTTTTCAGAGAATAGGCAAGGGCTACCAGAGATGAACCCTTTTCTATGGTAGCACTTCAGCTATGAAATTTCCTCCCAAATCAAGATTGCCTGGCACTTATGCTAACATCTTGGGCAGAGTAATCCTAAACCACGCTGGGGCAGAGGGGTACAGATGTCTGTATAATTTCAATCCAATCCCAAAGGACTTTCAGGAGGGAGATATGTCGACAAATGAGACCAGCCAGGCACAGGCAGCAGAGCATGCTGTCCAGTCTCCACAGAAACTCTAGCAGTTTCCACCAGTCGCATAACAGCTGCTATTGACAGCTCTGTCAGTGGCAGGAAAAGATAGAGCCAATCCCTGGCAGTGATTGCAGCCACCACCTGCCGATACCACTCCCCTCCACTGCAGAGAGCAGATGGACAGGCCTGTGACCACAGCACCCTAACACAGGTACACGACTCAAGAGGCTCCTAACCAACTCATAGGGGACACACAGCCAAGCGGCAAACAAGGTGCCCGCCCTACTGCTGGCAAGGGCCAGACTGACAGCAAAAGCACCACCCACTTGCAAACATCCCCACTCTGAGCCACACACCCCTCTCCTGGAAAAGTGGAAAACAAAAAGGCAGCAGGACCAAGAAATCCTAGACCAGGCTGAAATCATAACCTCTGACACTCAGGACCGGACCCTTAGCCACAAAGCCAGGGGAGGAGATTCCCAAGAGACATGCCAGGAGGGACTAGACGCCCCTCTGCAACTCTGATGTCACCATCAGCCACATGGGGCTAGACAGAGAATATCAAGCAGATCAGCATGGCTCATTGGAAAAGTGCAGGGGTAGCATGCCTGGGGCTCCTGATGTGAACCACACTTGGGCAGTGGGGAGAGGTGAGCTGAAGCCCACAAACAGCAAAAAGGGGAACAGGTTGGCTTAGCTGATGAAGTACCTCAGAGATCCATCATGTTGGCCAATACGTGACTTCACAAGTCCCCCTCCACCACATTCATGGCTGCAGCACCCTTGCATTGACCTTGGTTCTCCTCGACCATGAGTTAACCATCTGCTTGGCTTATCAAAGGCCAGCAGTGCTATGGGCAACTGCAAGACCCCCTTAGAGCCCCCCTCCTCAGGGCAGCCACATACAGGCAACTCTCCAAGTCCTAACTCCCTCCCTGTAGTGTGTCTGATGGTGTAGAAGGGGTTGCTGGGAAGCTAAGTGTGGCTTCCAAGTTGCCACTGGACCAGTGTTCTGTTGTGCAGCAGAACAAAACAGAGGTTCAGTGACACCTGGAAAAGCTTTAGGAGCCACCTTATCATTACCAGCCCCAAGCCAGAGGCCATCCTCTGGGATATGTGAAGGGACAGCTCTATGGGGGAGTGACAGATGGGGGAAGGAGTTGGGGCAGGGAGAGGTGCGAAGCTACTGTCATCCACATGCAAGCAAACAGAGAAGGAGAGAGCAGCGGTACAATGCATACTTTATTGAACTGCCAAATGTGACAGGGATGTCTGGGCACAGGTTGCCAACTCCCTTTTTCTGATGTGACAGCTGTGTCTGTGTGTGGTACTCCTAGGAGCCTTCTAAAGGCAGAGATTTTTTAAAAAAAATTATAACCTTATTTAAGAGAAAAAGAGAATAGAAAGTGCATAAAGAATCTTGAACAAAATACAGAATAATAGATTTAAGCTACAACAGAAAATATAAGCAAGATATATGACGCAACTAAATTACTCTTCTCCCTCTCCTTAATTACGTATACTTAAAATTTTATACTCAACATTCTATATTCAATCATATACATCACATTTTATATTCAACGTTTTTAGTTTTAGTTTTTAGTTTTTAGTTTTAGTTTTAGAACTGATCTATATCCATGTTAATTATTCTTGATTTTTCTTAATTTCCAGCTACGTAGTCAAAGAAATCTCTCCATTTATCCTGGAATTTCTGTGTTGGTCTATTGGGCATATAAGAAATTAATTTAGCCATAGAGGCATATTCATACTATTTATTCATCCATTCAATCACATCTGGACAAAATACTGTTTCCATTTTGCTGCGTATGCAACTCTCGCAGCTGTTACCATATTCTGCTGATCAATTCTATTTCTGGTTGCAGCGTCACAATGAGCGTTTATTGGCAACATCAGTGGTGAGATTGGCAGGCTCAGTCTATTTCTTCATTGAAACCATGTTTTGAGTAGCCCATCTCTTAATATATGGATCCCGTCCTGCTTTTGAATGGATTTCAGTGATTTCTTAAGCCATAAATAATTATGGATGCCTTCTTTAGCATCCATTGTCCAATTTGGTGTGTCTTCTACTCAGATTTATAATTCACTCTGTTATCCAAACCAATGCTGCTGCTTGGCAATACAGTTTGATATTCAGTACTGCCAGTCCTCCCTGTTTTTTGTCATCCTGTAATACTTTAAATCTTATCCTTAGTTTCTTCCCTTTCCATATGAAGTCGTTTATTATTTTCTGCCACTTGTTTAAAGTCTTTTGATATATTGGAACAATTTGAAATAGGAAATTCAATTTTGGTAGTATATTCATTTTAACAGTAGAGATTCTTCCTAGCCATGAAATATACAGTTTTCCCCATCTTTACAGATCTTCAGTTATGTTTGTCCACACTTTTTGATAATTATCCTTACAAATGTTCTCACTTCGTGCTGATACATTTATCCTTAGGTATCATAGCACAGGTGATCATAGCACAGTCCATTATTTTTTCAATCTCTTCTTGTTCCTAAGTAACATTATCTTTTTTTTCTTTTTGTTCAACTTGTATTCAGAGTACTGTTCAAATTTTGTTATTTGTTCCATTACATAAGTCAGAGAGTTGTTTGGATTTGTCACAGATATAACCACATCATCCGCATAGCTTTCTCCTCCTTTATTCCATCAATTCTATGGTCATGCCTAATTGTCACTGCCAAGATTTCCAAGGTAATAATAAACAATAATGGTGATATTGGGCACCCCTGTCATGTTCCTTTTGTTATTTCAATTTTCTCTGTAAACGAAGCATTAACTAGGATTGCAGCTTGCTGGTTGGTGTATATACTTTGCATCCAATTCAAGAACGCAGTCCCTCCATTCATTCTTTGCAGTGCTTTCATAAGAAATTTCCAAGACTCATTATCGAATGCTTTTTCAGCAACTAGAAACATAAATGCAGGTTTTTTGCCCTTCCTTCTTGAATATTCAGTTGTGTTGAGTAGATATCTGATGTTGTCTTTCATGTTTCTCTTCGGGACAAAATCTGTTTGATCTTCATGAATTACTTCTGAGATACAGCTTCTTAATCTTTCTGCCATTATTGTTGTGAATATCTTATAATCCACGTTCAGTAAAGAGATGGGTCTGTATTATTGTGGTATTAATGGATCATTTCCTTCTTTATGTATTAAGGTTATTTTTGCTTCTTGCCACGTTTGTGGTAAGATCTTCCTATCTTATCTCTTCTTCATCATTTTTTGTAGAGGTATAACTAATATATCCTCAAAACAGCCATTAGCCCATCCGGACCTGGAGCCTTTGCTACTTTTACTTTTTTAATTGCAAAATTAATCTCTTGTATTGTTATTGCTTGATTTAGAATATTTCTGTACTCAGCCATAAACTCTTTGATTGGTAAAGGTAAAGGTAGCCCCCTGTGCAAGCACTGAGTCATTACAGACCCATGGGGGGACGTTGCATCACGACGTTTTATTTCTCCATCACTTCTTTTAAGGCTCCTCCTTTATAAAGGTTGGAAAAGAAAGTTTTGATTTGATCTTTCATTTCTTGCTCTTTATAAAGTACTTGATTGCCGTTCCTAATTCCATGTATCCTTCTTTTCTCCCTCTCATTTCTCAAACAGTATGCCAAATATCTTCCAGGTTTGTTTGCAGCTTCAGAAAGTCTTTGTTTTTAAATATTTCAATTTTTCCTGAGTTTCTTCTACCTCCAATAAATCCAGTTGATTCTTTAGCTATTTGATTTCTTTCCATTTGTCTTTAATCCCTTGTTATTTTGTGTTCCTGTTCCAGTTTCTTCAGTTTTTGAGTAGATTATCCATTAGTTCCAACTTTTCTTTTTACTTCTTGGATGCTATTGCTAACAAGGTTCCTCTTATGTAGACTTTACTCTCCCTGCCACCAAGGTGCCTCATGCTCTTTTGGATGGAGCCCCCTCCTATGTTCTCTACTTACTGACTTCATGGGTACGCTGGCTGGAGTTCATGTAGGTGGAAGCTGTGATTAGGGGAGAGGGCTTGACCACTGCCAGAGCTCAGGCAGATTCGTTGTAACTTTGGTTGCCATCCTATGTTCCTCTGGGCCTTTTAGGCAGAGTCATTCATGGAGGGGCAGTCGACTTCTACCATCACATGGGTGCTTATGGGCTATGGCTAGGGTTGCCAGGTCCAGGTTGGGAAATTCCTGGAGATTTTAGGAGTGGAGCCTGGAGAGGGCAGGGTTTGGGGAGGGGAGGAGAGAGGCCTCAGCATGGTATAGTGCCATAGAGTCCACCCTCCAAATCAGCCATTTTCTCCAGGGGAACTGATCTCTGTCACCTGGAGATCAGTTGTAATTCCAGAAATAGAAATAGAAGTTTTATTAATAATTGTAAAGTGTGTTACCAGAACTGCTCTTTATTATAAGGGGAAATTAGCTTTAGCAGTCTGTAACTTAAAATAAGCGCGGATCTTAACCTATGTCTACGGAGGTCCCGATTCCAGACACTCAAGTGAAAAAGAGGCAGACTACAAATAGGTTCCAAACACGTGTATTTAGTGTGGCGTAAGCCTAAACTTGCACAAGCATACAGAGAACACACAAGATCTAAGAAATACAGAGTAGGAAATACAGAGACGTTCGCATTAGCTGGTTCCCAACGATGGTGGGGAATACTCACTTATCCTGAAGCGAAGCAGAGACACAACAGCGAGGTGGCCCAATGCCAGCACTGGAACCACAGGCGGACAGCAAGGAGGTCTGGATAGGGAATGGCCGAGGCACCGAGTGGTCTGGGGGACCAGCTTAAATACCCCAAAACGTACCCTGGGGCTGGTGCTGTACTTGGTGGTTCTCACAGTTTAAAACAAAGGTTCTAATGGGCTACTGAATGGCTTGGATGGGCCACTTTGGTAATCTGATTGCGATAAGTGACACCTCAGGAAGAGGGGACAAAAGAGGGAGGGGGAAATCCAAGTGGGCTGAAAGGATGTTCCAGCGGACAGGGCTTGTCCTGATGTCATCAGCTCTGGAATGCGGAGGTTTCTTTGAGATGCATTCTCTAAGTGCTTGGGATGGTCGGCACTTAGTTCCTTCTCCTGGGCGGCTCCTAAGATATGCAGAGCGGGGCGAGGTACTCTCGCTGCGGACGTGGTGTGCCCGCTTTGCCGAAATGGCTTCCCAAAGCAGTCTTCTTCCCTGGGTCTTCTGGCTGCCTGAGAACATGGATGCCGGCGGGGCATAGCTGGGGCTGGATAGCAGGCTGCCCGGTAGCGAGGGCAAGCTCGGCGACCGGCCCGCGGGAGGCTCCAGGCGGGAACTGACCAGGGAGCGCCTAGCCAGGCTCGCTGGAGGTTTCCCCGGCAGGCGCCCGGCTGCTAGCAGCGGCTTGGGCCCATATGAGGCAGGCTTCCATGGAGGCAGGGGGAAACAGCACACAAAACATAGTCCAAAGCAGGGAACAGGCCCGGTCCGTGGCAGATGGCAATGCAGGCACGGGGCACACTTGTAATAAAGTCCAAACATACACTGGGAAATCCAGATACAGGTCAGGGCAGGGTTGCCCAGAAAAAGAGTCCTTTGTGCAGTTATCCAAACATGGAGTCAGGGAACTACACAGTCTATTGCAGCAGTAAGGCAATTGACACGCAGGCAGGAAACTGACACGTGTATTAACACACACACACGTGCAAAGCAATCGTTGTGTAGCAATAAAACAGCAATGCAGGAAACTTTAACACAGTCCATGGCAGGCCTTAAAGCAGGGGAGGGGGCCTACTTGGCAACAAGTGTGTAGATTGTATTCTTTGAATGTGTTTTTTGTAACATCTAGAGTGGACGTTTGTATGCCCCTGAGGAAGTCTACCCGACGAAAATCTGCGTGAGAATTTGCTGGCCCCAGCTTTTGGGCACAGCATTCGGATCTCCACTTCTTTGTTCTAGTACCTGGAAAAGGAAAAAACTGTTATTGGAATAATAAGGAAGAATAAAACTGTATTGTTATATAGCCATTGACGTACTTACCCTGAGTGGGTCCAGGAGTCTCTCTGTGTGAGGCTCATGCCAGAGGATGTTTTGCTCTTGATGTAACACGGTCATTAGAAGCTATTGCTGTACAAATTTGAGCACGTGTATATATGAATTTGTTTTGTGATTGGATTAATGTAACTGTGCTTCATTATAAGAGAGTGTAGCTCTTTAATTTTTGACTGTGTGTATTTGAGTAATTCCCAGGCGGTTTTCCGCTCCTTGCTTTGTAGTTACGTACACCGGGGATAGCCTCATTTTGGTTTGTACCACCTGGAAGCTGGCAACCCTAGCTACGGCATCTGCTGCAGTTTGGAGCATTCCTCAGCCTGAAGCAGCTTAGGGAGCTGACTACTGTAACTGCTGCTCCACCCCCTGGCCTGCCATTCCCATGCTGGCACAGCGGTTTACACTCCAAGTCTGCCACTGGCGAGTTATGGCAGCCTCACACCAGTGTTAAACTCAGCAGAGTGCCACTAAAAGCTCCACCGGTGTAACTTGGGTTTACAACAACGTAAGTGTATTTTTTTTGGTGTTGGGGCTAGTTGGCTTCCTGAGCATTTTCTGCACTCCCCTTAGGATTGCACTGTTCACCCTAGGATTTTTAGTTCACCCATATTCTTAATTCTTTATCACCAATGTCTCTGCTTTTGTCACTTATATTTTATTGCTTATTTTTTGATTATTGTTTTTTTTTTTGAAAAAAATTTTTTATTGGGTTAGAATCCATTATTTTTACATTACATTCAATTATCCCCAATTTTTCATTTCTAACCCCCTCCCTTTCCCCCCCTTTTATTGACTTCCAACAGCTTTCCAACCCCTTGTCCCTTTTCCCTTACTTCTATTTGATTCCTCTATCTAAAACAAATATATATTCTCCTTTATTCTAAGCAGTACATCCTTAACTATTTTTAATATTCTATACCCAAACTGTAAGTCCTTATTTCCATCTTGGATAAACAATTTATCCCAATTTCTATAATTCAAATATTTCTATAAACCATAAACCATGTAAATCATACATTCATTTAAGTCAAACAATTTAACTTATACTCCATATATTGCTATCTTCTTATAATAATTCAATATAATTCAATATAACTCTCATCATATAGTCAATCAATTTGACTCATCTTTATCCTTAGACATTCAGTTTGGTGCATTATACAGATCTTACCAAAGAAAGAAAATATTATTGGTTACACAATCCTTATATTTAATCCTTATAATTAATTATTTTCTATCAATGTTCTATTTGTTAGCCTTCATATGTCTATATATATATCCATCTATTAATCTAACTGCTTATAGATTCGCTTTTATCTCTTCTCCCCCCCGGTAAAGTCACCCTCCTCTGCACTTTATTATACATCAGTAGTTCTCAAACTGCCACAGTTTTCCTCCCACCTCCCATTTCTTCTCCAAATATTGTTTCAGCTTCTCCCAATCTGTGTTAAACTGCCCTGAGTCCAGATTTCTCAGTTTTCTTGTCATCTTGTCCATTTCAGCCATATACAGCAATTTGTAAATCCAATCTTCAATGGTTGGCACTTCTTGTACTTTCCATTTTTGCGCATACAAAAGTCTAGCCGCTGCCGTCATATAAAATATCAATGTCCTATGACGGGCTGGAATTCCCTCCATTCCCAAGTTTAGTAGCAGGAGTTCTGGGTTCTTATTGATTTGAAATTGTAAAATTTCACTCATTTCCCTTATTATTTCCCCCCAGTACTGCCTAGCTACCTCACACGACCACCACATATGATAGAGGGAGCCCTCATGCTTCCTGCATTTCCAGCATTTATTAGAAATATTCAAATTCCCTAGCGCAATCTTCTTTGGTGTCATGTACCAACGATAAATCATTTTGTAGATGTTCTCTTTAATGCTAGTACATGTCGTTGTCTTCATTGTAGTCTTCCACAAGTATTCCCATGCCTCCATTGTTATTTCTTTGTTAAAATTTATAGCCCATTTCACCATTTGTGTTTTAACTGTCTCATCCTCAGTATACCATTTCAACAGTACTTGGTATACCTTAGATATTCTTTTCTGATCTTCTTTAAGAAGGGTCTGCTCTAGTTCCGAATTCTCTATTCGTATACCTCCCTTTGCAGAGTCCGAATTATATAAGTCTCTGATCTGTCTATACTGGAACCAATCGTAATGAGGTGATAGTTCCTCTTGCGTCTTTATTCTGAGTTTAGATAGTTCAATTCTAGTTATTTCTTTATAAGTTAGACATTGTTGTTCATTATCAACAGCTCTCGGGTCTATCACCTCATATGGAACTACCCACAAAGGAGTTCCTTCTTGTAGATAAATTCTGTACTTCTTCCAGATTGTATATAGACTTCTCCGTATAAAATGATGCAGGAACATCGAGTTGACCTTTACTTTGTCGTGCCATAAGTATGCGTGCCATCCAAATATTTTTTTGTATCCCTCTAGGGCTAATAATTTCTTGTTCTTTAATGTCAACCACTCTTTCAGCCACACTAGGCAGATTGCATCGTGATAGAGTCTCAGATTGGGCAGTTGCATTCCGCCTCTTTCCTATTTTTTGATTATTGTGATGGACAGAACTGACTCCCTCCTCTCCTGAGAAAGCTACAACACCTGTAAAAACAACCACAAATAATAGAATAGGTTTAACTGCCAGCTATCTCTCTGCTGCCTTCTCTCATGAGCTCCAAAAGCTTTCTCCCAGTCTGTCATTTTCTCCAACGGACTCCAACTGTCCCTTGGCTCAGCATTCCACCTCATTGGTTGGTTTCTCAGGAGAGGTGGAGCTGGAGCCAGTCCTGTCCATCACAGTTATTTTACTATGCTTTTTGCATTTATATTTTATAAGATTTTTATTCCTGTAAGCTGCTGAGAGTGCATTTATGGCAGAAGACTATCATGTAAATCACAAATAAATAAAATAAACAAAACATGCAAAACAAGAACATTGTGATGTTTGTGTGCCTAGTCCTAGTTCTGTATTATTAACTCCTGTTTGAATTTTTGTTTGAAAAATTAAGGGTTCACCCAATTTGTATTCTTTTCAAATAGCACATGAACACATGAGAAGGAACTTTGACATGAAGAAATTGTAAGTTATAAGGAAAAGGGGGAAAACCAGAAGATAATAATGGATAAAAATTAGAATTTGATTTGTTTATTTATTAAGGAAGAAAATAGTGTTGGATTTTTACTTGGCTAATACTGGGTAAGCCTTTAAAACCTCTACAATGCAGTTCCTGAGCAGTCTGTTAGTATATATTAGACTATGGTTGAACTACTGCACACTGTACATTTGATGCAGTACCATTTATTTCTGTAAGATTGCAGCAATGGAAATGGGCAATGAGTCATCCCATGAATATTTACTCATTACTTGACAAACAATGAGAGTTTATTCTAAATGTAATTTCTTCTATGTAATGCACTTATTTCTGTCCACTGCTATGCAATATATATATTAGCATTTAAAATGTCTAGCTCATAATGTTGCTAAATCCTGTTCCATGGCTTGTGATTATAGGGTTTCACTTTCTGACACTTTATATTCCTTTCATATAGGAAGCTGATTAAAAATCTGGCTTTGTGACTGAGAACAAGCAATACTCAAGTCACGTATGCCAAGAAAATCATTATCCTTCTGTTTGTTTTTTATTTCATATGCCATTTAAAATATATGCTTTATTGTCAGAATCACTAATAAGAAGCAGATTTATTCCACTCTGTAATTAGTAGTGATGGTACTGTCAAATGCCCTTGAGCTCTACTGAGCATGCTCACTTTTTCTGGTCTGTTCACAGCATTAGATTCTTTGGCTGTAGCCTCTCCTCCCCCTCCCCCCTCCCCCCATTTTCAGTGCCTCTGTGTGCGGATAGAAAGGAGGGTTGCTGAAACAGAATCTACATTATTTCTCCTGCACACACTCTGAATTGATGACATTTGGTTCTGTGTTCCTGGCTACCCAGTACATTTGGATTTACAGGTAGCTATTCCCAATTCTTCTTATTTTCTTTAGATCTAAAAGACAGAAAGGGACGTACTGCTGAATGCTGGAGTACAGCCTTCCATCTTTTAACATCTCTCAGCCTTGGGATATTTTTGTGGCATCTTTTACCCAGAACCTTCTAAATAAAGGTAAAGAAATATATCACCCCTACCCCACTTGCCTTGGCTGTTCACTGCTGCCTTTTGCATGATAAAAGAATGTCTCAGCTGTCACTGAATGTCTGTTTTAGCTGCAGCACTCTTTAATGTGCATTTTGCTGTTTTAAAGTAAATAATGGATGTTACTGGGAGGGGGGAAATCATGGAGCAACTTTTAAAGTCCCCCCCCCCATAGACAAAATTGTAGTGATTCCACTGATTTTATAGTCAGGAATTGTAAAACTGTCGTGTATATCTGAAGGAGCTGTCTTCATTTTACCAAATATTTAGGGTCTGAAATTTCTGCATTTGGCATTCACTAGTTCTAATACTGACAGAAAGGTCAGCATTCTTATATTTATCATCACACTACCTTAACAACTTACTGCTCTTTGTATTTAAACATTAAAGGCAATGTATCTTATGCTGTGCATTTGAAGACTATACAATTAAAAGATGGGGAATGAGGGCAAGGAATTAGTTGGAAGACAAGTTAATCCTTATTTGCATCATAATAAAACTATATTCAAACTGACTTTTAGCTGTTTTAATGGTCATCATTGCTATGATATTCCCAAATAATAATATTTGTTCCTCTTATAAGTTTTGGCCCTTATGTATGGATTGCTATGCCATCAAATAGAATTGACCAGACTGACTTCTGAACCAGTGCAGTATCACATCTATGGCACTGAACTGGACATCCCAAACTAGTTCATAAAATCATAATAACCCAGCAGCACAGGTCAACACTGCAACATCTGTAAAACCAACCATAAATACTGCTGTTGAGTGGCACAGAACTAGGGGGCTTGGGAGTAACTCAGCTGTATCGCTTGCTACAGGCTTTTTAGCCATTACAGAGCCAGCAGAATTACATGCACCTAGTATAGTAATATGGAACATTGATTGAATGAAATCAGTATTAATGGAAAAGAAACTTGCAGGATACTTACGTACTTACAGGCTATTATTGTAAAACAATGATATCTACATATTGCAACTTTTTTGAGAGATATGTTAAGTTACACATCTAGTTCATGACATGCAGATATTGCAAGTTATTTCAATTCTGATTCAAACTGTAATCTGTTAATATTTTATTGAAAGCAAATTATTTATTTAGAACAAGCCATTTGCTTGAACTGCATGCATATAATTTAAAACACAGAGGGGAATTGTGGGGGTTTTCCAGGAGAGGTAAATGTCAAGCCTAATTTTAAACATGTCTTATATGAACAAATGCATTGATGATTATGATGCAGTACAGTGATCTGTAGTCACAACAGATTTGATATTTTTGGCAGTTATATTTGAGCTTGGCTTTCTTCTCAAAGCCAGATCAGCTCACCTAGTAATGTGGTGCTGAAGTTAGGATTACACCATAAGGGGTCTAAATATTGCAACCACACCACTTTGGTTGTTGTGGGTTTTCCGGGCATCGTTCTCCGGCCGTGAAAGCCTTCGACAACACACCACTTTATTTTATTTATTGTATTTTATTGCTGAAGTACTTATATATAAATATTTCTTTACTATCAGTCCTAGTTATCTGACGAAATGGATACATTACCTTCCAAACAATATCCAGTGACAAAACGAGTGAAAATTCACCCCAATACAGTGACAGTGAAATATACCTCCCATTATCCACAACCTGGAGAAGAATATGAAGGAGCTAGTGAAGACAATGATAGCTTTGAAGAAGATAATCCAAAGAGGAGGCTGCTGAGTGATGGACGAAGGAAAGGAAGGTCCTTCTTTGGAACGATTGACATCCCTTCTCAGGCCACACAAAAGACAGACGCCAACAAGAGTGAGCAAGGACAAAGTTTCATGGAAGGAAACATTTTTCAATCCAGAAAGACTTGGGCTGTGCTTTTGGGATCTGCTTTGGCCCACGGTTGTGTAGCCCTGATAACTAGATTAGCTTCTGATCGTTCCAAAGTGCCATCTCTAGAACTGATCTTCATTCGATCTGTCTTACAAGTGTTTTCTGTCTTAGTTGTATGCTATTACCAAGAAGACCCTTTTGGACCAAAAGGCCACAGATTGCGACTGTTTTTCTATGGAGTGTGCAATGTTATTTCCATTTCTTGTGCTTACACATCCTTCTCAATAGTACCTCCAAGCAATGGGACTACAATGTGGAGAGCAACCACCACAGTCTTCAGTGCCATTCTGGCTTTTTTACTAGTAGATGAGCGCATGGCTTGTGTTGATGTAATTACTGTGCTGAGTAGTGTTTTTGGTGTTTGTCTGGTCATGATCCCCAACATCGTTGATGAAGAAAGTTCTCTGCTGAATATCTGGAAGGAGGCCTTTGGTTACACTATGACTGTTTTAGCAGGCGTAACCACTGCTCTCTCCATGATAGTATACAGATCAATTAAAGATGATGTCAGCATGTGGACAGCACTGTTTACCTTTGGTTGGACTGGCACACTGTGGGGAGCTTCTACCATGTTTTTTCTTCAAGAGCCAATTATTCCACTGAATGGAGAAAGCTGGGGCTATCTCATGGGCATCTGTCTGTGTTCCACAGTGGCTTTTCTGGGTGTCTATTATGCCTTGAGCAAATTCCATCCAGCCTTGGTCAGCACAGTACAGCATCTGGAGATTGTGATAGCCATGGTCCTTCAGCTTCTTGTCTTACGCATCTTTCCCAGCATTTATGATATGATTGGGGGAGCTATTATAATAATCAGTGTATTTTTTCTTGCATGTTATAAACTGTCTTGGAAGAAAGTAAAAAGGCAAGATTATCAAGAGATACTGGATTCTTCCATTAAGTGAAGAACACATTGTTGTATTCCGTTCACTGCCATGTACAATTAATATGCATTTATGTGTGTGTCTTTTTGTATAGTGTTGTTGACAGTTATACTACCTTTTCCTGTTTAAAAATAAGAGGCACATCTGCCAAACTATAGCTCAGTGGTGTTCCTCCAGAAATGTCTGTCCTAGATGTAAAAAAAAAATTAATGTGCAATCTGTGAAAATTAGATTTTATTCTTAGCTAGTATATGGGAAGAGCTAGTATTTAATATAGATGGCAGCGTTCCAGGAGACACCTCCAGTAGATTCTAATTTGAATAATCTGAGGTTTGATAGACTAGATAATAGACTGGACAACAGCCTCTGTGTAAAGTAGCCTTTTGCAGGGACCAAGGCAAGGGCTGCGGAAGGAAATAACAAATTAAGTCCTTACAGTGCAGTCCTAAACAGATAGACCCTTCTAGGTATAACCAGGGCTTTTTTTCAGGGGGAACGCGGGGGAACGGAGTTCCAGAACCTCTTGAAAATGGTCACATGGCTGGTGGCCCCGCCCCCTGATCTCCAGACAGAGGGGAGTTTAGATCGCAATCTAGAGGGCAATCTAAACTCCCCTCTGTCTGGAGATCAGGGGGCGGGGCCACCAGCCATGTGACCATTTTCTCTGAGGGCAACCCACTGAGTTCCGCCACCTCTTTTCCCAGAAAAAAAGCCCTGGGTATAACTCTGTTTAGAATTGCACTGTTAGTTTTTCACAACAGAGCACTAGGTCGAATATGGACATTTTTGTAAAGAGCAATGTTTGCTGCTTTAAATGCTCCAGGTATTTAAAAATGTACTTATGGCTCCTACTCGTACTGGTTTGTTGCCTGCTGTTTTGAACTCTGTGGTAATGTACTGGTGGAAATGTGACCTAACAACCTCAAACCATATGCCCAACTTTAGGACTTACTTAGAACTATATAGTATAAGAAGATGTTATTACAGAAAATAATTCAGCAGCAATCATGGACACTAAAAGAAGAAGATGATTGATTGTGATAATCATATATACTACTTGTTCGTAGTATGTAATATTTTATATATAAGAATTTTAACATTTCTGTGCTTATAATAGGTATGATTCCTCTCTGTGTGCAATTTTTATTTGTTATTCTTTTTATTTATTATTGTTTGGATCAAACTTTAAAATTAGATGTTGTACAGTTCCCAGTAGACCAGGAGCACAAAGTCAGTTGCAGTTCAGGTACATCCACAGAACTTCTTTAATGGTAAGCCCTTTCGCTTGCTAAAACTCTAATGCCTGTGAACCATGTTAACAATCTGCCTTACCAAGCATCCTGTTATTTGGTAATTATCTTGTCTATTTTGGTCAGTTCTGGCAATTTTTTAAATGTTATTCTTGTGTGTGTGCGTGTGTGCGTGCGCATACCAAAGCTAGCGTTGTAAACTACCATTTGATGTTCATATGCGAACATTATAAGACAGGATAGAACATTTGAAAGATGAACAGTCTTAATGTTATCCAACAAAATTCATAATTACTGAAACAATTCTGAATTGAGTTGAGGGGAATTTTCTAATCAATGACTTTCAATGACAATAGCAATATCTTTATTTATTTAGAGATTTATATCCTGCTTTGCTCCCCAATGGGGTCCCAAAGCAGCTGACATCATCATTCTCCCCATCTTCATTTTATCTTCACAAAATTCCTGTAAAGTAGATTAGGCTGGCAGAGAGTGACTGGCTCAAGGTCACCCAGGCAAGGTTCAATCACAGAGTGAGGATTTGAACCTGGGTCTCCCAGATCCTAATCTGATACTATAATTACGCTCATCACTATACCCTGCTCTCAGTAGCACACATAGATTAACCACTTTGGAGTGCTTTTTTCCTAAAAAAAACTTCTGGGCCAGACCTGCTCAGAAGCCAGATACAGCCAAAAAGGAAGAGTATTGCAGTACTGAAACTGTCAAAAAAAAGCACTAAGGAGCCCACTGCAACTTTTAAGTAAATAGGGAAGGCCGAAAAGTAAACATGAGCACAAACTTACGGTTGTGGTCCTTATTATATTTCAGTATTCCGCAGGGATGCTCAGCTACTCAGGTTCTTCCAAAGTTGATTTTTTAAAAACAGAAATATTTCCTGTTGTGTGCTGAATATACCCTGAAACTTTAAATGAGATACATATGTACTATATGTATGTACCTGCATATATACTATAGACATAATTGTATGGGTGTACTTTATTTCATTTGGACCCTACCTTTCTCACCAGTGGGAATCTAAAGAAACTTGAATCATTCTCGTCTCCTCCATTTTATCCCTCACAACAACCCTGTAAGGCTGATACAGTGTGACTGGTCCAAGTTTGCCCTTGGTAGAGTGCTTCAGTGGCAGAGTGGGGATTTAGACCTGGGTATCCCGGATGCTAGTCAAATACTCTACCACTACACTAACCAACCATGGTTCATAAGCATACAAAGAGATCATTTAACCTATATATTTGATGATATTGCCTAAACTTGGCCCATGGGAAGAAGGAAAGAATATCTGTGTCCTGGACCAGGGGTCATTTTATAGAAAAAGAGCTGGAGGAACTCATTAGCATAACATATTAGCATAACTCATTAGCATATTCCACACCCTTGACATCGCTGGAAATGTGTCATTAGCATAACTGATTTGCATATGCCACACACCCCTGACATCACCTATCCTAGCTGCTTTGGACCCAATCCTGGCCATTCAGGGCTGAAATTGGGCCCAAAATGGCAAAAAAAGGCTGAAAATGGCTGAAAAGGGGCCCAAAATGGTCAAGATTGGGCCACTGTTGAACAGGAGCGTGATACACCACCCATCAGAGCCCCGATCCGGGCCGTTTTGGCCCCAATCCAGGACAAAACAGGCCCAAAATGGCCAAGAGTCAGGTGGGCAGGGCCACCTGACATGTGACCTATTTGGGGAACTGCAGGAACTGCGTTCCTGTGCATTCCCCCTCGAAATGAGCCCTGTCCTGGACTATTCAGATTCTATTGCTATCATATTATCTTAAAACAAAAAAGGATATGTTTGTCACCAGTGGTGATATTTCTGTCAGTTTTTTAGTACTGTCCTACCCCAGTATTAGGCAAACCACACTTTTCCAGATTTCATCTGTGATATGATGAAAGAATAATATTTGTCTTCTTTACTTAAAGTGGTATAAAAATGCTACATGTTTCTACTATCAGCCAGCAGCCTATGGAAACTGCACAGAAGATTTTATGTGATGAACAAAGGAAGTGAACAACAAAATATGAGGTGAAAAGATCAGAAGACTTGCTTTGCTTATCTATTTCCCTCTTTCCCTGAAAGTCATAGCCAACCTTCTTCATTGGGTGAGGTTGCCACATTTCCCCGTGGAGCAAAGCAGTGTTGGGGGTGGAGGGATTGTAGCTATTAGTCTCACCTTTCCTTCAATCCTGTTGAGGCCAGAAGGATAAGAGGATGCAACCAGGCACCCCTCCATCGTATCTTGATCCATTGTACTCTCCTCCCATTATTTTATTAACCTCTCTAATTTTAATAATTTTATTAACCTCTTTCCAAACTAAACTAATTTTCAACAAAAAATGCTTTACAACAATAGTTTCTAAGGCACACCGACCAGCCTAATAGACATAGTACATTGTCGTAGATGGCAGTGATGTACCAAGCTACAAAAGTTCCACAAAACACATGTTACATTACCAATTCAATTCTTTTCTTAAAATATATTTTATTGTTTATTAAAACAAAAGGGGGAGTATAGAAAAGAAGTGGGGGGAAAGGGACAAGCAAGGCAAATATAAAGCTGTGTGCTGCAAGGATTATTAAAATACAGAGTACAAAAATCATAACCTTTATCAATATTAGATTAGTAATTGGAATAATAATTAAGCCTATTTAGTATATAATTTTCCAAATAAACAACACATGCAAAATTCAAATTGTTATTTTAGTAATTAAAAAAATTAGAATAGAATTTAAAAACTCTTTATTTTGTTATTGCTTCATCTTATCCTTTCCTTTTCTTAACAATAACAATTATTAACAATAAAGCTTATTACTTAACATAACTGGTTATCTTAACCTTTAAGAGTATTAAGATAAAGTATTATTGAAGATTCTGACCTATTTCTATACCTTATCTTAAAAAATGGGGGGGGGGGAATCCTTATTTCCCCTATATTTATCATTACCTTATACTTTACTTAACAATAACAATATTGACTTTTTGCCAATATTTCAATATTATCTACCATACAGTCTATTCTACCAATTATCTTTATATAACTAATTATCTTACAATCAAATTATAAAACATCAATATGCAATCATTTTCAAATGTACAGCCCTAAGACATCTTATAAATTTTATCTGTTATAAGCAAAATATTTTCCCCATTTCTCTTCAATTTCTTTAATTGGCCTTCTATTTATGTAATTCATCAATTTTGCCATCACTGCATATTCTGACATTTTGTCCTTCCAAATTTCCCTGGTTGGGAATTTTCCTTCTTTCCACTTACTTGCCATGGCCACTCTTGCCACCATCTGTAAATACCAAAATAGTTCATGTAGCATTCTGTCAACATTATCTGGTATTATTCCCAAAAACATAGTCTTGGGCTTCATGGCAAAATCAATTTTTAAAATCTTCTGAATCTCAGTGTGTATATCTTTCCAGAATTGTTTACTTTTTTTGCATGTCCACCACATATGAAAGAAAGAACCGTCTGCTTCCTTATTCTTCCAACATGACCCTATATATTTCTTGTCCATTTTTTCAATATCTTTTGGTGTAATGTACCATCTAAAAACATCTTGTACCAATTTTCTCTGAGTGTTTACCTTGCCATAAATGTTATGCCCTTAGTCCATAAATTTTCCCACTGTTGAAATGTTATTTCTTCTCCAAAATTTTGCATCCATTTTAGCATACAAGTTTTAACTTGTTCTGTTTCTGTCTTATTGAAGTAGGAATTTGTAAATTTGGCCCAAGATATGATTCTTTTTCTGCGTGATTATCTTCTCAAAATCAGTAAGATCCCTCAGTTGGCCTCTGTAATGCTTAAGAGCTTCCTTTAATCTGGAGACTGCCTGGAGATATATCAGCCATTTTATTTTCTTTCCTTTGTCACAAATTTCTTGCCATGATTTTATTTTTCCTTGAGAATTTATCATATCTCAATAAGTTATAAAGTCATTAACTTTTCTCTGATTCTTATCACAAAAGGCATCAGTTTGTGATATTGGAGGGTTTATCCTCATTCTTACCGAATCCCAGATTTGAATCAAGCTGCCTCTTATCACATGACTTTTATGTTGTGTCCTTGCTCTTCTCTTCACCCAAAGGTAATTATATAGCCCTTCAAGCAAATCTGCTGCTCCTAATCATATTAATCTGTCTTTAGGGTTTTAATCCAATCTGTAATCCAAACCAACCCAGCTGCTTCATCCCACAGAATACCCTTTCCACTACCCTTTTAAGGCAATGTACTATTTTGCAGAAAGATAAAGTGGAAAGGACACGTCTGCTTAGTCCACATCTGCCATAATGACAGGTGCCACAGGACTCTTCATATACTGTTAAATTTCATCCACACCTTCTCTGGATCTTGATGGAAAGGAGAGAAAATTGAGTAACATCCACACATTGGTGACCCTCATCCAAAATCTCAAGATGATCTCTTTCAGTGGTTTTGTGTAGATCTTAAAACGCATTAGAGATAAGATAACTATAAACCTTATAGTTTATAGTGTTGCCTCACTGATTCATCCTTGTTGTGTATTTTCTGTTTTTATTTTTATTTTTTATGTATTTTAAAGTTTTTAAAATGTACTTTAAAGTTTGTTTTTAATGTTTTTGATTGTTGGCTGCCTTGGGGACCCTATATTTGGTAGAAAGACAACATTGAAATATTTTAAATAAATAAATAATAGTACCCCATAGACCAGTGGCCCAGAGGGCAAGCAGACTTCTCCCAGCAGCATCTGTTGAAAGCTCCCATCCAGAAAGGACTCAAACCAGCCTAGCATAGCACCAACCAGGCCCATCTCTGCCACATGGTTCTAAAAGATTGTTACCCAAAAGGCTACCTGTGTCTGTGTACCCCTTCCCTTAATGAAAACACTCTGAGCATGTCTAGGGTGCCGACCAGAAACCAAAGGGTTAACATAAAGTAGGGCTGTCCTCCTGTGGAGGGTGCTATTGTTGCTACTGAGGGAAATAACAACAGGGAATGGGGGTGGAGGAGAGAGAGAAGCCTGGGCTTGCTGCCTCCAGATAACTCTGCTAACACAGTGGGGAATTAACCAAGCAAAAGCATTTACAATGGGGAATTAACCAGACACAGCACTTAAGGATCCTCTGGTGATGTAGATAAGATGGAAGTGATGCTGGTTGGGAAGGCAGCTCCACTCTTCACCTCCACTGGTCTCATCCCTCTTCCAGCAACACTGCCTCATCTGGTGGAGGTTCACCAGCTAACGGGCTAACCTGCAAGCAAACCTGCTCCTGCTTAGAAGCCCCTTATCTGTTATATTCTAGTGTATGACATTTGCTGCTCCACCATTCTTAGCCTCCCCAGTTGTACGATTGCAGACTCCTGCTTGTACCTGGAGATTTGAGGGTGGAACCTGAGAAGGGCATGGTTTAGGAAGGGAAGGAACCTCAGCTGGGTATGCTGTCATAGAGTCCCCCCCACCCCCGCCAAAGCAGTCATTTTCCCCAGGGGAATTGATTTAGAGATCAGTTGTAATTCAAGGAGAATTCCAGGCCCCGCCTGGAGGTTTGCAACTTTACCCAGTCTCTTGCTCTTCAAATCGGTACGGCTGTTCTCCCCTGAAGCTTGAATTGACTCTCCAAGCACTTACTGATGCTTTAGTCAAATCTCTCTTTAAATATCAATGTTTCATGCAGCTTTCCAACCAAAGTGTTGTCAATTTTTGCATCACATTTTGTTCACATTCCTCCACTGTTCAGTGTTTACATACACACCTTTTCCATCATTGTTGCACTCACCTTCATTTTGACCCACTGACTAAATTGGTCTATGGGGAGCAATGCTTAACTGTTTTCATTTCTAAAACATTGTTCTGCAGAGTCTTTAATGCTTCCCATTTTTTTGTGGTACTAGCATTTATTTAGTGCCTGTTCTGGCCCGTTCTGTGGTGTTCCGGGAGCATTTTGTCAAGGAAAGGGTTAATAAAAATTTGATATTTCCATATTTTCATTTCTAAAATATTGCTCTCCAGCGTTGTTAATGTTTTCCACTGTTTCTTGTGGTACTAGCATTTCTTTAGTGCCCTTTCCAGCCTTTTCTGTGGTGTTCTGGGAGCATTTGGGTAGAGAAAGGGTTAATAAGAGCATGCCAGCTCAGTGTTTTCACTTCTAAAATCTTGTTCTGCAGTGTCTACTGCTTCCCACTGTTTTTTGTGGCAGTAGCTTTTCTTTAGTGCCCCTTCTGGCCTGTTCCAGTAGCATTTTGGCAGGGAAAGGGTTAATAAAAACTTGATATTGCCATGTTTTCATTTCTAAAATATTGTTCTCCAGAGACTTTAACACGTCCCACTGTTGTTTCTGGTACCACTATTTGTTTAAATGCTCGTTCCGGCCCTTTGCAGACTGTTCCGGCTTTTACCCCTTCCCTAAATAAACCACCACCTTGGGAAACGTGGGAACATTTATTGATTTTTCCCAGTTGTTTTGCCGCTTTTGAAGTGCAGACGGTGTTTTTAAGCCTCCATTCTCCAGGAAGCTGTCAAATCCATTCTTTCTTCCTCTTCAGTTCCTTGCCATGTATACATCCCATTCCCTCGAGGTAATTAGAGGGAGAAGAGCGGCCATCTGGTCGCACAGGGAGGGTCCGAAAATCTCAGCCAGGGCAGAGACTAATTCCAAGAGTAGACATGGCGAGGGGATGTAGTTCTACGTGCTGCAGTCCACGAAAGTTTACATTGGAATACAATTTTGTTTAACGTGCCACGCGGGTCCTGTTTATTTGAGGGCGGAGAATAAGGAATGGGGCAAAGCCATTTCCCATTGGACGGTCTTGCTGCCATGGAAACCAGAGACGCTTCGGCCGTTTTGCAAGGGAGGCATTGCTGATCTCGGGAATAGGTATGTTCTGCCCCGCAGCCGGGCAAGGTAGAGTTTTCGCCGGGTCTTAAGAGGAGGAACGGATCGCTTCCTCCGATTATTCTCCTAGCCCCATCCGTAGTCTCTCACCGTTTAAGTATCTCCCCTTTCTTTCCACGGCAGCAAGGACTTGATCTTTGCATCTCTTTCTGTGGTGTGGCCGGCATGTCAAGAGTTCTCTTGTTACTGATCAGTAACCTATGGTATCTCCAACTACATTTTATCTTTTGTGCTGTGTTGAGTGTCCCCCCCCTGCCCAAATGCGTTTTTAGCACAATAAACATGCAAGTTGTTACCCATTTCCCTTTTTGCTTCTGCTAAAAATGTGACCTTGATTTGTGTTACACACCACTATGTTTCCCCAGGCCACCTCTGCTTCTCCTGAATGTGCTACACTGCTCCCTGACTTTTTTAAATGCCTTCCTTCTGTTATCTTCACAGCTGGAGCTCTGTGCCACCACAGCTATATTTGTCCAGCCTCCTCTCCCTTTTGCCCCAACTTCTTCCTCACTCTACCACCCTTTCCATGTTGCCAGAGAAAAGAGTGGTCAACATTTTGAGATCTAGCTTTTGTATGATGAAATATAGCAGAGTCCCATCAGCAAAAACTAAGGGACATCTGCAGAGAATAAACACCTCATATAGCAGAAAAGAGGGACACAAGAGTTTAAGAGAATGCCATAGTTCTGTTGCTGTTGACCTCTGGCTGCAGTCCTCCTCTCTTGGCTCCTTATGTGGAAGCAAAAAAGCATGCACACAGAACTCTGCTTCTTTGGCGCAGAAGCAAAACTCTACTAATTTTACTGTTCTTGTTCAAGGATGTATTTTTATTTTTCTTTAGCATATACTGAGAATGTTACCAAATTATGAATGAATGAATTTATTGTATATGGCCATAGGACTTCACAATCCAAAACCATTAAAAGCAAAAAAATACAAGAATACAGATATAATTATATACATATAAATAAAATTATTATAAAATGCATTTTACCTAAAATGTAAAAGTTAACAACATTGAAACCAATAATTTCTAGCAGCTTATAAGACGATCTATATCAGATGTTTACTTCCCTGGTTGCCACATTTGCCCTTATTTTCCTAGCAGCCAGGGCATAGAGGGCCATCCTGTTCAAAATAAAAGGGTCTATATCTGAAAGTTTAAAATTTAGTGTATCAAAATCAGACAGAAGATGGAGACCAGATAAAATATTCGCAAGAAATTTTCTCCTTGGGTATAGGGGATAGTGTAAAATATAGTGTGGTAAATCTTCAATTGAGGTTCCACAGATACATATACACTGATCAATGGGATTTTTTTGGAATTGCCCAAGTAGCATCTCAGTTGGCATAGACTGGAAGCGTAATGACGTAAATGCTACCCTGAGCTTATAGACTGTGATGTCAGTCAGATAACGCACTCTAGTATGGTCTTTTTTGAAGGTTTTATACTATGGAGCAAATTTTGTTTTACTGATTAAAAATTTATCAATTAGGGCATCCTCTTTGTAAACCCATTCCCTTAAGTCAACATTGCTTCCTGAAGGCTGGAGTAATTCATCTGGGTTTTATCCTTATTTTGCAGCTGGTGATAGCTCAGGTAACTCAAATTACTGAAGGAACCAGGGTCCGTTAGTTGGTATTTTTTCTGCAATTTGAGAATTGCTAAATGTGCACGTGCTCTGATTGAAGGGAGATCAAGTTCTGCCCTTAGCAAGGCTGCTGGTGTCCCTTTTGGTAGAGCTAGAACATGAACATGAAATTTTCTCATGAAAATTTTTTGAATTATTTCCAAATTGCTAAGTGTTGGTTCCTTCCATCCCCAGATCTCAATTCCATACAGTTAATGAGTAATGACCTTGGAAACAAAAAGCTTTGTGGCCGGTGGTATCAAGAAACCACCCTTAGAACAGTAAAATCTCATTATTGCTCCTATTGTCTTGAGCACTGAGGCTTTTATAAGCTTTATATGGGCATCCCATTTCAGGGTCTCACTAAAAGTTAGACCTAGATACTTATAGATGTTACCTAATTAATGAAATCTTAGTTGATAAATTGTCTGAGTTTTAATCAATTCAATGAATTAATAAACTCTGCATATATTTGCACACGAATATAAGACTATTACTTATTTATCTATGTAAAATTTTTGTAAGCCAACTTTCCACCCAAAAGAGTCCCTAAGACAGTAAACATTAAAACATCAAAAATTTAAAACAGCATTTTGAAATATTTTAAATTTAAAACATTTAAAATAGCATTAAAACAATTCAATAAATATAGCCACACAAACATACAACACAAAGAACGGGGAAGATGGCTAACAACAATGTATTGTCGAAGGCTTTCACGGCCGGAGAACAATGGTTGTTGTGGGTTTTCCGGGCTGTATTGCCGTGGTCTTGGCATTGTAGTTCCTGACGCAATCAAACCCAGGATGAATCAAACAACCAAGGAAAAACAGTCTCCTACAGGAAAAGTGTTTTTGCCATATATCAAAGGAATTACCGATCAGATGGGAAAGCTTATGAAAAAGCATAACCTTCAAGCAGTATTCAGACCCACCCGAAAAATACAACAGATGCTACGATCAGCAAAAGACAGTAGAGACCCCCTCACCTCTGCAGGAGTATACCGTATACCCTGCAGCTGTGGACAAGTTTACATCGGGACCACAAAGCGTAGCATCCAGACAAGAATAAAAGAACATGAAAGATACTGCAGACTTGGACAACCTGAAAAATCAGCAGTGGCTGAACATAGCCTAACTCAAACAGGGCACAGTATCTTATTCCAGGACACCAAAATACTGGACAACACTTCCAGCTACTTTGTCAGACTGCACAGGGAAGCCATTGAAATTCACAAGCATAAGCAAAACTTCAACAGGAAAGAAGAAACCTTAAGAATGAACAGAGCATGGTTTCCAGTTCTGAAAAACACCAGGCTAACAAAACATTCTATCCCCGACAATAGCCCTGCAGAGAAGATTAGCACATCAGGTACCAATCCATATGCAAAAGAACCTCCTCAGGATACAGTGAAGCCTCCCGCCATTAGCATTCCACACCCTGGGAAACTCTTACAGGATGACTCAGCTCAACCCCACCTCTCCTGAGTAGATACAAATGACCTACATCTTTTCCACACTGTGACACTGAGAGATCTCTGTCTTTTGGTGCTACACCTCTGAAGATGCCAGCCACAGCTGCTGGCGAAACGTCAGGAACTACAATGCCAAGACCACGGCAATACAGCCCGGAAAACCCACAACAACCATGGCTAACAACAATTTGGCAGTATACCAAACCAAACAAAAAAGTCTTCACCCACTGGTGGAAGACAGCAATAGAGGGGAAGGGATGAATCTCCCTGTGAGTTACAAAGTTTTGGTGCCACAACTGAGAAAGCCCTTCTACAGGTTGCCAGCTGTCTCACCTCATGTGTCAAGGGCTTCTGAAACAGAGCCTCTGAAGGTGACCTGTGTGAACAGGTAGATACATATGGGAGAAGGCAATCCTTAAGACTAATTCTCATTAAAAAGAATACTTGTGTTGCAGTAACTGTTTTAGAGGAAGCATTCCTTGCTGTCTGACACAGAAGGGAGAATAAATACACATAAATGCCACCCACAGTTTTTGTAGCATCTGAATTAAAAATAATTTAACACTTTAAAATAATATGGGGGGGGGGAAGTGGCCCTAGTAGGGTTTTCATGGCAAGGGACTAACAGAGGTGCTTTGCCACTGCCTGTCTCTGCAACCCTGGTCTTCCTTGGAGTTCTCCCATCCAAATACTAAGTAAGGCTGACCCTACCTAGCTTCCGAGATCTGATGAAACTGGGCTTGCCTGGGCTATCCAGGTTAGGGTAAAATAATGTGTGTGTGTGTGTGTGTATAATTAATTAATTAAAATACTGTTTACTTAATTGGGGCATTTCTAGTCAATAAAAGATTGCTAATTGGTTAATTTAAACAATGAATTAAATCTCACACACTTACAGCTATTCGAGATAGTGTGACATATACTGCCTGTAATAGCTACTGCAATAGTGTTTAAATTATCAAATGACATTGTTGGTGTTGTGTACCACTGATGATATTTATGTGGTATTTTAGATTGTTTTATAATATTATGTAGCAACATGGTGTTTTTTTTTTTTTGACAGAACAATGGTGAGCAGGAAGAAAGAATTACCTTTGCAGGTCAGTAAGAAAAGCAAATATTCCCCGCACCGATGTCTATCTTGGTAGTATGGAGAGGGTGAATTTTGTTCAAGGTTGCATCAAATAATGCTGATGAAACAGGGGAGAGAGCCAGTATAGTATTGGACTGGAAATCTGGGTCCAAATTCCAGCTCACACACAAAGTTTACTGGATGACATTGGGCCTGTTGTTAATCTACTTTATGACATTGTGAGGAACATGTATGCTGTACTGAGATCTTTGGTAGAATGCAGGATAAACTTGTAACAAATAATAATTTTTAAATCTATAGCCCCTTCTGCACTCCAAACTTACTCCTCATTTTTCAGACAGTCAAGCTGAAACCAATGCAATCGGCTTGGCCGTATTTCCTCCATATCTTTCCCATGTAATGGTGGAGTTGCTTTATTTATTTTGTTCTGTACTCAAATAAATCCGAATTGAAGCGCGCTGGTGCTGTTGTCACCAATGGCATCATTGCTGGCATCACAGTGCTTGTCCTTTAATTTTTTTTCATTGGTGAAATGCCGAAGGGGCCCCTATTTCAAGAATTTCTCCCGCTCAGCTCCCTCTTCGTTTATCTGATTGGCTGATTCAGGCTCTGTTCTTCCTCATACAATATTCCAACTCCTACAGACACAGCAAAATGAGAGTAATTAAAGCAATGAAAGCTATGGGGAATCCTGCACCTCCTGCACACTTGCAAACTTTTGGTGTTTCTGTCCAGTGCTGGGTTTAGAAAAAAAAAAGAAAAAGGAGAGGGAGAGGGAGAGGGAAGGCAGGAGTGGGAGGGATGGAAAGAAGGGAAGAGGGAGTGGTTGGATAGATAAGAGTGGCCAATCACAAAGAAGTGGGCTGGTGGGGGGAGGGGGAGAGGAAGTAACTGTCACTGTGTGATATATATTGTAGAATAAGGTAGCATGAGAACCAGAGGCTCAATGTTGAGATGAACAATAATTACAAAGCTACTATTCCATGATTGTTTGTTTTCAGATAAACATTAAATAACCTTCTTAAAGAGGCTATTTAGCCAAATTAATGTAATAATTAGTTGAAACATATTGGCTGATGTAGTGCTACAGTTGGACTTTGCTTCTCTGGAGAGTGGCCAATATAATCATGGTGATATTTTCTGCATTAAAATATGGTTAATATTTGAATATGTATCTATATATAGTGCACATGTTCATTAACAAAGCATATTTGAGGAAGCCTCTTCAAATAAGACTCTGCAGGAATATATTTGTGAAGGCTTTTTTTTAAAAAAATGAATCCATATTGGATATAATCTCTCTAAATCCTGCCATCAAGTGGCCAGAAAAAGCAAATGATTATTTCAATTCTACTAAGTATTTACATTAAAGTAGACCTATTGAGTTCACTGGAAATACTCTCATCTGACTCTACAGAAGTGCTTTGCTGTAAATAAATCATGGTACTATGCCAGTTAAAAGTTTTGAGGTTCATTGTTTTGTTCAGACTCACAAGAGTAATGTACATTAAACCTACGTAAACATGCTTACTGAGAAATAAGTGCCCTTGAGCAGTAATTTCTAGAACAGTGCTTCCAAAGAGCCTAGAACTGACTCTCCCTTATGCTTACAACTGCTGTTATTCTCTGTGCCATCCCAAGGGGATATTCAGTCTGCAATCCTAAGAACACTTCCCTGGGAGTAAACCCCATCGAATAAAATATGGCTTACTTCTGAGTAGACCCACTTAGGCTTGCTCTCTCAGTCCTGTTCAGGCCGATTACAGGCTTTCTCTGTTTCTTCTCCAATCTTTGTTATACTCTGCCAGAGCAAGTTAGAACAGTACCTTGCCTGGTGGCTTTCAGGAAATCTTGTAAAGCAGTCTATTTTTAAAAGACTTTCTGTTGACCTCTAAACAAATTTATTAATTCTGTTTTAACTACTGATAACTTAGCTCTTGTGAGGTTTTGTTACTGGGAAGTGGTATATTTGTATATTTTTGTATATTTGTATATTTTTGTTCTCTTAATTGTTTTAGATGTGTCATGGTGGTATATATATTTTAAGCTGCCTTGGGCCTTTATGAGAAAGACAAAGGAAAATAATTAACATAAATAAATACATTTAGGATTGTTGAATGGATTGAAGGACAATTAAAGTGAACCTACACTAACACAGAAGTATGGTTCACTTACTGAAATTTATTTATGAAGATAATTTACACAGATCCATTCAAGCCATTGCTTACATAGCAGCTTGTGAATCTTCCAGAATCACCTTTTATATGAGATAGTTCTGTAGTGTAGCTTTACACATTTTTTCTCAAAAGTAATCCCACAGAGTCCATTATGAATAGCACTGCAATTTTACAACTTCCATGTAACACAGTATGGAGGATGACATAATCTGCTCTGTGAAGAGATCAATATAGTATTTTACCTTGCTTTACAATGTTACGCAGATAGGAGAGCTGCAATGTAAGGTAGCGGTCTCAAAGAGAGAGGGACAATAGACTATATGCTACTATCTAATATCTTTTGCTCTTTAGTTATGATCGTACTGAGGATCGTACTATGTGGTTTAATATGTTAGTCTTAGAATTGCTATTTGCTAATACTGTGTTTCAGCATTTCTTCAACTCTGTGTATTAGATTTCAACTAATTTTTAAGACATGGCAGAGGAGTTAGCCATGTTAGTCTGTAGTAGCAAAATAGTAGAGTCCAGTAGCACCTTTAAGACTACAGTAAAGTTGGTTAGTCTCAAAGGTGCTACTGGACTCCTTACTATTTTGGTACTAATTTTAAAGCTTTGCAGATTTGCATTTATATATCCTATCACACTGTTTATTGAAATATCCTTTAAATTGACTGAGAGCCAGTTTGGTGTAGGACTCTCAAATTTTAATACTGATGTAATCCGCTCTGAGCCCGTTCATGGAGAGAGCAGATT